>NC_134086.1:25504405-26747321 GCF_000715075.1 Nicotiana tabacum | reverse complement strand
ATCGTCGAAGGCTTAGTAAAGCCGCAAGATATCAGTGTCGCGGAGAACTATCTAACAGAACTTGCAAGGATGAGTATGGTTCATGAGGTTGAAGAAGAGGAAGTTCCAAGTGTTAGAAGGCTCAAATTTTGCCGCATTTCCAGAATGATGCGACAACTATGTATATCAAAGGGTAACCAGATAAATTCCAGCCACATTGTTGATTCTCGGCTAGGTTCAGATTTCTCTTCATCATCTTCAAGAAACAAAACACGACGATTGTTTGTGTGCCTAGAAAAGCTAGAGGATAGCGGCATTCTGGCCAAGAAAGAGCGCACTAGGAACCTTCATAGCCTACATATCCTTGACGCACACAAGCAGCAAGGTAGGACTCCTGTTCGATTGTCAGGTAAGTTTGATGTCGAAGAGTTAAAGCTGCTTAGACTTCTTGATTTTGATGGGGTTGATATTGTATGGGACGAATTATCATTTGGATTACTGGAAGGTATATCCAAGCTAGTGCACTTGAGATATTTGAGTTTCAAGGGATGTATTTTGAATCAGTTACCATTGGCTATTAGTAATTTGTTATACTTACAAGTACTTGACTTGCGAGTGGATGATTCGATTACTGAGGTGATTCTGCCAAACGTGCTGTGGAAGATGAGAAAAATGAAACATCTATATCTTCCACGTATGTTTCAAACATACACCGGAGACAAATTGCGGTTAGATGGATTGACAGAGCTTGAGACACTAGAGAACTTCATCACAAGGGTTTGCAACGTTACTGATCTGCAGACATTAGCCGAACTTCATAACCTAGCTGTGAAGATTGACGGTGATCTCACTGACCTACAGTTCATCAACGAGCATCTGAAACAACCTTCAAACAAACAGATCCAGTTGTCTATTGATGTCAGAAACTTTGACTGCTATGAAGATAACAGGCATTCTGCTATAAGGGAATTATTGCAATATCAGGCTGTTCGAATCATTTGCATTGAGGGGCATATCCGTGAGCTGCCATCGAAAAACAAAATCTCCCCAAGTTTGACTAAGTTAGTCCTGATTGGCTCTGAACTTGAGAAAGATCCCACGGAGAAGTTATCTAAGCTTCCTAATTTACGAGTTCTAGTCCTCGATGATAACGCTTTTGAAGGGACACATATGGTCAGTCCTCCTTCTGGTTTTACTGAACTCAAACGTATAGAAATATTGAATTTGATGTTTTTGGAGAGTTGGACTGTAGAAATCAATTCTATGCCGAAGCTCTGTAACATAAGAATTGAAAATTGCAAGAAACTGAGGATCCTACATGACTTGAAACTCCTTACTGCTCTCAAAAAGGTAGAGATAACAAAGATGCCTAAACCATTTGCAGATATGCTCCACGAGATCACTTCTGCGAGAATTGAAGGTGAGTTATCTACCTGAATTAATATTTTCTTCAGTTTTCTCTATATATTTACACATTAAAAATAGCAAAGTATTCAGTCTTTTGTGTGTCCCCTATTTCTTCCATGTCTAATATAAATATAAGACTCCTAAGATTAAACATGATTCTTGAACATTTCTCCTTGTGCACAGATATAACCAGATCACAAGATGAAGCTGAAGCCTCCTCTGGGTTTGCAAATAGCTTAATAACATTCCATGCTGCTGTCGATGGAAAATGGTGACAAGTCAAAGGCAACACGATTGTGCGGGATGCTTCTTTGAGATGTGGAAGACCCGATCACTTCCGAGATGGTGGTAAAGAGTTGACATTGTTTCTTATTAATAACGCTCTTCAACTTGTGCAAACTTGAGAAGACGTTCTGTTCTTCGTTATGAAGAAATTGTCATGTTTGCGTGTGTCTGTCTCTGTTTAATTTACGAAGGTTCTTCTGTTTGTAACACAAAAATCACTTATTATGCTTATTGCACTTAGACTCAACCGGATTTCACAAATTGTTAGCGCCAAATACAATTTTACCCTCTATATTATTAACTTTATTTATTTTTACTTTTTAAATATTACATTCGAATTTTTCTAAAAAACATGCAGGATGATTAACAGTTCGGGCGGCAAAGGGTTTGAGCATTTTTATTTAAGTGTGAACAGAAAAACTTCAATCTGCTTGTGCACAAGAAATAATTTTTATATAAGTTTGAAAAGAAAACTTCAATCCGCTTGTGATTGAGCTCTCAAGAAATAATAGAAATTTAGCGAGCAAGCACAAAAGACCCAAAAAAAACAACACAAAAGACCTAATTTCTCATGTTTCTCCTCTTTCATCACTGTCTAATGATGTCAATCCAGTACATATTCCATATTCAAGCTAGAAAGGGATCGTACATGAGCAAGCTGAACTTATTCTGTTCTTTCTCTCCCTCGTTTTTCTTTTGTAAAATGGGCAAAAAAGATGGTATATGGCTATATGCTAGAAAAATTTACAGAGCGAGAATAACTAGTTGTATACCTTTGTAACGCAGCAAAATCATCCCCAAGTCAAACTTCAATTCATTAGGAAACAAAGTTTAATCCATAAATGAAATATCTTCTTATCATGTGTTTTCTTTTGTCTTAAACAGCGAGAGAAAAGTTTCTTTGCTAAGAAGAGAAGGAAGCATTCTTTTTTACCTCCTTTCCAACATTGACTGCATTAACTTGTTAAATTATCATGTCGTTGAACCAGGTTCCTACCCCCAATCTTGATCTTATATATCCTAGTCTTAAAGGTAATCATGACTTTCAATGGTTCGCATGAAGGGGGAACGAGTTTCAAGTTGGTAAGTCTTTGCATTTCAGCCTCCTCAACTCTTGATAAATTAGATGAGTTGCTTTTAAACTCCAATATTGAGTTCTTGATTTATGTGCATGTTAGTACAGCCCGAGTGACCATGAATTTGATAAAAAATCTTTTTTAAACTCTACTAATATTTTGTTTCGATGATGTCAAAATGGGGAAATTAAGTATGTGCACATATGCTAATCAGTAAACATGGTTGTCTTGTTGAGTTTGTCTATTTGCAGGTTCAAAATATTGAATTCTTCCTAACCATGTTTAGGGTTGCAATGAATGGAGGGCGACTCCCTTATACTTGTGCAAACAAGGACAAATTGAAGAAGAGTATTGTTAATAAAACAGGTTCTTATTGCTGAAGATTGATGAAAAAACGAGCAAACTGTTGACTGATTTACACATAGATTTGTCATCATAAAAAATTGTCCACCTTTGTTGAGCTGAGCACGTGTTATGTTTTGATGATTAACAAACCAGAATTTACTATGTTGAAAGAACCAGGTTTCATGAACATGTTATTATGCTACTGGATTATGTACAAATATGTTGTCAATGAAAGAACCGACCACCAGGTCCTTTGAAGAAGATGTGCTTAAAAGTGGTTTTGATGATTAACCAATCGCTGACAATGAACCAACTCTCATGAAGATGTTTGCTATGCTGATATACATGGTTGCAGATGTGTCATGCAAATATCGAAAGAACCAGGTCCCTTAAAGACGCTGATCAGAAGCTGGAAGCTTATTCCTAGTGCAAGTCGGTTGAGCTGGAATTCTGTTCCAGTTTAGATTCCTTGAAGGAGTTATTTCGTGGACTAAAAATATGGTAATAATTGAAGGAGTTGTGGTCAACAAGGATTCATTAATTATTGGAATACTTGCATAGAAATAAAAAGCATGTGAAGGAGTCTTCTAAGGAAAGTCAAATCTTAATGCAAGTCGGGTTTCTTAAAGAATTAGATTCATGGACTATATGGAAAATATTAGCTAGAGGAATTCGTGTTTGAAAAGAATTCAACAATTATGAAAGTACTTGCCTTAAAGGAAAAGGTTTGGGGAGTTTAAAAACAAATAAGGAAACCAAATCCTATTTGGATTCTTTTTTTTTTTAACCGATTTCTGTTAGGTTTTGGAGCATAAATTGGAGAAGGATTTCATCCAACCTCATCTCTATATAAAGCATCACGTTGTTGCTATTGAAGGTAATGTTATTCCATTCAAAAACGGAGAATCATACAAAAAAAATAGTGTTCATAGCAGAAGGTGCTTTCAAGGATTCAAGCTACTCAACTGAAGAACCAGGTCCAGAAGACGAAGTTGCTGATGTTCTTTAGTTATTTAGTTTAAGTCAATTGTTCTTAAATTGTAACCTATTTTGCTTTTGAGAAGTGTAAACATAGGTGATCACCGGCCCTTCCTTAGATCCCGCGCATAGCGGGAGCTTAGTGCACCGGGCTGCCTTTTAAAACATAGGTGATCAATTTCTGAAGAGTTTGTTTTTGCTTTCTAAGCTAGAGTTAGTCTCCTTGGTTATAGAGTTGCAACCAAAAACTTAGCTACAATTGGGTTGATTGTAAGAGTAAGATACTAGAGTAAGTCCCTTTGGTTATTGAGTTGTAACCTAAAATCCTTCTTTGAAACTAGTGAAGTTTTGAGGCAAATCCTATGAGGTCGTAGTTTTTTAATCCTTTGGGCAAGAAGATTTTCCACATAAAAATTACTTGTGTCTTTAATTTCCGCACTTCACTTTCAGTTTTGTGTCAGAATAATTTAGTCAAAGAATCAGGTTCTTTGGCACACGAAAATTGGGCAAGATGCAATTTACCCTCCCCTTCCCCCTCTTGTTTCTAGATGCATCCTAGAATAACAACCTTGGGCAGTTAGAGCTATTTATTTTTATGAAAAAGCAGCTATTCTGATCATTGCTGCAGCCAATGCAAGCCAGCCAACTAAGAAACTCTGGGGAACTTCGCAAGTTACACAAAAATATTGATAAATGATAAGGGCTCATAGGTTCAGCAATTTTATTTATCTGTCTGACATCAAAGAAGAAGCCCGGCATAAACGAGGTCAAAAGAGAGGGTTTAAGTTTTTACTAGTGAATCAAAACTCATGCAGCTTTTCTTCTTTGTATTGACCTATAGTTTTTCTCATAAACGATTTTTCTCGTTTTTGGTTTTTATGTTTTAGTTTCAATCTAACTGATTTTTACACTATATGTATATCTTATTTACTAACTTTAGATTTATAGCAGGTCATTAACTTTATATTCTATATTATACCAAATTATGCTTATTATATATAGGGTCACATGTTGGTATAGTTTATCTTAACTTGATGATGTGAAAAATATATAATCGTGGGTCCACAGAAGTAAAATGTGTTGCGGAAGCCAAATGTATATAGTGTGAATAAGTCACAACTACTATACCAAAAATTATGACATCCACCAAATAATAAATAAGACAATAAAACAACAATAAAGGAAACACCAGAATTTACGAGGTTCGGCTAATTTTGCTTACTCCTCGGACACAACCAATATTTTATTTCACTCCAAAATACAAGTGAAATAATACTAAAGAGAGAAGATACAAATGCCTTAAACAGATGAGAAGGCAAATGAGAGGTGTGTTTAAATCCTAAACATTAAGCCTTCTTTTATAGGGAAAATTTTCCAACCAAATGGCTAATCCACCGATGTGGGACTTTGCCAAATTCAACAAATCTCCACCTTGGCAAAATTTCACATCTTCAATATTCTCTCAATAACAAATTTTGGTTGTGTCTTCATCTTCAATCTTCAGTGTTCAACAATGTTGATCAAATCCAAACAATGTTGAAACTTGACCGCAGTCACCACTTTTGTCAGCATATCAGCAGGATTCTCTGTAGTATGAATTTTCTTCATCGTGACTCCACCTTCTTCTATGATTTCTCGTACAAAATGATACCGAACATCAATGTGCTTCGTCCTTGCATGATAAACTTGGTTCTTCGCTAATTGAATAGCACTTTGACTATCACAAAAAATTGTGATACCTTTTTGTTCAACACCAAGCTCTTTTAGCAATCCTTGAAGCCAAATTGCCTCCTTCACAGCCTCTGTAATAGCCATGTACTCTGCCTCTGTTGTAGACAAAGCAACTGTTGACTGCAAAGTAGACTTCCAACTAACTGGTGCCTTTGCAAAAGTAAACACATAACCAGTAGTTGATCTTCGTTTGTCCAGATCACCCGCAAAATCTGAGTCACAATATCCAATTACAGACTGATTATCTTCCTGCTCAAAAACTAACCCGACATCTACAGTATTATGAATATACCGTAGAATCCACTTCATAGCTTGCCAATGCCCCTTTCCTGGATTATGCATATATCTGCTAATAACTCCAACAGCTTGTGAAATGTCAGGTCTCGTACAGACCATTGCATACATCAAGCTACCAACAGCATTTGCGTATGGTACCTTTGACATATACTCCCGTTCAACTTCATCCTTTGGCGACATAGTAGGACTCAGTTTAAAATGGGGAGCAAGTGGAGTACTAACTGGCTTAGTCTTGTCATCTATGCCAAAACGTTGAAGTACTCTCTTCAAATATTCCTTTTGAGATAAACAGAGTTTCTTTGAACGTCTATCTCTTATTATCTCAATGCCAAGAATTTTCTTTGCCTCACCTAGATCCTTCATCTCGAACTCCTTCTTCAGTTGAATCTTCAACTTATCAATTTCTTCCGAATTCTTGGAAGCTATCAACATATCATCAACATATAGGAGAAGATATACAAAGGAACCATCTTTAAGCTTGCGCAAATACACACAATGATCGTATTTGTTTCTCTTGTACCCTTGCCGCAACATAAACTCGTCAAATCGCTTGTACCATTGTCTAGAAGATTGTTTCAATCCGTACAATGATTTTTCAAGTTTGCACGCCATATTTTCTTTTCCAGCAACTTTGAATCCTTCTGGCTGAGTCATGTAGATTTCCTCCTCCAAGGTTCCATGTAAAAGCGCAGTTTTTACATCCATCTGAACTAGTTCCAAATCCAATTGTGCTACCAAAGCCAACATAATTCTAATGGAGGAATGTTTTACCACTGGAGAAAACACTTCATTGTAATCAATTCCCTCCTTTTGAGTATATCCTTTGGCCACCAATCTTGCTTTGTAGCGAACATCTACTTGGTTAGGAAATCCTTCCTTCTTTGCAAATACCCATTTGCACCCAATTGCTTTCTTTCCCTTCGGGAGATTGGCCAATCTCCATGTATGATTCTGATGAAGGGACTGTATTTCATCATTCATGGCAATCCTCCACTTATCTTCTTCTGAACTTTGGACAGCGTCTTTATAAGTAGTAGGAACATCATCAGCTACAATTGAGGTTGCACAAGCAACCGTCTCTATGAGACGAACATGTTTCGTTATTGTTCTTTTTGGCCTGATGGTTGCTATTGATTCAAGTTGTTGTTGAGGTTCCTGAGTTGGAATCTCCTCTACTGGCTCTCCTTCCAGAGGGTAATCTTCATTTGTTTCCTCCTCTGCTTCTTGTGTAGGAAAAATAAATTTTCCCTCAAACTCCACCTGCTTAGGAGCACCTTTATTTTGTTTGGTATCTTCTGTTACCTTATTTACCATAGCAGATTCATCAAAGGTAACATCCCTGCTGAATATTACTTTCTTTGTCATAGGACACCATATGCGATATCCTTTGACTCCAGAAGTAATTCCCATAAAAATAGCCTTCTTTGCCCTTGGATCCAATTTTGACTCCGTCATATGATAATATGCAGTTGAGCCAAACATGTGCAAAGAGTTATAATCTACAACAGGTTTTCCATACCATTTTTCAAATGGTGTCTTGCCATCAATAGCAGCAGATGGTAGACGATTAATGAGGTGGCATGCATATGTAATTGCCTCAGCCCAAAATTCTTTGCCCAAGCCAGCATTGGACAACATACACCGTACCTTCTCCAGCAAGGTCCGGTTCATACGTTCTGCCACTCCATTCTGTTGTGGTGTATGTCTAACAGTGAAGTGTCGGACGATGCCATCATTTTCACAGACCTTATTGAAATGATCATTTTTGTATTCACCTCCATTGTTTGTGCGAATACACTTGATCCTCCTGCCTGTTTGATTCTCCACCATCGTCTTCCATTTGAGAAAAATTCCCAGCACTTCATCTTTGTTTTTCATTGTATACACCCACACTCTTCGAGAAAAATCATCAACAAAGGTTACAAAATAGTGCTTCCCACCCAATGAAGGTGTTTTGGAAGGACCCCAAACATCAGAGTGTACATAATCCAAAATGCCTTTAGTATTATGGATCGATGCACCAAATTTAACCCTTGTCTGTTTCCCTTTGACACAATGCTCACAAAACTCCAAGTTGCAAGCCTTTACTCCTTTTAACAATCCTTGATCTGATAGAGTTTTCAAGGATTTTCCTCCAGCATGTCCCAAGCGCATGTGCCATAGCTTGGTTGCTTCTGCCTCTTTGTCATCACTGGATGTCACTGTCGCTGTCCCAATAACTGTACTGCCACGATAACGGTACATATTATTATTCTTCCGATTAGCCTTCATTACCACTAGTGCACCAGAGCATACTCTCATCACTCCATTTTCTGCAATGATTTTGAACCCTTTTGATTCTAGGGCTCCTACAGAGATGAGATTCTTTTTCAAATCTGGTACAAATCGAACATCTGTTAATGTTCTGATCATTCCATCATAGTTCCTTAATCGTATTGAACCAATGCCATATGAGGTAAGAGGGCTGTTATCCGATGTGTGGATGACTCCATATTCTCCTTCTTGAAATTCCACAAACCAGTCCCTGTTGGGACACATATGATAGCTACAAGCCGAGTCCATCAACCATATGTCTGATGATGTTGATGACTTTGTTGTAACTAATGAGAAGTCTGAATCATCACAATCAGCTACATTTGAATCCATAATGGCCTTTCCATTGTTATGTTTGGCCTTATTCTTCAACTTCGGACAGTCTTTCTTCCAGTGCCCTTTTTCTCGACAAAAAGCACATTCATCTTTGCTGGGTCTGGATCTTGACTTGGATCTTCCCTTCTTTGTCCTCGTTTGATTTTGAGGACGACCCCTCACAAACAGTGCTTCTCCTTCTCCGCCCTTCTGTTTTTCTCGCTTTCTTTGTTCATAGCTGTACAAAGCCGAACAAACTTCTCTGAGAGAAACTTCGTCATTTTCATGGAGTAGAGTAGTTTCAAGGTGCTCGTACTCATCAGGAAGTGACACCAACAACATTAAGGCCAAGTCACCATCATCATAAGTTGTATCCATATTTTGCAAATCTGTGACCAACTTATTGAAACTGGTGATATGTTCATTCATCGTGGTACCAGGAACATAGGTGAAGTGAAACAGTCTCTTCTTCATGTACAATTTATTTTGACTATTTTTCTTCAAAAATTTATCCTCCAGTGCTTTCCATAATTTACTTGCAGAAGTTTCCTTTGTGTATGGATATTTCTGCTTTCTAGCAAGGTAGGATCGAATGGTACCGCAAGCAACACGAATCTTGACTTGGATCTTCCCTTCTTTGTCCCCGTTTGATTTTGAGGACGACCCCTCACAAACAGTGCTTCTCCTTCTCCGCCCTTCTGTTTTTCTCGCTTTCTTTGTTCATAGCTGTACAAAGACGAACAAACTTCTCTGAGAGAAACTTCGTCATTTCCATGGAGTAGAGTAGTTTCAAGGTGCTCGTACTCATCAGAAAGTGACGCCAACAACATTAAGGCCAAGTCACCATCATAATAAGTTGTATCCATATTTTGCAAATCTGTGACCAACTTATTGAAACTAGTGATATGTTCATTCATCGTGGTACCAGGAACATAGGTGAAGTGAAACAGTCTCTTCTTCATGTACAATTTATTTTGACTATTTTTCTTCAAAAATTTATCCTCCAGTGCTTTCCATAATTTACTTGCAGAAGTTTCCTTTGTGTATGGATATTTCTGCTCTCTAGCAAGGTAGGATCGAATGGTACCGCAAGCAACACGGTTGATAATTCTCCAATCTTCTTCTCCAATAACATCTGGTCTTTTTTCTTCAATGGCAAGATCTAGCCCTTGTTGAAAAAGGACATCTAGAACCTCCCCTTGCCACATCCCAAAATGTCCGGACCCGTCAAATATTTCTACCGCAAATTTCGCATTTGACACAATTCTTGTCATAAGCGAAGATGCCAATGATGACGTATTGTTGACACTTGATGTAGATTCTTCTTGTTTATTGTCTCCCATATTTGACACAAATATTATTTAATAGCTGACGACACAAATCAAGATTATTTCCTTTCTGATGTAGAAGATCAGACTAAGCTGCAACCACAGAGCATACTCAGACAGAACCTTGACTCAGTTACCAAGATAAATCTTTTCTGATGTGGAAGATCAGACTATGCTGCAACCACAGAGCATACTTAGACAGTACCTTGGCTCTGATACCAATTGTTGCGGAAGCCAAATGTATATAGTGTGAATAAGTCACAACTACTATCCCAAAAATTATGATAGCCACCAAATAATAAATAAGACAATAAAACAATAATAAAGGAAACACCAGAATTTACGAGGTTCGGCTAATTTTGCCTACTCCTCGGACACAACCAATATTTTATTCCACTCCAAAATACAAGTGAAATAATACTAAAGAGAAAAGATACAAATGCCTTAAACAGATGAGAAGGCAAATGAGAGGTGTGTTTAAATCCTAAACATTATGCCTTCTTTTATAGGGAAAATTTCCCAACCAAATGGCTAACCCACCGATGTGGGACTTTGCCAAATTCAACAAAATGAAGTACTAATCTTTGGCGAGTAAGACAGAGTACATGAAGTAGAAAATAAGTAGGAAAAGGGAACCCATAGCAGGTACACCAACAACTTGCTAACGAGATCTCTCAAGATAAACAAAACAAGGATGAAAAATAACAGAAAACATAACAAATAAGCGCGCGCACACACATACACAGAAATTATGAATTTGGTTTGTGGTACGCGTACATAGTGTAAAATGTTTGGAGGAATGTGAGGACGAAAATTAATGTAAAGTATTGTGAAATTGTATTGACCCATGGCGGACGATCAAAATAATTGACTTGGAATTTTGCAAGTCGGAGTTTTGGACAACTGATCTCCTCTTCACCAGCAACTTCCTTAAGAATTCTTGCTACTTTTTCTGTATGTTTCCAACTTCCTTGTATAATTTCATGCAAATGAAGGACTCTGGCATCTTCAGATGTTTGAATCAGCTCATGCATGAATCTTAAATACGACGTTAACTCTCGTTGATTCTCATCAAATTTTTGAGCAGCCTCATAATTTCTCAGAGATTGAAATAGTAGTTTAGTATGCGCATCAACAAAGAATGGAGGCAAGGATAGACGAGGATCGAATGGATAAAACCATCTTTTGAAATTAATACCTTTGATTCCTCTTCGCTCTACCATCTCGAATTTTATGCCTGCTTGGTTCAACTCTGAAGCACTTTTAAACTCTCTTTTCTGTTCAGTTGAACACCGACAGGTCTGATTATTACTCGTGTTGGTCAACACGAGTAATGAATCAGTTCCGCTGTTGCCGGCTTCCAAATCAAGTTCATCATCTGAATCATCTTCGCTTTCGTCTTTATTAATATTGTTCTCTGGTCCAAGAAGTCGCAGGTGCAGTCCGTGGAGAATAACACAAGGTTGATGCTGCAATTCCCACGCCCAAATAGGGATTCTCTTCAACCCCAGCAATAGTACAAACTCGTAAAAGACCATCTTAGCTAGATCGGACTCGGGTTGCTCGTAGCTGCCATTTGCTATGATCTTTTGGAAATAGTCTTGATTTATGATTTGTTTGAGAACCAGCAGGGGGATTTGGTTGCCAACATGAAACATAGACGCAATGCATTTACGTTTCTTGACTCTGTTGCGTGAAATTTCTCTGAAGAATTCGTGATCCGTAAGATGGTTGTGGATACCAAGGAAAAACAAGGACAGTTGGATGAAAAAACAACTATCTTGTATCATCATCGTCCTGAACTCATGTCCTGTCATTTCGGCAAAACTTCTGTCGGTTGAGTCATAAATATTTCTTGCTTCTTTTTCGATTGATCTGATTGAAGATATGTATAAAGCCTTGTTCTTTTCTTCATTTCCGGCAGGGGATCGTAAAATATGCTGCCATAGTTTTTCCTTCACGGCTCGAAAATCGTCCGTGTCTGGACCATATAATGGGCCAAATCTGATCAAAGGAGCCGGCTCCGCGGTATGTTTGCATATCCTGCGGCGTAAAAGCTTCTTTGTGCCACCAAACTGAGTTGGTTTGTCCTGCTGCTGCACATTCAACGGCATCTATCTTTCATGAAATTTTAACGATAATGTTTTTGGTAGTACAGTTGTTGTTATGGTATTATCATCAATGGGAAAAGCTGCAAGTTGTTACTCCATATTTTTTTCGAAGTTTGACCAACATTTTAAAATATATATTTTTATATAATTTTTGAATATTCAAAGTTAATTTTAAAATACTAAGGTCAACTAATCTAATTTAGCTTTAAAGTATAGTCAAATTGCCTCTCGACAAGAGAAATATGTCATCTAATTTAAAACACCATTTGGCTCTCCCTTTTACCAACCGACAATGCTGGGAACGTTTTAAGAAACTGGACTTTCTTCCCTACTTCTCCCTAGAAGACTAAAAAATAAAAAAATAAAAATCTTGGGAAGTCAGAATGCAACAGAGTTTTTGACAAAAATCATCCTTAAACTATGGCTCAAACCAAGGCTACATCCTTATTTTATCCTAGTAAACAAAAACCATCCTTATACTATTTAAAAAGTTGCAAGAATCATCCTTCCACTAAATTTTATCACAAAAACTAACAGCATCGTCAAAAGACCATGTCCATCACGTGCCTTTTCTCCTCAATTTTCAAATATTGTCCCTCCTACCCAATCAACTTTTCCAAGAACGTGCTGACCGTCTTCTTTTTCCTTCTTAATTTTTGTTTCCTCTCTTTCTTCTTCTTCTTCTTCTGCTTCTTCAAGAAAACTAGCAGGATGAACTAGGTGCTGCTTATTTCTTCTTTAAAGTTGCTGCTATCTAATGAACAAAAATGGCCTACACTGAAATAACTTCTCCTTAAGTTATCTTCTTATAACAAGCAGATGATAACAAGAGATTGGCACGACCTTGAGGTGGAAGTACATTATGATCATGTAAAATCTTATATTTGTGTCGAGCTTTGATGAGGGTGCCGAATTTTTTTGTGTCAGTTTTATTAGTCTACCTATAAATGAGAAAAATTAAAAGGTTCTAGCTCTAAATCAACAACCTGAAAGTCAGAAACTAGATTAGTTCTTCCATTTGTCGGAGTGAGTGGTTTCACAATAGTTGAGCTAAACCGAAGTTGGAGTCACATTTTAAAAACAAACCTTGCATCATCACCTCAAATTAAAGATAGAATATCAAAATCTACCGTACGTGCATTGAAATACATGCTGCTGCTTAGAAAGTGAAAACTCTTCCACTATTTTTAAAGGCTTTGCACTTTCCTCTCCAAAAAGGAAGGTAGCAAGAAATAGTATAGCATGAGATCGGAGAGTTCCAACTTTCCATATGAAGTTCATATGGAAAGAAACTTCTAGTTTTGAAGTCTTAGTCCTTTTTGGCAAAGGTGGAAGACGTCGGGTAGGAGGGATAATATTGGAAAATTGAAGGGAAAAGGTACGTGATGGACATGGTTTTTTGATGATGCTGTTAGTTTTTGTGATAAAATTTACCGGAAGGATGATTTTTGCAACTTTTAAATAGTATAAGGATGGTTTTTGTTTATTAGGATAAGACAAGGATATACCCTTGCTTTGAGCTATAATTTAAGGATGATTTTTGCCATCGGCATTTTAAATTTTAAAAAGAAAACTTTTAAATGATAAATAGGAGGAACACGAGAGGGAAATGGGCGTAGGGAATTGAACCCCGCCAACAGGATTGAAGTTTAAGCAGCTAATGTAATGCATCGTTTGATGAATGTAAAATTGTTACACGAGAAAGTTACTTGTGCCGTGATTTTACTAAGCTGAGGATTCAAATTCAAGCCTGGTGAAAATATTCTTATTGTATGCTGTGGTTGATCTAATATTTACTGAAAATAAATACAAATAATTTTTGGAATTTAGGGAGGAGGTTCATGATTAACCATGCAGCTTGAGATGACTGATTTGGGAATAAATTTGATTTTTTTTCTGATATCAAATCCACAGAATATTCTTCACCGACTTCAAATTTGAGGCAAGAAGTCTTGGATTGAATTAAGAGTAATTAAGAGATTGCTATATCTCGGATAAATGATGAAAATTTATTTAAAATTTCTAATTTTCGCCCTCAAGAAATTAAGCTGGCGTTTGAACATAAATTTGATGGAAACTTGAAAAAAGAGTTTTTGAAGTTGTATTGAAAAATAATTTTTGAAAATTGAAGCTGTGTTTGAACATGCATTTTATTTGAAGAAAACTTGAAGTTTTGTGAGTGGAAGAAAATTTTTTACCCAAAAACTACCCTATATTTCATAAACAAACAACGTTTTCCAAAAAAAAAAAACAAAATTTATGACCAAACAGGAGCTAAATTCTTTAGTCCCCGTTAAATTAATTGTCCAATACTTCTCCCGCATATTCGCTTAAAGAAGTAGTGTAGATGAGAGAACGATTAGACTAAAAAAACGTGCAATACCTAAAAGAAATACCAAAAAGAAAGTAAACGACGTGCCAACATATTTTTATTCGAATAGTCACGACTTAACTATGCATTAGGTAAGATGCCAGTAGAACAATAAAAAAAACACGACGAAGTGCTTCGTCTTCATTAAAAATGGAAAAAATATTTTTCCATACATTAGGTAGCCTCTTATTCTACAGAAGTCAACAAAGGTTTTATAATGATTTGCGTATAAGTATGGTTAAAACGTCATTCAAACAATACTAAAAAATTACTTCTAATTTCTGAGAATTGAATGAGAGGCATTACAAATTTGAACTTTGCTGAACTTCTAATTATATTCCTGCATGGAGAATAATTAAGCATGTAATTCAAATGAATTTGCAATAATGATGTTGATTGCAAAAGAAGGGGAGATTGGCGTAACTAGCAATGCTGCTGTCATGTGACCAGGAGGTCACGGATTCGAGTCGGAAAAACAGTCTCTTATAGAAATGTAGGGTAAGACTGCATACAATAGACCGTTGTGATTCGGGCTTTCCCCCGACCCCGCTCATAGCGGGAGCTTAATGCACTGGGCTGCTTTTTTATTTTATTTATGTTAAGTGCAAAGAGCGTATGATTCTACTTATGGACTTGATATTTTATACTTCAATACCATGCAAGAGGAAGGGTGATTTGTATGATGTCCAATTTTTTGCATGCACAGATTATAGAAGGACTTGGTTCTTCTATGTGTTACTTATACTACAGTTGCAGAATAATAAATGCAGAAAGTAAAGAACACAAGTATTTTTACGTAGAAAACACCTGGCTCAAAAGGTGAAAAACCACGACCTACTATCCAGTAAAAAAAATTCCAACACTTCACTAAATCATTGAGCCAAAAACAGCGTTTACAAAACTCTTGTAAGCCTAAGGATTACGTCTAACCCTTTATGGCAACCATCCTCAGACTGTTGCGTTAATTTCAAGTTAACTCTAACTTGAACAATACACTTAGAGTACCTAGTACAAATGCTTCTATAGAAAGCTGAAAGGTACAACTCAAAAGTCCTACTACAATTAAACTAGAATAAAAGACAGATACTTGAAACTGGTTCTTCTATCTGGTTCATGTAGCTTCAGGTTCGCACATTTGAATCACACAGGAATTGCTTGCAAAATGCCTTGCTATTTTGCTCTCAACTCTTATTTAACTTCAGCGTTTAAGTATACCTGTAAAATGAAAACATCCAGAGGTATCTAAAGTTAGTAGAATAGGAAATAACTAGAGTTTTAATGATATACTCTTCCTTGGTGGAAGAGTTCTAGTTATCTTTAACTTCTAACTCTTCCCTTATCTAGGATAGAGCTCTCTTCGAGTAAGGAATCTACTCCTTATCAATTATGCAACCTGTCATTCAGGAGATATCAGATATAACCACTTAAGCTTATCTCCTTCACATGCATGCCTTGTGCTTGAATCTACCCGTGTCTGTGTACACTGTATGTGGACCTGGTTCATGCGTGTATTCTTTTGTCAATCATCAAAACAACCTTACTTAGGCCAACAAATTCCCCCCTTTTGATGATGATAAACTCTGTGCTTTTCATAAGTATGAAACCTATTTCAATTCAGCTCAACATCAACATAATGTTAGAACACTTTCCATTTTAAAGTCACAAATCATCAAGGACCAGGTTCATTAGGTTATAAACATCACTGTCCAAAGTAAAAAAGCATAACCTATCTTCCCCCATTTTGGTATCATTGAAAAGTTGCATAATTTTGTTAGATAACCAAATTTTAGTAGATCTTACTCATTTCCATTTAGGCAACTTCAAATACAATCATGAAGTCAAGTGTCACTTATCAATCTAAAGATATTAGCCATCTAAGAAACATCAACAAATAATTTGAGCAAAAGCAGTTGATTATCATTGATAAGAGTCATCCACAAAGGATAGAAGGAAATAAAAGTACTGTACCATAAGTAAAAAAAACATCCCATTCGGGTCGCTGGTTTCTAACTAGGCTAGGAAGGGTTTAAGGCTGGGAAGGACCGGGTTCTTGATTTCTGGCCTGAAGCAGTTTTAGCATGTCATGAAGAATGCCTTCATTTTCCTCATTTTCCTTTGCAGCTCAGTCCTGAGAGCATCCCTTTCATTTTCTACTTATGTCAGCCTCTTCTTCAGCTTCTCAATCTCAGCATCCTTAGCCCCACTCTCCTGCACTAAGGCTCTCACTTTGCTGTTCACAGGAACCCTCTTGGATGAACCATGTTCTTTGGAAGCAGTATGGACTTCATAGTCACATGCAGTTAAGGTGTTGGCCCCAAAGTGATCTTTGCTTGTGCTCGCATCCCATTTCTTGAGAGGAACCATGAAGTCAGCAAGCACAGTTGTGAGAATGAATCCATAAGGTATGGCATGAGTTTTGGTGCCAGTTAGAACCCTATCAAGGAGCTAGATGATAAAACCCGACCAATTGATCTGCCTCCCACTATCTAGGCACTTCATAAAGACCAGGTCCATGAAGGTGGAAATGTGTCTTCTTTCATGCCTGGGCAACATAACCTTGTTGACAAATTCAAAAAGCAACTTATGGGCAGGCTTCATCTCACTTTTGTACACATCTTTGGGATGTAGCTCTAGCTCATTATCAACAAACTTCCTTGTAATGGAAAGGGAGGTAGGTAGATTTTCTAGGCTTGACCATTCAGCTTTCTGCAATCATTGTACCCTTCAGCAGATACCCGTAGAATCTCTCCCAGTTCTTTGTCGTCAAAGCTCACATTCACCCCTTTCAACATACTGGTTACCCTTCCATTTTTGATCTTATAGTTAGCCATAAACTCCACAATTCTTGCTCGGGCTAGTCTTCCTTCCATCTGAAAGACCACGTCCTTCCATCCCTGAAGTTCTAGCTTTTCCAGCAGCATCACTATTCCTTCCTCCTCCAAGTCCTTGAGGAGTCTACCCTTCAAGATTGGTCTCTTGCCAAACTTTACCATTTTGTCCTATTCTTCATCAGTTTCATCTTCTTGGTCACTTTCTTCTTCTTCCACTACTTGCACTTTCTTGGATTTGCTGGCAGACCTAGTTCTTTTTTCCAAGGTAGAAGGCTCTGCATTAACAGGCTTTGAAGGAAACTTTTTTTTGGTAGTCTTTCTTTTCGTTACTTTTGGAGTCACAATCTCCAACTCATCTGCCTTGTCTTCATCATGAAGAATCAGGTCCATCTCCTCAATTTCAATTGCCTCAATAGGCTCACTCATTTTCTTCTTTCCCTTTCCAGCTGCTTTTCTTTTACTCTCTTCTAAGGCTCTTTCAAGTTCAGCCTCACTCTACTTCTTCTGACTCCTTGTAGCTCTTCCTCTTGTTTGCCCTTGCAGTTCCATAGATTTTAACTCCTGAACTTTTCTTCTTCTTCGGATTGTAGCTATCAGACACTAGTTTAAGTAAGTTTTCGAGGGGTTCCTGCACAGATGGAACAGGTTCTTGGAACCTCTTCCTCAATCTAACCAGCCCATCAGCTGCACTTGCATCACCAGATCCACTACCCCCTTTTTCTCTCCAATTTTCTTCCTCCGCAACAGCTTCCTTACTTAACACCATAGCCCATGTTTCCTCAGTCAACCCAATAGGAGTAGGTGAAGATTCAACCACTCCTTCTTTTTCCTTTCCCTTATGTCACATTGAACGCCCTCACTCCTTTTTTTCTTTTTATTTTTACCACCAATTCTTTCAGACTTAGTGGTCTCTACCCCAACAATAATACCAACAAGAACAAATCTGTTCTCCTATTTTTTAGCCACCTCACTAATGACATCAGAAGCAATATTGAGATCAGAAGTTACCTGTTCTATTTCAAATGAAACAGTTTCTTTCCTCTCTGTAGCAAACTTAAAAGATTCTTCAGATTTTTGGGGTTCTTCTGCTTGGCTTGCTTTCAATTTCTCATTTACTTTCGTGATTTGTTCGTTGCCAGTGACTACTTTATGAGCAAGCATCTTGAACCTTCCTTTCTTAAAGGTGGATGTGGTTGAAGGTGTGATCAAAGGTGTAGGTGATTATTCTTTAGATGGTGAAGAAGGATTTTCAGAAGGTTTTGCCATTGCTGTGTGTAGAGGAGATGTGTGTGTGCAGAAGAGATGAGAGAAGATAGAGAGGATTTTTAGCGGCTGTAAAATTAGAAGTGAAGAAATGGGTAAGGCCTAATCAATTTAAAGAGGAGATTTTAAGTGGATAATGGTAGCTTTTTAAAAGTTCAGAAGTCTAATCAAACTGGGAAAGTCAGTTTGAAAAGACGTTGGACTCTTCCTTAGAATCTAGGCAATTATGGCGTGCGGGACACCTTTTGGGTAAAGCTGGTCCATTTGTAATGGATAAACTTTGAGTAAGATTGGGATTAAATAAGACTCTCTTTTTGATCATTATCCAAATATAGTTATTCCAAAATATACGAAGTGGAGAGTACATATCATGTAATCGTGATGAACCAGGTTATTCACCGAGAACTCTCTTGTATGAGTATGAATTTTCCAAGAAAATAAAGATAATATTATTATAGATTAATGAGACATTTTAGCACATGGAAAAAGAGTATACTAACGAAAGTATGAGACTAAGCAAAATCTAATCTAATTATTTACAAAATTCAAAAATTATCTATCAAATATTGAGTTAGAACTTGTTCCTTGTAGGTGATCTTAATTATCCATAATTCTAACATGTTCCTTTCAAAGTGATCTCTACTTAGAGCTTTTATGAAGATGTCCATTATTTACTTGTCAGTAGCATAAAATTCCACAGTGATCAAACCTTTTTCGTAGTTTTCCCTCGAAAAGTGACGCCTAACATCTATGTGCTTAGTCTTTTGTGATGAACAAGGTTCGTGGTCATACTAATTACACTAGTGTTACCACAAAAGATGGAAATGCAACCTATATCAATTCCAAAGTCCATTAATTGCTATTTGATTCACAATAATTGAGCACAACATGAGGTAGCAACCACATACTCAGTTTTACCAGCAGACAAGGCCATAGAATTTTGCTTTTTGGTAGCCCAAGACACAAGACATGAGCCAAGAAAGTGTGCCATACCTGAGGTGCTCTTTCCATCCACAAGAAAACATGCATAATCAGCATCAACATATCCCACTAAGTTAAAATTACTACCTTTTGGATACCATAGACAGAGGTTTGTGGTACCTTTTAGGTATCTCAAGATCTTCTTGACAACAGTCAAGTGAGACTCCTTTGGATTTGCCTGAAATATAGCATAAAGGCCTACATAGAAAACAATGGTCAAGTCTACTAGCAGTGAGATACAACAAAGAGTCAATCATTCCCCTATACATCTTCTTATCAACAGATGAACCAGGTTCATCTATATCCAATTTTGTGGTTGTTGCTATACGAGTGTCAATTTCTTTGTAATTTTCCATTTTAAACCTTTTAAGCAGATCTTTCACATAATTCTGCCGATGGATCATTGTTCCATTTGAATTTTATTTAATTTGTAAGCCTAAAAAGAAATTAAGCTCACTCATTATACTCATTTCAACTTTACTCCCCATTAGTTTAGCAAATTCTTTATTTAACCAATCTGTAGTTGCTCCAAAGATTATATCATCAACATACTGAACTGCCAAGAGATATTTACCTTTTCTTTCAAGAACAAAATATTGTCAATTTTACCTCTCTTGTAGCCATGCTCAAGCAAGAATTTAGACAATCTTTCATACCATGCTTTTGGAGCATGCTTGAGTCCATAAAGTGCCTTGTCAAGTTTTTACACATGATCAGGACTTTTCTTGCTTTCAAAGCCAGGAGGTTGCTTGACAAACACTTCTTCCTTTAGATAGCCATTAAGGAAGGCACTCTTGACATCCATCTGATGGAGAATGAATTCATGTAAGCAGCAAATGCCATAAGGAGTCTAATTGTTCCAATCTTGAAACTAGAGCAAAAGTCCCATCATAACCTATGCCCTCTTGTTGACTATATCCTTGAACCACCAATCTTGCCTTGTTCCATGTAATTGTTTCATCTTCATCAAGTTTGTTTTTGAAGACCTATTTTGTGTCAATTACTGATCTATCCTTCGGTTTTGGTAACGGATGCCAAACTTGACTTCTCTCAAATTAGTTGAGTTCATTTTGCATTGCATTTACTCAGTCTGCATCCTGAAAAGCCTCAACAATATTTTTAGGTTCAATAAGAGATAAAAAAGCATCAAAAGCACAAAGATTCTTCAAAGAAGATCTGATTTTGATTCCAGAGGTTGGATCAGTGATTATGTTTCCAATGGGATGAGAACTTTGATACTTTTAAGGTTTCACAACCAGCTAATTTCCTTTAGATGCTCCTTCAATATTTTGTTACTGAGAAACAGGTGCATAGACAGGTTCCCTCGAGGTTTGAGGATCAGTTCCTCTATGTTCAGTTCCCCCTGTCGGGTTGCCCTAGGTGGAAGGACCTATTCATCACATATTCCTTCCTCTGGTGTAGCTTCAGTTTGGGCTATGGTTTCATTTGATTTTCTTATTAGCCCAATTGCTTCATCATCCTATTCTTGCCTCTCAGAAAGAATGTTAGTTTCATCAAAAATCACATATACACTCTCTTCTACACACATAGTTCTTTTGTTATAAATCTTATAAGCATTACTATGTGAAGAATATCCCAAAAATACTCCCTCGTCACTTACGGGATCAAACTTACCTAGGGAGTCCTTTCTATTATTGTGCACAAAGCACTTGTATCCAAATGCCCTAAGATGGATATAGTTGGTTTTCTCCCTTTAAGTAACTCATAGAGAGTCTTTTCAACAAAAGGTCTAGTCATGCACCTATTTATGATGTAACATGCAGTGTTCACAGCTTCTGCCCAGAAACTGTGGGGCAATTTACTAGCAAGTAGCATAATCCTAGCCATTTCTTCCAATATCCTATTCTTTCTTTCAACTACTCTATTTTGTTATGGAGTCCTAGAAGCAAAAAAGTTATGATTTATGTTATGCTCATCACAAATTCAGCAAATTTAGCATTTTCAAATTCAGTACTATGGTCAGGCCTAATTGATGCAAGTTGATTACCTAGTTGTTTATGAGTTTTTCTAACAAATGAAGCGAACATGTCAAATGCTTCATCTTTAGATGTTAAGAACAATGTCCAAGTAAACCTAGAGTAATCATCAACAAGCACCATAACATATCTTTTACCACATCTGCTCAATGTTTTCATTGGTCCACAAAGATCCATATGGACCTATTCCATCGTCCCAGTAGTACTTATCAATTTCTTGCTTTTGATAAAGGTTCTTACATGTTTCCCCTTGCACAAGCCTCACAAATTTTATCTTTCTTGAACTTAATGTTAGGCAGCTCTATCACCAAGTCCTTATAGACTAGTTTGTTGAGTTGACTTAGACTTGGCATGTCCAAGTCTCTTGTGCCAAATGAGGGGATGATTATCCGATACACTTAAGCAAGTGCATTCATTATCTGAAAGTGTGGACAGATCCACCACACATATGTTATTTACTCTTTTTCCCTGCAAAACTATCTTGTCAGTGGTAAGATTAATCACAAAACATTTTTTAGAGGTGAAGGCTACCATGTTACCTCTATCACATAATTGTGTTACACTTGTTAAACTGTACTTCAGTCCATCTAACAAGTAGACATTCTCAATAGAGTGAGAATCAGACTTACATACCTTTTCAACCCTAATTATTTCACCTTTCTTTCCATTTTCAAGGGAGACATTACCTTCTTTAAGGTCCTCAAGTGAAAGGTGTGAGCACGTGATTTTTGCCCTATGAGAACTACTCCCAGAAATTCAAAATAAAATAATTTTCCTTTGTGTGCAATTTTGAGAATTTTTCGTGACGTTTTTGGTTAATTGTTCGTATTTGGCTAGGCATGTTTATTTTGTTTTGATTAATGAAAAAAAATATATACAAAAAAATAGGTTGCATTTGCATTTAGGATTTAATAATTTTAAGTTAATTAGTAAATTACTTATTTTATAAAAATAAAGGAAAAACATAAAAATAATGCACTTTGCATTTTAGTGTTTAATTGTGTAATTTGGTATTTAAGTATTTGTGATAATTATCATTTAGAGATAATTAGTATTTTTTTAAGTTAATTTGGTTTGTATAATTTTAGGTTTTAAATTCTGAAAATAATCTAGGAAAAGGAAATAAAAGAAGAGAAAAAGGTTGGGCTGTATTTTAATTCCAATTCCAGACCCAAATCAAATACACCCAATACCCGCCCCAAATCAGCCCAAAACCCGTTTCCCACCCGGTTTGCCCCTACTAGAACCAAACGACGTCGTTTGGACATACTTTGATTAGGGCCGTCGATTTAATTTGATCCAACGGACCACATCCTTTTCATTACCCGACACATTTGTCCCCGGATCGACCCAATCCCCAACGAAACCAAACGACATCATTTCCTATAAGGGAATTGATCCAAGCCATTGATCTCACTTGATCGAACGGCTTGGATCCAATCCCCACTTATGTATATAAGGGATCCATACAGACCCGCCCCTCAAGCCAAACACCCCTTCACCTCTTCGTCTCTAAAAGACCAAACGAACCCTCCGCCCCTTACCACCGTGCTCCGCCCACCGGAAATCGCCTCACGGCGGTTCCGGTGGTCTAATGACCCCTAATTTCACACCATAGCTTCCCCTCAACCTCCCCACCCTAACCCCTTAAACCACTACCTTCGAATCATCCCCGATCTTCTCGAATCTTCAATCAAATAATCAACCAAAAACCTCACCTTCTCCGATAACTACCAAACTCACACCAGTTGTCCTCCTGACCTCCCTCACCCCAAATCCCATACCCGTTTCCCTCGAATCCCTTTGAAACTGGTCGAATTTCAAATCAAAGGTGAATCCTGAGTTTGACGAAACCCTAAAAACCGATGACGAAGCAATGATTAAGGCCGAAATGGACCTCGACCATGTGCTTTAATTTGAGAACACATAATCGAGACTCATTTAGGTCCAAATCAAAAGGACGAGGAGTAGTTTTTGTAACAAACCCGCCCAGTGTCTAGGTATTCTTAATTCCTTTTTTTCTTTTCTTTTTTTTTTCATCTTTAGTTTCGTTAAATTTCCAGTCCTCTCCTCCCCTGCTTCATTTCTATTTTTCTGTGATGAACTATGCCTGTTGATATGTTCAAACTTAAAGATTAGTCCATCACAATGAGTCGAATCGTTTAGTCACGTTGAACTGAATTGATTGATCATTTGAATATCTGGAATTTGTCAATCTCTTTGATTTCGTCTGGATGGTTATTCTTTTGGTTTCAATTGCAGTCAAAATATGTTTTTCGTCTCATTGGCTTCAGTTCTCTTATCTCAGTAATTGATTGGTTTTGATGTTTGAATGTTGCTGAAACAAGATAGTTAATTGTGTTCTTTGGTTTGCTTCTGTGAGCTTTAAGCTGATGAACCATTAGATTAAGGAAATTGTGAACTGATTAAACTAATGAAATAGTTTAATCAGTAATGGGGGGTTGATGACTGTTTAAAACACTCTTAAGGTCAGAAAACATAAATCATGGGCACCATTTCACAAGGTTAAGGGAATTGAATAGAAAAATAGGCTGCCCATACCCGCATGGAATTAATAAAGAAAAAGAAGTTTAGTGGGGAGCAAAACATACCCTAGTGGAGTTCTAAAGAATATCATGGGCAGAATTAGTTTCTTAATTCTGCCTGAATGCTCTTACGAGCTGGTAGGGTCAGTGTTTGGGTATAAATGGAGGGACTTAAAACAAAGTTAGGGGGGATTTTGGGAGAGAAGGAAGATCAGTCTTTGATCAGTTCAGAGAGTTTCAGAGTTTTGATAGTTTTTTTAAAAAACAGTCTTAGACAGCATTTTAAAAGGAAGGCATTCAGTTTTTTTAGAGTTCTGGAGAGTTTAAGAACAGAAAACCAAAAATATATTGTTTCATTGCATTCATAGGTGTAATTCGAATTCTGGACAGTGATTCTCATTGCTGAAGTGGTTCAGTAGTCTACTGATTAAGTTTTGGTTTTATTCAAACTCTATTGAGCCTGTTCGTTTTGGTATTTGTTGTTGCTATTGGTTTTACAACTTGTTCTGGGCTGTGGTCGAGTTGATTCTGGGTAAAAAAAATTGGTCTCGAACTGTGATGGTTGCTGTTTGAATTCCTGGTTGCTGTTGCCTGCTCTTCTGTTGCTAACTTTTCCTTCTACTCGATTATATTTCCAGGTACCTTGTTGTCTCTAATGATTTGAAGTTTCATTCGATGTATCCGAACGATTATGAAATCATATGGCGAGGCATTGCTATCATATGAATTTGCTTCTGTATTTCACTATCAGTATAGCTTGTAGTTATAGATTTCAAATACGCATTAGTATCGATTAGAATTTCTGAAACTTGTCTTGTAATTAAACTAGAGAGACTTTGGATTATTGTTTATATCTGTACTGGACTGTATGGAGTTACTCATATTTGCTATAGTTAATTTAGTTAACTGTGACGTTAATGTGAAGGTGAATCTGGATCGTAATAGCCGACTACTATACCTTCCATGTTTAGGGTGCTGGGATCACAAACGTGTATAAAATTAGACATGACTAATTATACGAATAACATGGTATAGTAGCTAATCACCTCAACAAGTTAAGCTTTTCCATGATTGTCCGTGTTATTTCCTAGCATGAACAACAGCTTTAAATCTGATAGATACATGAACTTGAGTTGGTAATTTTGGTTAGCATAAGGGCTGGGGTAAAAAATCAGAATAATTGTTCGTTTCGTTGAGTTAGTTCATTAAACTTGATGGTTTAAAACTTTCAGTGAACACTTGTGCACATTGAATTGAAGCATTTTTCAATTTAATGGCTGGGGCTCGACAACCCCTTTGCATAAAATGTAAGCTTCAGGGCCGAAATAAATGGCCCAGGCCTGGGTCTGACATGCATATCCGTTTGGGGCCTGGACTCATGTCTGCGATTGGTCCAGTTTGTGCTGGGCCTGGATTATGATTCCCTCACGTAGACTGTTTGGAGTTTGCAGGTCTAGATGTAGTATTTCTTAAAAGATAATAATTAGTTAGGTTTTACTTTTATTATTAGAGACAAGTTAAGAAGAAAATTATAGCTTGCTTTAGGATACCCTTTTAAAATAAATGAGATGAGCCTCACCAAATAAAATGCCTAACTTGCGAGGTCTTCTTTCAAGGTTCGTATTAAAATACTTAGATTTCAAGACGGGCCATTTAGCGAATTTCACGGCCTTCCCCAAAAATAATAATGCGTTAGTCTTTTTAGGCATGTATTTTAATAACATTACCTTCCTAAACTCGGGTGCGCATTTATGTGACCCAAATCCGAATCTCAACAGTGATAAAATATGTCAAAAATCATGGGTGCATTTATGTGACGTGGTTCAAGACTTGTTTTAATGACGTTGCAATTTTCCTTTAAAATAAATAAAAAGCGGTTGAAGTTAAAATTTGCACATAGGTTCAACATGTATTAAAATCAGATAAATAAGCCGAATATGACAGTTGAGCAACCGTGCTAGAACCACGGAACTCGGGAATGCCTAACACCATCTCCCGGGTTAACAGAATTCCTTATCCGGATTTCTGGTTCGCGGACTGTAATACAGAGTTAATCTTTTCCTCGATTCGGGATTCAATCGGTGACTTGGGACACCATAAATCTCCCAAGTGGCGACTCTGAATTAAATAATAAATCCCATTTCGATTGTCCTTTAATTGAAAAAACTCCCCTTATACACCCTTCTAGGGGGTGCAGAAAAAAAGGAGGTGTGACAGCTCTGGCGACTCTGCTGGGGAACGAACCCAGAATCTCTAGTTCAGGGTTCAAGAATTCGAGCTTAGAATAATTATTATAGTTGGCCTTATCCATTATCTGATTTTGTTACATGATTTGGGGCCTAATGTGCTAAATGCCGCTTTTTACCACTTTGATATTATTTGGACTGTATATAAATTAGTACGAAACCTTCTTCTCTCTGAGTCTTCTAAATCATGAAGAAGTGTGCACTTCATGTGACTTCTTTTCTGTTGGATTCATATCCCAAATTTAGAACGAGGTTCGGACAAGTTGCAAAGCCGGCGAAGCTTCTGTATTTCTGTATTCCCGGTACGCTGCCCCCCCTCGGCTCGAGTTGTCCGCTCGGGTAAGCCAGGTCTAGAACAAACACCCAGGTTCTGAACCTAGAATAACTCAACTTCATGCCGGATCCCTAGTAGGAACGTTTATTTGCATCATGTGCATTTGCCTTAGGGGACTCAACACAGGGGTTGGGTCCGTCTAGGACAAGCAACCTGAAATAAAAAAGACCATCCTGATGCATCCAACTTGTTTTCTATGCATTTATTTGTTCGGACTTGCATACTGACCGACTTCTGAATCTCGGGAATATCAGAAATTTAAAAAAAAAGGGAGAGAGAGGAAATAGCAGTGTAGAGAGTTAATTACCTATTTTTAGAATAAAACCAATGCCCAAATACAGTCAAAACTCTGCCAGAATTTTGAGAAAATAAAAAAAAATATTTTATGTTTTTAAAATTGTTTGTTTTACTCAAAAAGCAAAAATGCGTGAAAAAGAGTCCTTTATTTTAGTTTGTTTTGTTTTCAAAAAACGGAGAAGAAAAATAATTTGTTTGTTTGTTTTTTATAAAAGGAACAAAGGAAAAAGAATCTTGTTTTCAAAAATAGCTAGTTTCTCTGCCCGAACTACGCAGGTTTGATCCTCACCGGATGTGAGATACGTAGGCAACCCTCATCGGGTCCAACCTCCCCTTTTGCAAAAAGCCAAAAAATGGCAAATTTTAATTTTCGTCATAAATAAGTCGGGTGATGTCATTTTTGTCAAAAATAGCCGAATGTCCCCAAAAGGGATGCCGGAAGGCCGATTTGCATAAATAGCCACCTTTGGTCATTTTTAAGATTTCGATCGGTTAATCCATACAGCCTTAAAATCTTCATCTCCGAAGCGCTGAAAGGCCGTGTTTGAAAAATCGGGTCTTTCATTTTAAACAAACAAAAATAGTAGTTTTGTTTTGAATCAAATAAATTTACCTTTTTCTTAATCACCTTAATAAATGTGCAGGATGAGCACAAACGCAAATGAATCTTTCACCATACTTAATGAGATCCCCTCCAACTCCACATGTGGTGGAATGATCTAGGAGAAGGCAACTAAGAAATAGTGGCTAGAACCCTGGGAGGTCTTGTCGGTCTACTGAATGTCAAGCCAAAGTTTGAGTGGATTGGCGTTAGAATGGTACACCAGACAAGATCATAGCAGGTGGTACACATGGGACGATTTGGCCCAAGCATTCGCTTGTCACTTTCAATATAATCTTGAGATCATTCCGGACTGACTATCCCTGACCAAACTAGAAAAGAAGCACAGTGAAAGCTTTAGAGAATATGGTTTCCGGTGGAGGGAGCAAGCAGAAAGGGTAGATCCCCTAATGAAAGAGAGCGAGATGGTTGATTACTTTTTGCAGGCTTTGGAGCCAACCTACTTTGGTCATCTAGTGTCCGCAATTGGCAAATCTTTTAATGAGGTTGTAAAAATGGGAGGCATGGTCGAGGAGGGGCTTAAGTCCAACAAGATCATGAGTTATTCAGCGATCAAGGCAACCACCCAGGCTATTCAAAGCGGCACTGGGGGTGTACTTGGGAAAAAGAAGAAAGACGATGTCACGACTGTTGAGTCCGGAGCCTGGTTCGGATCTAGAGGCCCGTCACCCTACTATATCCAATCACGACCCTACCACCAAAATTACCCCCACACTTCATATAGCCCTCCACAGCAGTACTACCCACCGCCAGATCCCCATTTTTCCATCCATCATGCAAAAGCCTATACCCAAACCCCGGCACACGCACAATGGCGTGCGCCGGCTCCACAAAATCCATACCCAGCTCCACAAAACACATATCCACCCCCAAGGGCCTAGAGAAATCCCCCCCGGGACAGGTTTCCGACCAAACCAAGCCCTCAAGAATGAGAGGTCACAGAAGTAAAAGACTTTCACTCCATTGGGGGAATCATATACCAGTTTTTTTCCACAGGTTGAGGCAGTTGGTCATGTTGAATCCAATTGAGCCTAAAATGCCAAATCATCCCCCTAAAAATCTTGACCACTCGGTGAGTTGTGAGTACTGTTCAGGGGCCCCTGGGCATGATACAGAGAAGTGTTGGAAACTAAAAACAGCTATAGAAGAGCTTATTGATACTCATCGGATCGAGGTTCAAGCCCCAGAAGAACCAAATATCAATCATAATCCACTGCCAGCTCACCATGAGACCCATATGATTGAGTTGGTACACAAAGGAGAGGAGCCTAAAAAACCCTCGCAGACGATAATGATGATCCGTTCCAGTGAAACTAGTTCAAAGGAGAAGGTAACCAGTGGGAAATCAGTGGTCCAGTTGAAAGGGGTAGACAATAAGCCAACTGTGGTAGCCGAGAAAGGGTCGTCAAGCACTGTTGCAGTGAAAACAGAGAAAGCTAAAGTGGTAGTACCAGGGGTTGCAAGTAAATATGTTGTGGTCGTGAAGGGTGCTCGCACAGAGCCTGTTATTATAAAACCAGTAACTCAGCTTCCAGTGATCAACAACAAGGTTGTTCCTTGGAATTATGAACGGGTGACAGTGATTTACAAGGGGAAAGAAATCAAAGAAGAAGTTTGTAAAGCACAAGGTTTGACTCGCTCAGGAAGGTGTTTTACTCCCGAGGAGTTAAGAAGAGCTAAAGATAATTCAATGCCGGTAAAGAAAGCTGTAACTAAAGAAGAGACAGAGGAATTTTTGAGGAAAATGAAAGTGCATGACTATTCTGTTATAGAACAGTTGAGGAAAATGCCCGCTCAGATCTCATTACTCTCGTTGCTAATCCATTCAGATGAGCACCGTCAGTCACTGATGAAAATCCTGAATAAGGCCCATATTCCCGACAAGATCTCAGTAAACCATATGGAAAAGATAGCCAACAAGATTTTGGAAGTAAACAGAGTCACTTTTTCCGATGATGAATTGCCGGTAGAGGGTACTGAGCATAACAAAGCCCTTTACCTTACAGTGAAATGCGAGGATTCCGTGCTTACCCGGGTATTGGTTGACAATGGTCCAAGTGCGAACATCTGTCCTCTCTCCACTCTAAGCAAGCTGAAAGTAGAAGATGAGAGGATCCATAAGAACAATATCTGTGTGCGGGGATTTGACGGCGGAGGCAAAGACTCAGTCGGGGACCTAATGTTGGAGCTGACCATAGGTCCAGTAGAATTCACAATGGAATTCCAACTGCTGGATATAGCTGTTTCCTACAATTTGCTATTAGGGCGACCGTGGATTCATGCCGCTAAAGCAGTGCCATCAACACTTCATCAGATGGTCAAGTTTGAATGGGACAGACAGGAAATAGTGGTGCACGGCGAAGATAATTTGTGCGCTCACAACAACACCATTGTGCCATTCATTGAAGTGGAAGATGACAAGGGACCATGGGTCTACCAAGTTTCTGATGCAATGTCAGTCGAGAAAGTTCCAGAGGGGAAATGTATCCCGAATCCGAAGATAAACGCTGCATCAGTCATGGTAGCGTATGAAATGTTGAAGAATGGTTTTGTACCAGGAAAGGGTTTGGGATCAGCACTGAAAGGCATCATACAGCCCGTGTCTCTTCCTGAAAACTTGGGAACATTAGGTCTGGTATTCAAGCCCACAACCGCAGACATAAAAAGAGCCAGGAAATTGAAACAGAGGACATGTGTCCTTCCAAAGACGGTCCCACGTCTTTCCAGATCATTTGTCAAGTCTGGTACAAGGAGTCGCCTAGTGACAGCAATTCCCAGTTCTATGATTAATCCTGACAAGGAGTTGATTGAAAGATTTGAGAAGTTGTTCGATAGTGTGAACATGGTGGAAATTGGAGAAGGTTCTAGCAACGCGAAAGTGCAATTTGTTCGGGCCAAAAACAAAGCTTAATAATTGGAAGGCTACTCCTCTCCCTACTCGGAAGGAGTCTTGGTAGTTCACTTTGATTTTCCTTTAAGTTTGTACGGATTATTCCAGGGTTGCAATCCAGATTTCATTTTTTTCAGTCTATTTGAGTGTGCAAACCTTGTTATCTTTTATCATTCAACGAAATACAATTTCCCTTTCTTCATCATTCATGATGGTTTTTCTTTTGTTTTTGTTTTCCTTTTTATACAGTTCTTTTTACGCTGGTTCTAATGACATGGCATGCATAAGGAATCCTCAGCCCAGTCTTAAAAATCAATCTAACTCCGAAATATTAGTTCAAGAAATAGATTGTGATTCCGAATCAGAATACGAGGATGAGGATGAAGCCTTTGAAGAGATTAGTAAGGAGTTAATTCACTTCGAAGAAAAACCCAAACCCAACCTAAATGACATAGAAGCCATCAATTTAGGGGCATAGACAATGTCCGAGAGACTAAAATAAGTGTCCACCTCGAGCCAAAAATCTGGGAGGAGTTAATCAAAGCACTCATCGAGTACAAAGATGTTTTTGCATGGTCATATGACGACATGCCGGGTTTAAGCACTGATTTAGTAGTCCACAAATTGCCCACTGATCCAACATTCCCTCCCGTCAAGCAAAAGTTGAGGAAATTCAAAACTGATATGAGTGTAAAAATTAAAGAAGAAGTTACCAAACAGTTGGATGCAAAGGTTATCCGGGTCACCCGATATCCTGATTGGTTGGCTAATGTCGTGCCTGTACCGAAGAAGGATGGCAAGATCAGAGTATGCGTCGATTACCGCAATCTCAACAAATCAAGTCCAAAGGATAACTTCCCATTACCCAATATCCACATTTTGATCGATAATTGTGCCAAGCGTGAGATTGGATCTTTTGTGGATTGCTATGTCGGCTATCATCAGATTCTAATGGATGAAGAAGATGCAGAACAGACGGCGTTCATCACGCCATAGGGAACTTATTGCTACCGGGTAATGCCATTTGGTTTGAAGAATGCTGGGGAAACTTATATAAGGGCGATGACTACTGTATTTCATGATATGATACATAAGGAGATTAAGGTATACGTAGATGATGTGATCATAAAATCAAAACATCAGGCCGACCATGTCGAGGATTCAAGGAAATTCTTCTAGAGGCTTCGCAGGTACAACCTCAAGCTTAACCCCGCCAAGTGTGCATTTGGTGTTCCATCCGAAAAACTATTGGGATTCATAGTCAATCAGCGAGGCATCGAGTTGGACCCATCAAAGATCAAAGCCATACAAGAATTGCCCCCTCCGAGGAACAAGACTAAAGTGATGAGTCTGTTAGGAAGGTTGAACTACATCAGCAGGTTTATTGCTCAGCTCACGACAACTTGTGAGCCTATTTTCAAGTTGTTGAAGAAGGACGCTGCGATCAAGTGGACTGATGAGTGTCAAAAAGCATTTGATAAGATAAAAGATTACTTGTCAAACCCACCTGTGCTGGTTCCGCCAGAACCAAGGAGACCTCTGATTCTTTACTTGACAGTTTTGGAAAATTCATTTGGCTGTGTACTGGGGCAGCATGACGCCACCGGTAGGAAAGAACGGGCCATCTACTATCTTAGCAAGAAGTTCACAGCTTATGAGGTTAAGTATACTCACCTGGAAAGGACATGTTGCGACCTAACTTGGGTGGCAAAGAAGTTGAAACATTATTTGTCATCCTACACTAATTACCATATTTCACGCTTGGATCCATTGAAGTATATCTTTCAAAAGCCTATGCCGACAGGAAGACTTGCAAAGTGGCAGATTCTGCTCACAGAGTTTGACATAATCTATGTGACTCGAACTGCGATGAAAGCCCAAGCATTGGCTGATCATTTGGTCGAGAACCGGTCGATGAAGAGTATGAGCCACTGAGGACTTATTTTCCTGATGAAGAGGTGATGCATATTGATGAACTAGAACAGGCCAAAAAACCAGGTTGGAAATCTTTGATGGGGCTGCTAACATGAAAGGAGTGGGAATAGGAGCCGTGCTTATTTCTGAAATAGGACATCACCATCCTGTTACAGCTCAACTTCGTTTTTATTGTACCAACAATATGGCTGAGTACGAAGCATGCATTTTGGGTTTAAGGCTAGCTGCAGACCTGGATGTCCAGGAAGTCTTGGTCTTGAGAGACTCGGATCTTCTGGTACATCAAATTCAAGGAGAATGGGAAACACGAGATCTGAAGCTCATACCATACCAACAATGCTTGCATGATCTTTGCCAACGGTTTAGATCAGTGGAGTTCAGGCATATTCCACGGATCCATAATGAGGTCGCCAATGCTTTGGCTACCCTAGCGTCAATGCTGCACCATCCGGACAAAGCCTATGTCGATCATTTGACATTCAAGTACGAGATTAGCATGCTTACTGCAACATGATTGAAGAAGAATTTGATGGCGAACCGTGGTTCCATGATATTAAGGAATACATCAGAATGGGGATATACCCAGTGCAAGCCACGGGGGATCAAAAGAGACAATTCAACGGTTGGCAAGCGGATTTTTCTTGAGTGGAGGAGTTTTGTATAAAAGAACACCAGACCTGGGATTGTTAAGATGCATAGATGCTAGACAAGCTACGCCTGTCATGTCCGAAGTATATTCAGGAGTCTGCGGACCACATATGAGCGGATATGTGTTGGCAAAGAAAATTCTCCGAGCAGATTATTATTGGATCACCATGGAGCGAGATTGTATTAGTTTTGTGCGCAAATGTCATCAGTTCCAGATACACGGAGATTTGATTCATTCTCCACCATCGGAATTACACACAATGTCAGTGCCATGGCCCTTCGTCGCTTGGGGCATGGATATCATTGGACCAATTGAGCCAGCAGCATCCAACGGGCATAGGTTCATTCTGGTAGCCATTGATTATTTCACCAAATGGGTTGAGGCCAAAACTTTCAAGTCTGTGACCAAGAAAGCAGTGGTCGATTTTGTTCACTCAAATATCATCTGTCGATTTGGAATCCCGAAGGTGATCATCACAGATAACGGTGCTAATCTTAACAGCAATTTGATGAAAGAGGTATGTCAACAGTTTAAGATTACACACCGCAATTCTACCCCATATCGTCCCAAGGAGAATGGAGCAGTTGAGGCAGCCAACAAAAACATAAAGAAGATACTTCAGAAAATGGTAGAAGGTTCTAGGCAGTGGCATGAAAAATTACCATTTGCATTGTTGGGTTATCGCACTACTGTCCGTACTTCAGTAGGGGCAACTCCTTATTTGTTGGTATATGGAGCTGAAGCCGTAATACCTGCGGAAGTTGAAATCCCGTCCCTTCGGATTGTCGCTGAGGCTGGGATTGATGATGATGAGTGGGTCAAAACCCGTCTCGAGCAGTTGAACTTGATTGATGAAAAAAGATTGGCAGCTGTGTGTCATGGCCAGTTATATCAAAAAAGAATGGCAAGAGCATACAACAAAAAGGTGCGTCCTCGGAAGTTTGAGGTGGGCCAGCAAGTACTGAAACGCATCCTTCCACATCAGGCTGAGGCAAAAGGCAAGTTCGCCCCGAATTGGCAAGGGCCATTCATTGTAACCAGAGTATTGTCCAATGGTGCTTTATGTTTAACAGATATCGAAGGAAAATGCATAGACATGGCTATCAATTCTGATGCAGTAAAAAGATATTATGTATGATTTCTTTGGTATAATTGTTGATTTGGCATTATTTCGAAGATTGAAATGACGAAGGCAGTTTGTTCTACTATCTAAACACTTTACCCTTTGTTTCCCTTTTTGAGCCTTATTTATTTCTTTCATACCCCTCTTTTGGAATCAATAATGAAAAGAGAGAAAAAGAAAAAAAAGAAAAAGAGAAAAGAAAAGAAGTGAAAAATATAACAACAAGGAAATTCAGGTGGGAACTACGTTTGACCTGATCCCTGTTAAGGGTACGTAGGCAGTTTTACGGCTCGGTCATAGTAAAATAAAAGTCAAAAGATCCCCAAGCAAGAAACTAGGGAAAAGATTGTATTTGTAATAAGAAATGTGATTCAAAAAGTTGTAATTTTAAACCCATGTCAAATTATTTTGAGCCTTTGATACCCTTTCTTTCTAATCCCATCCAAAAGCCCACACTACGGTCCAAAGAAAGACATTCTGATCAGTTTTTCGAGAGATGACGAGTCGAGCAAATAGAAGTGATTCATATTAGGGTAATACTCCGATCCAAGCAGGGAAATTAATGAAAATGAGAGAGTCTTATTGGTGAAAATTCACAGGCACCATAAGGCGACAGAAGTTGAGAGAAATAAAATGAGAGTCTTATCGGTGAAAACCTTCACAGGCACCATAAGGCAACGAGAGTTGAGAGAAACGAGAGAGTCTTATTAGTGAAAACCCCTCGAAGGAAACTATAAGGTGACAAGGAATTAAAAGGGGGCAAACGAGATAAGCTTGATGGAAAGGATCCGTCGAGACATCAAGCAGAATAAAGATGTTGTTTCGGCAAAAGAAGATGGGTTGCGGGACCTTTGGAATGCAAAGTAGGGACATCAGAAAGATTGATTGATGTAAATAGACTGGGTTTATTGATCTAAAAATGCACGACATGACCATTGGGATCGGTTATACCATTCAGATAAGTCACTTTCTCTTCAAACAATCGTTCAGAAAGATTTTTCTTGTTCTATCTTTCGAAGTCATCATTTTCCATTTCTTTTTGATAAATAGTAGTTTGTTTTTAAGAAGGATTTTCAGAGCTAACTACCAGTTGCCAACATGGTGCAAAGTAAATGGGGATAAGACATGCGAGGATAATGTGGTGGGACGAGAAAGACGTTGTTGTAAGACCAAATGATGGATTGGTCTAAGATTTCGGGATAGTGTGGAGCAAAGGTGGAAAACAACGGCTGAGAAGTTGGTGAATACAGAATCATCAAGAAGGTCGGAAGTTATCAGCCAAGTTTCAAGATGGTCGAACGACGCAGAGCATGGAAAAGAGCGAAAGGGAAAACTGTCCCCAGCAGGAGCATCCCCACGTTTTAAACTAACAAATTCTCTTTGATTTTAAGCAGGTACAGGAAATGTTATTGAGGACAGAAAGACAGGCCATAAGAAAGATCGTCAAACTGGGGCAGAAAATTTTCTTTCATTTTGAAAATTTTCTGGAAGTCAGGTACCTACTTGGGGAAGAAGGAAGATAACACAAATTTGGAGAAAAGTGGCATCCCCAGCAGTTTTCGGAAGAAGGCAATACAAATTTTAAAGAAAGAAATTTCGGGAGAAAGATAACACAAGTCTTAAGGGAAGTAGTTCCAGAGGAAGGAAAATACCTGCTTTAAGGGAAGTAGTCTTTGAAGGAGGAAAATAACATATTTTTTGAATGAAACACCGGAGTTATCCCCGGCAGTTTCAGAGGAATGAAACACCAGTTTTGGGGAAGCAATTCTGAAAGAAGAAAATTCAAGTTAGAAATGGTTCAGGAGGCAGGAAGGAACAATGGTAATAGAACGCATTTTTAAGTCATAATTGAAGTCAGCAACCCGCCTGGAGAATGGAGGTTGTTATATTTTTTTGAGTTGTAGTTGAAGTCAGGAGCCCGCCTGGAGAATGAAAGTATTATCTTTAAATTGTTTATTGAAGTCAGGAGCCCGCCTGAAGAATGGAGGTATTATCTTTTTAATTCATAATAGAAGTCAGGAGCCCGCTTGGAGAATGGAGGTGTTATATTTTTAAGAAATTGTTGAAGTCAGGAGCCCGCCTGGAGAATGGAGGTTGTTATATTTTTAAGTTTTAGTCGAAATCAGGAGCCCGCCTGGATAATGGAGGTATTATCTTTTTAAGTCATAATAGAAGTCAGAAGCCCGCCTGGAGAATGGAGGTGCTATATTTTTAAGAAGTTGTTGAAGTCAGGAGCCCGCCTGGAGAATGGAGGTTGTTATACGTTCAAGTTGTAGTCGAAGTCAGGAGCCCGCCTAGAGAATGGAGGTATTATCTTTAAATTGTTTATTGAAGTCAGGGACCCGCCTAGAGAATGGAGGTATTATCTTTTTAAGTTATAGTAGAAGTCAGGAGCCCGCCTGGAGGGCGGAGGGTTACAACAGAAATCCCCAGCATAAACTCAAGTGCAGAAGTCAAAAGAGAGGCAACAATGGTCAAAGAAAGATAATTTGCGTGAGAAACAATTCAATTTTCACAAGAAAGAAAGAAACATCAGAGGAAACACAAGCCCACAAGAAAGCAAGGCAACGAGAGCAAGTTTGAAGATCTAGATAAGATTTTGTAATTCCTAGTTTAGTCTAGCTTCTTGTTTTCTTTTAGCATGGTGTAATAAGGAGGTCAGTAAGCAGGTGTCAGCAGGAGCAATAACAGTAACAACAAAACCACAGCTTCATGGTAGTCCCAGCTACCGAAACTTTCAGAACTACATTGACCTGATTCCCTTTTAGCCAGGGATATGTATGAAATCTTCGAAGCAGAGGTTCGGTCAACTCTCTTTCAAAAAATATGCTTCACACGGTGTATCCCAACGGGCAAAAATCGCTCGTATCCGCTCACTTTATCTTTGCACGACAACCCCTAGCGTTTTCGGACAAAGAGGGGCAGCTGTGAGCACGTGATTTTTGCCCTATGAGAACTACTCCCAGAAATTCAAAATAAAATAATTTTCCTTTGTGTGCAATTTTGAGAATTTTTCGTGACGTTTTTGGTTAATTGTTTATATTTGGCTGGGCATGTTTCTTTTGTTTTGATTAATGAAAAAATATATATGCAAAAAAAAAATAGGTTGCATTTGAATTTAGGATTTAATAATTTTAAGTTAATTAGTAAATTACTTATTTTATAAAAATGAAGGAAAAACATAAAAATAATGCACTTTGCATTTTAGTGTTTAATTGTGTAATTTGGTATTTAAGTATTTGTGATAATTATCATTTAGAGATAATTAGTATTTTTTAAGTTAATTTGGTTTGTATAATTTTAGGTTTTAAATTCTGAAAATAATCTAGGAAAAGGAAATAAAAGAAGAGAAAAAGGTTGGGCTGTATTTTAATTCCAATTCCAGGCCCAAATCAAATACACCCAATACCCGCCCCAAATCAGCCCAAACTCGTTCCCCACCCGGTCCGCCCCTACTAGAACCAAACGACGTCGTTTGGACATACTTTGATTAGGGCTGTCGATTTAATTTGATCCAACGGACCACAACCTTTTTCATTACCCGACCCATTTATCCCTGGATCGACCCAATCCCCAACGAAACCAAACGACATCGTTTCCTATAAGGGAATTGATCCAAACCATTGATCTTACTTGATCGAACGGCTTGGATCCAATCCCCACTTATGTATATAAGGGATCCATACAGATCCGCCCCCAAGCCAAACCCCCCCTTCACCTCTTCGTCTCTAAAAGACCAAACGAACCCTCCGCCCCTTACCATCGTGCTCCGCCCACCAGAAATCGCCTCACGGCAGTTCCGGTGGTCCAATGACCCCCAATTTCACACCATAGCTTCCCCTCAACCTCCCCACCCTAACCCCTCAAACCACTACCTTCGAATCTTCCCCGATCTTCTCGAATCTTCAATCAAAGAATCAACCAAAAACCTCATATTCTCTGATAACTAGTAAACTCACACCAGTTGTCCACCTGACCTCCCTCACCCCAAATCCCATACCCGTTTCCCTTGAATCCCTTAGAAACTGGTCAAATTTGAAATCATAGGTGAAGCCTGAGTTTGACGAAACCCTAAAAACCGATGACGAAGCAATGATTAAGGCCGAAATGGACCTCGACCATGTGTTTTCATTTGAGAACACATAATCGAGACTCATTTCGGTCCAAATCAAAAGGACGAGGAGCAGTTTTCGTAACAAACCCGCCCGGTGTCTAGGTATTCTTAATTCCTTTATTTTATTTTATTTTTTTCATCTTTAGTTTTGTTAAATTTTCGGTCCTCTCCTCCCCTTGCTTCATTTTTATTTTTCTGTGATGAACTATGCCTATTGATATGTTCAAACTTAGAGATTAGTCCATCGCAATGAGTTGAATCGTTTAGTCACGTTGAACTGAATTGTTTCAACTTTTGTTTTTGAAGACCTATTTTGTGTCAATTACTGATCTATCCTTCGGTCATGGTAACGGATGCCAAACTTGACTTCTCTCAAATTAGTTGAGTTCATTTTGCATTGCATTTACTCAGTCTGCATCCTGCAAAGCCTCAACAATATTTTTAGGTTCAATAAGAGATAAAAAAGCATCAAAAGCACAAAGATTCTTCAAAGAAGATCTGATTTTGATTCCAGAGGTTGGATCAGTGATTATGTTTCCAATGGTATGAGAACTTTGATACTTTTAAGGTTTCACAACTAGCTGATTTCCTTTAGATGCTCCTTCAATATTTTGTTACTGAGAAACAGGTGCATAGACAGGTTCCCTCGAGGTTTGAGGATCAGTTCCTCTATGTTCAGTTCCCCCTGTCGGGTTGCCCTGGGTGGAAGGACCTATTCATCACATATTCCTTCCTCTGGTGTAGCTTTAGTTTGGGATATGGTTTCATTTGATTTTCTTATTAGCCCAATTGCTTCATTATCCTGTTCTTGCCTTTCAGAAAGAATATTAGTTTCATCAAAAATCACATATACACTCTCTTCTACACACATAGTTCTTTTGTTATAAATTTTATAAGCATTACTATGTGAAGAATATCCCAAAAATACTCCCTCGTCACTTACGGGATCAAACTTACCTAGGGAGTCCTTTCTATTATTGTGCACAAAGCACTTGCATCCAAATGCCCTAAGATGGATATATTTGGTTTTCTCCCTTTAAGTAACTCATAGAGAGTCTTTTCAACAAAAGGTCTAGTCATGCACCTATTTATGATGTAGCATGCAGTGTTCACAGCTTCTGCCCAGAAATTGTGGGGCAATTTACTAGCAAGTAGCATAATCCTAGCCATTTCTTCCAATGTCCTATTCTTTCTTTCAACTACTCTATTTTGTTATGGAGTCCTAGAAGCAAAAAAGTTATGATTTATGTTATGCTCATCACAAATTCAGCAAATTTAGCATTTTCAAATTCAGTACTATGGTCAGGCCTAATTGATGCAAGTTGATTACCTAGTTGTTTATGAGTTTTTCTAACAAATGAAGCGAACATGTCAAATTCTTCATCTTTAGATGTTAAGAACAATGTCCAAGTAAACCTAGAGTAATCATCAACAAGCACCATAACATATCTTTTACCACATCTGCTCAATGTTTTCATTGGTCCACAAAGATCCATATGGACCTATTCCATCGTCCTGGTAGTACTTATCAAATTCTTGCTTTTGATAAAGGTTCTTACATGTTTCCCCTTACACAAGCCTCACAAATTTTATCTTCCTTGAACTTAATGTTAGGCATCCCTATCACCAAGTCCTTAGAGACTAGTTTGTTGAGTTGGCTTAGACTTGGCATGTCCAAGTCTCTTGTGCCAAATGAGGGGATGATTATCCGTTACACTTAAGCAAGTGCATTCATTATCTGAAAGTGTGGACAGATCCACCACACATATGTTATTTACTCTTTTTCCCTGCAAAACTATCTTGTTAGTGGTAAGATTAATCAAAAAATATTTTGTAGAGGTGAAGGTTACCATGTTACATCTATCACACAATTGTGTTACACTTGTTAAACTGTACTTCAATCCATCTAACAAGTAGACATTCTCAATAGAGTGAGAATCAGACTTACCTACCTTTTCAACCCTAATTATTTCACCTTTCTTTCCATTTTCAAAGGAGACATTACCTTCTTTAAGGTCCTCAAGTGAAAGGTGTGAGCACGTGATTTTTGCCCTATGAGATCTACTCCCAGAAATTCAAAATAAAATAATTTTCCTTTATTTGCAATTTTGAGAATTTTTCGTGACGTTTTTGGTTAATTGTTTGTATTTGGCTGGGCATGTTTATTTTGTTTTTATTAATGAAAAAAAATATATACAAAAAAAAAATAGGTTGCATTTTCATTTAGGATTTAATAATTTTAAGTTAATTAGTAAATTACTTATTTTATAAAAATGAAGGAAAAACATAAAAATAATGCACTTTGCATTTTAATGTTTAATTGTGTAATTTGAGATTTAAGTATTTGTGATAATTATCATTTAGAGATAATTAGTATTTTTTTTAAGTTAATTTGGTTTGTATAATTTTAGGTTTTAAATTCTGAAAATAATCTAAGAAAAGGAAATAAAAGAAGAGAAAAAGGTTGGGCTGTATTTTAATTCCAATTCCAGGCCTAAATCAAATACACCCAATACCCGCTTCAAATCAGCCCAAAATCCGTTCCCCACCCGGTCCGACCCTACTAGAACCAAACGGCGTCGTTTGGACATACTTTGATTAGGGCCGTCGATTTAATTTGATCCAACGAACCACAACCTTTTTCATTACCTGACCCATTTGTCCCCGGATCGACCCAATCCCCAACGAAACCAAACGACATCGTTTCCTATAAGGGAATTGATCCAAGCCATTGATCTCACTTGATCGAACGACTTGGATCCAATCCCCACTTATGTATATAAGGGATCCATACAGACCCCCCCAAGCCCCCAAGCCAAACCCCCCTTCACCTCTTCATCTCTAAAAGACCAAACGAACCCTCCGCCCCTTACCACCGTGCTCCTCCCACCGGAAATCGCCTCACGGTGGTTCCGGTGGTCCAATGACCCCCAATTTCACACCATAGCTTCCCCTTAACCTCCCCACCCTAACCCCTCAAACCACTACCTTTGAATCATCCCCGATCTTCTCGAATCTTCAATCAAAGAATCAACCAAAAACCTCACCTTCTTCGATAACTACCAAACTCACACCAGTTGTCCACCTGCCCTCCATCACCCCAAATCCGATACCCGTTTCCCTCGAATCCCTTCGAAACTGGTTGAATTTCAAATCAGAGGTGAATCCTGAGTTTGACGAAACCCTAAAAACCGACGACGAAGCAATGATTAAGGCCGAAATGGACCTCGACCATGTGTTTTCATTTGAGAACACATAATCGAGACTTATTTCGGTCCAAATCAAAAGGACGAGGAGCAGTTTTCATAACAAAACCACCCAGTGTCTAGGTATTCTTAATTCCTTTTTTTTCTTTTTTTCTTCTTTAGTTTCGTTAAATTTCCGGTCCTCTCCTCCCCCTACTTCATTTCAATTTTTCTGTGATGAACTATGCCTGTTTATATGTTCAAACTTAGAGATTAGTCCATCGCAATGAGTTGAATTGTTTAGTCACGTTGAACTGAATTGATTAATCATTTGAATATCTGGAATTTGTCAATCTCTTTGAGTTCGTCTGGATGGTTATTCTTTTGGTTTCAATTGCAGTCAAAATATGTTTTTCGTATCATTGGCTTCAGTTCTCTTATCTCAGTAATTGATTGGTTTTGATGTTTGAATGTTGCTGAAACAAGATAGTTAATTGTGTTCTTTGGTTTGCTTCTGTGAGCTTTAAGCTGATAAACCATTAGATTAAGGAAATTGTGAAATGATTAAACTAATGAAATAGTTTAATCAGTAATGGGGGTTGATGACTGTTTAAAACACTCTTAAGGTCAGAAAACATAAATCATGGCCACCATTTCACAAGGTTTAAGGGAATTGAATAGAAAAATAGGCTGCCCATACCCGCGTGGAATTAATAAAGAAAAAGAAGTTTAGTGGGGAACAAAACATACTCTAGTAGAGTTCTAAAGATTATCATGGGCAGAATTAGTTTCTTAATTCTGCATGAGTGCTCTTACGAGCTGGTGGGGTCAGTGTTTGGGTATAAATGGAGGGACTTGGGACAGAGTTAGGGGGGGATTTTGGGAGAGAAGGAAGATCAGTCTTTGATCAGTTCAGAGAGTTTCAGAGTTTTGAGAGTTCTTTTAAAAAACAGTCTTAGACAGCATTTTAAAAGGAAGGGATTTAGTTTTTTTAGAGTTCTGGAGAGTTTAAGAACAGAAAACCAAAAATATATTGTTTCATTGCATTCATAGGTGTAATTCGAATTCTGGACAGTGATTCTCATTGCTGAAGTGGTTCAGTAGTCTACTGATTAAGTTTTGGTTTAATTCAAACTCTATTGAGCCTGTTCGTTTTGATATTTGTTGTTGCTATTGGTTTTACAACTTGTTCTGGCCGTGGTCGAGTTGATTCTGGGTAAAAAAAATTGGTCTCGAACTGTGATGGTTGCTGTTTGAATTCCTGGTTGCTGTTGCCTGCTCTTCTGTTGCTAACTTTTCCTTCTACTCGATTATATTTCCAGGTACCTTGTTGTCTCTAATGCTTTGAAGTTTCATTCGATGTATCTGAACGATTATGAAATCATATGGCGAGGCATTGCTATCATATGAATTTGCTTCTATATTTCACTATTAGTATAGCTTGTAGTTATAGATTTCAAATACGCATTAGTATTAATTAGGATTTCTGAAACTTGTCTTGTTATTAAAATAGAGAGACTTTGGATTATTGTTTATATCTGTACTAGACTGTATGGAGTTACTCAGATTTGCTATAGTTACTTTAGTTAACTGTGACGTTAATATGAAGGTGAATCTGGATCGTAATAGCCGATTACTATAGCTTCCATGTTTAGGGTGCTGGGATCACAAACACGTATAAAATTAGACATGACTAATTGTACGAATAACATGGTATAGTAGCTAATCACCTCAACAAGTTAAGCTTTTCCATGATTGTCCGTGTTAATTCCTAGCATGAACAACAACTTTAAATCTGATAGATACATGAACTCGAGTTGGTAATTTTGGTTAGCATAAGGGCTGGGGTAAAAAATCAGAATAATTGTTCGTTTCGTTGAGTTAGTTCATTAAACTTGATGGTTTAAAACTTTCAGTGAACACTTGTGCACATTGAATTGAAGCATTGTTCAATTTAACGGCTGGGGCTCGACAGCCCCTTTGCATAAAGTGTAAGCTTCAGGGCCGAAATAAATGGCCCAGGCCTGGGTCTGACATGCATATCCGTTTGGGGCCTGGACCCATGTCTGCGATTGGTCCAGTTTGTGCTGGGCCTGGATTATGATTCCCTCACGTAGACTGTTTGGAGTTTGCAGGTCTAGATGTAGTATTTCTTGAAAGATAATAATTAGTTAGGTTTTACTTTTATTATTAGAGACAAGTTAAGAAGAAAATTATAGCTTGCTTTAGGATACCCTTTTAAAACAAATGAGATGAGCCTCGCCAAATAAAATGCCTAACTTGCGAGGCCTTCTTTCAAGGTTCGTATTAAAATACTTAGATTTCGAGACCGGTCGTTTAGCGAATTTCACGGTCTTCCCCAAAATAATAACGCGTTAGTCTCTTTAGGCGCGTATTTTAATAACATTACCTTCCTAAACTCACGTGCGCATTTATGTGACCCAAATCCGAATCTCAACGATGTTAAAATATGTCAAAAACCACGGGTGCATTTATGTGACGTGGTTCAAGACTTGTTTTAATGACGTTGCAATTTTCCTTTAAAATAAATAAAAAGCGGTTGAAGTTAAAATTTGCACATAGGTTCAACATGTATTAAAATCAGATAAATAAGCCGAATATGACAGTTGAGCGACCATACTAGAACCACAGAACTCAGGAATGCCTAACACCTTCTCCCGGGTTAACGAAATTCCTTATCCGGATTTCTGGTTCGCGGACTATAATACAGAGTCAATCTTTTCCTCGATTCGGGATTCAACCAGTGACTTGGGACACCATATATCTCCCAAGTGGCGATAGGGGGTGCAGAAAAAAAGGAGGTATGACAAAAGGAATCGGTTCTTGCTTCCTGTCATGTGCTTTGAATAGCCACTATTCATGTACCATAATTTGCTACTCCCCTTCACATGTACCTGTAAAAGGAAATCAGGGGTTAGTATTAGGAACCCAAACTAGTTTGGGTCCCTTTCTATAGGCAAAAAGATAAATTAAATTCTTTTTATCCCAACTCGGCAGCCTATTTTTCCCTAGAACAAAATTTTTGTTATTTTGACTTGCCTTCTCTTTTGTAGTGCATTCATTCTTAGAGTGACCAATGTTACCATAGTTTGTGCAAATCTGCTTCTCAGAGAGTGTGAGGTACTTGCTTTTGGGATCTCACTTAGGTGCAGAGTTCCCAAAGCCAAGTCCTCTTCTGTTGCTACTATGATGTTCTTGTAGCCATGAAAATGCATCAGAGGACCTTTTCCATTTACAAATTCTGTCTAGACCATGTTTGACCCAGTCTAAATCCTCCTTTAAGACTCTCACTAGTTCATCCCTCTTATACAACTCATCTTTTATTTTTCTACATTTTCTTCTAAAGTGAGTTGTGCGTGATCAACTATCTTTTTGCATGTTCCTAATTTCAATTTTAGATTTTTATATCTAAGTTCTAGGACAGTTGTATCAAGTGCATGAACCTGGTTCTTCAACATAATATTTTCACGTTTTGTTTCACAAGCCCTAAGTTCCAAGTTTTTGCACTTAGCTTTCAAAATCACACATTCTTTTGATAGATTTTCCTTTTCATCATTCACATCCTCAGATTCATCAATTAGTTCTATCAGTAACTCAAATAATCTTTTTTTAGACAAAAATTTAATCTTGTCTTTGAGATGGAGACACTTACCTTAGTTTCTTCATCAGATTCTCCATTGGCCATTAGTGCTCGTTCATTATCATCATCATCATCATCTAAGCTTTCTCCCTAAGCAATGACCATAGCCTTGATTGATCCTTTGTTGTTGCCTTTCTTGGTTTGAACCTGTTCCTTCTCCTTGTTCCTTCATTCAGCTCTTTTGTTCTTCCGTTCAATTTCCCACAGAGGACACTTTATGATCATGTGATTAGTCTTTCCACACTTGTAGCAACCATCATTGGTTTGCTTCTTCGGAGCTCTTGATTGTTGTAGCTTCCACTTCTTGAAGAACCATTTCCTCTCCTTAGGTACTTCTTGAAGTCTTTGGTGATCGTTGCTATTTCATCATCTCCAGATTAGAACATTCAGTGATTCTGAGTGCCAAACTCCTTTTCTTCTTAGGCACATCTATTTTCATGATTTGTCTCCTAAGTTCATAGGCAGTGAGATTTCCAATCAATTCATCTAGTGGGAGAATGACAATATTCTTTGATTCCTGGATGGCAATGATTTTGCTTTCCCACGTTATTGGTAAGACCCTAGTGAGTATCTTCTCAACTCTTTCTTCTTCAGGGATAATCCTTCCAAGGGATTTTAGTTCATTTATCAATGTAGTGAACTTTGTTTACATCTCCTGAATGGTTTTTCCATCTTTCATAGCAAAGTTCTCATACTGAGAGCATAGTAGAGTTCCTCTAGATCTCTTCACCTGAGTTGTTCCTTCATGGGCCACTTACAGTGTGTCCCAAATTTGCTTAGCAGTAGAACAACTTTGGATTCTGCTGTACTCATCTGGCCCAAGTCCACAAACAAGTAGCATTCTTTTCCCACTTCTTCAGATTTTCAGCATTGCAATCAGCTCTTGTCTTTGGCACATCTACTCCTTTTGCATTTTACTTCAAACTAGCTAGTGGACCATTAGTAACAATATCCCATAGCTCATAGTCCTCTCCCTGTATATGATCTTTCATTCTTGACTTCTACCAAGAGTAGTACTGGCTATTAAAGAGTGGTGGTCTAGCAGTGGATTGTCTTTCCCAATTTTCAGGTGGTGCACTCATCTTGATCTTCTCCTAAGGTATTAGCCTCTTCAAGGATAACCCCCTCTGATACCACTTGATATTTTATACTTCAAAACCACACAAGAGGGGGTGATTTGTGTGGTGTCCAATTTTTCGCGTGCACAGATTTATAGAAGAACCTGGTTCTTCTATGTGTTTTTTATACTATATTTGCGAAATAATAAATGCAGAAAGTAAAGAACACAAGTATTTTTACGTGGAAAACACCTGGCTCAAAAGATGAAAAAATCACGACCTACTACCCAATAGATTTTTCCCAATACTTCACTAAATCACTAAGCCAAAAATAGCATTTATAAAACTCTGGTAAACCTAAGGACTCCCTCTAATCCTTTGTGGCAACCAACAATTTCAAGTTAACTCTAACTTGAACAATACACTCAAAGTACCTAGTACAAATGCTTCTAGAGAAAGCTTAAAGGTACAACTCAAAAACCCTACTACAATTGAACTAGAATAAAAGACAGACACTTGGAATTAGTTCTTCTATCTGGTTCATATAGCTTCATGTTTGCACACTTGAATCACACATGATTTATATTAATATTCTGCAAAAACGAAGAAATATATAGTAATGATATCACTTCCTAGTAGAGAGTACTTCTTGGTTCATTAGCCAAGTTTGTATTTGGGTTTGTACAGTTTGTAGGTTTGAGGCTAGTCCTATACATTCTATTTTTTGAACATCTTTGAGCGAGCATTTTTGTTAAGGCTAAGGAGAATTGAACATAAACCTTTAGGCCAAAGCTTTCAACTTATGAAAAATAGTATTAAATAATACTTATTTATATATTTATGGGAAAATGCATAAGTACCCCCCCCTGACCTATACCCGTATTTCCAACTACACACTTTTTCTTTGCGGGAATTCTATTACCCCTCTAAACTTATTTTAAATAGAATTATTTGCACCCTTAACGCTAACGTGGCAGAGTGTGTGTATTTCACTCTCTCAAAGGAGAGTGGGAAGCAAGAAAAAACGATTTTCAGATTATTTTTTATTCTTTTTTACCATTTTTTCTTACGTTTTTCCCTTTTCCTTTTTCTTATTCTTTTTTCTTTTACTTTTTTCGTTTCTTCTCTAATTCCGGCGGATATTCATTCACTGGCGACTTTGTCTAACCGTTTTTTTTTCATTTTTTCTTTTCACACACAAATTAAACTCTCAAAAAGATCTATTCATAAGCAAAGAAAAATACACTCAGATTTGGGGGAAATAATTCATCATCGGAAAACCTTCCCACACCGGAAAAAAAATGATGTATTGAAATTTTAACTGGAAGAAGTTTTCTCATCTTATATTCGTTTTTATTTCTTTTGCTCTTTCTCCCACACATAAATTACACTTTCAAGAAAAATTATATATATAAAAAACAAAACACACTTAGATCGGGGTAAAATTTTGTTGCCGGAAAAAAAAAATCACCGGAAAAAATGGTGTTTGTGAAATTCCGATGACCATCATTTTATGCCACCGGTGACCAAAACAAAAAGAAAGAGAATGAAATAACCAAAAAAATGAGAATAATAAGAAATAAGAAAAAAGGATAAGAAAAAGAAGAAAGAATAAAAAAAAGTACTAAAAATACATGTGGGGGCGCGTGTAGCTCACCACTTGCTAAGAGTTTGGTTGTCAGTGTAAAGGGTGCAAATAATTTCATTTAAAATAAGTTTAGGGAGGCAATAGGATTCCCGCAAAGAAAAAGTGTGTAGTTGGAAATCCGGGTATAGATCAGAGAGGTACTTATGCATTTTTCCTATATTTATTTATTTATGTAAATATGATACCGTTTACAAAAAGTTCTGTGTATGCCCCTGGACAGGCACATCGTTTTTGGCCAGAAATTATATTTATCTCATCTTTTAATTTTTTTACCTTTTTTCTTACTTATCTACTCAGATAATTTGAAAAAACACAGTTTATCTTTTTCCCTCTTTACTATGTCTTTATGGTAGAAGTTGCACGTTATCGTGTCTTATGGTAGAAAAAGCATACGGCTATTGACAGACGTAACTGCAGGCTCTTCTCTTTGAAGCATTTGAATGACTCTCCTAATTCATACTAATAAATAAGGGAAATTTTAAAATTCTTTATAACTACTCATGATATAAAGCTCTTGGTTGCTGGTGACTGCATTCTGTCACAACAATGGCTAAAATAAGAAAAGGAGATGAAATGGTGATATTGAAGTTAGACATCTTCTCCCTTTTTTAAAATAGAAAAAAATTGGGCAACAGTAGAGAATTCTTCTTGGAATTCCATACATAATTGTTGGAATTTATACGTAGGTGTTTAATTTGTGGATGATTCTTTGTTGAGTGATGCTTCAAATTTGGTTGTTTCCCATGGTAGGCAGCGTGCATTGAATCTTCCGAAAAGCAGTTGACATAAGAGAAACTTCTAGCCCCTATAGGTATAGTGTTTTTGCATATATATTTTCTTGGAATCTTTTTGTTAGGATTCCTGGCTCTGCCATGGAATTCAGTCGTGCTAGTTAAGTGTAGAGTTCTATTTAAATTGTTGTGATTCAGAAAAATCAATCATCAAGTTTGTTGTGTGTTCTCCAACTTTCTTCTATATAGACGTAAACATGACTCCGCGAAACATCATCCTAGAAAATTTCTCCTTGTGCACAGACAGAGGCGGATGTAGCATAATACCGACGGGTTCAACTGAACTCATAACTTTTGGCGGAACATAAATTTATGTGTAAAAAGTTACTAAATTTGCAACAACGGTAGATATGAACCCATAACTATAAACATATAATGAGTTCAATATTAAAACTTTTAAGGCTGAATCCATTAAATTTGAATCCTGGGATCACCTCTGTGCACATAGATAACCAGATTACAAGACGAGCTCTCTTCCTCGTGGTGTGTTTAAAGCTTGACATCCCTTTGTGCTGTTTGTTCGACCAAAAAGTGCTAAGCTTTTTGTTAAACTAATTAATGAGGGAATAGAGGGTGAATCCTAGTTAAACATAATAAATTCTAGATCTAAAATTGGAGAATATCAGTGGGATGAGACTGTGTTCAAGAATAATAAATATCAAGTATATGACCAATGATTGTCAATGAATGTAGTAATGCAAGCATGCAATAAATGTAGATAATGGCAATAAACCTAATAAGAAGGAATTTATCACCCAAATATTAGATGACTTTGATGATTTTCCTCCTTGACAACAACGTGGGGTGATAGGAAATGAAGATGGATAAGAAATCTTTGGATCTTATGAATGAACAACGTATATTGAACAATGTAATCAATGAACAAATTTTTTTATATTTTCTTCAGTCAACCCTTTACAATGTGCTCTTATCAAAAAGTCAAGATCCCTCTTTTATTCTTTATCTCTTCCTATTTATAGGGGATATTCCTGAGAAGCCCTAAAAAAGGTACAACAGTAAGAATATTCAATGGAATACTCCTTCTTTATATTCTAAATTATCCTACCGTTATTTTCATATTCCCATTGATTGACCTCGGCATTAATCTTTCTTAATACAGACTCTTCACCCTCATGTCGTGGTCGGCTTAATCCTCGACCACGTCCATTTGCAGCTATTAAGTCCAATCCAAATTATGACCAATACAGTTAGTCCCTCCACTTGTTGAGGTCATGCTCTTGAAGTCCTCGATAAGCGGATCCTGTCTGCAACTATTCAAAGGAAATTTGGTCTTGACGATTGAATCAAATCAGTAGAGGTCGAACTGGAGGTAGGTCTGCGGTTGGTATGGCTATCATAGGATGATGTCATGCCATGCGTGTCATCATTAGGCGTATTCCTAATGCAGTGTTTGTGCTTCTGCCGCTTCGGTTTTGGTGCCATTGATGGCTCTTTGCTTCGATTCCGGTGTTACCCAACCCTATAAGTAGATGTGGGAGGTTTCAATTTCGAAACTTTCAACATTCTCCTTGTTGCATACATATCGTTTTTCTTTGATTTTCTTCTTGGATCTCCACTTCCGATTTCTTGCAATTTTTCAATTTTAGTCCCTGATTTCTTTCCCGGCTGATATTCTTTCTTCAACTTTGCTTTATACACTTTACTACAGAAATATGTCAAATTCTCCTCATATTCACGACAGAGTCACTGATGCCACTCCTTTATCGGTGGCCATTCCTCCTGGCGACGAGGAATCCATGGTTGATGAGGAAGAAAGTTTCCCTACCGTGGAGGAGGTGGTTCCCAAGAATCCTTTGGTCAGAAATGATTTCCCAAAGGAACCTGCTCCTGCTCAAGAGCTTTCTGAGACTGGGCTGCATCAAATAGTCGACATCCTGTCCAAGTACAGTATTCCCTCTCACATCGATATTATTTCGGTGGGAGATGACATAGTACAGGTTCACCCACCTGGATATCGTGCTTTCTACATTTACCCATTCTTAGTCAGTTATCCTCTTCCTCTCCCCATTAACAGAGGAGTTTTGCCGCTTTTACAACGTTTGCCCGGTGCAGCTCTCCCCTTATTTATACAAAGTTTTTTTGATGTTGGCAAAGTATGCAGAGTTGGCCGGCTGTGAGGTCAATATTTGCCATCTGCTGCATCTATTCTCGCCCAGATTTTATAGGGGCACGTTGATACATCTGCGACATTGTGGGATCAAAGGGTTGGTGGCCGGGATTGATGATAAGGCGAACCGACAATTTTGGCATAAATACTTCTTCATTAAGACCGAGCACCTGGTAGCGAATCCGACTGGGTTTCCCAAGTAATGAAATTATAATCGTAAGTGTCTTGCCATATGCTCGTTATTTTCTTTCTTCCTCTATTGTTTTCGAATCTCGTGGCTTTTTTGTTTTCAGCTGAGTGGCGTGCACCTTCTCCCGTCTTCTATATTAAAGATTGGGTGGCTCGCGTGTTACCCTACACCGTGGGAATTCGTGACTGGGCATCCTTTCACAAGCGTTTTGGACCCAAGACCCCATCCAGTAAGTGTTATTTCTACCATATCTTATTGTCGTTCACTATTGCCTTTTGATGCGACCTTCTTTTGGTGCTAGGTCGACGAGTTTCCAAAAGGTGAAGGCTCCAGTACCTGCATTTCACCAGACCATCACATCGGCTGGAATGCAGTTTGCTCGAGAAGGTCGGACTCAATTTACGCCAATGAGGGACTCCGCCCCTCAAACTGTTGCCATACCGGATGAGATCTCTTCTCATCCTATCTTCCACCTTGTGGACAAGTCGTCTTGCGGCGAGGAGGCATCCCCGAGGAAAAGGCGAAGGGTGGAGAGCGAAAAGGCCATTATCACTAATGTTGGGCCAGTAAGATCCATTGCTTTGGAAGCGGGATCAGTGCTTACACCAGGAGTCGAGGCTATTTCTGTGCAGGTGCCGCCATGGAGAAGAGGCCCTATGAGGTTGAGGGGGTTCGTGGTGGCAGAGAGCTCACGCGGGCTGCTGATGGTGGCTCATCATCGACGGTTAGGAGAGGTAGAGTTGTTCCTGTGGGGGACGACGACTCTGGCTCAAACATCGACCCTGAGCAGATACGGACCTTCGTCGAGAGGGCTACTCGTGTGGAGATAAGGACGGAGAGTCCTAATCGGCATATAGTCATTCCCGTAGACCATGACCTTTTTTCCAACTCAGAACGGGCGGTGCCGACCTTTTCTCCCCTGTGCTCAGCTTCCAAGAATAAGACACTACAGATGATGAAAGTTTCGGATCTATCGTTGGGTATATTTGGCATGGCCCTGCGAGTGAGTGATTTTCCATGTTAGGTTAAGTTTGTTTCGTATGTGTAATTTACTTACACTTACCTCTTTTTTTTGCATATCAGACTCTTATTATGGGGATTGAGTGCGACCGACGAGAGGAGCGGAGGACAACCACTTTTAAGAAGATGACCTCTAAGTACAAGGAGTACCGTACCATGCACCGAACCATGGCGGACTTTCTCAGCCAGGATGGCGAGTTTCAGTCGCTTTGTAATAGGCTCAAATAGAAGGAGGATGAGCTAACGAAGAAGGACAAAGAGCTGAGGGAGAGGGACGAGGAACTTATAAGGGCCATCAGTAGGTGCAGCGTGCTTGAGGCAGCGCTAAAGACCAAGGAGGACGAGCTCGAGGTGAGTAAGGGGGTGATGGCCGAGAATGCTGACCTTCATGGGCAGGTGGAGAACGGTTGAACTCGGGCAGAGGGAGGCAAGGGCTGTCGATCTAAGGGATGAGTTAAGTGCCAAGATCGAAGAATTGGGTCGGGCTGAGAAGGGCAGAATGGCCACTGTGGCTGAGGCGGCGGCCCTAGATGACCCTCTCCGTGTTTACAAATCCGAGCAGACTAATGAGGCGGAGACGTCGGCGCTCAAGGTAGAGAGGTTGGAGGAGCAGATCATAGGTTTGGAGGCAGAGTTGTCTGAGTTAAACGAACAAGTCGTTGCCTTGAGGGCCGAGAAGACACAACAACAGGCACAATCGTCTACATCTCGTACTTTTGCCGATCCCGGTGTGTCGCGAGAGTTGTACGAAATGTGGGTTCTTGTCGAGGCTCAACTTGACGTGTACAAATCTTTGCAGGTTGCTAGGAAAGTCTTTGAGGCGGAGCTTGAGGGCGTCCGTGTCAAGGCACGTGCCGCTCGTGAAGCTTGTGGTCACGACCCTGGTACATCCGACAGGGATGATGATGATGATGTCGCGGATGGGCTTGCCTCTGATCCTTAGTATGATAACGAGTATGCTGATGGGGATGATGCGGCGTGAAGCTTTTGTACTTAGATTTATTTTTAGGCTTTGCTATTTTTGTGAGGGCGTTTTTGAGCCCTTTGAAAAAAGTTGTAATCCTACAATTGAAATGGAACAATTGCCTTTTTGCTATGTATTTCCAAATTCCCGTTCTTTTTTTGTTTGCTATGCGGGGATGTCCCTGACTTTTCGGCAGTTTGCACATAGTGTTTTGGCGTAGTCGAACGTAAAGTATTTGAGCACGGTCGAATGTAAAGTAATTCGAGCGTGGTCGAATGTAGAATAATTCGAGCAAGGTCGAATGCAAAATAATTTGAGCTAGGTGGAAAGTAGAATAATTCGAGCGGGGTTGAATGTAAAATAATTCGAGCGAGGTCGAATGTGGAGTAATTTGAGCGAGGTCGAATGTAAAGTAATTCGACGAGGTCGAATGTAAAGTAATTCGAGCAAGGTCGATGTAAAGTAATTCGAGCGAGGTCGAATGTGGAGTAATTCGAGTGAGGTCGAATGTAAAATAATTCAAGCGAAGTCGAATGTAAAATGCAAAATGAGTTGGTGGAGTTGTGCAAAGATGATGCATGCTACTTTGTTTACTTCATTCATTGGAGAAATTACATGTTTCTCTTTGTTCCATACATACATTTGAGAAGTTCCAGTCTACCTAGTCCCTTCATCGCTCGGCCTGGAGAAGTAGTCGATAGGCGGGGCGATGAAATACACTTGAACTTCGAGATGTCCTCTTTGTTTCCTCGTTAAAAACCTCCTCGATAAAACCCAATTGGGATGAAACCTGGGTGAGGGAAAAAGTGTCACGACCCCAACCCCGGTCATGATGGCGCCCAACACACTGCTAGGCAAGCCCGACCATTCAACAACATTATCCCAAATTCTTATTCAGATTATAGATAAATATCACAGAGAATTTACTAAGTCATTACATTCAAGTGTATAATTAATAATAAAATCTGTAGAAGTTCAATTAAAATACCATACCATAGCCCAATAGAATCCGGTGTCACGAATATGAGCCTCTAATAAAGAATATCCACCTATTACAAGTTTGTCTAGGAAAAAAATGCGGAATAAAAGATAGAGATAGAGGGGAGAGATCAAGACTATGAATGTCATGCAGCTACCTCAATACTCCCAGATATTGCTGTTCAGCTAAACAAATCCTCACTCAGCCTGTGGTGTACCTGGATCTGCACGCAAGGTGCAGGAAGTAATGTGAATACTCCGACCCAGTGAGTAATAAACATAAATAAAGGCTGAGAATAAGAAATCATGGAAAAAATAGAAATCATGGAAAAATACAAAGTAAACTATAACTGGCAGTTTAGAACAACAAATAGTGAAGCAACAAATCAATTAAGTCAGAGTACCAAATACTGAGACATGTATAACAGATAAAAACAAATGCATGAGTGCAATGCAATGCATATGATGGTACACTCTAGTACCCACTACGGCGTGCAGCCCGAGCCATCCATTTATTTATCGTCGACGGCGCTCACTGGGGGTGTGTACAGACTCCGGAGGGGCTCCTACAGCCCAAACGCAATATCAAACCATCGCGTGGCATCAAATCTAGGCCCTCAGTCTCATATCAATATCAGTATAATCACCCAGGCTCTCGGCCTCAGTATCAATGTAATCAACCAGGCTCTCGGCCTCAATATCAATATAACACTACTGCGGCGTGCAACCCGATCCATGCTCAGTCCAGAAATCATCATAAGCCCCTTGGGCATTTGTAAAACAGTAGTTCTCAGCTCGAAATATCATTTAAAAATACCATTTAAGTTTTCAAATCTTAGAAAGATGGTTGAGTTTGCAAAATAGTATTTAAAAACCTTGGACTGAGATCAAATGATATGCATGTATGCAAAACAGTGATGTCAATACCTGAAGGATTCAAATAATTGGCAAGAAGTCCAAATGTAACAGTTAAATCCAAGTAAGGATGATTCTCAATTTATTTCAAGTAGAAAACACGGTAAAAATATCTCTCGGAACGGACCAAGTCACAATCCCCAATGGTGCTCTACCCCATGCCCGTTATCCGGCGTGCAAGTCACCTTAATATAGCGTTACGATGTGAAATTCCGGGGTTTCAAACCCTCAAGACATCATTTACATCAATTACTCACCTCGAATCGGCTACTTCTTTAGCTCGTGACGCTTTTGTCCCTCGAATTGGCCTCCACGTGCGTCAAATCTATCCAAAATCAGAACGAATATGTCATAAAATAATAAGGGTACAAAGCCCAATCAAAACAATCGAAAAATACCAAAGTTCTCGAAATTAGCAAAAACCCGAGAAGTTTTCCTCTCAAATCGACCTCCGAATGCCTCGAATCTAGCCACAATAATTCGATTCAATCAATAAAAATTATAGGAATTAATTCCATATGGAATTCTACGCTTTCCATTAAAAATCCGAAATTGCACTCAAAATTCGCCCATGGGACCCGCGTCTCGGAATTCGGCGAAACTTATAAAATCCGATAACCCATTCCGATACGAGTTCAGCCATACCAAAATTATCAAATTTCGACAACAACTCGACCTCCAAATCTTAATTTTTCATTTTTGGAAGATTTTGCAAAAATCTTGATTTCTTCCATTTAAATCTGAATTAAACGATGAAAATAACCATGGATTTATGTAATATAAACACTTTCAAGTATAGGACACTTACTTGAGTTGAAATCGTGAAGAACACCTCAAAATCGCCCAAGAACCAAGCTCCAAAAATTCCAAAACGAAAATGAAGAAATCAGCATTTTTGGTCCTTAAGTTTCTGTCCGCCCGTCACTAAAAGTCCAGTTTCGTCACTAAAAGTAGTCACTAAAAGTCCACCTGAGACAGCTTTACCAGCCATATACAATCGATTATAACTTTCTGTACAAATGTCCGAATGTCAAATGGTTTAAATTTCTGGAAACTAGAATATAAGGGCTACAATTTTTATGTTTTATACATTTTCTGATTCCATATATATTTCGAGATATAAGCTTCCGAATTAGCCTCCTTGCATCAGAAATTTCTGGGAAATTTCAAAACAGCTTTACTAGCCCTTATTTAATCGATCATAACTTTCTGTACAAATTTCCAAAATGACAAATGGTTTATATTTCTGGACACTAGAATACAAGGGCTACAACTTTCATGTTTTATACATTTTCCGATTACATATATATTTCGAGATATAAGCTTCCAAATTAGCCTCCCCGCATCAGAAATTTCTGGGAAATTTCAAAACAGCTTTACTAGCCCATATTCAATCGATCATAACTTTCTGTACAAATATCCAAATGACATATGGTTTATATTTATGGAAACTAGAATACAAGGGCTACAACTTTCATATTTATACATTTTCCAATTATTTATAGATTACGAGATATAAGCTTCCAAATTATGCTCCTCGCATCAAAATTTTCGAACCATGCTATCAAAAATCTAGAAAGTTAAATTGGCCTAAAAATGGCCCGAAACCATTCTGAAACTCACCCGAGCCCCTCGGGACTCTAACCAAATATGCCAACATGTCTTAAAACATCATCCAAACTTGATCCAATCATCAAAACACCTCAACTAACACTAAAATCATCGAATTACATCGAATTCAAGCCTAAGTTCTTTTAAAAGTTCCAAAATACGCTTTCGATCAAAAACCTAACCAAACCACGTCCGAATGACCTGAAATTTTGCACACACATCACAAATGACATAACGAAGCTACAGAAACTCTCGGAATTCCATTTTGACCCTCGGATTGAAATCTCACCTATCAACCGGAATTCGCCAAAATATTAACTTCGCCAATTCAAGACTAATTCTACACCAGACCTTCAAAATTACTTCCGATCACACTCCTAAGTAAAAATTATCTCCCGGAGCTAACCAAACTGTCGGAATTCACATCCGAGCCCTCTAACTCATAAGTCAATATCCGATTGACTTTTTCAACTTAAGCCTTCTTAAAAGAGACTAAGTGTCTCAATTTCTTTCAAAACCTTTCCGAATCAACTCGTTCACACCCAATACTGATAATGAAGCATAAAGAAATAGGAAATGGGGAAAACGGGGCGGTAACTCACGAGACGACGGGTCGGGCCGTCACATCCTCCTCAACTTAAACAAACGCTCATCCTCGAGCGGGTCAAGAAACATACCTAGAGCCTCAAACAGGTGAGGATATCTGCTCTGCATCTCCCGCTCGATCTCCCAAGAATCTTCCTCCACGGGACGACCTCTCCACTACACTTTTACAGAAGATATATCCTTTGACCTCAATTTTCGAACCTGACGACCCAAAATAGCCACTGGCTCCACATTAAAGGTCAAATCACCATCCAACTGAACCGTGCTGAAATCCAAAATATGGGACGGGTCCCCAACATACTTCCGGAGCATAGAAACATGAAGTACCGGATGCACACTCGACAAGCTAGGTGGCAAAACAAGCATATAGGCCACCTCCCCAATCCTCCTAAGTACCTCAAAAGGTCCAATGAATCGTGGACTCAACTTTCCTTTCTTTCCAAATCTCATAACATCCTTCATGGGCGAAACCTTTAGCAAGACCTTCTCACCAACCATGTAGGACACATCTCGAACTTTCCGGTCCGCATAACTCTTCTGACGCGACTGCGCTGTACGAAGCCTCTCCTGAATCACCTTCACCTTCTCTAAGGCATCATGAACCAAATCTGTCCCCAATAGCCTAGCCTCGCCGGGCTCGAACCAACCAATTGGAGATCTACACTGCCTCCCATACAAAGCCTCATACGGTGCCATCTGAATGCTGGACTGATAGATGTTATTGTAGGCAAACTCTGCAAGCGGTAGAAACTCATCCCAAGAACCTCCGAAATCAATCACACAGGCACACAACATATCCTCCAATATCTGAATAGTATGCTCGGACTGTCTGTCCATCTGAGGATGAAATGTTGTGCTCAACTCCACCTGGGTACCCAACTCTCGCTGAAAAGTCCCCCAAAAATGGGAAGTAAACTGAGTACCTCTATCTGAGATAATGGAAACTGGAACACCGTGCAATCGCACAATCTCTCGGATAAATATCCCTGCCAACCACTCCGAAGAATAAGTAGTACACACCGGAATGAAGTGTGCGGACTTGGTCAGCCGATCCACAATCACCCAAATAGAATCAAATTTCTTTAAAGTCCGAGGAAGACCACTCACAAAATCCATGGTAACTCTCTCCCACTTCCATTCTGGGACAATCATCCGTTGAAGCAAACCACCCGATTTCTGATGCTCATATTTCACATGCTGACAGTTGAGACGCCGAGCTACATAACCTACAATATCTTTCTTCATTCTTCTCCACCAATAGTACTGTCTCAAGTCCTGATACATCTTCGCGGCACCTGGATGAATAGAATACCGCGAGCTGTGGGCCTCCTCCAGAATTATCTCTATAAGCCTATCTACATTGGGCACACAGATAAGGCCCTGCATCCTCAATATGCCATCATTATCTATAGTCACATTCCTGGCATCATCATGCTGAACTCTGTCCTTAAGGACAAGCAAATGCGGATCATCATACTGGCATTCTCTGATGCGATCATATAAGGAAGACCGAGAAACCACACAGGCCAACACCCGACTGGGCTCAGAAATGTCCAGTCTCACAAACCGATTAGCCAAGGTTTGAACATCAACTGCAAAGGGCCTCTCCCTAACTGGAATGTACGCCAAACTCCCCATACTGACTGCCTTTCGGCTCAAGGCATCTGCCACTACATTGGCCTTTCCCGGATGATAAAAATAGTGACGTCATAATCTTTTAGCAACTCAAGCCATCTCCGCTGCCTCAAATTAAGGTCTTTCTGCTTAAACAAATGCTGAAGACTGCGATGATCAGTGAATACCTCGCAAGATACGCCATATAAATAGTGCATCCAAATCTTCAAGGCATGAACTATAGCAGCCAACTCTAAGTCATGAACAAGGTAGTTCTTCTCATGGGGCTTTAACTGACGAGAAGCATAAGCAATAACTCTACCCTCCTGCATCAACACACAACCAATCCCAACTCTCGAAGCATCAGAATATACAGTATATGAACCTGTAGCTGATGGTAACACCAATACTGGAGCTGTGGTTAAAACTGTCTTGAGCTTCTAAAAGCTCTCCTCACACTCGTCTAACCATACAAATGGATCACCTTTCTGAGTCAACTTGGTCAAGGGCGACGCAATGGATGAAAACCCATGAACAAACTGGCGATAATAGCCTGCTAATCCGAGAAAACTACTGATCTCTGTGGCTGAGGACGGTCTAGACCAACTCTGCACTGCTTCTATCTTCTTTGGATCAACCTGAATACCCTCGCTGGACACTATGTGTCCCAAGAATGCCACAGAACTTAGCCAAAATTCACAATTGGAGAATTTTGCATAAAGCTTCTCCTCCCTCAATCTCTGCAACACCACACACAAATGCTTGGCGTGCTCCTCCTGGCTACGCGAGTACACCAGAATGTCATCAATAAATACAATAACAAAAGAATCCAGATAAGGCCGAAATACACTGTTCATCAAATGCATGAACGTTGCTGGGGCATTGATCAGCCCGAAAGACATGACTAGAAACTCATAGTGACCATATCTAGTCCTGAAAGTTGTCTTAAGAATATCTGAGTCCCTGATTTTTAACTGGTGATAGCCCAAACGGAGATCAATTTTTGAAAACACCCTCGCTCCCTGAAGCTGATCTAATAAGTCATCAATGCGAGGCAAATGATACTTGTTCTTCACTATTACCTTATTTAACTGCCTGTAGTCAATGCACATTCTCATTATGCCATCTTTCTTCTTCACAAACAGAACTAGCGCACCCCACGGTGACACACTAGGCCGAATGAACCCCTTGTCTAGGAGCTCCTGAAGCTGCTCCTTCAATTCTTTCAACTCTGCTGGTGCCATACGATATGGCGGAATAGAAATGGGTTGGGTGCCCGATACCAAGTCAATGCCAAAATCAATATCCCTGTCCGGCAGCATGCCCGACAGGTCTGCAAGAAATACATCAGGAAAATCCCTCACAACTGGGACAGAATCAATACTAGGAGTCTCAGCTCCAATATCTCGCACAAAAGCTAGATACGATAGACAACCCTTCCCAACCATATACTGGGCTTTCAAGAGGGAAATTACTCTGCTAGGAACATAATCAGTCATACCATGCCACTCGATCCTCGGAACACCCGGAATAGCCAAAGTAGCTATCTTAGCATGACAGTATAGAATAGCATGATACAGAGATAGTCAATCCATGCCTAGAATAACATCAAAATCTACCATGCTCAACAACAATAAATCAACTCCGGTCTCTAGACCCCTAATAGTCACAATACAAGACCGATACACATGGTCTACAATAATGGTATTGCCTACTGGGGTAGATACGTGCATGGGTAAAGTAAGACACCCTCGGGTCATACCCAAATGATGAGCAAAATATGAGGACACATAAGAATAGGTGGATCCGGGATCAAATAAGACAGAGGCATCTGTGTGGCAGACTGCGATAATACTTGCGATAATAGCATCTGACGCAATGGCATCTGTCCTGCCTAGAATAACATAGAAACGAGCCTGGCCACCGCCTGATCGTCCTCCCTCTCTAGGGCGACCTCTGGCTGCCTGGCCTCCACCCCTAGCTTGCTGGGTGGGTGCTGAAGAAATTGGAGCAGAAGACGAAGGTTGGCCCCTCTGTTGAAACTGACCACCACGAAGTCGAGGACACTGCCTCTTTATATGACCAAACTCTCCGCACTCGTAGCAACTACCAGGTACTGGAGAAGGGAACTGGAGGGAACCCCTCGCACCTGAATGACCAGCTGATGCACTCGGCACAGATGAACCCTGAACTGAAGGGGCATAGGATGAGCTTTGAGCTGGGAGAGCGTTAAGTAAAGACTGGCCCTGCTGAAATCCCTGATGACCATGATCTGAAGATGTCCTACTATACTCTGGACGGGCCGGCTGAGGAGGTCTGAAGGAATGACCTCTACCACGCTGGAACTGGCCCCTAGACGGAGCACTACCGAAGCAGCCTGAACCTCTGGGCCTCTTGTCCTCCCTCTCCTCTCTCTCTCTCTTTGTGGCGAACTGTCTCAATATCACGAGCGATGTCAACCACATCCTCGAACGAAGCACCCAATACTCTCTCTCTAGTCATCAAAATGCGGAGAGAGTAGTTAAGACCATCCACAAATCTCTGGATCCTCTCACGATCTGTCGGAATCATCCAAGTAGCATGACGAGCCAACTGTGAAAATCTCATCTCGTACCAGGTAACGGATATATCTCCCTAAGTCAACCACTCAAACTGCCTACGTAGCTCCTCTCTGTGGGACTGAGGTACATACTTCTCCAGAAATAGAGTGGAGAACTGCTGCCAAGTAAAGGGCGTTGGACCAACAGGTCTACGGCTCTCAAAATCTTCCCACCAAGTAAATACAGCTCCCTGGAACTGAAATGTAGTAAAAGATACACCACTCGACTCCAAAATCCCTGCGGTGCAAAGCATACGCTGACACTTGTCAAGAAAACCCTGGGCATCCTCGCCCTCTGCACCGTTGAATGTCGGAGGCTAGAGCTTACCAAATCTCTCGAGACGACGCTGCTCATCGTCTGGCATAGCTGGGACCACAAAGTTCTGAACTGGTGCAACCAGCTGAGCTGGAACAGCTTCCGGTGTCTGCAATCCCTGTACAACCTGCTCAGCTGTGCGATTAATAGGAGTTTGTGTGCATTCCATGGCCTGTGAAGTAGCTGCGGCTGTAGTGGCTGAGACCACCTGAGCTAGGCCAGTGCAAACTTTCAAAACCTGAGCCAAGGTCTCCTAAAGACCCGGAATCACGATAGGCATAGCTGGTGCTCGAACTGGTACAACTGCTGGAGCCTGATCTGGAACTGGGGCGGCTGGTGGATTAACAGGTGCTGCCCGCACTACTCTACCTCTGCCACGCCCACGACCGCGTCCATGGCCTCTGGTGGCATCAGTGGGTGGCACTGGTGGTCGTCCACCTCGTCCAGTAGCACGAGTCCTCGCCATATGCGAGAGAATAGAATGATAGAAATTTATTTTTTTTAGTGTTCGGATCAACAAAGTTGCACGACAAGAATTTCAAGAATATGAAGTTTTCCTAAAGGTTTTGCAGCCTCTCGAGGATAAATACAGACGTCTCTGTACCGATCTGCGAGACTCTACTAAACCAGCTCATAACTCGCGAGACTAATTAACCTAGGCTGTGATACCAACTTGTCACGACCCCAACCCCGGTCATGATGGCTCCCAACACATTGCTAGGCAAGCCCGGCCATTCAACAACATTATCCCAAATTCTTATTCAGATTATAGATAAATATCACAGAGAATTTACTAAGTCATTACATTCAAGTGTATAATTAACAATAAAATCTGCGAAAGTTCAATTAAAATACCACACCATAGCCCAATAGAATCCGGTGTCACGAATATGAGCCTCTAATACAGAATATCCACCTATTACAAGTTTGTCTAGGAAAAAATGCAGAATAAAATATAGAGATAGAGGGGAGAGATCAAGGCTGCGAATGCCATGTGTAGACGTGTGATTTTTGACCCTCCCCGAGAATTTTCACATTTTTAGCGTAAATATTTAATTTAGGTCTAATATAGCTATTTTAGTTAATTTTAACTATTTTTATTTTATTTCGTCACAAAAGGAAAATTACAAAATATATATATAAATTTTAGTTTATGCATTTCTCATAAACTTGAAAAATACAAAAATAGTACTTTATATTTTTTATCTTCATATAATTTCGAAAATTACAAAAAAAAATAGTTTCATTAACATTTTATAGTCATTTTAATCTTTAGAAAAAAACAATACTTTATATTTTATCTTTATATAAAAAACAAAAATTACAAAAATAGTTTTATTAATGTTTTGTAGCTATTTTAATCTTGAAAAAATATTAAAAAATAGTTTTGTTTTAAATGTCAGACTTATTTTGGTAGTTATTTTACTTACATAGGATTAATTGAACAACGTCGTGTTCTTATTCTCGGCTCTAGGCAAAATAATAATATTTGGGTTCAAACTACCCGTTTTTAGGCCTAATTTTCGGACCGAGCCCACAACAATCCAAACTCCCCACACATGGGGGACACGCATGGGGAACATGAACAGAACACAATGTGATGGGGCTCACATTTGGAGACATTTGTCTCTCACGCTTGTACACGTGATACCCATCACATGCTTTTATATACACGGACAAGGCTAGAAGCTGGGGGCGGGGGAGAAAAAGAAAATTTTGAAAACAAATTTGAAGAAGACATTGTTCACCTTCTTCTTCATCTTTTGAACTGAAGAAAACGAAAAAAAAAACGAAAAGGTTGACCATTGCTTCTTCTTCTTTCACGTCCAAACGATACCAGTTTTCCGTCCCGTCGACCACTCCGTCGAGCAGCAGTTGCTGCAGCTGCTTCACGTCCTTCCCCCACCGTCTTCCCTACCTCCAAACGTCTCCGCAACCACCAGCAAACGACCCCATAACTGGCCGGAAAAAAACCAGTATCTCGCCTTCTTCCTCCATTGAAACCAGCTCCATCCAAACAGTCCCTGCGACCACCACCATTTCCGTCCAGTTCGTTGTCAAAACCAACAGTTGATGAGTCGTGAAAGCCATCCAAAATCAGCTGCGTTCCTCCATTAACACCAAGAAGCAAAACTTATTTTTACTACCATTATAGGTCAAGAGTTCAGAGAGCTCAAAGTTTCAGCTCTTCAAAACAGTTTTCGAATTCAATTTCTGGCCAGGGAGAGGTCCGTTTGAGATCGTCGCTGCTTGTTTCCGATTTGAGATCTGTCTGGCATCTTTGGTTCAAGCGTTAGTTGTTTTGAGTTTTGGGTTGTAGTGTTTGCTCGATTTCTGTCCATGTACTATGGCTTTAACACATTAACAGGTACCGTTCTTTCCTTCTTCTTTTTTCACGTTGTTAATTTTGAAGCTCCATTTCGTCACGAATCTGGTATCTATTGTGCTCTTTTGGCAGAGTAATACATGTGCTTAAAATTGTATAATAGTAGATGTTCTTGAAGTTCTGCAGTAATGATAGTTCTTGAAATTTGTGTTAATTCTCAGCTTTGGTTGTTTCATTTAATTGGATTGACGGGGGCGTCATTTATCTTTTGAATAGGAATTAATTGAAATCTTGGTTTGGACAAAGTTTATGTATTGAATAAGGCATTTATTAAGCTTACTCATGTTTAATCTTCGGATATTGTAAAATTTATTGTCTTTATCAATGTAATTTAATCAAGTCGGTTAGTTCACATCGCTGGCATACTTTTAGGTGCATTTTCAATCTATTACTGTAATTGTGTACACGTTCGCATGATACGAGTACGATTTAAAAATGAATATCCGTAATTCACTTAGTTGAATGCCTTTCCTTTAATAAAATTGAGGTGTGTCGTGCCAAATAAAATCTCAAAATGCATGGCCCTCACTTAATTAGTATTTCTATCCTTATAATTCGAGGCGTGTCATTTAGCAAATTCTATGGCCCTCGCAAAGTTGTAAACGCGCAATTGCTCTAGGCGCGTTAGTTAAATAATTTACCTTCCTAAACTCGGGTGCACATTTATGCGACCTAAATACAAATCGCAACGAAGTCGAAATATGTCTCTAATCACGGATACATTGATTGTGACGTGGTTCGAGATGCATTTCCACGACGTTGTAAATTCTCTAAAAGAATAATGAATGAGACGAGCCTCGCTGAATAAAATTGCAAATTACGGGCCCCTCAACGTATAGTTATTTCAAATGCTTAGACTACAAGACAGGTCGCATAGCACACTTCGCGGTTTTTTTTCTCAAAACAACAATACGCTAGTCACTCTAGGCGCATCTTTAACAAATTATTTTCTTAAATATGAGTGTGCATTTATGTAACCCAAATCCAAATCTCAACGGAGTCGAAATGTGTCGATAACCACGAGTGCATTGATTGCGACGTGGTCTGAAATACGTTTTCACAATGTTGCAATTCTCCGTAAAATAATAACAATAAATAAAAAATAATGAAAGCGGCAAAAAGTTATAATTTGCACATAAGTTCATATTTGTATAAAATCAGATAATCAAGCCGAATATGACAGTTGAGCGACCGTGCTAGAACCATGGAACTCGGGAATGCCTAACACCTTCTCCCAGGTTAACAGAATTCCTTATCCGGATTTCTGGTACGCAGACTGTAATATGGAGTCGTTCTCTTCCTCGATTCGGGATTAAATTGGTGACTTGGGACACCCTAAAATCTCCCAAGTGGCAACTCTGAAATAATTAAACAAATCCCGTTTCGATTGTCCTTTAATTGGAAAAACTCCTACACCCCTCGTGGGGGCGGAAAAAGGAGGTGTGACACCATGCAGCTACCTCAATACTCCTGGATACTGTTGTTCAGCTAAACAAATCCTCACACAGCCTGTGGGGTACCCAGATCTGCACGCAAGGTGCAGGGAGTAATGTGAGTACTCCGACCCAGTGAGTAATAAACATAAATAAAGGCTGAGAATAAGAAATCGTGGAAAAATACAAAGTAAACTATAACTGGCAGTTTAGAACAACAAATAGTGAAGAAACAAGTCAATTAAATCAGAGTACCAAATACTAAGACAGGTATAACTGATAAAAACAAATGCATGAATGCAATGTAATGCATATGATGGTACACTCTATGCATGAGTGCAATGCAATGCATATAATGGTACACTCTAGTACCCACTGCAGCGTGCAGCCCGAGCCATCCATTTTATTTATCATTGACGGCGGTCACTGGGGGTGTGTACAGACTCCAGAGGGGCTCCTACAGCCCAAGCGCAATATCGAGCCATCTCGTGGCATCAAATCTAGGCCCTCGACCTCATATCAATATCAGTATAATCACCTAGGCTCTCGGCCTCAATATCAATGTAATCACCCAGGCTCTCGGCCTCAATATCAATGTAATCAACCAGGTTCTCGGCCTCAATATCAATATAATACTGTTGCGGCGCGCAGCCCGATCCATGCTCAGTCCAGAAATCATCATTAGCCCCTTGGGCATTTGTAAAACAGTAGTTCTCAGCCCGAAATATCATTTAAAAATACCATTTAAGTTTTCAAATCTTAGAAAGATGGCTGAGTTTGCAAAACATTATTTAAAAACCTTGGACTGAGATAAAATGATATGCATGTATGCGAAAACAGTGATTTCAATCCCTAAAGGATTCAAATAATTGGCAAGAAGCCCAAATGTAACAGTTAAATCCAAGTAAGGATGATTCTCAATTTAGTGCAAGTAGAAAACACGGTAAAAACATCTCTTGGGACGGACCAAGTCACAATCCCCATTGGTGCTCTACCCCATGCCCGTTATTCGGCGTGCAAGTCACCTTAATATAGCGTTACGATGTGAAATTCCGGGGTTTCAAACCCTCAGGACATCATTTACATCAATTACTCACCTCGAACCGGCTACTTCTTTAGCTCGCGATGCCTTTACCCCTCGAATTGGCCTCCACGTGCGTCAAATCTATCCAAAATCAGAACAAATATGTTATAATATGATAAGGGAACAAAGCCCAATCAAAACAATCGAAAAATACCAAAATTCTCGAAATTAGCAAAAACCCGAGCAAAATACTACTCCACAATGCATTTTCCTCTCAAATCGACCTTCGAATGCCTCGAATCTAGCCACAATAATTCGATTCAATCAATAAAAATTATAGGAATTAATTCCATATGGAATTCTACACTTTCCATTAAAAATCCGAAATTGCACTCAAAATTCGCCCGTGGGGCCCGCGTCTTGGAATCCGGCGAAACTTATAAAATCCAACAACCCATTCCGATACGAGTTCAACCATACCAAAATTATCAAATTACGACAACAACTCGACCTCCAAATCTTAATTTTTCATTTTTGGAAGATTTTGCAGAAATCTTGATTTCTTCCATTTAAATCCGAATTAAACGATGAAAATAACCATGGATTTATGTAATATAAATACTTTCTAATATAGGTCACTTACTTGAGTTGAAATCGTGAAGAACACCTCAAAATCGCCCAAGAACCGAGATCCAAAAATCCCAAAACGAAAATGAAGAAATCGGCATTTTTGGTCCTTAAGTTTCTATCCGCCCGTTACTAAAAGTCCAGTTTCGTCACTAAAAGTCATCACTAAAAGTCCACCAGAGACAGCTTTACCAGCCATATTCAATCGATCATAACTTTATGTACAAATGTCCGATGTCAAATGGTTTAAATTTCTGGAAACTAGAATACAAGGGCTACAACTTTTATGTTTTATACATTTTTCGATTCCATATATATTTCGAGATATAAGCTTCCAAATTAGCCTCTTCGTATCAGAAATTTCTGGGAAATTTCAAAACAGCTTTACTAGCCCTTATTCAATCGATCATAACTTTCTGTACAAATATCCAAATGACAAATGGTTTATATTTCTGGAAACTAGAATACAAGGGATACAACTTTCATGTTTTATAGATTTTCCGATTCCATATATATTTCTAGATATAAGCTTCCAAATTAGCCTCCTCGCATCGGAAATTTCTGGGAAATTTCAAAACAGCTTTACTAGCCCTTATTCAATCGACGATAACTTTTTGTACAAATTTCCAAATGACATATGGTTTATATTTATGAAAACTAGAATACAAGGGCTACAACTTTCATGTTTTATACATTTTTCGATTCCTTATATATTACGAGATATAAGCTTCCAAATTATACTCCTCGTATCAAAATTTTCAAAACTTGCTGTCAAAAATCCAACAAGTTAAATTGGCCTAAAAATGGCCCGAAACCATTCCGAAACACACCCGAGCCCCTCGGGACTCTAACCAAATATGCCAACATGTCTTAAAACATCATCCAAACTTGCTCCAATCATCAAAACACCTCAACTAACACTAAAATCATCGAATTATATCGAATTCAAGCCTAAGTTCTTTTAAAGCTTCCAAAACACGCATTCGATCAAAAACTCAACCAAACCACGTCCGAATGACCTAAACTTTTGCGAAAACATCACATATAACATAACGAAGCTACAACAGCTCTCGGAATTCCATTCCGACCCTCGCATCAAAATCTCTCCTATCAACCGGAATTCACCAAAATACTAACTTCGCCAATTCAAGCCTAATTCTACACCAGACCTCCAAAATTACTTCCGATCACACTCCTAAGTCACAAATCATCTCCCGGAGCTAACCGAACTGTCGGAATTCACATCTGAACCCTCTAACTCATAAGTCAACGTCCGGTTGACTTTTTCAACTTAAGCCTTCTTAAAAGAGACTAAGTGTCTCAATTCCTTTCAAAAACTTTCCGAATCAACTCGTTCACACCCAACACTGATAATGAAGCATAAAGAAATAGGAAATGGGGAAAATGGGGCGGTAACTCACGAGACGACGGCTCGGGTCGTCACAAAAAGAGTGAGACTTGGAGGGCATGCTATCAGAAGTTGAAGTATTTAAGGTGAACGACGTTCCAATTGTTTGGTAGTAGCTTTCCCTTCATTGTTTCTAGTTGGAATGATCCTTTGTTTGCCGCTGCCATGATTTTGTATGGCCCGTCCCAATTGGTTCCTTGTTTACCTTCTCTTGGGTCTTTGCTCGCCTGTGTCTTGGCCTTGAGTACATAGTCCCCGACTTTGAGTGGTCGTACTTTGGCCTTTTTGTTGTAATACCGTTCTGCTTGCTGTTTTTGGGCTATTATTCTTATGTAAGACATGTCTCTTTGCTCCTACACTTCGTCGAGGTCTTGTTTCCTGTTCTCATCATTGTTTGGTCCGCTCTCATTGGAGTATCTCAAACTTGGTTCCCCGACTTCAACTGGTATTATTGCGTCAGTCCTATAGACTAGTGAATATGACGTTTCTCCTATGCTTGTTTTTGGCGTGGTGCGGTATGCCCACAACACTTCTTGTAACAATTCCGACCATAGTCTCTTGGTGTCCTCAAGCTTTTTATTCAAGATGTTTAGAATTGTTTAGTTGGAGGATTCGGCTTGGCCATTGCCTGCAGGGTGATATGGCGTGGATAGTATTTGCTTGATGTGCCATTTCTCGAAGAATTCAGCGGTCTTTTTCCTGATGAATTGGGGTCCATTGTCATAGCTAATTTCTTTGGGGATACCGATGCGACATTTGATGTTCCTCCATATGAATGTGATAACTTCCTGTTCGCATACCTAGGCGAATGCACTTGCTTCTACCCATTTGGAAAAGTAGTCAGTTAAAACCAAAAGAAAACGTATATTACCTCGTTCCGCTAGGAGTGGTTCCACGATGTCCATTCCCCATTAATGAATGGCCATGGCGATGTGACTGAGTGGAGGTGGTACCCAATTAATGTGGGTGCCATCATGTCGGCCAATATGTCTCTGGTTGTCAAGCAGGGTGATTGTTCCTTCCTTCTTCATGGTGGGCCAATAATAACTTGCTCGTATGAGGCATCTAACGAGGGCTCAGTTGTCGGTATGGGCACCGCAGTGTCCTTCGTGTACTTCCTCGATGACACATCTTGTTTGGTTCGACCCTAGGAATTTTGCCAAGGGTCCTCCAAACGTTCTTTTCTATAGGTCGTGGTTTACGATGTTGTACCTGGTCGGCTGCATTCGAAGCGTTTTGGCTTCCTTTTGTCTGATGAGAGTACTCCCTCCTGCAAATATGTTATAATACGGTTGCGCCAGTCCCAAGTTAAATTTACAGAGTGTACCTCAAGTTGGTCTATTGATGAGTGGAGGAGGGTAACCACGTTTTCTTTTCTAATGTTTTTGGTGGCTGCTGCTAGCTTGACGAGGCCGTCTGCCTCGATGTTTTGTGCTCGAGGTATCTGGTCGAGTTGATATTCTTCGAATTTCGGCAGTAGTTTATGAATCTCAGCCTGGTATTTTGTAGCCTCTGCTCTTTGATTTGAAAAGTCCCTGTGACTTGGTTAACAACGAGTTGCGAGTCGCATCGTATGACGACTCGTCGTGCTCCGTATTTAAGAGCTAGCCTTAGTCCTGCAATTATGGCCTCATACTCAGCCTCATTGTTAGTCATATCAGGGCACCATATAGACTGGCGAATAACTTCGCTTGTTGGGACCTCGAGTACGAGTCCCAGTCCAGATCCTGATGTGTTGGAAGCGCCATCGGTGTATAGGACCCATAGTTTGAGTAAACTGGGAGAAATTTCCTGCTCGGTCTCAGGCATTATTTTGGCACTATAATTGGCGACGAAGTCGGCGAGTACCTGCGATTTTATCGTTATTCGCGGCTGATATGTTATATCGTGCTCGCTCAATTCTATGGCTCATTTGGCCAGTCTTCCCGACAATTCGGGTTTATGTAGGATGCTCCGTAGGGGGAAGGTCGTCACCACCGATATGAGGTGGCATTGAAAATAGGGTCTAAGCTTTCGTGAAGTTATAACCAATGCAAAGGCCAATTTTTCAAGGTACGGTTACCTCGTTTCAGTGTCAACTAGGGTTTTGCTAATGTAGTAGATTGGAGATTGCCTACCTTTGTTTTCACGGACTAGTACTGCACTTACTGCGATCTCTGATACGGACAAGTATATCAGAGGCACTTGCCAGGTTCTGCTTTAGCGTGTAACAGGGGCGAGGACAAGTATGCCTTTAGTTCTCTTAAGGCCTCAATGCATTTTGAATTCCATAGGAACCTGTTGTCCTTTTTAAGCACGTTGAAGAATTTGTGGCATCTGTGAGAGGATCGTGAGATGAACCTTGACAGGGCAGCTATACGGCCTGTCAATTTTTGTACATGTTTCTTGCTGGTTAATACTTCGGGTATTCCCTCGATGGCTTTGATCTGGTCAGGGTTGACCTCGATGCCTCTTTATGACACTAGAAAGCCAAGGAACTTGCCCGAGGTTACGCCGAAGGCACACCTTTCGGGGTTCAGCTTCATACTGTATTGCCTTAGTATATCTAAGGCTTCCTTCAGATGGTCGATGTGGTGTTCTTTGCTTTTTGATTTGACCAACATATCGTCTACGTAAACTTCCATTATTTTACCGAGATGGTCCTTGAACATCTTGGTGACCAGCCTTTGATAAGTTGCCCCTGCGTTTTTCAACCTGAATGGCATGACTCTATAGCAGTATGTTCCCTTGTGGGTGATGAAAGTGGCCTTTTCTTCATCCTCCTCCTCCATGAGGATTTGGTTGTAACCTGAGTAGGCGTCCATGAAGCTTAACAACTCGTGCCATGTCATTGCATCGATAAGTTGGTCGATGTGGGGCAACGGAAAGGAATCCTTTGGGCAGGCCATGTTTAGGTCTGTAAAGTCCACGCACATTCGCCACTTTCCGTTTTTCTTTTTCACAATGACTACGTTAGCGACCCATTGGGGGTATTTTGACTCTCGGACGGAGCTGTTGGCGAGTAGTTTATCCATCTCATCATGGACAACCTCGTTGATTACGGCGTTAAATTTTCTTCTTATTTGTCGTACCAGCGGGTAGAGTGGATCGATGTTCAACTTGTGCGTGGCAATGTTTTTTGGATACCTGGCATGTCTTCATGGGAGAAAGCAAACAGATCGGCGTTGTCTATTAGAAATTTGTGAAAATTACCTGGTTCTAAGAATTTATGGCCGATGTAAGCCTTTTTGATGTGGTCACTGTTGTCTAGTTGTACGGGGTCGAGGTCTTTTACCGTTGACCCCATGGCCTCCATGACATCGAGATCCTTGATGACGTCTTTTGGTTCGTTGAGTTTGGGCCCTGACTTTGGTAATTGCTATGATCTCGAGCCTATTTCCTTTAAATGTTGGGTATATGTACAATCTTGGGCGATGCGATAACATTCTTCGGATGTGTGTTGTTCACCTTGGATGTTGAATATCCCCCACAGAGTAGGGAACTTGATTACTTGATATAAGCTGGATAGGATGGCCCTCATAGCTTGTATCTAGGGTCGCCCTATGATGGTGTTGTAAGTTGTGTCCTAGTTCAAGACATGAAACGTTATTTCTAGGGTGACGCCTCTGGCCAGAACGGGCAGCGCTATTTATCAGAGGTTCGCTCAACTGCATTATTAAAACCTGTTAGCATTATGCAGTGTGGTATTGTCTTGTCCTCGAGTCTCATTTGTGTGAGAACTCGAGGGTGAATAATACACGTGCCACTCTCGTCGTCTACCATTATTCTTTTTTACATCAGTATCTGAAATACGTAAAGTAATGACAAGAGCATCGAAGTGAGGAAAGGTCAAACCATGAGTATCTGACTTATCGAAGATGATACTGTCTTGGAGATAATTATAACATTCATAGGTGATCGACTGCTTCAGCTTATGTGTGGTGGTGAACTTTACGTGATTGATTGCTGCTTCGTCGCCTCCACCGATTATCATTTGGATGGTGCGGGCGGGGGAGGGTGGCTTTGGAGGGCCTTGGTGTTGTTCTCGTCCGCGACCGAAATTGGCTCTTCCTCAGTCACTCATCAGCTCCCTTAGATGTCCTTGGTGAAGCATGTTTACTACTTCTTGCTATAGGGCTATGTAGTTTTCGATCATGTGACTCCACTCCTGATGAAACTCACAGAGGATGTTCAAATTTCTGGTACTTGGTTCGAACTTCATCTTTTGTGGCCACTTCACCTTCGGGTCGAACTTCTCTAGTGCGTACACTATTTCTGAAGGGGAAACACAAAAATTGTGAGCAGATAAGAGTGGAGGCATACCCCTTTCGTTTCTCTGAGTCCCTGTGTGTGACCCGGGCGGGCCCTCTATATGGCGAGGAGATATTGGGATGGCTGTTCTGACATATGGTTGGTGCCTGTCCCGATTGAGGCGTGGACCTGGATGGTCTCTTCGATCGTCATTACGACGGTCTTTCCTCGACTCTATTTGGATTGATGTTAGCTGTTGGGTTGGACCGTTGAGGTCATCCTCGTCTGCTCTCACCCCGGCGCAACAAGCGTTATGAATTTCTTCCTAATCGGCTGGGGGAGGGTATTTCATGAGTCTGTTTAATAACTTTTTGGTCACTCTCGACCCATTTCTGTTCAACCCATTTTGGAAAGCTGCCACCGCCATCCCTTCTGACACGTTTGGCAAGCTCATTCTTACTCTGTTAAACCGAGTGAGGAAGTCCCTGAGTCCCTCGCTAGGGGATTGTCTAACGGCGAATATATCGTTCATCCTAGCCTCCACTTTCTTGGCCCCGGCGTGGGCGGTGACGAACTTGTCAGCCATTTCCTCGAATGTTGTTATTCAATGTGTTGGTAATTGTGAATACCATGCCAAGGTTCCCCCTATTAGGGTTTCGCCAAACTTCTTTAGCAACATTGATGGTACCTGCTCTTTTGAGAGGTTGTTGCCTTTTATTGTGGTGACGTAATGAATGATGTGATCTTCAAGGTCTGTTGTGCCATCGTATATCTTCAAATATGGTGTCATTTTGAAGATATTAGGTATGGCATGTGGGGTTGCCTCCTCGTTGTATGGTTGTTTGATGAACCGGACGACGTCTCGTTTTGGTAGTAGTTTTGGGGCGCCCAGTATCTTATCAACCCTTTCTTAATGTTCCCTCATCTGGTCGCGGAGCACTTTATTCTCGTTCTCCATTTCTTCCATTTTTTTAGAATGGCCGCAAGTGTGTCGTTACCTGCATCAATAGCGGTGTGAGTGTTACCTGTTGAGGGAGTAGGTTGCTTGTCGGCGGTTGCTGTGGTATCCGCTTGTGTGGCGTTTCTATTCTCCCTTTGAACAGGTTTGTCGAGTATGTTGTTTAGAGTACTTGACAAGCATTCCTCAAGTAGTTTTTTCACTGCTGGTGGCGCTTTCTCAGCTGTGGATGTGGAAGCTCCCCTTTCGCGTGAAGTGGTCACACTTCCATGAGGGGGAGGTGAGTCACTTTGCCTGGGTGTAGCACTCAGCGTCACATTCTTCTCGTTTTCTCTGTCATCCTCGTTGATGGTGTTCAAGAGGTTGGAAGTGACGCCCACTACTGCTTTCTATCTTTCATCTCTTTTTCCTACCATTATTAGTTCGTGCAAACGAGAAAAAGATGGTGTCCTTTTCTATGATCTAGAAGAAACTAAGATTTTAATTAGAACCTCCCCACAGACGGCGCCAAATTGTTCCACCAAAAAGTGTTAAGCTTTTTGTTAAACTAATTAATGAGAAAATTGAGGATGAATCCTAGTTAAACATAATAAATTCTAGATCTAAAATTGGAGAATGTCAGTGGGATGAGACCGTGTTCAAGAATAATAAATATCAAGTATATGACCAATGATTGTCAATGAATGTAGTAATGCAAGCATGCAATAAATGTAGATAATGACAATAAACCTAATAAGAAGGAATTTATCGCCCAAATATTAGGTGACTTTGATGATTTTCCTCCTTGACAACAACGTGGGGTGATAAGAAATGAAGATGAATAAGAAATCTTTGGATTTTGTGAATGAACAACATATATTGAACAATGTAATCAGTGAACAAGCTTTTTTATATTTTCTTCTGTCAACCCTTTACAATGTGCTCTTATCAAAAAGTCAAGATCTCCCTTTTGTTCTTTATCTCTTCCTATTTATAGAGGATATTCTTGAGAAACCTTAAAAAAAGTACAACAGAAAGAATATTCAATGGAATATTCTTTCTTTGTTTCAATGCAATATTCTTTCTTTGTATTCTAACTTATCCTACCGTTATGTTCATATTTCCTTTGCACTACTTCAACGCTAATCTTTCTTAAGACGACTCTTCGCCTCATGTCGTGATCGGCTTAATCCTCGACCACGTTCATTTGCACCTATTAAGTTCAATACAAATTTTGACCAATACACTGTTAAAGGAAAATGATGAATAGCCATTGGTTGCTATTCTAGGAACTAACATTGCAGTTTGTTTAATTTGTGGCCGAGTGGAGACGCTTCTTTCATATGTGCAAGTTCCTTCCATTGCCTCGAGATTGGCAAAGAGTTGAAGTTGTTTAGTTTTCTTTTGCTTTAATTCCATGTCACGTGTGAGAAGATGTTTCTCTTGCTTACTGTTTAAAAAATATTGAAGATATTGTCTTTGTTCGTGCATGAATGTGTTATGTATGTTTAAAACTATGATTTTTTGTATTAGATATTAGATTAGTTAATGTTTGACAAGAGTTTTTGAGAAGAGGTTGTTTTGTTTCTCGTTGAAAAAAAAAGTGTTTAAAAGCATCTCTTGTCTGATATAGTTTAAATAATTTTAAGGATGAAATTTGACTATATTATTAATAATCAAGATTGGACACTTGGGCCAATTAAGTTGCCTGGATATAAGAATTTAGTCACTTATCATTTTATTAAATAATTAAAAACATTATTTTAATTAAATTTCAGAAAAAACATTTTTAACTGCTTTCTTTTTAAATTTAAAAAGGTGACTATTGGTTTTAAAAGGTGTCATTTATGAAGAGATGAGTCTGTTAATTCCAATAGACTCCTAGATGTATTATAAATACCCATATCATCTCCGAAACGAAAGATATCTGAAAATCTCCATCTCCTTCTCTTCTACTTATTTTCTACAGCTTATAAACTCAAATTTTAGAGGCTTTGTATAATCCCCGAAGAATTCTGCTATTATGCTTGTGTCACGACCCCAACCCCGGTCATGATGGCGCCCAACACACTGCTAGGCAAGCCCGACCATTCAACAACAGTATCCCAAATTCTTATTCAGATTATAGATAAATATCACAGAGAATTTACTAAGTCGTCACTTCCAAGTGTATAATTAATAATAAAATCTGCGAAAATTCAACTAAAATACCACACCATAGCCCAATAGAATCCGGTGTCACGAATATGAGCCTCTAATACAGAATATCCACCTATTACAAGTCTGTCTAGGAAAAGTACGGAATAAAAGATAGAGATAGAGGGGAGAGATCAAGGCTGCGAATGCCATGCAGCTACCTCAATACTCCCGGATACTGCCTGCTCAGCTAAACAATTCCTCACTTAGCCTGTGGTGTACCTGGATCTGCACGCAAGGTGCAGGGAGTAATATGAGTACTCCAACCCAGTGAGTAATAAACATAAATAAAGGCTGAGAATAAGAAATCATGGAAAAATACAAAGTAAACTATAACTGGCAGTTTAGAACAACAAATAGTGAAGCAACAAGTCAATTAAATCAGAGTACCAAATACTGAGACAGGTATAACTGATAAAAACAAATGCATGAGTGCAATGCAATGCATATGATGGTACACTCTAGTACCCACTGCGGCGTGCAGCCCAAGCCATCCATTTATATATCGTCGACGGCGCTCACTGGGGGTGTGTGCAGACTCCGGAGGGGCTCCTACAGCCCAAGCGCAATATCAAGCCATCTTGTGGCATCAAATCTAGGCCCTCAGCCTCATATCAATCTCAGTATAATCACTCAGGCTCTCGGCCTCAATATCAATGTAATCAACCAGGCTCTCGGCCTCAATATCAATGTAATCAACCAGGCTCTCGGCCTCAATATCAATACAACACTGCTGCGATGCGCAGCCCGATCCATGCTCAGTCTAGAAATCATCATAAGCCCCTTGGGAATTTGTAAAACAGTAGTTCTCAACCCGAAATATCATTTAAAAATACCATTTAAGTTTTCAAATCTTAGAAAGATGGCTGAGTTTGCAAAACAGTATTTAAAAACCTTGGACTGAGATCAAATTATATGCAAAATATGCGAAAACAGTGATATCAATTCCTGAAGGATTCAAATAATTGGCAAGAATCCCAAATGTAACAATCAAATCTAAGTAAGGATGATTCTCAATTTAGTTCAAGTAGAAAACACGGTAAAAACATCTCTCGGGACGGACCAAGTCAAAATCCCCAATGGTGCTCTACCCCACGCCCGTTATCCGATGTGCAAGTCACCTCAATATAGCGTTACGATGTGAAATTCCGGGGTTTCAAACCCTCAGGACATCATTTACATCAATTACTCACCTCGAACCGGCTACTTCTTTAGCTCGCAACGCCTTTGCCCCTCGAATTGGCCTCCACGTGCGTCGAATCTATCCAAAATCAGAACGAATATGTCATAATATGATAAGGGAATAAAGCCCAATCAAAACAATCGAAAAATACCAAAATTCTCGAAATTAGCAAAAACCCGAGTAAAATACTACTCCACAATGCCTTTTCCTCTCATATCGACCTCCGAGTGCCTCGAATCTAGCCACAATAATTCGATTCAATCAATAAAATATATAAGAATTAATTCCATATGGAATTCTACACTTTCCATTAAAAATCCGAAATTGCACTCAAAATTCGCCCGTGGGGCCCGCGTCTCGGAATCCGGCGAAACTTATTAAATCCGACAACTCATTCCGATACGTGTTCAACCATACCAAAATTATCAAATTCCGACAACAACTCGACCTCTAAATCTTAATTTTTCATTTTTTGGAAGATTTTGCAAAAATCATGATTTCTTCCATTTAAATCTGAATTAAACGATGAAAATAACCATTGATTTATGTAATATAAACACTTTCAAGTATAGGACACTTACTTGAGTTGAAATCGTGAAAAAACATCAAAATCGCCCAAGAACCGAGCTTCAAAAATTCCAAAACGAAAATGAAGAAATCAGCATTTTTGGTCCTTAAGTTTCTGTCCGCCCGTCACTAAAAGTCCAGTTTCGTCACTAAAAGTCGTCACTAAAAGTCCACCAGAGACAGCTTTACCAGCCATATTCAATCGATCATAACTTTCTGTACAAATGTCCAAATGACAAAATGGTTTAAATTTTTAGAAACTAGAATACAAGGGCTACAACTTTCATGTTTTATACATTTTCCGATTCCATATATATTTCGAGATATAAGCTTCCAAATTAGCCTCCTCGCATCAGAAATTTCTGGGAAATTTCAAAACAGCTTTACTAGCCCTTATTCAATCGATCATCACTTTCTGTACAAATATCCAAATAACAAATGGTTTATATTTCTGGAAACTAGAATACAAGGGCTACAACTTTCATGTTTTATACATTTTCCTATTCTTTATAGATTATGAGATATAAGCTTCCAAATTATGCTCCTCGCATCAAAATTTTCGAACCTTGTTGTCAAAAATCCAGTAAGTTAAATTGGCCTAAAAATGGCCCGAAACCATTCCGAAACTCACCCGAGCCCCTCGGGACTCTAACCAAGTATGCCAACATGTCTTAAAACATCATCCAAACTTGCTCCAATCATCAAAACACCTCAACTAACACTAAAATCATTGAATTACATCGAATTCAAGCCTAAGTTCTTTTAAAACTTCCAAAACATGCATTCGATCAAAAACCCAACCAAACCATGTCCGAAGGACCTGCAATTTTGCACACACATCACAAATGATATAACGAAGCTACAGCAACTCTCGGAATTCCATTCCGACCCTCGGATCAAATTTTCACCTATCAACCGGAATTCGCCAAAATACTAACTTCGCCAATTCAAGCCTAATTCTACACCAGACCTCCAAAATTACTTCCGATCACACTCCTAAGTCACAAATCATCTCCCGGATCTAACCGAACCATCAGAATTCACATCCGAGTCCTCTAACTCATAAGTCAACGTCCGGTTGACTTTTTCAACTTAAGCCTTCTTAAAAGAGACTAAGTGTCTCGATTCCTTTCAAAACCTTTCCGAATCAACTCGTTCACACCCAACACTGATAATGAAGCATAAAGAAATAGGAAATGGGGAAAACGGGGCGGTAACTCACGAGACGACGGGTCGGATCGTCAAAGCTTGCAAGTACAATAAAATGGGAAGCTTAAATTCCTTAAGGACGGTGATTACATTATCGAAGCCAGATTATTGCATCCCATTATTTTTTTAACAGAAGTATCGAGCAAATCTAATTGATTATTGTCTCTTGTTGTCATGCCAAAACAGCTAGAAAAGATCTGAGCTTGTATCCTCTACTCAGACTCTTCTTCTCATAGTCGTGTCCAACTTTTGTCATTCTTATATTTTTCTTAGCTACTAGTATCTGTACTCGTACGTTGCGCAGAGAATATTAAATATAATTTTTTTATAAGAAAATATTACTTGAAAGATATGGTAGACATAAAGGAGCTTTCAAATGCTATTATTGTATAAACATATAAATCCACTGGATATTCATACATTGAAGTAATAAGAAAACATATGTATCCATTAGAAAATAGGTAGGGAGGAAATCATTCATAATAAAATGCAATATTGGATGATTGGCCATATTCTGGTTCTCACAAATTTATTAGTACCATTTGTAAAAGGCCATTTTTACTACACAATATGTTTGTACAAATTAACAAAGTTCTTAAAGGCACAAGACAAAATCTTCCTTCGATTCAGTTTTCAACCGTCAAGCATTGATGGAATAATCCTTTGAATATCAGCCACTGAAAACAGAATAAGCTCTTGGTTAACAAATTCAGTATACGAAATGTACTTTTCTTTCTGGTCTAGATGAGTATCAGGCTGCATAGTATAAAAATAGAGAACGATAAGTCAAATTAGAAATATTTGATGTTAATCAAAATAAAATAAAAGTATTAATGATCCCAAACTCAAGTTGTCTAAGCCAATTCTTTGTTGCTTATATCATCTTCTGACTGAAAGTAAGTTCTATGAATTCTCTATCTTATTACCCGCCAAGACAATCTTTACTGTGTTTCTAAAGATCTTGAAAGTATTCATTTCGTTATTTTAAACTACTTGTTCCTGACTCTTATCAAAACAATAAAGAGAATAATTAGTAGAAAGCCAAGTTTGATGGTTTTATAAAATATTTAGTGTAAAGTCTTGTAGTATTTAATGGACCAATCACTTTAATTGGCACCCAAACACTATCTTCAGGACTCATACCAGACATGATATAAAATGACAATATCTTCACACTTGTGTAATTAGCATCTGATTAAGCCATGACATAATTATTTAGCTATAGCGAAGATACATATTATAAATAGGGATTTGAATTTAAAGATTATAGCATGTCCTCGGATGAATTAAAATTGATAAGTTTTTTATGCATAATAGAAATGATACAATCAAATATAGCTAGGAAGAAGACTTCAGCCTAATCCAATTTGTTAGAAGTAGTTATTTAAAATTGAAGCTAAACACTTTCACATCTATTACAAAATTTTATCTTTTTACTTAAACTCAAATTTTTCTTTTGTTATTCCACTTCAATTTTATATTAGGGTTTTTATAAAAAAAAATTGTTATTTCACTTCAAAGTTATATTAGAATTTTATTAACTTTGTCCTAAGGTTTAAAAGTATTTTATAATGCACGAAATTCTCTTGAATATGAATTTTAAAGAGAAAAGTAAAATCATAAATTCATAATCTTAAAAAAAAAGAATTTATTGAGTAACCAATGTACCCCATATTTAGTTAAACTTAAAGCCTTAGTATTGAATATTTTTACAAAATATATTATTGTACCTTTTAAGATTGTGATTTAACATATATTATTGTGACGTACTCACACATACAGTAAAAACTATTTTTCTTAGATTTTTTTAATTATTTATTATTTCTTTATACTAAGGAATTACTACTCAATTAATCGTTATTGTGAAGGAATGTAGAAACACACTTTGGTGGTATAAGATAAATCATGATTAATTAAAAAAGGTATCAGAATAAAGGACTCTCAGAATCAGTAAGGAAATATTTCATACATGAATATAGTTTTTCAAGGAAAATCAAGAAAGCATAAGTTAATCAAGCAAAGAAATATCAATTATTAGTTAAGCTATATAAATAAATAAAAATTGCTAAAATGAATTATGCATCATTTTTATCGTTAAGCAGTATAATAGCATATATGAAATGTTAAAGAAATTAAAAACTCAAATTGGATTCTCATAATACATAGATGTCAATTAATTTAGATAATAAACTATAGCACAACAGGATAAAGAAAGTAGAGTTGGATAATTATGTACATATTACAAAATTTTATGATAACAAGATAATAATCTTTAACCCACACTTTATTTTTTAGTAGAAAATATCAATTCACCTTTTAAACATGCTAGGAGATTAATTATATACATTAATCAAGATCTATCAGACGATAAAGAACCCAAAAAAATGCATTTAAAAAAAGGCATAAATAATAGGATTAATTTTATCCCTACAAAATCAAGTCAACACGATCGAATCACTATAAAAGTAGAAAGCTAGCTTTTCACTTTGATATTGAATAGAGACGAAGTCAATTTAACTTACAAAAACTAAAAGAAAACATAATAAAATAACATAAAATTAACTTTTAATTGCATGTTTGCTCCATGTGTATCCGAAAACTCGGCACAAAAAATAGCAAAATGCCTATAAGAAAACATTTGAAGCAACATACTTTGTCTCAAAATGTTTCATGAATATAAAATTGGAATAGTTTCTTCGATTATGTTACTCTATAATAAAAAAAACAAAGAAGAAGAAATAGAAGACATCAGAAAAGAAGAAAGTGAAAAGAGAAGGAACAGTTACCAACAAAAAAAAGACATCAGAAAAAAAGAAAGTGAAAAGATAAGGAACAGTTACCAAAAAAAAAGACATAAAACGATGAATACTTCAATGATAAAACATTATTTACAATTTTACATTTAGATACTCAATCTCCTACTTATAACCTTGACCAAACAAAAGAAGAAGATAAGTAATGAAAAAAAGGGATTAGAGAAATGAAACCATAAGAAATGTACTGAATTGGTGAAGATTATTACCAGCATAAATCAATAATTTTACTTGTTTCATTGCTCCAAGTTCTTTTGTAACCACGACCTGCTATACAAACCACTCCTTGTCCTAAACACATATGTAGATGAAAAAGTGGGAAAAGAAAGCTTTCTACCTTTAGATCATCTTCACTAGTAAATTTCTTCTCCTTTTGTTGATTTTTTTCTCTGCCTTGAGTGCCACTGTAATTGAAATTTGAGGCGTTAGGAATTGAGAACGCATGTGTTTGGTTTGAAATAGTACTTCAAGAGGATTGTAACCGTTGCCTTGTTTATCTCCTTATTGTTAGGAATTGTAATTATAATTAAAGTAAAATCTTGAAGGCTTTGACTTGAAAGAGGACTTCAAAAAGATGGTAATTGTTGTCTTGTCTATCTCCTTATTATTAGGAGTAATAACTGTAATTAAACGTGAACTTTTAAGATTATTGATTGATTATTCTTAACCAAAAAAATCTAATTTTCAATTCTAATTCTAATAAATATTAAATAGCTGCCCAACATGGGAGGCAGATCCATTTTCCACGATTGAGCCACGATCAATCGTGGAGTGCTTTTTTTTTACGCTTTATTACTATGTCTATGCAAAAAAAATTTTGATGGGACACCATGATGTTAATAACTGGATTGGGTAATATTAAAATTTTGTAATTTCTTTTCTATTTTAAAAATTTTTGAACTCCAAAAGTATTATAGTTTGTCCTAAAATATGGCAAGTGTTGATATTTTATTTTGACACTTGGCACAATATTATGAATTTACCTCTCATTTTCTATATTAATAGAAGATAGGAGGAACCACTGCAACAATGATAACATTTACGTTTAACACCGCCGCAATTCCAAGCAAATTAACATTGATTTTAACAATTTGATGCATTTGTCCTCACGAAAATAGGTATAGACGGTTATTCATAGCAAACGGATGAATTTTTAACGGATTACATCTCCCTGCGGCTATAAGTTGGTACGATTTTCCGGTCGTACGGGAACATTTTCTTAGCTATAGGGTCGGCCACAGGTCATCCCATCTGATTTTTTTTATAGGAAAAACGACATTTTATAGTCGCTTTCAAAATAATAGTCGAAAAAATATAATTTTTGTATATATATACATTTTATATGTTATATACAAAAATTATATAAATTTTATATGCTTTTAGACTATCAAATATAAATAGCTTCTGTCGATGGCTAAAAGTGATATTACCCCAATTTTTATTATATCAGCAGATGGGAAAAGAAGAAAGTAAGGGGTCGTTTGGTACATAGGATAAGAATAATAATCCGGAGATAAAATATGGGATTAACTAATCACGGCCTACTCCGCACTACTAATTATGTAGCGAGAGAGGGTCGGAGCAGCTTTTACCCAATTTTGGATCGGGATCGATATCCACAGAGAGATAGAATTGGAATTGAGTGTCTACATAGCTTAGGATTGCGTAAGTGTTCCAAATTACATTTCTAATCATTTCTGGGGGTTTTCTTTATAATTCTACTTTTATCAAACTACAAATTATAATTGCAACTAGATTAAGCTAAGAGATAAACTAAAAGGGTAATTCAAATGGTTTAAAGGGAACTAGGGTAGTGACATCCGCCTAGGTGGTCAATTGACGGGTACTTGAGTCTAAGACACAATTGACATGATTGGGGAGTATGATATAACCGTTGCACTACTTTCCCCACTCTACACCTCTCGGTGGTTCAAGTGATTTTGCCCAATTGACTTTCTCAAGACCAACTGGATATGCAACTTTACACAAGCAACTTAGGGTTCAAGTAGGGTATTACTCTTTCGAGGTTTAATCCTTTTAATTGGGGCTATCAATCTCTTGAATATGCCCCAATTCCTTGTTGGATCAATTTCAGAGACTTAGGCTCTCTTTCTCAAGAAGAGCCCTAGTCAACTAAACACAAACTAGTATTTGCAACCACTAATTCAGCAATTAACCATGAAATTGACCCAAATATCAAACACTCATAGTCAATTTAGCCCTAAAATACAAGACCCATCGATTACCCACACTAGGGTTGAGCCACTGTGATAACCCAAAAGGTCATCATTTGTGTTGCAAGTGCATTCAGTGTTCCGAAGCCTAAAAACCTCCCTTTTTACCCCACCTTGATTTACGTGCGTGGTCTGAACCTATATTCGGAAAGCCTTCTATGTGAAAATATGAGAAATAGAAATTTTAGAGTTAAAACTTTGATTATGGTTGACTTTGGTTAACATTCTTAGCAAACGGAACCGGATCCATATTCCGACAATCTCGGGAGGTCCGCAGTAAAATATGGTACTTGGGCGTATGCCCGGAAATGAATTCTGAGGTCCCAAGCCTTAGAAATTAATTTTTGAAAGAAATTATTTTATTAAATTATATAAGGAATAAAGAAAAGAATTAATGTTTGAAACCATTTTTATCGGGCCTGTATTTTGGTTTCGGAGCCCGGTACAAACTTGTTATATTATTTGAAAGATAACTGTGAAATTTGGTGAAAACGGAGTTTATTTGACGTGAGTTGGACTTCTGGTTGAAGAGTTATGAACTTTGAGAGTTCTTGATGAAAATGTTGAGTTTTGAGGTTTAATTCATGATTTTACATGTTATTTTGATGATATGATCGCACGAGTAGGTCCATATGATGTTTTGAGTTAGTATGACATTTGGTTTGGAGCCCCGAGGGCTCGGGTGAGTTTCGGGATATTTTTACACTTAGGAAAAAGTTGCAGATTCAGAGAAGTTGCAGGTCTCTGAAGCCAGGTCTTGCGGTCCGCGGTGGAAGCTTCGCGGCAGCGGTAGGGACTTCGCGACCGTAGTGGGATTTGTGCGGTCCGCGGTGAGCAAGGCCAAGCCTTCGCGGCCGTGCTCGATTTCTTGCGGGTGGAGCTCCGCGGTCGCAGTCTTTTCTATGCGATCCGCGTAGAGGGTCTGAGAGGAGTATATTTAAACGGACTTTTCAGTTATTTTTCACTTTTCAAAACCCTAAAACATAATAGGCGATTTTCCAAACGCTTCTTCTTCTCCCAAAACACTAGTATGTGATTTTTAACTTATTTCTTTCACTCCTTAACTTCTTTTAACAAGATTTCATCCTAGAATCTAGGGTTTTCATGGTGAAATTAGGAATTTTGGGTAAAACCTAAGAATATTAAAATTTGGGGATTGAGACCTCAAATTGAGGTCGGATTCCAAAACCAACTATATATATCCGGACTCGGGGTAAATGGATAATCGGGTTTTGGTCTGAATTTCGGGTTTGGACCAAGCGGGCTCGGGGTCGATTTTTGACTTTTTGGGAAAATCTTTATAAAACCTATTTTCATGCATTAGAATTGATTCATTTAGCATGTATTGATATCGTTAAGTAAATTGCGGCTAGATACAAGCGAGTTGGTGGTGGAAACAAGAGGTAAAGCGGTAGTTGAGGCTTGAATTGTGTTCGTTGCATCAAGGTAAGTGTTTGGTCTAACCTTAACTTGAGGGATTAGGAGTTGAGTCTTATTTGATACGTGTTAATTGTTGAGTACGACGTATAAGCATGGTGACGAGTATCTATACGTTGGTGTCTAGCATGACCGTGAGTCTTTAAATTTTGAAGATCTTGATCTCGTTGTATCTTTCATGCCTTGGTGATGATTGAACCCTTTGGACCATTGGCTCAAGTTATATTATGAATTGTGAAAGTATATGAGATGATTGAACCCTTTGGATCATTGGCTCAAGTGGTAAAGTGAGTTATGAAATAAAAGTGAAAGAAAGAGAAAGAGATATTATATTGTTCCCTTGCCGGGATATTGTTGCTTTGTTGATTATCTCCCTTGCCGAATGTTGAGATTATTGGTGTTGTTCCCTTGCCGGGATCTTTATTACTATTTTGTTTATTCCCTTGCCCCTTTGCTTGCGATTGTTGTTTGGGTGAGGAAGAGTGTTAAAGCACGAAGGGTGATGCCGTGCATTGTTTGCTATTGTGAGGAAAGAGTGTAAAGCACGAAGGGTGATGATGTGTCGTATGATGTACCATTCCGTACCAATTTTCATTGATTATTTGGTGAAGAAAGAGAGTAAAAGCACGAAGGATGGTGCCGTGCACATCTTTATTATATGATTGATTTGGTGAGGACGAAAGTAAAAGCACGAAGGGTGATGTCGTGCACACTTCTATTATAAAATTGCTTTGGAGAGGACGAGAGTAAAGGCACGAAAGGTGATGCCGTGCAAATTGTTGATTTCTGATTCTTTGTTGATATTCGAGTTATATGGTTTCTTTCCTTACTTGATACTTTCTATTCGGAACTGTTATTTACCCACAACATGTTTTCCCCTCCCACATTGACTGGTTATTTTCTGTGTTTCTTTCCGATGTATATACATTTTAACTGTACATGTTTATTTGATAGTCTGGTCCTAGCCTCATCACTACTTCGCCGAGGTTAGGCTAGACACTTACCAGCACATGAGGTCGGTTGTGCTAATACTACACTCTGCACTGTGTGTAGATCCAGGAGCAACTTTTGGACAGTAGTTGGAGTGCTTCCTTCAGTCCACCCGGAGACCCAAGGTAGACCTCCACGCGTCCACAGGCCATGGCGTCTCCCTCTATCTCTATTTCTTGTTTCATTTCCTTTTGTTCAGAAACAGTGTATTGTATTTCTTCAGACCTTGTATGTAGTAACTCTTAGACAGTTTGTGACACTGTGACACCAGCTTTTGGGTATTGGAGGTTTTAAAGGTTGTAATAGACGTAACCTTAAGATATATAATTATTGACTTCCGCTTATTTATTTAAAAACTCCGCTTTTATCATATTATTGACTTGTGTTTGTTAAAAAGAAGCAAAAATGAAAGTGTAGCAAGTAGTTAAGGTTTGGCTTGCCTAGCTCCCTAAAATACAATACCCATCAATTATCCACACTAGGGTTGAGCCACAACCCTAGCTATGGGGTCTAGCTACTCATATTCAAAGAAGAAAAACAAGAAATAGATGAAGATAAACTCATATTAATTAATTACTAAGATAAAAATAAAGATTCAATGTTGTAAAGTAGATAAAATTGCCCAAAATGGCTACAAGAGTCGTTCCCACGAGCGCAGCTGCTTCTAAAAACTATCTGATACCCTAAAAATGGAAAAAGAATATATTTATACTAAGCTGAAAAATCTGGACAAAAATGCCCCTGCGGGGTTAGTGCGGACCACACAAAATGGTGTGCGGCCGCACTAGGGCTCTGAACTCGGGCTCCGCGGACCACACAGAATAGACTGCGGCCGCGGAGGCTTCTAGTGCGGTCCGCACAAAATGGAATGCGGACCGCATTGGCTTGAAAGCTCCAACTTGACACTTCTCTGATTCTCAGCTCTGCGGACCGCACAAAATGGTAGTGCGGCCACATTGCCTTCAGTGCATATCGCACAAAACCTAGTGCGGCCGCACTGCCTCTTAGCCTGGAAATCATTCTCTCGGAATCTCCTAGTGAGGACCGCACAAAGTGGTGTGCGGCCGCACTGGGCCTGTTTTGCCTAAGATTGTCTTGTCTTTGGCACTTGTGCAAGTTTCACTCCTTTTGAGCTGATCTTTGACATTTTGTCACTTTGTTAAGAAAACCTGCAATCAAGCACAACTTGTGAGTCTTTCGGGACTATTTTGTGTGAATTTCTAATCAAAGCATAAGCAAGAAGGAGTATAAAATGCGTCAAAATCCCTAGTTATCAACACCCCCAAACTTAAGTTTTTGCTTGTCCTCAAGTAAACAAAATAAGACCCACCCCTTAAGGGAAAATCCAAGAAGTTTTTAGTTGTCCTAAAGCAACCTCAACTAGCATCAGTTGGGACTAACAATTGACCTCAATACAAATGAATCATTAACAACATTTACTCATTGAAACACCATGGGTTAAGTGCGACACAAGAGCATCAAGGGTTGGCTCAACACATCAAAGAACTCTTTCAATTACTTTGGTCATTGTAGAACCCAAACTCGCACAACCTCAACTCTTCCTAAGAAAACCTCACCTTTAGAATAGTGGCATGCAAAACGAGGTAATGGAAATTCTCTCATCTCCCTCAAGAAAAAGTCACAAGTCCGGCTCTAAGTACCATATGTTTTCCCCTTATGTGTGTATCCACTAGTGTAAATTTCATTCAACTCAAGATCATATAGGGGTTTTGTGGAAACATTATGAAGGCTTTTGGTCCAAGCTAGGGAATGTTTTGGTCTAAGTAGGTTCCATCTTCCCTTAAGAACTTCTTTTGATTCATTTGGCACACATTCACTTGACTCATTGAGTCATTTCACTTATTTCTAAGGGGTTAGAGAGACACACTGTCACCCTTTCTTATGCATTTCAAACCTTGTCTCCTTTTTCAACTTTCCACACCTTTCATTCTTTGCTTTTCTTGAATCCCTTTTTATTCTTTTTTTTTTCAGATTGGACATTCTTTTGGTATTTTTTGCTTTTCTTTCTTTTTTTTCATTGCCTTTCCTTTTCTTCATTTTTGTGCCTTTTTACCACTTTGTTGCAATCCCCGTCTCTCCCCCCAAACTTATACTTTTTCCATGTGCTAAAGGAAATATCGGGTGCCAAGAGAGTGTATCTTTTAGAGCGGGTATAGGCTTGTATCATGGTTCTTGAAAAAAAAAAAAAAGGTCAAGACTCAAGAGGGTTGACTAGGGATTTTATCATTGGTAGGCTATGGAATTGTTCAAAATATCATTTGGATCAAGGAGAGCCTATAATCATGTCTCAAGTCAAAATTCACTTAGGATTTCGCCTCAACAAACATTCAGGGCAAGTTCTAGACCAATGGTTCGGGACTTGGACTTGAAATTCAATTACTCACCGCACAAGCTAAGGGATTGCTAAAGACATAGAGTCGGGGGCCCACAACAATCTTAGATACGATTTGAGCACACAATGGTCCCGAAAAATCACTTGATGATTATCGGTCAACACAAAAGTCTCAAGGTCTCGACTTTTACCATCCTAAACACAACAGTTTATTTTTGACCATGAGATTAAAGGCAAATGTGTTGGGCCCAAGTGAAGCTTTGCTTGAGGTACCCTTAACTACCAACTACTAAAAATAAAAAAGAAAAACGAACTCAAACCCTTAAGAAGGTTGTCACGCCATCCATCATTGGAAAGAGCCACCAGGTTCACACAACACTCCACCTTTGGAAAGTACCGTGACATTAAGAAAACCAAAGGCTTATTGCAAACTTGAGAAACAAGAAGCTACGAGTCACAAATAAGAAGCTAAGAATGAAAAAATTGCGGAAAGTAGAATGAATATATACAAGAGGGGATTTGAATATACAATAGATGGGATGAATATGTACAATGAAACATAACTTTATATACAGACCCAAAGTAAAATAAAAGTACGATAAATGTAACGAAATGTCAAAATTATATACAGACCAAAGATGAAAAATCAAGAAAGCATAAAAATGAATCAAATATATATAAAATCATTCGAATGAATAACAGGTAAGGCCTACCTCCTCAAATGAAAGCTGGTATTATCCCCAATGCTAACTAATCTAAATAAAGCACTAAAAAGATAAGAGGAAAAAGGATATAAGAAACTCATAATGGCCTGTCTGTCTGCATAGGGTCGTGTATGGTCCCTGGGTCTTCTCTGTGCTCGGGGACCTCAGAATGGTCTCCTGTGGCCTGCTGCACTGCTAGTAGGACCTGGGCCTGGTCCTGGACAGGTTCTGTAAGTAGTGCACCCTGTGGCTAATTGGAAGAGGTCTCCTGTGGGTCAGCCAGCTGGATGACTGCATCATCAGCTCGAGGGATCATCCCCTTCCTCTTGGGAGGCCACTGTGACTACTCCGGCTCTAGATGAACTACTGGTGCTGTGTCCTGGAGCAATAAATCTAAAGGTAGGTGATCCGCCTTCAGTTTATCTGCATCTACTCTCAGCTCCCTCAAGGACTTTTTGGAGGCCCATGTCTTCCTCAGCTTCTTGTTCTCCCGAGCAAGCTCCTTGAGAGCCTTGCTATGTGAATCAACTGCCTTTGAGAGCACTGCCTGAGTGTCGAGGATTTTCTTCTGGTTGTCTAAAATCTCTCTAAGAGCATCCTCAATTGACTGGGGAACCTGTCGGATTGGGGGTGCTGACTAAGCCTCAACCACGGTAGTGAGTGCATAAAACTTGGATGAGGTAGTCTGCATCCAGTTATTTATACTAAGAAGCGCCTGGCTCAATCGGTGAGCAGTAATAGGATGGGCCCGGGAAGATAGAATCTCCAGACCTGCTGAGGTGGATGGACCGGCAGGAATGGCTGTGGATGTGGAAATACCGGGAGGGATGTCTATGGAAGTAGAGGTAGGCTCAGCAGGAGCCACTATCACAACTGGCTCTTTAGACTGGCCAGTTGGAGCAGTAATTGTACCTTTGAAGTTGTTGCTCTTGGGATTGTCATCCCCCTGCATGTTTTACGAAGAAAACGGGGCTTTCACCTTGACTTTGATGTCGAAGGGCCTCTTGTCCACTTTCAAGTCCCGAAAGTACATCGTGAGGAAACTGGGGAATGGATAGTTTCTGTCATGCTCTGCACCTACAAAGTAATAATCTGTGACATCACATTTCCCACATTAATGGGGTACCCCGCCATGATAGAATCCATAACACAGCCCAGTGAAGAGGAAGAGAGTTATCATGTGTCGTGGGATCCAACCGGCTACATACAAAGGTCTCCCACCCCCGTGCCTCAAAGTTCAAACTCCTTCTTAAGATCTTAACTCCAGCAGTCAACCAGTCCAGGGTGGTACCTGGGATTGCCAGGTATTGTGCTAAACATGGACGGACCTCCTCGCCCATTTCCATCTTCGCCATATATAGGGTCTTGTCCTCCTCATTGAAGCCAAGGTATTCATTTATCGACTTTCCGTTGAATAACACTTTCAGATTCCGAACCTTGGTCACTTTGGAGCCCTTTTTGATGTGGGCTACATTGCAGTAGAATTCTTTGACCAAGTGTTCGTTGGCGTCCACATAGTCATCCAGAAAATGCTCCCATCCAACTCTCGTCCTAAACTACCTCCTCACGTTGGGGTTGTGAGGTAGCAAGTCTCTATCTATGAAGCTCCTCTCCGGGATAAACTTTCTCACCGGCCACCACTCCCGAAATTTATGGTACACCACCTCACTCACAAATTTGTCCTCCCAAGCCTCAGGCTTTCTAGTTCTAGCAACGCCTCCTACCTGAGGCTCACCTCCTTCTGCTACTTCCTCATCTCCCTCTACTTCTTCCTCACCTCCTACTGCATCCTCTCCAGATAATGAAGTTGTAGGAGAGGTGGAGTATTCCCCACTACCTGATACTGAGCCCTCAGATGACTCAGAATTCACATGTGTTGGAGCTTGGGCAGTGGGTGATGGTGGAGGAGTGTCGCTTAGTCTATGTCTCTCCGGCCAGTTAGGGATGTATTCTGGCACAGAGTCTGAAGAGATCTCCCGGGAAGGGTCGTACTTACTCCCCGACATGTCAATGGCTCTGTCAGCGGCTTTTATCGCTTTCCTCATGTTCTTGATGTTTTGCCTAGCTTAGGAAGTGAGTCTTATCATTTTCTGCTTCCCTCCCCGGGAAGATTTACCTCTGCCAGGTTGTTTAGATCCATTGCCTCGTTGTTGTACCATTGTCTGCAAACACAATCAAGTGAACTTGTTAGTATCAGTAGCATCAGTTAAAAATATTGTTGCAGAACAGAATCAAAATGTTGCAGACATGTTGCAGAAAACAACCCAGTGCAGGCCGCATAAAATGTAGTGAGGTCGTACAGGCATCAGGAAGGACCGCATAAAATGGCCATGCGGTCCGCACAGGATAGATATCAGACTACCCATCCTCTGTATCTAGGCAGTGCGGACCGCACAAAATGGTAGTGCGGCCGCACTAGGGCAATGCGGTCCGCAAAAAATGTAGTGCGGCCGCATTCCTTGAGGTTCAACATTCAGGTCTTTTGTCAATGCGGTCCGTACAAAATGGCACCGCATACTGCACAAGGGCACTGCGGACCGCACAGAATCGACTACGGTCCGCACTGAGTGCCCAGAAGCAACACAACTTAGGGTTTCATAAATTTTGATTTTAAGTCTAATTGTTCACCTAAGTAGTGTCCCTACATGTTTACCCAATGTAAGTAACTACCTAAATCTACATTAATCAAGAATTTAACTACCCTATCCTAAACAATTTGAAGAAACTACGGGAAGAAGAAAATAAAAACAAGGAAAATAAAAAAAATGGAAATAACGAAATTAAAGTAATTAAAGGAAGAAAAGTTACGAGCTGTGAGATTTACAAATGATAAGAGAACTTTAGTAGCTATTTGCGAGAAAAAATTATGATGAACAGTGCTTTTTAGATGTCTGAGAATTAGAGGGTCGAAAAGTTTGAACAGGAGGGCCTCAGGGACTATTTATAGAAAAGCCCTAGGACCCAGCTCACCTACCCCAGTGAGGACCACACAAAATGGACCGCGGTTTGCATTGAACATTAGTTTCAAAGTTTGAGGAGGCACCGCTCTGCGGTTCGCACAAAATGAACTGCGGCCGCAGAGGTCCACTGCGGACCGCACAAAATATAGTGCGGCTGCAGTGGCAAACTTCAGAGAGGCTGTATTTTACCCACACCAGTGGGGTCCGCACAAAATGTAGTGCGGCCGCATTAGTAACTTCAGAGACCTGTGCTTTTTTCCACTATGTCTTGCACTGCATCAACACAAACCTGTAACATCTCACAACCAGTCATCTCAAAAATCTATCCTATACTATGAAGAAAATCAAAGAAACAAGAAGAAGAACACATGGATTGCCTCCTAAGAAGTGCCTGATTTAACGTCGCGGCACGACACAAGTTACTATCATATCATTTGAAATGAAGAAATGCCACCACATGACTGTCATCAATTTTTCCAAGATAATGCTTGACCCGGTGCCAATTAACTCGGAAAACTTCACCATTTTTTTTCGTTAAATCAAGAGCACCAAACGGGGTCACACACACAACTTCAAAAGGTCCACTCCATTTTGATTTGAGCTTTCCCGGAAAGAGACGTAACCGGGAGTTGAACAAGAGAACCAAATCACCTACTTTGAACTCCTTTCCACGAGCATATTTATCATGAAGGTACTTCATTTTGTCCTTATATAAGGACAAACTGGCGTAGGCATGGAATCTGAATTCATCAAGTGCATTGAGCTGCTCCACATGAAGATTGGCTGTAACATCCCACTCAAGATTTAGCTTCCTCAAAGCCCACATGGTCTTGTGCTCTAACTCAACCGGTAGATGGAAAACTTTCTCAAACACCATCCGATATGGAGACATACCAATCGGCGTCTTGAAAGCCGTCCTATAAGCCCATAGAGCGTCATCCAACTTCTTCGACCAATCGGTCCTATTAGCATTGACCGTCTTTGACAATATACTTTTGATTTCCCTGTTAGAGACTTCCACTTGACCACTTGCTTGAGGATGATAGGGGGTAGAAACTTTGTGATTGACACCGCACTTAGAAAGCAAAGTGTTGAAAGCACTATTGCAAAAATGAGACCCCCCATCACTTATGATTGCACGAGGAGTACAAAACCTTGTAAAAATGCTTTTCTTGAGAAATGCAACAACACTCTGGGCCTCATTGTTGGGCAAAGCCATGGCTTCAACCCACTTTGAAACATAGTCCACCGCCACAAGGATGTAAGTGTTCCTATAAGAGCTAACAAATGGACCCATAAAATTAATGCCCCGTACATCAAAAATATCAACCTCAAGGATGGTAATGAGAGGCATCTCATCATTCTTCGAAATTCCACCCGCTCTTTGGCATTCGTCGCATCTCTTCACAAAGTCACCCGCATCTTTGAACAAAGTCGGCCAATAAAACCCACAACTAAGAACTTTAGAAGTTGTCCTCACCTCGCCATGATGACCACCATAGGGAGAGGAATGACAAGCCTCCAAAATACTCAATTGATCTTCCTCCAGGACACACCTTCGGATCACACTATCCGTGCAAATCATGAACAAGTACGGCTCATCCCAATAGAAATCCAAACTATCCTGCTTGAGCTTCTTCCTTTGGTTAGAAGAGAGCTTACACGGGATTATACCAGTCACAAGGAAATTAGCAACATCGGTAAACCATGACTATCATTCATTGACACCGAAAGGAGTTGTTCGTCGGGAAATGAATTATTGATCTCTAGACCATCACGAGTCCTCCCCTCCTCCTCCAAGCGGGACAAGTGGTTCGCCACTTGGTTCTTACTACCCTTCTGATCCACAATCTCCAAATCAAACTCTTGAAATAACAAGACCCATCGCATCAGTCTAGCTTTGGAGTCCGTCTTCATCATCAAGTACCGGAGAGCGGCATGGTCGGTATGAATAATAACCTTAGCACCCATAAGATATGGCCAAATTTTTTCTATAGCAAATACAATAGCCAAAAGTTCCTTCTCGGTCAACGTGTAGTTCACTTGAGCATCATTCATTGTCTTGCTCGCATAGTATACCGGATGAAACATTTTGTTCACTCGTTGACCCAAAACTACCCCAACCGCAACATCACTAGCATTACATGAGCTCAAAAGGCAAGCTCCAATTAGGCACGGTAATGATAGGAGTGGTGGTCAACTTAAGCTTGAGAAGTTAAAAGGCTTGCATACACTTGTCATCAAACACGAACTTATCATCTTTTTCCAACAACTTGCATAAGGGGTTCACTACCTTCGAAAAATCTTTGATGAATCTCCGGTAGAATCCCCCATGCCCAAGAAAACTTCGGACTCCCTTGACGGATCTAGGGGGAGGAGCCTTGAAATCACATCTATCTTTGCTTTATCCACCTCAATGCCATGCTTCAAAATTTTATGCCTGAGAACGATTCCTTCTTCCACCATAAAGTGGCATTTCTCCCAATTGAGGACAAGATTGGTTTCTTCACAACGGGCCAACACCCTATCAAGATTCTTCAAGCATTCATCAAATGAGTCCCCCACAACACTAAAATCGTCCATGAACATCTCCAAAATGTCTTCCACCATATCAGTGAAAATGGCCATCATGCACCGCTGAAATGTAGTCGGTGCATTACATAAACCAAAAGGCATCCTAGAGAAAGCAAATGTGCCATACGGACAAGTGAATGTGGTCTTTTCCTGATCTTCCGGAGCAATCAAGATTTGGTTGTACCCAGAATACTCATCCAAGAAGCAATAGAAGGCATGCCCAGCAAGTCGGCCTAGCATCTGATCCAGAAATGGCAAAGGAAAGTGATCCTTGCGGGTCACTTTATTCAACTTGTGGTAGTCCATGCATACCTTCCAACTGGTGACGGTTCGTCGGAATCAACTCATTTTTAGAATTTGTCACCACAATCATGCCACCCTTCTTTGGTACACATTGCACCGGTGAAGTCAAAGAGCTATCAGAGATGGGGTACACAACCCCGACATCTAACCACTTGATCACCTCCCTTTTCACAACCTCTTGCATTGCCTTGTTTAGCCTTCTTTGGTGCTCCAAGGACGGCTTTGCATCATCTTCCAGAATAATCTTGTGCATACATAATGCGGGACTTATTCCCCGAATATCAGCTAAAGTCCATCCAATCGCCTTTTTCTGCTTTTGAAGCACCGCCAATGTGGCATCAACCTGCATGTTAGTAAGGCAAGAAGAAAGAATAGCTGGAAAAGTAGAATTTGAGCATAAGAACTTATACCTGAGGTGTGGATGAAGTGGTTTTAACTCCAACACCGGAGGCTCCTCAATTGAAGGTTTGGTTGGTGGAGTCTTTCTATTCTCGAGATCCAAAGACAATTTCCTAGGCTCATAAGAATAAGAGCCCATTCCATGTAAAGCATTCACGCACTCCACTCAGCTTGCATCCTCATTGACATCAAGATTCAACAATACGGCCTCCAATGGGTCCTCCACATTGATCATTGCACTGGTGTCATCAATTATCAGTGCTATGACGAGGTCAACAAAAGAGCACACCTCAGTACTGTTGGGCTGCTTCATAGATTTGCACACATGAAAGACCACCTTTTCATCACCCATATGGAAGGTGAGTTCCCCTGCTTCCACATCTACCAATGCCTTCCCTGTAGCTAGGAAAGGTCTGCCCAGTATGATAGGAACTTCGTAGTCCACCTCACAGTCCAAGATCACAAAATCAGCTGGCAAGATAAATTTGTCCACTCGGACAAGCACATCATCAATAATACCCAAGGGTCTCTTCATTGATCTATCCACCATTTGTAACCTCATGGAAGTCGGCCTAGGTTTCCCAATACCCAAAGTTTTGAAAACTGAGTAGGGTATCAAATTGATACTAGCTCCCAAATCACATAGACCCTTGGCAAAATTCGCACTCCCAATGGTGCAAGGAATGGTGAAAGCACCGGGATCTTCAAGCTTCGGGCCATTGAATGCATTATAGCACTAATTTAGTGAGTCATCTTTATAGTTTCACAATCCATAGAATGCTTCTTTGTGACCAAGTCTTTCATGAATTTTGCATAGCCCGACATTTGTTCAAGTGCCTCCACCAAAGGCACATTAATAGATAAGCTCTTCATCATGTCAATAAACTTTTTAAACTGATTATCATTCTTTTGCTTCGCGAGCCTTTGAGGATAAGGTGGAGGTGACCTTGGCATAGGAGCCTTGGCTTTTGGCACAACCGGCTCCGGCATGTCAATTATGTGTTCCCTAGACGGGTTCACATGTGTTTCCACCTCGACTTCTTGAATATCAATCCTCACTTGATTGTTCACATTTTCATCAACCACATCTTCAACTACCAAAGGGACTTCGTCATCTTGAAACTTAACATCATCATCCACGACTTGCTTTTGCTTAGAGGCATTCACATCAACGCCTCTTCTACTTTTTGTTGTAACCGCCATAACATGATTGTTCCCACCCTTTGGGTTCACTACCGTATCACTTGGTAGAGCACCTTTCAGGTGAGTATTCAATGACTAAGAGATTTGGCCTTATTTCACCTCCAAGTTTCGGATAGAGGTATTGTGAGAAGCTAACTGTGCATCAACATCCGCATTCTTCGTCATCATCTGCTCGAACATCATTTCAATTCTACCCATATCATTACCCAAAGAACTAGGACCTTGAGATGGAAATGGGGGTGGATTGTTCGGTTGTTGGTGCATTTGGGACCTTTGAAAGCCTTGCCCCCTGTTTCCTTGGTTTCCATTGTTCCATCCTCCTTAATTATTGTTGCCACTCCAATTGTTGTTATTACCATTCCAATTCCCTTGGTTGCCTTGATTGTTGTTCTGATTGCCCCAGTTGTTGTTTTTGTTGGTGTTCCCCCAATTACCACTATTTTGTTGTTGATTGCCCCAATTGCCACTGTTTTGTTATTGATTGCCCCAATTGCCTTGAGATCTCCATTGTTGTTGGTTGGAAGAGTTGCCCCGTTGGCCTTGATAGTTGTTTACATATTGAACCTCTTCACTTTGGTCATCATAACCATCATTTGAAATCCATCATAGTCATCATCAAATTGCTCAAAATTCCCTTGGTTTTGTTGCCTTCTTTTATTGATAAGCATATTAACACCCTCCATGGCATTCACTTGGCGAGGAGTTTGAACTTGTTGCAACTGTGCCTTTGCCAATTGGTTCATAGTAGTTGTAAGCTCAGCTATAGCTTGGCCGTGATCATGTAGTTCCTTGTGCAAATGAATAACGTGGGGGCATCTTGAGGCACATTGGCTCTACTTTGCCATGCAAAAGAAGTGTCAGCCATCTCGTCAAGTATATCACATGCCTCATCATACGACAGTTTCATAAAGTTGCCTCCAGTAAGTTGGTTCACTATGCATCGATTTGTTGTATTGATGCCCCGGTAGAAGGTTTGTTGTATCATAGCCTCCGTCATATCATTGTTGGCACATTCTTTCACCATTGTTCTATAACGCTCCCAAATCTCATATAAAGGTTCCGTGGGCTCTTGCTTGAAATCCAATATCTCATCACGCAATACCGCCATATGCCCCGGCGAGAAAAATTTAGCAATGAATTTATCCGCCAACTCATCCCAAGTTGTGATGGAATGGTTGGGAAGTCTCTCAAGACAATCTAATGCCTTCCCCCGAAGTGAGAATGGGAAGAGTCTCAACCTAAGAGTATCCTCGAACACATTCGTCTACTTGCTCCCCCAACATGTATCCACGAACCCCTTGAGATGTTCGTAGGCATTTTGATTTGCAGCACCCGTAAAATACCCACGTTGTTCAAGTAAGGTCAACATCACATTGGTTATCTGAAAATTGCCCGCTCGGATTCAGGATGGGAGAATAGCACTCGCATAGCCCTAGTTTAGAAGTATTCTGGGAGCCACTCTTGGAGGTGGAGGAGGAGGGTCTGGAACATTGTCATTGGGATTAGTATTGGCATTGCGGCCTCTACGTTGTCCTTGAGGTACAAGAGGCACCTCATCATCACCGACATCATCTACCTCCCCCCTCCCCGCAATCACGTTTCCAATAGGGTCATTAGCGTTGTTCGCTACCATTTGGTATCTGAGTTGTGACACAAACAAGTTAGTAACAAACAAGGAAAGAAGAACAATACAGAAAACTAACTAAATAGATAGCCAAAATCGTTAGCTCTCTAGCAACGGCACCAAAAAGTGATCACGGCCTACTCCGCACTACTAATTATGTAGCGAGAGAGGGTCGGGGTAGCTTTTACCCGATTTTGGGTTAGGATCGATATCCACAGAGAGCTAGAATTGGAATTGAGTATCTATTTAGCTTAGGATTGCATAAGTGTTCCAAATTACACTTCTAATCATTTTTGGGGGTTTTCTTTATAATTCTGCTTTTATCAAACTACAAATTATAATTCCAACTAGATTAAGCTAAGAGATAAGCTAAAAGGGTAATTCAAATGGTTTAAAGGGAACTAGGGTAGTGACATCCGCCTAGGTGGTCAATTGACGGGTACTTGAGTCTAAGGCACAATTGACATGATTGGGGAGTATGATATAATCGTTGCACTACTTTCCCCACTCTACACCTCTCGCTGGTTCAAGTGATTTTGCCTAATTGACTTTCTCAAGACCAACTGGGTATGCAAATTTACACAAGCAACTTAGGGTCCAAGTCGGGTATTAATATTTCGAGGATTAAACCTTTAATTGGAGCTATCAATCTCTTGAGTACGCCCCAATTCCTTGTTGATCAATTTCAGAGACTTAGGCTCTGTTTCTCAAGAAGAGCCCTAGTCAACTAAACACAAACTAGTGTTTGCAACCACTAATTCAGCTATTAACCATGAAATTGACCCAAATATCAAACACTCATAGTTAATTTAGCCCTAAAATACAATACCCATCAATTATCCACACTAGGGTTGAGCCACAACCCTAGCTATGGGGTCTAGCTACTCATATTCAAAGAAGAAAAACAAGAAATAGATGAAGATAAACTCATATTAATTAATTACTAAGATAAAATAAAGATTCAATGCTGCAAAGTAGATAAAATTGCCCAAAATGGCTACAAGAGTCATTCCCACGAGCGCAGCTGCTTCTAAAAACTATCTGATACCATAAAAATGAAAAAAGAATCTATTTATACTAAGCTGAAAAATCTGGACAAAAATGCCCCTGCAGGGTTAGTGTGGACCGCACAAAATAGTGTGCGGCCGCACTAGGGCTCTAAACTTGAAGATTTGGTTCTCTGAACTCGGGCTCCGTGGACCGCACAGAATGGACTGCGGCCGGGGAGGCTTCTAGTGCGGTCCGTACAAAATGAACTGCGGACCGCATTGACTTGAAAGCTCCAACTTGACACTTCTATGATTCTCAGCTCTACGGACCGCACAAAATGGTAGTGCGGCCGCATTGCCTTCAGTGCGGATAGCACAAAACCTAGTGCGGCTGCACTGCCTCTTAGCTTGGAAATCATACTCTCTGAATCTCCTAGTGCGGACCGCACAAAGTGGCGTGCGGCCGCACTGGGCCTGTTTTGCCTAAGCTTGTCTTGTCTTTGGCACTTGTGCAAGTTTCGCTCCTTTTGAGATGATCTTTGACATTTTGTCACTTTGTTGAGCAAACCTGCAATCAAGCACAACCTGTGAGCCTTTCGGGACTATTTTGTGTGAATTTCTAATCAAAGCATAAGCAAGAAGGAGTATAAAATGCGTCAAAATCCCTAGTTATCATTAACTTTATCTCATATTTGGTTTGGGGTATTGACTAATCCCGAGATAACTTTTACACTAAAACAAAGAGATTAAGAGGTTGTTTGGTTAAGCTTATAAGCCGGTCAAATTAGCTTATAATCACTTTTTGGCTTATCTACGCGTTTGGTAAAGTTAAAAGTGCTTATAAGTCAAAAATAAGCCAAAAGTCATAAGCTGGTCACCCCCAGCTTATGAATTTTTAGCTTATAAGCACTTTAAGTTTGACCAAGATTTTTACTATTTTATCCTTAAAATATTCTTTTTTAGAACAAAACTCTTACATCGATACTCACTGCCTCAAGTATTGTTTCAACCTAACCCCCCCCCCCCCTCCGGGCTCCGCCTCTTCAAGTCTGCAATTCTCATTGGCTATTTAAGATAAGCAAATTCTCTATGCCTTTGCATATTTGTATCTATGTGATTGTGTATTAATCTTTGAACTGTATGTAATAAACGAGGACATATCAAATTTTTGATGTATTGCTTTTTAAGTGTTGTGGTGATGAAGACAGTGTTTGTTTTTCTTCAAATATTTTGTTCTATTTAGATTTATTTTTTACTGAGAAAATTTTGTCAATTTATTAATTATTATAACTTATGATTATATGTTTATCATAAAATAAATTATATTTATCATAAAAGTTATCTTATCTAAGCACAGTTGTATTTAAATAAAATAACAAATAGAATATTTTGTATTTGGATCGATTTAGAATCTAAAATTTTGAAGAAATTACGCCCTTATAAGTGTAAACATTTCTAAGGTTATTTAAGTCATTTTAATAGAAAAAGAGCTTATCATCACTTTTTTATCAAGTGCTGCAACAATTTATTATTAATTTCAGCACTTGTATCCAAACACGTAACTGATTAATTATTAAATCAGTTTCAGCACTTAAAAGTGCTTTTCAGCACCTAATTCTTATCAGGTACTTCAAATCAGCTAATCCAAGCGGGCTCTAATTATCCCACATAAAAGGTGGGTTATCCCACCCCATGGAATATCCCACCATTATACTAAACTATCCTTAAAAGGAGATGTTAAGCTACTTGGGGGGGGGGGGGGCTCACTTGCCCTCAATCTCTCATTAGGGGTGTATAAAGGAAACCGGCAAACTGCACCAATCGATAATCCGAGTCAAACCGAGAAAAAAAACTCGACTATGGTTTGGTTTGATTTGGCAAAGTGTTGGAAAAAAACCCGACCATAATTGGTTTGGTTTGGTTTTAACTAAAAAAAGTCAAACCAAAACCAAACCAACCCGACATTACATATATAGAAATTTTAGATATATTTAATATATAAATATACTTAATGTGATGTAATTTATAAATATTTCTTAAAAAATTTCATAATTTTATTTTTTAAGGTATTATTTCAATTTTGGACTTAGATTTTTTGAATGTTCCAATAAGTTTTATAGCCATTAATATTAGTAAATTAAATAATGCTAACAAAAGCCCAAACCAAAATCAAATCAATATTAATGCTAACAAAAGACATTCAATTCAATACTAAGAACGGGAATGTATTGAACATCTATTTTTTGTTTTGCAATAATTTAGATAAAAATGCATAAATTATTTTTATTTTATTCTTTAGCGTTTAGTCATGTAATTAATACTCCCTTATTAGTCTACTTATTTTAGCATGACTTAGTACTTTTTAGATTATGTTTATTTTTATTATGACTTTTTAATTAGCAATATTTATATTACATAATTTTATTGTCTTTATTGTTGAATAGTTTAGTATAATGCCATGACACATATCATATTTTGTATTATTTTCTTGGAAAAATACTTTATATAGTTGCATCTTACTAGTATTAAAAAAATGTTTTGAGCACAAGTTATATGTTTTGTTCTACGAAGATTTTACCGAAAATAAAATCCGAAAAAACCCATATAACCCGAAAACCCGAGAAAAACCGAGATTGAAAAATCCGAATTTTATTGGTTTGGTTTGGTCTTTAATTTAATAACCCGTCATAATTGGTTTGGTTTGGTAATTATAAAATCCGAACCAACCCGACCTATAACACCCCTATCGCTCATCCCATCTGTAGTAATAGGCTCGTTCTGTAGGTTGAGGACTACGATCTCTTAAGAGCATTCGTCACACCTCCTTTTTCCGCCACACCCCGCAAAGGGGCGTAAAGGGAGTTTTTCCAATTAAAGGACAATCGAAACGGGATTTTATTTAAAGATTCAGAGTCGCCACTTGGGAGATTTGTGGTGTCCCAAGTCACCGGTTGAATCCCGAATCGAGGAAAAGAATGACTATGTTTAACAGTCTGTGCACCAGAAATCCGGATAAGGAATTCTGCTAACCCGGAAGAAGGTGTTAGGCATTCCCAAGTTCCGTGGTTCTAGCACGGTCGCTCAACCGTCATATTCGGCTTGATTATCTGATTTTATACAATTATGAACCTACGTGCAAATTTTAACTGTGTACCACTTTTATTATTATTTTTTACCGAAAATTTGCAACATCGTGAAAATACATCTCAAACCACGTCACATCAATGTACCCGTGGTTATTGACGCATTTCAACTTTGTTGAAATTTGGATTTGGGTCACATAAATGTGCACCCGAGTTTAAGAAGGTAACATTAGTAACTACGCGCCTAAAGCGACTAGTTTGTCATTATTTTGGGTAGGGCCGTGAAATTTTGATAAACGACCTATCCTGAAGTCTAAGTAACTTTATCAACACATATTCATTGAGGGCCCCGCAATTTATGTGTTTTGTTTTGCGAGGCTCGTCTCATTTTATTAATTACAGGACAAACCTAAAGCAACTACGATTTTTTATATTTTTGTTCCTAAGAATAAAGAATAAGAAGCCCTAAATAATTAAAGTTATTTAAACAAAACATATTAATAAGGACCCTTTAGCAATTCTAGGCTCAAGTAATTGGCCCAATCCCTGCTGAATTGAAACCAACCAGCGAGTTGGGCCTTGAGAACATGCTGCTCAGTCTGAGTTCCCATTGCAGAGCGTGAGCCACACCTTGTGCTCAGCTTGACCCATTAGCAAAAATAAGGCGAGATCAACAGCAGCATTAACATATCCGTGTTATAATTCAGGGTCTAATTTTGTGTTAACACACACGTGATGCACTTAACATGCTGAGTTTGAAATTCTACACTAATTCTATGCTAATAACGTTCAACCCAGTTTTTGTTTTAGCTCCTAGTTAATAATACTTCCCAACTCATGTTGCAATTAACCTTAACCAATTATCCACAATCATTCAAATATCCAATTATCAACTAAAAATGCAAGTCCAGAATCAATTTTCAAACTTTATTTCTTTTAACAGAGTTAATCAACAAACTATTATAGGCTAATTAGTGATAAGCAAATCCAACAGTCAAATTACACGTCCAGCTCTAAACTAACTCACAATTACCATTACTAAATACAAATCAATGTGACTCCAGGATTACACTGCCATTTATTAGGACGAGTGAGGACTGTGAATCACAAGATCGTTTTATGTTTTGAATAACTTCTGATTTTCAAAACTTAACTACGCTAAATGAAATTAAACTACCACATGTCTAACAAACGATCAAATGTCCCGAACAGTCCATGAGTTTAACAGTCCAACCCAATCTAAATCATTGTAAAACAATTTTAATTACAGTCCAAACTACTACAATCAACTATGATAAAACACGGCAAGAACTAAAGCTTCCAATGAAGTTATACTTCCATTTCATTTCATTCCAACTGGACAGCTACATGATTTGAGATTCAGGACATGTACCTGGTATAGACAATACAAGAAGAGGAAGAAGAGGGTCAGCAGCAGCAGTAGTAACCAACAGAAGTTGCAACAGCAGTCCAACAAAATCAGCAGTTATAAACCTCCCAAATTATAGAGCAGAAGTATAAAGAAGAAATGTTCTAGCTTTTTCAGATCCTAAGTGAGGCGATGAAAAACAGTAGTTATTCTTTTCAACCCCAAACTCTCCAAAATTCATTTTTTCTTACAGACATCCTTCTGCCCTCTTATACAGACCTGCCATCCTTTCCACTTACTACCTTGCCCCCCTTTTTCACTAAAAATCTGAATTATTCCACTTTAAATCCCACTAAGGAAAACTTTTCCTTATTTTCAGTCTCTCATTCCCTTTTGTTCTCCATTAGTGTATTAATTTAAAGATACTAATATCCCACTAACAAAACACTAACGTTAAAATATTATCCTAACTGTTTCATTCCCAAATTACCCCTGAAACCCCTTAATATTACTGCCCCTAATACAATTACTCAACTGTATTAAAACTTTTAATTCTGAAATCTGTTCCAGCTAACAAAGATTTGAAAACTAAACCTGACTAACAGCTATAACCAAACTTATTGACAACTAAATAACTAAGGTTGAATTCCAATTGAAACAAAATGAACTGAATTTAAATCACCACACAGAACTCAACAGAATTATTTAAACTAAAATTGACAATTGAATCAAAATGCACATGAATGCAGGTTCATTGTCAGCCTATTGACACTGCCCTGAAGCTAAATGTCCATAGATCAAACATACGCAACAACCATTTGACGAGCTTATTGGTTTACAAACAAGAACGAACTAGTATACGAAACTATTTATAACCTATGTTATTAATCGATAGAACATAAACTGATGGAGAAGAGAAAAAATAACGGACAATAGACGAATTACAATGAACCTAATTTAGGTAAACCTAGAGTTGATTGAACTACTCAAACAGCATTGGAATATTTAATCTAACCAAAATTAGAAAAAGAAACAGAATATATATACTGGATTAACTTAAACTAAAGACCCTAAAGAAACGACTAATCATACAGACAAACAAACACATAGAAAAAGAAAAAGAAGTTAAGAAGAACTCACTGTTCTTTTCTCGGATTTCAACCATATGCCTTTTCGAACTTGATTTTCAGTTAGTATTATACGTCTATTTCATCAGAAATAGACTTATAATACTAACCAAAAACCGTTTGACCCTGACAGCTTCGAAATAATCTCGAACTGTCGAGCCCTAGATCCGCCATTCGATGCGTTTTTACTCGGATTTGAACCAATCTGGTTAGGGATTAGCGACGAGGATGTCAAGGGGGATTATTGGGTGTGATTTTGGGGTTAAGTGGACAAGCTAGGGTTTGGGACGGGGTCTTTGATCGAAGATTCGAGTAGCTGGGATATGATTCGAGGACAATGGAGTGGGGATTCAGGTTGAGGGTGGTTAGAAGGCTCAGGGGTGTTAATTTCATGGCCATCGGAACCGGCGCCACCACCGGAAGGCTGTGGTGAATGGTGGCGGCTGCTAGGGTTCGTCCCTTTAAATCTAGATTCGAACCGTTCTAGGGATGTTCGAGGGAATCTAACTACGGATTATGAAAGAGGGGATCAAGGGGGTTCTGGGGGTGAGTTTGGTGGCGAACGGAGCCGGCGCCGCCGGGTTTATGGTGAAGGGATGGGGTGGCGGCTATTAGGGTTCCTCATCTCTGAAAGAGACGAGGTTTGGGAGAGAATGAGAGGGGGGCTTGGTTTAGGGGCCGGGGTTCGTTTGGACAAATATATATACTGAGGGTGAGGTTAAATCCAGGCCGTTCGATCAAACGAGATCAACGACTTGGATTGTTTGATTGGTTCGATCAAACGAGATCAACGACTTGGATTGTTTGATTGGTTTGAACGGTGTCGTTTGTTAAGGTTAGAGGCTGGATCGGGTTCAGGGGGAAACTGTTCAGGGTCGGGTAATGGAAATGGGGCAAAGTTCTGGTCGTTGGATGTGGATGAATGGATGGTTGAGATCTATTGAAATCGATACGACGCAGTTCTGTCCCTATATTACGTCGTTTCGATAGTTTCAGAGGCTGGAAGTTTGGACCGGGTATGGGGCATGTTTTTGGGCTGGATTATTTGATTTGGGCTTTGGGATTTAATTTAGATTTAGCCCAAATTTTATTTCCTCACTTTATTAACTCTTTTTTTCTTCTTTTCCTCTCAAAAATTAAAACTCAAAATCTTAAATTAAATTATAAAACATCAAATTAACTTAAAAATACTAATTAACTCTAACTAATAATTATCACAAATAATTAAATGACAAATTAAAAGAAAATCACTCAATTTAACTAAAATTACAAAAATATGTTATTATTTTTTTTTTTGAATTTTCATTTTTGTAAAACACCTATTTATTAATTAATTCAAAAAATATAAAAATCCAATCCTAAATGCAAATGCTATATATTTTTTTATTTTTTTAATGCATTAATAAAATTAAACATGCACACAGATCTATGCAAACAAACAGGAAAATCGCACAACATTTCCTAAAAATAACACATAATTAAAGAAAAGACCTAATTTTGGGAATTATTTTGGAGTAATTCGTATGAGGCAAAAATCACGTGCTCACAGCTGCCCCTCTTTGTCCGGAAACACGAAGAGTTTTCGTGCAAAGATAAAGTGAGCGGATATGAGCGATTTTTGTCTGTTTGAATACTCCGTGGGAAGCATTTTTTGAAAGATTTGACTGAACCTCTGCTTCAAAGGTTTCCTACATATCCTTGGCTATAAAGGAATCAGGTCAATGTAGTTCGGGAAGTTTTGGGTAGCCGGGACTACCCTGGGACTGCCTTTTGCTGTTACTGTTGTTGCTGCTGATGTTACCTCTTACTGACCTCCTTATTACACCTTGATGAAAGATAAAGAAATTATACTAAGCTATGATCTATGAATTACAAAGATTTATTCCCGAGCTTGGTCATGTGACTATCGCTGCCTTGTTGACTTGTGTTTCCTCTGGTATTTCTTTACTTCTAATTTGACTTGTATTCTCCCTTGATCGCCGATCTCGAACTGTTTATTTCCTTCTGGCGAGCTTCGCATTATTTTCCCTTCGAATCTTGAACTGCCCTCCTCTGCTGGGGATTTTTTGTTGTTTTCCGTTGGTGATTTTTTGTTGTATTCCTCCGCTTTACTGACTTCAACACCAATTACTTCTTAAAATATAACACCTCCATTCTCCAGGCGGGTTCCTGACTTCAATTACTTCTTTAAAATATAACACCTCCATTCTCCAGGCGGGCTCTTGACTTCAACAACTTTCTTAAAATGTAACACCTTCATTCTCCAGGCGGGCTCCTGACTTCAACAACTTTCTTAAAATGTAACACCTCCATTCTCCAGGCGGACTCCTAACTTCAACAACTTTCTTAAAATGTAACACCTCCATTCTCCAGGCGGGCTCCTGACTTCAACTGCTTCTTAAAATATATCACTTCCATTCTCCAGGAGGGCTCCTGACTTCAACAACTTCTTAAATTTTAACACCTCCATTCTCCAGGCGGGCTCCTGACTTCAACAACTTTCTTAAATGTAACACCTCCATTCTCCAGGCGGGCTCCTAACTACAACAACTTCTTAAAATTTTAACACCTCCATTCTCCAGGCGGGCTTCTGACTTCAACAACTTCTCAAATTTTAACACCTCCATTCTCCAGGAGGGCTCCTGACTTCAATAACTTCTCAAATTTTAACACCTCCATTCTCCAGGAGGGCTCCTGACTTCAATAACTTCTTAAACGTAACACCTCCATTCTCCAGGCGGGCTCCTGACTTCAACAACTTCTTAAATTTTAACACCTCCATTTTTCAGGCGGGCTCCTGACTTCAATAACTTCTTAAACGTAACACCTCCATTCTCCAGGCGGGCTCCTGACTTCAATAACTTCTTAAACGTAACACCTACATTCTCCAGGCGGGATCTTGACTTCAACAACTTCTTAAATTTTAACACCTCCATTCTCCAGGCGGGCTCCTGACTTCATCAACAACTTTGAAAATAAATCAGCCTCCATTCTCCAGGCGGGCTCCTAACCTCAGAAACTTCTTAAAACGTAACACCTTCATTCTCCAGGCGGGATCCTGACTTCAACAACTTGAATCATCTTCTTTCAGAACTACTTCCCTCAAAACTGGTGTTTTATTCCTCTGAAACATGCTGGGGATAACACCGATATTTTATTCGCAAATATGTTATTTTCCTTCTTCAAAGACTACTCCTTTAAAGCTGACGCTTTCCTTCCACTAGAATTACTTCCCTCCGATTGGTGTTTTCACTTCTCTGAAACCTTCCGGGAATAACACTACTAGGGAATTATCTTCCTTCTTTAAGACTAGTTACTTTCCTCCTTTTAACAATGGTGGGGATGATACCGATTCAAAGACCACTACCCTTAAAACCTGGGTTATCTTGCTTTTTCCAAGATTGCTTTCTTTAAAATTTGTATCGCCTTCTCTCGTATACTGCTGGGGATGTCACTTCCTTCAAAACTTGTGTTATTTTCCATCTTCCCCAAGTGGGTATCTGATTTCAAGAAAATTTTCGCAATGAGAGAAAGTTTTCTGCCCTAGTTTGATAATCTTCTTTATGGCCATGTCTTCCCGCTGTCAATAACATTTCATTTCCCTGCTTCAAATCAAAGAAAAATTTGTTAGTTTAAAACGTGGTGAGTGGTCGTGCCACTCCTGCCGGGGATGGTTTTCCCTTCTCCCTTTCCCTGCTTTGCGTTTTATTACAAAAACTTGCTGGGGATGATATTATTCACTGGGGATGATATTCCTGCTGGGGATGGTTTTTCTTTTTCCTTCCCTCCCCGCTCTGTGTTGTCCGACCATCGTAGAACTTGGTCGATAATCTGTCGGAGTTGTTCCTACATCTCGCAAATCTGCTGGGGACCTCTTGGATTTTGATCCATAACTTTTCCACTATTGTTTTTTCTATTTTTCTCCAACTTCCCCTGGAATCCTAGACCAATCCATCATTTGGTCTTGCAATGAACGTCTTTCTCATTCCATTGCATTATCTTTGGCCCGTCCTATCCACATTGTGCTTTTGCACCATCTTGGTAATTGGTAATAAGCTCTGAAAATCCTTTTCAAAAACAAACTGCTGGGGAGGTTAAGTCTTTAAACCAAGAAATAAAAGTGATGATTTCAAAAAATAGAAAAAGAAGAAGTGTTTCTAAACAAATACTGGGGAAAAAGAAAGAAAAGAACTTATCTGAATGATACAACCGATCCCAATGATCATGTCGTGTATTCCGGATTAATCAACCCAGTCTATTTGTATCAATCAATCTTTCGGACGGCCTCATCTTGCTGGGGATAAACAAACACTCAACTTTTTTCCACATGCGGACCCTTTCCGCCAATCTTGCTTTGTCGCCTTATAGTGCCCTTCGAGGGGTTTTCACTAATAAGACACTCTCATTTCTCTCAACTCCCATCGCCTTATGGTGCCTGTGAAGGTTTTCACCGATAAGACTCTCTCATTTTATTTTATTTTTCAGCTGGGGATTGGAGTGCTGCCGATATGACTCTCTCTGCTGGGGATTCTTTCCGACTATCAATTTATTTCCAGTCCATGATCCTCTTCTCTGCCGAGAATCGGGGTGCTATCCCCGACTTCCATTTGCATGACTTGGCACTTCTCGAATACTGATTGGGAGGTCTTTTTTGGACATCAATATGGGTTTTCGTGATGGGTAAAACAGTACAACTCTTGGAATCAAACTTTCTTTCCAAAATTACAAATACAAACTTCTGCCCCAGTTTTTCTTGCTTGGGGATTTTTATTTTTTGTTACATTATGTTACATTATGCACACTATGTTACACTATGACCGAGCCGTGAGGCGCCTACGTATCCTTATTTGAGGAATTAGGTCAAACGTAGTTCCCAATTCCTTTATTTTCTTGTGACTTTCTTTTGTCTTTATTATCATTATTTTTCTCTTTTATATTTCTTTCATTTTAATTACTGATTCCAAAAAAGGGATATGAAAGAATAAATAAAACTCACAAGGGGAAGCAAAGGTTAAAGTATTTGGATAGAAGAAAGAATTGCCTCCGTCATTTCATTCTCCGATAAATGCCAAGTACAAACAAACAACAATTACAATTAAAAGAAGTCATACATAATATCTCTTAACTTCGTCAGAATTGATAGCCATGTCGACACATTTTCCTTCGACATCTGTTAAACATAAAGCGCCATTGGACAACACTCTGGTTACAATGAATGGCCCTTGCCAGTTCGGGGCGAACTTGCCCTTTGCCTCAGCCTGATGTGGGAGGATGCGTTTCAGCACTTGCTGGCCCACTTCAAACTTTCGGGGACGCACCTTCTTGTTGTATGCTCTTGCCATTCTCTTTTGATACAACTGGCCATGACACACAGCTGCCAACCTCTTTTCATCAATCAAGTTCAACTGCTCCAAACGGGTTTTGACCCACTCGTCATCATCAATCTCAGCCTCAGCGACAATCCGAAGGGATAGAATTTCAACTTCTGCCGGTATTACTGCTTCAGTTCCGTATACCAACAAATAAGGAGTTGCACCTACTAAAGTACGAACAGTAGTGTGATAACCCAACAATGCAAATGGTAATTTCTCATGCCATTGTCTGGATCCTTCTATCATCTTCCGAAGTATCTTTTTTATGTTTTTGTTGGCTGCCTCAACTGCTCCATTCACCTTGGGACAATATGGGGTGGAATTGCGGTGTGTAATCTTAAACTGTTGACATACCTCTTTCATCACATTGCTGTTAAGATTAGCACCATTATTCGTGATGATCACTTTTGGAACCCCAAATCTACAGATGATATGGGAGTTAACAAAATCCACCACTGCCTTCTTGGTTACCGACTTGAAGGTTTTAGCTTCAACCCACTTAGTGAAATAATCGATGGTCACCAGAATGAACCTATGACCGTTGGTAGCTGCCGGCTAAATAGGTCCAATGACATCCATGCCCCAGGCGACAAATGGCCATGGTACTGACATTGTATGCAATTTTGTCGGCAGAGAATGAATCAGATCTCCGTGTATCTGACATTGATGGCATTTCCACACGAAACTGATACAATCACGCTCCATAGTGAGCCAATATTACCTTGCTCGAAGAATCTTCTTCGCCAATACATATCTGCTCATATGTGGCCCACAAACTCCAGCATGTACCTCTGTCATAACTGTCGTGGCTTGACTAGCATCTATACATCTCAGCAATCCCAAATTTGGGGTTCTTTTGTACAACACTCCTCCACTGAGGAAAAATCCATTTGCCAATCGCCGAATGGCTCTCTTTTGATCTCCGGTGGCCTGCTCCGGGTATATCCCCATCCTGAGGTACTCCTTGACATCATAAAACCATGGCTCGCCATTTATTTCTTCTTCTATCATGTTGCAATAAGCATGTTGATCACGAACTTGGATATGCAACGGGTCAACATGAATTTTATCTGGGTGGTGCAACATCGATGCTAAAGTGGCCAAAGCATCGGCAACCTCATTGTGAACTCTTGGGATGTGTTTGAACTCCACTGATTGAAATCACTTGCTCAGATCATGCAAACATTGTCGATATGGTATAAGCATCAAATCCCTTGTTTCCCATTCACCCTGAATCTGATGCACTAGGATGTCCGAGTCTCCCAAGACCAAGACGTCCTGGACATCCATGTCTGCAGCTAACCGTAAGCCCAAAATGCATGCCTCATATTCAGCCATGTTATTGGTACAATAGAAACGTAACTGTGTCGTAACAGGATAATGATGTTCTGTTTCAGAAATAAGTACCGCTCCTATTCCAACTCTCTTCGCATTTGCAGCTCCGTCAAAGAAAAGTTTCCACCCTGGTTCCTTGGTTAATTCTGACTCATCTATATGCATCACTTCTTCATCAGGAAAATACGTCCTCAATGGCTCGTATTTTTTATCAACAGGATTCTCAGCCAAGTGATCAGTCAATGCTTGGGCCTTCATGGCCGTCCTCGTCACATAGACGATGTCGAATTCTGTGAGTAATATCTGCCATTTCGCCAATCTTCCTGTGGGCATAGGCTTCTGAAAAATATACTTCAGTGGATCCAAGCGTGAAATGAGATAAGTAGTATATGATGACAGATAATGCTTCAATTTCTGGGCCACCCAAGTTATGGCGTAACATGTCTTTTCGAGTTGAGTGTACTTAACCTCATAGCTTGTAAACTTCTTGCTGTGATAATAGATAGCTTGCTCCTTCCTTCCTATAATGTCGTGTTGCCCCAGTACGCAACCAAACGAATTCTCCAGGACCATTAGATAAAGAATTAACGGTCTTCCCGGTTCAGGTGGAACCAACACAGGTGGATTTGATAAATATCCTTTGATTTGGTCAAATGCTTCCTGACATTCTGTCGTCCATTCTACCGCAGAATCTTTCTTCAGTAGTCGAAAAATGGGTTCACAAGTCACTGTGAGTTGAGCAATAAACCTGCTAATATAATCCAACCTTCCCAACAGACTCATTACTTCTGTCTTGTTCTTCGGCGGTGGCAAATCTTGGATAGATTTGATCTTTGACGGGTCCAACTCAATGCCTCGCCGACTGACGATGAATCCCAACAGCTTTCCAGATGGAACACCAAATGCACATTTGGCCGGGTTGAGCTTAATATCGTACCTTCGAAGTCTTTGGAAAAACTTCCTTAGGTCTGCTACGTGGTCCTCCTGATGCTTGGATTTTATGATCACATCGTCTACGTATACCTCAATCTCTTTGTGTATCATGTCATGAAACACAGTAGTCATTGCTCTCATGTACGTTGCCCCAGCATTCTTCAAACTAAATGGCATTACCCGGTAGCAATAAGTCCCCCACGGCGTAATGAAAGCCGTCTTTTCCGCATCTTCTTCATCCATCAGAATCTGATGATAACCAGCATAACAATCCACAAAAGACCCGATCTCACGTCCGGCATAATTATCGATCAAGATATGGATGTTGGGTAATGGAAAGTTATCCTTTAGGCTTTCCCTGTTCAGATTGCGGTAATCGACACACACCCTGATCTTCCCATCTTTCTTCGGCACTGGCACCACATTAGCCAACCAATCGGGATATCGACTGACCCGAATAACCTTTGCTTGCAGCTGCTCGGTTACTTCTTCTTTAATCTTCACACTCATATCTATCTTGAACTTCCTTAATTTCTGCTTGACAGGAGGGCATGCCGGGTCAATGGGCAATTTGTGAACCACTAAACCCGTGCTTAACCCCGGCATGTCATCATACGACCATGCAAAAACATCTTTGAACTCAATAAGTGCTTTGATTAGCTCTTCCCTGATATTTGGTGCAATGTGGATGCTTACTTTAGTTTCTCGGATATCATCTGCATCCTCTAAATTGATGGCTTCTGTGTCATTTAAGTTGGGCTTGGATTTCTCTTCAAACTGGCTTAGCTCTCTGTTTATCTCTTCGAAAGCTTCATCCTCATCGTATTCCAATTCATCGTTATAATCGACCTCTTGTACAATTAGTTCGGAATTAGATTGACTTTTTAGTCTGAGTTGAAGATCCGTTGTGCACGCCATGTCATTAGAACCAATATAAAGAGAACTGTTCAGAAAAAGAAAAGAAGAAAACAAAATTAAAGATAAAAAATAAAATAAGGAATGAAGAAGAAACTTTTTATTTTATTGAATTATGGGATAACAAGGTTTCACACTTTGATGAACACAATAAAAAAGGAATCTGGATTACAACCCTGGAATAATCCAGAAAACAGGAAGGAAAATTAGAGCCAACTACCAAGACTTCCTCCGATTAGGAAGAGGAGTAGCTGTCCAATTGTTGACATTGGCCCTAGGCCCCACAAACTGTATGTCTGCCTTACTGGAACCTTCTCCAGCTTCTATCATGTTGAAATTGGCGAACAGCCTTTCAAAGCCTTCATTCAAATCTCCATCTGGCCCGATCAGTGGTCCGAGAACCTTCGGGACCGACAACTCTCTGATACCTGCTTCGACAAATGATCTGGATAGGCACAGGATTGGCTTAGGGAGGACCCAGACTCTTTTATTCATCTTGTGGGCCCTCTTTACATCTGCTGTCATAGGCTTGAATCCCAGCCCAAAAGTATCAGGTTCTTGGGCAAAGAAACTGGCTGGACAATTCCCTGCAGATCAATCACCAAACCTTTTCCTTGTACAAACCCGTTGTTTAACATCTCTGAGGATATCATGAAGGTCGCAGCTGCGATTCTGGAAAGTGGAAGGCCCCCACCCTCAGGAATTTTGTCTACTGAGACTGCGTCAAAAACCTGATAAACCCATGGGCCCTTGTCATCGTCGATTTATATGAAGGGCACAATGACATCACTGACGACATATGTACCGTCATCCCTGTGTACCACAATCTCTTGTCTATCCCATTCAAATTTGACCATCTGATGCAGTGTAGAGGGCACTGCTTTGGCTGCGTGGATCCAGGGTCGTCCTAACAGAAGATTATACGACACCGCCACATCTATCACTTGAAATTCTATGGTGAACTCGACCGGACCAATTGTCAATTCTAGTATGATATCACCCACTGTGTCAGTACCGCCCCCATCAAAACCTCGGATGCAGACGCTATTCTTGTGAATCCTATCATCATCAACCTTTAGTTTGTTCAGAGTGGACAAAGGACAGATATTGGCACTGGACCCATTATCAATCAGTACGCGAGTGACCACCGAGTCTTCGCATTTCACAGTCAGGTAGAGTGCTATGTTGTGTTCTATACCCTCCACTGACAACTCATCATCAGAAAATGTCACTCGGTTTACCTCGAAGATTTTGTGCACTATTTTCTCCAAATGGTTCACTGAGAGCTTGTCCGGAACATGGGCTTCGTTCAGAATCTTCATTAATGCCCGACAATGATCGCTTGAATGGATCAACAAGGATAGCAACGAAATCTGGGTCGGGGTCTTCCTCAACTGCTCTACAATGGAATAGTCTTATGCCTTCATCTTCTTCAAAAACTCCTCTTCTTCCTCCTCTGTCACTGGCTTCTTTATTGTTACAGGATTGGCCCTTTTCAATTCTGCGGGAGCAAAACACCTTCCCGAACGAGTTAACCCCTGGGCCTTGCATACTTCTTCCACAACCTCCTTCCCCTTATGCATCACTGTCACTTGACTGTAGCTCCATGACACAGCTTTCTCACTTGTTATCGGCAACTGCATTACTGGCCTAATAACAACTGGTTCTACGCGGGCCCCATTCACCACCACCACTGGTGTGCTTGATACTCCCTGTAGCACTACCTTGACCGGTTCTGGCTTCTTCGTAACAACAGACTAACCTTTCCCTATTACCACAACTGGCTTGTCATCTACCCTTCCCAACTGTACCACTGCCTTTCCACTGGTCAGCTTTTCGCTTGGACTGGCACGAATCATCATTACCGTTTGTAAGGGTTTCTTGGGCTTCCCTCCTTCGTGCACTAGTTCGATCATGTGGGCCTCATGGTGCACCAGTAACGGGTTCTCATTGATGTTGGGTGCCTCTAGTGCCTGAACCTCGATCCTATTTGTGTTAATAAGATCTTGTACGGCAGTCTTCAACTTCCAACACTTCTCAGTATCATGTTCGGGAGCCCCCGAACAATATTCACAACTTACTGAGTGGTCCAGATTTTTGGGAAGGGGATTTGGCAATTTGGCCTCAACAAGACTTAATAGTCCTAACTGCCTCAACTTGTGGAACAGAGTAGTATAGGTTTCTCCTAGTGGAGTGAATGTTCTCGGCCTCTGCACCCTTTCGTTCCTGAAAGCCTGATTTCCACGGAAGCTTGGCCCTGAAGGATTCCTATAGGCCCTTGGTGGTAGATATGTGCTTTCCGAAGGTGGGTATGTGTTTTGTGGAGGTGGATATGTATTCTGGGGAAACGGCGCATGCCATTGCGGGCGAGCCGGAGGCTGGGTGTAAGTTTGGGCGTGATGGACGGAGAAATGTGGCTCTTGTGGTGGATAATAGGGTTGTGGAGGGTTGTATGGAGTGTGTGGGTAATTTGGGTGATGGGGTCTGGGTTGGTAGCGAGGGGAAAGACCTCTGGATCTGGACCAAGTACCTGCTTTGACTGTTGCGACCTCTTATCTCTTCTTTTTCCCGAGCGCACCTCCCGTGCCGCTTTGGATAGCCTGAGTTGTGGCCTTAATTGCCGAATAGCTCATTATCTTGTTGGACCTGAGTCCCTCTTCAACCATACCACCCATTTTTACTACTTCGTTGAAAGATTTACCAACTGACGTCACCAGGTGACCAAAGTAAGTTGGCTCCAAAGTCTGTAAGAAGTAGTCCACCATTCCACATTCCCTCATTGGTGGATCGACTCTTGCTGCTTGTTCTCTACAATGGAATCCGAATTCCCTGAAGCTCTCTCTAGGCTATTTCTCAAGTTTTAACAGTGTGAGACGGTCAGGGATGATCTCAAGGTTATACTGGAAGTGACCTGCAAATGCTTGTGCTAGATCGTCCCAGGTATACCACCTGCTAGGATCCTGCCTCGTGTACCATTCCAGTGCGGACCCGCTTAAACTTTGGCCAAAATAAGCTATCAGTAGCTCATCCTTTCCACCTGCCCCTCTCATCTTACTACAGAAACCTCGTAGATGTGCCATGGGATCACCATGTCCCTCATATAGATCAAACTTTGGCATATTAAAACCTGACGGCAATTGAACATCGGGGAAGGGACACATATCTTTGTAGACCACACTAACTTGGCTGCCCAATCCATTCATATTCCTGAAGGATTGCTCCAAGCTTTTCACTTTACGAAGCACTTCGTACTGCTCCAGATTCTTAGCCGGCCTCTCAGTTTCTGCCGGGAGCTGAAAGTGAGGGGTTTAAGTGTATGGCTCGGGTGCTTTGAAGGTGAGTTCGGGAGGATAGTATTGGTTGTCGTGAACCTGAAACACTGGTTCATCAGATGATTTTTGCAATAGGGCAGGTGGAGGTGCCACGAAAACAGGAACAGTTGGTGGAGGAGGGTTTTGTTTGGGTGGTGGAGCTTGGGGATTATAGGAAGTTTCCCCCTGATAGTATTGGGCAATGGGGAAGCTCGTTGATGGAACAGAGGGAAGGTGTTCCGGAGTCCGAGCCGGTGAGAGGGTAAGATTAGGGGGAAGTATTGGTGATGTTTGTCCCCTAGCCCAGGCTAAGTGCATCCCAGCTATCTCTTGTCTCAACCTGTCTACTTCCTCCTTCATCATTTGTATCTCCGTCTTTTCCTCCTCAACACTTTTGTCCGAACCAGACATATTTTCCGGAATGGGCCCTTTAGATCTTGTGTGGTAATGGTAATCTGCCAGAACGTTCTAACGAGCTAACTGTTTCGAAATCTCTCTCTGGTATAAACAACAAACTTGTTAGCGTTACAGTTTAACACATATTGCAATTTCACATTGGGGAATGCAATATTCCTAGGCAGTTTAACTATTTCTAACATGTCTTTACTTCGACTACATGCGTCATTCCGGCTTATGTCCTTTTTTTTATTCATTTTGCCTTTTTTTTTAGTGATGGTCGAATCTTATGTGGATTGCCTACGTATCATGTCCCCGCATGAATCAGACCGGACGTAGTTCTGCCACAAGTGCGGAAAATAAAGACACCATTTTTGGATTTTTCAACCTTTACTAGCAAAACGTTTTATTATAAGACAAAACATTTTTGAAAGGGAATTAACAGACTTGATACAGACTACAGAATTTTATGCCAAAACGGGAAATACAAACTTTGACGGACAACAGACTCTGAAGATAAGGAAAATACAGACTCAAACTATGAATGTTTCAGAGTTTTGAATTTTGACGCCTGCGGGGCGTCGTTCGGCTTTGCCGCGGGTTTTGGTGCAAGGCCCCTTTGCAGATCTTTCAAATCTTCCATGATCTGGTGGACATAAATCATTATTGAAGCGAGGAAGGTGGTGCGGGACATATCCTCACAAGCTGGGCACTTTATAGTGATGTAGTGCCCGATATCGTCGATTCTTCCCTTGATTCTGTCCCTTTCCATAAGCAATCGCTCTATTTGTTGATTTCGCGTCCCCAGCATTTGAGTGTTGTAAAGGAGTTGATCCTGAAACTCATTCATCTGTTTCTCCATTCGGGCCATTAGATCATAGTAGCGCTTCTTATCTGCTCTGGCATCTCGGGCTTGTCTGAAGATCCGCTCTTCGAGAGTGGATATTGTTTCTCTCAATAGAGTGATGCTCCTTTCGTAGTCCCTCTTCATTTGTTGCATAGACCGTGCTCGATATTCTGCCTTCTTTATCCATTTCACCTAGATTCTTACTAGACCAGCTTTAGATTTTTCCAGGTCTTCTTGATACTCGAGGACTTTCTTCTTCAGACCGTTTATGAGCTTTTCATCAGTCCGGCTTCTCTTCGGGTTTCTGGCAGCTATTTTCATTTCCCAGATTTGAGCTTTGAAGATCTCGATTTCCCGAGCTAATTTGTTCTTCTCTCCTTCATCGGCAGCAACTTGCACCTTGTTCTCAAATTTCAGATCCTTAATCCGTTATTTTAGCTTGCCTATTTCGGCCCGGTATTCGCGCTCTTTGGCCAACCAGTCCCACGGTTCTTGTGATGCCTCAACGAACTCTTGAATGTGAGGTTTTTTGGTCGGCCGTTCTGGCTCATCTCTTACAACATCTCTCTTTCTGTACCAGACGATATAAGCCGGTGAGACTTCACATATAGTTAGGTCGCGCACTCGAGTGTTTACCGTTAAATACTGGCATTCATTCCATATAGAACGAACGGCTTCTTCATGAAATTGGCCGTTGGTACTAATCTCGATTGCATAAACACTGAGATCTTCATCTGGGTGTACCACCTGACACCTCTCTAACTACCTCATCACCCGGTAAGGCGCATAAGGCTGAATGCCTCGGATCCCCATTAAGAGGAAGTAAGGACCCGTGGCGGGCGTGTACACAATTTCTTCAACAGGAAGCCAACCCAATGTCTACCCTATTTGTGCTGTAGTGATGGTGCAAAGGCAAGATACCCAGTCTTCAGACCCTTCTGGCAATTTGAGCCCTGAAACCCTCGTGTTATATCCTTCAATGCAACCTTCGTTTGTAGATCTATAGCTTTCATACTGAGGATGATGACACAAGTGCTCGATCATTCACATCTGCAATAACAAATTGCATCCTTCGAAAAAATCTACCCCGGCTTTACAGGATGTGAGAGCTTGGTATATCTCGGACACTATCATAGGGGCAAGCGTGCTTTTGTTGTTGGTAATCAGGACCTTGACGACTCTAGCCACCTTCAAATTAATATTTTTGTCTTTCCGAGGAAACACCACAATGCCCAAGAACGCTACCATGAAGGCGAACCGCCTATGTTCATCCCATTTTATCCGATTCCCTCTGCTGCAAACCCCGCTTTCCAGATCGTTGAACCCTCCTACATGCCCATACCTCTGGTATATGAATTACAGAGTACAAAAACCCCTATCCAATTCAGAGTACGGGACTCCCTTGCTTATCTTTAGCAGATCCATGAACTTGTGCGAATTGATGGCTCTTGGAGCAATCAGATATTTGTGCCTTAGCCCCTCAGTAATGTCCATATAACCTGCTACCTCTTCTAAGGTTGGAGTGAGTTCAAAATCTGAGAAGTGGAATACATTGTGGGCTGGGTCCCAAAATGTAACCAAAGCCTTTATGATGTCAGATCTGGGTCTGTCGTTCAACAAACTGGTGAGACCTCCCAGATGTAGTTTGATCTTATCTCGTTCTGACTTTCCAAATCCTCCCACCACAAGCGTAACTCCAAAGGGATCTTGCTCCTAACTGTTACCAGCAAACTTGGACCCGGGCTCATTCTGTATGTTTGTTTGGGGTGATTAACACTCATTGGACTCAAAGAAAGAATAAACTAAAATTGACACACATTTAAATAAAACTCCGGTCTTGTCAATATGGCCTTTCAGCACTTCGAAGAAGATTTAAAGGCTGTGTTTTACCAACCGGACAAAACCTTGAAAATGACCAAAAGTGGCTATTTTTGCAAAAACAGCCTTCCGGCGTCTTTTTAGGGACATTCGGCTATTTTTACAAGAATGGAATCACCCGACTTATTTATGACGAAAGATTAAAAATTTTGACATTTTTTGGCTATTTTTGCAAAAAGGGGAGGTTGGACCCGATGAGGGTTGCCTACGTATCTCACATCCTGTGAGAATCAAACCGGCGTAGTTCGGGCCACGACAATAAACTAATTCTGACAACAAGACTTGTTTAAACAAATTATACTAAAAAAACATTTTTTTTTATTTTCACAAAATTTTGGCAGAGTTTGCCGGTAACTCAGAATTATCTCTCTACACCGCTATTTTTTTTTCTTCAATATTCCAGTATTTTCAGAAGCCGGTCAGTATGTAAGTCTGCAGCAAATAAATGCATAAAACAAACAGGATGCAGCAGGATGGTCTTTTCATTTTAGGTTGCTTGTCCTAGACGGACTCAACCCTTGTGTTGAGTCCCCTAAGTTAAGTGCACATGATGTAAATAAGCATTCCTACTAGGGATCCGGTATGAGGTTTTGTTATACTAGGTTTATCCTGGGTGTTTGTTCTAGACCTGGCTTACTTGAGCGGACAACTCGAGCCGAGGATGGGAACTGCGTACCGGTAACCAAAAGATCATCCGGTTTTGCAAGTCCTCCGAATCCTCATTCTAGTTTGGGATATGACACTAACAGAAAGAAGTCATGACCAGCGTGCACTCCTCAAGAGAGAGAAGAGAGGAATTTCGTAGTAGTTTATATATACAATTCAGATAATATCAAAGCGGTAAGAGCAACGTTTTGCACATTTAGGCTAAAACATGTAATAAAATCAGATAACAAATAAAGCCAAATAATAACAATTATTCTAAGCTCAAATTCTTGAACCATGAACCAGAGATTCTGGGCTACTTCCCCAGCAGAGTCACCAGAGCTGTCACACCTCCTTTTTCCGCCACACCCCGCAAAGGGGCGTAAAGGGAGTTTTTCCAATTAAAGGACAATCGAAACGGGATTTTATTTAAAGATTCAGAGTCGTCACTTGGGAGATTTGTGGTGTCCCAAATCACTGGTTAAATCTCGAATCGAGGAAAAGAATGACTCTGTTTAACAGTCTGTGCACCAGAAATCCGGATAAGGAATTCTGTTAACCTAGGAGAAGGTGTTAGGCATTCCTGAGTTCCGTAGTTCTAGCACGGTCGCTCAACCGTCATATTCGGCTTGATTATCTGATTTTATACAATTATGAACCTACATGCAAATTTTAACTGTGTACCACTTTTATTATTATTATTTTTTACCGAAAATTTGCAATATCGTGAAACTACATCTCAAACCACGTCACATCAATGCACCCGTAGTTATTGACGCATTTCAACTCTGTTGAAATTTGGATTTGGGTCACATAAATGTGCACCCGAGTTTAAGAAGGTAACATTATTAACTACGCGCCTAAAGCGACTAGCGTGTCATTATTTTGGGTAGGGCCGTGAAATTTTGATAAACGGCCTATCCTGAAGTCTAAGTAACTTTACCAACACATATTCATTGAGGGCCCCGCAATTTATGTGTTTTGTTTTGCGAGGCTCGTCTCATTTTATTAATTACAGGACAAACCTAAAGCAACTACGATTTTCTATATTTTTGTTTCTAAGAATAAAGAAAAAGAAGCCCTAAATAATTGAAGTTATTTAAACAAAACATATTAATAAGGACCCTTTAGCAATTCTGGGCTCAAGTAATTGGCCCAATCCCTGCTGAATTGAAACCAACCAGCGAGTTGGGCCTTGAGAACATGCTGCTCAGTCTGAGTTCCCATTGCAGAGCGTGAGCCACACCTTGTGCTCAGCTTGGCCCATTAGCAAAAATCAGGCGAGATCAACAGCAGCATTAACGTATCCGTGTTATAATTCAGGGTCTAATTTTGTGTTAACACACACGTGATGCACTTAACATGCTGAGTTTGAAATTCTACACTAATTCTATGCTAATAACGTTCAACCCAGTTTTTGCTTCAGCTCCTAGTTAATGATACTTCCTAACTCATGTTGCAATTAACCTTAACCAATTATCCACAATCATTCAAATATCCAATTATCAACTAAAAATGCAAGTCCATAATCAATTTTCAAACTTTATGTCTTTTAACAGAGTTAATCAACAAACTATTCTAGGCTAATTAGTGATAAGCAAATCCAACAGTCAAATTACACGTCCAGCTCTAAACTAACTCACAATTACCATTACTAAATACAAATCAATGTGACTCCAGGATTACACTGCCATTTATTAGGACGAGTGAGGACTGTAAATCACAAGATCGCTTTATGTTTTGAATAACTTCTGATTTTCAAAACTTAACTATGCTAAATGAAATTAAACTACCACATGTCTAACAAACGATCAAATGTCCCGAACAGTCCATGAGTTTAACAGTCCAAACCAATCTAAATCATTGTAAAACAATTTTAATTACAGTCCAAACTACTACAATCAACTATGATAAAACACGGCAAGAACTAAAGCTTCCAATGAAGTTATACTTCTATTTCATTTCATTCCAACTGGACAGCTACATGATTTGAGATTCAGGACATGTACCTGGTATAGACAATACAAGAAGAGGAAGAAGAGGGTCAGCAGCAGCAGTAGTAACCAACAGAAGTTGCAACAGAAGTGCAGCAACGAAATCAGCAGTTATAAACCTCCCCAATTATAGAGCAGAAGTATAAAGAAGAAATGTTCTAGCTTTTTCAGATCCTAAGTGAGGCGATGAAAAACAGTAGCTATTCTTTTCAACCCCAAACTCTCCAAAATTCATTTTTTCCTACAGACCTCCTTCTGCCCTCTTATACAGACCTGCCCTCCTTTCCACTTACTGCCTTGCCCCCCTTTTTCACTAAAAATCTGAATTATTCCACTTTAAATCCCACTAAGGAAAACTTTTCCTTATTTTCAGCCCCACATTCCCTTTTGTTCCCCATTAGTGTATTAATTTAAAGATACTAATATCCCACTAACAAAACACTAACGTTAAAATATTATCCTAACTGTTTCATTCCCAAATTACCCCTGAAACCCCTTAATATTACTGCCCCTAATACAATTACTCAACTGTAGTAAAACTTTTAATTCTGAAATCTGTTCCAGCTAACAAAGATTTGAAAACTAAACCTGACTAACAGCTATAACCAAACTTATTGACAGCTAAATGACTAAGGTTGAATTCCAATTGAAACAAAATGAACTGAATTTAAATCACCACACAGAACTCAACAGAATCATTTAAACTGAAATTGACAATTGAATCAAAATGCACATGAATGCAGGTAACATGAATGCAGGTTCATTGTCAGCCTATTGACAATGCCCTAAAGCTAAGTGTCCATAGATCAAACATACGCAACAACCATTTGACGAGCTTATTGGTTTACAAACAAGAACGAACTAATCGACAAAACTATTTATAACCTATGTTATTAATCGACAGAACATAAACTGATGGAGAAGAGAAAAAATAACGGACAATAGACGAATTACAATGAACCTAATTTAGGTAAACCCAGAGTTGATTGAACTACTCAAACAACATTAGAATATTTAATCTAACCAAAATCAGAAAAAGAAACAGAATATATATACTAGATTAACTTAAACTAAAGACCCTAAAGAAACGACTAATCATACAGACAAACAAACACATAGAAAAAGAAAAGGAAGTTAAGAAGAACTCACTGTTCTTTTCTCGGATTTCAACCATATGCCCTTTCGAACTTGATTTCCAGTTAGTATTATACATCTATTTCATCAGAAATAGACTTATAATACTAACCAGAAACCGTTCGACCCTGACAGCTTCAAAACATTCTCGAACTGCCGAGCCCTAGATCCGCCATTCGATGCGTTTTTACTCGGATTTGAACCAATCTGGTTAGGGATTAGCGACGAGGATGTCAAGGGGGATTATTGGGTGTGATTTTGGGGTTAAGTGGACAAGCTAGGGTTTGGGACGGGGTCTTTGATCAAAGATTCGAGACGTTGGGATATGATTCGAGGACAACGGAGTGGGGATTCAGGTTGAGGGTGGTTAGAAGGCTCAGAAGTGTTAATTCCATGGCCATCGGAACCGGCGCCGCCACCGGAAGGCTGTAGTGAATGGTGGCGACTGCTAGGGTTCGTCCCTTTAAATCTTGATTCGAACCGTTCTAGGGATGTTCGAGGGAATCTAACTACGGATTATGAAAGAGGGGATCAAAGGGGTTCTGGGGGTGAGTTTGGTAGCGAACGGAGCCGGCGCCGCCGGGTTTATGGTGAAGGGATTGGGTGGCGGCTATTAGGGTTCCTCGTCTCTGAAAGAGACGAGGTTTGGGAGAGAATGAGAAGGGGGCTTGGTTTGGGGGGCGGGGTTCATTTGGACAAATATATATACTAAGGGTGAGGTTAAATCCAGGTCATTCGATCAAACGAGATCAACGGCTTGGATTGTTTGATTGGTTTGAACGGTGTCGTTTGTTAAGATTATAGGCTGGATCAGGTTCAGGGGGAAACGGTTCAGGGTTGGGTAATGGAAATGGGGCAAAGTTCTGGTCGTTGGATGTGGATAAATGGACGGTTGAGATCTATTGAAATCGAAACGACGTAGTTTTGTCCCTATACTACGTCATTTCGATGGTTTCAGAGGCTGAAAGTTTGGACCGGGTATGGGGCATGTTTTTGGGCTGGGTTAATTGATTTGGGCTTTGGGATTTAATTTAGATTTTGCCCAAATTTTATTTCCTCTCTTTATTATTTCCTCTCAAAAATTAAAACTCAAAATCTTAAATTAAATTATAAAACACCAAATTAACTTAAAAATACTAATTAACTCTAACTAATAATTATCACAAATAATTAAATGACAAATTAAAAGAAATCGCCCAATTTAACTAAAATTACAAAAATATGTTATTATTATTTTTTTTGAATTTTCATTTTTGTAAAAGACCTAATTATTAATTAATTCCAAAAATATAAAAATCCAATCCTAAATGCAAATTCTATATATTTTTTTTATTTTTTTAATGCATTAATAAAATTAAACATGCACACAGATCTATGCAAACAAACAGGAAAATCGCACAACATTTCCTAAAAATAACACATAATTAAAGAAAAACCTAATTTTGAGAATTATTTTGGAGTAATTCGTATGAGGCAAAAATCACGTGCTCACAACGTTTAGTATGCGTGTTCTTATTGTAAGCACGTGATTTTTGCCCTATATGAGAATTAATCCCAAAAAAAATTCAAAAAAATAAAATAATTTTTCTTGGTGTGTAATTTTGTGATATTTTGTGTAACTATTTGTATTTTTTCGTCTGTGCATGTTTATTTGTTAAATTAATAAAAATACAAAAATATGTCGCATTTTGCATGTAGGATTTAATTCTACAATTGTTAGTAATTAAGTTCGTTTTACAAAAAATAAAAATCACAAAAATAAGCATCGTTTGCATTTTTAGCATTTAATGTCCAAATATACAATTTTATGCTTAATTATTACTTAATTGTGCGTTAATTGTTATTGGGAGTTAATTTGCGCTTTTATAACTTAATTTAGTTCTTAATAATAATTTAAGTATTTTTATAATTTAGTTTTAGAGAAATAAAAGAAGAAAAGAGAGCGAAAATATAAAGAAAGTCGGAATTGGGCCTCTTCTTCGATTTCAAGCCACAGGCCCAAAAAATGGCCCAATCTTCCCAAACGACCCAGTCCATTTCGAACCGGGTCGACCCAATCCATAAACCAAATACCCAACACCCCCCCATCTTGTAAAACAAAACAAAAGAAAAAAAACAAACCCTAAAAACACCCTAAACCATCCGCCACCCCCCCTCCCTATCTTCTTCCTCAAGCTCCCCTCCCTAGCAACCATGGCTGCCCTACCCCTTCACCCAACGACCACCCCCTCCAGCCCTTCCCCCTTACCCCGTCACACTCACACACACACGCATCAACAACTCCAAAGCTGCCCTCCTCCATCAAGCTTCGTCATCGTCGAGTTTGAGCTCATCCATGGCTTCCCCTACTGCGTTCAGCTGCTTCTCCTTCTTGCTGCGTTCAGCTGCTACTTCTTCTTCGTGTTTTCGTCGTCAACCCGTCGCGCTGCTGCTCCGTTCTCCAAACGACCAAGCTGCTCCTGTTTTTTGTTCCGTTGCTGCCCCCGCTGCTTCTGCCAGTGCTTCTTCTCCTCGTCGTCCTCCTCGACGGACTGTTGCTGCCATGGTCGCCACTGTTGCCGCGTTCAGCTCCCAGCTGCTACTGCTTTATGCTGCTTCTTCTTCCTCCGTCGTGCTGCTGCCGGGGCATCTGCTTCATGCTGCTTCTCGACGGATTGCTACTGCTGCTCGTCGCAGCAGTTGCTTTTGTTTTGTTGTTGCTTCATCTTCTTCGAATCGTCAAAGTTCGAAGGTCCTTCGTTGAGTCGAGGCCCGGACAGATTTGTTTACAATCGTTGTTCATCGTTTCATTTCCGGTTAGTTGGTTTTTGAATCTCATTTATCGTCCATATTTTTGTTTGGTATTTTTCGGATCCAAAATCGATAAATGATTCAATTCTTGTTTGGTTTGTTCGTCGTTGATAATTTTCTAGTTTGTTCATATGTTTTGATTGAATTAATTTTCAGATTTCAAGTGGAAAGTTAATTAGTGGTTTTTTCATGTTTATTTCATGTTTGTTTTATTGTTTAGATAAGAATTTGTTAGTTTGATGTTTGTTAGATTCAAATTGAAATTTAATTGATTATTTCTTCAATTTGTTTCATGTTGTCATATATTTTCCAGAAATTATTAATGTTGTTTGAGTCATTTAATCTGTCATGTTTGTTGTTTTAAAAAATAGATTCATTCATGTTCATACTTTGTTTGGTTGATCTTGAATCCGAAATTTGTATAGTTTGATTTCTTGTTTATCACTTATGATTATTTCTTGAATTTGTCTCATAATCTTATTTAAAGTTTAATATAGGAATTGTTTGTTGTAATGTTGTTAGAGTTGATTTTAAGTTCAATATTATTGAATTTAGAAATCTGAATATACTTGTTTGTTATTGTTGTTGTTGAATCTGAAAATAGGATTGTTTGTTGCTAAAATATTGTTCAATCAAATTTTAGTTTGTTCTTTGTTGTTCAATTTGTGTTCATGTGATTTGTTGAAGAAATCATGTTCATGTGATTTGTTGTTGAAATATTGAAGAAATTATGTTCATGTGATTTGTTGTTTGAACATTGTTAGAAATTGATCATATTGTCTATATTTTGGTTAAGTTTGATTAATTGATTGTTATAGCTGATGAGGTAGTTTGGTAATTTGTAGTACGTTCAAGGGTAAAATGGTAATTGCAATAAGGTCGGAGAGTTAGTTTAGGAATTGTATATTTTGTAATTTTTTATGTGAAGCATGGGGGACAAAATGTAATGGGGTGGGTTATGATATAGTTGTTTAATATAAGGGTGGACAAGACAAAATTTAGTGGGGAGGAATCTTGTATTTGTTTAGTGAAAGCATGGGGGACAAAATATAATGGGGTGGGGTTGATACATTTATTTAATGTAATGGGGATGAGTGAGAAGAATAATGGGTTTGGTAGGAAAAAGTATTGATTTATTAGTTAATTAAAGGGTTTGGGAATGTGATATATATAGGAGGTCTTGGACAGATATAAAAACACAGACAGAGAATAGAGAGAGAACAGATTAGAGAGAAAAAAAGAGCTGAACATTTATTCCGAAAAAAACATTGAAACTCTCAAAAAAAAGAAAAAAACATACAAAGAAAAATAAATAAAAAAAAAAGTTGAAAATTAGAAGAGAGAGTAGTACACACCTGATAAATATTCTGGTATACAGGTGTAGAAATTAAGGGTTGAAGATTAACTAGCCTTTCAAAAATCTGAAAATTTCCCTTGGTTTCTGTCCGTTATTTTCGGCATTCCTGGATTTTATTTTGAATTTTTCAAATCTGTCACTGGGGTTTTCGTTGACTGGTTATTGCTGGTTATTGTTGATGTTGCTGTGTTACGTATTATGTTGCTGACTTTCTTCTTCTTATAATGACAATATCAGGTACACAACTGTAATTTTGGCATTTTGTAAGCCGAAATGAAGAATGGAGTGTTAAATTTTTAATTTAGTTTTAATTTTTTTTGTATTGTATTTAGATTATTCATGTATTATTATTCTGTAAATCACTGTCATTTGGCATAACTAGGCATGTTATAGCGATATATTAAATAACGCCTTAACCGGATTATTAGGAAATATATTTAAGCCTGATTACTAATTAAAACTGTTTAATAATAAAAAATAGAAGGAATAACGTAAAAAATAGCGTTATTGAATCAGTTTGGAGAAAATTGACTAAGTTCCTTATTCATAAGGTTTTTTGTCAACGTTAAGTTAATCGGAATCATATAGTTAATTTCAGTTAAAACATGTATTAGTTTGCGAATCAAGTATTAGGACATGATGTGAATTAAAACAAGGTTAGTTAAGGTTAAATTGTTTAATTTTTAGAAATATGGTTTAGTAATCAAGTTTTTTTCTTTTTCAATTTTCAGTATTTGTAAATAATTAATTTCAATAAGCTTAAGTTATACTAACAATATGAATTCTAATCCAACTATGGGATAATTAGTTTTTATTTTATTTTTTGACAATTCCATGTTGTTTGTAATTATAATTTTAGTAATATTACTTTCCATTAATATTTATTTTAAATTAGTAATTAATATGTTATTTTTAAGTATGTAGAGATTGACTTCATAATTATAGACAAACTTAGTAATAATAAAGATGTAGTCATTAAAGGGTATTCATAAAATAAGGGAGGATCTCGCTAAAAAATAAATAAATATAAATAATACAAAAATTGCAGTCCTCCAATCTTATTTATTTATTTTTTTTAATATAAGAAAATATCTAGATTCTGAAATGGGCGATTTAGTAAAATTCACAGTCCTACCTAATAGTACCATAACGCGTAGTATTTTGGCGCATATTTAATAAGATTATTTTCTTAAATACGGGTGTACATTTATGTAACCCAAATCACGATCTTGACGAAGTCAAAATGCGTCAACAAATCACGGGTGCACTGGTTGTGGCGTGGTTCGAGATGCGTTTTCGCGACGTTGCAATTTTGTATAAAATAAATAATGATAAAAGCGGTTTTAAAAGTTAAATTTGCATATAAGTTCTTAATTGTTTAAAAATCAGATAAATGAGCCAAATATGACAATTGAGCGACCGTGCTAAAACCACGGAATTCGGGAATGCCTAATACCTTCTCCCGGGTTAACAGAATTCCTTATCCGGATTTCTGGTTCGCGGACTGTAATACAGAGTCATTCTTTTCCTCGATTCGGGATTAATTGGGGACTTGGGACACCCTAAATCTCCCAAGTGGTGACTCTGAAATAAATAAATAAATCCCGTTTCGATCGTCCTTTAATTGGAAAAAACTCCCTTCGTACCCTCGCGGGGCGGAAAAAGGAGGTGTGACACTTATCAATTAGTAATAGTGTAGAGAATTAATTGCCTATTTTAAAAATATATATAAAAAAAATAGTTTGTATTATCGTGAAAGATAACAAAAAATAAAAATAAAAAGGTCTTGTTTTTAAATGTTTTTACTTATTTATTTATTTATTTACAAAAAAAATGCCAAGAAATAAATAAAGAATCAATAGCTTGTATTACCATGAAAAATAAAAAAAAAGTTGTTTTAAATGTTGTTATTTATTTATTCATTTATCTACAAAAATGCCAAAAAAATAAATGAAGAGTCAGGCTATGCCATGTTGCAAAAATAGCCGAACATTTCCTAAAGGGGCGCTGAAAGGCTGACTCTGCATAAGCAGCCACCTTTGTTTTTTTTACCTTACGGCTGATTAAATCCCTACAGCCTTAAGATCTCCATCCTTGAAGAGTCAGAAGGCCGTGTTTTTAAAATAAAAATAAAAAGTCAGTATTTTAAAAATTAAAGAAAAATAGGAAAATTCGTTTATGAGTCAAATAAAGATTTTGCTTTTGTCTAAATCCCTTAATAAATGTGCAGAATGAGCACGAGTAAGAGTCCATGTGAGGCCATTATAAACAAAGTTCCTTTGGGCTTACGCATGTGGTGGAACGACCTAGAAGAATCAGGGCGAGATACAGTCAAAATGTACTTGGGAAATTTGGTTGGATTGCTGGACATCGATCCGCGAGGGGACATTATCAGGGCTTTAATTTCATTTTGGGACTCGGCACATAATGTATTTCACTTCTCAGACTTTGAGCTCACCCCGACATTGGAGGAGTTGGCAGGGTACATTGGATGTCCTAAAATCCCTATGAAAGAACAGTACCTCATTGCACCAAGAACCGTGACCATACACAAGTTCCTGGACATCGTAAAGATCCGCAGAACGGTACATAACCCAGAGTTATCAAAGGGGTTTTGCAATTTCGCATTTTTGTACGACAGGTACGGTCATCTGGAAGGGTTCAACAATCCCGAGAGTAAGATCTGCAGTGGGGAAAGCCGGTTGAAATGGGAGAGGCATAGATGTATTGCTTTTATGATAGCCTTTCTGGGTTTTCTGGTGTTCCCTAGAAGGGATGGAAAAATTAACATACAAATCGCTGGGGTCGTCAACACTCTGCTCAGACAAGAAAACAGCACTCTGGCACCAATGATAATAGCAGAAATTTTCCGCGTACTCACTATTTGCAAAACCGGAGGAAGCTTCTTTGAGGGATGTAATATACTACTGCAAATGTGGATGATAGAGCATCTATGTCATCGCCCTCAATTTCTGAAATATGGGTCATCACAAAAGACTTGTATAGAAGAGTTTCCTACCAGGATCGACGGGTTCAGTTTGCCGGAAGGGGTCGCCGAATGGGTCACACTACTGCGTTATGTTTCAGCAAACCAGATAGAGTGGGTGTTCGGGTGGCTACCCATAGATGAAGTCATACACATGTCAGCCACCGAATCTTACTTGTTATTAATGGGTCTCCAAAGTATCCAGCCCTACGCACCATGCAGAGTGTTGAGACAGTTGGGGCGATACCAAATAATCCCGAAGGAAGAAGATCTCAGTAGCGAGGTGATCGAAATCGGACTTGGTGGGCAGTTCCCTGAAGCGGTCGTTCGGAGAATCTGGAATGAATGTCAAACCCTGAAGGTAGATACTTGTGTACGAGATCGGGCCAAGGGCGAAGTGTCGCCAAAATACCTCATGTGGTACAGAAGAGAGATTGAGCATCAAAGACCAACTAAGAGAGCTCACATCCAAGACTTTGAGGAATCATCACATACACAGTGGGGTTGGTTAAAAAGGGAGGAAGGCTACCGGGCTGAAATCGGGAAGCTAAAGCAACAAGTTGAAAGGCTTATATTTGAGAACAATGTGCAAGTCGCCTCCGAGCAGGGTGAAAAGAACAAGTTAGCCCAAGAGAACCAGACACTAAAGGCCCGCATTCGCCAAGCCAGCAAGAGTAACATTGACCGACAGAAACGTCGCTCCGACGAAAGATTGATAGCAGATTTGAGAAATCAGGTTAGCCAAAGCCGAGAAGAGTTGGAGCAATCAGAAGCTTGCATAGCAAGGATGAAGGTCAGATGGGCAAAAGGTACAATGGCCCGGAGGCAACGTCTGCAACAAGTCATAAGGGATTATAAAATGAGCATCGGGATACTAAGGAAAACAAACTCCACGCTTCAGAAACGGATCTTCAAACAAGCACGAGATGCCCAGGCCGACAGAAGACGTTGTTACGATGCGATGACCAGAATGGAAAGACAAATGGAGATGTTCCAGGATCAACTTGCCGACAATGCTCAAGCACTGGGATTAAAGAACCGGCAAATAGAGCAATTGTTCGTTGAAAGGGACAACATTCGAGGAAGAATTGATGAGATTGGGCACTACATCTACATGAGATGCCTAGCATGTGAGCAAAATACCTCGGAAAACCCTCCTTGTTTCCATCATGGGCTGCGTCCACCGGATCATGAATGAGTTGAAGAGCTTGCAGAAAGACCTTACACCAAGAGCCGCGGAAAGGCCGAATGATGCCTCACGGACCCCTAAGTTGGAATTTTAATCTTTTTCGAGTCTTGTTTAGTTGTCTTGTTTGTCCTCCCATATGCTGTTGTCTTTCTCTTTTAATCAAGTCGGTTTAAAAACTTTGGAATCTGTACTATTGTTGTTCCTTGTTTGAAGTAATTTGTAATAGTAAAAAATTTGACGAATTAATTGATTCCAAAAGAATTTTGTGTTTCTTTACTTTGTGGCAGAACTACGCCCGGTCTGATTCACGTGGGGACGTGATACGTAGGCAATCCACATAAGATTCGGCCGCCATTAAAAAAAAGAAAATAAAATAAAATAAAATAAAATAAAATAAAATACAAGGGTTCCCAAAGTACTTTAAAAAGAACAAATAAGCATGCCGGGATGACGCATGCAATCGGGCAAACGCATAATAGAAAGGAATAACTGTATAAGTGCATTCATGCCAATGTGTGGTTGTTAAATCTGTTAAGATCTAATCGCTAACAAAGTGGTTGTCTAAATGTGTGATATCAGGCAGGTGGTTAATTCTGGCAACTCATCCATACAACACCCGGTCGAAAGATCAAGTAAAAATGACAGGGCAGGATTCGGAAATCAGCATCATAGACCCTTCGAATGAGGTTGAGGTAACAGATGTGGGTGCTATGAAAGAAGAGATGAGGAAATTAAAAGCACAAATGGCTGAAATGCATCAGGCATGGTCGCAGGGACACTCAGCACCACTATATCCTGCCAACCCATCTTACATCCCACCCTTGGCTCAAGCTCAGGAGCCTATCACTTCCCACGCATCTTCAGCTTTCCCTTATCAGGCCCAGGGTTATGGTACCACGTCATACGCTCCCCCAGCTCCACCCTCCAAACAAAACCCTCCACCACCCATGGTTCCCGTCTTTGTGGCACTTCCCCCAGCTCCACTACATAGATCATCCAGTGAGCCGCTATTCCAAGCTCACGACACCCAATATTACCCTCCCGAACCCACTTTCAAAGCGCCTGAGCCATATACCACCTCTCCCCATTTTGAAATCCCGGGAGAAGTTGAGAAACCGGTTAAGAATGCAGAACAAGAGGAGGTGATTCGTAAAGTCAAAAGCCTGGAGCAATCCTTCAGTAACATGCATGGTTTAGGAAACTAAGTTAGTGTCGCATACAAAGATTTGTGCCCTTTTCCTGATGTACAGTTGCCTGCAGGGTTTAAAATGCCGAAGTTTGACTTATATGAGGGGCACGGTGACCCAGTAGCCCATCTGCGTGGTTTCTGTAGCAAAATGAGCGGGGCCGGGGGAAAGGATGAGTTGTTGATAGCATATTTCGGGCAAATCCTGAGCGGGTCAGCGCTAGAATGGTACATGAGGCAAGACCCCGGCCGATGGTATACATGGGATGATTTGGCCCAGGCATTCATTGGCCATTTTTAATATAACCTCGAGATAGTCCCTGATCGTCTGTCATTGTTGAAACTAGAAAAGAAGCCTGGGGAAAGTTTTAGAGAGTTTGGTTTCCGCTGGAGGGAACAAGCTGCAAGGGTTGATCCTCCCATGCGGGAGAGTGAGATGGTAGATTACTTCTTGCAAACATTGGAACCTACCTATTTTGGTCATCTAGTGACATCTGTCGGGAAGTCGTTTAATGAAGTGGTAAAGATGGGAGCCATGATTGAAGAAGGATTGAAATCTAACAAGATCTTGAGCTACTCGGCGTTGAAAGCAACCACCCAGGCCATCTAAAGCGGTACTGGTGGTGTGCTGGGGAAGAAGAAGAAAGAAGAAGTTGCTACAGTTGAAGCTAATATTTGGTCCAGGCACAATAATCGTCCACTCTACTACAACCAACCCAGACCCCACCACCCAAACTATCAATATACCCCATATGGTCCACCGCAACACTATTATCCACCACCAGAACCACACTTTTCTATTCACCACGCCCAGACCTACACTCAACCCCCAGTGCACTCGCAATGGCATACACCAAGTCCCCAAAATACACAGCCACACCCACAAAACACCTATCCACCTCCCAGGGCTAACAGACCAGGAACCAACTTCCGCCCAAACCAAGCTTTTAGAAATGAGAAGGCCCCAAACAGAAAAACATTTACTCCGCTGGGAGAATCTTACACTTCTCTCTTCCACAGATTGAAATAGTTGGGGATGCTGACCCCAGTTGAATCCAAAGCACCAAATCCTCTTCCCAGAAACCTGGACCACTCTGTTAGCTGCGAGTATTGCTCAGGGATGCCGGGGCATGATACTGAAAAATGTTGGAAGTTGAAAAACACAGCTCATTGATAATCGCCGTATTGAGGTACAGGCTCCAGAGGCCCCGAACATCAATCAAAATCCATTACCAGCGCATTATGAGGCCAACATGATCGAACTGATACATAAGGGGGCAGAGCCTAAGAAACCTTCGCAGGTGGTTATGGTGATTCGTTCTACGGAAACCAAAGAAAAGACAGTGAGTGCAAGGCCGGTGGTTCAGTTAAAAGCAATAAAAGACAAGCCAGTACTAGTAATGGGAGAGGGACCATTTGCGGCCGAGAAAAAGCAGGAGCCAGTTAAGATAGTGGTACCAAGGTCAGTATCCGTGCCCGTGGTGGTTGTGAAGGGAGCCTATGTAGAATCGGTTGTCATAAAACCGGTAGTCCAGTTACCCATGGTTGATAGCAAAGCCGTACCCTGGAAATATGACAAGGTAGTGGTGACATACAAAGGAAAGAAAATTGAGGAAGAAAGTTGTGAAGCACATGGACTGACCCGGTCGGGACGTTGTTTCGCCCCCGAAGAGTTGAGAAAAGCTAAAGGCGCAAAAGACAATCTATTGCCAGTTAAAAAAGCTGTAACGGAAGAAGAGGCAGAAGAGTTTCTGAAAAAGATGAAAGGACAAGATTATTCCATTGTTGAGCAACTGAGAAAAACACCGGCCCAAATCTCGTTGTTGTCATTATTAATTCACTCTAATGAGCATTGCCGAGCTTTAATGAAGATATTGAATGAGGCTCATGTGCCTGACAAAATTTCAGTAAACCATTTAGAGACAATTGCCAACAAGATCTTTGAAGTGAACAGGGTACCATTTTCTGATGATGAATTGCCTATGGAAGGCACAGAACACAACAAGGCTCTCTATTTGACGGTCAAATGTGAAGGTTCAATGGTTACTCGGGCACTAATCGATAACGGGTCGAGCGCTAATATTTGCACGTTATCCACATTGAACAAGTTAAAGATTGATGAGGATAGAATCTGCAAAAATAGTATTTGTGTTCGAGGATCCGATGGAGGGGGAACAAACACGGTAGGGGATATTGTACTCGAATTGACTATTGGCCCAGTCGAGTTCATGATGGAATTTCAGGTGTTGGATGCTGCAGTATCCTATAATCTTTTGTTGGGTCGACCGTGGATTCATGCGGCAAAAGCCGTGCCCTCCACACTGCACCAAATGATCAAATTTGAGTGGGACAGACAAGAAATTGTGTTACATGGGGAAGATCCCACATGCGCCATGAATGATGCCATTGTACCCTTTATAGAGACCGAAGATGATAAGGGGCCATGGGTGTATCAGATCCTCGACACGGTTCCGGTGAGCAGGGTGCCTGAAGGTAAAAGCATGCCATGTCCCAAGGTGTCAGCTGCGACCGTCATGGTAGTGTCAGAAATGTTGAATAACGGGTTCGTGCCCGGGAAGGGTTTGGGGGTTGAACTGCAGGGCGTTACTCAACCTGTGTCTTTGCCCAAAAATCTGGACACCTTCGGGTTAGGGTTCAAAACAACAGCGGCAGATGTCAGAAAGGCCCGTAAATTGAAGAAGAAAGCTTGGGCGCTCCCTAAACCAATTCCTCGAGTGTCCAAGTCCTTCGTCAGACCGAGTATTAAGAAACAGTTATTGGCAAAGATGTCAGGTTCGTTAAATGAGGCAGATGGGAATTTGGATAAGGTGTTTGAGAAAGTATTTGCTGAAGTAAACATGGTTGAGGCCGGGGAAGGGTCAAGCAGAGCAGACATACAGTACATCAGACCACGTGCTAACATCAACAATTGGGAAGCTACTCCTCTTCCAGTTCGGAGGGAGTCGTGGTAGTGGGTTTTGTTTTCCTTTTTGTCACCTGGATTATTCCAGGGTTTGTAATCCAGTTGTTATATTCCGTCTGTTTGGATGAGTTAAAACCTTGTTGTCTTTACGTTTAATGAAATGCAATTTTCTTCGTCCCTAATTCTCTTTCCATTTTCTTTTCTTTTCTTTGTACAATTTTTTTATGCTGATATCAATGACATGACATGCATGAGGAATCTTCGGCCCAGTTTTAAAAGCCAATCTAGTTCAGAAGTAATAATACAAGAGATCGAGTGTGATGATGGGGTGGATTGTAATAATGATGAAGCTTATAAGGAAATTAGTAAAGAATTAAGTCACTTTGAAGAAAAACCCAAACCTAACCTAAATGACACAAAAGCAGTTAATCTAGGGGACCAAGACAATGTACGGGAAACTAAAATAAGTGTTCATTTGGACCCACAACTCAAAGAGGAGATAATTAAAGTATTGCATGAGTACAAAGACATTTTTACATGGTCATATGATGATATGCCGGGTCTAAGCACCGATTTGGTGGTTCATAAATTGCCCACTGATCCAGCACTCCTCCCTGTCAAGCAGAAGTTGAGAAAGTTCAAAACAGACATAAGTGTAAAGATCAAAGAAGAGATCACCAAGCAGTTTGAGGCAAGGGTCATTCAGGTTACACGGTACCCCACTTGGTTAGCCAATGTCGTGCCTGTGCCAAAGAAAGACGGCAAGACCAAGGTGTGCGTCGATTATCGAGACCTTAACAAGGCAAGCCCAAAAGATAATTTCCCACTGCCCAACATCCATATACTGATCGACAATTGTTCCAAACATGATATTGGCTCTTTTGTGGATTGTTATGCGGGTTATCATCAGATTCTAATGGACAAGGAAGATGCAGAAAAGACGGTATTCATCACGCCGTGGGGAACGTATTGTTATCAGGTCATGCTGTTTGGTTTGAAAAATGCTGGGGCAACTTATATGAGGGCCATGACAACTATCTTCCATGATATGATACATAAAGAAATCGAGGTATACGTGGATGATGTGATCGTGAAGTCTAGACAGCAATCCGACCATGTCAGAGATTTGAGAAAATTCTTTCAAAGGCTTCGCAGGTACAATCTTAAGCTCAATCCTGCGAAATGTGCTTTCGGGGTGCCATCTGGGAAGTTGTTGGGATTTATAGTTAGCCGGAGGGGTATTGAATTAGACCCATCAAAGATCAAAGCTATTCAGGAGTTGCCACCTCCAAGAAACAAAACCGAGGTGATGAGTTTGTTGGGAAGACTGAACTATATCAGCAGGTTCATTGCTCAGCTCACGGCAACGTGTGAACCAATTTTCAAATTGTTAAAGAAAGATGCCGCGGTCAAATGGACTGATGAATGCCAGGAGGCTTTTGATAAGATAAAGGGGTATTTGTCAAACCCACCCGTGTTGGTCCCACCAGAACCGGAGAGGCCTTTGATTCTATATCTGACAGTAATGGACAGTTCATTCGGCTGTGTACTTGGGCAGCATGATGTTACAGGCAGAAAGGAGCAGGCTATCTACTATCTCAGTAAGAAGTTCACATCTTACGAGGTCAAGTATACTCATCTAGAAAGGACATGTTGTGCCCTAACTTGGGTGGCACAGAAATTGAAACATTACTTGTCATCTTACACCACTTACCTTATATCTCGCTTGGACCCGTTGAAGTATATTTTTCAGAAACCCATGCCCACAGGAAGGCTTGCAAAGTGGTAGATCTTACTTACAGAGTTCGACATTGTCTATGTGACACGGACTGCCATGAAAGCACAGGCATTAGCCGATCACTTGGTTGAGAACCCCGTTGATGAAGATTATGAGCCTTTGAAAACTTATTTCCCTGATGAAGAGGTAATGCACATTGAAGAATTAGAACAAGCTGAGAAGTTGGGATGGAAACTTTTCTTTGATGGGGCCGCCAATATGAAAGGCGTAGGAATAGGTGCGGTACTTATTTCGGAAACAGGTCAGCATTACCCCGTTACAGCTCGGCTTCGTTTCTACTGTACAAACAACATGGCAGAATATGAGGTGTGTATATCGGGATTGAGATTAGCTGTGGATATGGGTGTACGGGAAGTCTTGGTCATGGGTGACTCGGACTTACTGGTACACTAGATTCAAGGGGAATGGGAAACACGGGACTTGAAGCTTATACCGTATCGGCAGTGTCTGCATGAGCTTTGCCAGCGTTTTCAGGCCATAGAATTCAGACACATTCCAAGGATTCAAAATGAGGTTGCTGACGCTTTGGCTACTTTGGCGTCAATGTTGCACCATCCAGATAAGGCCTATGTTGATCCATTGCAGATTCAAGTCCGTGATCAACATGCTTACTGTAATGTGATAGAAGAGGAAATCGATGGAGAGCCGTGGTTCCATGATATCAAAGAGTACATCAAAGCGGGAGTATATCCAACGCAGGCCACCGGTGATCAGAAAAGAACAATTCGACGGTTGGCAAGTGGGTTTTTCCTTAGTGGAGGAGTACTGTACAAAAGAACGCCAGAGCTCGGTTTGTTGAGATGTATAGATGCACGGCAGGCCACAACTATCATGACTGAGGTGCATTCCGGAGTTTGCGGACCGCATATGAGTGGGTATGTTCTAGCAAAGAAGATTCTCCGAGCAGGTTATTATTGGCTCACGATGGAGCGAGATTGTATCAGTTTTGTGCGTAAGTGTCATCAATGCCAAATACATGGAGATTTGATTCATGCTCCACCATCAGAATTACATACGATGTCCACGCCATGGCCTTTTGTTGCATGGGGCATGGATGTTATTGGGCCAATTGATCCAGCAGCATCAAATGGGCACAGGTTTATCTTGGTAGCTATAGATTATTTTACCAAATGGGTGGAAGCGAAGACATTCAAGTCTGTGACCAAGAAGGTTGTAGTTGACTTCGTGCATGCAAATATCATTTGTCGGTTTGGGATCCCAAAGGTAATCATCACAGATAATGGGGCTAATCTTAATAGTCATTTGATGAAGGAGACATGTGAGCAGTTTAAGATTGCTCACAGGCACTCTACTCCGTACCGTCCCAAGGCAAATGGTGCGGTTGAAGCGGCCAATAAGAACATAAAGAAAATACTCCGGAAGATGGTTGAAGGATCTAGACAATGGCACGAGAAATTGCCTTTTGCATTGTTAGGATATCGCACCACCGTGCGTACCTCGGTAGGGGCGACTCCTTACTCATTGGTATATGGTACCGAGGCAGTAATACCCGCAGAAGTGGAAATCCCATCTCTGCGAATCATTGCAGAGGCTGAGATCGATGATGATGAATGGGTGAAAAGCCATCTTGAGCAGTTGAGTTTGATCGATGAGAAAAGATTGGCATCAGTGTGTCATGGCCAACTATACCAACGAAGAATGGCAAGATCATACAACAAAAAAGTACGTCCAAGGAAATTTGAAGTCGGGCAATTAGTACTGAGGCGGATCTTGCCTAATTGGGCTGAGGCAAAAGGAAAATTTGCCCCAAACTGGCAGGGACCATTTGTAGTAACCAGAGTGTTGTCTAACGGAGCATTGTATTTGACAGATGTGGAAGGAAAATGTGTAGAAATGACCATCAATTCCGATACGGTCAAGAGATATTATGTATGATTTCTTTATTTTCTGAATGTATCTGTTCGTATTTGGCATATCTTAAAGATTGAAATGATGAAGGCATTTTGTTCTGCTATCCAAACACTCCTATCCCTTATAATCCCCTTCGAGCCTTACTTATTTTTCATACACCTCTTTCGGAATCAGCGGCACTATCAGAGAACACAGGTGCCGAACATAAAGAAAAGAAGGAAAGAAAAAAAAAGGAAAAGAAAAATAAAAGAAGAAAAGGAAAAGAAAGAAAAGTGAAAGAAAAGGAAAGGAAGAAAATCACAACAACAAAGTTAAATACAATGAACTACGTTTGACTTGATCCCGAAAGGATACGTAGGCAGCCTTACTCCAAGGTTCAGTCATACCCAAATAGAAATCCAAAAATCTCCAAGCAAGAAACTGGGGCAGAAGTGGTGATTGTTATGAAAGTTGGATTCCGAAAGTTGTAATTTGAACCCATTTGAATTATTTTGAGCCTTTTATACCTTTCTTTCTAACTCAATCCAAAAGCCTACATTACGGTTCAAAGAAAGACCTTATGATCAGTTTTGAAAAATGCCAAGATGAACAGGTAGGAATAACCCACGATAGGGGCAACACTCTGGTTCGAGCAAGAAGAACAAAAATAAATGAGAGAGTCTTATATGTGAAAACCCTCACGGGCACCGTAAGGCGACGGGAGCTGAGAGAAAAATAAATGAGAGAGTCTTGTTGGTGAAAACCTTTACGGGCACCTCAAGGTGAAGGTGAGATAAGAAATGGAAAATTGAGAAAGGTCTGTTGATAGAAACCGTTTCGCGGTACCGCAGGGGAACAAGGTTAAGGTCTGGATAAATAAAAACAAGTGATGTAAGTTCTGGGCAATGAGGTACGGCAATTGAGATTTGTTTGGTTGGACAGATTGGGCTGATTAATCCAAAATGCATGTCATGACCATTGGTACTAGTTGTCTCGCTCAGATAAGTTTCTTTTCCTTCTCTTTTCAAACAGTCATCTGGTTTTGGATTCTTCTTATCCTTAACTCAAGAATCATTGCATTTCATTTTCTTTTGAGGGTTTTATCTAGCTGAGATGTTTCAGTGCCAGTTTTGTTCAATGCAAGCAGAAAGGACTTCAAAGCTCACTACCAGCTTCTAAAATTGTAAAGCACAACGTGGTCAGAGCATGTCAAAAACAACTTGATGTCAAGTGAAATACAGGGAATTAACGGAAGTTTCATCGGTGAAATGATTGGGGAATGTCGTGGGAAAGGCAAAAGCTCAAACAAAAAGGTCAGAAAAGTGGAATAACAGCATGGGTGTAAAACATTTAGGTCTCCAGAGGTTGGGAAATTTAAAAGTTGGTCAGAAAGTCAAGCGGTTCAGGGTCAGTGCATGGAAATCAGTCAACACAAAGCAAGGCAGTGGAAGGATTTTTCAGCAAGAATGCCATCAACTAACCACCGTTTTAAACTGACGAAATTTTCTTTGATTGAGCAGGGGAAGAAAAGTTAGTTGTTGAGGAGGAATTCTCCAGGAGGGAAAAGCAAGCACTAATCAGTTCACATGTTTAGGATAAATGCAAGTTATCAGGAGTCCGCCTGGAGAATAGAGACATTCAATTTTAAATTTAGCAATCAGGAGTCCGCCTGGAGAACAGAGACATACTTTTCAAGTTTGACATCAGGAGTCCGCCTGGAGAATAGAGACATTCAATTTTAAATTTAGCAATCAGGAGTCCACCTGGAGAACAGAGACATACTTTTCAAGTTTGACATCAGGAGTCCGCCTGGAGAATAGAGACATTCAATTTTAAATTTAGCAATCAGGAGTCCACCTGGAGAACAGAGACATACTTTTCAAGTTTGACGCCAGGAGTCCGCCTGGAGAACAGAGACATACTTTTCAAGTTTGACATCAGGAGTCCGCCTGGAGAATAGAGACATTCAATTTTAAATTTAGCAATCAGGAGTCCGCCTGGAGAACAGAGACATACTTTTCAAGTTTGACGTCAGGAGTCCGCCTGAAGAATGGAGGCATACAGTTTAAATTTCAAAAAGTAGGAGTCCGCCTGGAGAATAGAGACATTCAATTATAAATTTAGCAATCAGGAGTCCGCCTGGAGAACAGAGACATACCTTTCAAGTTTGACGTCAGGAGTCCGCCTGAAGAATGGAGGCATACAGTTTAAATTTCAAAAGTCAGAAGCCCGCCTGAAGAGAGGAATGGCGTTTATTTTTAAAAGTTGTTGTTGAAGTTGGGAGCCCGCCCATAAAACAGAGGCATACATTTCAGTCTTTTCATTTCAAGTGTTGAAGTTGGGAGCCCGCCCATAGAACAGAGGCATACATTTCAGTCTTTTTATTTCAAGTGTTGAAGTTGGGAGCCCGCCCATAGAACAGAGGCATACATTTCAGTCTTTTTATTCCAAGTGTTGAAGTTGGGAGCCCGCCCATAGAACAGAGGCATACATTTCAGTCTTTTTATTCCAAGTGTTGAAGTTGGGAGCCCGCCCATAGAACAGAGGCATACATTTCAGTCTTTTTATTCCAAGTGTTGAAGTTGGGAGCCCGCCCATAGAACAGAGGCATACATTTCAGTCTTTTTATTCCAAGTGTTGAAGTTGGGAGCCCGCCCATATAACAAAGGCATACATTTCAGTCTTTACATTTCAAAGTGTTGAAGTTGGTAGCCCGCCCATAGAACAGAGGCATACATTTCAATCTTTTCATTTCAAGTGTTGAAGTTGGGAGCGGCCCATAGAATAGAGGCATACATTTCAAGATCAAGTCAGAGGACAATAAAACAGAGGGTTACAATAGGAATCCCCAGCAGGAAACAATAAAAATCCCCAGCACCGGGAAGCAGAAGGTTGCAACAAGAGGTCTCAGCACAAACTCAAGTGCATGTGTCAAAAGGAAGAAAAAAGCATCGGAAGAAAAGCATCGGAAGAAATACAAGAAGACAAGAAAGCAAGGCAACAAGAACAAATTACAGTCTAGCCTAGCTTCTTGTTTTCTTTTAAGCACGGTGTAACAAGGAGATCGGTAAGCAGTGGTAATAACATGCAACAACAGTAACATTGCAGTCCTACGGTAGTCCCAGCTACCAAAATTTCCCGAACTACATTGACCCGATTCCTGTTTAGCCCAGGATATGTAGGAAACCTTTGAAGCAAAGGTTCGGTCAAATCTTTTTCAAAAAAAATGCTTCACACGGAGTACTCGGATGGGCAAAAATCGCTCGCTTTATCTTTGCACGAAAACCCTTCGTGTCTTCGGGCAAAGAGGGGCAGCTGTAAGCACGTGATTTTTTCCCTATATGAGAATTAATCCCAAAAAAAATCAAAAAATAAAATAAATTTTCTTGGTGTGCAATTTTTGTGATATTTTGTGTAACTATTTGTATTTTTTCGTCTGTGCATGTTTATTTGTTAAATTAATAAAAATACAAAAATATGTCGCATTTTGCATGTAGGATTTAATTCTACAATTGTTAGTAATTAAGTTCGTTTTACAAAAAATAAAAATCACAAAAATAAGCATCGTTTGAATTTTTAGCATTTAATGTCCAAATATACAATTTTATGCTTAATTATTACTTAATTGTGCGTTAATTGTTATTGGGAGTTAATTTGCGCTTTTATAACTTAATTTAGTTCTTAATAATAATTTAAGTATTTTTATAATTTAGTTTTAGAGAAATAAAAGAAGAAAAGAGAGCGAAAATATAAAGAAAGTCGGAATTGGGCCTCTTCTTCGATTTCAAGCCACAGGCCCAAAAAATGGCTCAATCTTCCCAAACAACCCAGTCCATTTCGAACCGGGTCGACCCAATCCATAACCCAAATACCCAACACCCCCCTATCTTGTAAAACAAAACAAAAGAAAGAAAAACAAACCCTTAAAACACCCTAAACCATCTGCCACCCCCCTCCCTATCTTCTTCCTCAAGCTCCCCTCCCTAGCAACCATGGCTGCCCTACCCCTTCACCCAACGACCACCCCCTCCAGCCCTTCCCCCTCACCCCGTCACACTCACACACACACGTATCAACAACTCCATAGCTGCCCTCCTCCATCAAGCTTCGTCATCGTCGAGTTTGAGCTCATCCATGGCTTCCCCTACTGCGTTCAGCTGCTTCTCCTTCTTGCTGCGTTCAGCTGCTACTTCTTCTTCGTGTTTTCGTCGTCAACCCGTCGCGCTGCTGCTCCGTTCTCCAAACGACCAAGTTGCTCCTGTTTTCTGTTCCGTTACTGCCCCCGCTGCTTCTGCTGGTGCTTCTTCTCCCCGTCGTCCTCCTCGACGGACTGATGCTGCCATGGTCGCCACTGCTGCCGCGTTCAGCTCCCAGCTGCTACTGCTTCATGCTGCTTCTTCTTTCTCCGTCGTGCTGCTGCCGGGGCATCTGCTTCATGCTGCTTCTCGACGGATTGTTGTTGCTGCTCGTCGCAGCAGTTGCTTTTGTTTTGTTGTTGCTTCATCTTCTTCGAATCGTCAAAGTTCGAAGGTCCTTCGTTGAGTCGAGGCCCGGACAGATTTGTTTACAATCGTTGTTCGTCGTTTCATTTCCGGTTAGTTGGTTTTTGAATCTCATTTATCGTCCATATTTTTGTTTGGTATTTTTCGGATCCAAAATCGATAAATGATTCAATTCTTGTTTGGTTTGTTCGTCGTTGAAATAATTTTCTAGTTTGTTCATATGTTTTGATTGAATTAATTTTCAGATTTCAAATGGAAAGTTAATTAGTGATTTTTTCATGTTTATTTCATGTTTGTTTTATTGTTTAGATAAGAATTTGTTAGTTTGATGTTTGTTAGATTCAAATTGAAATTTAATTGATTATTTCTTCAATTTGTTTCATGTTGTCATATATTTTCCAGAAATTATTAATGTTGTTTGAGTCATTTAATCTGTCATGTTTTTTGTTTTAAAAAATAGTTTCATTCATGTTCATACTTTGTTTGGTTGATCTTGAATCCGAAATTTGTATAGTTTGATTTCTTGTTTATCACTTATGATTATTTCTTGAATTTGTCTCATAATCTTATTTAAAGTTTAATATAGGAATTGTTTATTGTAATGTTGTTAGAGTTAATTTTAAGTTCAATATTATTGAATTTAGAAATCAGAATATACTTGTTTGTTGTTGTTGTTGTTGTTGTTGAATCTGAAAATAGGTTTGTTTGTTGCTAAAATATTGTTCAATCAAATTTTAGTTTGTTCTTTGTTGTTCAATTTGTGTTCATGTGATTTGTTGTTGAAATGTTGAAGAAATCATGTTCATGTGATTTGTTGTTGAAATATTGAAGAAATCATGTTCATGTGATTTGTTGTTTGAACATTGTTAGAAATTGATCATATTGTCTATATTTTGGTTAAGTTTGATTAATTGATTCTTATAGCTGATGGGGTAGTTTGGTAATTTGTAGTACGTTCAGGGGTAAAATGGTAATTGCAATAAGGACGGAGGGTTAGTTTAGGAATTGTATATTTTGTAATTTTTTATGTGAAGCATGGGGGACAAAATGTAATGGGGTGAGTTGTGATATAGTTGTTTAATATATAAGGGGGGACAAGACAAAATTTAGTGGGGAGGAATCTTGTATTTGTTTAGTGAAAGCATGGGGGACAAAATATAATGGGGTGGGGTTGATACATTTATTTAATGTAATGGGGATGAGTGGGAAGAATAATGGGTTTGGTAGAAAAAAGTATTGATTTATTAGTTAATTAAAGGGTTTGGGAATGTGATATATATAGGAGGTCTTGGACAGATATAAAGACACAGACAGAGAATAGAGAGAGAACAGATTAGAGAGAAAAAAAAAGAGCGAAACATTTATTCCGAAAAAATATTGAAACTCTCAAGAAAAGAAAAAAAACATACAAAGAAAATAATTAAAAAAAAAAGTTGAAAATTAGAAGAGAGAGTAGTACACACCTGATAAATATTCTGGTATACAGAGAAATTAAGGGTTGAAGATTAACTAGCCTTTCAAAAATCTGAAAATTTCTCTTGGTTTCTATCCGTTATTTTCGGCATTCCTGGATTTTATTTTGAATTTTTCAAATCTGTCACTGGGGCTTTCGTTGACTGGTTATTGCTGGTTATTGTTGTTGTTGCTGTGTTACGTGTTACGTTGCTGACTTTCTTCTTCTTCTTCTTATATTGACAATATCAGGTACACAACTGTAATTTTGGCATTTTGTAAGCTGAAATGAAGAATGGAGTGTTAAATTTTTTAATTTAGTTTTAATTTTTTTTTGTATTGTATTTAGATTATTCATGTATTATTATTCTGTAAATCACTATCATTTGGCATAACTAGGCATGTTATAGCGATATATTAAATAACGCCTTAACCGGATTATTAGGAAATATATTTAAGCCTGATTACTAATTAAAGCTGTTTAATAATAAAAAATAGAAGGAATAACGTAAAAAAATAGCGTTATTGAATCAGTTTGGAGAAAATTGACTAAGTTCCTTATTCATAAGGTTTTTTGTCAACGTTAAGTTAATCGGAATCATGTAGTTAATTTCAGTTAAAACATGTATTAGTTTGCGAATCAAGTATTAGGACATGATGTGAATTAAATCAAGGTTAATTAAGGTTAAATTGTTTAATTTTTAGAAATATGGTTTAGTAATCAAGTTTTTTTTCAATTTTCAGTATTTGTAAATAATTAATTTCAATAAGCTTAAGTCATACTAACAATATGAATTCTAATCCAACTATGGGATAATTAGTTTTTTTTTTTTTGACAATTCCATGTTGTTTGTAATTATAATTTTAGTAATATTACTTTCCATTAATATTTGTTTTAAATTAGTAATTAATATGTTATTTTTAAGTATGTAGAGATTGACTTCATAATTATAGACAAACTTAGTAATAATAAAGATGTAGTCATTAAAGGGTATTCATAAAATAAGGGAGGATCTCGCTAAAAAATAAATAAATATAAATAATACAAAAATTGCAGTCCTCCAATCTTATTTATTTATTTTTTTTAATATAAGAAAATATCTAGATTCTGAGATGGGCGATTTAGTAAAATTCACAGTCCTACCTAATAGTACCATAACGCGTAGTATTTTGGCGCATATTTAATAAGGTTATTTTCTTAAATACGGGTGTACATTTATGTAACCCAAATCACGATCTTGACGAAGTCAAAATGCGTCAACAAATCACGTGTGCACTGGTTGTGGCGTGGTTCGAGATGCGTTTTCGCGACGTTGCAATTTTGTATAAAATAAATAATGATAAAAGCGGTTTTAAAAGTTAAATTTGCATATAAGTTCTTAATTGTTTAAAAATCAGATAAATGAGCCAAATATGACAATTGAGCGACCGTGCTAAAACCACGGAATTCGGAAATGCCTAATACCTTCTCCCGGGTTAACAGAATTCCTTATCCGGATTTCTGGTTCGCGGACTGTAATACAGAGTCATTCTTTTCCTCGATTCGGGATTAAAATTGGGGACTTGGGACACCCTAAATCTCCCAAGTGGCGACTCTGAAATAAATAAATAAATCCCGTTTCGATCGTCCTTTAATTGGAAAAAACTCCCTTCGTACCCTCGCGGGGCGAAAAAAGGAGGTGTGACACTTATCAATTAGAAATATTTAGTTGGTAAATCGCGACGTCAATTTGTAATAGCCGGCTAGATTCATGATTTACTTTTTCTAACATTTTTGCAAAAACTTAAATTTTTTATTCGAAATTCTCTTTTCAAAATTTTGAACCAAACGCCAAACGAAAAATCTCCTTTTTCCTCGTTCACGGGCCTATTCACGACACAAGATGGAAATGGACTCCCCTAAGCTGTATAACAAACCTAAATAGAACCCAAAAATTCCCAGCCCAAGAATCTTCATACAAAACACTGACGGCGCCCTAAAAAAGTAGAAGGAGAAAAATGTCATTTCAACCATCTCCTCTTCGAACCAAAACCCTAAACTTCCATTTCTATAAAACCACAGCAAAACCCTAAATCACCATACTCAAAAATCACAATGTCATAGCGAGGCAAGTTTACTATCCCCTTAATTTTTAATTTTTTTTTTTTTGCAAAATAATGTACAGGACGGGGAGGTTCCGCCGGGAACAAATTCCGAATGTCACTGGGTTTACCGGTGGCGGCTACAGTCAACTGCGCCGATAACACTGGAGCTAAGAGCCTTTACATAATCTCAGTAAAAGGTATAAAGGGTAGGTTGAATAGGTTGCCATCAGCTTGTGTCGGTGATATGGTGATGGCTACTGTAAAGAAAGGGAAACCTGATTTGAGGAAGAAGGTTATGCCTGCTGTTATTGTTAGACAGCGCAAACCTTGGCGACGAAAGGATGGTGTTTTCATGTACTTTGAAGGTAAAGTTTTTCTTTTTGCTAACTTTGATGTTTGTGCTGTTGTTTTGCTCTTTGGTTGGGTTATGCGATTTGACTGTATCGGGTTGTTATGCTTTCTTTGCTTGTGTTTGAAGTTACCCATATACTAGTAATGAATTTGTATTAACTATGCTTTAGTTCCTAGTTGGCGTATTAAGTGGACAAGTGTAGAGGGATAGGCCCATTGTTCATAGTAGTTAGTTAATAGTTCTTAAATGGCCATCGGGTATGTTTAAATTTGAAAAAATTGATTGAAGAACAAAGTGATGTTCTGTGGACATGAACTAACAAGTTGCTCCTGGTTGTTGGGACTTCATTGTTAGTATAAATATACATGCATACATATGAAAATATATGTGCGCACAGCTTCCCTTTATAGAAGTAATGCACCAATGTGTGCTGGTTTAGCAGTGTCAGCATCCAATTTTTCTTGTGCATGCGTGATAATATTTTTTTCCAGCTGATAGATGAGAGTCAGTCATGAGATGAGTAGGTGTTTAGTCTATTTGGACCTTCCTCTGTCAAGGCTGACGTAGTTCCTGTTCCATTTCTATCACTTTTGGGTTTCCATTGCATTTTTCTCTCATTTTTTTGGGTTGCTTTGCTGGTAATGTAGTGTTGAGAATTGGACTTGAGTTTTTCTGCACTTCCCATGACCAGCTAGAGTATAGCCAATCTTCCCCTACCTCGGATGGTAACCTCGTTTACTCTCCCTGTCAAGGTTGGGAAACTTGCATGTGATTTATTTTTTGGCTTGTTTCGTTTCCTACCTTATCCACACTTATATCACATATTTTTGTTGATACAGTGTTTCATTCCTGCCCTTGTTTGCTGTCACGGGTTTTCTATATCCATTTTAAGATTGTCTTCTGGATTGTTTTGTAATAGGCCGTGATTTAACACCTTTTCTTCACCAATCCTTTAAAGGGTTATTGTTTGTATTTGCTGATTTAGGGGTTGTCTTGATGCATATATGGCCTATTGCTGAATAGGAGATGTATGCAAGATGATGTGATGCATCCTTGAACCAGCAAAAATGAACAATCGGATATATAATCGAGTGGGTCTCCTCAAGGTGGACCTCACTTTTCGCGATTCGATACATCCTCTCCTTAAATTGGTCATTCTTTGGAGATAGCAGAGCTTTAATTAACATCTGGAACATATGATTTTGTTAAAGTGAATTAGGCATGAAGATTGTAAGCTTTACCATAGGACTTTATTATCTTGTTTCTGATTGATAATAGGCGTGAAGATAGCGTATCCGCTTGAGTAAGGCGTGTTTGTATAATTTTGAAGCTTAGGATTGTCACAGTGGCAGTTAAAATTGTTGTTTGGAGAGTAACAAGCCATTTTGTGATATGATGTTTTCCCCTTTATTATAAGTTACCTAGCAGGAAATTTTGAACCAGACTTAGTCAGGTATTAACACTTTACTTGTGGTTAATACAGTTACTAGTCTGGGAAATTAATGTTGTCTATCGTTACAGATGTGCTCATACCATTCAAGCACTTCTGCTACATATGGGCACAACATGAAGTAACCAATTTCTTCCATTCTGCATACGTATAGGGAGAAATGGTTGACTTGGCCTCTAATGTTTTCTTTAATTTTTTTTAGTTTCATTTTCTTTTGAAATAGATTATATAGTGTCTTTACATAAAACGCTTTCAAAAATTTCTTGTTATTGTGGTGTATAACTTAAACATATCCATGCATTAGTCAGGTAACAACCTTCTTATACTGTGGTTGATACAGTTACATGCCTGGAAAATAGAAGTGTCCATCGTTACAGATGTGTTGATTCCTTTTAAGCTCGCATTTGCTCCATTTGGACTCTACATATGTTATCGAGTTGTATCATGTTAAGCTTATATAGTGTCTTTACGTAATCCGATTTCAAAATTTTCTTCTTGCTGTGGTGTATGACTTAAACAAATCCAGATATTAGTCAGGTAACAACCTTCTTATACAGTGGTTGATACAGTTACATGCCTGGAAAATGGAAGTGTCCATCGTTACAGATGTGTTGATTCCATTTAAGCTCACATTTGCTCCATTTGGACTCTACATATGTTATCGAGTTGTAGCATGTTAAGCATATAGAGTGTCTTTACATGAATATATTTCAAAATTTTCTTGTTATTGTGGTGTATGACTTAAAACATATCCAGATATTAGTCAGGTAACAACCTTCTTATACTGTGGTCGATACAGTTACATGCCTGGAAAATGGAAGTGTCCATCGTTACAGATGTGTTGATTCCTTTTAAGGTCCCATCTGCTCCATGTGGACTCTACATATGTTATCGACTTGTAGCATGTTAAACTATATCGGCTAGTTATATATTTTACATACTTGAAGTTTGCAAGGTGGATGGAATGTGCTCTAGTAGTGTTTTGTACTTCTCAAGCACAGCAATGTTTCTGAAGGTAATAGCTACTTTTGCTGAGATCATAACGTATGACTAGTATGTTTTTGCAGATAATGCTGGTGTTATTGTGAATCCCAAGGGAGAAATGAAAGGTGAGGTCATCTGCTTAATCTTCGTCAATAAAATTTAATTAAACTTTATGCAATGGGATATCTCATCAAATATTCAACTCAGATTTTTTTGTTATATCATGTATGATATACACTTTTCAGTTTCAAGTTTTGAGAGTAGCATTACATAGCTTAGTTCTTTGTTTAGCATAATGACAACAAACCTAGTGTAATCCTACAAGTGGGATATGAGGAGGGTCGTGTATGCAGGCAGACCTTACCTCAACTTGTGAAGGTAGAGTTATGGAAGGGCCGAACCCCAAGGGGTGTGATGTGGACAGCTTTCCTTGATGCAAGCATCAATGGTTTCCACGGTTCGAACGCGACTTATAGGTCACACGGAGACAATGTTCAGCAGTATATCAAGAATTTAAACTGTTTAGTTTTCATAAAGATTTCAGTGTATGTATCGTTCATTAGCTGTTTTTGGCTGCTGCAGGTTCTGCTATCACTGGTCCAATTGGAAAGGAGTGTGCTGATTTATGGCCAAGGATTGCGAGTGCAGCTAATGCAATTGTCTGAACAAAGATTTAACATGCAGATTTTGAAACTGTTCGTATTAATGTTTCACATATAAATATACAAACAAATGTAACGATGTTGTATTGGTCCGAGAGTTTCAACAAGCTCATATACCAATTATTTTTCCGCTTAATACCAAACTTTGTTTAGTTGTTGATAATATTCAGTTTGTCAAAGTTTTATAGATGATTCTGAACTATTGTCGGATTTATTGCTAAAGCTAGCTGTATTATCTGGTTTGTGTCCTGATTCTCTAGCTACGGCAAATAGCAAGGGTAAATACTTATCCCCACAGGGTGTTTATACCAAACTATATTAACTCACTATGGTTAATTAATTTAATTAGATGAGAATGCATATAATTTATCATGGTTAAATGATTGAAGTCCATATGCAAGGCACATGCCATGTATCTATTGGTTTGGTGTGGTGCGGGTAAGCCCCACCAAATTAGATTAAAATTTTCATCATTACGCTTTTACTAAACACGAGCAAGACCAAACGAATTGTGAGGTGTTATATAACTATTGCATAAATTAAGTTACTAAGTGATTACGCTTTCAGTTTTATTGAAGTGAAAAGTTAGCGGTTTAAATTGTAAGAGCTAATATTTACTACAGTACGTTTTATATGACTATCAACTAGTAGTATTTTCTAACCAAAAAAAAAATGAAAAATACTGTATTATTTCCCAAAGAAGGTACTGATATCTTCCAGTGTGCAGTTGCAAATTGCTATTTCGATAAAGGGTCTATCGAGAAAGATTCAATAATTTGAATCATAAGAATATTTGTTTAAATTTTATTATATCTCTCTTAAATATCTCATTTAATTACAAATGTTACTTCTCAAGAAGAGAAAAAGGGTGCAATTTGGACAACCTCAATATTGCAAAACAGAAGGGCAAGTTACAAATGGCCGACTCGGTCAAAATAATTACATATGTTAGTCAAATATATAAAAAAAAAATATATTGTATATTATATACACAAAAAAGGCGTAATGGCTTTTTGACCACTTAAACTTATACCGATTTGTAAAACCGATACATGAACTTATATTTTTCCCATTTGAACACTTCAATTTGACGGAATGAATACCAATTAACACTTTCTGTTGAACGTGTTCACCAATCACTCTGACATGAATGTCATGTCACTTGTTTGGTCTTTATTATATGACATGTGGATTTGTGGGTCCTATATTATTAAAAAAATTAAACTTTAAAATTTTATTTTCTTTTTCTTTCTCTTTTTCTCCACCATACATAGCCAATAGTCCACCAACAACTCCAAACCACCATCATCTTCCTCCTATATGAAAGCTTCGTATTCAAATCATAAACACCTACCACCGAATCACACCCTCCTCCCTTCATCCACCTTTTTTCCGGTAAAATCTATTGTTGTTCTACCAACCTAAATCATCCAAAAAGCCAAGTTGGACAAATTTGCAAGAATTTTTGTGAGTTTGACAATTTTGTATGGCGCTTTGTGTGTGGGAGCAGGTTCAAAAAATGTATTTGCCCTGAACTATGGCCTTTGTATATAGCCTGTGTTAAGCAATATGCTCTTTTCGAGCTCTATTGCTCTCTTCTGCTTTGTTCATTTGTTGTGATATGTTGGTAGCTTTCTTGTTTTATTTCGCATTGACCTAAGCAGTTGTTGGAAGTTTGAGACAAGCCGATGCTTCCGAAATTCACGAAAATGATATAAGATTATCTAGAATTTTCAATTTTCATTTCTTTTTTTAGTAAATCAACGCATAACAATTTAGATTATTTTTAGATTTGTGCTTGTCATCCTTGTGCAATAGCCATTTAGTGAATGGGGAAAAGAAAAGGGAAAAAGAAACGGGGAAGGAGAGGGAAAGTAGGGTAGAAAATGAAAAAAATTTACAGAATGGGGGAGGATGGGGGAGTTCGCTTGGGAAGATGAGAGAGGTGGGAGGGGAGGGGAAAAGAGAAGGAGAGATGGAAAGGTCTTTTTTTCTTTTTCTTTCTTATTTATATTTTATTCTATTTTTAATATTTTTTAATAAAAATAATATTATTTACGTGTCTTGGCAGCGTGATTTGCACACAATTTAGTCATGTCAGCTGTGCCACTTTCACATATGTTTGGTCAATGGTCAAATGTGTTTATTAATATTTATTCTGTCAAGTTGACGTATTCAAATGAAAAAAATATAAGTTCATGTATCGGCTTTACAAACCGATACAAGTTTAAGTGGTCGGAATTCATTATGTTGCACTATCGCTTTTGACATCTCTTTCGCTTTAAAACATCAAATATATTAAAATCAATTCCATTAATCTAAACAACTAACCTCTGTTTAACAAAAAAGGATAGATCAATAATATAGGCACGTAATTATTTACATCATAAATGTCTTTGGATTGGGTTAGGAATAGCTGTTAAGTTGACAAATTTGTGTTGACAAAAGAAGAAATAAAAAGGGAAAGATGTGTCAAGGGACGTGCTACCGACTTACCAATTAATTCCAATTTTAATTGGTTATTATTTAGTATAATTATTTGTTGACATTTGTCTATTCTAGGTATAGTTTACGAGTGATAAATCTTTGTTTATATTACTGGCAATATAAACTCTAATGGCTACAACCAAAATTTGCCACTTATCATCAATTAAGAGTGATGACAAAGATGCTTGAGAGGTATTGACTAATTATACTTGAATTACTTATTTATCAAAGCTGAATATAGAATCTAATTGCGAAACTTCTCGAAGTACTTTGTTTATGTAAAATTTTAAGTTTTATAAAACTTAATAACTTTCCCTAAATATACAATGCTGAGAGTTTGCGACTTCCAAGTCCTAATAAGGAGGATCCTTCATCTTTAATTAGATATTTTTTTGTTCCAATTCTTAGTATAAAATCGATTTGACAAGAAATACTTTACCTCACAAATTAAATTTTCCAATGCAAATTTAAATTAATATGTAAGGCTCTTAAAGTAGATAACAAATGTTGGATTATAATCAGAGGCGAAGTTAAGATTTTAACCTTATGAGTTCAGAATTATAATCCTTTTAAGTTACTGAATTCTAAATTAATATTTTATAACAAAGAAAATACAATGCTGGGAATAGTGCCAGGAGAAAGCATGAATATGTTTTTCCAACATAAATATGTAAGGAATATAGTGAAACTAAGCGATTTGGTTGGGGTTTTGACTTGATTGCTATAATGGGACAGAATTAGGTTCCAACCTGTCTCTTTATTCTTATTAAAGGTCAGGTAAATACGATGTTTATTAGTAATGTTGGGATTAATAATATTATGATTAATATTATTAGAATTAGTAATGTTGTGATTAATTATGCTGAAATTATTTCTATTCGATTGTTTGAGTTGGTTTATATAAATATAGAGTAGTACTGAATATGGTAATTTTGTCTTTATATATATTTATCTATGTATTAAAAATCATGGTATTACTAAAATATCATGGTTTGCTATTTATAAAAATAGTACTGAATATGATATATAACTAAAACCAACATTAATTATACATAAGTTGAACAACATTGCAAAACAAGAAATTATTAATACCAAAGCTATATATATATTATTTTCTCTAATACATTCTACCAAACCAGTATATAAGATCAGTTTACTTAAGAAAATTACTAGCTCTGAAATTTGTTTTATATGACGGTCAATACAACAATTTTTATATATAGCAATAAATTATAATCGGTGGTATCATTTATACTTACAGGAGGTGTTGGTCGATTAGGTTTGACTCCATGCGATATAGCTGTACGTTGACATGGCAAGGAACGTGGCACCCACTTGGCAATTATTTCTAAGAATCCAACGTTTTATTGGTTGGATTTACGGCGTTGTTTTCTTTCAACTTTTTTATATTAGAGTAATTATTTGACACTTCTTTACTGTAGATATTTCTTGCGAATAGTAAACAATTTAACGGAATCTTCTTATTTTAATAGCTTGTTTTTGTAAACATAAATCAATAAATCTCGATACTTAAAGTTAAAAAAGTTTCAGAAACCTCTTACAGGTTTATGTTCGTAACAATAATCTCTCTTATATTTTGATATGATCAGTGGACAACGATATTAATTTATTAAGACGACTTGACACGACTACAATGTTCGAGAACTTCACTTTCTATCTCAAATTAGTATTGATGTGGTATTACTTTTAAATGATGTCAATTTGTGTATTATATACATATGCTTATTTAGAAATAAATATTGTTTTATTATTTATGAATTTTTTTAGTAAACTCAAATGACACTCTTGATGTAATTGATGATATAAGGTGGTGCTAGACTGCTAGTGTGAACGAAATACAAAAATCAAATTCCATTTTTCATGATCTAATTAGTTGTACTTAAACCAAAACCAAAATATGTAAAATAAGACAATTAATATTTAATTTAATAAACCTGCCACCTAAGAGATCATGTGTTATTGAGGACAAAAATATACATGGTGACAACTAATTCTCATCACCCCATGTGACCATTCATTTTAATTCCTCACTCTCTCCACAATAAGTAGCTCTACACAAATGAACTAAAAAACCCAACTTTCTCATCAATTTCTTCAACTTTTTTTTCTCTCCCTAAAACAATGGCAAAAAAACTTGGAATTTTCTTTGCAATATTTTGCATTCTTTTAACTTCATCTTTTGCAGATTGGAACATCTTGAAAGAACATACAACCAATAGTGGTCTTAAAATCAGTCTCAAGAATTATTGTGAAAGTTGGAGAATGAATGTTGAGTTGCACAATATTAGAGACTATGTTGTTGTACCTCAAGAATGTGTTTCTTATATTGCAAAATACATGACTTCCACTCAATACAAAGTGGATTCTGATAGAACCATTGATGAATGCATACTTTATATTAGTACTAACTGCATCTTGGAAAAAGATGGTAAAGATGCTTGGATTTTTGACATTGATGACACCCTTCTTTCCACTGTTCCTTACTACAAGCAAAATGGCTTTGGGTAAGTTTTCTTTCTCTTTTTTCTCCTCTGAAAGAGTTTGTATAAATTCTATATACTCATTGTGTGGTAATCTAGTAAATAGAATAATAACCTGTTATAGTTAGTTAAATTACAAAGGGAAGCCTTGGAACAACGGGAAAGTTATCCGTGTGACCTATAGGTCATGGGTTCGAGCCGTGAAATCAGCCAGTGATACTTGTATCAGAGTAAACTATCTACATCACATCGCATGGAGGAACGGTAAAGTTGTCTTCGTGTGACCAGGTCATGGGTTCGAACCGTGAAATCAGTCACTGATGCTAGCATCAGGGTAAGTTGTCTACATCACACCCTTAGAGTGCGGCCCTTCCTCGGACCCTACATAAATGTGGGATACTTCGTGCACTAGGCTGCCCCTTTTTAGTCAGTGAAGTTACATAGTCAGTACATATAACTTAATTCTCAAAGTTATTATATGGGATTTTCATTGTTGCTAATTTTTTTTTTTTGGTGGAATAGGGGAAATAAGTTGAATGTGACATCTTTGGAAGATTGGATAAGCCAAGGAAAAGGAACAGCATTAGATCATTCCATGAAGTTGTTCAATCATCTTAAAGAACTAGGAGTTAAGATCTTTCTTGTTTCTTCAAGAAAAGAACATCTTAGATCTCCTACCATTGACAATCTTGTCCATGTTGGTTTCTATGGATGGACTAGCCTCATACTAAGGTTTGAAATTTTTGTTATCAATTTATTTGGTTTGTTGTTATATATAATTTAAGAGATTTTTACTTATTTTTAATGTGTTTTTTGAATCGTGGAAGCAGCCACTAATGCTTGCATTATATTAGATTATCTACGTCACACCTCTTAGGGTGCGGCACTTTCCGAGTTCTGCGTGAATGCGAATGTTTTGTGCATCCGATTGCCCCTTTTTTTCTAATGTGTTTTTTTGGTTATTGAATATTTTAGAGGTCAAGAAGATGAATGCAAAAGTGCTCAAGGATTCAAGGCAGAGGTAAGGAGTAAACTAATAAGCAAAGGCTATAGAATTTTGGGAATTGTTGGAGATCAATGGAGTAGCATTGAGGGACTTCCAAGTGCAAAAAGAACATTCAAACTACCAAATCCATTATATTATGTTGCTTGATTTGGATCATAATTTGTTTCTTTTACTTGTGAATTTGTCATGACTTTGTGAGGAAAAAGCATAACTTATTGATGTGATCTGTATTTTTTTTTTTTTTTTTTGTGATGTGGTTTATTGAAGGAAATAATTTCTCAAGCAACTTGATGATTTTGTTGTTCATTTCGCACTAAATAAGTGAATTTCAAGATTGATTTGTCCATTCTTTGTGGCAATTATTGGACCTGGCAATCGTCAACCACTACCCACCCTTAAGGTGCATGTGCACATTTAAGAATGGAGACGGACAGAAAATAAAGATAATTCTCCTCCTCGATAGATTTAACTATTCACTCTTTTGTCAAAGTGTATGAACTTTCACCAATATTTTAAAATATTGTTTTTATTATACTAAAATAAAAAATTACAAACTTATAATACTTTCGGATAATTTTTGAATATTAAAGTATTTAATTTTAAATATTTTAAAGTATTATGTTGATCATTTTTAAATATTTAAATTTTTAATTTTAAAATATTTTAAATTATTAAGTTGATTTAATCTAATTTAAATTCAAAAATTATCAAATTGACTGTCATGTTAATTTGAGACTAGGTATAATAATACTTCACATTTTTACAATACCTTAACAAGTTGTGATAAGTTACCTAGAACCCGCTTGGATTAGCTGATTGTAAATAACTAATAAGCTTAAAGTGCTAAAAAGTAAACTTTAGCCGTGCTAAAACTGATAATAAGCAATTGATGTGTTTAGTAGAAAAGTGATGACAAGTTATTCTTTTATTAAAATGACTAAAATATCCTTAAAAACTTTACTAAAAATTATAAATTAATTTTTTTTTTGTAAAACAGATGAACAACGAATATGGAATAAAAAGAAAGTTAGAAAATTTACTTTGGAAAAAATATTTTGTGAATTAGAAAACATTATTAAGGATAAACTAGTAAAAACCTTGGTTAAACTAAAAGTGCTTATACGCTAAAAAGCATAAGTTGAGAATGACCAACTTATAGCTTATTTTAGCTTATAAGCACTTGGCTTATTAGCACTTTGAGTATTTTACCAAACGCGTAAATAAGCCAAAAGATGCTTATAAGCCAGCTTGACCAGCTTATAAGCTTGGCCAAACACTCTCCTAGTTTTTCCAAGTTATCAAATCATATATTTTACATATACAATGTACTATTTGTAATCACAACAAGAACTATAGATCATAGAAGCAACTCATTGTATATTTGGAAGTCTTTCTTCAAACTATACTTTCCTGCTTAGTTTCTGCAAGTCTTTTTAGTATATCTCAACACATATATGCACAATTGATAGTCAGAAACTTAAAAGCAAACAAATACATTACAAGAAACTCTACCTATTGCATGTGATAATAGCAAAAGTTTTCAAAATTCAAGAAAGAAACAATCACAAATGTCTCCTTTTAATTCTAGGGGTATCTCCAATCTATCAAACTGGAGTTTAAACAGTTGTGCAATATAATTCTGGATACATTGCAGAGTTGCTTAACGAAGGAAAACGATTAAACATCGTATGCCAAAATAAGAGTTTCAAGACTATTTCCCAGCTTACTACGTCTACATATGCAATCGAACCTATTCTTTCTTCGCGTAATCACCTCCCGTTTGTACCTTGGCGCAATAGTCGAACAAACTCCCATCGAAGCAGCGTCTTATTGCTTCTTTGGATAAGAAACCATCTTCATCTTTAGCAAGGAGGTACAAAATTCCCCACTCCATTTTGGTGGCAATCCTTCAAATTGAAGCAAAAGATGATCAAATGGTTAAAGCAACTACATATACACAAACATAAAGAAACAAAATGGAGAAAGTATGTGTTTGGAACCTTACCAGCCAAAGAAATCAAATACTTCTCTATTAGCCTGAGTCATATCCCACAATTCTCCAAGAGTAAGCTTATCCGGCACGGTCCGAGCGTACTTGCTAAAGATGTTTTCAAAGTTCACAGGAAGATATCTAAGGGGAAAACCGCAGAATGAGTACAAGTTCATGAAGTTCGTAATATGATTTCAGATTGATGACTAGTATACTTGCCTGCCTTCTCTGTCATAGGTCCCGGAATCACTTCCATGCTTGCACTTGTGTATATTATGAATATATATTGGAAGTAAAGGCGACGGAAACCACCCCTGGTTACAGTGCGTTATTAACAGAGAGAAAACATAAAACCGACCACTAGCAGAGTAGGTAAACAACCAAGCATAGTTCTGATTTTCATTTGTTATGACTACAAGTATTAAGTAACTCTTCTTTGACTTACCGGGAGAGTAGGATAACTCATAGCAGAATGGATGACAATGGCCATTATAAACGAACCAATCATGTTGAAACCAAGTTGACGAAATCCTGTTCAAAGCGAGTAGAAAGGATAAGAAAAATCAAACATTGACAAGGTTATACGAGCTAATGGTTCTGATCGATATTAAAATCTTGATGCAAACAAAGTGACCGAAATTATACTTCAAAACAAAATTGTATCATGCCATTAAGCCAAACTACCCTCTTGGAAATTATTCTGCCTTATTACAGACTATAATGATAATTTACCGATGTACGTTTCCCATGGATAAATGATGCCATCATCATCCTGGTCGAAGAAGGCTGCATGCTGCTGAAGAACACTCATGCCGTTGTGCCTGTGGCCAGGAGTTCCGTTGGGATGCTCCATATCAGGAGCAACCAATCCTCTAGCCATATCTGAATATTTTAAGTGTCGTAAGAAGGCCACTATTGTACAAATTACAAAAAAAAAAAAAAAAAAAAAAAAAAGGACAACAAACACTAGCAAAACTTGCATCCATTCAATTAATAATGAACCACCAAGTGATAACTGCACAAGAAGCCACAAATTTGAGCATCAACACTTAAATACTGAGGCTATACCACAACAATTCATTCGACTTCACAGATAAAACACTCTCAATGAATGTGCAGTTATCTTCATGAACAACACGCTTGTTATAGTTAATATCTTTAGGTTGATCAGCTGCCATAATTCGACTCTGAATAAACTATACAGGGACACAAAGTCGATTTCTAATCATAGCTAATCTTCAAATATTCCTCGTGAAGTCAGATTCTCATTGGTAGTAGAACCAATGGAATGTATACAGGCACTTGAACTAATCCAATTTATTGTGTCATCCATTTATACATAATCTACTGCCATTTTTATTTTTTCAGCTACTACATCCGCCTAAATTATATGACACTTTTTTGGGTGACCTATATGACACTCTTTAAGATAACTCCCGTCAGAGAACTTTGCCGAAGGATAAATTGAACTCCAAATGATAAAAGTAAGAAAGAAATAACCGCCCGCTTTAAAACATCCTATTGTATCACCCTTCTTCTCCATCTTATTTATTGTTCTAAGGTGCCTTTGACTAGAGACCAAGACGACGGGTCATCATCGCCGACCTGGTTCAGATACCATCTTCTTTTTTCACTTTATTTCACCTTGCTCGACCTCCCTGGAGTAGCAGCATTGCATTTGTATACAACTTAGAGAACTTTCAAGACTTCAAATTCATTAAACTACTCAATGTTTTTTACACTTTTTCTGAAAGAAAGAGAAAAGGTTGGCAGTTTAGCTTAAGATTTTTCAACCATCACCTTAATATTTTCAACCACAAAATTCATGTGCTTAATTTTCAGAAGTCTTGGTTCAAGGGAAGATGATGCACACACTAATAGAATTCAGTACAAGATACCTTCTAAACACATAGATAACCTGCTTTGCATTAAAACTCACTACCCTTCTGCCTAATGTACTATTCCTTCCATCGCAATTTATGTGACACATTTTCCTTTTTAGTCAATCTCAAAAAGAATACACCTTTCTATATTTGGTAACAATTCTACTTTAAATTTCCTATTTAAACTTAATCAGATAATTTGTAGCCACACAATCTGTGGTTTATTTTAGACCAGAAGTTTCAAAAGTCTTCCTTTATTTCTTGAACTCCGTGCCCGGTCAAACACATTCTCACATAAATTGGGGCGAAGGGAGTACCATTCAGCCTACTTTTCATTCTACATTACTAGTCACGCGCATTACCAGCAGCTATAAAGGCTGATGCCCATATTAACTAAAATTTACTCAATATAAAGAAACACGCAAGTTTAGATGCGAACTAATAACAGTCGACAACCAACCAAATAAGATCTTCATGAAATGTTCAAGACCTGAAACATAACTTGCAAATTTATCCACTTTCAATAGGAAACATACACACAATGTGCTAGGACTAATCCAAGAAGTCTTATTTGCTACTGCAATCAACACTACTATTGATCTAAACTGCTGTAATTACTTACATTTAGATCAACAAATACCTTCACACAACTACATTTTTTTTCCCAATTCTACACTTTCCAACATTGGCATTTAACTATTCTCTAAGCTTGCTTTCCGGTCTATCTTCAAAAGAAGAGGATGTTTTAGTGCAATTCAACTATTGTACAAGCTTATCTGTCCTTTTTTCCTTTTACAGATTACTCGTTCCACTTATTATTGGTAATCTTTCGCTGTCAGCGTAGAAAATTAAAGTTAAACTTTATAACTAAAGAGTCATTAACCACCTTATTATAGATCAGTAAGCTCGATAAGCAGAAATAGTACTACAAACACGCAAATATAACAACAGTTGAGCTATACAGAATTAAAGAAAAAAACTAAATATGAAAGCAATGGTAAAGTTGTCGCCATGTCTCCCTAGGACAACCCCTGAAAGCAACCAACTAATCCTTACATTAGAATAGGCTTTCTACATTACAGGCCTTTGGCGTAGGGCTGAATGCTCTTACGCCCGTGCAGGAAGCATTGTGCACTGGACTACTTTTTTTTGTTTTAAGTTCTCCAATCAAATCAAGTTTTCAACTAGAATTGAAGTAAAAGATATTAGATTCATATACATATATAGAAAACCAAAAAGTAAAAAAAGAAGAAGCAAACTTACATGGCTTAGGAATAGAAGTTTCCAAATCAGTTCTAACTTTACGTTCTATAGTCACTGGAGCAAGAGAGGCCTCTGGCATCAATGCTGGATTCCTCTCCAGTCCACCTGCTGTTATTGTCGTTGCTGCCATCTATTCTCACTCTCCACTTTCCAAATTTTCTCTCCACACACTATATATATAATAACCCTTCAACTTCAAGATTCTGAAATCAAGAGATGTAACAGGAGGAGTATATTGAAATACAGAGAGAGGGTTCAGGAAATTCGTGGCAAGAATGTGTAAGAGCAATGGAGTTATGTAAAGGTTACAAGTGGAAGTGTGCATGAGTGGCTCGCGACAGTTTTGTGCAGCTTATGACACGTACGGTCAAAGGTGTCCTATTCTTCCCGACGAATAGGACAGTTTACACTTATCAACAGTAATTAAATATAGAGCATTAAAGGGATGGTTTGGTACGAGAGATAATTCAGAAATTAATTTCGAGATTAAAATTAAGATAAATTTATTACATGTTTGGTTAGGATAAATTCGTGGTATAACTAATTTCAAAATTAATTATTACGAGATTGTAGTATTTTTTTACCCTCGTGGAAGGGTGAGATAACTAACGGGATAATTAATCTTCAAATAATTAATCATGGAATAACTCATTTTTCAAACAAATAACCTTTAAGGGATTGTTTGGTACATGGGATAAGGTGGTATAAGATATGGGATTATATTTTATTTGGTTGACAGTATAAATTTATCTCAAGATAAATTTATATCGATAACCAAATATAGTATAAATTTATTCCCAGATTTAACCCAGAATATCCCACCTTTTCTAATCAAACTTGAAATTGTTTTATCCCACCTCCCAGGTAGGATAAAGTAATCTAATAATTATAATTCCAGGATTATAATCCAGGGATAATTTGGTTCGCCTGCTAAAGGACCCCTAAGGGATTGTTTGGTATAATGGTGGGATAAATCAGAATATCCATGGGGTAAGATAGTCATGTGATAAGCTATCCCATCTTTTATATGAGGCTAATTTTACCATTTTAGTATAAAATTTATTTCGGAATTTGTTAATACATATAACCATATAAATGAGATAAATATAATCCTAAATTTTATCCTGTGATTATTATTTTTATTTCTTGTACCAAACGACCCCTAAAGGTGTCATCTTCTTCCAGGACAAATATAGAGCATTAATAAGTTGAACTTTTAGAGCCATAAATAAACTAATTAACAGTAATCAACTTTTTAAAGAAAACTGTAATTGTTTAAAAATATTACTTTAGGAGAAAAAAATTGATTTCATGCTCGATTCTCCTAACTTGTGGAGATTAGTGTTACGGATCGTTAGAACTTGCTAATTATATGACCACTAATCCTGTTATTATCTTATATTATGAAATATTAATCACAAGTAATATTTAAGAAATTGTCGAAGAATTCTGAAATCTTCGGTTAGCACAAATTTCTTCACAAAAGAGCAACTAAACTAATGCATGTCTTAGTGAGCATGCTACATTCTGAAAGTTTAAGTAAATAGCATCCAATTATGCAGTAGCTTTAATATCTCAGTTATTGCCTTCATCTAAAAGACGAAAAAGAGTACTTTAAAAAACATATTTGGAGTACTACATTAATAAAGAAATACATCTAACGTATTGTATTAGGTCCTTATCCAACTTAACTTTACTGGCTTTTGCTTTATGCTACTTTAATTTTCGATTTTTCTATTTATCTGATTGCATAAACACATCTTTTCAAGATCTCACACAATTACTTCTTTCTTTGTTCTTCTTTTATTGTTCAATCTAATTTAGTTTTTGTTTATCGAACATTCTACATTCGATAACATTTATACGATGCATCTGATGATGACATGATAGAGAATATCACAACTTCAAAAATTCACATATGTACTTTAAAGGTTATTCCTAATTTGCTACACACTGTCCGGGGAAAACTTTTTCCACCCTAATAGCCCTCAAAGATCCTTTTCCAACACACTCAATACTTATTTTAATAAATCGAATATTCATGACTCTTTGACTGTTGAGTACCTTAGAGGTTAACCGGTATTCTAAGATAGATTTTTTTAGGCTTCAGACTGATACAGAAAAGAGTTTATTGCTAGTCGATAGGTAGGAGTCCAAAACGCTTTTGATGTTTTTTTCGGGACAAAAACCACTTTTATACTGCTTAAAAAAAAGTTATATAAATGAATAAAACGCAGTACTATACTGCGAACTACGTTAACGAAAATTAGCCCGTTAAAGTAAAATGCAGTATCATACTGCGTTTTATTTTAATTTTTTTTTTGTAATTCGTAGTACCGTACTGCGTTTTACTTCAATTTTTTTTTATAATTCGCAGTATAATACTGCGTTTTATAAAGCAGTTCGCAGTATTATACTGCGTTTTACTCTAGTTTTTGGCCCACCAATAATGAACTGACATAACAATAATTCAATACATAAAACGTAGTATTGTACTGCGTTTTACATTCGGACTTGCCTTATTTAAAGGCGTTTCAATTTTATGAAAATTCATTCAATCTTCAAACTTACGTTCATACTTCTCTCTTCTTCTTATCAATCATTTTTTTACAATGTCTGAAGTGGCAAAAATAAGGGTTTCACTATATTGGGGGGGTGAGGTTGTGTTGGAGAATAACTCTGTGAGGTATAGCTCACCTCCACAATGTCATGTTAAATTGCCGCTTACTATGGAGTACGATAAATTGGTATCGTTGTTACGTAAAAAAATGAATGAGAGGTGGCGTTCGGTTAACCTTAAAATAACCGGTAGATTTCCGTATTCAGTGACTCCGCAAGGGTTTGCTTATTATTCTGAGTTTAACATCGAGGATGATGAAACTCTTAGAGATTTTTTGCGGATTTCGAATGAATACAGGGAATTTATTGGAAATATATGTCAAGGTGGAAGATGTTCCCAATAATGAGGGCGTGCATAGTAGGGATATCCCCCAGTCATCGGGTGGTTATTCTGGAGCAGTTTTTGCCGGACAGATTGCTGATGAAAAAGCTTGTCTTGATTTAAACTTGTCACCACCAACGAATGAGCAGTTGCAAAATAATTTTTCTACTTTATATAATCAACAAGACAACTGGTAAACTTCAATTCTGTGGGTGCTTTAGCGATGTTTATTTTATGTTTTAATTGGATTTGTATTAACACTCATATTTTTCATAGGGGGTACCGTCCGGATACGAATTTTACAAGTCATGACCCCGCCCCTAGTTGAAATATGTGTATTTCTGGAGTATTGGACCACGGTGGTCCATCCGGGAGTCATCACCAACAAGCAAATATCCATCATGAAACGTCAAGACAGTACGACTTGTAAGTAAAGTGATATAGCTATATCTAAAGTATTTATCTAGTTGGGTATATTATCATTTTGTTATTTTTGTGCAGTGAAAACGAGATTCTTGAAGCTCCTAACCTCACACAGTTGCCCATAGACGACGTATTTACTCGTGATTTGGCAGATGCGCAGAGTCAGGAAGATGATAGTGATTATGACAACAATGCGGATGAGTCTGGGGATGACACACCCTTCCATGATGAGGGTGATGATGAGGAGGAAGTGAATGTTGAACCTGAGCTGACGAGGGAGCATGTTCCTCCACCTCCCGCTAGACCAAGAGTGTACGAGTCCCACGTGCCATTTCATGAGCGGAATATTCCCTACCTTGATAATTTGCCAAGCATGCCGAACGTGGATGCCCTCACAAGGGATGATGATGAATTTCGGTCAGCGATGTGGGATGAGTCTAGACCAGCTATTCTGACAAAGGGCATGTATTTCCCTAATAAAGCTCACTTAATTAAGGCTGTAAAAATCTACAGTATAAGAGAGTGCCGTGAGATGACAGTAAGTGAGTCAACTACGGAGAAATACAAGGTTGTATGTCGTAGAGACTTTATGGGTTGTCACTGGATGTTGCGTGCCACCAAGAAGAAATCAGGTTTGTGGAAAGTGGGTAAATTTATTAGCGAGCACAGATGTGAAATGGACACATACAATGAGAATCACTTCAACTTGGATGTGGACTTGATTTCTCTTGTCTTGATTCCATATTTGGAAGTGTCCATTAGGTTCAAGATTAAAGAGTGTATTACAGCCGTCCACCAGGAGTATGGTTGTACTATAACCAAAAGAAAGGCATATCTCGGTCGCAAACGTGCCTTTGAACTTATTTATGGTAACTGGGATAAGTCTTTTTCAAATCTGCCCAGGTACATGGCCGCACTACAACACTTTAACCCCGGGACTGTTGTTGAATGGAGGCGTGAGCGGAGTCCGGACAGACCCGAATATATTTTCAACTATGTGTTCTGGTCATTTAAACCAACAATTGATGGTTTTGTGCATTGTCGTCCTGTTACTTCCATAGACGGTACTCATGTCTATGAAAAGTATGATATTAAGCTTTTGATTGCAGTTGCAGTAGATGCCAACGGGCAAATATTTCCACTAGCTTTTGCCATATGTGCCAACGAAAGTGAAGAGACATGGACGCTTTTTTTAACCACTTGAAGCAGCACGTTGTCACACAGCGTTCAGGTATTTGTCTAATATCAGATCGGCATGGTGGTATTTTAAGTTCTGTATGTCACTTGCCTGAATGGCAGGAACCATATGCATACCACCGTTACTGTGTGTGTCACCTGAAGGCCAATTTCCAAAAAAATATCCTGACAAGGCATTGCATGACTTAATGTGGATGGCTGCAACTGAGCACCAGTAGTGCAAATTCACGAGGCGCATGGAAGCGATCCGACAATTAGAACCACGAGCCTATACTTGGTTGATGGGCATGAGCTTCACATGTGGACATTACATGTTGATGGCGGAAGACGATGGGGAGCCCTCACTACAAACGTGTCGGAGTTATTCAACGGCTTGTTGAAGTCTGCCCGTGGACTGCCTGTCACTGCCATGGTCCGCATGACATTCAAACAGAGTGCGGAGAGGTTTGTTGAAAGGCATGCAGCTGCATCAGCATTGATGGACAGGGGTGTTCAATTTATGCCAATACCCATGAGAAGATTTGAAAGGTCCAGGAGGCGAGCACAGTGGCATTCATTTATTCAGTACGATCATGAACGGGGTGTTTTTGAAGTTAAGACCGCTATCCGCGGACACCGTGGGAATAATCTACAGACGGTGAATGAAAATAGAAGGTTATGTTCATGTGGGAAATGGACCATCTACCATATGCCGTGCGTACATGCGTTGAAGTGCTTTCAACAAGTTGGATATGAGGCAACAAACTATATTGATAGGCAATACAGTGTTGTTGCATACGTAGACACGTATAGTGGGAAGTTGCAACCATTAGGTGCTGAGCATTATTGGCCGCCGGAACCTTTTAAGATGGTATGTAACAAGGACTATTTGCGCAAGCTGCAAGTGCAAAAGAGAACGCGTATATGGAACCAAATAGATATTGGTGACACCGTTTATGTGCGTAAATGTGGCATATGCTCGCAAACAGGATACGACCGTCGTAAATGTCCTTCAGGTGGTGTGCGTGGTGGTGGTAATCCGGCTCCTGGTGCAAGTTCGTCGAATGTACCCAACTATCAAGGATACCCCTAGTCTTTTATTTTGTTTTTTTTTTGTAATACGTGTTTGTACTTGTGTATGTTGCAATATATATCAAATAAAATTATGTTCCACAATTTGGAATAAGTGAAGAAAAAGTTGTTTAATTGTAGGAAAATGTAAATAAAACATTACTACAACACAAACACAAACATAACAGGACAACATAATAAAAATACATGAAATATGAAAAATACACTAAACATATGCATGCCAATGTTTAGTCCCGGTTTCCATTTATTCTCCGCTCCAACCACTTAAATCGTTCTTCCATTTGTTCTTTTTCTTCTTCTACGTCTTTCAGTTTCGCCTTCACCTCCGCAAGTTCCCGTTTATATTTTTCTTTTCGTTCCTTTTGTGTTTCACAATTCCATTGTGCTTTCCATTTTTCTTCTCCCACCTCCTTCAGTTTCGCCCTCATTTCTACAATAATTCTATCGCTTTCTCTTTGTGTTTCTCGTTGGCATAAACACATATTATGAAGAAATTGCAGTTGTTCTCTGTAGCATTCTTGATAACATGGTTCATCCACCCATTCCTCAAAATCACAAATAGGTTCGCCGGGAACCTTGTATAACTGGTTCATACAGCACTAGTAGCGGCGTCCAACTTCACCACTGTCCCAACAATTTTGCATCGAGCATTCTTTTCCACAGTTGCACTTTGGTGGACGAAGAAGTTGAGCCATTTAATGAAATATTTGCTTTTAGTAAAAAAAACCTTACTTTTAATGAAATATTTGCTTTTACTAATTTTTAAGCACACAAAATAACTACAATGATGCCGTTATTTATAGGAGAAAAATTTAATACATAAAGCGTGGTATAGTACTGCGTTTTATGGAGTTGTCTTGTCATTCTTAAAAAGATGAAAACCGTGTGAAAAAAGCTGGTTTATTGCAGAAAAAATTTAATACATAAAGCGTGGTATAGTACTGCATTTTATGGAGTTGTCTTATCGTTCTGAAAAAGATGAAAACCATGTGAAAAAAGCTGGTTTATTGCAGAAAAAATTTAATACATAAAGCGTGGTATAGTACTGCGTTTTATGGAGTTGTCTTGTCGTTCTGAAAAAGATGAAAACCTTGTGAAAAAAGCTGGTTTATTGCAGAAAAATTTAATACATAAAGTGTGGTATAGTACTGCGTTTTATGGAATTGTCTTGTCGTTCTGAAAAAGATGAAAATCATGTGAAAAAAGCTGATTTTAGTTATCCTTTGTGCAGTGATGGTTTTAGTTCTACTGTTTGTTTTTGTGTTACGTTTGCAATGTTTGTGTTTCTTGTGTACTGTTTAAGTAAAACTGTTGTTCAAACGCAATTAAAATAAAAATGTTGTTAAAAGATAATTGTTATCATTATTTACATAATGCACTATTTACACAAACTAAAAACCTAAGTAAATCAGTGAGTCCCGCAGCATGTGTGCTTCAGTGCTGCTGCTGGCCTGAGTCGCATCCCTTGTCGCCCGGGTACACTATCTGGATCATCATCATCAATCTGCCTCTTTATGTGAGGATGTGCAACATCATCGACACCACAGCTGGCAGGAACAGAAGAATAGGTCGTCGGGCCGTCAGCAACCTACAAAACAAGTACTAAACTTAGCAGGTGACAAAGTATATTTGTATTGTACGTGTTAAGTCAAAAAATATATTCCCACCGTTGTCTCGTCAGCCTCCTGAATATATGCATCCATGGTGTCCTCATCAAAGCATGTAGTAGCCTCAAAGATGGGCTAGGAAGAAGCCTTCATAAAAACCTTAAAAATTAATTAATGGCAGCTCATTAAGGAAAAGAAAACAAATTGAAATTTTAAAGAAATACAAACATACATGCGCCTGTGGTAGATCCGCATCAACCACCGGGGATGAGGCATAACTCAACCTGCGCCCGCCATCCACGTCCCGGGTGGGCCGATCCTCAGATGCGGTAGATGGGCATGCAAAGTACTGGTATACATCCCCGTCAAATGTACCCGTGATCGACAATGCTCCTGATGGGGTGACCTGCGATGCTGGCAGAGATAGCTGAAGACTGTACGAAAGCATGCTACTGGAAGGCTCATCTTCCCGAGGTATATAACCCGGCTGATCATCTCCAAGTGCCAAAACTCCAAAGTCCTCATCATGTCCCTCAACAGGTGGGTCGACAGGTGCCTCAACGCCCCCTTGCTGGGGACCACCTCCTCACCGTCCCCCACGACCCCGTGGGGCACCCCTACCTCGTGGGGCACCCCTCTTTCGTGCCCTACCCCTGCCTCGTGGGACACCCCTACCCCGATGGTAGTCCTCTAGCGCCGCATACTGAGCCTTGTGGTCCAACCTCACGGCATCTCTCGCCTGAAACAGGGTCCGACGAGCCAACTGTGCCACCCGCCGGCCATAGTCAACGACTGCAGGGATGTCGGTATGTTGTTGCATCTCTTGTCCCAACTGGTAGAGGTGATGATGGCCAATAGCCTGTGAAATATTTAAAATATTAATTAAATAATGCTATATCACAATTATACGATATTAATAAGCCAAAAAACATACCAGTGCGTCGTGTCTCCCGGCGTATGGTTTGTAGCACTCGCCAAGTACATGAATAGGGTTACCGATAATCAGTCAGGTGTGACAGCGGTACCATGACGCATACATATGAATAGTGGCCTCCTGGGTAAATGTAGGTGCTGGCGGAATACGGTCAGCTCGGTGCTCCTCCCAATTAAGGACCTGTTGCTCTAGCCATCCCATATATATATCGTCCAGCCTGGCACGGTCATCCTGCTGATAGTGTATAGCCACCCATCCAGGATCCCTCGGTATAGGCTGGGGATGGTGAAACTGGCGAAACATACGTTCTGTGGCATGATACTCAACCATATCGAAGAAGATCATCGGGATGGAGGTGCTCCAAAGCATTCGATCGACTGAGCAATAAAAAGGCAGTTGGGCTACTAACTCGTCGCTGTATGGCGTCCAGATGAACTGCCAAATAATAACATAAAAGTGAGTATGCGCAACACAATTCAATTTAAACAGGTAAGTGTAGGTACATATCTACCTGTCCGTCCACTAGCATATCTAGCACATCCCTGATAAGGGGGAGATTATGATGAGCATCGGTCCCTCGGTAGTTCCCACGTCGGAGAATCCACCTAGAAGCTAGAGGGAGAAACGGATAAGCCTCACTAGGCGCAAGTGCTGGTAGAGGTGGCTACAACGGCATGATCCGCTGTCAGGCCCAAACCTAAGATAAAAGGTTGATGTAAAATTTATAAGTCATTTCGACCATATAGAATTCGGAAAAATGAACAGAGTATTCGAAAATGTTGTCACCTGTAGGAGGGGCAGAAAACCACATATGTCCACTGCTGGGCCCATGCTCGCCCGACACATGCTCTTATACAGGTATGCGAGAACAGCAGCACCCCAACTGTACTGGGGTAAACCATCCAACTCCTGAAGATGATGGAGAAAACGCATACTCACTTTACTCCCCGAAGTGTTCGGGAACAAGACACACCCGAAAAGCAGGAGCAGCGCTAACCGCCTGTACCTCTCAATATGGAGATCCTCCGTCTCGCCGGTAATGTCTGGGTGCAAAAACGTCATATGATCTCTGATGGCTGACAAAGCAATGCGACTGCCCCCTCTTTGTACAGCGTCAATAACCAGTAAAATGCATCATCATATCCAAAAATTGTGCACGCGTCATGGATCTATTGTACTGGGGCAGTGCTACGGCCCGTCCATCTACGCGCAGCCCGTACAAAACCTAAACATCCTCCAGCGTGATGGTGGCCTCTCCAGTAGGCAAGTGAAAAGTGTGCGTCTCCGGTCGCCACTGCTCTACCAAGGCCGTGATGAGAGACCAATCAAGTTGCATCCGTCCAAGCTCAAAAATCGTATAGAAGCCCGTAGCCTGTAGACGCGCGACTACGCGGGCATGGAAAGGATGCTCCCCGATGAACTCCCACAAATCGTCAGGTCTCTTGGGGCGGAGAGGCTGCATCGATAACTGTCCCTCCCATACAAATGAGGACCTATGGTCTCCCTGCAACACTAGTAGCTGATCCTCGGCAGGTCCGGGATGCGCAGGCGGAGGAAAGTCCATGTCGTCTACTATAATTTAAACAAAATTAATTGTGTGTGTTAGCTTAATAAATTAAATAATTAATTATGTTTAAAATTGGACTGAATAATTATGTATGAGTTTCAAACTCGATATTTGAGGCCCGGTAGCACCGAGTTATCCTTAATTATTATGCGTGTTAATTTCAATATTTTTAGAATTGTGTCTGTTAGCTTAATAAATTAAATAATTAATTATATTTAAAATTGGACTGAATAATTATGTATGGGTTTCAGGCTCGATATTTGAGGTCCGGTAGCACCGAGTTATCCTTAATTATTATGCGTGTTAATTTCAATATTTTTAGAATTGTGTCTGTTAGCTTAATAAATAAAATAATTAATTATGTTTAAAATTGGACTGATTAATTATGTATGGGTTCCAGGCTCGATATTTGAGTTAATTTTACAACATATATTAATTTGTTACTTTTGTAAGTTTATTGTTATAAATTAAATAATTGATTTTGTAAAGTGTAATTGGAGTTACTACATACTTAAACTACATAGACTCTACGCTAAAAGGCTTTACATTTTACTACGCTAAAAGGCTCTATATTTTACAACACTAAAAGGCTCTATATTTTACTACACTAAAAGGCTCTATATTTTACTACGCTAAAAGGTCAATATTACATATAAAAACAACTAACATAAAATACAAATATGAACAAAAAACAAAATAAATAATATTAATTTTTTAACAATACAAATAATTTATCAAATTTTAACAATTTTTTGTACCAGAGCTAATAAATCAGTCCGGGTATAAATAAGATACAAATTTAAACACAAACATAACACAAATTAACATGGACATACATTAAACAATACAAATATGCATGTACTATACGAGTTTCGACATAAACAAAATCGAAATATCTTGATTTAAGTTTTTTGAATTTGATTGAAATCGAATTTTTGCACTCGAAAGAAGGAATTCAAATCTTGTCTTGTATATGGGACCTACACTCCTTGCTCTTTAGGTGACAGGTGGGGCCGATTTTTTTTTTTTTTTAAGTTTGTCGCGGGGTCGGGGAGGGGGACCAGAACAATCGAAATTTTTAAAGGAGAAGGAGCTGCGTTCAGTGGTCCAAGGAAGAAGAAGGGGTTGCGTTTTATAAAGCTGTTCGCAGTATTATACTGCGTTTTAGGTAAAACGCAGTATAATACTGCGAACTGCTTTATAAAATGCAGTATTATACTGCGAATTACAAAAAAAAATTGAAATAAAATGCAGTACGGTACTGCGAATTACAAAAAAAAAAAAAAACGCAGTATCATACTGCGTTTTACTTTAACAAACTAATTTCCGTTAACGTAGTTCGCAATATAGTACTGCATTTTACTCATTTATGTAACATTTTTTTTAAGCAATATAAAAGTAATTTTTGTCCAAAAAAACATCAAAAGCGTTTTGGACTCCGATTGGAAGAGGTGAATATATGATTGGAAGACCGCAAGGGTGAGTGTGGAGCCCGTATTGAAGTTTCTCAAAAGGCAGATAGATTCACCGAAGCTGAACTAAAGGTGTCTGCAACTAGGGTCCATATTTCAGTTTTGGTTTACCCATTTGTTGGTCAATATGAGCTTGACATTTTCTTGATAGAAGCACGGAGTCCGAAACCTAAGTAATGATTTTTGGGACTCAAAACATATTTATACAGTTTTAAAAAAAGTATTACTTTTCTATCTAAAACGTAGTATATTATACTGTATTTTACTTTAACGAAAATTTAGCCGTTAAAGTAAAGCGTAGTATAATACTGCGTTTTAGTTAGTAAAACGCAGTAATATAATGTGTTGTACTTCTCTTTTGTACAGTTACAACAGTCAACTTTGGGTATTAATATTTGCAGGTTTTGTCTAATGAAATGGAAGCAAGTAAAAGTTTGCTAAGTAGGTAGCTCTCGCTGTCAAATCCTACATCTGCAAAAGCTTTGATGTTCTTTGTACTACCTGATTTACTTGCTAGCCAATAAAGTTATTAACAGTAAATATTAATGTAAGCAAGAAATTCAATAACATCACTCCCTTTAGGTTAACAATCTCTTGGAGTTGTTAATAAAAGGAAATTTCTTATATTTGAATCCAATTCTAATGAAATTTTTAATTCTTTTTAGTCCAGTTCAATAAATAACGACTTTGCTGAAGATCGTTAGTCAAGTAACTCCATGTAATACTGTAATTTAGCTTCTCGTGGCCCGTATGCAGAATTATTTAGGTCTTTTTCTATATTTTTAAACCCTCCTAAATTATTGTGACTTTTTTACGTCTCTTCAGTTGTCTTTGTGTTAAAAATTACCGTAAGTCTCTATCTAATAGACTTTTTTACGTCTCTTCAGTTGTCTTGTTGTGTTTTATTCAGGGTGAAGCCACTATTAGTAATTTTGGCTCAAATATATATAAATAATCTATTCAGAATCCAATAAGTAAAAAGAATTATTATCCAAATTTAATTCATAAACTAAAAATTCTAACTCTTCATCTACTTCTATATGCCATGTACATTCAACATTCTTTTTAAGATTATGCGTAAAACTTCTCTATATTCTTTGTAATAATCTCTCAAACTCTTCATAAAATTATGTAAAATACGAGAATTATGGCTTAGTGTAAGATTTAAAAGGAAAAACAAGAAGAAGGAAGATGTAAGGGAAGATATGAGGAACAGAAACCTAAATAATGACCCAATTTTCCTGTCTCGTAATCAAGCAATATTGCCATGTCAGCTAAGTACCGTGAACAGTTACATGGACACTGTTGTCGTGTCATCAAGTGGGTCCCAAAGTTGAGTGTTGTCACTCTACAAAAGAGAAGTAAAACGCATTATAATGTACCATTTTACTAAAACGCAGTATTATACTATGCTTTACTTTAACGGTTAAATTTCCGTTAAACGGCTAGATAGAAAGTATTTTTTAAAATTGTATAAACGTATTTTGAATCTCAAAAGTCATTATTTAGGTTTCGGCATAAGTTGCCAACCTGTTTGGTAACTTTCAGGCAAAACTTTTAATGTTAAGGTTATTGATAAGATATAGAGATAACGTGAGAGAATTTATGCTTTTAATTAATTTAAACATAAAATAAAAATAATAAATAAACATACTCAAAAGTATTATTGATAAGAAAACATTCTCTCTCTCTCTCTCTCTCTCTCTCTATATATATATATATATATATATATATATATATATATATATATATATATATTATAATTGACATTATGGTTAAGCCAAGTGACAAGCTAATAAATGTCAATAGTATATGATAACTTTATTCTATATTTGACTATTTTAGTTATATATATATACGGAATTTGAATTAAAAGATAATTTTGATTTATAGATAAAGTTCTAAAATTCGAATTTAAATTAAAAATAAAATTTATCTTTTTTTTTATCATGTTATCATATGCAATAATGTTAGGAACTTTTGTTATTTTTTCTAATTATTTAAATACTACTTCACCTTCTAGCAAAAAAAAAAAACTACTCCATATAACTATCAAACTCTTTTACATTTAAAATCATATAAGTATAGTTCTTTGAAACACTATAGCTAGATTTTAATAAAACAAAATTCTTTTAAAATAAATGTAATATATAAGGTACATGTCTATATTTATCTAAATAACAAAAAAGAGTTTACAAAACTAAATAAAAGTTACTTATATATATATATAATAAAGTAAACATACATGCTGGAGAAAAAACGTTACAAAATAAGTCAATATTGAAAAAAAGTTGTTTCTTTTTTCTTTTTGAAGAATATTTGTTTCAAGAGTCAATTTGCATAAATGGACATTAAACAAATAACAAAACTTTGGCTATACAATTGCTATCATTAACTTCAATTTAGCACATTCAAGGAATTGAAGGGTATAAGCTGAACCCCCTTCATTTAGCTGTAGTCAAGCCAATATTGCAACGGTATAATATTTTTTTCGTTGAAGAATATTAGTTTTGAATCATTAGATTATGTGAAAGAGTTTTTTTTTTCAAACTCAACAAGAGAGAAATTAGTTTCTAAGTGATAGTTTCTATAGCGACTTTTAAGTGTAACAAAGAGTATATATAAAGAAAAAATTGGTATGACGTGAAATATTTTTTTTAAATGTAAACAAATTATTTCGAAAAAACTCTTTACTTTTTTTAATTCAAAGATAATAAAAAGATAAGATATTTTTGAACATTAGTAGAGAGTTTTAAAATTATTATAATAGAAGTTATATCATGGATAAACTCAAAAATCGAAATCTTATGGAATATTTACATAATATCCGGCCATATTTATTGTTTACTTTTTATAGCTAATATAAATAAATGATATACCGATAACACACGATTATACACATATTATATATGAATTATATGTAAATTACACATTATTCTATTTTTTTAATTTAAGTAGTCCGGTGAGCACCTATTTAGGCTAATAGATAAAGCCAAAAGAAAAATATGAAATAATTTCAACCAAAGACTAAAAATATAATTAAAGTTCATATGTAGACAATTTTTATTAAAACTCATCCTTTTATAGTGAAATAAATTAATTTTTTGTAACAAAAGAAATAATGACATAAAAAAATGATAAAAGAAAATAAATATTGAAAAAAATGTTATAAAGATCTAAAAACGAGAAATAAAAGATGACAACAAATTTCTTCTTTATGTTTCATCTTTTGTTGAGTATAAAAAATTCGAAAGTTAATCTCATCGATTTCAATTTTTTTTTTTCAACTCAAATACATAGATTATAAGATAAGGATATCTTAGAATATTTTTTTTAATTTACATTATGTGTCGTTTCTAAAAAATCACTATTACTAACAAACTGATATGATATTCGAATTTGAATTGGAATGCAATTTGAGTAGTTTGCATTGAGGTTAAGCCAAGTATGATGTCGAAAAATAACTACTTGACAATTTTAAGACAATATATATAACGTTTTATAATAATAATCAACTAATTTAACATTTAATGATTCAAAGAATAATTTTTTTTGTATATATAGGGTATTAAAAATTCAAATTCTGGGGCTAGAGATATCGATAAACTTAAAGTGGAGTCATATTGAAATAAATCTGCCCAAAGAATCATTTAAATTTTTAGATAGCCGATTAAAGTGAATTTTAAATTAACGATAATATCTTCACTTGCATCATTATAAAGATAATCATTATTATAATATATATAAAGTTTTAGAAATTGAAATTTCAAAATATGAAAGAAAAAATCATACCAAATAATAGTTCAAATCGTAGTATAAGAGTCACGTCGTAATCAAAGAATCGTTTATATCGTATCAACCTTTGTGCTTTACCATAAATATGAGTTATTATTTCACGTTATGGCTATTTTTAGGTTCCAATAACACCTATGAGAATAGTGCAAAAATAAAATTATCACTACGAGAATTGAGAAAATATTAGTATTTTTTCATGTAGTGTTTCTTAATTAATATCTGACGATTATCTATAATTATTTAGAAGGTTTAAATGTTAAGGTTATTTACATATAATTCAAATTACTCAGATATTTAACATGGTTAATGTCAAATATCAAAATGGAGTAAAAAAATTCACTAGCTAAAGATTTTTTTATATTTTTAGATAGCCAACTAAAATGAGTTTTCAAATTAAGAATAATATTTTCAATTACATTATTATAAAATAATTATTATTGAAAAATAATGTTTTAGAAACTGAAATTTTAAGAAAGAAATATTTTTTAAGAGATATCAACACACCAAATAAGGGTTCAAGTAGTAGTAAAAGAGTTAAGTCTTTTCCAAAGAGTCATTCATTGTCTCAATATTTGATTATTTTGCCATAAATATGAGTTATTATTTTGCTTCCTGACTATTTTTAGGATCTAATGACACCGGCAAGAATGATATCAAAAAAGAAAAATAGAAGAAATTATTAATTTTTTCATGTAGTTAATATACAATGATTATCTATATTTACTGAGAAAGTATAAATTTTAAGATTATTTACATACAATCCAAATAACTTAAATATTTGACATCATTAATTAGTGTCCGCGCATCCGCGCGGGGTACTAATACTAGTATATATTAAAACAAAAAAGTTACCATATATAATTGACATTATGGTTAAGCCAAGTGGCAAGCTAATAAATGTCAATAGTATATGGTAACTTTATTCTATATTTGACTATTTTAGTAAATACAAATATAATATATATATATATACACACACACGAAATTTGAATTATAAGATAATTTTAAATTTATAGATAAAATTTTAAAATTTGAATTTAAATTAAAAATAAAATTTATCTTTTTTTATCATGTTATCATACTTAATTCGGTTAATGATCATATGCAATCATGTTAGGAACTTTTGTTATTTTTTCTAATTATTTAAATACTACTTCGCCTCTAGCAATAAAAAAACTACTCCATATAACTATAAAACTCTTTCACATTTAAAATCCTATAAGTATAGTTGTTTGAAATACTGTAGCTAGATTTGAATAAAATAAATTTCTTTTAAAATAAATGTAATATATAGGGTACATGTCTATGTTTATCCAAATAACAAAAAAGAGTTTACAAAACCTAATAAAAGTTTATTTACATATATAATAAATTAAACATACATGCTGGAGAAAGAAACATCACAAAATCAGTCAATATTAAAAAAAAGTGGTATTTTTTTCTTCTCGAAAAATATTTGTTTGAAGAGTCAATTTGCATAAATGGACATCAAATAAATAACAAAACTCTGGCTATACAATTGCTATCATTAATTTCAAATTGAAAGGTATAAGCTGAAACCCCTTCATTTAGCTGTAATCAAGCCAATATTGCAAGGGTATAATATTTTTTTCGTTGAAGAATATTAGTTTTGAATCATTAGATTATGTGAAAGGGTTTTTTTTTCAAACTCAACAAGAGAAAAATTGGTTTCTAATTGATAGTTTCTATAGCGACTTTTAAGTGTAACAAAGAGTATATATAAAGAAAAAATTGGTATGCCGTAATTTTTTTAAAAAAATGTAAAGAAATTATTTCGAAAAAACTCTTTACTTTTTGTTCTTAAAAGATAATAAAAAGATAAGATATTTTTGAACATCAGTAGAGAGTTTTAAAATTATTATAATAGAAGTTATATCATGCATAAACTCAAAAAAACAAAATCTTATGAAATATTTACATAATATCCGGCCATATTTATTATTAATTTCTTATAGATAATATAAATAGATGATATACCGACAACACTCGATTATACATATATTATATATGGATTATATATAAATTACACATCATTCAATTTTTTAATTTAAGTGGTCAGGTGAGCACCTATTTAGGTTGATTAGATAAAGCCAAAAGGAAAAATATGAAATAATTTAAACCAAAGACTAAAAATATAATTAAATTTCATATGTAGACGGAATTTCCGAGCTTTTGAAATAATAGCTGTGGCACTCTCTTTCTTCCATAGAGAAGGAACTTATCCTTAGACTTTTGGAGCTTTGGCTTTGGTTTGGACCTGTACTAGTCCGAGAAGTGAGAGCACCAGGTTGGAAGATGCTGGTTCGAGAGGACCTGGAAAAATGCTAGTAAGAAGGAGGCTAGTTTGTTAGGTTGTAGATCTTCGACAATTTTTATTAAAACTCATCCTTTTATAGTGAAATAAATTATTTTTTTGTATCAAAAGAAATAATGATATAAAAAAATAAGATAAAAGAAATTAAATATTGGAAAAAAAATGTTATAAAGATCTAAAATCTAGAAATAAAAGATGACAACAAATTTCTTCTTATGTTTCGTCTTTGTTGAGTATAAAAAAATTGAAAGTTAATCTCATCGATTTCAAATATTTTTTCCAACTCAAATACATAGATTATAAGATAAGGATATCTTAGAATATTTTTTTTAATTTACATTATGTGTCGTTTTAAAAAAATTACTATTACTAACAAACTGATATGATATTCGAATTTGAATTGAAATGCAATTTAAGTAGCTTGCATTGAGGTTAATAATCAACTAATTTAACATTTAATGATTCAAAGAACAATTTTTTTTTTGTATATATAGGGTATTAAAAATTCAAATTCTGGAGCTAGTGTCACGACCCGGAATTCCCACCCTCGGGAGTCGTGATGGCGCCTACTCGTAGAAGCTAGGCAAGCCATGAACTTAGAAATCTTTAACTCTTCTGTTTTAATCCTTTTTATAGCTTATATTAACAAGTGATAAACATCTAAATAACAACGGAATATGAGAATTAAGCGGAAGTCTTAAATAAATATAAAACCAAAATGTTTCGGAAGTCAGCACATGTCTCTAGCCAGAAACTGGTGTCACAATATCCACGGACTATTAAGAGTACTACATACAACAGTTTGAAGGAAAAATAACACTGTTTGTCTCGGATACATGAGATAACAGAACATAATAAAAGATAGAGGAGACGCCGGGCCTGCGGACGCCTGCAAGGCTACCTCGGTATCTCGGTGGACTGAAGGCTGGCTCCCCTACTGCTACTGATCAAGTGTCGCTCCGGTATCTGCACAGTGTGCAAAGTGTAATATCAGCACAACCGACCCCATGTGCTGGTAAGTGTCTGGCCTAACCCCGGTGAGGTAGTGACAAGGCTAGGACCAAACTCCAGATAAACCTGTATAGTTATATAATATACAACGAAAATATAAACAAGTAATAACAGTTTAAAAGGGAGGGGGAAACATGCTTCGGGGAAAACATACCAATCCTGTCAGAAAGTTAGTAAAGTACGAAAGAACACTCGATGTCTACAATCAAAACAATAACAATACTGTTGCGATGCGCAACCCGATCCTTTATCATTTAAAATTGTTGCGGCGTGCAATCCGATCCACATATATAACTTTTGCGGCGTGCAACTCGATCCAATATAATATCTGTTGTGGCGTGCAACCCGATCCACATATATAACTGTTACGGCATGCAACCCGATCCAGTATAATATTTGTTGCGGCGTGCAACCCGATCCACATATATAACTATTGCGGCGTGCAACCCGATCCAATATAATATATATTGCGGCGTGCAACCCGATCCACATATATAACTGTTGCGGCGTGCAACCCGATCCTATATAATATCTAATGATATTACGGCGCGCAACCCGTTCCAAATATACAGTCAACGATAATCATAATTAATCACCGCGAAGTTTCCACCGTGGACCGCGAGACCTGGCTTCAGAGACCTGCAACTTCTTTAAATCTGCAACTTTTTCCTAAGTGTAAAAACATCCTGAAACTCACCCGAGCCCTCGGGGCTCCAAACCAAATGTCATACTAACTCAAAAACATTATATGGACTTACTCATATAATCAAATCATCAAAATAACCTCATGAACATCAAATTAAATCTCGAGATTAATGAAGTTTTCTCAAAAGTTCTTTAAACATAAATTTTGCAATTTAGGTCCGAATCACGTCACATGACATCTGTTTTTCACCAAATTCCACAGAAATGTCTTAAATCATATATAAGACCTGTACCCAGCGCCGGAACCAAAATACGGGCCCGATACCATCATGTTCTAATCAAATTTCATTTCAAATTTCTTTAAACAAATTCCAGAAAACAATTTCCTTTAAAAATTCATTTCTCGGGCTTGGGACCTCGGAATTCGATTTCCGGGCATACGCCTAAGTACCATATTTTCTTGCGGACCCTCCGGGACCGTCAAATCACGGGTCCTGGTCCGTTTATCCAAAACGTTGACTGAAGTCAAATTAGCTCATTATATAACCAAAACTTATCATTTTTCACAGATTATCATGTTTAAGCTTTCCGGTTACGTGCCCGGACTGCGTACGCAAATCGAGGTGACTCTAAATGAGGTTTTCAAGGCCTTAGAACACAGAAGTTTTGTTTTAAAACAAGTGATGACCTCCACCTCTAAAACAACCGTTCGTCCTCGAACGGACAGAAGAAGGAAGTACCTGAGTCGGGGAAAAGATGGGGATAACGGCTCCGCATATCGGACTTGGACTCCCAGGTTGATGCCTCAGGAGGCTGACTTCTCCACTGAACACGAACAGAAAGAAAACTTTTCGACCTCAACTGACGAATCTGCCAGTCTAGAAGAGCTACCAGCTCCTCCTTATAAGACAAGTCCTTGTCCAACTGGGCAGTGCTGAAATCTAACACGTGGGATGGATCGCCGTGATATTTCTGAAGCATGGAAACATGAAACACTAGATGCACAACTGATAAGCTTGGCGACAACGCAAGTCTATAAGCCACCTCTCCCACTCGATCAAGAATCTCAAACGAGCCAATGAACCTAGGGCTAAGCTTGCCCTTCTTCCCAAATCTCATCACGCCCTTCATAGGCGACACTCGAGGCAATACCCGTTCACCTACCATGAATGCCAAATCTCGAACCTTGCGGTCGGCATACATCTTTTGCCTGGACTGAGCTGTACGAAGCCTATCCTGAATAATCCCGACCTTGTCCAAGGCATCCTGAACCAGATCCGTACCCAACAATCGAGCCTCTCCCGGCTCAAACCATCCAACCGGAGATCGACATTGCCTACCATATAAAGCCTCATAAGGAGCCATCTGGATACTCGACTGGTAACTGTTGTTGTAGGCAAACTCTGCTAAAGGTAAGAACTGATCCCACGAACCTCCAAAATCGATGATACAAGCTTGGAGCATATCCTCCAAAATCTGAATAGTCCGCTCGGACTGCCCGTCCGTCTGAGGATGAAATGATGTACTCAACTCAACCTGGGTTCCCAACTCTCGCTGAACTGCTCTCCAGAAACGCGAGGTAAACTACGTACCTCCGTCCGAAATGATAGATACAGGCACACCATGAAGACAAACAATCTCCCGGATATAGATCTCAGCTAACCTCTCGGATGAATAGGAGACTGCCACAGGAATGAAATGCGCTGACTTGGTCTGCCTATCAACAATGACCCATACTGCGTCGAACTTCCTCCAAGTCTGCGGGAGTCCAACAACGAAATCCATAGTGATTCGCTCCCACTTCCACTCGGGAAGCTCAATCCTCTGAAATAAACCACCAGGCCTCTGATGCTCGTACTTAACCTACTGATAATTCAAACACCGAGCTACATATGCAACAATATCCTTCTTCATTCTCCACCACCAATAACATTGCCCAAATCTTGATACATCTTCGCAGCGCCCGGATGAATAGATTACATGGAGCTATGTGCCTCCTCTAAAATCAACTCTCGGAGCCCATCTACATTGGGTACACAAACTCGACCCTGCAATCTCAAAACTCCATCATCATCTAAGGTAACCTGCTTAGCACCTCCGCGCTGCACCGTGTCTCTAAGGACACACAAATGGGGATCATCATACTGTCGATCACAGATATGCTCCAATAAAGAAGAACGAGCGACCGTGCAAGCCAATACACGACTAGGCTCAGAAATATCCAACCTTACAAACTGATTGGCCAAAGCCCGCACGTCTAAAGCAAGCGATCTCTCACCAATCAGAATATAAGCAAGACTTCCCATACCGGCTGACTTCCTACTCAACGCATCAGCCACCACATTGGCCTTTCCCAGGTGATACAAGATAGTGATATCATAATCCTTCAACAACTCCAACCACCTCCTCTGCCTCAAATTCAGCTCCTTTTGCTTGAACAAATACTGAAGACTCTTGTGATCCGTGAACACCTCACATTCCACGCCATACAGGTAATGCCTCCAAATCTTCAATGCGTGAACTATGGCTACCAACTCTAAATCATGAACTGGATAGTTCTTCTCATGAATCTTCAACTGCCGCGAAGCATAGGCAATGACCTTGCCATCCTGCATCAACACTGCACCAAGCCCAATATGGGAAGCATCACAATAAACTGTATAAGGCCCTGAACCTGTGGGCACAACCAACACCGGTGCTGTAGTCAGAGCTGTTTTGAGCTTCTGAAAGCTCATCTCACACTCGTCTGACCATCTAAACTGGGCACCTTTTTGGGTCAACTTGGTCATCGGGGTTGCGATAGATGAGAATCCCTCCACGAACCGGCAATAGTAACCTTCCAGTCCCAAGAAACTCCGAATCTCTGTAGCTGATGCTGGTCTAGGCCAATTCTTGACTGCTTCAATCTTCTTCGGATCCACCTGAATACCTTCTGCTGATACAACATGACCCAGAAATGCAACTGAACTCATCCAGAACTCACACTTCGAGAACATAGCATATAGCTGACTATCCCTCAGAGTCTGAAGAACCACTCTGAGATGCTGCTCGTACTCCTCCCGGCTGCGGGAATATATCAAAATATCATCAATGAAGACTATCGCGAAGGAATCCAAATAACGCCTGAACACTCAGTTCATCAAATCCATAAAAGCTGCTGGGGCATTGGTCAACCCAAATGACATAACCAAGAACTCATAATGCCCGTACCGAGTGCGGAAAGCTGTCTTAGGGACATCAGATGCCCTATTCCTCAACTGATGGTAGCAAGATCTCAAGTCAATCTTTGAAAATACCTTGGCACCCTGAATTTGATCAAATAAGTCATCAATCCTCGGCAATGGATACTTATTCTTGATCGTAACCTTATTCAACTGTCGATAATCAATACATATCCGCATCGATCCGTCCTTTTTCTTGACAAACAACATCGGCGCACCCTATGGCGAAATGCTGGGTCTAATAACACCCTTCTCAAGCAAGTCTTGCAACTTTTCCTTCAACTCTTTCAACTCAGGCGGGGCCATCCGATACGGCAAGATAGAAATGGGCTGAGTGCCTGGAGCCAAATCATTGCAAAAATCAATATCCCTGTCGGGTGGCATACCCGGCATGTCTGAAGGGAATACCTCAGGAAACTCACGAACAATGGGAACAGAATCAATAGAGGGAACCTCTACACTAGAATCACGAACATATGCCAAATAGGCCAAACACCCCTTCTCGACCATGCACCGAGCCTTCACATATGAGACAACACTACGAGTAAAATGACTAAGAGTCCTTCTCCACTCTTTTACGAGGCATACCCAGTAAATCTAAGGTCACAGTCTTGGCGTGACAGTGCAAGATAGCATGGTAAGGTGATAACCAGTCCATCCCCAATATAACATCGAAATCGACCATGTCTAAAAGCAACAAATATACACGAGTCTCAAGACCCCCAATCACCACAATACAAGAACGATGGACTCGATCAACTACAATAGAGTCACCCACCGGTGTAGACACATAAACGGGAACACTCAATGAATCACTAGGCATAATCAGATACAGTGCAAAATAAGATGACACATACGAGTAGGTGGACCCTTGATCAAATAACACTGAAGCATCTCTATCACAAACCAGAATAATACTTATGATATCCGCATCTAAAGCCTCAGCTTCGGGCCTGGCTGGAAGAGCATAACATTGGGGCTAGGCCCCACCACCCTGGGCTCCATTTCTGGGATGGCCTACAGCTGGCTGGCCTCTACCTCTAGCGGCCTGAGCTCTACCTCTGAATCCTCTACCTCCACCTCTAGCACCTCTACCCCTACCTCTAGCTGGCTAGGCGGTCTGTGGAACACTTGGTGCCTGGACCATAGCACGGGGACCCTACTGCTATAACTGAGTACTCACCAACCTCGGACAAGTCCTCCTAATGTGACCATACTCACCACACTCAAAACATCCACCTGAGTGCTATGGCTGAGGAAACTGAGACTGACTCAGGCGACCTGAATGACCACCCCGAAAACTCTGGAGTGGTGGTGCACTGATAGGAGCTGGTGGTGCACTGTAGGACTGCTGATCGGAATACTACATCTGCGGACCACGGCTACCTGAAGTGCCGTGAGAGACCTGAAGAGCTGACTGAAAGGGCCTAAGAGGATGGCCTCTACTATGTGAATCTCTGCCTTCAGACGAGGCACCATTGAATCTACCTGAATGACGGGGCCTCTTATCCGACTCATGACCACCTCTCTATGACAAGACCATCTCCACTCTACGGGCCATATTGGCCGCCTCTTGAAAAGTGATCTCACTCCCAGCCTCCCTAGCCATCTGAAGGCGAATCGGCTGAATAAGACCATCAATAAACCTCCTCACCCTCTCTCTCTCGGTAGGAAGTATGACAAGAGCATGGCGAGCTAAGTCAATGAACTTGGTCTCATACTAGGTAATCGTCAGGGAACCCTACTGGAGGCGCTCGAACTGCCTCCGATAAGCCTCTCGCTAAGTAATAGGGAGAAACTTCTCCAGAAATAGCTGTGTGAACTGCTCCCAAGTTAAGGCTGGCAATCCGGCTAGTCTAGCTAAGCAATAATCCCTTCACCAAGTCTCAGCGGATCCAGACAAGCAAAATGTAGCAAAATCAACCCCATTGGTCTCAACAATACCCATGTTCCTGAGAACCTCGTGGCAGCTGTCTAGATAATCCTAGGGATCCTTAGTAGATGCACCGCTGAAAGTGAAAGTGAAGAGCTTGGTGAACCTATCCAGCCTCCATAAAGCAATGATAAACATAGCCGTTCCATCACCGATCTGGGCTGACATACCCGGCTGAACTGCTCCAACTGGCTGAACCGCTGGAGTCTGAATCTAAGGAGCTACCTGCTCCGAAGTGCGAGTAGCAAGAGTCTGGGGCCCTCCTCCAGCTTGAGAGATGGCTGGTGCTACAGGAAGCAAGCCCGCCCAGGTGACCCTCTCCATGAGGCCCACTAATCGGACAAGAGCATCCTGAAGGACTGGGGTAGCAATAAACCCCTTTGGGACCTGAGCTGGGCCTACCGGAGCTGCTGGGGCCGGAACCTTGTCATCAAAGTCAACCTGAGGCTCCGCTACTGGGGCTGCTGCTCGGGGCTGAGCTCTACCCTTACCTCGGCCTCTGGCACGACCTTGGCCTCAGCCTCGCCCTCTGCCCTTCGTGGGAGCTACTACTAGGGGCTCAGGCTATTGAGCGGTAGATGAGGAAGAGCATATTCTCGCCATCTGCAAAAGAACAGGGTAGAAGTTCAATTAGCATTGAGAAACAAAACCGCACGATGAGAAAAAATAAATGTGAAGTTTTCCTAACACAATAGCCTCTTGGGGATAAATACAGACGTCTCCGTACCGATCTTTCAGACTCTACTGAGCTTTTCCGTGAATTGTGAGACCTATGTAACCTAGAGCTTTGATACCAACTTGTCACGACCCGGAATTCCCACCCTCGGGAGTCGTGATGGCGCCTATTCGTAGAAGCTAGGCAAACCACGAACTTAGAAATCTTTAACTCTTCTGTTTTAATCCTTTTTACAGCTCATATTAACAAGTGATAAATATCTAAATAACAACGGAATATGAGATTTAAGTGGAAGTCTTAAATAAATATAAAACCAAAATGTTTCGAAAGTCAGCACATGCCTCTACCCAGAAACTGGTGTCACAATATCCATGGACTACTAAGAGTACTACATACAACAGTTTGAGGGAAAAATAACACTGTTTGTCTCGGATACATGAGATAACAGAACATAACAAAAGATAGAGGAGACGCCAGGCCTGCAGATGCCTGCAAGGCTACCTCGCTATCTCGGTGGACTAAAGGCTGGCTCCCCTACTGCTACTGATCAAGTGCCGCTCTAGTATCTGCACAGTGTGCAGAGTGTAGTATCAGCACAACCGACCCCATATGCTGGTAAGTGTCTGGCCTAACCCCGGTGAGGTAGTGATGAGGCTAGGACCAGACTCCAGATAAACTTGTGCAGTTATATAATATACAGCGGAAATATAAACAGGTAATAACAGTTTAAAAGGGAGGGGGAAACATGCTTCGAGGAAAACATTCCAATCCTGTCAGAAACTTTGTAAAGTATGAAAGAACACTCAATGTCTACAATCAATATGATAACAATACTGTTGCGGTGCGCAAGCCGATCCCTTATCATTTAACATTGTTGCGGCGTGCAACCCGATCCACATATATAACTGTTGCGGCGTGCAACCCGATCTAATATAATATCTGTTGCGGCGTGCAACCCGATCCACATATATAATTGTTGCGGCGTGCAACCCGATCCAATATAATATCTAATGATGTTACGGCGCGCAACCCGTTCCAAATATACAGTCAACAATAATTATAATTAATCGTACCGACAAGGGATCAACAATAGACTACACTATTCCGACAAGGGAACTCAACAGTACAAGTATATACATCCCCGCAAGGGAGAAACAGCCATAACCAAACTTGTTCCAACATCTAACTATCTCAACTATAACTGAACTAGTTTCAACATCTAACCACCTCAGCTATAACTAAACTTGTTACAACACCTAACACGAAGAATCATCAACCTAAGCGTCCGTAATATCAATTAAGAATACAATGCAAGGGAACCTCAACTCAACAATAGCCCGACAAGGGGGCAACATAATGATCTCTTCTCTTTCTCACTTTTACTTCACAATTCACTTCACAACTCGAGCCAATGCTCTAGAGTTTCGATTATCACTTATACTTTCACAATTTGTTATACAATTGGAGCCAACGCTCCTCAATTAACTTTACACAACAAATAGAAATCTTCACCAAGGCATGAATAATACAATGAGATCATGAAAATCACAAGATAAGACTCACGATCATGCTTGACACCAACGCATAGATACTCATCACCATGCCTATACGTCGTACTCGACAAGAAGAAAATAGCAAATAGGACACAACTCCTAATCGTTCAATCTAAGGTTAGACCAAACACTTACCTCGATGCAACGAACACAAATCAAGCCTCAACTACCGCTTTACCTCTTGTTTCCACCACCAACTCGCTTGTATCTAGCCATAATTTGCTTAACGACATCAATAAACGCTAAATGAATCAATTCTAATGAATGAAAATAGGTTTTATAAAGATTTCCCCAAAATGTCAAAATTCGACCCCGGGCCCACTAGGTCCAAACCCGAAATTCGGACCAAAACCCGATTATCCATTTACCCCCGAGCCCGGATATATAATTGGTTTTGGAATCCGACCTCAATTTGAGGTTTAAATCCCCAAAATTCAATATTCTTAGGTTTTACCCAAAATTCCCAATTCCACCGTGAAAATAATTGATTTGAAGTTAAAATCATGTTAAAAGATGTTAATGATTGAAGAAATCTAGTTAAAAATGACTTACAATTGATTTGGAGAAGAAAGATTGTTTGAAAAATCGCCTCTTATGTTTTTGAGGTTTTGAAAAATGAAAATAACTGGAAATCCTATCTATTATACCCCTCTCAGACCCTCTGTGCGGACCGCACAAAATGGACTGCGGCCACACAAGCCTTCCTGAGGTACTGCAGTCTAGTGCCTTGTGCGGACCGCACGAAATGGACTGCGGCCGCACAGGTCTCCACCGCAGACCGCAAGAAATCGAGCGCGATCGCGAAGGCTTGACCTTGCTCACCGTGGACCACACAAATCCCACCGCGGTCGCGGAGTCCCCACCGCGGCCGTGAAGTTTCCACTGCGGACCGCGAGACCTGGCTTCAGAGACCTGCAACTTCTATGAATCTGCAACTTTTTCCTAAGTGTAAAAACATCCCGAAACTCACCCGAGCCCTCGGGGCTCCAAACCAAATGTCATACTAACTCAAAAATATCATATGGACTTACTCGTATAATCAAATCATCAAAATAACCTCATGAACATCAAATTAAATCTCGAGGTCAATGAAGTTTTCTCAAAACTTCTTTAAACATAAATTTTGCAATTTAGGTCCGAATCACGTCACATGACATCCGTTTTTCACCAAATTCCACAGAAATATCTTAAATTATATATAAGACATGTACCAGGCGCCGGAACCAAAATACGGGCCTGATACCATCATGTTCTAATCAAATTTTATTTCAAATTTCTTTAAACAAATTCCAGAAAATAATTTTCTTTAAAAAATGCATTTCTCGGGCTTGGGACCTCGGAATTCGATTTTGGGCATACGCCCAAGTCGCATATTTTCCTACGGACCCTCCGGGATCGTCAAATCACGGGTCCGGGTCCGTTTACCCAAAACGTTGACCGAAGCCAAATTAGCTCATTATATAATCAAAACTTATCATTTTTCACAGATTATCATGTTTAAGCTTTCCTGCTACGCGCCCGGAATGCGCACGCAAATTGAGGTGACTCTAAATGAGGTTTTCAAGGCCTCAGAACACGGAAGTTTTGTTTTAAATCAAGTGATGACCTTTTGGGTCATCACAACTGGAGATATCGATAAACTTAAAGTGGAGTCATACTGAAATATTTAGATAGCCGATTAAAGTGAATTTTAAATTAAGGATAATATCTTCACTTGCATCATTATAAAAATAATCATTATTATAATATATATAAAGTTTTAGAAATTGAAACTTCAAAATAGAAATATTTTTGAAAGATAATATCGTACCAAATAAGAGTTCAAACCGTAGTATAAGAGTCGCGTCGTAATCAAAGAATCGTTTATATCGTGTCAACCTTTGTGTTTTGCCATAAATATGAGTTATTATTTCACTTTGTGTCTATTTTTAGGTTTCAATGACACCTATGAGAATAGTGGAAAAATAAAATTATCACTACGAAAATTGGAAAAATGTCAGTCTTTTTTCATGTAGTGTTTTGTAATTAATATCTGACGATTATCTATATTATTTAGAAGGTTTAAATGTTAAAGTTATTTACATATAACGCAAATAACTCAGATATTTAACATGGTTAATGTCAAATATCAAAATGGAGTAAAAAACAAAATTCACTAGCTAAATTGTTTTTTTAAATATTTTTAGAGAGCCAACTAAAATGAATTTTTGAATTAAGAATAATATGTTCAATTATATTATTATAAAAACAATTATTATTGAAAAATAAAGTTTTAGAAACTGAAATTTTAAGAAAGAAATATTTTTTAAGAGATATCAACACACCAAATAAGAGTTCAAGTAGTAGTAAAAGAGTTAAGTCTTATCCAAAGAGTCATTCATTGTCTCAACATTTGATTGTTTTGCCATAAATATGAGTTATTATTTTGCTTCCTGACGATTTTTAGGATCCAATGACACCGGCAAGAATGATATCAAAAAAGAAAAATAGAAGAAATAGTTAATTGTTTTCATGTAGTTAATATCAAATGATTATCTATATTTACTGAGAAAATGTAAATTTTAAGATTATTTATCTACAATCCAAATAACTAAAATATTTGACATGATTAATGTCCCGCATCCCCGCGGGTAATAATACTAGTTAAGGAGATACATGCCAAAAAGAGATTCAAGTGTTGAATTTTACAATCGAAAAATTTAAGACAAAAGGAAAAAAACAATTGTGGGAAACGAAAAGAACGGTAATCAATGTGAGCAAGTATATGTAATACTTATCAAATTGGAAAGAAAAGTTGTCAAAATTAATTTTGGAACTCATCACCATTTCAAAACATGAAGTTGCAATTTGCCAATTGGAGTTGAGGTTGACGAGAAAACCTTTTTTAAAATCAACAAGCATTTGCTATTTGGCAACTTGGAGGAAAAAGTTGCAAGAAAGTACTTGTCGGAATTTGCTATAAATAGCTCGATCTTCTAAGTTTTCGCTTTTGTGAATATTTTTTCTTATTTTAGCTATTATAGTGGCTTTATTATTATATTTTTATATAATAAGTATTATTTCTCAATTTCACTTGCTTGACCTGAAGCTTTCTATTTAACTTTTATATGATTTACAGTTAAATGTTATTGATTTATTAACATTCATTTATTTTATACTATATATTAATTTTTTACTAATTCTATAATCGAGAGAGGCGGAAGAAGTAATGTAGTTAATTGTGGTATTATTGGATGTTAATATTTATTTAGCAACATCTGTTTATTTTATGTTATAATTAACTCTACACTTAATTATCGAGAGAGACGAATGATGTAGTAATCAGTTATAATAAGTAGGGTAACAGAAAGTGACTTACTAAAAAGAGTATTTTAGTGCAAGCACATATCTAGCTCTGTAATATTACTATTTTATACCATTAATTATTCAACTAAGTCATAATATATAAATATAATTGCGAGAGACATTTATACATTAGTAAGAAATAAAATTAAAGAATAAATATATATGGTATATAATAGAAATATTAAATAAAGTAATTAAGGATCCCAATACCTTTTTAACTATTATATTTGTAAAAATAAAAATATTTCTCAATTTTTTTGTCTATGCATTTTTAGTTAGTTAACTTACAACTCTAGTTTTGAAATTCTCTCAAATAGTAATTAAAATAAAATAACAATAGAGTAAATAACCAAATCTATGTGAGATTGACATCTTTCTATACATTATTTGACTGAGTACAAGTTAAATTTTACATCCGCTAAACACTTGTTAGTTACCCTAGTGGAAGGGTAGGAAAGCTAGAGGCGGATCCAGGAATTAAATTCTATGGGTTCAACTTTTAAAATTTTTAATATTGAACCCATTATACTTTTAAAGTTATGGGTTCAAATCTATTAATTTTTACAATTTTAATAAATTTTTACACATAAACTTTTACTCCACGTCAAAAGTTATGGGTTCAATTGAACCCATAACTACCACATTGCATCCGCCTGTGAGGAAAGCTACTAGTGTCCTATGCAACACAATATTGTTGATATTAATATGACGCTTGGTCTGTCTTTTGATATTAATATAGCAGATGGGAGTGGCGGAATAGCGATACTAACCGCATTTAATGAAAGGAATTTTTACTCCCTGTAGCAAAGGTTTATACCTTATTTATTTTAAATAAATACTCTTTTAAAAAATTATATTCCATAGTTACCTTTTGATTTTTATAACCAAATATTTATTTATGATTACTTCCTACCCTTAAACCATAAAATATTCTTTGTATTATTTTTCTCTCTCATTCTATATTTTGTTTTTCCACGTCTCTTTCTTTGCGGTATTATAATCTATCCACATTGATTGGTTTTGATAGAGGCAGTCGACCAAATATTGGATGTTTTCCAGGTATTCAAGTCCAGTTGATTCTACAGAATTTGGCGATGCTTCACTATGGTGGTTCTTCGAGGGCCGACGAATTTTGTGACCTAAAGCCAAATTTTATGAGGGGCCTTAATTTTTTTTAAATATTTATTTATTTATTTATTTGAAGTATATTTTTCTGACTTTTCTTAGATAAAAAGTTATTACTGTAATAATTTTCTTATAATCAATAACTCCTAATAAGTATTTCTCAATTGACAATATAACTAATTCACTTAACCTTTTTTGAGACATTGTTGATCTTTGGTAAGATTTTATCAATTTTAATTTTGAAAACTTCTTTCCACTGAAGCACCGATAACAAAAGTTATTAACATTATTCCATATGTAATATAGGCATTTGGAAAAGAATCAGATCTTTGTATTTGATTGAGTGTATAAATTAAATTGTTATCTTTTAACTGTACTATTTTTCTTAATACTTTTAATTCAGAAAATAAATCTAAATCATCAATAGCAAATTGATTATTATTCTTTAAGAGACATTTAAGATTAAGACAATATTTTTTTAAATTTTCATCATCTAGTGATCTTAGTTTTTACTCTTAAATAGAAAATCAAAAATATTTTCATATGCTTCGAATTGCTCAAATCTCTTTTGTAGTAAAAAAAATAGCCTTATCTATTATGTATAAAAGTAATCGATTGGGTAATGTAGGAAACATCTCTAATTTTTTCCCGAGGAATCTTTTGAATTTCCACTGCTTAGCTTTTACTTCACTCCATCAAATAAAATGTGAATAACCCATCCTCTAAAGAGCTCTTCGAAAGATTATGATATTTCATTATCAACATTCTCATCAAATTGTTACTTCATATATGTCACACATTTCTTATGAAATTTGGGTTCGATATTCATTTCAAGTGCAAATTTCCTTGGCAAAAATCTTAGCGGTTGCAAATCCTTCTTCTCTATATTTGTTAAAGAAATAAATTGAACTTTTTCAATTCACAGATTTTTTTTTAAACTTATACATAATCTATTAGGTGTAACAAAAAATGGGCCTCTCACAAATATGGGGCCTAAAGCAGTTGCTTTACTTGCTTTATGGAAGGGCCGCCCCTGTGGTTCTTCGCTTCCTTAGATTCATTACCTTTCATTAGCCTATGTCTGCCTTTTGATTGGGTAAGGCGTCGTCTTCTATCCACTGACCTCTGTAATTTTGCATCGGCTTTTAATAGTTTCTTATTAGAATCGCGGCCCTCTCGACGAGACAACATTAGAGTTGTTCTTGAACAAAGACGACGGAGTTTGGGGCTGAGCAACTTGAAGATTCTGTTACCTTTTTTTAAGTGTATTTCAATGTATCTCGCTGTATTTTCATGTATTTCGTTGTATTCATTGTCTTTTTTTTCATTGTATTTCAGTGTATCTCGGTTGTATTTCATGTATTTCATTATATTCATGTCTCACTATATTTCATGAATGTATTCATATATTTTTTTATTAATATAATTTATGTATTCAAATGTATTATATAATTTCTCTAAAGATTGCTATGTTTTTGGGGTATTTTTTCGGTTGAGAATCTTTTTTATAACTGGAAATACAAAATTTGTGTGTTATAATTGAGTTTGTTGCGTTATATTAGGAGTCTATTATGTTAATTGATTCACTTTCCGTTTAAAAGCAGTGTAATCCCCTGTTTCACGCCGTGAATACAGTCAAATACAGCCGAATACATTCACGCCATGAATACTGGCGACTACAACAACTGATTAGCTTGACTTCCCTGATTCACGCCAATTTTTGGTACTGTATTCATGAATACAGTAGCTTAAATACATCTAATACATCTTATAACAACAGAAAACGTATCTACAATCCGTAATATAGCAAATGGTATCTATAGATAGCTAATTACCACTAAAAGATAATGCTTTATGAAAATTTCTCTTTAATGAACACGCTGAAAAATATTATTGGATGGTCTATGAATAATCTTTTCACTCAAATGGAGATAGGCTTGTGACGACCCAAAGGGTCATCACCTATTTTTTTTACCCATTATGTGCTTTCGAGGCCTTGAAAACCTTATTTAGAGTCGCCTCGATTTACGTGAGCAGTCCGGGCGCGTAGCCGAAAAGCTTAAATATGAAATTTTGTGAAAAATGCTAAGTTTTGATGTTAAAATGAATAAATTTGACTTCGGTCAATATTTTGGGTAAACGAACCCGGACCATAGGAAAATATGGGATTCGGGCGTATGCCCGGAATCGGAATCCGAGGTCCCTATCCCGAGAAGTGAACTTTCTTTTAAGGAAATTATTTTTCTGAAAATGTCTAAGGAAATTGAAATGAAATTTGATTAGAATGAGTTGGTATCGGGCCCGTATTTTGGTTCCGGCGCCCGGTACATGTCTTATATATAACTTGAGTCATTCTTGTGAAATTTGGTTAAAAAATGGACGTCGTTTGACGCGATCCGGACCTTAATTGAGAAATGTGAGGCTTAAAAGAGTTTTGGGAAATTTCATTGATCTTGAGGTTTAATTCAATGCTCGTGATGTTATTTTGGTAATTTGATGACACAAATATGTCCGTAGGATGTTTTTGAGGTTGTGTGTATACTTGGGTTGGAGTTTCGAGGGCTCGGGTGAGTTCGAGTAGGTTCCGGGATGCCTTAGGCTTAGAAAGTTAGATGTTGTAGGTTCAGGAAGTTGCAGGCCTCAGAACCCTTTAGTGCGGTCCGCGAGATATCGCGTGCGACCGCGGAGGGGCCAGCACGGCCGTGGTCGCCTTAGTGCGGGGCGCGGTGGAGGTGGTGCGGCCGCAGTCACCTTTGTGCGGTCCGCATAGGGTGCTGAACTGCAAGTCTTCAGCGAGGCCTGTGCGGCCGCAATCCGTTTAATGCGGTCCACGGTGGAGCTCCGCGGCCTCAGTCCTTTTTATGCGGTTCGCGGTGAGGGTCTGAGAGGGGTATAAATAAACGAGATTTTCTGTTATTTTTCACTTTTTAAAACCCCAAAAACATAAGAGGCGATACTTCAAACAACCTTTCTTCTCCAAATCAATTGTAAGTCATTTTTAACTAGTTTTCTTCAATCATTAACATCTTTTAACATGATTTCAACTTAAAATCAAAGATTTTCATGGGGAAAATTGGGTGTTTTGGGTAAAACCTAAGAATATTGAAATTTGGGGATTTAGACCTAAGAAATTCTTACTTGTTTACTTTTCACTGCAGACCTTGTCCTCTTGGCTAATGAAGGTTCAGCAGCCTCAGACACAGAGGAAGACTTCTTGGAAGAAGTCTTGGGCTTTTTGGGCTTGGGGGGTTCGAACCTCCACTGTTTGAACTTCCTCCTAATGGACCTGTTCCATCTCCTCAACTTCCACAGCCTCTGAGGACTCTGCAACCTTCCCTTTTCTTTTAGCCATCTTTTTCTTCTTACTTTCAGCTAGAGCCTTTTGGAGATCACTCTCACTATGTTTCACCCTGCTTCTTGTAGCTCTTCCCTTTGGTAATGAAATTTTAGTAGTTGTTGGGGATGAAGCCTTTCTTTTCTTGGAGGGTTTAGGAGCACTGAGGGTTTTTGGTGTGAGAGTTCTTCGTTTCTTTGGATCATAACTTGCCCCAACCTTTTTCAATAGGTCTGTTAGGGTCTCTTCAGTAGATGAACCAGGTTCTTCTCCTTATGTGCTTAGATTAACTAACCCTTCAGCAGCTTCACCAGAACCACTTCCCCCTGACTTCTTACCACTCTCTTCTATATTTTCTTGTTCAACCCCACAAATAGTAGGCACAGACAAATCAACAGTGTGTAAATGATCAACCACTCTTTTCCCATTTCCCCTCTCTTTACCATATGCACCTTCTCTCTCTTTTTCTTTTTCAGATTTCATTTTACCTCCACTCCTTCATAACTCAGGTAATTATACATCCCTGATAGGCCCAACCAGAACAAACCTAGTTTATAGATTTTCAGTCAAAGAAGAACTTACCTTAAAAGGGGATTCTTGAGTCTTCTCAGAGTCAGAAGACCCAGGTCTTTCCCCCTCACTAGCTAATTTGTATGACTCAAAATCAGAGTTGGAGTCAGAGTCTTGGACCTGACTTACCTTTTATTTCTCATTTAGTTCCTTTGAGAGAGCCCCATATGCTACTGTTTTCTGAGCAAGCATTTTCACCCTTCTCAGCCTGGGTTTGGGAGATGTACTAAGTGGAGGAGAGCTAGATGAATTAGAGGGAGTGGGTGGTGGAGGAGTTCCAGGATTGTCTTGTGGGTTTGTCATGATCGCTGGTTTCTTGGGAGAATTGGTGAGTTAGAATTTTGGAGAAGAAAGCAAGTGGAAGTGAAGAGGGATTTTTGACGGTTTAGAATTATGAATATGGTAGGAGGTAATGATGTGTATTTAAAGAGAAATGCACATTTAATGTATAACGACAGCCTTAGCAGTGGCCAATTAGAGGTCTAATCAACCTGAAATTTCAGGTTTGAATGAACGGTTAGGCTTCCCTAGATTTTAGGCAATTTTTGTGGTTTAGAGTTCTAAGGCTGACGGAACTGGTTCAAAACTAACGGATAGAATTTTCTAAGGAGTTGAACAATTGTAGGACTTCTGCTCATGATTTAAATATTTATATTTCTAATTGTGCAGAATATAGAAAACATACCTTAGCTTTCAGATGAACCCATACTGATGAACCAGGTTCTTCATTTAGAATTCTCTTGGCCATGCCTTAATTTACCATAATAGAGAAAATTTTGTAAGAGATCAGTAAGTCATATTAACACATGTCACAGGAGTATATTAATTATAGTATGAAACTGAGTAAAAATTAATCTATATATTTACACAAGTTCAGATTTCCTAGCCAATTATTTTTTTTTTTAATTTTTTTCATTTTTTTTCATTGTGCATTCTGAGCTGGTCCTATTAGGTGATCTTAATCATCCCTAATTCCAACCTTTTCCTCTCAAAGTTTTCTCTACTCAGTGCTTTAGTGAAGATGTCAACAATTTATTTATCAGTAGCACCGAATTCTATGGAGATCAATCCTTTCTCATAGTTGTCTCTTAAGAAGTGGTGTCTAACATCTATGTGCTTAGTCCTCTTATGATGAACAGGGTTCTTTGTCATACTTATAGCACTATTGTTATCACAGAAGATAGGAAGTCAACCAATTTCAATGCCAAAATCTATCAGATGCTGTTTGATCCACAACAATTGAGCACAAAAGTTCTTTGTGTGTGTGTGTGTGGGAGAGGGGGGGTGATTTGTGTGGTACCCAATTTTCGCTTAACTGAACTATAGAAGGACCTGGTTCTTCTATGTGTTCCAACTACTACTGTTTGCGGAATAATAAATAAAAAAAATAAAGAACACAAAGATTTTTACATGGAAAATACCTAGCTCAAAAGGTGAAAAAACCATGACCTACTACTCAGTAGGATTTTTCCAAACTTCCACTAAAATCACTGAGCCAAAACAACATTTACAAACTCTTTGTAAACCTAATGATTAACTTTAATCCCGTTGTGGCACACAACCTCAACTGTTGCGACAACTTCTAGTTAACTCTAACTTGAATACTCTAGGTACCTAATACAATTGCTTCTATGAAAGCTGAAAGGTACAATGTAAAATCACCTACTACAGTTGAACTAGAATAAAAGATAGATACATGGAATTGGTTCTTCTATCTCGTTTAAGTAGCTTTAGGATTGCTGATCGATGCCAACCCCGTACTACTACAAAGTAGCAAGAGTGGTCGAAGCAGCTTTTACCCGAGAAGGTCGGGATCGATTTCGACAGGGAGTTAGAGATTGGAGTTGAGTTTCTATCTAAATTAGAGTTGCGTAATTATTCCTAATTGCACTTCTATTCATAATTGGTTTTGATATTACTTCTAATTTTATACTACTAAGATGCTAAATTAGGCTAAGTAAAGCTTAAAGTAAACTATTAAAGGTTGTCTAAATAGTTAAAAGGCACTAGGGAAGTGACTTTCTCATAGGTGGCTAATTAACGGATTCTCGAGTCTAAGGCTGGATTGTTATATTTGGGGAGTATGATATAACCATTGCACGATTCTACTCACTCTACACCTCTCGGTAGTTCGAGTGATTTTGCCCTAATTAACTTTCTCATGACCAATTGGGTATGATAATTTGTGCAAGCAATTGAGGTTCAAGTCGGGTATTACTATCTCTAGGTTTAACCCTTTAATTGGGGCTATCAATCTCTTGAATACGCTCTAATTTCTTGTTGGACCAATTTCATAGACTTAGGCTCTCTTTCTCAAGAAGAGCCAAAGTCAACTAGGCAGAAACTAGTGTTTGCAACCACTAATTCAACATTAAAACCCTAAATTAGTCCAAATATCAAACACCCATAGACAATCAAGCCTTAAAACACGAGACCCATCAATTACCCACACTAGGGTTGAGCCATAACCCTAGCTAATGGGTCTAGCTACTCATGATTATAGAAGAAAACAAAGAAATAGATGAAGAAAAACCCATAATATTTAATTACTAGATAAAACTTGAAGATTCAATGATGAAACTAAGCTAAAATTACTCTAAATAGAAAAGAAGTATTGTTCACGAGCGCAACACTTTGTCAAAATACAACTGATGACCTAAAAATGGAAAAAGAAACTAATTATACTAGGCCGGAAATTTTGGACAAAAATACCCCGGCGGGGCTAGTGCAGACCGCACAAAATCGAGTGCGGCCGCACTAAGGCTCTTGGCTGAAACAATTTGCTCTCTGAAGTTGGCCACCGCGGGCCGCACAAAATGCACCGCGGCTGCGGTGGCTTCTATTGCGGTCCGCACAAAATGGACCGCAGACTGGCAATTTTTCTCCAACTTGGCACCTCTCTGAACTTGAGCTTTGCGGACCGCACGAAATCGAGTGTGGCCGCAATGAGATCAATGCGGTCCGCATGAAATGTTTTGCGGCAGCATTGCTTCTCTGCCTGAAGTGTGCATTCTCCGAACCTCCTCTTTGTGGACCGCACAAAATGCTGTGCGGCCGCACTAGTCCTTTTATACTGAGCTTGGCCTTGTTCTTGGTACTTGTGCATGTTTCAATCTTTTTTGAGCTGGTATTGATGAATTGACCTTGTTGACCAAACCTTGCAATCAAGTACAACATGTGAGCCTTTGGGATTATTTTGTACACATTTCTAATCAAAACATAAGCAAGAAGGAGTATAAAAATGCATCATAATCCCTAGTTATTAACTCCCCCAAACTTAAGCTTTTGCTTGTCCTCAAGCAGACAAAATAAGACCCACCCCTTAAGAGTCAATCCAAGAAAATTTAGCTGACCTAAAGTGACCTCATCTAGCATCAATTGGGACTAACAATTGCCCTCAATTCAAATGAATCATTAACAACATTCACTCTTTTAAACACCATAGATTTAGTGCGACACAAGAGCATCAAGAGTTGACTCAACACCTCAAAGAAACTCTTTCTATCACTTTGGTCATTGTGGACCCAAACTCACACATCCTCGACTCTCCCTAAGCAAACCTCACCTTTAGGATAGTAGCACTTAGAACGAGGTTAATGGAAATACACTCATCTCTCTCAAGGAAGAGTCACAAGTCCGGCTCTAAGTACCATATGCTTGCCCCTTATGTGAGTCACCACTAATGTAAGCTTCATTCAACTCAAGATTATATAGGGATTTTGTGGAGACATAGTGAAGGCTTTTGGTTTAGGGTAGGAAATGTTTGGTCTAAGTAGGTTCCATCTTCCCTTTAGCACTTCTTTTGCTTCATTTTGGCACGCATTCACTTGACTTTTTTTAGTCATTTCACTTCTTTCTAAGGGGTTAGAGAGACACACTGTCACTCTTTCTCGTTCATTTCAAATCCTTCCTCCTTTCTCAACTTTCCACACCTTTCATTCTTTGCTTTTATTAAATCCCTTCATTCTTTTCTACATTGAACATTCTTTTTGTCTTTTTGTTTTTCTTTCTTTTTTATTGCCTTTCCTTTTCTTCATTTTGTACCTTTTACCACTTTGTTGCAATCCTCGTCTCTCCCCCCAAACTTATACTTTTGCCATGTGCTAAAGAAAGAAGGGGTTCCAAAAGAGGGTATTTTTAGAACGGGTAGAGGCTTGTATTGGGGTTCTTGAAGGAAAAAGGTCTAAGGCTCAAAAGGGTTGACTAGGGATTTTATCATTTGTAGGCTATTGAAGTGTTCAAGATATCATTCGGATCAAGGAGAGCCTATAATCATGTCTCAAGTCAAATTACACTTAGGATTTTGCCTAAACAAACATTCAGGGCAAGTTCTAGACCAATGGCTCGGGACTTGGACTTGCAATTCAAATTCTCACCACACCAGCTATGGGATTGCTAAAGACATAGAGTCGGGGGCACACACCAACCTTATATAAGATTTGAGCACATAATGATCCCGAAAAACTACTTGATGATTATCGACCAACACAAGAGTCTCAAGGTCACAACTTTTACCATCCTATACACAACGATTTATTTTTGACCATAGGATCAAAGGCAAATGTGTTAGGCCCAAGTGAAGCTTTGCTTGAGTCACCCTTACCAACTAACTACTAAAAAGCAAAAAGAAAAACAAACTCAAACCCTTAAGAAAGTTGTCATGCCATCTATCATCGGGAAGAGCCACCCGGTTCACACAAATTCCACCTTTCGAAAGAACCGTGACATTAAGAAAACCAAAGAATTATTGCAAAAACTCAAAACAAGAAGCTACGAACATAAATAAGAAGCTAAGAAAGGAAAAACAAATGCGGAAAGTTAAATGAATATGTACAAGAGGGGATTTAATAGAATATACAATAGGGGGAATGAATATATATACATAAGAACATAACATTTATATATAGACCCAAAGTAAAAAGTACGTAAAATGCAATGAAATGCTAAAATTATATACATACCAAAGATAAAAAAGAAAGAGAGCATAAAATATTGTCATATGTACAATCATCCAAATATCCAATTAGGGCTACCCCCTTAAATGAAAGATGGCATTGTCCTCAATGCCAACTAACCAAAATAAGCACAAAAATAGAGGAATGAGGAAAAAGAAACTCCCTATGGGCCCTCCGTCTGCATGAGATCCTGAGTCTGGGTCCCTAGGTCCTCTGTCTGCTTGGGAACCTGTGACTGACTCCTTGTGATCTGTGGCTCTGCTGGGACCTGGGCCTGGACTGGCTCCTGGGCTGAATCCTAGGGCTGGCTGGAGGAACCTCCCTGCGGGTCCTCCAACTGGATAACTGCATCATCAGACCAAGGAATCACCCTCTTCCTCTTGGGTGGCCTCTCGAACTCCTACTCTGGCTGGGGCTGGGCTGCTGGTGCTGGGTCATGCAATAACAAATCTAAAGGCAGGTGATCCGCCTTCAACCTCTCAACCTCGACCCTTAGCTCCTTCACCGACTCTTTTGAAGCCCCAGTCTTTCTCATTTTCTTCGCCTCCCTAGCAAGTTCCTTAAGTGCCTTTCCATGTGAATTAAAAAAGTTCGTAAGCAATTTCTGGGTCTCTAGGATCTTCTTCTAGTTGTCCAGAAGATCATTGAGAGTGTCCTCAATGGACTGTGGGACCTTTGGAGGAGGAGGTGCTGACTGGGCTGCCACAGTAATAGATAATACAGACAACTTAGAAGTAGCTGTCTGCATCCAGTTGTTGATGCTGGTGAGGGCCTGGCTTAGATGGTGGACAGTTAATGGATATGCAGTGGTGGAGGGTATCTCTGGATCTGTAGAAATGGATGGACCCGGAGCCATGTCTGCTGAAGTGGAAGGAGGCTGAGTAGGAGCCACTACCACTACTGGCTCTTCAGACTGGCTAGTTGAAGTAGTGGCTTTGCCCTTGGAGTGCTTTCCCTTAGGGTTGTCATCACCCTGTAGGCTGTACCATGAGAAAGGTGCCTTTGCCTTCACTTTCATATCAAATTTGCGCTTCTCCACATTTAAGTCCTCCAGGTACATTGTCAAGAAGTTGGGGAAGGGATAAGATCTATCATCTTCGTTCACTACCCGTGTAATAACCCAGGACATCACATTCACGGCGTTAATAGGGTACCCTGCCATGATAGATGTTACCAAAATTGCCCGATGAATAGGGAGTGAGTTGTCATGGGTGGTGAGGTCTAGACTGCTGCACACAAATGTCTCCCACCCCTTAGACTCAAAATTCAAAGTTCTCCTTAATATCTTCACTCCTGCAATCAACCACTTAGGGGTGGTAACTGGGATTTCCAAGTACTTCGCCAACCAAGGACGGGCTTCTTCACCCATTTTGATCTTCTCCAAGTACAAGGACTCATCTTCCTCTATGAAGCCCAGGTAGTCATTTATGGTCTTGCCATCAAATTTCACCTTTAAATACCGCACTTTGGTGACCGTGGTACCCTTTTTGATATGGGCCACATTAGTGTAGAACTCATTTACCAAATGCTCATTGGCGTCCTCCACATGGCCTATGAAGTAGTCCCATCCAGCTCTATCTCTGAATTGCCTCAACACATTGGGGTTGTGAGCCAAAAGGTCCCGGGTGGTGATTTTATGATCAGGTATGAATTTTCTCTTAGGCCACCACTCTCTGAATTTGTGGTAGGCAACCTCACTCACAAACCGGTCCTGCCATGCCTCCGGATTTCTAGTAGGTGGGTTCAAGAGGACTATAAGTGAATCTATGCACCGCGGACCGTACAAAAAGGCATTGCGGTCCGCACTGAGGCACCGCAGACCACAAAAAATCCATTGCGGCCACGTTCCTCAAATGTCAGCATTCCGAATTTTGTCCATTGCAGTCCGCACAAAATAGCATTGCGGACTGCACAGAGGCACCGCGGACCGTACAAAATCCAGCGCGGTCCGCACTGAGTGCCTAGCAGCAACACCAACCTAGGGTTCATGTTTTGTTCATTTTTAGTCCAATTATTCACCTATTAATGATTCCATAAGTGTTGCCTCAGTGTTTTAAGTACCTAGTCCTAATTAAAATAGTATTTAACTAACCTAAGCTAAAAGATTGAAAGAAAATGGGAAGGGAAGGAAGAAGAACTAAGAAAAATAAAATTCAAAGAAAATAATAAAATAAAACAATTAAGAAGGAGTTAAAATTACCAGAAATGAGATTTACTGAAGATTTAAGAGTCTTAGTAATTAATTTCGTGCAATGAGAGTGATGAACAGTGATTTTTATGCTTCTGAAATGAAAAGGATCGAAAAGTTTAAATGTAGGGCCTCAGGTCCTATTTATAGAATAAGGTCCTGGGCCCCAGCTCACCTACTCACCGCGGACTGCACAAAATGGCACCGCGGTCCACAGTGCTCAAAACTATGAGGCACTGACAAGTTGACCACTGCAGACCGCACAAAATGCAATGCGGCGGCAGTGGACCACCGCGGACCGCACAGAATGCAATGCGGCCGCAGTGGAAAACTTCAAAGACTCCCTACTTTTGTCAAAATCACTTATGTGGTCCGCATTGATTTCTTGCCCCCGCACAAAGGCCTTTGCGGCCGCACAAAATGAGTGCGGTCCGTATTGCCAACTTCAGAGAGTGAACATTTTCCAACTTGTTCCTACACTGCATCAACTCAATCCTATAGCATCTCACAACTAGTCAGTCCAAAAATAAATCCTACATTACAATGAAAATCAAAGAAAAACAAGAAAAAAGACACATGGGTTGCCTCCCAAGAAGTGCCTGATTTAACATCGCGACACGACGCAGGTTACCATCAAATCACTTGAGATGAAGAAGTGCCACAATGTGGCTGTCATCAATCTTGACCAGGTAGTGCTTGGCCCTGTGCCCATTCACTCTGAAAACTTCCCCATTTTTGTTCTTCAAGTCAAGTGCACCAAACGGAGTCACAAACACCACTTCAAAAGGTACACTCCATTTTTGACTTAAGCTTTCCCGGAAACAGACGTAACCGAGAGTTGAACAAGAGAACCAAATCCCCCACTTTGAACTCCTTGCCACGAGCATATTTATCATGAAGGTACTTCATCTTGTCCTTGTACAAGGACGAACTAGAGTAGGCATGGAATCAGAATTCATCAAGTTCATTAAGCTACTCCACACGAAGATTTGCTGCCACATCTCATTCAAGATTCAGCTTCCTCAAAGCCCACATGGCCTTGTGCTCTAGCTCAACCGGTAGATAGCATGCTTTCCCAAACACCAACCGATACAGAGCCATACCAATTGGAGTCTAGTAAGCAGTCCTATAAGCCCATAGGGCATCATCCAACTTCTTTGACCAATCGATCCTATTTGCATTGACCATTTTTGACAGTATGCTCTTGATTTCCCTGTTTGAGACTTCAACTTGGCCACTCGCTTGAGGATGATAAGGAGTAGAAACTTTATGGTTGACACCATACTTTGCAAGCAAAGTGTCAAAAGCTCTATTACAAAAATGAGACCCCCCATCACTTATGATTACACGAGGAGTGCCAAACCTTGTAAAAATGCTCTTCTTGAGAAACACAACAACACTTCGGGCCTCATTGTTGGGTAAAGCCACAGCTTCAACCCATTTTGAAACATAGTCAATCGCCACAAGAATGTATGTGTTACCGCATGAGCTAACAAATGGGCCCATAAAATCAATGCCCCATACATCAAAAATATCAACTTCAAGGATGGTATTGAGAGGCATCTCATCTTTCTTCGAAATCCACCCGCTCTTTGACATTCGTCACACCTCTTCACAAGTTCACTTGCATCTTTGTACAAAGTTGGCCAATAAAATCCACAACTAAGAACTTTGGAAGCCATCCTCTCCCCGCCATGATGGCCACCATAGGGAGAGGAATGACAAGCCTCCAGGATACTCAATTGCTCTTCCTCCGGGACACACCTTCGGATCACACCATCCGTGCAAATCTTGAACAAGTACGGCGCATCCCAATAGAAATCCAAACTATCCCGTTTAAGCTTCTTCCTTTGGTTAGAATAGAGATCACATGGGATTATACCAATCACAAGGAAATTAGCAACATCCGCAAACCATGACATACCATTCATCGACACCGAAAGGAGTTGTTTGTCGGGAAATGAATCATTGATCTCTAAGCCATCACGAGGCCTCCCCTCCTCCTCCAAGTGGGACAAGTGGTACGCCACTTGGTTTTCACTACCCTTCCGATCCACAATCTCCAAATTAAACTCTTGAAGTAACAAGACCCATCGCATCAGTCTAGCTTTGGAATCCTTCTTCATCAACAAGTACTGAAGTGCGGCATGATCGGTATGGACTATGACCTTGGCACCCATAAGATATGGCCGAAATTTCTCCATTGCGAACACAATAGCCAAAAGTTCTTTCTCGGTCACCGTGTAGTTCACTTGAGCATCATTCATTCTCTTGCTCGAATAGTACACCGGATGAAATATTTAGTTCACTCTTTGACCCAAAATCGCCCTAACCGCAACATCGCTCGCATCACACATGAGCTCAAAGGGTAAGCTCCAATTAGGTGCGGTAATGATAGGAGTGGTGGTCAACTTGTGCTTGAGAAGTTCAAAGGCTTGCATAAATCTCTCATCGAACACAAACTTGACATCTTTTTCCAATAGCTTGCATAAGGGGTTCACTACCTTCGAAAAGTCTTTGATGAATCTCCGGTAGAACCCCGCATGCCCAAGAAAACTTCTAACTCCCTCGACAGAGGTAGGGGGATGGAGCCTTGAAATCACATCAATTTTTACTTTGTCCACCTCGATACCATGCTTTGAAATTTTATGCCCAAGAACTATGCCCATCTTCCACCATGAAGTGGCATTTCTCCCAATTAAGAACAAGATTGGTTTCTTCACAACGGGCTAACACTCTATCAAGATTTTTCAAACACTCATCAAATGAATCACCCATAACACTAAAGTCATCCATGAACACCTCCAAAATATCTTCCACCATATCGATGAAAATGGCTATCACACACCGCTCAAATGTTGACGGTGCATTACACAACCCAAAAGGCATCCGAGAAAAAGCAAATGTGCTATATGGACAAGTGAATGTGGTCTTCTCCTAACCTTCCGATGTAATCAAGATTTGGTTATGTCTAGAATACCCATCCAAGAAGCAGTAGAAGGCACGCCCAGCAAGTCGGTCTAACATCTGATCAAGAAAAAGGCAATGGAAAATGATCCTTGCGGGTCACTTTATTCAACTTGTGGTAGTCCATGCATACCCTCCAACCAGTGACTGTTCTGGTAGGAATCAACTCATTTTGCGAATTCGCAACCACGGTCATGCCACCCTTCTTCGATACATATTGCACCAGCGAAGTCCAAGAGCTATCAGAGATGGGGTACACAACCCCGACATCCAACCACTTGATCACCTCCTTTTTCACAACTTACTGCATTGCCTCATTCAACCTCCTTTGATGTTCCAAGGAGGGCTTTGCATCATCTTCTATAATAATCTTGTGCATACAGAATGCAGAGCTTATCCCCCAAATATCAGCTAAAGTCCATTCAATTGCCTTTTTTCACTTTTGAAGCACCGCCAATGTGGCATCAACCTGCATGTTAGTAAGATAAGAGGAAATAATAACTGGCAAAGTAGAACTAGGGCCTAAGAACTCATACCTGAGGTGTGGAGGCAATAGCTTCAACTCCAACACCGGAGGTTCCTCAATTGAAGGCTTTGTTGGTGGAGTCTTCCTGTTCTCAAGGTCCAAAGATAGTTTCCTAGGCTCATAAGAGTAAGAGCCCATCCCATGTAAAGCATTCACACACTCCACTTGGCCTTCATTATCATTGGTGTGAGCACGTGATTTTTGCTTCACGGAAGCTACTCCAAAAAGAAATCGGAAAAGAAATAAAACAAGTTACCTTTGGGTACAATTTTGAGGATTTATGTGACATTTTGATAATGGTTCTGTCCGTAAAGGCTCACCTCGCTATAGTTAGAAAATACAAAAAATATATGTTGCATGCATTTAGGAATAATTGGTATATTTAGGAACGAGTTGATTATAATTTGGTTATTTAAAAGCAAAAATCACAAAAATATGCATTTTTGTTATCATCGTAATTTTACTAAAATGTTTTAATTCGTGTGATATTTGTTGTGGGGTATTGATTAATATTTTTTGTGTTTTATTTTGGTTTCTAGGAATTTTGTCTAGTTGTAAAGAGGGGAAATACCGGATTTGGGCCAAAATTTAAAAAAATCAGGCCCAAACCAACTTACAATGACACAGTCCAAACCAGGTCTTCTTAGAGACGCCCCAAACGACGCCGTATTGGCATCCCTCTTTTGAGCCGTTGATTGATTCAGAGGAACGGCCCAGATCAGGCCATCACTTACCCAAACAATGCCGTATAGGGCCATCTAATCTCAACCGTTAACCCAATCCCATCCAACGGACTCAGGCCATTCCTATATGCCCGACCCGTTCAACCCCGGACTAGCCCAACCTCCTTTTAGGTGGAATGACACCGTTCCTCATTAAGTGAAAGATCCTGGCCCTCGATCTCACTTCATCCAACGGCCAGGATCTAACCACCCACTACGTATATAAACTCCAACCCTTACCCCACGCCCCCATCTGAACACCCCCTTCATCGTCCCAAACCCAAACCCAAACCCAGACCTCCCAAACCCTAGCCGCCCCTGTGCACTCTCACCGTGAACCCGACGGAAACGATGCCGGTGACCACCAAAGTAACACCCCTGATGCACCTCACCACCCTGAACACAGATCTGTTACCCCCTTGTCTCGAATCTTCCCCCACCGTCTCGAATCTTCATTTGAAGATTCGAGCCGGACCCCAACCCATGCCAAACCGCCCCAAATCCCTGACAGGTACTCCCCTGACCTCCCTCGTGACCAAGCCAAACTTGGTTTGGTCCGAATCTAACCGGAAAAACCTGAATCCCAAATCCGCCTTAAGAACCCTAAAATCCAGAATCCGAAGTTTTTGTCCGTTTAAACAAGAATGTTGGGGTCTAATAGACTTTAATCTAAGTGTTCTCAGTTGAGAACACTTCGATTAAAGTCCGTTCAACCCCAAAAGAGGTTCGATTCCAAATTCGGGACATGGCAGTCTGATTTTTAACCCTTTAAGGTATTTCTCCTTCTTTTCTTTGTTGATTCCATGTTGTTTGTTTTGTTATTGTTTGTTCATATGTTTGAATGTCAGTTTGATCTGTTTTATTGTGTCAACTATTCTGTCCATTTCACCCAGATCTTTATTTGATCGAATTGGTTTCTGTGTGTTTATCACGTATAATTACAATTTGTGTAATCGAGTCAAATAAGTTCCGTAAATCGGTTAAGTTTCCCACAAATCCCCGTGCCTGTCAACATGAAATCATAATTTGTGCTTGTTCAAGTTTGGTTATCAGCTATTAATTGTGTGGTTGTAATTCGCGTAGTCGATTCGATATATGTCGTCAATTAGTTCCAGTTTGGAATGGTATTAATTTGACTCGTGTTGTTTGTTTTCTGCTGAAACTTTGTTTGAATCCAATTGAGTGTAAGCTGCTTGTAGTTTGTTCAATTTGAATCAAGAACCACTTAAGGATTGGTTATAGCTGTAATTTTAATGAAAATTTTAGGACCTTGAGTTAAGTGGACTGCCAGTTTGGAGTATGGTTGAACCATTAGAATAATCTAGTGCAAATACACCTTGGCTGACATCTTTACAGATGAGAAGTCAGGTGTAAGGTGAGTTTAATAATAAAAGGCTGAAGATGCACATGAGAATGGTAGTGGAACCTGCTGTACAGAAGAGTATCCACTGCCTTTCTGAACTTCAGTAGTTTAAAGTAGAAGTAACCCCATGCCTAGACAATCCTAAGTGGAGATGACAGCCTTTAAGGCTTATTTTAAGCCCTGGGCAGCCTGTCCTTAAAGGCAGTTTTTCTTCCTTTCTATAAGGATATATAAGATAGGGCAAGAAGAACTGGGGAGAAGAGATAGAATAGAGACATCACTTGAGACTTAAAAGAGTTTTAAAAATAGTTGACAACCAAAACAACAGAAAGACTATTCCATTGAATTTTTCGATTCAGTTTCGAGTTTAGTAGTTGAAGTCGACATCTCAGTTTGATTTCAATTTGCATGAACTTCTTCTGCGATCTATTAGTTCAGCTTTGGTTTAAGTTCAAGTTCAGTTGAGTCTTTCGGGTGTTGATTGTGTTGTTGGGTTTTAACAAAACATTTCGGGCTGCCTTTGAGTGTATTTCTGGGGTATTTGTGCGTTTGGAATTGCTGTGTTGCTGTTCGTTTGCCACTGTTACTCTACTGACTCTTCTTCTTCTTCAATTGTAAGCACTTCCAGGTACATACTTCTGAAACCATGTGTTGTTGAAAGCTTGAAGTTTGAAGTAAAAATAAAGAAATGAACGTCGCCTGCTTCATAGTACTTGTGTTCAAGATATAGCAATAGTTTGAATGATAGTTAGCCTGTATTTGTTTAAGCTCATTCCGACTGCATTTGTTCTGTATGAATTGGAATGTGCCCTAACTGAGATGGACTGTTAAATAGTATGTTGTTAGATCAGACGTATCTCCATGTGCATAACAATTTAGTCTGATTTAGTGATGACAGTATAACATAGAATCATGGCAAGCATCTGTATGTATTCCTGTTTGGATCTTTGAACTGTCAAACTTGTTATATCCGGTCCAATTTGATTTCAAGAAAAACGTATCCCAAACAAATTTTCATATTGTGTTATGTTAGTACCAACAGGTTAGCCATGCATGTCAACTCTCTTGTTGGATTCCTTGTTTCAACATAGGTTTAATAAGGTAGATTAATAACTAATATTGGCATCGGCCCATCATTTAAACGAAGTGGCTATTAATAGGATCAGCAGGTTCTTACATATTTTGAAGCATAAAACAACGCAACAATCTTAAGAACACTAATCTAATAGGCATGAGTTTGGTAAGATGGTTTGGCATTTTAGATCTAATAAACTCTCGAATAAGCATTAATAATTAAGGTTAATTTCAGCGCTAATAGTCGCGAACAATTATTCGTTTGCTCATATAATTATGAGGAGTTAATGTAGCTGTAGGATAATTAGTCATGTTCGAATATATTATTTTATCGTTCTCGATTTTGTTTATAATTTCTAGTAATGTTCCTTTCCGTTAACATTTGTCTCAATCTAGTATTTAATGTGTTACGCCTCTTTTAAGCCTGCAACGGTTTAGGATTTTCTCTCATTTATGTTAGAAACAAATTTAATAGAAATGTAGTCGCTTTAGGATATCCTTTTAAAAAATAACGAGACGAGCCTCGCTAAATAAAAATGCAAATTGCGGGGGCCCTCAATAATTGATCATAATAAATGGACTGTTTAGGGAATTTCACTGCCTTCCCCAAAGATAATAACGCGTTAGACTCTTTAGGCGCGACTTAATTAAATTACATTCTTAAATTCGGGTGCGCATTTATGTGACCTAAATTCAAATCTCAACGGAGTCGAAATGTATTGACAACCACGGGTGCATTGATTGTGATGTGGTTCGAGATGCATTTTCACGACGTTGCAATTCTATAAAAATAATAATATCAAAAGCGGCTTAAACTTAATAAAGCACATAAGTAATAACATGTATTTAAATCAGATATTTAGCCATTATAACAGTTTAAGTGACCGTGCTAGAACCACGGGATTCGAGGGTGCCTAACACCTTCCCTCGAGTCAACAGAATTCCTTACTTAGAATTTCTGGTTCACAGACTTCATTTGGAGAGTCTAAAATTTCCTCGATTTGGGATTCAAGATAAACCGGTGACTTGGGACACCAAAAGCCAAACCTTTCCCAAGTGGCGACTCTGAATTAAATAAATAATCCCATTTCGAATATTGTCACTTAAATTGGAAAAACTCCCTCACGCATTTACCCTTTGGGGTAGGCGCGCAAAAAGGAGGTGTGACAGCTCTGGCGACTCCGCTAGGGAGTTGTACCCAGAACCTCTGGTTCAGGGTTCAAGAATTCGAGCTTAGAATAATTGTTATATTTGGCTTTATTATCTGATCTTTATTACATGTTTTGGCATAACGTGCTAAATGTTGTCTTTTTACCGCTTTGATATTATCTGAACTGTATATAAACTGTGCTGAAACCCTTCTCTTCTTACTTCCGGGGAGAAGCTCGCTGGTCGAGACTCCCTATTCTGTTAGTGTCAATACCTAAAATAAGAAAGAGGCCAGATAAGTTACAAAGCCGGATGATCTCGCGGGTCCCCGGTACGTAGCCCCCTCCTCGACTCGAGTTGTCCGCTCGGGTACACAGTCTAGAACATATACCCAGGTTATAAACCTAGTATAACAAAAGCTCATGCCGGATCCCTAGTAGGAACGCTTATTTGCATCATGTTGCATTTGACATAGGGGACTCAACACAGGGGTTGGGTCCGTCTAGGACAGGCAACCGGAAATGAAAAGACCATCCTGCTGCATCCCGTTTGTTTTGCGCATTTATTTGCTTCAGATCTGCATGCTGACCGGTTTCTAAAAAAAAAAAACTTTAAAAGAGAAAAAAAGAAGAAAAATAGCAGCGTAGGGAGATAATTACTTATTTTTGGAAAAGTAAAACCAATGTCCAAGTAGTGTCAAAACCTCGCCGGAATTTTCTTTTAAAAAAAAAAAGAAAACAAAAAAAGAAAACAAAAATTTGTCTTTTAGTTTGATTTATTAAAAATCCAAAAAAGGTATTTGTTTAAAAATAATAAAAAACAAATTCAAAAAATATATAATATTTTTCTTTTGTAGTATCTCTTTCATAAATGCATACTAATAGTCCAAATACTTCCATAAAAAAAATTTCAAAGTTTCAAAAAAGAGTAAAAATAAAAAGAGTCTTAAATTAAAAAAAAAAATATTTCTTTAGTCTTCATCTCTTTTCAAAAAAATAATAAAAGAAAAAAATATAAAATATAAAAATCCAAAAATATTTTCTCCTTTCTTTTGAAAGATTTTATTAAAAAAAAGAGGATTTAGTCTGTTTCTGATCAGCCCGAACTATGTCGGTTTGATTCTCACAGGGTGCGAGATACGTAGGCAACCCTCATCGGGTCCAACCTCCCCTTTTCAAAATAGCCAAAATGTTAGAATTTTAATTTCATCATGAATGAGTCGGGTAATGCCGTTTTGTCAAGAATAGCCGAATGTTCCCAAAAGGGACGCCGGAAGGCTGACTTTGCACAAACGACCATTATTGGTCATTTTTATTTTTTCTGACCAAATTGCCCAACGGCCTTAGGATCCTCGTCCCCGAAGCTCTGTGAGGCCGTGTTCCCCATGTTGGTTCATTACTAAAAAAAAAGAGTCATAAATAAATCAAGCGATTGTTTTTGTCAAAAATAGCCAAATGTTCCCGAGAGGGACGGCGGAAGGCTGATTTTGCATAAACAGCCACTTTCGGTCATCTTTTAGAGTTTTTGATCGGTTGACCCTCACAGCCTTAAAATCTTCATCCCCGAAGTACTGAAAGGCCGTGTTCGAAAATCAGATATTTCTTTCTAAAATATAGTCAAATCATTTTTTAGTCAAATCATTTTTGCTTAAATCACCTTAATAAATGTGCAGGATGAGCACAATGCAAAATGAACACTTTGTTTCTTTATTTTTGCACTTGTTAGTCCCGAACTACGCAAGATCTGATTCACGCGGCATCGTGATACATAGGCAATCCTCATCGGATCCGGTCACATTTTTAACTGCAAATAATGAAAACAATAATAATAGGAAATAATAATAATAATAAAAAATGATGATAAATAAAGGGAAGCCTAAAGAGAAGCCGGAATGACGCATGTTTTCGTTGCAAACATGTAGAAATTCACTTAACTGTATAGGTGCATCACGCCCCAACGTGAGATTAGCATGCAATGTCCACATGTGAAGCTCATGCCTCATCAACCAAGTATAGGCTCGTGGTTCTAACTGCCGGATCGCTTCCATGCGCCTCGTGAATTTGCACTGTTGGTGCTCAGTTGCAGCCAACCACATTAAGTCATGCAATGCCTTGTCAGGATATTTCTTCTGAAAATTGGCCTTCAGGTGACGCACACAGTAACAGTGGTATGCATATGGTTCCTGCCATTCAGGCAAGTGACGTACAGAACTTAAAATACCACCATGCCGATCAGATATTAGACAAATACCTGAACGCTATTTGACAACGTGCTGCTTCAAGTGGTTCAAAAAAAGCGTCCATGTCTCTTCACTTTCGTTGGCACATATGGCAAAAGATAGTGGAAATATTTGCCCGTTGGCATCTACTGCAACTGCAATCAAAAGCTTAATATCATACTTTCCATAGACATGAGTACCGTCTATGGAAATAATAGGACGACAATGCACAAAACCATCAATTGCTGGTTTAAATGACCAGAACACATAGTTGAAAATATATTCGGGTCTGTCCGGACTCCGCTCACGCCTCCATTCAACAACAGTCCCGGGGTTAAAGTGTTGCAGTGCGGCCATGTACCTGGGCAGATTTGAAAAAGACTTATCCCAGTCGCCATAAATAAGTTCAAAGGCACGTTTGCGACCGAGATATGCCTTTCTTTTGGTTATAGTACAACCATACTCCTGGTGGACGGCTGTAATACACTCTTTAATCTTGAACCTAATGGACACTTCCAAATATGGAATCAAGACAAGAGAAATCAAGTCCACATCCAAGTTGAAGTGATTCTCATTGTATGTGTCCATTTCACATCTGTGCTCGCTAATAAATTTACCCACTTTCCACAAACCTGATTTCTTCTTGGTGGCACGCAACATCCAGTGACAACCCATAAAGTCTCTATGGCATACAGCCTTGTATTTCTCCCTAGTTGATTCACTTACCGTCATCTCACGACACTCTCTTATACTGTAGATTTTTACAGCCCTAATTAGGCGAGCTTTATCGGGGAAATACATGCCCTTTGTCAGAACAGTTGGTCTAGACTCATCCCACATCGCTGACCGAAATTCATCATCATCCCTTGTGAGGGCATCCACGTTCGGCATGCTTGGAAAATTATCAAGGTAGGGAATATTCCGCTCATGAAATGGCACGTGGGACTCGTACACTCTTGGTCTAGCTGGAGGTGGAGGAACATGCTCCCTCGTCAACTCAGGTTCAACATTCACTTCCTCCTCCTCATCACCCTCATCATGGAAGGGTGTGTCATTCCCATACTCATCCACATTGTTGTCATAATCACTATCATCTTCCTGACTCTGCGCATCTGCCAAATCACGAGTAAATACGTCGTCTATGGGCAACTGTGTGAGGTCAAGAGCTTCAAGAAGCTCGTTTTCACTGCACATAAAGAACAAAATGATAAGTTACCCAACTAGATAAATACTTTAGATATAGCTATATCACTTTACTTACAAGTCGTACTATCTTGACGTTTCATGATGGATATTTTCATGTTGGTGATGACTCCCAGATGGACCATCATGGTCCAATACTCCAGAACTACTCATATTCCAACTAGGGGCAGAGTCATAACTTGTAAAATTCATATCCGGACGGTACCCCCTATGAAAAATATGAGTGTTAATACAAATCCAATTAAAACATAAATTAAACATCGCTAAAGCGTAGTAAAATTGAAGTTTACCAGTCGTCTTGTTGATTATCTAAAGTCGAAAAATTATTTTGTGGCTGCTCATTCGTCGGTGGTGACAAGTTTAAATCAAGGCAAGCTCTTTCATCACCAATCTGTCCGGCAAAAACTGCTCCAGAATAACCATCCGATGACTGGGGGTTATCCCTACTATGCACGCCCTCATTATTGGGAACGTCTTCCACCTTGACATACATTTCTAATAATTTTATTACAATAAATTCCCTATATTCATCCGGAATCAGCAAAAAATCTCTAAGAGTTTCATCATCCTCGATGTTAAACTCAGAATAATAAGCAAACCCCTGCGGAGTCACTGAATACGGAAATCTACCGGTTATTTTAAGGTTAACCGAACGCCTCCTCTCATTCATTTTTTTACGTAACAATGATACCAATTTATCGTACTCCATAGTAAGTGGCAATTTAACATGACATTGTGGAGGTGAGCTATACCTCACAGAGTTATTCTCCAACACAACCTCACCCCCCCAATATAGTGAAACCCTTATTTTTGCCACTTCAGACATTATAAAAAAATAATTGATAAGAAGAAGAGAGAAGTATGAACGTAAGTTTGAAATAAAGTATTGAATGAATTTTTATAAAATTGAAACGCCTTTAAATAAGGCAAGTCCGACGTTGGGGTGTAGAATTTTTCTATGTAAAACGCAGTACAATACTACGTTTTATGTATTGAATTATTGTTATGTCAGTTCATTATTGGTGGGGGCAAAAACCAGAGTACAACGCAATTATTTAATGTAAAACGCATTATTATACTGTGTTTTACAAATATATCTTAGTAAAACGCAGTATAGTACTGCGAATTACAATTTTTTTTTAAGTAAAACACAGTACTATACTGCGAATTACTTTAACGGTAAAATTTCCGTTAAAGTAATTCGCAGTATAATACTGCGTTTTACTCATTTATGTAACTTTTTTTTATAGTACAAAAGTGTTTTTTGTCCAAAAAATGATTAAAAAAGCTTCGGACTCGGCACAATTGCATATTCATAGTTTTGACTGTTGCTCAGGCCGTGCATGAAATGCTAAAACTATAAAATGCAGTCAATACAGCCAATGCTCTTTAAAAGGTGTCACATATTTGAATATAAAGGCCTTGAAATAACATGAGGCAATAGCTATAAATAGCATTATTAGGGTTAGTGGTTACATATTGCTTTATCGCACCCAATTTACTAGGCTGGCACTGTAGCATAATGCTGAAGGAGAGACGTTCTTTTTTGCATATTTATCAATAGGAAGATGCTTTTGGTGTGTGTAAATGGAATGTGAATCCATCTTCAGTTTAGTGCTATTGGTTTCATTTGGAGCCTTTTTATTGCTTTTGTTTTATGATTTGGTAGAGGTAGAGGCTTTACAGTGATAGAGATATACAAACTTACATTCAAGAAAACTGATTTAAAGCAAACTTAGCTACTGTGTGTACTGATTTATTTGAAGTTATCAAAACCAGTTCTCTTTTACCAGATGTGAAATGTGTTGGATTCTTAGTTAAGACTTTTGTTTCAATGGTCATAATTTTAAGAAGATGTAGTTTGAAAGAAATATTCTGGAAACATGTTGGGAACTTAAGATTCAATTATGCATTCAAACAAGGTATTTTTATTCTATTAATCATACTTGATAGGGTAGGTAAATAAATGGTATATTCAACAGTCTACATCGTACCCTCATCTTGTTCCCTTCTTAATTACTTTCACCATATAGCTGATTGGGAAAATTGACATTTGATTTGTAAATCGATCGTGATTGCCAACCGTCTGGAATGATATTTGGGGCAGTGACACTTTGCTTTGTTTCTGAAGTAAGTCTAAGGGAAAAAGGAGGCTTATGTGTATCTGGTTGTATGCCAACACTCCAAGTTGCCCCAATCATTCGCTGCATTGGCATCCAACTCGAATTGCTTGTTTGGATTTCAACTAAAGAAAGGTCACCATCTCTATCTACTGCTTCAGATGTAACTGCGAAGAAATTAGGATTGGAGCCTTTGTCCACCTTAAATAAGATGTTTGTGTTGTAATTGCATGCTACCCTGTAAGGTCCAACAAACAAATAAAAGAAATTAATACATTAGCGATGTTCCTGGAAAGGAAAATAAGAAATAAAAATCAATTTACTGCTTCCTTCGTCCTATTTATGTGAAGGTGTTATTTGGAGTACATATGTAGGGTCAATACACCTTTCGTCGTACTTTTTTTTGATAAAATCATAGACAAAGATTAAACTATTTGACTCCCACCCCTACCCTCAAATAATAAAATCTTCGTATAAAATGGAATAAAGAAATTATCTTTATTTTTTATGGAACAACTCACCTTTGGTAAAAAATTGAGATTCTTCCTGCATTATAGTGAAGCTTCACCAGACTTTGCCAATTTTCCAAAGGCAATTCCACTTATATCAAAGTGAACCGGATCATTATTGCATGCTCCAGGGCACTCATCTGTAAGGGTTACTGTTATTGAATTCCCTGAACAATGCGAATTTTGGTCTTGGGTGCACAATACCTGAAAAACAATGTCTACATTATAGATATGTCATGCATTTATGCATGAAACTAAAATATTCATGCACATTGTCGCTTTTGTTTTAGAGTTTCATTTGCTTGTCATCTCATGAAAAATAAGGTACGTTTATTCTCAAATTATAGATTTATCAGATCAGTAGCGGAATCAAAAATTCTATCAAGTGGATTCGAAAAGATCTAAAAAAATTATATTTGTACCTATTTTTTCTCTTATAAGGAGATTTGAAAATTTATATATTTTAAATTTATTTTTACCTAATTTACGTTATATAACTTTCTAACAAAGAAAATTCAATTGAATCATATAAATTATGTTTACCTGGTAGCATGCACCACATCCAGAGCCTTGCTTAAAAAGAGCTTGATTTCCGGCCGTGATCATTGCATTGTAGGGAGCACTTGCTATGTCATTTTCGAGCCCACATGCTCCACCTAGAATAGAATAGTAAGAGTAATATATGTTTTTAGTGAAATTCATATAGCCAATAACTGAACTATTAAAATTTACCTTCAAAGTTGTATTTGAAATCTAAAACAAGTTTAATTTAATTTTAATCTAGTAGGCATACTACATAAGTCTTATATAAAATAAAATAAAAAGAGTACAAACAAACAACATTTCAAGACATTACCACTCCCAGGACTAGTAGAATTTTCATAAAAGGTTGCAACGGCTGGTGAATATCCGCTTTGTTGGCAAGAGGAAAATCTAATCAAATACGAGCAAAAAGCTACAAAAATCCAAAGGAAAAGACACTGAGGAAAATTTGTAGCCATGGCCTAGTAATTGTCTTTGATTAACTAAAGATGCTCTAATATTTTTACTAATTGCTTATGCAATGTCATGTTACTTGGCACTATTTATAGTAAAAAATGAATATTAGTTAGTTGAGGATATTAATTATGAATAATGAATTATTTTGCAAAAAAAAATATTAATTATGAATAATGAACCATTTTGCCAATTTAAGGTAAGAACTTTATTGCCTCACTATTTAGTTTGTAGATTTATAATGCAGGATTATAAAGCATGGCGGCAATTGAAAGATTACTACATCTCATGATCATGATTCTCATCATCTCTTTAATTCCTTTATTTCTTTTTGTCATATGCCAACTAAACACCATATGATTCGAGGTCTCTACAATCATAGAACAAGAGTCGAAATGCATAACAACTAACTATAAGTTGAGAAGATCAAAATATATATATATATATATATGGCTTGGTTTTTTCAAATGATTAAACTTTTTTCATAAAAAGTATTTTTTGCCGTGATAAACCTCAATCTTTTCTTTTACAACAAGCATTGATACCTTTATATAACAAATTTGTTTATGAGTTATGAGCATGTAACTTGATAGGGTTCCTCTGAGAAAATGATACACTGCAAATTAGTACAAAACACATACATATGAAATATTGTACAATGTAATTTTGGAAAATCATACACGCGTCCATTATAAATTATTTGAAGCTAAAACTGATCTGAGCTCGATCGTAACCTTAAAATCATGTACACACTTGTTCCCACATATATAGGACTGCCCAATAAGGTATTAAAAATTTTCTCGCAATTTTCTAACCAATTGATATGTTAAATTTAGTCAAAATGCGCATTTAAAGGGTAAAGTCTGCTTATCTCAAGTCCTTAGCTTAGACTTGGCTACAACATCGCAAACCTGTCAACAAGTGTCAATCTATATAATTAGGGATCGTTCAATTAAACAAGTGTCAACCAATATAGTGTTTGATTAGTGTAAACGAATAATTAGTTCCAACATAACATTCCCCATAATAGTACTAAATAATATCCATATTGAATTTATGGGAAAATCTAGAATGTGGAATAAGAATACATGTATTAACAATAAAACTTAACTATTTAATAATAATTGTATGTCAAACCTATGTTGCGCAATAATACTAGTTAAATGTACAAAAAATGGGGTTAAATGTACAAAAACTATTTGATAAAAAATAAAATAATAATAATAATAATAATAATAATAATAATAATAATAATAATAATAATAATAATTGTATGGCCCTCTTTTAATTAATCTTGTATAGATCATTAGAATTCAAACTCTCAACTTGTACGCAATATATATATATATATATATATATATATATATATATATATATATATATATATATATATATATATATATAGAGAGAGAGAGAGAGAGAGAGAGAGAGAGAGAGAGAGAGAGAGAGAGAGAGAGAGAGAGAGAGAGAGAGAGAGAGAGAGAGAGTGGGAAGAACAAAAAGTACTAAGTGAAAATTAATCTGTATCCCTCTAAGTAAATAACTCAACATTTAATCAAGTGCACCATTCAACATCATTGAAGTATGGGGGCTAGCTAGCAAATAATATTAGATCAATTCTAGAAAATATATACATAAAACACATAGTTTAGCACAAAGACCACGAGTTCACGTACACCACATTTTAAATCATAAATCCACCTCTATATGTATAAGTAATAGTACTACCTATTATGTAATTAAGAAAATAACTCAATGAGTTTTTTGAGTACTTACCACAATTCTAAGAAATTTGAGAAAAATGCTTTAATACAGTAATCCATCTTTATTTGAAAGGATGATATAATTAATCTTGAAATAACTAATCTCGAAATATGATGGGATAACTCGTTTCACAATCAAACGAATCCTTAAAGTGTAAGAGGTCACATGCACTGTCTATCTTTCCTCTTTCTTCTACTTGGTGTATCTTTTTATTTTATTCTTTAATTTTGACAATATCGACTATAGTTCTTTTTTATATTGTTTTATGAAGTTTCTATGGAAAAGATTACCATTTCCTATTGCAGGAGGCAGGACCACACATTTCATAATCTAATGGCAAATCAATTTTGAAAAAGAAAATGAACCTGCTTTGGTCAATTAGTGAATTTTCTACCATTAGGGGTCGTTTGGTATGAGGTATAAAGGTGGTATTAAATCTCTGTTTGGTTAGCAAATCAGGTATAAGTTATTTCGGTGTTAATTTTAACACTGGAGTAACTTATACCTTATAGAAGGTGAGGTAATTAGCGCCAGTATAACTTATATTTTCTTCTTAGAAATTATGCAATTGTCATTCTTAATACAACATATTAAACAATGAATAAACAACAATCCCAGCATAACTTATCCCAATATAACTTATACTGGCATAACTTATACCGATATAAATCATATTCCAACCAAACGATCTCTTACTGTTTATCCCTCTAGCAAACATTAGGTGGGGGAATGGCAATAAAGGAAGGAAGGTAATGTACAAATAATAACATCGATATCACGCGGCCCAAATTAAGCTTACATATGTTCTACATCTACTACAAATTGGGAAAGAAACATCTAACATTGTCACGACCCTAAACCCAGATTCGGTCATAATGGCACCTTTCGTGAAGACAAGGCCAGCCGACACACTCCCAATTCATTTTTAAGTAATTAAATAATAAAAATCAAGTCTTTAACATAATAATAAAAATCCCAAAATAAGGTGAATAATACAGTTTGCGGAATAGACATAGCCCGACATTGGTGTGTCACTAGTCATGAGCATCTATCATAAAAACTACAAGTCTGAAAGAGTCTACTAAACTATTACATAACTAAAACAGGAGAAAATAAGATAGAGGGAGAAACACTGGGCTGCGAACGCCGAGCAGCTACTTAGTGAATCTCTGAAGTCTGCTGGAAGCTCTCAACTCTCGCAAGCAGGACCTGAAGCGCCTGAATCTGCACACGGGGTGCAGGGAGTAAAGTGAGTACTCCAACTCAGGGAGTAATAATAATAACTGAAGACTGCGCGATAATAAATCACGTAAAGGCACATTAACAGTCTATAAAGAAGTAGTGAAACTGTGAAAACATGTAAAGTCACCTTAGTTCAATTTAAGCTTCATTAAAATACATTTTTAACAGTTAAGCAAGTAAATGGCAGACAGCTAGAAAAGATAAACGCATAAAGAACCGCTAACTGGAACAAAAATGAATACCATTTAGACCCGTGGTGGAACAAAAATAAATACCAAAGATAAATACATTTAATGTAGCTACTGGTGGGCCTACATTTAATGACGTGTCATTTTTCTATTAGGCCACATGACAATCTCTAACTGGAACAAAAATGAATACCATTTAGACCCGCTTAGCTAACCCACCCAATGGCTTCCCGCATTTTTTTCGATCTTCGTCTTGATTTTCAAAAATCCATAGATCTGTGGGGTCCATCCCATCAATTAAGGAAGACTTTCTTCCTTTTGTTGATTGTTCAAAATTGACAGCAAATATTTTTCTTCTGCATTGTCAAAAAGGGTAGGCTGCAGAAGGAAAATGTTAAATGTAGTAGGCGTGAGAGAGAGAGGCAACACCTATAAAAGGAGAGCTTCAGCTCTCATTTCTATACACCAAAATCTCAGACAATACATCTGAGTGAGAGAGAGCAAGGTATTCCATAGACTATAAGAAAATAGTCTGTGAAGAAACATAGAGCGTGAGAGATATTGTAGTGAGCTGAAAAAAAAGAGTGTTTTTTCTTTTGAGGGTGTAGTGGTCTTAGAAGTATTTGTACTCGTTACTACACAATGTAAAATTCCTCGCTATAGTGATATCAGTTGCTCTTCTTGGCCGTGGTTTTTTCCCTTATTCAGAAGGGTTTCCATGTAAAATCTTGGTGTCATTATGTTGCATTTCTACTCTAGCTGATTTAACCATACCTTAGCGTTCCACATTTATCACTAATACCGTGAATAAAACATCAACCTGCCTTCACCACTATAAAGCCTGATAATAAATCAGATGAAGAGTGGAATTTGTTACATAGGCAGGTTTGCGGCTTTATTAGACAGTGGGTTGACAATAATGTTTTGAACCATATTTCTGGGGAGACACATGCTCGGACCCTATGGGAGCACCTTGAAAGTTTGTATGCTCGGAAAAATGAAAACAACAAGATGTTTCTGATAAAGCAGATGTTGGGTTTAAAATACCATGATGGTTCCGTGATGACAGATCATCTGAATAATTGTAACGACCCGATCGGTCGTTTTGAGCTCTAGCGCATCGTTCAGCGGTTTGAGGCCATGAACAGTATCACTTCAGGTATTATGACTTGTGCGCATAGTCGGAATTACATTTTGGGTAGTTCGGAGTTGATTTGGAAAGAGAATTCTCATTTCGGAAGCTTCAAATTGAAAGAATTTACTAAGACTGGATTTCAGAGTAAACGACCTCGGAATCGGGATCTAAAAGTTCTAGAAGGTTCGTATGATGATTTCGGACTTGGGCGTATGCCCGAATCAGGTTTTGGATGACCCGGAAGCATTTTGGCGCCTATTGTGAAAGTTAGCATTTTGGAAGAAATTTCATAAGTTTGGCTTGAAGTGTATTTCAGTGTTATCAATGTTCATTTGGGATTCCCGATCTGGGAGTAGCTCCATATGGTGATTCTAGAGTTGGGAGCGTGATCGGAAGTGAATTCGGAGATCCGTAGTTCATTTTGAAGTCATTTGGTTAAATATAGAAATTTGAAGGTTTTTGAGAAGTTTGACCGGAAGTGAAATTTTTGATATCGGGGTCAGATTCCAATTGGAGTAGGTCCGTAATATCAAATATGACTTGTGTGCAAAATTTGAGGTCAATCGGATATGATTTGATAGGTTTCAGCATCGAATATAGAAGTTTGAAATTCTAAAGTTCATAAAGCTTGGATTGGAGGTCGATTCGTGGTTTTAGCGTTGTTTGATATGATTTGAGGCCTCGAGCAAGTCCGTAATGTGTTTTGGGACTGGTAGGTATGATTGGTTGGGGTCCCGGGGGCCTCGGGTGGATTCCAGGTGGTTAACGGATCAAAAATGGAATTTCAGAAAGGTTGAAGTTGCTGGTATAATCGCACCTGCAAGGCAAGGGCCGCAGGTGCGGAGCCACATAAGCGGCCTTCGTGCCACAGAAGCAGAAATGGATGGCTAGGCTGGGACCGCAGATGTTGTCAGGTCACCGCAGAAGTGAGACCGCTCCTACGGTGGAGAGGACGCAGAAGTGGAAAAGGGCAGCCTGGTGAGAAACCGCAGAAGCGGGTAGGTGGTCGCACTTGCGGAACCGCAGAAGCGGTCAAGTGACCACAGGTGCAGAAATGTTGGAGGCAGTGTATTATTTTAAACTCGGGAGATGGTCATTTTTCCCCCATTTTTTATTTGGTGTAGACGATTTTGGAGAGCTTCAAGTGGCGTTTTTTGTCATCATCAACAAGGTAAGCCAACCCCACCTATCTTGAGTTAAATATATCGATTATGTATAGATTTTAGCATGTAAATGGGTAGAAACTTGGGGTTTGAGGGAAAACCTAGAAAATTGATATTCTTCGAATTTGACCATGATTTTGGGTATGAAATTGAGAGTAAATTATATATTTGAGTTCGTGAGGTTATGGGTAAAGTTTATCTTCGAAAAATTTAGGAATCCGGGCACGTGGGCCCGATGGCAATTTTGTCAACTTCTCGATCGGGGTTAGGGATTGTTATAAATCGGATTGCAGTGAGTAATTGAACATGTATTTATGGATTTGCATAATTATTGGCTAGTTTTAGAGCATTGTGCATCGATTCGAGTCTTTGAAAGGGTGTGCAATGCCGTTTATGGATCTTCAGAGTGAGGTGAGTCTCCTTTCTAACCTTGTAAGAGGGAATTGTCCCCATAAGTGAGTTAATTGGTTATGTGCTCCTATTTGTGGGGGCTACGTACACACGAGGTGACCAGAGTCCGTGCGTAGCTACTATTATGTTTAAGTCCGGGTAGTCTAGGACCCAAAAACATGCTATACTTGGAATAATTGTAATCTTATTTACAGTTTGATTTGCTTAAATCACATCGAATTAGTAAATGAATTTCTAAAAGGATTAAACTTTATTTTTTTTAAATGATTAAAAGAGAATTGACTTTTATTTGGATAAATGTTCCCCGATAAATTCTTAATTGGCTGTTTGAGCATGTGTGTCTATGTGTACCTGCGTTGCATGTATGATTTGCGAGCAGGGTGATTGTTTATTTAAATTTGACCACGTCGCATGTATGATTCGCGAGTGGGGTAATAGATGCATCTACGGTTCGCGCCGTTCGACCCTCGGCAATGCACATTTTACATTTCTGTTGGTTCGGGCCTTACGACCTCGACATGATATGTGCATGCTTGTATTTCTTGCCTGAGAATTTCAAATGTTGATATTTGCCTTTCCTGGACGATATAAATTGATAAAGATAATGAAAAGTAAATCTTGGACATCCTTTATTAGTTGAGAAGGTGTTTACCTGCTTTCCGGCTTTATGAGTTATAATTGCTATATAAATCCATGATTTCCTCACATTTTTACTATATTATTATTGGACCACTAGCAAGTGTCGAAGTCGACCTCTCGTTTCTACTTCTTCGAGATTAGACAGGATACTTGCTGAGTACACATTGTTTCCGTACTCATACTACACTTGCTGTGCATTTTTGTTGCACAGATTTATTTGTGGCTAGTGGCTTAGTGGCATAGTGGCATGGTTGATATGGAGACTTAGGTGAGTTGCATTTATCAAGACGACCGCATCCAGCAGAGTCTCCTTCGGAGTATTGTACTGTATTTTTATTTTTGTCCACTTGTATTCCGGACAGTTATTGTATTTTTATGTCATTCCTTAGTAAATGCTCATGCACTTGTGACACCGGGTTCCTGGATGATTATGGGGCATCTTGTATTAACTTCCTAACATTTATATTTGATTTGAAACGATTATCTTTTACTGGTAAAATTTAAGGAAAATCATAGTTTTCAAAATTATTAAAACGATAATTTAATTAAGTATTTTGGTTGGCTTGCTTGACAGCGGTGTCTGGCGCCATCACGACCCTTAGTGGAAATTAGGTTGTGACAATATGGTATCAGAGCATTTCAGTATTATCGATGCCTGTTTGGGATTTATGAGTCTGGGAGTAGCTCCGTATGGTGATTTTGGAGTTGGGAGCACGATCGAAAGTGAATTCGGAGGTCCGTAGGTCATCTTGAAGTCATTTGGCTAAAGATAGAAATTTGAAGGTTTTTGAGATGTTTGACCGGAAGTGGACTTTTTGATATCTGGCTCAGATTCCGATTTTGGAAGTTGGGGTAGGTCGGTAATATCAAATATGACTTGTGTGCAAAATTTGAGGTCAATCGGATATGATTTGATAGGTTTCGACATCGAATATTGAAGTTTAAAATTCTAAAGTTTATAAAGCTTGGATTGGAGGTCGATTCGTGATTTTAGCGTTGTTTGATATGATTTGAGGCCTCGAGCAAGTCCGTAATATGTTTTGGGACTGGTAGGTATGATTGGTTAGGGTCCCGTGCGCCTCGGGTGGATTCCGGTTGGTTAACGGATCGAAAATGGAATTTCGGAAAGGGCTGAAGTTGCTGGTATAACCGCACATGCGAGGCAAATGCCACAGGTGTGAAAATGGATGGCTAGGCTGGGACCGTAGATATGGTTAGGTCACCGCAGAAGCGGGACTGCACCTGTGGTGGAGAGGACGCAGAAGTGGAAAAAGGCAGCCTGATGAGAAACCACAGAAGTGGGTAGGTGGTCGCACCTGCGGAACTGCAGAAGTGGTCTAGTGACCGCATGTGCGGAAATGCTAGAGGCAGTGTATTCTTTTAAACTCGGGAGATGGTCATTTTTCCCCTATTTTTCATTTGGTGTGGATAATTTTGGAGAGCTTCAAGTGGGGTTTCTCGTCATCATCAATAAGGTAAGCTAACCCCACATATCTTGAGTTAAATATATCGATTATGTATGGATTTTAGCATGTAAATGGGTAGAAACTTGGGGTTTGATGGAAAACCTAGAAAATTGATATTCTTGAAATTTGACCATGATTTTGGGTATGATATTGAGAGTAAATTATATATTTGAGTTCGTGAGGTTATGGGTAAAGTTTATCTTCAAAAAATTTAGGAATCCGGGCACGTGGGCTCGAGGGCAATTTTGTCAACTTTTCGATCGGGGTTAGGGATTGTTATAAATTAGATTGTAGTGAGTAATTGAACATGTATTTATTGATTTGCATAATTATTGGCAAGTTTTGGAGCATTGTGCATCGATTCGAGTCTTCAGAAGAGCGTGGAATGCCGGTTATGGATCTTCAGAGCGAGGTGAGTCTCCTTTCTAACCTTGTAAGAGGGAATTGTCCTCATAGGTGAGTTAATTCATTATGTGCTCCTATTTGTGGTGGCTACGTATGCACGAAGTGAAGAGAGTCCGTGCGTAGCTACTATTATGTTTAAGTCCGGGTAGTCTAGGACCCAAAAGCATGTTATACTTGGAATATTTGTAATCTTATTGTCAGTTTGATTTGCTTAAAGCACATCGAATTAGTAAATGAATTTCTAAAAGGATTAAACTTCATTTTTTTAAAATCATTAAATGAGAATTGACTTTTATTTGGATAAATGTTCCCCGATAAATTCTTAATTGGCTGTTTGAGCATGTGTGTGTATGTGTACCTGCGTCGCATGTATGATTCACGAGCAGGGTGATTGTTTATTTAAATTTGACCGTGTCGCATGTATGATTTGCGAGCGGGGTAATAGATGCATCTATGGTTCGCGTCGTTCAACCCTCGGCAGTGCACATTTTACATTTCTGTTGGATTGGACCGTACGACTTCAGCATGATATACGCATGCTTGTATTGTTTGCCTGAGAATTTTAAATGTTGATATTTGCCTTTCCTTGCCGATATAAATTGATAAAGATAATGAAGAGTAAATCTTTGACATCCTTTATTAGTTGAGAAGGTGTTTGCCTGCTTTCCAGCTTTATGAGTTATAATTGCTATATAAATCCATGATTTCCTCACATTTTTACTATATTATTATTGGACCACTAGTAAGTGTCAAAGTCGACTTCTCGTCTCAACTTCTTCGAGATTAGACAGGATACTTGCTAAGTACACGTTGTTTCCATACTCATACTACACTTGCTGTACATTTTTGTTGCACAGGTTTATGTGTGGCTAGTGGCTTAGTGACATAGTGGCATGGTTGATACGGAGACTTAGGTGAGTTGCATTTATCGAGACGACCGCAGCCAGCAGAGTCTCCTTCGAAGTATTGTACTGTATTTTCATTTCTGTCCACTTGTATTCCGGACAATTACTGTATTTTTATGCCATTTCTTAGTAAATGCTCATGCACTTTTGACACCGGGTTCTGGGATGATTATCGGGCATCTTTTATTAACTTCCTAACATTTATATTTGATTTGAAACGATTATCTTTTACTGGTAAAATTGAAGGAAAATCATAGTTTTCAAAATTATTAAAATAAGAATTTAATTAAGTATTTTGGTTGGCTTGCCTGACAGCGGTGTCCGGCTCCATCACGACCCTTAGTAGAAATTGGGTCATGACAATAATTTTCAGGGGATCATGAAACAGTTATCTGCTATGGGCATTAAATTTGATGAAAAAATTCAAGGCCTATTTCTACTTGGTTCCCTACAAGATTCTTGGGAAATTCTTAGAACTTCATTATCAAATTCTGCTCCGGATGGTGTGATCTCTATGGATCTTTCCAAGAGCAGCCTTTTAAATGAAGAGATCAGAAGAAAATCTTAGGGGTCTACCTCATCAGATGTCTTGGTAACTGACTCTAGGGGGAGAGGCAAGAATCGGGGTTCTCAAAATAGAGAACATAATAAAAGCAAATCCAGAAGCAGACTTAAAGATATTGAGTGCTATCATTGCGGGAAGAAAGGGCACACAAAGAAGTTCTGCAGGATTTTGAAAAAGGAGAATAGAGACAAGGAAGAACAGAAAGAAGATGGAAATCGTGTGGCCACCGTCACTACAGAAGATCTTGTCACAGTCCTTGATGCGGATTTGATAAATATTGCTTGTGATAAGTCAAGCTGGGATGTGGATAGTGGTTCTGCATCTCATGTGACATCAAGGAAGGAATTTTTCTCATCCTATACTCAGTGGGACTTTGGAACTTTGAGTATGGGTAATAAGACTGTATCTAGGGTGGCTGATGTTGGAATGATTAGTTTGGAAACTAGTATTGGAACTAAACTAGTTTTAAATAATGTAAAGTATGCACCTGATGTTCGTTTGCACTTAATCTCTGTTGGTGTTTTGGATGATGAGGGATATGTCAGTACCAATGGTGCTGGAAAGTGGAAGCTCACTAAGGGTTCCATGATTGTGGCTCGTGGGGAAAAACGTCGTGGTCTATACTGGACTACGACCTTCACCTATGTTGATATGGTGAATGTCGTTGAGAGAAATAGCTTTTCAACCTTATGGCATAAGAGGCTTAGCCACATTAGCGAGAAAGGACTAAATGTTCTGGCCAAGAAGAAATTATTGTCAAATTTTGAAAGTGCAAGATTAGAAAAATGTGAGCACTGCTTGGCTGGAAAACAAAAAAGAGTTTCTTTCCAATCTTATCCTCCTTCAAGAAAGACAGAGTTGCTTGAGTTGGTGCATTTAGATCTATGTGGTCCAATGAAGACAAGGACTTTGGGTGGTGCACTTTATTTTGCTACTTTTATTGATGATTGCTCAAGGAAACTTTGGGTCTACATCTTGAAAACTAAAGATCAAGTGTTGGGTGCCTTTAAGCAGTTTCAGGCTTCATTTGAAAGAGAAACTGGAAAGAAGCTGAAGTGTATTCGTACTGATAACGATGGTGAATATTGTGGACCGTTTGATGAATACTACAAGAAATAGGGTATCAGACACCAGAAGACTCCTCCTAAGACTCCTTAGCTTAATGGTTTAGCAGAAAGGATGAACAAGACCTTGATGGAAAGAGTCAGATGTTTGCTTTCTGAAGCAAAGTTGCCGAATTCCTTTTGGGGTGAGGCTTTGTTGTCCTCCGCACATGTTATTAATCTATACCCTGCGGTTGCTTTGCAAAGTAATATTCCAAACAGAGTTTGGTATGACAAAGATGTTTCCTATGACCACTTGAAAGTGTTTGGTTGCATAGCTTTTGTACATGTACCTAAAAATGAGAGGTCAAAATTAACTGCCAAGACAAGGCAGTGCATCTTCATTGGTTATGGCTTTGATGAGTTTGGTTACATGCTATATGATCCAATTAAGAAGAAGGTCGTGAGAAGCCATGATGTTAACTTCGTGGAGAATCAAACCATTGAAGATATTAACAAAACGGAGAAGCTAAAATCTCTAAGTTCTGAAGGTTTAGTTAATCTTGATCAAATTCCTCATACAAACACGGATGACGTTGGTGGGCTCAATGATAATGGTGATGCCCAGAACTATATTCCAGATCATCATATTGATGGTAATGATGATAACAATGCTAATACTGATGAGGTAAATGCTCCTACTCACGAAGCTGTGGACGAGTTAGATATTCCACGCAGGAGGTCTTCTAGACCTCGTACTCCTTCCTCCCATTATTCGCCCAATGAGTATGTATTACTCACTGATGGGGGAGAACCTGAATGTTATGCAGAGGCCATAGAAGATGATTACAAGGATCAATGGATTGAAGCCATGCAAGATGAGATGAAATCTCTGCATGAGAACCATACTTATGAGTTGGTGAAATTGCCTAAGGGTATGAGAGCTTTGAAAAATAAGTGGGTATTCAAAGTTAAAGCTGAAGAACATAGTTTGAAGCCCAGATGCAAAGTTAGATTGGTTGTCAAGGGATTTGGTCAAAGGAAAGTATTGACTTTGACGAAATATTTTCTCCTACAGTGAAAATGTCCTCCATTCGGACAGTTCTTGGTTTGACTGACAGTCTTGATTTGGAGACTGAGCAGATGGATATGAAGGCTGCTTTTCTTCATAGTGACTTAGAAGAGGAGATTTATATGGAACAACCTGAGGGCTTCAAGGCAAAAGGTAAAGAAAATCTTGTATGAAAACTTAAGAAGAGTCTATATGGATTGAAGCAAGCTCTCAGACAGTGGTACAAGAAGTTTTAATCTATTATGGGGGAGCAAGGCTACAAGAAGACTTCTTCAGATCACTGTGTGCTTGTACAAAGATTTTCTGATGATGAATTTATCATCCTCTTTCTATATGTGGATAATATGTTGATTGTGGGCATAAATGCTTCCAAGATTGATGAGTTGAAGAAACATTTGAATAAGTCTTTTGCAATGAAAGACTTGGGTCATGCTAGGCAGATTTTGGGCATGAGAATTACTCATTCGAGAAACGAAAGGAAGCTTTACTTGTCATAGGACAAGTACATAGAATGTGTACTAGAGCGCTTCTATATGAAAAGTGCTAAGTTGGTCCACATACCCCTCCCTGGTCATCTGAAGTTGAGCAAGAAGATGTGTCCTACAACAACGGAGGAAAAAGAGAGAGTGTCCAAGATTCCTTATTCCTCTGCCGTTGGAAGTTTGATGTATGAAATGGCATGCACTTGACCAAATATTGCTCATGCAGTAGGTATTTTTAGAAGATTTCTTGAAAATCCCGAAAAGGAACATTGGGAAGCATTCAAGTGGGTACTCAGGTACCTAAGAGGTACTGTAGGAGATTATTTGTGCTTTGGAGGATCTGATCCAATCTTGAAAGGCTATACAAATGCTGATATGGCAGGTGACATTGATAAGAGAAAATACACTACTGGATATTTGTTTACATTTTTAGGGGAAGCTATATCATAGCAGTCTAAGTTGCAGAAGTGTGTTGCACTTTCAACAATTGAAGCAGAGTACATTGCCGCTTTAGAAGCTGGCAAGGAAATGGTATGGCTCAAGCAGTTTCTTCAAGAACTGGAATTGCATCAAAAGGAGTATATCGTCTATTATGACAGTCATATCGTCTATTGTGATAGTCAAAGTGCAATTGACTTGAGCAAGAACTCTATGTACCATGTAAGAACAACACATATAGACGCGAGATATCATTGGATTCGTGAGCAGGTGGAGAACGAATCTTTACAGGTCAAAAAGATTCACACGAGTGAAAATCCTACGGATATACTAACCAATATAGTACCAAGAGACAAGTTCGAGCTTTGCAAAGAATTTGTTGGCATGCGCTCAAACTAGAATCTCCGGTGTTACCTCCTTCAGGTCAATGGGACTGGAGGGGGAGATTTGTGGGGTCCATCCCATCAATTAAAGAAGACTTTCTTCCTTTTGTTGATTGTTCAAAATTGGCAGCAAATATTTTTCTTCTGCGTTGTCAAAAAGGGTAGGCTGCAGAAAGAAAATATTAAATGTAGTAGGCATGAGAGAGAGAGGCTCCGCATATAAAAGGAAAGCTTCGTCTCTCATTTCTATATACCAAAATCTCAGACAATACATCTGGGTGTGAGAGAGCAAGGTATTCCATATACTATAAGAAAATAGTTTGTGAAGAAAAATAGAGTGTGAGAGATATTATAGTGAGGTGAAAAAAAAATAAAAGAGTATTTTTTCTTTTGAGGGTGTAGTGGTCTTAGGAGTATTTGTACTCGTTACTACACAATGTAAAATTCCTCGCTATAGTGATATTAGTTGCTCTTCTTGGCCGTAATTTTTCCCCTTATTCAGAAGGATTTCCACGTAAAATCTTGGTGTCATTATTGCTGCATTTCTATTCTATCTGATTTAACCATAACTTAGTGTTCCACGTTTATCACTAATACCGTGAATATTATTTTATGGAGTTTATTCCCAATAAGATCATGTTTCTTATAGGGAGAAAAATGAATAAATCAACATACACAATATGAATATAAGGCCAAAAGAATAATAAAGTATATGAACCACAAAAAAAGTTATATTGTTGGGAAAAAAAACTGAAATAAAACTTCATCTTCATTTTCACTCAAAACAGAAATTTATGATATCAAATTGTTGATTTCTTGATCTTGTGTCGGTAAAACGCCTTCTACTTCTTGCTAGAAGTGTTCTTAATTGTCAGCACAACTTTTCCAGCTTCATTATTCTTGAATGTGTTGCGAATTGGTGAGCTCAACTTCTTCTCCTTCTGAAGGATAATTGTGTAAGAGTTCTCCTCCTCTAGCACAAATTCCTCCTTATAGATCACTTCCCCTCTCACAATGGTAACATCCCAGATAAATGTACTTCCCACCTGACATAACTTTAATAGAATTTTAAGTGCCAAAAAATTCAGAGCCACCATCATATAATAAAAAGGCAAGATCAAAATATCAATATAACCAAGATTTCATTCTCAAAGTTACCTCTGTTGCAGGCATTTCAATGGTTTCAGTTGATCCAGCTTTAAGGAGTATTTCTGAAGCTTCATAGTCTAAGACTGAAAACCTAAAGTCATCCCAGATAAATTCATAGGCAGAATTTTTGTTCTAGTCAGATCTTGAAAATCAAGAAGAAGATCAGAAAAAATGGGGAAGCCATTGGGTCGGGTCAGCTAAGTGGGTCGAAATGGTATCCATTTTTGTTCCAGTCAAAGATTTTCACATGACCCAGTAGAAAAATGACACGTCATTAAATGTAGGCCTACCAGTTCTGCCGTTAGTCGCGGGGGTAATTTTATTAATGGAATTAACGTCGTATATTTTTTTGGACGGATAGATGGACGGAGGGTATTTATAAACCATTTAGCAAACGATAGGGGTAGTTTTGGCCCTTTTCCGTATATTTTATAATCCTCGATAAATAAGAAAATTAAGAAAATGTGTTTATTAACAGAAAAAAAATTACAAAGGTATGAAAGATACATATAATAGTTTGTTTGGCCAAGTTGGAGAAATCAACTTATTTTGAGAAGTGTTTTTTTCAAAAGTGCTTTTGAAAAAAGTACTTTTGGAGAGAAGCAGTTTGTGTTTGGCTAATCACTCTTATAAGCACTTTTGAGCAATAATTTGTGTTTGACCAAGCTTTGTAGAAAGTGCTTTTAAGTATCAAATTACAAATATGGACATCAATAGATATACTTAATAATATAAGTAAATAAATAATCTCAAAAATTTGTTATTACAGGCAATAATTAAATCTTTTCATTTTATTTAAGTAAAATATGAAAATAAAAATAAAAAGTATTTTTTTTAATATAAGTTATGTCACGACCCCGGTTTACCCTCCGTGAACCATCATGACGGCACTTAGTCTCTACGACTAGGTAAGCCTAAATTGCGAAAGATAACCAAACTTGCGGAGGTAAAACAATTTAAAAACAGAAATAAAACAATAATAGTGTTTAAATGTGCCACTCGGTATACACCATATATAAGTCTCAAAAACCAATATCTAAATCCAAGACCCGGAAACCCACGAATCACAAGCTAAGAAAAGGAAAATACTACATAGCTCTATCTCCGGAATTTGTCTAATAAGAACAGAACGTACAAAAGGGCTAAATACTAAAAGGCAGGAATAGAAAGGGACTCATCGGTCTGCGGACACAGCAGATGTACCTCGAAGTCTCTAAGTAGTTGCCTCCCTCAAGGATAGTAGGCCTGATCAGCGGTACCTGGATCTGCACATGAAAAACAAGCGCAGAAGGGGGCATGAGTACACCACATCGGTACTCAGTAAGTGCCAAGCCTAACCTCGATTGGGTAGTGACGAGGAAGGTCAAGACCCTACTGAGATTAAATAAATATAAATATGACAGGATAAGATAAGTAGTACAATTGAAAATCTACAGTAAGAATCTACACAGGATAATAAGAGTACAATAACGAAAACAGAGATGAAGGCAACCACAAGGAAAGTAACCATGGATCTCTCAGTATCCCGAGGATCTCTTAGTACCTCAATATATGCCAGGGATCTCTTGGTATCCCGAAGATCTCTCGGTATCCTCAATATATGCTAGGGATCTCTTGGTATCCCAATGATCTCTTGGTATCCTCAATATATGCTATGGATCTCTTGGTATCCTCAATATACATGCCACGGATCTCTTGGTATCCCGCACCCCATTCCAGATTATAAATACGTACAGGGGATCTCTCGGAATGTCGTCCCGTAGTCCCAAATTAAAACACACAAAAGCAACACAAGAATACTCAATTAAAGGCTAATTTTGTACCAAGTAAACTGTTAAATTCTAGCCTAACATGCTTCACGTAATGCAATTAAATTAGTTTAAGCAAATAGGCAATTAAGTCAACTAAACATGCTTTTCTAAACTACAACAGGCTAAATTTGCAGGTAGAATAAAACAGGAAAAAAGGAACTCAATTGAAATACTTAAAGTAAAACCGGATTTTCAACAATTAGCGCAAGTACGCACTTGTCACCTCACGTACAAGGCATTTCAATTATCAAATATATCATATCTTAAGGGAAAGGTCCCCCACACAAGGTTAGACAAGCCACTTGCCTTGAACCGACTTAAAATCAATCCAACACCACGTCTTTGCCATAAGTACTCAACTCTAAATGGACCAAATCTATTCAATTCAATTGTATAAGGTAAATAACACTTCAAGTAACTGATTCTACACTTAAACTCTAAGGTAATACGCGAAATTATGTAAAATGACCAAAACACCCCTCAGACCCACATCTCGGAATCGGGTGAAATTTATAGTTTCAAAAACCTCACACTCTCACGAGTCTAACCATACCAAAATTATCCAAATCCGATGTCAAATCTCCAATCAAAACTCAATTTCTTGGCCTAAGAACTTTTCCCCAATTTTCATACAAATTCCGAAATTATAGGATGAATTCATGTTTAGATTAATGGGTTACAAGCAAAAACGTGTTAAGAATCGTTATCCAATAGATACCTCTGAAAAGCTCTCAAAATCTCGCTCAAATCCAAGATCCCAAGCTTAAGTATTGATAAAAATGACTAAACCCTCGATTTTGAAATCTTATATCTGCCCAGAAAATTCCTTCTTCGCGAACGCGGTCAAAGCCTCACGTTCGCGAAGCACAAAATAACTTTGAACATTATTCCTTCTTCGCGAATGCGTCCCCTACTCCGCGAACGTGATTCTTTGCATAGACGAACCTTCGCGAATGCAACGGGCACCACGCGAACGCGATGCACAAAACTCCACTGGGCCAATTCCTCTTCCGCAAATGCGAAGCCCAATCGCGAACGCATAACACAACCATCCAGCCACTTTGAGAATGCGTAGTCCCTCTCACGAATGCGAAGGCCAAACACCCCCCAGTCCCAGCTCCTCTTCATGAACGCGAGAACCTACTCGCGAACGCGATGAAGGAAACCAGAACTGACTGCTGCAACATTTTCGGCAATTTCCTAAGTTCCAAAAATGACCCGTTGAGCATTCGAAACACACCCGAGGCCCCCGGGACCTCAACCAAACTTGACAACCAATCCTAAAACATCATTCAAACTTGTTCCAACCTTCGGAACGCTCAAAACAACATTAAAACACCTATTTTTCATCGGATTCAAGCTTAAAAATTCCAAAAACTCTAAAAACACACTTTCGATCAAAAAGTCTACCAAACCTCGTCCGAATGACCAGAAATTTTGCACCCACATCCCAAATGAATAACAGAACTACTACAACTCTCAGAATTCCATTCCGACCCTCGGATCAAAATCTCACTATCGAACCGGAAACTTCCAAAATTCAACTTTCAGCATTTCAAGCCTAAATTAGCTACGGACCTCCAAAACACAATCTGAACACGCTCCTAACCCTGAAATCACCCAACAGAGCTAATGGAACCATCAGATTTCCATTCTGAGGTTGTCTTCACACTGTTCTGACTACGGTCAACTTTCCAACACTTAAGCTCTCATTTTGGGACTAAGTGTCCCAAAACTCTCCGAAACTTAAAACCGAACATCCCGGCAAATCAAAATAGTAGAAATAGACTCGGGAAAGCAGTTAATATGGGATCGAGGCATTAATTCTTAAGACGACCAGCCGGGTCGTCACATCCCCCCTACACTTAAACATTCGTTCGTCCTCGAACGAGCATAAAGACATACCTGAAGTAGTGAAATGATAAGGGTAACGGCTGCGCATATCCTGCTCAGTCTCCCAGGTCGCCTTCTCGACCGGCTGACCCCGCCATTGAACCTTCACTAATGCAATGTTCTTTGACCTCAGCTTTCTGACCTGCCTATCTAATATTGCCACTGGCTCCTCAACATAGGATAGATCCTTGTCCAATTGGACTGAACTGAAATCTTACATGTGCGATGGATCACCGTGATACCTTCGGAGCATCGAAATATGAAATATCGGATGAACTCCTGCCAAGCTGGGAGGTAAGGCAAGTTCATAAGCAACCTCCCCAACACGCCTCAATATCTCAAAAGGGCCAATAAACCTCGGACTCAACTTCCCTTTCTTCCTAAATCTCATAACGCCCTTCATAAGCAAAACCCGAAGAAGAACCCGCTCTCTAACCATATAGGAAACATCACGAACCTTCCAGTCCGCGTAACTCTTCTGTCTGGACTGGGCTGTACGGAGTCTATTATGAATCACCTTAATCTTCTCCAAAGCATCTTGAACTAAGTCCATGCCCAATAGTCTAGCCTCACCCGGCTCAAACCAACCCACTAAGAGTCTACACCGTCTCCCATATAAAGCCTCATACGGTACCATCTGAATGTTGGACTGATAGCTATTGTTGTAAGCAAACTCCGCCAATGACAAGAACTGATCCCAAGACCCTCCAAACTCAATCACACACGCACAGAGCATATCCTCAAGAATCTGAATAGTGCACTCGGACTGTGCATCTGTTTGAGGGTGAAATACTATACTCAACTCCACTCGAATACCCAACTCATGTTGGACAGCCCTCCAGAACCGTGATGTAAATTGAGTACCCCTATCTGAGATGATGGACACTGGAATACCATGCAGACGAACAATCTCCCGGATATAAATCTCCGCTAACCGCTCTAAAGAATAAGTAGTATACATAGGAATAAAATGAGCAGACTTTGTCAGCCGATCCACAATCACCCAAATAGCATCGAACTTTCTCAAAGTCCGTGGGAGCCTAACTACAAAGTCCATGGTGATACGCTCCCACTTCCACTCCGGGATCTTTATCTGCTGAAGCAACCCGCCCAGTCTCTGGTGCTCATACTTCACCTGCTGACAGTTGAGACATCGAGCTATGAACTCGACTATATCTTTCTTCATCCACCTCCAACAATAGTGCTGCCTCAAATCCTGATACATCTTCGTGGCACCCGGATAGATGGAATACCGTGAGCTATGGGCCTCCTCCAGAATCAACTCTCGAAACCCATCAACATTGGGTACACAAATCCGACCCTACATCCTAAATACCCCATCATCACCAATAGTCACATATCTGGCATCACCGTGCTGAACCTTGTCCTTGAGGTCAAGCAAATGAGGGTCATCATACTGCCACTCCCTGATACGATCAAATAAGGAAGACCGAGAAACCACGCAAGCTAGAACCCGACTGGGCTCTGAAAGATCCAATCTCACAAACTGGCTGGCTAAGGCCTAAACATCCATTGCCATAGGCCTCTTTGATTCTGGTAAATAAGCCAAACTCCCTAAACTCTCCGCCCGGCAACTCAAGGCATCAGCCACTACATTGGCATTGCCCGGGTGATAAAATATAGTGATGTCATAATCCTTCAGCAACTCTAACCACCTCTTCTGGCGCAAATTTAGATCCTTTTGCTTGAACAAGTGCTGCAAGCTCTGATGGTCAGTATAAATCTCATAGGGAACCCCGTATAAATAATGACGCCAAATCTTTAGGGCGTGAACAATGACAGCTAACTCAAGGTCGTGAATAGGGTAGTTCTTCTCATGAATCTTCAACTATCTGGACGTGTTGGCAATCACCCTACCATCCTGCATCAACACCGCTCTGAGGCCAACCCTCGAGGCATCATAATAGACCGTATAAGACCCCGAACCTGTAGGCAATATCAAAACTGGGGCTATGGTCAAAGCTGTCTTGAGCTTTTGGAAGCTCGCCTCACACTCCTCAGTCCACTGAAATGGAGCATCTTTCTGGGTCAACCTGGTCATAGGGGATGCAATCGATGAAAACCTCTCCACAAAACGACGGTAGTAGCCTGCCAAACCAAGGAAACTGCGGATCTCTATAGCTGAGGATGGTTTGGGCCAACTCTACATGGCCTCTATCTTCTTCGAATCCACCTGAATACCCTCACTCGATACCACGTGGCCTAAGAATGCCACTAAATCCAACCAAACTCATATTTCGAGAACTTAGCATATAACTTCTTCTCTCTTAGAGTCTGAAGCACAGTCCTCAGGTGCTGCTCATGATCTTCTCGACTCCAGGAATACACCAGAATATCATCAATAAAGACAATGATGAATGAGTCAAGATACGGTTGGAACACACTGTGCATCAAATACATAAAGACTGCTGGGGCATTCGTCAGCCCAAATGACATAACAAGGAACTCGTAATGGCCATACCGAGTCCTAAAAGCAGTTTTCGGGATATCTGGCTCCCGAATCTTCAACTGATGGTAACTTGAGTGCAAGTCAATCTTAAAAAACACCCGTGCACCCTGAAGCTGGTCAAACAGATCATCAATACGAGGCAAAGGATAATGGTTCTTCACTGTAACCTTGTTCAACTAGAAATAATCAATACACAGACGCATAAAACCATCATTTTTCTTCACAAACAAGACAGGAGCACCCCAAGGTGATACACTGGGCCGAATAAAACCCTTATCAAGCAATTCTTGTAACTGATTCTTCAACTCCTTCAACTCAGGAGGAGCCATACGATACAGAGGAATAGAAATGGGTTGAGTGCCCGACAACAGATCAATACCAAAATATATATCTCTATCAGACGACATACCTGGAAGATCAACTAGAAACATATCGGGAAAATCCTGTACTACTGGATTTGAATCAACTGAAGGGGTATCAATACTAACATCTATCACATAAGCTAAATACGTGTCACACCCCTTCTCAACCATATGCTGAGCTTTAAGAAAAGAAATAACTCTACTAGGAATATGATCTAAAGTACCCCTCCACTCAACACGTGGTATACCTGGCATAACCAGCATCACGGTTTTGGCATGACAATCAAGAATAGCATAATGGGGCGACAACCAGTCCATGCCCAAGATAATATTGAAGTCAACCATATTGAGTAACAATAAATCAGCTCTGGTCTTAAAACCACTATGAGCAACCAAACACGACCGATAAACGCGGTCCACAACAAGAGAATCTCCCACAGGAGTAGAAACATAAACACAGGAACTCAAAGATTCCTGAGATACACCCAAATGCGAAGCAAAATAAGAAGACACGTAAGAGTAAGTAGAGCCTAGATCGAATAGAACCGATACATCTCTATGGCAAATCAATATAATACTTATGATGATAGAATCAGAGGCGACAACCTCGGTATAGGTAGGAAGGGCATAGTATCTGGCCTGGCCTCTCCCTATAGGGCGACCTCTACCTCTAGCTGGCTGAGCAGGTAGGGTAGCAACTTAGAGCTATAATCATAGCCTGAGAACTCTGCAGGGCACGCTGTGGCTGAGAAGTTTGTTAAGGTGCACTCCTCCCAAGCCTAGGGCAATCCCTCACCACGTGGCATGTGTCACCACACTCAAAACAAGCCATGGGAGGACGTGATGGCTGTGAATGGCTAGGGCCAGGTCTGCTGGACTGACCTCTGAAAGCACCCCGCATAGGAGGCGCGCTAGAAACCGGAGGTGCATAATAAGGCCCCTGAGGCCTAGGAGGAGCTGGAGCACTATTGGCTATTGGAAGAGCTGAATGAATAGAGAGACTAATATAACCCCTACCATGACGACCTGCAGCTGGGGTACAAGCACCAGAATAATGGCCCGACTCTCGAGACCTTTTGGCCTCCCTCTCCTCTCTCTCTCTAGCATGCATACCCTCAATCCTCCTAGCAATGCTCACCACCTGCTTATAAGAAATATCCATCTCCAACTCACGAGCCATGCTAGATCTGATGCTGGGAATAAGGCCCTCAATAAACCGGCGGACCCTCTCGCGGACAGTAGAAACCAAGGTTGGTGCATGCCTAGCCAAACTGGTGTAACGGACAGCATACTCTGAAACAGTCATAGCACCCTGGCACAAATGCTCAAACTCTGTGCACCATGCATCCTTGAGGCTCTAAGGAACATACTCCCTCAGGAACAGATCTGAAAACTGAGACCAAGTCAGTGAAGCAGCCTCATCTGGACTATCTAACTCATAGGTACGCCACCACTCGCAGGCGGCTCCTCGAAGCTGGAAGGTAGTGAAAGAACCCCCGCTTGATCTTGAGATACGCATGGTACAGAGAATGCGGTAACACTCATCAAGAAATCCCAGAGCATCCTCCGATGCTAGACTACTGAATACAGGAGGCTTGTACTTCTTGAACCTCTCAAGCCTCAGCTGCTCATCCTCGGAAGCCGCTGCCCTGTCCTCGGGCTGAACTGGCATTGCAGGTGGTACAAGGATAATCTCAGGGACCTTCTCAACATGCACTCGCTGCTCAGGAGTGCAAGTGGTGGGAGTCTGTGCTCCTCCCCCGGCTTGGGATATGGCTGCAGCAAGGGGAAACAACCCTGCCTGAGCCAAAGTGGTGTACATGCTCATGGACTGTGCCAGTGTCTCCTGAAGAGCTGGAGTAGTAGTAGCAGTAGGCGTGTCAGGTGCCTGGACTCTGGCTGGATCCACTGGTGGTACCTCGGTAGTAGCTCGCGCAGGTGCCCTGGCTGCACCACGTGCGCGTCTTTGGCCTCAACCCCGGCACCGGCCTCTGACGGCTGCAGTAGGGGGCGCGGGTGCCTGATCATCTTGGATAACACGTGTCCTCACCATATGTGAGAGAATAGAAGACAAAAGTTTAGAATTGTAATGTCAAAATACCACACGAAAAGGAAATTTGGAAATTTTCCTGACAATTACATAGCCTCTCGTAGATAAGTACAGCCGTCTCCGTATCGATCAACGAAACTCTAATAAATCAGCTTGTGATTTGTGACTCCTATGAACCTAGAGCTATGATACCAACTTGTCACGACCCCGGTTCTCCCTCCGTGAACCATCGTTACGGCACCTAGTCTCTACAACTAGGTAAGCCTAAATTGCAAAAGATAACCAAACTTGCGGAAGTAAAACAATTTAAAAATATAAATAAAACAATAATAGTGTTTAAATGCGCTGCTCGGTATACAGCATATATAAGTCTCAAAAACCAATATCTAAATCCAAGACTCGGAAACCCACAAATCACAAGCTAAGAAAAGGAAAATACTACATAGCTCTAACTCCAGAATTTGTCTAATAAGAACAGAAAGTATAGAAGGGCTAAATACTAAAAAGCAGGAATAGAAAGGGACTCCTCGGTCTGCGAAAGTGGCAGATGTACCTCAAAGTCACTAAGTAGTCACCTCCCAAAGGATAGTAGGCATGATCAGCAGTACCTGGATCTGCACATGAAAAATATGTGCAGAAGAGGGCATGAGTACACCATAGCGGTACTCAGTAAGTGCCAAGCCTAACCTCGGTTGGGTAGTGACGAGGAAGGTTAGAGCCCTACTGAGATTAAATAAATATAAAGATGACAGGATAATATAAGCAGTACAATTGAGAATCTACAGTAAGAATCTACACAGGATAATAAGAGTACAATAACGGAAATAAAGATGAAGGCAACCACAAGGAAAGTAATCGTGGATCTCTCAGTATCCCGAGGATCTCTTAGTACCCTCAATATATGCCAGGGATCTCTTGGTATCCCGAGGATCTCTTGGTATAATCAATATATGCTAAGGATCTCTTGGTATCCTCAATATACGTGCCAGGGATCTCTTGGTATCCCGTACCTCAGTCCAGATCATAAATACATATAGGGGATCTCCCGGGATGCCGTCCCGTAGTCCCAAATTAAAACACACAGAAGCAACACAAGAATACTTAATTAAATGCTTATTTCGTACCAAGTGAATAGTTAAATTCTAGCCTAACATGCTTCACGTAATGCAATTAAATTAGTTTAAGCAAATAGGCAATTAAGTCAATTAAACATGCTTTTCTAAACTACAACAGGCTAAATTCGCAAGTAGAATAAAACAGGAAAAAAAGAACTCAATTGAAATACTTAAAGTAAAACCAGATTTTCAACAATTAGCGCAAGTATGCACTCGTCACCTCACGTACAAGGTATTTCAATTATAAAATATATCATATCTTAAGGGAAAGGTCCCCCACACAAAGTTAGACAAGCCACTTACCTCGAACCGACTCAAAATCAACCCAACACCACGTCTTTACCATGAGTACTCAACTCCAAATGGCCAAAATCTATTCAATTCAATTGCATAAGGTAAATAACACTTCAAGTAACTGATTCTACAATTAAATTCTAAGCTAATATGCGAAATTATGTAAAATGACCAAAATGCCCCTCGGGCCCACATATCGGAATTAGGTGAAATTTTTAGTTTCAGAATTCTCACACTCTCACGAGTCTAACCATACCAAAATTATCCAAATCCGGTGTCAAATCCCCAATCAAAACTCAATTTCTTGGCCTAAGAATTTTTCCCCAATTTTCATACAAATTCTGAATTAAAGGATGAATTCATGTTTAGATTAATTGGTTACAAGCAAAATTGAGTTAAGAATCGTTACCCAATCGATACCTCTGAAAATTCCTCAAAATCTCGCTCAAATCCGAGTGCCCAAACTTAAGTTATGATAAAAATAGCTAAACCCTCGATTTTGAAATCTTATATCTGCCCAGAAAATTCCTTCTTCGCGAACGCGGTCAAAGACTCGCATTCGCGAAGCACAAAATAACTTTGACCATGTTTCCTTCTTCGTGAATGCATCCCCTACTCCGTGAACACGATGCTTTGCACAGACGAACCTTTGAGAACGCGACGGGCATCACGCGAACGCGATGCACAAAACTCCACTGGGCCAATTCCTTTTCCACGAACGCAAGCCCAATCGCGAACGCATAACACAACCATCTAGCCTCTTCGCAAATGCGTAGGCCCTTTCGCGAATGCGAAGGCCAAACTCCTCCCAGTCCCAGCTCCTCTTCGCGAATGCGATGAAGGAAATCAGAACTGACTACTGCAACATTTTCTGCAATTTGCTAATTTCCAAAAATGACCCGTTAAGCATCCGAAACACACCCGAGGCTCCCTTGACCTCAACCAAACCTGCCAACCAAATCCTAAAACATCATTCAAACTTGTTCCAACATTTGGAACGCTCAAAATGACATCAAAACACCTATTTTTCATCGGATTCAAGCTTAGAAATTCCAAAAACTCTAAAAACACACTTTCGATCAAAACGTCTACCAAACCTCGTTCGAATGACCTAAAATTTTGCACCCACATCCCAAATGACATAACCGAATTACTGCAACTCTCGGAATTCAATTCTGACCCTCAGATCAAATCTCACTATCGAACCAGAGACTTCCAAAATTTAACTTTTGGCATTTCAAGCCTAAATTAGCTACGGACTTCCAAAACACAATCCGGACACGCTCCTAACCCCGAAATCACCCAACGGAGCTAATGGAACCATCAGATTTCCATTCCGAGGTTGTCGTCACACTGTTCTGACTATGGTTAACTTTCTAACACTTAAGCTCTCATTTAGGACGAAGTGTCAGGCAAATCAAATAGCAGAAATAGACTCGGGGAAAGCAGTTAATAGGGGATCGGGGCGTTAATTCTTAAGACGATCGGCCGGGTCGTCACAAGTTAAATATATTAAAATTTATTCAATAAATATAAAATCATTCACCCCTAAAGTCACTGTATATTCGAAAGCTATCCTAAAAATAAGAAGAAAATACTTAAACATTAATATCCTACGTATTAAGTTTAACGGTTATTTTGATATATACTATATTTTGTTAAGGGTATTTTAGGTAAGAAGAAAAATCAAAATTTCTTCTGCTTCTGCTTTTGGGAAGAAGATACTTTTTTCTGCTTCTTATAAACTGCTTCTGCTTCTTCCCAAGCACTTTTTCCCCTAAAAAAGCTTGGCCAAACACATCATAATACACAAATATTCGCTGCTTAACTTATAGCCTGTTTGGCCAAATTTTCCAAGTAGAAAATCACTTTTTTCAAAAAAAGTTTTTTTTTCAAAGTTGAAGTGTTTGGCCAAGCTTTTGTAAGAAAAAAAAATATTTTTGAGTAGAAGCAGAAGCAGTTTTGGAGAAGTAGAAAAAGTAGTCTCTTCCCGAAAGCACTTTTTTTAGAAGCACTTTTTTGAAAAATACACACTTAGAAACACATTTTAAAAGTTTCGCCAAACACTAATTGCGGCTTAAAAGTACTTTTTAAATTAATTAGCCAAACACAAACTGTTTTTCATTAAAAGTACTTTCAAAAAAATACTTTTGAAAAAAACACTTCTCAAAATAAGCTTATTTTTCTGGCTTGGCCAAACAAGCTATTATTTAAAAAGGGCGGGGGAGAAAATTGGTGCCAAGTTCATAACTTTCTTGGACAGTAGACATATGAAATAAACGCTCATGATCTCTATTAACTAAGAAACCAATGATTATTGTTTAAGTATTTTTCTCAAATTTCTTAGGATTGTGGAAAGTGCTCCGAAAATTTATTAAATTGTATTCTTCATTACTTAATAAGCAGTTCAAAATGAAATTAATAACCTGTTTGACCAAACTTCTCAACAAGCCAAAAGTATTTTTTTTTAAAGCACTTTTATCAATGACAAAAAACTTTTTGACGGGATATACCTGACGTAGTGGGTTTTACGATGTGACGTGAAGATTACTTTGACTTTAGTTTGATCAATTCCTTTTTTAGTATTTAAATTGGACTACTATTGTGATCTTGGCAATCCCTCGATAAAATCCAAGGCCAAGTGTTCCCACGCCCTATTTGGAATAGGCAGAGGTTGTAAAAGCCCAAGGTAAGGGACATGCTCACCCGTGTTCCTTTGACAGGTTTCCCAACTTTGAACTTTTTCTGTGATATCAGATAGCAGCTTAGGCCAATAGAATAAAGCTCTTATTCTTTGTTGTGTTCCCAAAATTCCTGAATGGACACCCTAGTAGGTAGAGTGCATTTGGTCAATAAGTTTTTCCCTTAGTTTAGCATTAAAGACTTTTCCATTGATCCTAATTATACCATTCTGCACCGTGGTGGTTGGAAGTCCATTGGTGTCTATTAGCATCTGGACTAAAATGTGTTGAGCGTCTTGATCACCATCATAGTTGTCAGTTATGTCACTAGCCCATTTAGGTTGTACAATAGTTAACCCATAATACTCTTCAGTTTCCTCCTTAGCCTCAAACATGCTAGATAATGCATCTGCCACAATATTTTCTACCCTTTTCTATATTGTAATTCATAGCTTAGGCCCATAAGCTTAGAAACTCCTTTATGTTGTAAGGATGTTGTAATCCTTTGATCTCGCAAAAACTTGTAACTAAAATGATCTGTGCGTATGATAAAGTGACTGGGTTGTAAATAAGTATTCATTTTTCTACTTCTAGCTACAATGCAATTAGTTCTTTATCATCAGTAGACAAACCTAGGTGTTTATTTTGAGCTTAGAGTTTGACTAAGATAAGTGATTTCCATGGTCCTTTGCATTATTACAGCACCCATACTCGTACCTCAACACAGAATAGAGAAGTCTGGTAGGGCAAGCATTGGGGCTTGAACCTGTCGACCCTAAAACGACCCGGTCGTGATGGCGCCTATCGTGAAACTAGGCTAGCCGATACAATTCCTGAATCTACCATTATTCAATGAAAGTCATTTTTAAGCCATTAATTAATAAGAAATCTCATAATATAAGTCTAGATAACCAGTGCGGAATAGATACACAAGCCCAACATCGGGGGTGTCATAGAGCAACTACAGCTCTATCTCAATACAATAAAGTCGAAACAAGACTGAAGGACTATACTAAATAAAGCTAGGGAAGATAGGAGGGAGAAGAACAGGGCTGCGAACGCTATGCAGCTACCTTGTCGACTCCGATGAACCTGCCACTGAGTAATCAACACCCACTACCAGGTTCAGAAATACCTGAATCTACACACAAGGTGCAATGAGTAATGTGAGTACGCCAACTCAGTAAGTAATAAGAGTAAATGAAAGCTGAGCAGTAAGAAAACACATAATTCCACGTCATAACACTATAACAAATATAGTACATTGCTCAAAACCGTGCAGAAACCATTTTTTTCTTGTAAAACAACTCATTTTTAGGAAAACCTTTTCTTCTAAAACATCTTTCAATAGTTTCAAACGAGTGATGAAAACAGTGAGAAAAAGATAGAAAACGTAAATAGCCCCTCGGGCAAAACATGTACTATAAACCGTCCCTTGGGCATAATATCAACAGAACCAGCCCCTCGGGCTACCTCACAATCACTCGTAATCAACCCCTTGGACATAACATGAATCAAGAACTTCCCCTCAGGGAAAACATGGATCAAGAACAGCCCCTCGGGCAACAACATGAATCAAAAACAGCCCCTCTAGCTACATCACATCACTCACACTGGGTACCCGCGCTCACTGGGGGTGTTCAGACTCCGGATGGGCTCCTACCGCCCAAACGCTATAACAATCCATCTTGTGGCATAATCAATCAGGCCCTCAGCCTTACATAACAAGCCTCCTCGTGGCATAATAAATCAAGCCCTCAGCCTCTCAATATTACAAATCAGTACAACATGTTGCGGCGCGCAACCCGATCCCATAATATCCTCACAACATAGGCCCTCGGCCTCACCCAGTCAAAAACCTCTCAAGCCACTCGGGCAATAGTAAAATATAATGCTCAGCTCAAAATATCATTTAAAGTATCAAAACGGAGTAAATTCGGCTGCATTATGAAATCAGTAAAGTATAGCATGACTGAATACAGATAATAAGTCAAAATAGTGAGGAATAGTAGTAAAAGACCCTAAGGGTCCAAAACAGTTGGTACGAGGCCCAAATATGACATTTAGTCCAAAACATAGTAATACTTTCCAAAACACAATGATATCAAACAGTTTTCAATCAAATACGCGACTTAATAGTCGTACGGATTGGACCAAGTCACAATCCCTAACGGTGCACAGCCCCACGCTCGTTATCTAACGTGTACGTGACCATAAAGTAGCACAACGATGTGAAATCCGGGGTTTCATACCCTCAGGACAACATTTACAATCATTACTTACCTCAATCCGATCCAAACTCTAGCTCGCGATGCCTTGCCCCTCGACTCGGCCTCAACTTGCATCGAATCTATCCAAAATCAGAATCATAACATCAACATATGCTAAGGGAATGAAGGCCCTGCGAAACTAATCAAATTACATAAAAAATCTTGAAATTGGTCAAACCCGACCCCCGAGCCCATCTCGGAATCAGGTAAAAACCATATCAATAGAATCCTCATCCTACCACGAGTCCATACATACTAAGAATATCACAATCGGACCTCAAATGTCCCCTCAAATCCCCAATTTACACTCTCCAATTTCAAGCCCTAATTCCCCAATTTTAGGCTTTAAATCCCCCTAATTTCATGTCTAAAAAGTTAGAATTCACCATAGAATCGAGTATTGAGCTCAACAATCTTACCTACAAGTGTTTCCCTTCGATTCCCTCTTCAATCCCTCTCAAAAGCTTCAAAACCGTTCAACAATGGAGAAAATGGACCAAAACTCGCGAAGCCAACTATTTAAACATTCTACTCAGGCAAAAATTTCCTTCTTCACGAACGCGGCCAAAGCCTCGCATTCGTGAAGCACAAATAATCACAGCTCAAATTTCCTCTTACATGAACACAAACACCACCTTGCGAACGTCATGCCTTACTTAGCTTAGCCTACACGAACGCGTTCCTCCCGTCGCGAATGCGATGCGTTAGAGCCCGATGCCCAAGTCTGCTTCACCTTTCTATGCGAACGCGGGACCTACATCGCGTTCGCGATACACACTCAGCCTCACCCTTCGCGAACGTGGGACAACCATTGTGAACGCGAAGGGCGATTCTCCTGCCTTACTTCACATCCCTTCGCGAACATGAGAGCCCTCTCGCGAATGCGAAGGACAATTCTCTGCAACAGAACCTGAAGAAATCTACAACTTCCTAAAACAAGGATTTGATCCGTTAACCACCCGAAAATCACCCGAGGTCCTCAGGACCTCAACCAAACATGCCAACATATCCCATAACATCATTCAAACTTGTTCTAACCTTCGTAACACTCAAAACAACATCAAAACATCAAATCGCCCTCAGATTCAAGCTTAAGAATTCCAAAACTTCCAAATTCCGCTTTCGATCAAAATGTCTATCAAACCTCGTCCGAATGACCTAAACGTTTGCACACACGTCCTAAATGACACAACGGACCTACTCCAATTCCCGGAATTCCATTCTGACGCCTATATCAAAATTTCCACTACCAATCGAAAAACACCAAAATTTCAAATTCGCCAATTCAAGCCTAAATCTACCCCGGGCCTCCAAAATGCATTTCGATCAAGCTCCTACGTCCCAAATCACCTCACAAAGCTATCCGAATCATAAAAACCAAGTTCCAAGATCATTTACTCATAAGTCAACTTTCGGTTGACGTTTTCCAACTTTATAATCAACTTAAGTGACTAAGTGTCTCATTTCTCTTACAATCATTCTGAACCCGAGCCAACTAATTCAACACAATATAAAAGAGCTGAACCACACAAAATGAAGCAGAAATAGGGGAAAGGGGGATAAAACTCTCAGAACGACCGATTGGGTCGTTACAGTCTCCCCCACTTAAACATACGTTCGTCCTCGAACTTGCCATAGTTGTTCCAAAGGCCACCAAATCGCTGTATAACCTTACCATGCACACACCCAAGGGTGATCCCACGTCACCCTATCCCATAGAGGTCCGATAACACAACATAACTGAAATTTCACAATACACCCTAGCCCATAACCTTAGAATCAATTTTCCACTTCCGAAACTATCTAGAAGATCAAAATCTCACATCTATACACTGAATAAGTCCAAACAAGTTGTATCAAACCATAACCGCAACCCTAGATGCAATTACATGATATACCCCATAACTCAGACACTCGTAGCGATAACTTCCAATCACAACAACTGCACACAACAACCGAATACCGATAATAAACCTCTTATCAATTAAAGTCTCATTCCAACACTTTCATATACTGCCAATGATGAATGAAACACGCAGAATTATAATCCTTACTCAAATCAACCATTCATGAAGCTCCATCTTCTTTGGCAAGAACCATAGTAAATTTCTAAGTCGAATCCCAATATTATCCTTCTAACATGCTGAAATCGAATCTGATAGTATTCATTATAGATCTAAATGACCTCATATCATCCAACATGACTACTCTAGTAACATGACACATCGATACAATCCTAGTGACACATCGATACAATCTAGATCTACCACCTGTGTGACCCGCGCACCAATAAATAACAGTCCAAATGTACTCAAATCATGGAAAAAGGACTCAAATGAGAGAGCTGTACCGCAAGCTCACCATTACCACCACAACACAATGCTAAGAGCCCATCACACATCGTAGAACTAGAACACACAAATACAACCCGAAGGATCATACCTCCACATAACTTCACTGCAATGCGTGACCCTATCCAAACACTGGTCCCCATGAAACACCTCAAGTCACTATGCTCAAAATCAACAACCACGCGTAATTTGATGTCTAGTACCAAAAGCAAATATTCATAACCACGACGAAGCAAATGATATAACACCACACAAACCCGAAAGGACACAACCCATATTCCATCCACCGAGCAATACCCAATACTCTTCCCACTCGAATTCCACTATGAGACCCCAATAGAACCACACCATATGTGCCTATAACCCACAAATCATAATGCCTCAAAACAAGGAAGTGTAACTCATAGATCACTTCAGAACATTAATAATCTTAATAGCCATCGAATCAACACATCCCTCAACAATAGCAACTCGGAGTCAACAAGCCAACTCGATGCAAAACACACATCCATACCAATGAACCCCTTGTCAAGGAGTTCATAAAGTTGTTGCTCCAACTCCTTTGACTCCACCGGGGCCATACAATACGGTGCTCGGCACCAAATCAATACAAAAATCAATAACCCTGTCCGGCGGCATGCCCAACCGTAGGAACACATCCAAAAAATCCTTCATGAAGGACAAATAAGAAGACAACCCTTCCCAACCATTCGTTGGGTCTTCAAAAATGAAATCACCCTACTGGGAACATAACCCGTCGAACCTTTCCACTCAATCCGTGGTATCCCCGGCATAGCCAACGCCGTCGTATTAGCAACAGTATAGAATAACACGACACAGAAACAACCAGTCCATACCCAGTATCACACCAAAATCTAAAACACTAAGCAACAGAGGATCCACTCGGGTCTCCAAACCCCGATTGTCACCACACAAGGCCAATACATGCGACCCACAACCACAATGTAACCTATTTTTGAGAACTCCCAGTCTCCAAATCCATATAGCACACGAATCACCATATCCGATCCCAACTCCCACGTCCGAATATACAACACACTTCTAATACCCAATTGCCCCATGAGGGGTACTCATATAATTCTTCTGTGCTACCAAGCAAACTTGAATATTAGTAGTCGATCCAATAAGAGAGTGCCACAATACTAATGAAGTATCCATAACTCAAACACATCGCTCTTTCTGAAATGTATACCCTCATCAAGCCACCAATCAGTGTGATCATTTCCCTAATCTTTTGAAACTGCCCAGGCTGTCTAAGAATTTGACCCTTCCTTTTAAAACTGAACTGTGACCTTACACATGCAAATTTCAACCCTACACAACATACCACATGAACCACGCCATCCTATGATAAATATCATAATCCATTCCGAGCCACCAGCAACTACGTACTCAACTAGCTAAGAACTTTTCATTTGATGCCATCTAGAATAAAATCACTACACATCACTGCTCCTCACGCTCGTAGAAAATATACACCTCTAACCATGGTAGAAACCATCAAGAACTCTCTAAATTCCATTTTCACAAAACCAAACCATCAGGACTGAATCTTTTTAACTTAACCAAGCTACGCAGGTCAATAAAACTCAAGAGTATTACCGCGAAACACCTGTAGAAACTCATTACCTCATAATCACCCAAAGAACTAATCATATCCTTTACCATGCTGATCTGACCTACTACCAAACTATCCCATCTATCCAAGTTCCTTCTGATTTACCTTCAACTTGATACTTCTTCTTGCTATCACACCATAATCCTCAACCCAGACTCACCACACGAGACCCAGATAGAAAATCGCACCGTCCTAAGGCTCATAAGTCGCTGACTACTCTCTCAAAGATCCCCAAAAGCACCACATTCGAAATACTTACCCTAAAGAGGCTTCCTGTGAATCTAAAACCATTACCTCCATCTTCCTGATACTGATGTGTAGAATTCATAATGATATAGAAATGCCACAAGTCTTGACACCCTCTAATGTAAACCCCCGCTCCTAGCCAAATATACATCCTGAAGATTTCCATTTACTACATGTAAACCTTGAATCCTTCAAAACCATTCTCGGGAGTCATCCACTCTACTCAGGTTTCAATTAGACTGATTAAATGAACTGAACGACCTGTGCCTCATTAGAACAGCAACACAGATGGAAGTAACTCCATCTTAACACAACCAAACAAATTCCTGCTCTATGCACCGTACATCCTTTACCAATAACACCTCAAGTCATTCTGTGATTCTCATACACCAATAAAGCATAGCATAACATAACCTCTATTAACATTTTCTTTACTCGAATCATCCTTGATCTCAACCCCATGCAAGCCATAACTGACTCACTAGTATACCTCAAACTAAACCCAATGCAACATATAACCATGCCATCAACTAATCAATAGTGGACTCCCCCACTTGGCTCAAAGCCACAGATCAAAATAGACAATAACTCACAATGCCTATACTCTAATACCGCCATAATACCATAGTGAGATTAAACTCAATCCTTCGTAAGCTCGCGCAACACAAACCATCTAGTACTTCAAATCATCTACAAATCTCGCATTCACCCTCGTAACAGTCAGGACAACTCCCATACGCGATCCAAACTCAAACTACAACAACACACATATATTTCACTAGTAAAGAGGACTTCCACCCAACAACATAGGGGTCACACAAACCTCAGAATACCCCGCAGGAGATAACTCACCTGCCTTTCCTCAAACTGACATCTCTTTATACCCTTCTACCATCATAAACATCACACAATCACTTAATCTTCCCGAGTCTGAACTCATATCACAACATGAAATCTACTTCACTTCCTAACTAGACAACATGAAAAGATCCTTTAATACACCCATAACTCGGGGCTACACATCAAATCAAGATGGAAATCAAGCACCAAATATTTCTTTCTACCCTCAATCAGAACCCTTTCATCATATTCAAATCATATGAACACATCTTGCAGTCACATCATACGCATCACATAGCCATCCAGTCACCACTTCCACTAATAGGGACACTACCGAACATATAAATCCAGAAGCACGTGCTCACACAATCAACGCATTAGTGCTCAAGCTATAGGCAAAACCTAGTATCAAGTCCTCTAAACTGGACCAACATCAACACACAGAGATCACATCTCGCCCCTCGATCAGGGAATCACAAGCCGTCGATGTAAAGCTGATACTGAGCGCCCATGCGCATACGAACGTGTGGAAGGAATTTCAAGAGTTACATTTCAAGCTGAATCAATGACGCACAATAAGAATTCAAGAATGTGGGATTTCCTAAAGGTTATGCAACCTCTCGAGGATAAGTACAGACGTCTCCGTACCGATCCGCGAGACTCTACTAAACCTGCTCATGACTCGTGACACCTATGTACCCTAGGCTCTGATACCAACTTATCACGACCCTAAAATAACCCGGTTGTGATAGCGCCTATCGTGAAACTAGGCCAGCCGGCACAATTCTCAAATCAACCATTATTCAATGAAAGTCATTTTTAAGCCATTAATTAACAAGAAATCTCATAATATAAGTTTAAATAACCAGTGCGTAATAGATACACAAGCCCGACATTGGGGAGTCAGAAGTCACGAGCAACTACATCTCTATCTTAATACAATAAAGTTTAAACAAGACTGGAGGAATATACTATATAAAGCTAGGAAAGATAGGAGGGAGAAGAACAGGGTTGCAAACGCCATGTAGCTACGTTGTCGACTCCGATGAACCTGCTACTGAGTAATCAACGCCTGTTACCAGGTTCAAAAATACCTAAATCTGCACACAAGGTGCATGGAATAATATGAGTACACTAACTCAGTAAGTAATAAGAGTAAATGCAAGCTGAGTAGAAATAACACACATAATCCTATGAAATAACACTACAACAAATGCAGTACATTACTCAAAATCGTGCAGAAACCATTTTTTTCTCGTAAAACAACTAAGTTTCAGGAAAACCTTTTCTTCTAAAACATCATTCAATAGTTTCAAACGAGTGATGAAAATAATGAGAAAAGGATAGAAAACGTAAACAGCCCCTCGGGCAAAACATGTACTATAAACTGCCCATCGGGAATAATATCAACAGAACCAGCCCCTCGGGCTACCTCACAATAACTCGTAATCAGCCCCTCGGGCATAACATGAATCAAGAACCACCCCTCGGGCAAAGCATGAATCAAGAACAACCCCTCGGGTAACAACATAAATCAACAACAACCCCTCGGGCTGTATCACATCACTCACATTGGGTACCAGCGCTCATTGTGGTGTTTAGACTCCCGAGGGGCTCCTACAGCCCAAGCGCTATAATAAGCCACCTCGTGGCATAATCAATTAGGCCCTCAGCCTCACATAACAAGCCATCGCGTGGCATAATAAATCAGTCCCTCGGCCTCTCAATATCACATATTAGTACAACATGTTGCGGCATGCAGCCCGATCCCATAATATCCTCACAACATAGGCCCTCGGCCTCACTCAGTCGAAAACCTCTCAAGCCACTCGAGCAACAGTAAAACATGATGCTCAGCTCAAAATATTATTTAAAGTATCAAAATGGAGTAAATACTACTGAGTTATGAAATTAGTAAAATATAGCTTAGTGAGTACAGATAATAAGTCAAAATAGTGAGGAATAGTAGTAAAAGCCCCTAAGGGTCCAAAACAGTTGGTACGAGGCCCAAATATGACATTTAGTCCAAAACATAGTAATATTTTCCAAAACACAATGATATCAAATAGTTTTCAATCAAATACGCGACTTAATAGTCGTACGGATTGGACCAAGTGACAATCCCTAACGGTGCACGACCCCACGCTCGTTATCTAACATGTGCGTCACCATAAAGTAGCACAACGATGTGAAATCCGGGGTTTCATATCCTCAGGACAACATTTACAATCATTACTTACCTTAATCCGGTCCAAACTCTAGCTCGCGATGCCTTTGCCCCTCGACTCAACGTCAACTTGCATCGAATCTATCCAAAATCAGAATCATAACATCAATATATGCTAAGGGAACGAAGCCCCTGCGAAACTAATCAAATTACATAAAAAATCTCGAAATTGGTCAAACCCAACCCCCGGGCCCACATCTCGGAATCAGGTAAAAATCATATCAATAGAATCCTCATCCTCCCACGAGTCCATACATACCAAGAACATCAAAATCGGACCTTAAATGGCCCCTCAAATCCCCAATTTATACTCTCAAATTTCAAGCCTTAATTCCCCAATTTTAGGCTTTAAATCCCCCTAATTTCATGTCTAAATAGTTAGAAATCACCATAGAATCGAGTATTGAACTCAAAAATCTTACCTCCAAGTGTTTCCCTTCGATTCCCTCTTCAATCCCTCTCAAAATTCTTCAAAACCGTTCAACAATGGAGAAAATGGACCAAAACTCGCGAAGGCAACTATTTAAATATTCTGCCTAGGAAAAAATTTCCTTCTTCGCGAATGCGGCCAAAGCCTCGCGTTTGGGAAGCACAAATAATCACAGCTCAAATTTCCTCTTACGCAAATGCGAACACCACCTCGCGAACGTGATACCTTACTCAGCTTAGCCTACGCAAACGCGTTCCTCCTTTCGCGAACGCGATGCGTTAGAGCCTGATGCCCAAGTCTGCTTCACCCCTTCTACGCGAACGCCGGGCCTATATCGCGTTCGTGATGCACACTCAGCCTCACACTTCGCGAATGCGGGACCAACATCGCGAACATGGAGGGAAATTCTCCTACCTCACTTCACATCCCTTCGCAAACGTGAGAGCCCTCTCGCGAACGCAAAGGACAACTCTCTGCAACAGAACCTGAAGAAATCTGCAACTTCCCAAAACAAGGATTTGATCCATTAACCACCCGAAAATCACCCGAGGCCCTCGGGACCTCAACCAAACATGCAACATATCCCATAACATTATTCAAACTTGTTCCAACCTTCAGAACACTCAAAACAACATCAAAATATCAAATCACCCTCGGATTCAAGCTTAAGAATTCTAAAACTCCCAAATTCCGCTTTCGATTAAAAGGTCTATGAAAATTCGTCCGAATAACCTAAAATTTTTGACGCACATCCTAAATGACAAAACGGACCTACTCCAATTCCCGGAATTCCATTCCAACCCCTATATCAAAATTTCCACTATCAACCGGAAAATGCCAAAATTCCAATTTCGTCAATTCAAGTCTAAATCTACCCCAGATTTCCAAAATAAATTCCAATCACGCTCCTAAGTCCCAAATCACCTCACGAAGCTATTTTGATCATAAAAACCAAGTTTCGAGATCATATACTCGCAAGTCAACTTCCGTTTGACTTTTCCAACTTTATAATCAACTTAAGAGACAAAGTGTCTCATTTCTCTCTACAATCATTCCGAACCTGAGCCAACCAACTCAACACAACATAAAAAAGCTAAAATGAAGCAGAAATGGGGGAAACAGGGCTAAACTCTCGGAACGACCGATCGGGTCGTTATAGAACCATAGTATTCTTGAGTTCATCTAATGCCTTAATTGCAAGTTCATTCAAGTGAAAGCCTCCTTTTTTGAGGAGTTCAGTTAAGGGCTTGCTTATGATGGGAAACATGTTAATGAACCTCCTATAATACCCGATAATCCTAAGAAAATCACACAATTCCTTGACTGATATAGTATGGCCAGTTGGCCTCCACTTTGGCTGGGTTAGTGCTCACCCCATTTTCAGAGATTATATTGCCCAAGTATTTTACTTGGGCTTCATCAAATTTGCATTTAGACAACTTAGCAAATACTTCGTTGATCCTCAACAACTCAAAAGCTGGTTGTAAATGCTGAAGATGATAGCTTAAACTGCAATGACCCGGCCGGTCGTTTTAAGAATTAACGCTCTGATCCCTTATTAACTACTTTCCCCATATTTGTTTATGCTATTTTGATTTGCCGAGATGTTTTAATTTGAGTTTCGGAGTGTTTTGGGACACTTAGTCCCTAAAGGAGAGCTTAAGTTTTAGAAATTGGACCGTAGTCAGAGCAGTATGAAGACAGCCTCAGAATGGAATTCCATTGTTTTCGTTAGCTCCGTTGGGTGATTTCAGGTTTAAGGGCATGTTCGGATTGTGTTTTGGAGATCTGTAGCTTATTTAGGCTTGAAATGCCGAAAGTGGAATTTTGAAGTTTTCGGTTCGATAGTGAGATTTGGATATCAGGGTCAGAATGGAATCTCGGAAGTTGGAGTAGCTACATAGTGTTGAATGTGACGTGCTTGCAATATTTCAAGTCATTCGGAGAGGTTTGATAGACTTTTTGATCGAAAGCGTAATTTGAGAGTTTTTGGAGTTCTTAGGCTTGAATCCGATGTTAAATTAGTGTTTTGATGTTGTTTTGAGCGTTACGAAGATTGGAATAAGTTTGAATGATGTTTTATGATTGGTTGGCATGTTTGGTTAAGGTCCTGATGGCCTCGGGTGTGTTTTGGATGCTCAACGGACCATTTTTGGACTTGGAGAAGGATCAAATTTTTGTTGGTATTTGTTGCAAACTTTTCTTCATTGCGATCGCGTGAGGAGGCTCATGATTGCAAAGGCTTAGATGAGGCAGAGAGGATTTTTTTTTCTACGCGATCGCAGGAAAGAGAGTGCGAACGCATAGTAATGGCAGAAGTTGAATCTCGAACGTGTGGGCTACGCCACGTTAGCAAAGAGGAAGAAGTGAGGGAGCTGAGGAGTGGAAGATTGCTCTTCGCGATCGCGTGAGGTCAGTCGCGATTGTGTAGAGCTGAGCAGTGCAACATCGCGATCGCGTAGGTATTATCGTGTTCACGTAGGGTTAATATGGGGGTCAGTGATGTTGCTCTTCGCAATCGAGTGGGAGTTTCCGCGATCGCGATTAAGGTCGCGTTTGGGCATAATATAAAGTTCAAAATCGAGGGTTTTGAGTTCATATCACAAAATTGAATTGGGAGCTCGGTAGGAGATGAATTTTGGAGAGATTTTCAGAGGGAGTTTGCGGGTAATGATTCTTAACTCCTTTTTGCTTATAACCCATTAATCTAAACAGAATTCATCATCTAATTTTGGATTTGGGATGAGAAATTGGGTAATTGTTTAGAAAGTTCTTAGGCCTAATTTTTGAGTTTTGATTGGGGATTTGACATCGGATTTCAATAATTTTGGTATGGTTAGACTCGTGAGTGAATGGGGGTTCATAATCCGTAACATTTACACGATTTCGAGCCGTGGGCCTAGGGGACTTTTTGGACAATTTTCTTAATTTTGCGTGTTAACTTTGAATTAATTAGTGGAATTACTTACTTGAAGTTATATTTACATTATGCAATTGATTTGAATAGATTTGAGCCATTTGAAGTCGAATACTCGTGGCAAGAGCGTGGTGTCAGGTTGATTTTTTAGCCGGTTCGAGATAAGTGGCTTGCCTAACCTTGTGTGGGAAAACTCCCCTTAGGATTTGGTATTGTTGATATATGAAATGCCTTGTAAGTGAGGTGGCGAGTGCGTGCATGTGCTAATTGTTGAAAATCTTATTTTCATTAAGTTATTATAACTGTGTTTACTTCCCTGTTTATACTACTTACAATTTAAGCCTACTGTTAGCTTAGGGAAGCATGTATAATTGACTTAATTGCTTTACTTGCTCAAACTGCTTTATTTGAATTATGTGCAGCATGCTAGGTTAGAAAAACCTGTTTTACCTTGGTATGAGATTTGGATTTGAACTGAATATTCTTCATATTTTGCTGTGTATTTACTTTGCGACTACGGGACGGTATCCCAGGAGATCCTCCTGCATGTTTACTGTGGGGCTACGGATTTGTATTCCGGTAGATCCCTCTGCACATTTATATTGGAACTACGGGACTGCATCCAGTAGATTTCCCGACTACCGGGTATTTATATTTGGGACTACGGATCGGGATTCCGGTAGATATTTACATTTGGGGACTACAAGACGGTATCCTGGGAGATCCCCGTTTCTATCTCTGAGTGGAGTTACGTTCTAATCTGTAATTTTCTCTCTGTTGTATTTGTTCTTCTTCTTATTATTCTGCGTTACTTCATACTGTTAGCATTTAATTATATTGTCGTATTCTATACTATTTTACAGCATTTTTTAGCTAAAATCAGTAGGGCCCTGGCCTTCCTTGTCACTACTCGACCGAGGTTAGGCTTGGCACTTACTGAGTACCAGTGTGGTGTAATCATGCCCTTTCTGCGGATGTTTTCCTGTGCAGATCCAGGTACTTCGACTCAGCTCTACTACCCTTGAGGCGAGGTGATTCTCCAGAGACTTTGAGGTATATTTGTCGTGTTCGCCGACCGAGGAGTCCCTTTCCATTATCTCTTATAGTATTAGCCCTTTTGTATATACTTTTGTTTAGACATTTTGGAGTTAGACACTTGTAGTTATTCACAGCTTGTGATTTTATGAGATTCCGGGTTTTGGAAAATTGTTCAGTTTTTGAGATCTTGTATTAGTATATGCTGAGCGGCATCTTAAACGCTTCTACATTTGTTTATCTTCAGTTTTATGAGTTTTTCTGCATTTTATTTTTTTTTCCCGAAATTGTTAGGCTTACCTAGTCGCAGAAACTAGGTGCCGTCACGACAGTTCACGGAGGGTGAACTTGGGTCATGACATAAACTAATGTTATACACGAGTATGTCATGAAAAAACACAAGGACAAACTTTCTTAAAAAATGGCCAAATACCTCATGCATCAAGGCTAGGAACGTGGCTGGGACATTTGTTAACCCAAAAGGCATCACCTTGAACTCCCACAGTTCGTGGTGAGTACGAAAAGCAGTCTTGTATTTATCTCCCGACCTCATCCGAATTTGGTGGTAAATGGATCTTATATTCAATTTAGAGAAAATTTGGGCTCCATTTCATCTAAACGGTCCTCAACCACCGGAATCGGATATTTGTTTTTTATGGTAATGTCATTTAGTCTTCGTTAATCCACAAAAAATGTCAAGTTGCATATTTCTTTTTAACTAAAATGATAGGAGACGCGAAAGGTGAGGTACTGGAGGAAATGGACTGGGCCTCTATCATCTCCTTAACCATTTTTTCTATGATATTCTTCTGCTCAAAGGAGTACATGTAGGTCTTTGGTTTACATGCTTAGATCCTGGTACAATTTCAATTGCATGATCACAAGGTCTCTATTGGGGGAAGACCTTTGGGTTCCTGAAAAATGTCTGCATACTCTTCCAATAGCTGTTGGACTTGTTTGGAGACCCATCACTTGTAGCATCAGTCTCAATTTTTTTCAATTGGGCTGAAATTGTGCATTGACCCATTTTCAGATATTTCTGTATAGACTTGATGTCACATAGTTCATTAGGCCCTGAAACATTACAACCCATTAATGTGACCAACTTCATCTTTAACAAAACAAATACTGTAGGGTCGTGTATGCAAAACAATTGGGGACATCGTGTCAATCCAGTCCATGCCAAGGATAATATCAGCAACTCTCGCATTAAGAACTCGCAAATCAAATGAAAAAATTTCATTGTTCATTTTCCATTTAAAAATTGGACAAATTAAATTGTAGCGCATGAACTGTTCATTTGCCTCCTTAACTCGTATGGGCCTAGTCATGGGCTCAGTCTTAAGCATCAATTGTTTTACCAATTTCAGATCCACAAAGTTGTGGGTAGACCCAGTATCAATCAAGACTACAACAGACTGCTTCTTAGCTAACCCCGCAATTTTGATCATTGTTGCAGTTCAGTTTAGGCCCAAAATAATATTTAAGGAAACCCCAGCTTGATCAACATCCTCTTCCCCTTCAATTACCTCTACTAGATCCTCTACTTCAGCCATGTTAACCTACTCTTATCCTTCCGATGCGTTCAATGTTTTAGGCTTATAGTGATGTCCCAGATGGTATTTGACATGGCATTTATAACAGAGGTTCATTGCTCGTAGTGTTTCCAGGTTTGGTTTTGGGTCAAGAGCTTTGGCAGGTATTGTTTTTCCTTTGTTGGGTAGGATGTTTACTGGGTTTTGGGTCTTAAACGTCGGAACATATGGGCTGGATCTAGGAAACTTTTGCACACTAGTCTTGGAAAGAACATTCAAAGATTTTTCATATAATTTAGCCATGTAATATGCTGCCACCAGTGTGTGAGGGTTAGCCATCTAAATTAACGGCCCTATATCCTCCTTAAGACCACTAACAAAATATGTCACAAAATACAATTCATCCAAATGTGGTCGTACCACCTGAACTCGGCAACCGAGGTCCTCAAAACTCTTTTGATAGCTAGTGACATCAATCCACTATAGTTGGCGATTAACAATTGTGATGACATATAAGGGACCAGTACCATCGTAACTGATATTTTATATTTCAATACCACACAAGAGGGGGTGATTTGTATAGTGTCTAATTTTTCACGTGCACAGATTATCGAAGGATCTGATTCTTCTATGTGTTCCTTACACTACAGTTGCATATTAATAAATGCAGAAAGTAAAGAACACAAATATTTTTACGTGAAAAATATCCAGCTCAAAAGGTGAAAAAACCCATGGCCTAGCCCAGTAGGATTTTCCCAAACACTTCACTATAACTCTAAGCCAACAATAAACAAACTCTTGCAAACCTAAGGATTAACACTAACCCTTATAGTAACACACCAGGCTGTTGCGACAACTTTAAGTTAACTCTAACTTGAAAGATACAACTCAAGTTTACAACTTCTTGCAAACTTAAGGATTAACCCTAACTCTTGTAGCAACACGTCACGGGTTGTTGCGACTACTTCAAGTTACCTCTAACTTGAATGATACAACTCAAGTACCTAGTACAATTTGCTTCTGTGAAAGCTGAAAAGTACAACTCAAAATGTCTGCTACACTTTGAACTAGAAATAAAGAAAGACATATAAAACTCTTTGTGGAAGTTCTTCAATCTGGTTCGTGTAGCTTCAGGATCACACTCTTAAAACTCACCGGAATTGCTCACAAAATGCCTTGCTATTTTGCTCTTAATTCTTACTTAACTTCAGTATATGTGCGTTGTCTGTTAAAGAGAACTCAACTCATATATAAAAAGTTAGTAAATAATGATTAATTAGAGTTCTAATGCTTTACTCTTCTTTGATGGAAGAGTTCTAGTTATCTTCAACTCCTAACTCCTTCCTTATCTTGGATAGAGTTCTCTTCAAGTAAGGAGTCCTGCTCCTTATCAAATATGCAACCTTTTTATTCAGGAAGTATTAGATATAACCACTTATACTTATCCCTTTCACAGGCATGCCTTTTTCTTGATTTTGTCTGTCACCTGTATACACTGTCCATGGACTTGGTTCATGCATGTGTTCCTTTGTCAATCATCAAAACTAAAAATGCTCAAGTTAATAAATTTTCCCTTTTTGATGATGACAAACTATGTGCTTTTTAAAAGTATGGAACCTGTTTTAGCTCAGCTCAACATCAAACACAATGTCAGTATACTTTTCATTTAAAGTCACAAATCATCAAGGACAAGGTTTTCTAGGTTATAAACATCACAGTCCAAAGCTAAAGCACAATCCTTTTGGCATCATCGAAAAGTTGCATAATTAAGCTAAGTAACCAGATTTTAGAAAATATCACTCATGGCACCGGGGTTACTTCAAATACAATCATGGATTCAATTGTTTCTTTATCAATCTAAGGATATTATCCATATAAGAAATATCAACAAAAAAATAAAGTAAAAGTAGTGAATTTCATCGATTGATAAAATACTACCACAAAGCATAAGAAGAAACAAAAATATAGAACCATGATCAAAAAACAAAGAAATCCCATTTGGATCACCGGTTACAACTAGGCTAGGAAGAATTTAGCACTAGGAAGGACTAGGTTCTTGGTTCTTGGCTTAAAGCAGTTTCAGCATATCTTAAAGAATACCATCATTCTTCTCCTTTTACTTTGCATTCTCACACTTAAGATAGCCTCTCTCAGCCTCTACATCAGCAAACCTAGTCTTCAATCGTTCAATCTCAACATCCTTAACCGTTTTCTTCCACTATTTGAGCCTTCTTGCTCCTTTTGGTATACATGGTTGTTTTACTCACAATTGAACCGTCTACCACAACCTTTGTTTCCTGAGAATTATTTTGAGAAGTCTTTCTCTTTTTGGCACTAGGTGTTCGTACTTCCACATCTTTATCTTTATCTTCATGAACCAAGGTCATCTCCTCAATCTGGACTATTCCACTTTGCTTACCACATTTTTAAGCAATTTTCTTGGTACTCTCAGCTAAGGCCTTTTTACATTAGCCTTACTCTGCTTTTTCTGTCTCCTTGTAGTTCTTACTCTTGTTGGAGGAGTTGCTACATGGATAGAAGGAACACTCTTTCTCTTAATGCCACCCATGCCCTTTCCTGCAGTCTTTCCAACTTTGCTCTTCTTCCTTTAATTATAACTATCTGACATCTTTTGGAGTAGATCGGGATTCTTGTCTATTTTAGTAAGAGAAGGAACTAGTTCATGAAACTATTTCCTCAATCTAACCAGCTCATCTACTGCACTTCTATCACTAAAACCATCACCTATCTCTCGTGATGCTATCCCCATACTCTTATCTATTGTCTCCTCATTATCACTAATCTATTCACTCCATACAATCATTCCTCCAACTTTTTCAGTCAATACAACAAGATTAGTTGAATGAGCTCCAACGAACTCTTTATTCTCCCTTCCCCTCATATCTACTTCACTACCCTCACTCTCTTTTTATCTTTATTTTTCATTTTTTCCATCAATGCATTTAATAACAACATTTCCCTTTTCAATATCAGCCATAGACCCAACCAAAACAAACTGATTCTCAAGATTTTCTGCAATTTTAGAACCAAACTCTGTGGTGCGAAACTTAGAGGTTACCTGTTCACTTTTAGAAGAAACTAGTTCTTCCCCCTCAGTCGTAGACCAGATCATCAGAGGTTTTTGGTTCTTCTACTTGACTGGCTCGTAGCTTTTCATTTAATTTTTTGACTTGTTCTTTGCTTGCTACTATTTTTTATGCAATCATTTTGATATGTTTTTTTCTTGGGGGTTTGGGTGGTTGAAAGCATAGGTGAAGGTTCTTTGGATGGTGAGGAAGGGTTTTCAGAGGGAAAGGTTGAGTGTATACGATACCTTTTTGAAGTCTGGAAGTCTAATAACATTTGAAGTTTCAGTATAAAAAGATGTTGGACTCTTCCCCAAATATTTCAAAAATTATGGCATGTGGGACTCTTGGTGAAACTGGTTCGTTTGTAATTAATTGGTTCAAAAGTAGTTTGGGATAAAGTGGGACTTTTTTCAGTTCATGATCCATATGCAGTTATTTCAAATTATGCAGAGTGTAGAATACATACCTTATAAGCTCGATGAACCAGGTTCTTCACTGAAAGTTCTCTTGTATAAGACTATTTTTTTAAGAAAATAAAGAAAATATCATTAGACATCAGTGAGACATTTTAGCACATGTCACAAGATTATACTGATAAAAGCAAGAGACTGATCAATATCGAATCTAATTATTCACAAAATTTATAAATTATCTAACAAATTATTGAGCTAGGACCGATTTATTTTAGGTGATCTTAATCATCATAATTCTAACATGTTCCTTTCAAAGTGATCCCTACTCAAAACTTTTGTGAAGATGTCAGCAATTTTCTTATTAGTAGCACAAAATTCCACAATGATCAAACACTTCTCAAAATTATCGCTTTGAAAACGATGTCTAACATCTATGTGCTTAGTTCTTTTGTGATAGATCAGATTTTGGGTCATACTAATTGCACTAGTATTGTCAGAAAAAATATGGATACATCCTACATCAATTCCAAAGCCCATTAATTGCTCTTTAATCCATAATAAGTGAGGACACCTTGAGGCAGCAGCCACATACTCAGCTGCAGTAATAGACAAGGCCACATAATTTTTTTTTTGGTGGATCAAGACACAAGACATGAGCCAAGAAGTGCTCCATACCTGAAGTGATCTTTCTATCCACAAGAAAACCTACATAATCAGCATCATCATATCCCACTAAGTTAAAATTACTACCTTTTGGAAACCATAGGTAGAGATCAGTGGTGCCTTTTAGGTATCTCAAGATCTTCTTGACATCAATCAAGTGAGACTCTTTTGGATTTTCCTGGAATATAGCACAAAGGACTACACTGAAAACAATGGCAGGTCTACTAGCAATGAGATATAACAAAGAGCTAATTATTCCCCTATACATCTTCTGATCAACAGATCAACCAAGTTCATCCATATCCAATTTCGTGGCAGTTGTTATAGGAATGCCAATTTCTTTGGAATCTTCCATTTTAAACCTTTTAAGAAATTCTTTCATATACTTTTGCCGATGGATCATAGTTCCATTTTATTTTGTTTAATTTGTAAGCCTAAAAAGAAACTAAGCTCACCCATTATACTCATTTCAAATTCATTCCCCATTAGCTTAGCAAATTCTTTACTTAACCTATCTATAGTTGCTCCAAAGATTATAGCATCAGCATATATTTAAACTACCAAGAAATCTTTACCTTTTTTTCAAGAACAATGTATTATCAATTTTACCTCTCTTGTAGCCATACTCAAACAAGAATTTAGACGGTCTTTCATACCATGCTCTTGGAGCCTGCTTGAACCCATAAAGTTCCTTGTTAAGCTTGTATACATGATAAGCACATTTCTTTCTCTCAAAGCCATGAGGCTTCTTGACGAGCACTTCTTCTTTTAGATAGACATTAAGGAAGACACTCTTGACATCCATCTGATAGAGAGTGAATTCCATGTAAGTAGCAAAGGCTATAAGAAGTCTAATTGCTTCCAATCTTGTAACTGGAGCAAAAGTCTCATCATAGTCTCTGCCCTCTTCTTGACTATATCCTTGAACCACCAATCTTGCCTTGTTCCTTGTAACTATTTCATTTATCAAGTTTGTTTCTGAAGACCCATTTAGTGCCTATCACTGATTTGTCCTTGGGTCTTGGTACCAGATGCCAAACTTGACTTTTCTCTAATTGGTTGAATTTATCTTGCATTGATTTCACCTTGTCTGCATCCTGCAAAGCCTCAGAAACCTTTTTGGGTACAATAAGAGATAAAAAATGCCAAAAACACAGAGGTTCTTTAAAGAAGATCTGGTTTTGATTCCAGAGGTTAGATTAATGATTATGTTTCCAATAGTGTGAGAAATTTGATACTTGTAAGGTTTCACAACCACCTGGTTTTCCCTAGATATTCCTTTAATATTTTGTTGCTGAGGAACATGTTCATGGACAGCTACCCCGAGGTTTAAGGATCAGTTCCCCTCTGTTCAGCCCCCTCTGTCATGTTGCCCTGGTGGAAAGACCTGTTCCATCACTTGTTCCTTCTTTTGGTGCAGCTTCAGGCTGGGCTGTGGTTTCATTTGAGTTTCTTACCAGCCCAATTGCTTCATCATCATATTCCTACCTCTCAGAAAGAATGTTAGTTTCATAAAGAAATAACATGTACACTTTTTTCTACACACATAGTTCTTTTGTTATAAATCTTATAAGCTTTACTTTGTGAAGAATATCCCAAGAATAGTCGCTCATCACTTTTGGGATCAAAATTACCTAGGGAGTCCTTCCCATTACTGTGCACAAAGCACGTGCATCCAAATGCCCTAATATGTGATATATTTGGCTTTCTCTCTTTAAGTAACTCATAGGGAATTTTCTTAGTAATAGGTTTAGTCATGCACCTATTTATAATGTAGCATGCAATGTTCATAGTATCTGCCCAGAAGCTATGATGCAATTTGCTAGAAAGTAACATAGTCCTAGTCATTTCCTCCAAAGTCCTATTCTTTATTTCAACTACTTCATTTTATTGTGGATTTCTAGGATCAGAAAATTATGATATATTTTATGCTCATCAGAAAATTTAGAAAATTTAGCATTCTTAAACATAGTATAATGATCAGACCTAATTGATACAAGCTGATTATCTAGTTTTTTTGAGTTTTTCTAATAATTAAGTGAACATGTCAAATACTTCATCTTTAGATATTAAAAATAGTGTCCACATGAACCTAGAGTAATCATCAAAAACACCATAATATATATCTTACCACATCTGCTCAATGTTCTCATTGGTCCATATAGGTCCATATGGAATAGTTCATCGTCCTGGTAGTACTTAACATTTTCTTGCTTTTAAAAGAGAATCTTACCTGCTTCCCCCTTGCACAAGACTCACAAAATTTATCTTCCTTGAACTTAAGGAATCTTATCACCAAGTTCATGGAGACTAGTTTGTTGAGTTGACTTAGACTGGCATGTCCAAGTCTCTTGTGTCAAAGGAGGAGATAATTATCCATACATTTAGGCAAGTGAGTTCATTATCTGAAAGTGTGAAAAAATCCACCACATATATGTTATTCACTCTTTCCCTACAAAACTATCTTATTGGTGGTAAGATTAATCACAAAGGATTTTGTAGAGGTAAAAGCTACCATGTTACCTCTATCACACAATTGTGATACACTTATTAGACTGTACTTCAGCCCATCTATCAAGTAGATATTCCCAATAGAGTAAGAATCAGTCTTATCTACCTTTCCAACCCCAATGATCTCACCTTTCTTTCCGTTTCTTAAGCAAAAATTATCTTCTTTATGATCCTCAAGTGAAAGGAGCCGGTTCTTGCTTTCTATCATATGCTTAGAACAACAACTATCCATGTACCATATTTGGTTGCTTCCCTTCACTTGGATCTGCAAAAAGAAATCAGAGGTTAGTCTTAAGAACCCAAAAGGATAAGTCAAGTTCTTTTTAGCCTAACTTGGTAGCCTATTTTTCCCTATAACAAAATTTTTTGCTCTTTTGATCTGCCTTTTCTTTCGTAGTGCAATCACTCTTATAGTGACCAGTGTTTTCACAATGTGTGCAAATATTATTATTAGCGAGTGTTAGGTACTTATTTTTGGGATCCCATTTAGGTGCAGAGTTCCCAAAGCTAAGTCCCTTTCTGTTGCTACTGTGGTATTCTTGTAGCCATAAAAGTGCATCGAAGGAACTTTTCCATTTATATGTTCTATCAGCTCATGTTTAACCTTTGTCAAGTTCTCTTTCAAAACTCTTACATTTTCTTCATTTTTGTATAGTTCATCTTTAATATTCCTTAAGCCATCCTCTAGGTTGAGTTGTATATTACTGGCTATCTTTTTTCTTGTCCATAACTTTAACTTTGTATTTTCGGATCTAAGTTCTAAGACATTCGTATCAAGCGCATGAACCTAGTTCTTCAAGTAGTATTTTCCTTTTTAGTTTTATGAACATTTATTTCCAGGTTTTTGCATTCTGCTTTTAAAAAGTTACATTTTTTGGACCACTGTTCTTTTTCAGAACTTAGATTCATCAATTAACGTTAGCAACAATTCTGATAGTCTAAGGAGTTTAATTTTATCCTTAAGGTCCAGAAAACTTATCTCAAATTCTTTATCAGGTTCATCTTCATATTCTCAAATTGCTATAAGAGCTCGTTCATCATCATCATCATCATCATCATCATCATCATCATCATCATCATCAATGTCCTCATTTGAACTGTCATTCCGAGAACCAATCATTGCTTTGGATGGCCTTTTCTTGTAGTTCTTCTTATCATCAACATGTTCCTTCTTTTAGATCTCTTCTTTTTCCACTTGATTTTCCACATAGGATAGTTCTTAATCATGTAGTTCTTTTTCACATTTGAAACATTCATCAGTCATCTACAATGATCTCTTCGACTCTCCTTCCATAAAGAATAGTAGTGATCATTGGATAGTGGTGGCCTAGTAGTGGGTTGCTCTTTACAGTTTCCAGATAGTGCACTCATCTTGATCTTTTCCTAAGGTGTTAGACTCTTCAAGGATAACTTACTCTGATACCAATTGATTTTTTATACTTCAATACCACAGCCTACTACCACGGCCTACTACCCAGTAGGATTTTTCCAAACACGTCACTACAACTCTAAGCCAACAACAAAGGCTACAAACTCTTGAAAACCTAAGAATTTACTCTAACCCTTATAGCAACACACTACAGGCTGTTGCGACTACTTCAAGTTAGAGTTAACTTGAAGGATACAACTCTAGTTTTCAACCTGTTACAAACCTAAGGATTAACTCTAACCCTTGTAGCAATACAGCCACAGGCTGTTACGACTACTCAAGTTAACTCTAACTTGGATGATACAACTCAGGTACCTAGTACCATTTGCTTTTAAGAAAGCTGAAAGGTACACCTCAAAATGCCTGCTGCACTTTGAACTAGAAATAAAGAAAGACATATAAAACTCTTTACGAGATTGGTTCTTCAATCTAGTTTGTGTAGCTTCAGGATCACACTCTTAAAACTTACAGGAATTGCTCACAAAATGCCTTGCTATTTTGCTCTCAATTCTTGCTGAATTTCAGTATGTGTGCATCACCTATAAAAGAGAACACAACTCATACATATATAGAGTTTGTAAATAAAGATTAATTAGAGTTCTAATGCTTTACTCTTCCTTGGTGGAAGAGTTCTAGTCATCTTCAATTTCTAACTCCTTCCTTATCTTGGATAGAGTTTTCTTCAAGTAAGGAGTCTTGCTCCTTATCAAATATGCAACATTTTTGTTCAGGGAATATCATATATAACCACTTAAACTTATCTCTTTCACGGGCATGCATTTTTGTATTTTATCTGTCACATGTGTATACTGTCCACAGACCTAGTTCATGCATGTGTTTCTTTGTTAATCATCAAAACTAAAATCGCTCAGGTCAACAGTAACGCTCATAGAGATCTAAGCAAAATTGTCTACAACAAACTACCCCACCATGGTTAATGACATAAGAATTGAATCAACTTTCAAATTTTTCTATCACACCAATTGCCACACAAGACATTTTAGCATTTTCGGACACATGATAATAATCAAAGAAGTAGTCACAACACCTAATCCAACCTTGCACTTTGTTTTCATCAAACTCAAGGAAATCCAACTTTGTTTTAAGGAATCTAGAATTGAAGGAAATAATATCTTGCTGGGAAAATAAGGTTGAAATAGGTTGGTTTGTGAGGTATGGTATGTGAGAATAAAAGACAGGGGCTTGGGAAGTGTATATGGGTATGTGGGATGTAGGTGGAAGGTGAGGGGAAGGAATTGGCCCAGTGGATGAATAGGGGTAATTGGGCTAATGGAGGCTTATGAGATACGGATAGAGTTTGGGTCTCCATCAAGGATAGAGGAATGTAAGTTCCAAAGGTTAATGGGTTGCCGAAAAATTGGAAGGTTGTGTTTGTAACAAGGCCACTCTGCGGTGGCAGACTAGTAAAAGGCCTAGAAGAGCTGAGAGAAAGATAGCAACTGTTAATGAGTGAGAAAAGTAAGGGTTCTTGAGGTCAGCCGCAAAAGGTTTCACTGAATCTTAGGTTTTCTTCAAAACGTGATACAACAGGGTCAGAGTTTATGGGCTTGGAAAAATTGAAACCACGACTTACATCTGAGAAATTAAGGCACGACAATAGAGGTGGAGTAGATTGTCGTTACTGGAGACGATGTCGATCGTAAAGAACCACTGACCGATGACTGTCCCGATTCAATATAAGAGTTGACTAGTGACATTGCTATCAATGAATGGATAAGCCCACAAGCATAATCCCTCCCGTTCATATCCTTCACGAAATTTTTCACATGTTGAGTGGATTCAACATTCTGTCTTTGCATTTACTCAATTGTTCCATGCGTTGGGTTGAACTTCCATAAATGTTTGGAGCTATATCTCCAGTTTTGAGGAGCCATCATTCACCAGCTGGTTCACGAGAGTGGTTTACTATTGGCACCAAGACCAATACTTTGATACTTAATGTAGCGTGAAAGCTACATAATTTGGATCGAAGGGGGCTAAAAAAGTAATAGAAGAAAGAAAAATAAATAGAAAGATAAATTTGATTGATATTCGATGAATAATATACTGTAGAACACAAGCTAAATACTGAAGGTCGAGCTACGCTACAACTATTCATGTAACAACCTAGTACTGACATTGAACACATGTCCTCAATTGAGGTCATTACCAATAGAGAATAAAAGATAAGATTCAACCTAATGTAATTACTAATGGACTCTACTGATATGGACTCTGGAATAAGAACTAAGTTGGCACAAAAGAGTAAAAGGCAACCCGGCCCAATCCAGAAGACAAATATAGGCAATGGTCACGATTAAAATCGTGACAGTTTTCATCTCAATTAATTGAATAGAATATGGTTATCAAGTTAACAATTTTTTTAAAAACTGAATATCAATCAAAAAGCGGAGAAATATAGAAATTATTAATGAAAAAATTAAGCTTATTTACTTAAAACTACTTACTTTAGGAAATCTATTATAAGAGATCATTTACATAAAACTCTTCATATCTTCTACTCGTTATACAAATTCCTTATTTTTCACATAACCTTAACATTAGAAAATGAAAGCTTCCACATTCAATATCATAAGATGCACTTATTGGAAGCAAAAAAGAGTAAGCTCCTGTTTGGCCATAGATATTGGCATCAGTTTTTCAAAAAAATAAAATTAAAAATATTGTTTGTTTATGAAATATGATCATATTTGGGGGGAGGGGGGGGGGAAATCAAAAAATTTCAAGTTTCAAAAACTGGTTTAGGGCAGTTTTTAGGTGAAATGTTTTCTTCCACTCACAAAACTTCAACATTTCTTCAAATAAAATACATGTCCAAACACAACTTCAACTTTCAAAAATTATCTTTCAACACAAGTTTAAAAACTCCCTTTTCAAGTTTTAATCAAATTTATGTCCAAACGCTAGCTAAGACACCAGTCCACTCCCATAGAATTTTCATCCAGTAACTTTAAACTCAAGATCAAATATGTCACGACCCAAAATACACTAAGGGTCGTGATGGCGCCGCACACCACTGTCAGGCAAGCCAACCAAAATACTTAATTAAATTCTCGTTTTAATAATTTTGAAAACTATGATTTTCCTTCAATTTTACCAATAGAAGATATTCGTTTCAAATCAAATATGAATATTAAGAAGTTAATACAAGATACCCCATAATCATCCCAGAACCTGGTGTCACAAGTGCATGAGCATTTACTATGAATGAAATAAAATACAGTAACTGTTCGGAATACAAGTGAACAGAAATGAAAATACAGTACAATACTCTAATGGAGACTCTGCTGGCTGCGATCGTCTCGATAAATGCAACTCACCTAAGTCTCTGTATCAACCATGCTGATATGCCCCTAGCCACACATAAACCTGTGCAACAAAAATGCACAGCAAGTGTAGTATGAGTACGAAAACAACGTGTACCCTATGAGTATCCCATCTAATCTCAAAGAAGTAGAGACGGGAGGTCGACTTCGACACTTACTAGTGGTCCAATAGTAATATATTATTAATGCGAGCAATCATGTGGTTATTAAGAACGACAGTAATTTCAAATAAGTCAAGAACAAGTAAAAGTTTCTTTTTATATTAAAAATCTACAGATTCATAATCTATAAAGTTTCAATTATCTCAAGCCAGGGAGGGCAAATATCAATATCGATAAATCTCAAGGCAAGCAATACAAGCATGCTCAAATCATGCCAAGGTCGTATGGCCCTATCCAACATAAATGTAAAATGTGCACTGCCGAGGGTCGAACGGTGCGAACCATAGATGCATCTATTATCCCGCTCGCAAATTATACATGCGACGTGGTCAAATTAAATAAACAAACACCCTGCTCGCGAATTATACATGTGACGTAGGTACACATAGAAATACATACTCAAACAGCAAATTAAGAATTTATCGGGGAACGTTTATCCAAATAAAAGCCAATTCTCTTTTAGCGATTTAAGAAAATGAAGTTTAATCCTTTTAGAAATTCATTTACCAATTCGATAAGATTTAAGCAATTCAGCTGCCAACAAGATTACAGATATTCCAAGTATAGCATGCTTTTGGGTTCTAGACTACCCGAACTTACACATAGTAGTAGCTATGCACGGACTCTCTTCACCTCGTGCGTACGTAGCCCCCACAAATAGGAGCACATAACCAATTATGTCACCTATGGGGACAATTTCCTCTTACAAGGTTAGAGAGGAAACTCACCTTGCTCCGAAGATCCATAACCGGCATTCCACGCTCTTCCGAAGACTCAAATCGATGCACAATGCTGCAAAACTAGCCAATAATTATGCAAATCCATTAATATATGTTCAATTAGTCATTGCAATCCAATTTTTAACAATTCCTAACCCCAATCAAAAAATTAACAAAAGTTCCCTCGGGCCCACGTACCCGGATTTCGAAATATCTCGAAGATAAAGTTTACCCATGAACTCACGAACTCAAATATATGCTTTACTCTCAATTTCATACCCAAAATCATGGCCAAAAATCCAAAATGTCCATTTTCTAGGTTTTCCCCTAAACCCCAAGTTTCTACCAAATTTTCATGCTCAAATCCGAACAAAACCATGTATTTAACGTCTAATGAGTGGGAACAACTTACCTTGACATAGATGAAGAAAATCTCTCTTCCAAAAGTTCCAAAATCGTCCAACCCGAAGTGAAAATGGGTGGTAATGAACAAAAACTCGATTTTTAAAGAGAGCTCACTGCCTTCAGTCTTTTCGCACCTGTGATCTCTTGACCACTTCTGCGGTTCTGCAGGTGCGGACCAATTGCCGTTTCTGTGGTCCTGTGCTCCCAGCCCATTTCCGCTTCTGTGCTACTTCTTCCGCAGGTGCGGTCACGCTTTTGCGGTGACACGACCGCATCTGCGGTCCCAGCCTTCACCTTCACCACCGCATCTGCGTCCTTTTGGCCGCTTCTACGGCTTTGCACCTGCGGCCAAAACTTCGCAGGTGTAGTTATACCAGATATCAGCTGCTTCAGTCCTTCTTCAAATTCCAAATTTGATCCGTTAACCATTCGAAATCCACCCGAGGCCACGGGACACCAACTAAACATAGCAACCAGCCCCAAAATACATTATGGACTTGCTCGAGGCCTCAAATCATATCAAACAACGCTAAAATCATGAATCGACCCCCAATCCAAGCTTAAGGAACTTTAGAAATTCAAACTTCTATATTCGATGACGAAACCTATCAAATCACGTCCGATTGACCTCAAATTTTACGCACAAGTAATATTTGACATTACGGACCCACTCCAACTTCTAGAATTGAATTCCAACCGTGATATCAAAAAGTCCACTTCTGGTCAAACTTCTCAAAAACCTTCAAATTTTTATCTTTAGCCAAATGACTCCAAAATGACCTACGGACCTCATAAATCATTTCCAATCACGCTCCCAATACCAGAATCACCACACGGAGCTATTCCCAGCCTCAAAATCCAACACGAACATCGATATTGCTGAAATGCACTTCAAGCCAAACTTATGAGATTCTTTCAAAAATGCCAACTTCCACAATAGGAGCCGAAATGTTCTTAGGTCTTCCAAAACCCAGTTCGGACATACGCCCAAGTCCGAAATCATCATACAAACCTGCTGGAACCTTCGAATCCCGATACCTGGGTCGTTTACTCAAAATTTCAACCTTAGTCAATTCTTTCAACTTAAAGCTTCCGAAATGAGAATTTTCTTTCCAAATCAACTCCGAACTTCCCGGAATTTAATTTCGACCGTGCGCACAAGTCATAATACCTGAAGTGAAGCTGCTCATGGCCTCAAACTGCTAAACGACGCACTATAGTCCAAAACGACCGATCGGGTCATTACATTCTCTCCCACTTAAATATACGTTCGTCCTCGAACTGCTAAGAACTACGATGGGGTTGCCCGAAATCACTGTTTAACATCTCGAGCACCTACCCGTGCTACCACAACTTAGCTGGGAACCATAGATTAATCAATCTGAAGATATCCTTTTTCACTTAAGCAAATAAGCCTTAGAACCCAATTCCAACATCTGGAATTCTCTACCAGGCATGTTTCCAACATACAAACACCGTATCAATCACCACACGATGTACCAGAACATGACTGCATACCCTTGCTGAATTCACACCTTGCACCACTTTATTCACAGAACCACAATAACATTCTCTGAGCATAATAACCAACATTCCCCGAATCTGATGCTCACAATGCACCTCATGATATATATATGTATTGTTCCAACTCTCGCAATACCGCCACGACAGAAGAGATGTGTAGAAATTTATAACCAATTGCAAAGTCAACAAATCATTGAGTCTATACTTCTGACAAAAACCATTACCTCATTTTGAACCAAATAATGATCTTTGCTCTTTAATATACTTCATATAATCCGACTGCACTAATCCTAGATCCAATAATCTTGTCTCACCCAGTATGAACTGCTCAGGCAATAAGCCACCTCGGTCATGATCAAAAGTCCCATATGATGCCATAACGTGCCAATAGGCTACCAACCCGAACGCGATACAAAAGGAAAATGAACTCTAAAAAGGAAATCCAATTACCCCACCCGTAAATCCTACATGCGACGCGGTCAACATAATTAAACAAACATCTCACTCGCGAATCATACCTGTGACGCGGGCACACAGCTAATATGAGTTTTTCTCAAAAAAATAGGAAACAAAACACATAAAAATAGATATGGGGAACTATACTCAACATCACACTGTTGCGGCGCGCAATCCGATCCAAACAACATACCCATGGCGGCGTGCCACCCGATCCACACATAAAATTCACATGAGGAGATACACACCCGAGCTAGATTGCTCATTACATGAAAATACCAAATGTCGGTCACCAGCACATCAAGTGCATAATACCATCCCTGGGGAGACATATAGCGCTATAAGCTACAAACTTAAGCACAACTGAGGTGCGATATACGATCTGAATCTCAAGAGACATTCTGCTCATATAACATCATCTCTACACAGAACCTCAACACATAAGAAATTCACCAAGCCGTCTCACGACTCACACGGCGCAATACATCATTATATGAAATAGCTGACGATGAAATAACACCCCTGACTACTCTTCCATAAGGAGCGCATGGCTGAAATGAACACATCTGGCCTGATATAGAGCCCATTCACATTTAAATCCATCCACAGACCTCAAGCTGATTCTGATCGCACTGAACCAGGCTAATAACCTTTCAAAGGTCCATAATTACCCCCTTTTTCTCATAACAAACAAGAACAACCATCATAACCGGAGTAATCCTCTACAGTCCGCAACCCAATAAATTGAGTGCCCTCCAAGCATCAATTGTCAATTTAACGACATCACCACAATCTTTATATTGGGTTTAACTCTTCAATCAATCAAGTGACTACATGCCACACTTATACAACTTTCCCGTGGGGCACGCTCCCACAACCTTCCATAACAGATAACATGTCTGTACATCCAAACCACCGGCCACACTAATGCTGAAAAATGATCAAGAATCCTTAACTAGGATACAAAGCCTTTTTCACAAAACACCGATCTCAGGTGACGCTGAAGACAGTACTAACTTACTTTAAACATCGAAACTTTTTTCATGCTCATCCGATCTCGTGACATCCTTGTCAACACTGAACTGTGACCTTGATCCTCACTTCAATTCCAAACCACTCACTGCACCCAACATGCCAATATATGATAGAACACGATTTTCATCATAACTCCGGAACCACTAATAGATTAACACTTCATCATATAAAAACCTTTCACTTAACTCACTCCTGGAGAACCATAACAACACACATGTGAATTCTCATAATCGAAGAATATGCAAATCTCTAAGTAGTGGTCTAAGCCACCATAGCCCTTCCGGGATCCGCCTACACATAACAGGCCATAACAGTAGAATACTTTTGAATAACATCAAGTACGGCGGCCGACAAGCCTCACATGTATCGTCACAAATCACTTGCATAACTTGATTACGCTGAAGGAACTGATCACTACCACCAATGTACCAATTCAACTATGGCTAACCAATCTATCTTCTTCCAATTTATCCTTGATTGCCTTAGAAATAATAATAACTCCATTCAACACATAACACACCCCATCCGCACTCATCTCGAGTGACCTTGAATCACGAGACCATGCTATCTAAAATCCCACAAACCATTTCATACCTCCCTTGCGTGCACATTCGCATCCTCAACTGGCATGCCTATTATGATAATCCTCTACGAATTCGAAGTCTTTTCTCATTTTCCTCCCAAATTCTACACTGCAAGTCAGAACATCATAGAATATTCTGGGCCTCTTCTCATAAGCTGCTACGAAAACTTGATTCTTAACCGTACCTATAGGCTCGAAATCATTAGGCACCACACTTTACCCCTTTGAATCCACTAGGACCGTTGTTGAGAGCCACCCGCTCTAACTTGGCCCCGAACATATTCAACTCCATGAATCTTCTAGCACATGAATACCCTATCGACGAGGCACCCGACAAAATCACTTCCCTTGAAACCCGCATCTATACAAGGCATAAATCCTGCATCCTTCCCCCACTCCGTACATGAGCCAATGAGGCCAGCCCTAGCACACCTTTAACAATTCCTTTGCTCAAATTACCTCTTATGTTCTTTTTCCCTTAGCTGACATAACCCATCAATATGCTAATAACTGAAAACCTCATAAATAGACGACAATACAATCCAACTTTAGGCAGTGGGACTCTCCCTTAGCTTGAAGCCACTATTACACAACTTTGGAACCCACTAAGATTTTTTTATCTCTTATTGACATAACCTTGTGCAATTAAACTGCCAAATTCCTCGAAATCCTTCCGTTAGCATTTTATGAACACTCTAAATCTCTAGCAACATTCATATATTAGACCTCTTATCGGATAGCCAGTAAAATCTTTTGCAGGAGTTTCACCAACCATGCGACCACTAACCTGCTCCCAAAAAATAACCCACCTAAGCCTGTGCTCATTCCCCAGTTGCACAAGTCCATTTACTCCTCGTGGCCTACAACTAAATGTTCTACAATATCTTCCAATTCAAAGTTATGTTGTATCCTCCTTCATATCAAGAAGCACCTTTCCGTCATATCAAATCTCCCGCCGAATAATAGCCGATATTTTAACTTAAGTCCGTAGACCTAGCCACTGTCCACTAAAACTCCCCAAATCACTCCAAACTTTCCTCAAGGGTGTAGTTATCCTGCCACTAAATTCACATATTACTCTGCCACTCTCCCACTTTGGGCAGACTCACCTCTTTAAGAAACTCCTCGACCTCCACATCTTACACTTGGCCTTCTAGAAATTTAACCACCGCGTGACACTTCCTACACGTGCTTCCTCATCCTTTGCTACTCAGCTAATGCCTTAGATCCAAATCTATCTCGGTAGCACTTGAACCAATAGACCGCTACTAGCTTTTAAACCGTTCTGAAGAATCGTCTCTCTCGAGCCGTTGGCATTAGAAATATGCATTCAATCCTGAACCACCACACCTCGTGATCTTTGACAGCCGCTTCTCCAATACTGTCTTACAATATCCTGCCCTAAGGGTGAATCATAGAAGGTCTTAACACCGGCGAGCTTAGTACATTCAACAAAGACAATGACATCTCATCACTGATGAAAATTCCACCACGCTTGCAAATACCAAGCCTCGTTACTCCATCAAACCAAATCTGAACATTCTCAGCCCGATTGCTTTTCCCCTGTTGGGAATAAAATACCGAATCTCTAAATCATGCACTGAGAAAATATCCTTCCAAGTCATTCACTACTTCGACGCATAGACAAACATCCTACCATTACACCAATACTGTGCGATAGCAACACACGAATCGTCATAACAATTAATTCCAAATCTCAAAACCTTAGGTAATACTGATACTGATAAAAAATAACAGACCGACCTTCCGCAAGGCGACGACAATAGCCCGATCAAATACGTAGGGAGGAACATCCCGCACCATATCTGTAGTACCATTACAATTTCTCAATTCTCGATCGATATAGCAAGTGCTTCACGTCGCATAAGATTGAGTAGGAAATAAACAAAGGCATAAGCCTCAAAGGAATCAAACCGCACGATGAGGAATCAAGAAGGGAAGTACTCCTAACAGCCCTGTAGCCTCTCGAAGATAAGTACAGACGTCTCCGTACTGATCCGCGAGACTCTACTAGGCTTGCTCATGACTCGTGAGACCTAAGGGAACCTAGTGCTCTGATACCATGTTGTCACGACCCAAAATCCACTAAGGGTCGTGATGGCCCCGGACACCACTGTCAGGCAAGGCAACCAAAATACTTAATTAAATTCTCGTTTTAATAATTTTGAAAACTATGACTTTACTTTAATTTTACCAGTAAAAGATAATCGTTTCAAATCAAATATGAATGTTAAGAAGTGAATATGGATATCCTTCAAGCTCCACTATTTTTGCTCTGATGAGTGTCATTTCCAGAAAAGGTAGAAACTAGGTATTGAAGCATTCCTAGTTTTGCCTTGAACATGAAATCAAAATTAAAGAATGGCTTATGTTCTGTGGTGCCTCTTCATTTACAAGGTGAATCTGCAACACGTTTTTGCATGTTCCGCAAAGTGAAGTCAGCTTGCTGTAGTCCAGGAAACATAGCTGTTTACCTTAATGTATATGACTTGACACCCGTTAATGGCTATTTCTACTGGGCAGGCATAGGTGTCTTCCATACAAGGGTGGAAGTTCATGGTGTTGAATATGCTTTCGGAGCACATGACTATCCAACAAGTGGTGTCTTTGAGCTTGAACCTCGTCAGTGCCCTGGCTTTAAATTCAAAAAGTCGGTGTTCATGGGAACAACATATTTAGATCCTATCCAGCTTAGAGAATTCATTGAGCGCCAATCAGTAAACTACAATGGTGACTCATATCATTTAATTGCCAAGAACTGTAATCATTTCTCCGATGATATCTGTTACAGGTTGACTGGGAAGCGGATACCTAAATGGGTGAACCGGCTAGCAAGAGTAGGTTCGTTGTGCAATTGCATTCTTCCGGAAGCCCTCAAAACTTCCACGGTACAACATGGCACAAATGTGCAAAACTATGACAGTGAGAAGAGGAAACTAAGAAGCTCTTTCAATTGTTTGTCTTCAATCTCAATGCGTCAAGGTGAGAGAGAAGTATCAATGTCATCGCTGTTCTTGCACTCTCACCATAAAGGCTGCCTTCCACTTTGGGAATCCAAAAAATCTAGAAGCAGGTCTTTGAAAGAAGGATAAGGTCTTTGTTATTCTCTATATGGACATCCATTGTGAATACTAACATAATATTACTACGTATTGCCATCTGTGAGTGTGTTGAATGGCAAAGTCGCACATAGTGCTTATTGGCTGAGATTTCATTTGGCTTGCCGGTGTTGATTTTTGCCATTCTCTGAGTTCAAATTCTGGTGTTACAAGTTCTGCTATCCAGTTCACATTTTCATCCTTCTGGAAGATCACATCGCTACGTCAGCATCTTGAGTCACAAAAATGTATTTGTTTGTTAATTCTCAGCCACTTTCTTATTTGATACTGAAAACAGAGAAGTTCTTGTTTTTTCTGGTGTAGAAATGTAGGAGCAATTTGCAAAACTTTTTCTTACTCTTGGATTTTGAAGCTTATTATCACTGCAACATGAACTATACTGGGAAGACACAACTGAGAGACTAGCTTATTTTGAGCTTGAAAAAATTAAGTGGTTACTCTTTCAGTTTCTAGTAAATTGATCATTATAACCAAAATTTTTTTTTGTTAAGAAGTTAATACAAGATACCCCATAATCACCCCAGAACCCGGTGTCACAAGTGCATGAGCATTTACTAGGAATGAAATAAAATATAGTAACTGTCCGGAATACAAGTGGACAGAAATGAAAATACAGTACAATACTCTGAAGTAGACTCTGTTGGCTACGGTCGTCTCGATAAATGCAACTCACATAAGTCTCCGTATCAACCATGCCGCTATGCCCCTAGCCACACATAAACCTATGCAAAAAAAATGCACATCAAGTGTAATAAGAGTACGAAAACAATGTGTACCCAATGAGTATCCCGTCTAATCTCGAAGAAATAGAGACGAGAGGTCGACTTCGACACTTACTAGTGGTCAAATAGTAATATATTATTAATGCGAGTAATCATGGGGTTATTAAGAATGGTAGTAATTTCTAATAAGTCACGAACAAGTAAAAGTTTCTTTTTATATTAAAAATCTCCGAATTCATAATCTATTAATTTTCAATTATCTCAAGCCAGGGAGGGCAAATATCAATATCGATAAATCTCAAGACAAGTAATACAAGCATGCACAAATCATGCCGAGGTCGTACGACCCGATCCAATATAAATGTAAAATGTGCACTGCCGAGGGTCGAACGGGGCGAACCATAGATGCATCTATTACCCCCCTCGCAAATCATACATGCGATGCGGCCAAATTAAATTAACAAACACCCTGCTCGCGAATCATACATACGACGCAGGTACACATAGAAATACATGCTCAAACAAAAAATTAAGAATTTATCGGGGAACGTTTATCCAAATAAAAGCCAATTCTCTTTTAGCGAATTAAGAAAATGAAGTTTAATCCTTTTAGAAATTCATTTACAAATTCGATAAGATTTAAGCAATTCAACTGCCAACAAGATTACAGATATTCCAAGTATAGCATGCTTTTGGGTCCTAAACTACCCGGACTTACATATATTAGTAGCTACGCACGGACTCTCTTCACCTCGTGCGTACGTAGCCCCCACAAATAGGAACACATAACCAATTATATCACCTATGGGGATAATTCCCTCTTACAAGATTAGAAAGGAGACTCACCTCGCTCCGAAGATCCATAACCGGCATTCCACGCTCTTCCGAAGACTCGAATCGATGAACAATGCTCCAAAACTAACCAATAATTATGCAAATCCATTAATATATGTTTAATTACTCATTACAATCAAATTTATAACAATTTCTAACCCCGATCAAAAAATTGACAAACGTGCCCGGATTTTGAAATTTCCCGAAGATAAAATTTACTCACGAACTCAAATATATTCTTTACTCTCAATTTCATACCCAAAATCATGGTCAAAAATCCAAAAATGTCCATTTTCTAGGTTTTCCGCCAAACCCCAAGTTTCTACCAAATTTTCATGCTCAAATCCAAACAAAACCATGTATTTAACGTCTAATGAGTGGAAACAACTTACCGTGACATAGATGAAGAAAATCTCTCTTCCGAAAGCTCCAAAATCATCCAACCCGAAAATCGTCCAACCCGAAGTGAAAATGGGTGGGAATGAACCAAAACTCGATTTTTAAAGAGAGCTCACTGCCTCCAGTCTTTTCGCACCTGCAGTCTCTTGACCGCTTCTGTGGTCCTGCAGGTGCAGACCAATTGCCGCTTCTGCGGTCCAGGGCTCCCAGCCCATTTCCGCTTCTGCGCTACTTCTTCCGCAGGTGCGGTCCCGCTTCTGCGGTGACCTGACCGCATTTGCGGTCCCAGCCTTCACCCTTCACCACCACATCTACATCCGTTTGGCTGCTTCTGTGGCTCCGCACCTACATCCAAAACTTCGCAGGTGCGGTTATACCAGATATTAGCTGCTTCAGTCCTTCTTCAAATCCCAAATTTGATCCGTTAACCATTCGGATCCACCCGAGGCCCCCCAGCCAAACATACCAACCATCCCAAAACACATTACAGACTTTCTCGAGGCCTCAAATCATATCAAACAATGCTAAAATCATGAATCGACCCCCAATCCAAGCTTAAGGAACTTTAGAATTTCAAACTTCTATATTCGATGACGAAACCTATCAAATCACGTCCGATTGACCTCAAATTTTACGCACAAGTAATATTTGACATTACGGACCTACTCCAACTTCCTGAATTGAATTCCAACCCTAATATCAAAAAGTCCACTTCTAGTCAAACTTCTCAAAAACCTTCAAATTTTTATCTTTAGCCAAATGACTCCAAAATGACCTACGGACCTCAGAAATCATTTCCAATCGTGCTCCCAATACCAGAATCACCACACAGAGCTATTCCCAGCCTCAAAATCTCACACGAACATCGATATTGCTAAAATGCACTTCAAGCCAAACTTATGAGATTCTTTCAAAAATGCCAAATTCCACAATAGGCACCGAAATGTTCTTGGGTCTTCCAAAACCCAGTTCGGACATACGCCCAAGTCCAAAATCATCATACAGACCTGCTGGAACCTTTGAATCCCGATCCCTGGGTCGTTTACTCAAAAATTCAACCTTAGTCAATTCTTTCAACTTAAGGCTTCCGTCTGATTGATCTCAAATTTTGTGCACAAGTCATATTTGACTTTACGGACCTACTCCAACTTGCGGAATCAGATTCCGACCCCGATATCAAAAAGTCCACTTCCGGTCAAACTTCTAAAAAACCTTCAAATTTCTATCTTTAGCCAAATGACTCCAAAATGACCTACGGACCTTCGAATTCACTTCCAATCGCGCTCCCAATACCAGAATCACCACACAGAGCTATTCCCAGACTCAGAATCCCAAACGGACATCGATATCGCTGAAATGCACTTCAAGCCAAACTTATGAGATTCTTTCAAAAATGCCAACTTCCATAATAGGCGCCGAAACATTCCCAGGTCTTCCAAAACCCACTTCAGACATACTCCCAAGTCCAAAATCATCATACAAACCTGCTGGAACCTTCGAATCCCGATACCAAGGTCGTTTACTCTAAAATTCAACCTTAGTCAATTCTTTCAACTTAAAGCTTCCGAAATGAGAATTTTCTTTACAAATCAACTCCAAACTTCCCGGAATTTAATTCTGACCGTGCGCACAAGTCATAATGCCTAAAGTGAAGATGCTCATGGCCTCAAACTACTAAACAATGCGCTAGAGCTCAAAACGGCCGATCGGGTCGTTACAAAATAAAAAGGTGGCTAGTGTTTACATACACTCGGGATACACGGGGGGATAGTTATTGATGTTTTGGAGTTACATAAGGTGTCACGACCCAAAATCTACCAAGGGTCATGATGGCGTCGAACACCGGTGTCAGGCAATCCAACCATAAGTACTTAATTAAATTCTCGTTTAAATAATTGTGAAAACTATGATTTTCCTTCAATTTGGCTAGTAAAAGATAATCTTTACAAAATAAATTAAAGAATATTTAGAAGTTAATACAGAATACCCCGTAATCATCTCAGAACCCGGTGTCACAAGTGCATGAGCAATATTTAGGAAATAATGTAATACAATAACTGTCCGGAATACAAATTGGACAAAAAAGAAAATACAGTACAATACTCTGAAGGAGACTCTGCTGGCTGCGGGTCGTCTCGAGAGGTGCAGCTCACCTAAGTTTCCGTATCAACCATGTCGCCGTGCCCAACTAGGCCACCAGACATACATGTGCATGTGCAACAAAAATGTACAGCAAGTGTAGTATGAGTACGAAAATAACGTGTACCCAGTAAGTATCCTGTCTAACCTCGAAGAAGTAGTGACGAGTGGTTGAATTCGACACTTTCTAAGGGCCAACAATATGGTAATATAAAAGTTCTAACTAAGAATGATATACAACAATAACATTCAGAACAAGAAATAATTGAGCGAGTCTTCACCATATTTAAGAGCTTAAACCACTTCCTTCTTTTAAACCAATATTCACCAAATAGTAAATTTACACCAGTTAAATAAAAGGACTTCCAATTCTATTATAATACATATATACCACCGAGGACGTTCAGCCCGATCCAACATAAATGTAAATTGTGCACTGTCGAGGGTCGAATGGCACAAACCATAGATGCATCTATTACCCTGCTCGCGAATCATCCATGCGACGCGAAAAAATATAATTTAAAGAATTACCCCCGCTCACGAATCATACATGCGACGCAGTAAAAATATAGATTTTTCTCAAGTTATTAAAGCATTCTTCCATTCTTTTCAAAATATGAGATTTCAATGAAGACTTTCAAGATCCCCATCTTTAGAACAATTTCGACTCCTTTTAGAAGCATTTAATAAGCATTCTCAATCTCGCTCTTTCTCCAGGAAAACAATGGACATAAATCAACAATAATATCAACAAGGCATGATGTGTTCCTAAAACTACTCGGACATAGGCATAATTAGTAGCTACGTACAGACTCTCGTCACCTCGTGCGTACGTAGCCCCCACAATTAGAATCACATAATAATTTAGTTCACCTATGGGGTTAATTCCCTCGTACATGGTTAGAAAGGAGACTTACCTCACTCCGAAGTTCCAAAACCGGCACTCCACGCCCTTACGAAGACTCAAATCGATGCACAATTCTCCAAAACTAGCCAACAATTATGTAAACCTATTAACATATGTTCAATTACTCATAATAACCTAATTTATAACAATTTCTAACCCTGATCGAAAAGTTGACAAAATCACCTCGGGCCCACGTGCCCGGATTCCGAAATTTTTTGAAGATAAAGTTTACCCACAACCTCACGAACTCAAATATATAATTTACTCTCAATTTCATGTCCAAAATCGTCGTCAAAATCCAAGTATACAAATTTCCTAGGTTTTCTTCAAAATCCCAAAATTTCTACTAATTTACATGATTTTCCATGTTAAAATCTAGATATAATCCAAGTAATTAAATTGCAATAGGTGGGAATCACTTACCTTAACATAGATGATGAAGATGGAGCTCCAAAATCACTCCTAGGTCATCTCCCATGGAGGAAATCAGATGAAATGAGCCAAACCCATTTCTTTACACTTATACACTAACCAGACGACTCTTCTTCGCGTTCGCGAGACCCCCATCGCGTTCGTGAAGAAGAAAATTCCCAAAAACCATTTTCCAAACTCTTCTCAGACAGCCTCTAGTATAATAGCCATAACGTTTTGTACAAAATTCCAAATGACAAATGATTTAGTGTTTTGAAAACTAGATACCAAGATCAACAACTTTCATGTTTTGGTGATCTCCTAATTCCTTATAGATTTTTGAGTTATAAGCTGCCAAAGTCAGCCTTGTGCAACATAAATTTATTCTTCATCTTCACGGATAGCCTGTAGTGTACCAGCCACAACTTTTTGTACACAAATCCACCAAACTGTAAACTAGATACAAAGGGCTACAACTTTCATTTTTGAATCATCTCCAAATTGCTTATAGATTGCGAGATATGATCCTCCGAAGGCAGACCTGTGCAACAGAGATTTCCTTCGCGAACGCGAAGAACAAAGTCCCTGAAGCCAAATCCTTCTTCGCGAACGCGAAGAACAACACCAGACACCAGTATCAGCTATTGCAAAACAACCCGAAATGATCCGAAACCATCCCGAAACATACCCGAGGCCCCGTCCAAAGATACCAACAAGTCCCATAACATAACACGAACCTGCTCGAGGCCTCAAATCGCATCAAACAACGCTAAAACCATGAATCACACTCCAATACAAGCTTAATAAACTTTAGAATTTCAAACTTCTATATTCGATGCTAAAACCTATCAAATCATGTCCAATTGACCTCAAATTTTGCATACACATCATATTCAACATTACGCACCTACTCCAACTTCCGGAATCGGAATCCAATCCTGATATCAAAAAGTCCACTTCGATCAAACTCCTCAAAACCTTCAAATTTCTATCTTAAGCCAAATGACTCCAAAATGACCCACAGACCTCCGAATTCACTTCGGATCGCGCTCCCAACACCAGAATCATCATATGGAGCTATTCCTAGACTTGGAATCCCAAATGGACACTGATAACACTGAAATGCACTTCAACCCAAACTTATGAAATTCTTTAAAAAATGCCAACTTCCACAATAGGTGCCGAAACATTTTTGGGTCTTCCAAAACCCGATCCGAACATACGCCCATGTCTGAAATTATCATGCGAACCTGTTGGAACCTTCGAATCCCGATTCTGAGGTCGTTTACTCAAAAATCCAATCTTAGTTAATTCTTCCAACTTAAAGCTTTGCGAAATGGGAATTCTCTTTCCAAATCAATTCCGAACTTTCCGGAATTCAATTCCAACCACGTGTACAAGTCATAATACCTGAAGTGAAGCAGCTCGTGGCCTCAAACTGTTGAACGATGCGCTAGAGCTCAAAATGACCGGTTGGGTCGTTACATTCTCTCCCACTTAAACATACATTTGCCCGCGATTGTGCTTAGAACTATGTTGGAGTTGTCCGAAATCACTATTTAACACCTCGAGCACCTACCCGTGCTACCACGACTCAATTGAGCACATTAGCTCGAGCAAAATCTGAAGATATTCTCTTTCATTTAGGAAAATAAGCCTTAGAGCCTAGTTCCAACATCCGGAATTATCTGCTAGGCCTGTTTCCAACATACGATCACCGTATTAATCACCACACGATGTACGAGAACGTGACTGCATAGCTTTGCTAAATTCACACCTTGCACCACTATATTCACAGGACCACAATAACATTCTCTAATCATAATAGTCGAAATTCCACGAATCTGATGCTCCCAACACACTCCATGACATACATAGGTCTTGCTCTAACTCTAAGGGGTCATTTGGTTGGAATACGATTTATACCGGTATAAGTTATGACGATATAAGTTATATTGGGTTAAGTTATGTTGGGATAAGTTATGCTGAGATTGTTGTTTATTCATTGTTTGGTATGTTGTATTAATAATAACAATTGCATAATTTCTAAGAAGAAGGTATAAGTTATCCCAGTGTTAAAATTAACACCGGGATAACTTATACCTGGTTTGCTAACCAAACAGAGTATTAAGGTGGTATTAAATTTTTATACCGCCCTTATACCTTCATGTACCTCATACCAAACGACCCCTAACAATACTGCCACGACGGAAGAGACGTGTAGATATTCATAACCAACTGTCGAATCAACAAATCATTGGGTCTATACTCCTGACAAGAACCATCACCTTATTATGAACCAAATAATGGTCTTTGCTCTTTACTATACTTCATATAATCAGATTACATTGATCCTAAATCCAATGATCTCGTCTCACCCAGTACGAACTGCTTAGGCAATAAGCTACCCCGGATATGATCAAAAGTCTCATATGATACCACAATGTGCCATAGGCTATGAACTCAAACGTGATATATAACCAAAACGAACTCTAGAAGGGACTACTCAACTGATGCACTAATATGAACTTTCCTCAAAAAATGGAAAACAAAACACACAAAAATAGAATATAGAAAGTTGTATTCAACATCACACTTTTGCGGCGTGCAACCCGATCCAAATAACATACCCGTGGCAGCGTGCCACCCAATCCACATATAAAATTCATATAAGGAGATACACATCGAGCTAAATTACTCATTACAACAAAATACCGAATATCGATCAGAAGCACGCTAAGTGCATAATAGCAATCCCGGAGAGACATATAGCACCATAAGCTACAAAACTCAAGCACAACAGAGGTGCAATATATGATTTGAATCTCAAGAGCCATCTTGCTCATATGACACCATCACTACAGGAAACCTCAATGCATAAGAAATTTGTCAAGTCGTTTCACAACTCACATGACATAATGTAATATTGCATGAAATAGCCGACAACGAAACAACATCCAACGTTTGAATACTCCTCCATAAGGGACGCTATGCTGAAATGAACACATCTGGCCTGATGTAGACCCCACATTCATATTTTAATCCATTCACACACTTCAAGATGATTTTGATTGCACCGCACTAGGCTAACAACCTTTCATGGGTCCATAATAACCCCTTTTTCTCATAACCCACAAGAATAACCATCATAATCGGAGTAAACCTCCACACTCCACAACTCAATAAACCAAGTGCTCTCCAGGCATAAATTCTCAAATTAATGATATCACCCCAATCTTCATACTTGGTTTAATTCTTCAATCAATCAAGTGACTACATGTCATACTTATACAATCTTCCCGTGAGGTACGCTCCCATGACCTTCCGCACTAGATAACAAGTCTACACATCCATACTACCGGTCACACTAATATTGTAAAGAAAATCTAGAATCCATAACCAGGATGTAAAGCCTCTTACACAAACACCGATCTCAGGTGACGCTGAAGACAATACCAGCCTACCCTAAATATTCAAATCCATTTCCTACTCATCCGAGCTCGGGACATACTTGCTAACACTAACCCGCAACCTTGATCCTCACTTTCAAATTACATACTGCTCACTGCACTTAACATGCCAATATGCGATAGTACAAGAATTTCATCATAACTCCTGAACCATTAATAGGGCGAACACTTCATCACATAGAAGCTTATTACTTAACTCATTCCAAGAGAACCATAGCAACACGCGAGTGGATTCACATAACCGTAGAACATGCAAATCCTCCAAGTAGTGGTCTAGACCACCATAACCCTTCCGGGATCCGCCTACACATAACATGCCATAATACTTGAATACTCCCAATAAAACCGATTATGGCAGCCATCAAGCCTGGCACGCACCGTCACGAATCACATACATAACTTAATCACGCTGAAGCAACTGATCACTGCCATTATTAGGTTGATTCAACCACGGCTAACCAATCTAACTTCTTCTAATTCATCCTTAATTTGTCTTAGAGAGAATAATAGCTCCATTCCTCACATCACCTACCTAAACCCGCACTCATCTTGAGTGGCCTTATATTACTAGACCATGCTACCTCAAATTCCACAAACCATTTCATACATTCCTTGTGCGTATATTCACATCCTCAACTGGTATGCCCATTCTAATACTCTCCTACGAATCTGAAGTCATTTTATCTCATTCCCCTAAATGTTACACTACAAGCCGAAGATATCATAGAACATTCCAAACCTCTTCTCATAATCCACTGCAAAAGTCCGATTCTTAACCATACTTATGGACTCGAAATCCTTAGACACCACACTTTGACCTGTGAATCTACTAGGACTGTTGTCTAAGAGTCACCCACTCTGGCTTGGTCCCGAATATAGTCAATTCTAAGAATCTTCTAGCACATGAACACCCTCTCGACGAAGCACCCGACCGAGTCACTTTCCTTGCAACCCGCATCTACACGAAGCATAAATCTTGGACCTTTACCAAGCCTGAACATAATTGATAAGGCCGTTTATGGCACATAATTCTCAAATCATTGTCGCGCCCCCTTTTTTCCCTCCACAGAGAGAAATCCGGGTTTCGACATTCATGGGGGTAATAACTCATTTTACTTTTGGGAATTGGGTATTTGAAGAGCCGCCACCTAACAGATTATGGTGTGTTAGGGAACCCAAAGTGATTAACTCTTGGATTGGTTTACATTACCAGAGATTTAGGGTAAGGGCTCAAAATAACCTTGAGGGGAAGGTGTTAGGCACCCCTCTCGGTCCACAATGGTGGGTCCCGGTCGAACTTATCCTTATGAACTAGTCCATTAACAAATAAATAGTTTTAAACACATAATTAGAAGTAAGAGCAGGTTTCGGACATTACATGACTCAAATAATGAGACAAAGGAAAGGCTTAAACAAATTGTATGCACATGGAAAGTAAAAGGGAATTTGGGAAGGAGGGGTCATAGGTTGGTTAGCCTACAGGATCACCCCATGCAATATCCGGTAAACACTCCTTAATGAGGGGTTACACATGACATTAGCGTGTAGTAATCATATCCATATCTACCTTTCCCACCCCTTAGTGGTTATTAAGCGAATGTTATTTAGCGATCTCTATGAGTGCTGTTACCCGTCCCTTCTTAATGGTCATGGAGAAAATTAGGACCTCTACCTATAGGTAGTTCTAGATAGACCCCTAACATTTAAAGGAGAAGATACTAAGGGGACACGCAAGAACACATAGGACTTTAGCAAATAAAAGCAGGAAGGAGGAAATAAGAGGCTCAGGTTTACCTCCACAGATAATGCATGTAAACAGCACAACTCAAACACAAACAAGGGCAGTATTATTAAATAGGATCCTAAGATATGATGTCTAGGTGAGTATCAGAACACAAGAGACATGCAAATTTATTTTTTTTAAACTTAGAAGCAGGGGCCTAATCAGTTTGCCTATTGATTTTAAGCCTGTTAACCATTAAGCAGTAAACACAAAGAGGCAGTTTCTAGTTTTATGAGAAATTTGATAACCTAAGGCTTGCCTAGGCGTGGGATGCACAATTGTTACCAGAACTATTAAAACATGGTAGGAGATATTTTACCTAAAGCATGTTGTTCTAAGTTTTACAAGATACAGAATTATTACCAGTTTTACTTAAACAGGATAATTGGACGTGAGACTGTTTTATATCCTTTTTCATGCATCAGTAGTTTAACTAGGTATGACTGAGCGAGTATGAACGAGATCCCAAACATGGTATCTAATATGAACATATAAGGTTTAGAATGGTTTATATGCAGAATTCCTAAAGTAGGATTTCTAAATACACAGCAAGTTACAACATGATTTCAAAATATGCAAAAGTAACAGTTTATTTTAATGTTGTCGTTTATCCTAAAAACAGGATTTCTAAGTGATAATAAGGATGTCAAAATGAAATGTTGAAAATAGTATACATGAAACCTTGGAGCATGGTATCTAATGCATGATATGCTTTGCATGTATTGGTCCTAAACATGAATTCGAATGCACATACAGAAAAATATAAACATAAAGCATGTTTTCTACCCTTTGATAACATGTATAGCTACCCTCCCCTTTTTCACCAGTCAGCCCCAATATTCATTTACAATAAATATTACAAACCAACATTGAATGAATTACATTAATAGATAAAGAAAAATAAGAAGTTACACTATAGGGACCCTGCAAGTAAGCCTAGATTTCCAAAACCTCAACTGCTCAGATTGTTTCATAGCCTTTCTCAATATCCGGGTGTGTCAGAGTTCCTTAAAGACCTTAAGGGATACCGGGCAGTGCTCAAACCCAGATTTCACAACCATATTTGAGTAAGTGCAGTATGGAAGGGCCAACTCTAATGCATCAGAGTTCAGAGGGATCTCATAGGGATCCCTAAGCAGTCACACATTATAGGGGCAGAACTTAGGAATTTAAGAATAGAGTAAGAGTGCTTGACTTAGTTTTGAAAAAAACGTTTAAGTAGGAAAACAATTTGAAAAGAGACTTGAAAATAGTTTTGTAAAACAACAGAGGAGTTATTCAATAAGATAATTTTAAAAAGAGTAGGGCAATCAACAAACAACAGACCAACCTCAGAACCAAAACAGGTTCAGCATCACACATATAAGAAAGAACCAAGACAGGTTTAGCACCACAAGCCTTCAAACAGGGGTAAATGGGAATTGGGGACAGGTAAAGCACATAATGGTAAACACATAGCAGGCAGAAGTCTTTGGAATTGGTATAGATGTGCTCATAAACACTGAGTCACAAAATCATCAATACTTAAGGGGTTCAGTATAGGATCAATATAATTTAAAATAAATCCCAGAATCATACAAGTTTAGGAGTGCAGACTACTTTACAAGGAGATTCATACCAGAAACCAGATAGAGCAAGATCACATGGAGACAGACTACATAGAGAGGGGTAACATGTTCATTATGATCCTAAGGAAGGGGAGTACATAACATGCTAATAATGTAAACATATCAACTACAGGTTTCATAGCAAAACCATAAGTAAAAGAAGACTAGAAACATGATGAATTGAAGTAATAAAAGGACCATATTGTTTTTGGAATTTGAATTGAAATCAGAACATACCAGTAAAGAATGTAGTAAACACAAAGTGAGGAGCAAGAGAGTAGAGTAATCAGCCTTGGCTTGCAGCCGGCTGACTTAGAACAATAGCAAGTAACCAGCAAAAAGAGAGCAGAAGAGAGTTTTTGTGTGAGAGAGAGATTTTGAACCAATGTGTTCGTGTCTTTGTGCTAATGAAAGAGCAAGGTACTTATAGTTTGAAAACAGGTAGCAAATAAGGCAAGAATCATAGTTCAGCAGTAATTATGGAACTATGTACTAATTAGAATCAAATCAGTATAAGTACTTCCTTTAATTAAGGAGTTAAATTTAAAGAGTAACATGCAAATACTAAATAAGGATGGAAATCACATAAGGCTGAATATAACAAATAAGGAAATATTTTCAGCATAGTACAAGTACACAACATGTAATAGAGAGTAGGTTCAGCAGATTCTAATCAAGGAAAATACTTAAGAATCAGTTGACAGCATGCTTGACCATAGATTAAGGTAAGAAAATATCTTAAAGGTTAAAATCAGTAGAGAATATTACCAGAAATTAGTGAAGGATCAATCACAGAGATTCAAAGATTCAAAAATAGTAAATAGTATTGATTTAGGAGAAATTGACACAAATTTATGAGAACAAGCGGAATAAACACATAATAGGCAAGAATCAGAAACCCTAATAAGCCAAATAGGGTAAAATCACACAAAATTAGGGATTCACATAGAGCATAGCATGAATTAATATAATAAACATGACATAGGCAGAAGAAGTAAAAATCAGAGACAATGATGAACAAAATAGGGTAAAACCATAGAGAATCATAAGGCTCATTAGAAACAAGAACATATACAGATTAAGCGAACATATTATCACAAAACAGACTCAGAATCTAGGCTTAAAACCAAGAAACTTAGGGTTTTCAACATAATAACTCAGATAAAAAGAGAAAACTCAAATAAACGTTTAAAAATAGTGAAAATCATAGATTAATTCTAAAATCAGAAGGAAAAGCCATTTTGAAAAGGGGTTAAGAAACCCTAGTTTGAAGTTGAAGAGTCGTTTTAGAAAAATCAAAAAATATTTAAGGAAAATAACAAAATAACTCGGAATATACCCAGATCTATTACAGATCTAAGAAATCAAGAGCTAACAGTTAGGGTTTCAGAGAGATAAACCAAAGAGAAAGAGAATCGGCCTAGAAACCACATGTTCTAGCTGGAGATGGCAAGATCTTACTCGGACAGGCCAAAATTGGCTTGAGAATGACATGAAAAACCATGGGGTGAGTTGTACCACCTCTGGTTCCTTTGAGGACCTCGAGGCAGCAGTAACCCGGCGTAGGAAGGAGCCATATGGGCTGGGATGGTGGTGAGACCACCATAGTTACCGGCAAGTCGACGGCCGATGAGAGCTTTACGTTTTAGCAGAGAGAATTTGAGAGGTGAGGGGAGAGTGTAACGGCGGAGTAAAAGAGAGAAATGAGGGGGAAGGGGAGGTAGTCTCTAGGATTAATTAAGGAAAGAGGAGATCTGGACCGTTGTTTAAAAAAGATCAACGGTCTAGATTAGACAAGAGATTGGGTCGGGTAGGATAAGGTATTGGGCCTGGGGTATTTGGGTCATTTTAATTCGGTTGGGGTCTGATTTAATTAGGCTATAATTGAAATGAAAATGGCTATTTGTTAAATACCCAATGTAAATTAATTAAAACAATCTACAAAAATAGTTGTTAATTATAAAACCGAATTTCATCCGTAGAAAATAATTTAAAAATGTTTATTTAGTATTTAAAAAATACACATGATTAATTTCTAGATAAAAATAGTACAAAATCATATGATTGGGTTGTAATTGCAAAGTTATTGCAATTATAGCCAAAAGGTGCCAATTTGGCTAATTATGAAATAATTTGGTCTTAATAGGAGCAAAAACAATACATTACATCAAGAAATGCTTTTGAAATCATTTGTGAGGCAATTTTGCAATTATTTCTTGGAAATAAAATGCTGGATAAATTAATAAAAATATAAGAAAATTGTTGAAAAATATCAATTGCTAATTAATGAATGATTTTGAAGACATATATGCAATTTGAAATATTTTTTTGGAAAAAATGGGTATTAACAGCTGCCCCTCTTTACCCGGAAAGGATAAAAGAGTTTGTCGGGTAAAGATGTGATGGCCAATTTTGACTAAGCGAAACGGTACGAGAGATTAGGCCGCACCTTGGCTTCTGAGATGCCTACATATATCTGGTTTTACAGGAATCAGGTTGTATGTAGTTCTGGATCCAGCGGCAGAGTATACCGGTGAAGTCATTACAATAACGGACGCAACATCTAGGGCTAGATGAATGAACGGTTTTATGGAAGAGGTTAGGTTTGATATGGTCGGGAGAACTGGAGCGGGATCGCTCCTGCTGGGATAGCCATTGCTCGCCGAGTTACCTGCAAATAGAAGAAATACAAGCGTATACTGTGCATAAATTTAATCATGATGCAAGTTCCCGTTGGATTAAGACTGTTGTCTTTGGACGGTTAAGGATGATGTCCTTAGACCATGACATCCTGGGCCATGAATTGCTTGATGAGAGATTCATAGGCCATGAAATGATATTCTCGGGCCATGAGGATGGTGCCTCCGAACTATGATGCCTTTGAATAATGATAAGCAAAATTGAGGGATCCTCAGGCCATGGCATGGTGTCTTCCGGCTATGAGGATGATGCCTTTTAAACTATGATGCCTTCAGATAGATTGGCGATATTTCAGCCCATGATATGCATTAACGATGTTAACAAGACAAAGCTTAGTCTTGTGAAATGAAGGGCAGAGCTTAACTCGATTGAAAAGCGAGTAGATAGTACTAGAAACAAAGCAATATTTGTTTGAAGAGGGACAATGCTTAGTCCCATGCAGATGGGGAGGCAACGATAAGCCTCATGCAAGTATGGGGCAAGGATTATCCTCATGCAAGTGGGGAGGTAGGGATTAGCCTCATGCAAGTGCGGAGGCAAGGATTAGCCTCATGCAAAATAGGGAGGCATGGATTAGCCTCATGCAGATATGGAGGCAGGGATTAACCTCATGTAGGTATGGAGGCAAGGATTAGCCTCAAGCAAATATGAAGGCAGGGATTAGCCTCATGCAGATATGGAGGCAAGGATTAGCCTCATGCAAATATAGAGGTAAGGATTAGCCTCATGCAAATAGGGAGGCAAGGATTAACCTCATGCAAATATGGAGGCAGGTATTAGCCTCATGCATATATGGAGGCAAGGATTAGCCTCATGCAAATATGGAGGTAGGGATTAGCCTCATGCAGATAGGGAGGCAAGTATTAGCCTCATGCAGATATGGAGGCAAGGATTAGCCTCATGCAAATAAGGAGATATGGATTAACCTCATGCAAATATGGAGGCAAGGATTAGCTTCATGCATGTATGGAGGCAAGGATTAACTTCATACAGGTGTGGAAGCAAAGATTAGCCTAATGTAAATTGGAGGCAGGGATTAGCCTCAAGAAAATATGGAGGCAGGGATTAATCTCATGCAAATATGGAGGCAAGGATTAGCCTCATGCAACTATGGAGGCAAGGATTAGCCTCATGCAGATGGAGTGGTAGGGATTAGCCTCATGTAGGTATGAAGGCAGGGATTAGCCTCATGCAAATGTGGAGGCAGGAATTAACCTCATGCAGGTATGGAGGTAGGGATTGGCCTCATACAAAATAGGGAGGCAGGGTATAGCCTCATGCAAGTATGGAGGCAAGGATTAGCCTCATGCAGAGAGCAAGTAGCAAATAAGAGTAGTGTATGTCCTAGCTGGAGATATATTCGGTGTCTGATGTCCTGATTGATAGCGAATTCGATACCTAAATTTCTTTGAGTATGTTGTTGCTACGTCAGATATGTCTGTGTCAGATAGTTCAATTACATCAGATGAGAGAAATGTAAATAATCTTGTCAGCACCCTATGAACTATGTACGGACCTTGCCAGTTGGGAGAGAATTTCCCTTTGGCTTCATCTTGATGTGGGAAGATCTTCTTCAGCACCAACTGACCTGGTGCGAATTGTCGTGGTTTGACCCTTTTGTTGAAAGCTCTGGATATTCTGTTCTGATAAAGTTTGCCATGACACACTGTGTTCATCCTTTTTCCATCGATGAGGTCCAATTGTTCATAGTGACTTCTTATCCACTCTGCGTCGCTGAGTTCAGCTTTCTGTATGATTGTTAAAGAATCTCTACCTCAACTGGAATGACGGCCTCGGAACCATAAACCAACATGTAAGGAGTTACCCCGGTTGATGTGCGAACTGTAGTGCGATATCCCAATAAAGCAAAATGTAGGTTTTCGTGCCACTGTTTGTGATTCTCCACCATCTTCCTTAGTATCTTCTTGATGTTTTTGTTGGCGGCTTCTACGACTCCATTCATCTGAGTTTTGTAGGCTATGGAATTCTTATGCTTGATTTTTAAAGTTCCACACATAGCTTTCATCAGATCACTATTGAGATTGGCGACATTATGATTAACAATAGATTCGGGAACCGAATTGGCAAACAATTTGATCTTTGACAAAATTTGCAACGAGTTTCTTAGTTAAAGCTTTGTAAGATGCAGCCTCTACCCATTTTGTGAAGTAATAAATGGATACCAGAAAAACTTGTGCCTGTTTGAAGCAGTGGGCTTGATTGGACCAATGACATCCATTCCCCAGGCGGCAAATGGCCAAGGTGAGCTTGTTGTATTGAGCTCGTTTGGAAGCACTTTTATCATATCGACGTGCACCTGGGATTGAAAGCACTTGAAGACATACTGGATGCAATCTATTTCTATGGTCATCCAAAAGTAACCGGCCTAAGTATATTCTTAGCCAAGATGAAACCATTCATGTGCGGGCCACAAGTCCCGGCATATACATCCTCAAGTAGCTTAGAATCTTTGTTTGTGTCGACACATCTTAGCAAACCCAAATCAGGAGTTCTCCTATACAATTTTCCTCCGCTGTGGAAGAAGTGATTGGATAATCTCCGGAGGGTGCATTTCCTAGTGTGGTTTGCATGCTCTGGATATTCTCCCTTTGACAAATACTCCTTGATGTCATGGAACCAAGGCTTTCCATCTACTTCTTCTTCAATATGAGCATAATATGCCAGCTGATTATGAATCCTCACAAGGATAGGAATAATGTAATACTTATCTAGATGTTGTATCATAGATGACAAGGTGGCCAATGCATCGGCAAGCTCGTTCTAAATTCTGTGCACATGTCGGAATTCTATCTTTGTGAACCTCTTTCTAAATTCCTGTACATGGTGCAGATTTGGCAATATCTTGGAATTCTTGGTGGCCCATTCTCCTTGTACCTGGTGCACAAGCAAATTTGAATCACCGATTACCAGGAGCTCCAGAATGTTCATGTCGACTGCCCTGTTGAGCCCTAGTATGCAGGCTTCATACTCTGCCATATTGTTGGTGGAGGGAAACCTGAGTTTAGTAGATACTGGATAATGTTGACCCATTTCTGATACCAAAACTGCTCCAATGCCCACTCCTCTGAAATTTGCAGCTCTATCAAAGAACATCCTCCACCCGTCGTATGCTTCGGTATTATCTTCTCCTACAAATGATACTTCTTCATCAGGAAAATATGTTTTCCAAGGTTCGTATGCTCCTCCCACCAGATTTTCAGTAAGATGATCTGCCAATGCTTTCCCTTTGACTGTCTTTTGAGTTACGTAGACAATATCGAACTCACTTAATAGTATTGGCCAACTTTCCCGTCGGCATGGGTTTCTGGAATATATACTTCAGAGGGTCCATCCTAGATATGAGGTATGTAGTGTAGGCACAGAAGTAATGCCTCAACTTCTGGGTTGTCCAAGTTAAAGCACAGCAAGTGCAGTCTAGCATAGAGTATCATGCTTTATAAGGTGTGAACTTCTTACTCAAGTAATATATGACTTGATCCTTTCTTCCTGTCTCATCATGTTGTCCCAAAACACATTCGAAGGCTCCATCCAATACAGATAGATGTATTGGACAAGTAACTAGTGGTGTGGACAAGTACTCTTTGATTTTGTCAAAGGCCCTTTGACAATCCTCTGTCCAGCTTGTTTCGGCATCTTTCCTCAGCATTTTGAAGATGGGTTCACATATGATTGTGGACTGTGCTATGAATCGACTGATGTAGTTGAGATGTCCTAGGAAGCTCATCACGTCCTTTTTGCTCTTTGGTGGTGGTAACTCCTAAATAGCCTTAACTTTAGATGGATCCAGCTCGATCACTCGACGACTGAAGATGAATCCCAATAATGTTCCTGCGGGAACCCCGAAGGCACACTTTGCAGGATTTAGTTTCAAATTGTACCTCCTTAACCTGTCAAAAAACTTTCTCAGGTCCGCTATGTTATTTACAACCCTTTTGGATTTAATAATGACGTCATCCACATACACCTCTATTTCTTTATGGATAATGTGATGGAATATACTTGTCATGGCTCTCATGTAAGTGGCCCCTGCATTCTTCAGACCGAACGACATCATCTTGTAACAGTATACACCCTAAGGTGTAATAAAAGTTTTCTTTGCATCTTCTTCATCCATCCAAATCTAGTGATAACCCGCGAAGAAATCTACAAAGTATTGGAGTTCATGTTTGGCGCAATTATCGATCAGGATGCGTATATTTGGCGGTGGGAAGTCGTCCTTGGGACTTGCTCTGTTTAAGTCCTCCTTGATTTTCAGGCTTATGTCTGGTTTGAACTTTCTGAGTTTCTGCTTTACTGGCGGACACGTGGGATTAGTGGGCATCTTGTGAGCCACTATGAACGTGCTCAAACCGGTCATGTCATCATATGACCATGTGAAAATATCCTCATACTCTTTTAGGGAGCGAATGTACTCTTCCTTTTCTGTTGGTGACAAGTGAGTGTTGATGTAAGTCTCCTTGAAAGTCTCAGCATCTCCCAAATTTATTGCTTCGGTCTCGTCCAGATTGGACTTTGGCTTATTGTCAAAGTTTTCAACCTCCCTGACAATTTCTTTGGGTATCTCATCTTTTTCATCTGAATCACTATTCTCATGTTGCGTTGCCTCATTACATGTCACAGTCACTGGTTCATCAGGAAAAGTAATAATAATGTTATAGAAAGGAAAAGTGTAAAGATGGTAGTGAATAATAAAGAGCAAATGCGTTTGATTAAAATTGAAAAAAGCATCCAGACAAAGTACGGTTTGATGAATCGAGCATTTATTTTGAAACAAGTAAATCTTAAAACAAAATTACTGGAAATTTTAATGCCTAGAATGGCTATAGAAGTAAAATCTGCCAAGCTACCCAGGGACTCGGTAGGCTCGGGATGGTGTGGCAGTCCAGTTCATAAGAACGACTCCCTTCTTTACGGTCTGAATGGTGAGGCCTTCTTCTTCCTCCTCCTCAATTATGGCACTGCAGTCCATGTCCTCATCCTCCAAGAACAAATTCGTCAACCCAGCTAGTGCTTCCTCTTATGTAGTCCCCCATATCATATCAGCTTGGTGAAAAGCTTGTTCCAAATGTGGCACTGGTTGCTTGAGAGGGTAATACGGTCCACGCCATGGAGGCGACCAATTTCTATATTCTTTCCATGTGTATTGGTATCCAAGCCCAAAAGTGGTACCATGATTTTTCAGCTGTATTGGTTTAGTGATACCTTGGAGGTTCTTTCCCAATCCTTTGCCGGGTTCATATCCAGACCAAGCCAATATGGTTTCTATTTTACCGCTCCATCATTTATCCTTCTCAATGGCATTGACCCATTCAATGTGATGATAGGTTTTCCCTCCTAACCTTCTTTTATGTCCAATAGTCGGGATGGATTTACAAGTGTAAATGGGGTTACTCCCATCTCCTTGAATGATCACCTCCTGACGATTCCATTCAAACTTCACAGCTTGATGTAGTGTGGAAGGCACGGCTCTAGTGGCATGGATCCATGTCCGGCCCAATAGAAGATTATATAATGCTGGTATGTTAAGCACCTAAAACTCGACGTCAAACCAAGTTGGCCCCATCTGCAAGCAAAGATTGATTTCCCCGACCGTGGCCCTTTGGGACCTATCAAAAGCTTTCACGTTCATGCTTCCTACCTGTATTTCATGTGAACCTTTTCAGAGTGTCCAATGGGCAAATATTTAGGCTTGAACCTCCGTCAACCAAGACCCTATCAATGAATTTGTCATTAAATTGCACTGTAATGTGCAATGCCTAATTATGATTCAGCCCCTCATGTGGTAGTTCATTCTTCGTGGAAGGTAATCTTATGACTTTCCAATGCTTGCCCCACCATGTTGGTCATTTCTCCTCCAGTGATGTTATTGGGTACATAAGCCTCGCTCAGCACTTTCATTAAAGCGTTCTTATGTGCCTCTGAATTTTGCAACAGTGATAGGATACATATCTGAGCTGGGGTTTTGTTCAGATGGTCAATGATGGAATACTCCGTTACCTATACTTTCCTCCACAGGTCATCTTGCCCTGTCTCAATGACGGGCCGCCTGGTAGTGGCATCCTTGCTTGATCCTCTCAAGTGTTCAGGCGTATAGACTCTTCTAGTCCTTGTCATTCCTTGTGCGGCGTTAGATTCTTCTACCTTGGCCTTCCTTTTTCGCCGAGCCTCGGCAACATAATCCCAGGGTATTGCTTTTGAGTTGATTGGAGGTGTGGTTGATACTGTCACAATAAAAGGTGGGACCACTTCTACTCCAAATGGAGGGGGGTGGCTGCAGGCGGAGCCACCTCCACCTCGAATGGAACTGATGCAGTTACCTCAACCTCGATTGGTGACTGAATATGTACCACAATAGGAGTAAGTGTGACTACAACTTTAAAGTCATCACCTTTCTTGAATAAGCCCAATCGATCCCTCAGGTCCCATTCTTCGTTCATCTCTATCACATGTACATCATTACTTCTATAATTAGGGAGGGGGTTGTTGCGGACATTAGGTGCGGCTTCCTTTGCCTGTATGACCTTGTTGTCAATCAGCATCTAGATCTCATCCTTCAATGTTTGACACTTAGCAGCGGTGTTCCCCTTTATACTAGAATGATACGCACAAGTTTTGTTCGGATTGACCGATTGGGATGGGTTTTCTAATGCCACAACGGGAACAGGAGTGACGTAACCCGCGACTTTCAACCTTTCATACAACTGGTCGATGGGCTTATCAATGGCGGTGTATTATCTGGGTGGCTTGCAGTCGAAGTTGGGTCTCAGACTTGGAAAGTTTTGGTAGGTTGGAGGTGATTGGAAATGGGATGGTTGGGAGTTATAGGTGTGATGAACATTGGCTGGTTGGGAATATCTGGGAGATGAGGGTTGATATGTGGGCGGTGGTGCTTGGTACGTGGGTTGAGGTGTTTGATATGTGGGTGGAGGTGTTTGATAAGTAAGTGGAGATTTCGGGCCTTGGGCCACCATTACTGCCCCAACATCTCTCTTCTTTGATATGCCACCTGATTGTAATGCCTTATTTATGGCATGTAGTGCCTCAAAATTCGTTACCATCCTTCTCTTGATTCCTTCTTCCATTTTTTCTCCGAGTTTGATGATATCAGAGAATTTATGATTTTTGATAAGCATCAACCTTTCATAATATTGCGGATCCTATGCTCTGACGAAGAATTTGTTCATCTGTTCCTCGTCCAAAGATGGCCTGACCTTGGCTGCTTCCGACCTCTAACGAGTAGCATACTCACAGAAAGTCTTAGTAGGTTTCTTCTTAAGATTCTTAATGTAGAAAACATCTCGTGCATTCTCTGTATTGAACTTGAACCGGTTCATGAAATTTGATGCCATACTTACCTAGTTAGACAATTTCTTGGGATCTTGGCTAATGTACCAGGACAAAGCATCCCCAGTAAGACTCCTCATAAAGAGTTTCATTCAGATCTTTTCGTCTTTCCCGACCCCGACAAGTTTGTCACAATAAGTCCTCAGATGAACCCTAGGATCTCCTGTGCCATTAGACATCTCAAACTTGGGAGGTTTGTACCCTTATGACAGTTCCACATCAGGCTGCATGCATGGTCTTCATAGTTCAAACCTTCTATTCCTCTATCGCCTTCAACACCCTGAACTCGGTTCGTCAACTTCTTGAGTTCTTCAACCATGTTTTTAATGAGCAAGTCCTTTTCGGAGGATTTTGGTGTATAGGAGATAGGTTGGATGGAGTGAGGTACAGTTTCTACGTATATAGGGTTGCTTTGATGGGTGCCAGAGACTTGGGTGTAATGATGATCATTTGTGGTGTTTTGTGGATCTGGAATGGGTTGCAGTGTGTTTTAGGGAGCGTAGTAAGTGGTGGTTAGTGGGCACTGAATTGGTTGATGGTGATGTCGCGGCGGAGTCGGTATTGGCAATGGATTGAGATTTTGGGGTAGAGTTGCATATTGATTTGGTGCGGTAGGATTTTGTGGATGTTGGTTTGTGTGTTCTGGGGAGGTGCTGGGTTCTTTATGTTTTGTTGGTGGATGTTGGGGACATTTAGGGTAAGTGACAAGTTTGCCAAGTTGTGAACCTACTCAAGTTCTCCTTGCAATTCCAATATCTTTTGTTCCAATCTCAGGACTAGATCATTTGGGGTCGGAGTACTACGACCATCTGAGGTTTCTGCATTCTCAATATTCTCCTTTTTGATACCACTTAGGTTGTCCATTTTTGCTTTTCCTCTTCCTTTTGTATTGCTTTGAGAAGGAGGAGGTGGAGGACCTCTAGATCTGGTGTGATATGCTTATGAAGCCAGTATGAGTGAACCAATCTAAGGGGATGAGAATAATAAAAAATATGATAAAACAAAAAGGTAACAAGTGAGTGAGGATCCTGAAATGTTTGCAGTATTTAAACACATTGCGAAAATGTAAATTCGTGTCTTAAATTGGGAGCCTCGTTGTGCCCTAGGTAGTCCTAGCGACAAATAAATTTGGAGAACTTTAAATGCCAATAAATTCTTCATCTCATAATATAAAAATAGATGAATCCCAAAACGACACTAAGATAATAGATAAATAAGTCACTATTGGCACTTGGCATTATTACATTTTAGGAAAGCGAGTAAACTAATCTATTTGGTCCCAGAAGGACCTTCCTCAGGCTGAATTCTCTTGTCGATCAAATCCTCCAGTTCGCACAGGTTCATCAGTAAGAATGCCTTTGCCAAATGTCCTCTTTTGTTTCCCTCGGCGTTCTGGCCATCGGTGACTCTCTTCCTCACTTTTCCTTCCAATTCCAACAGATTGTATTCCAGATATTCCAGTTTTTCGCTAGATTTGACGGCCCTCTCTTTCCATTCATTGATTTGATCACTTGATGGAATATTCCTCCACCAGTCTAGCAAGAGTGAGGGTGTGCTAACCATACCGAAGTTAGGGACCTCGTTCCTCATCTTCTGCAAAACAAAAGGGTTAGGCCTTTCTCCCCCACCAGACTCAACTATTTATACATTATAATTAGCATATTGGCATTTAGTTCTCCAAATTAATGCACAGAACGTGGTTGTGTCCGTTGGGATTATGGAAACCCCGATGGACTTTTGGATAAGGCTTACCTTAAAGGATCATTATGTAGACAACATATTGATCAGGCTAGGTTTGACCATGATGCATGCACAATTTTGACAAGAGTAAGGTTACTATGAGGGTCTAGACTGGTACCCTCAAGCGGACAACTTGAGAGGGAAAGGCACAGAACCGTCGACTGCACCGCTGATCGACTGGTTTCACCGCAAATAAGCCTTTCCAAATTCAATGCTAATAAATAGGAAGAGCGCAACCAATCATTAAGCGTTGCTAAAGGATTTGATATGCAAGAGTGAAATATGATGTAGAGCATGATATATGCAGCAATAAAAGCACGTAGTCAAGTATTTGCACGTAGGAAAAATAAATACAGTATTTAAATAATTGAAAGATAGTTACAGAAAAAGAAAACAAAGAGACAAGTCAATTTCATGAATAAAAAACATAAATGCTTAAAATAGGCAGTTAAATTCAAATAAGGGGAAAGGGTTTAGGATAGAGCATGCTTGGACTAATTCATAAAAAGAGTTTGTTATGGTAAGAGCCTAAGATATCCCCAGCAGAGTCGCCATGCTGTCGCGCCCCCCCTTTTCCCCTCCGCGGAGAGAAGTCCGGGTTTCGACATTCATGGGGGTAATAACTCATTTCCTTTTGGGAATTGGGTATTTGAAGAGTCGCCACCTAACAAATTATGGTGTGTTAGGGCACCCAGAGCGATTAACTCTTGGATTGGTTTGCATTACCAGAGATTTAGGGTAAGGGCTCGAAATAGCCTTGAGGGGAAGGTGTTAGGCACCCCTCTCGGTCCACAACGGTAGGTCCCGGCCGAACTTATACTTATGAACTAGTTCATTAACAAATAAATAGTTTTAAACACATAATTAGAAGTAAGAGAAGGTTTCGGACATTACATGACTCAAATAATGAGACAAAGGAAAGACTTAAACAAATTGTATACACATGGAAAGTAAAGGGAATTTGGGAATGAGAGGTCCTAGGTTGGTTAGCATACAGGATCACCCCATACAATATCCGGTAAACACTCCTTAATAAGGGGCTACACGTGACATTAGCGTGTAGTCATCATATCCATATCTACCTTTCCCACCCCTTAGTAGTTATTAAGCGAATGTTATTTAGCGATCTCTATGAGTGCTGTTACCCGTCCCTTCTTAATGGTCATGGAGGAAATTAGGACCTCTACCTATAGGTAGTTCTAGATAGACCCCTAACATTTAAAGGAGAAAATACTAAGGGGACACGCAAGAATACATAGGACTTTAGCAAATAAAAGCAGGAAGGAGCAAATAAGAGGCTCAGGTTTACCTCTGCAGATAATGTATGTAAACAACACGACTCAAAAACAAACAAGGGCAGTATTATTAAACATGATCCTAAGACATGATGTCTAGGTGAGTATCAGAACACAAGAGACATGCAGATTTATTTATTTTAAACTTAGAAGCAGGGGCCTAATTAGTCTGCCTACTGATTTTAAGCCTGTTAACCATTAAGCAGTAAACACAAAGAGGCAGTTTTCAGTTTTATAAGAAATTTGATTACCTAAGGCTTGCCTAGGCGTGGGATAATGCACAATTGTTACTAGAACTATTAAAACATTGTAGGAGATATTTTACCTAAAGCATGTTGTTCTAAGATTTACAAGATACAAAATTATTATCAGTTTTACTTAAACAGGATAATTAGACGTGAGACTATTTTATATCCTTTTTCATGCATCAGTAGTTTAACTAGGTGTGACTGAGTGAGTATGAATGAGATCCTAAACATGGTATCTAATATGAACATATAATGTTCAGAATGGTTTATATGAAGAATTCCTAAAGCATGATTTCTAAATGCACATCAGGTTACAGCATGATTTCAAAATATGCATAAGTAACAGTTTATTTTAATATTGTCGTTTATCCTAGAAACAAGATTTCTAAGTGATAATAAGGATGTCAAAATGAGATGATGAAAACAATATACATGAAACTTAGGAGCATGGTATCTAATGCATGATATGCTTTGCATGTATTGGTCCTAAACATGAATTCTAATGCACATACAAAAAAATATAAACCTAAAGCATGTTTTCTACCCTTTGATAACATGTATAGCCACCCTCCCCTTTTTCACCAGCCAGCCCAAATATTCATTTACAATTAATATTACAAACCAACATTGAATGAATTACATTAACAGATAAAGAAAAATAAGAAGTTACACTATAGGGAGCCTGCAAGTAAGCCCAGATTTACAAAACCTCAACTGCTCAGATTGTTTCATAGCCTTTCTCAATATCCGGGTGTGTCAGAGTTCCCTAAGGACCTCAAGGGATCCCGGTCAATGCTCACACCTAGATTTCACAACCATATTTGAGTAAGTGCAGTATGGAAGGGCCAGCTCTAATGCATCAGAGTTTAGAGCGATCCCATAGGGATCCCTAAGCAGTCACACATTAGAGGGGCAGAACTTAGGGATCTAAGAATAGAGTAAGAGTGCTTGACATAGTTTTGAAAAAAGGTTTAAGTAGGAAAACAATTTAAAAAGAGACTTGAAAATAGTTTTGTAAAACAACAAAGGAGTTATTCAATAAGGCAGTTGTGAAAAGAGTAGGGTAATCAACAAACAACATACCAACCTCATAACCAAAAAAGGTTCAGCATCACACATACAACAAAGAACCAAGACATGTTTAGCACTACTAGCCTTCACACAGGGGTAAATGGGAATTGGGGACAGGTGAAGCACATAATGGTAAACACATAGCAGGAAGAAGTCTTTGGAATTGGTACAGATATGCTCAGAAATACTGAGTTACAGAATCGGCAATGCTTAAGGGTTCAGTATAAGATCAACATAATTTAAAATCAATCGCAGAATCATACAAGTTTAGGAGTGCAGACTACTTCACAAGGAGATTCATACTAGAAACTAGATAGAGCAAGATCACACGGAGACGGACTACATAGAGGGGGATAACATGTTCATGCTGATCCTAAGGAAGGGGAGTACATAACATGCTAATAATGTAAACATATCAACTACAGGTTTCATAGCAAAACCATAAGTAAATGCAGACTAGAAACATGATGAATTGAAGTAATAAAAGGACCATATTGTTTTTGGAACTTGAATTGAAATTAAAACATACTAGTAAAGAAGGTAGTAAACACAAAGTGAGGAGCAAGAGAGTAGAGTAATCAGTCTTGGCTTGCAGCCGGCTGACTTAGAACAATAGCAAGTAACCAGAGAAAAGAGAGCGGAAGAGTGTTTGTGTGAGAGAGTGTTTTTGAACCAATGTGTTCGTGTCTTTGTGCTAATGAAAGAGCAAGGTACTTATAGTTTGAAAACATGTAGCAAATAAGGCAAGAATCATAGTTCAGCGGTAATTATGGAACTATGTACTAATTAGAATCAAATCAGTATAAGTACTTCCTTTAATTAAGGAGTTAAATTTAAACGGTAATAGTTAAATACTAAATAAGGAAGGAAATCACATAAGGCTGAATATAACAAATAAGGAAATATTTTTAGCATAGTACAAGTACACAACATATAATAGAGACTAGGTTCAGCAGATTCTAATCAAGGAAAATACTTAAGAATTAGTTGACAGCATGCTTGACCATATATTTAGGTAAGAAAATATCTTAAAGGTTAAAATCAATAGAGAATATCACAAGAAATCAGTGAAGGATCAGTCAAAGAGATTCAAAGATTCAAAAATAGCAAATAGTACTGATTTAGGAGAAATTGACACCAATTTATGAGAACAAGCGGAATAAACACATAATTGGCAAGAATCAGAAACCCTAATAAGCCAAATAGGGTAAAATTACACAAAATTAGGGATTCATATAGAGCATAGCATGAATTAATAGAATAAATATGTCATAGGCGGAAGAAGTAAAAATTAGAGACACTGATGAACAAAATAGGGTAAAAACCACAGAGAATCATAAGGCTCATGAGAAACAAGCACAAATATAGATTAAGCAAACATATTATCACAAAACAGATTCAGAATCCAGGATTAAAACCAAGAAACTTAGGATTTTCAACATAATAACTCAGATAAAAAGAGAAAATTCAAGTAAACTTTTAAACATAGTGAAAATCATAGATTAATACTAAAATCATAAGGAAAAGCCATTTTAAAAAGGGGTTAACAAAACCCTGGTTTGAAGATGAAGAGTTGTTTTAGAAAAATCGAAAAATCTTTAAGGAAAACAGCAAAATAACTCGGAATATACCCAGATCTATTACAGATCTAAGAAATCAAGAGCTAATAGTTAGAGTTTCAGAGAGATAACCCAAAGAGAAAGAGAATCAACCTAGAAACCACAGGTTCTAGCCGGAGATGGCAGGTTCTTACTCGGACAGGCCAAGATTGGCTTGAGAATGACATGAAAAACCATGGGGGTGAGTTGGACCACCTCTGGTTCCTTTGAGGACCTCAAGGCAGTAGTAACCCGGCGTAGGAAGAAGTCATGGGGGCTGGGATGGTGGTGAGACCACCATAGTTACCGACAAGTCGACAGCCAGTGAGCTTTAGGTTTTAGCAGAGAGAATTTGAGAGGTGAAGGGAGAGTGTAACGGCGGAGTGAAAGAGAGAAATGGGGGGGGGGGTAGTCTCTAGCATTAATTAAGGAAAGAGGAGATCTGGATCGTTGGTTAAAATTGATCAACGGTCCAGATTAGATAAGGGATTGGGTCAGATAGGATAAGGTATTAGGCATGGGGTATTTGGGCCGTTTTAATTGGGTTGGTTAATTAGACTATAATTGAAATGAAAGTGGCTATTTGTTAAATACCCAATGTAAATTAATTAAAACAATTTACAAAAATAGTTTTTAATTATAAAAATTAATTTCATATGTAGAAAATAATTTTAAAATGTTTATTTAGTATTTAAAAAATACACATGATTAATTTCTGGGTGAAAATAGTACAAAATCATATGATTGGGTTGTAATTACAAAGTTATTGCAATTATAGCCAAAAGGTGCTATTTTGGCTAATTACGAAATAATTTGGTCTTAATAGGACCAAAAATAATACATTACATCAAGAAATGCTTTGAAATCATTTGTGAGGTAATTTTGTAATTATTTCTTCGAAATAAAATGCTGGATAAATTAATAAAAATATAGGAAAATTGTGAAAAAATATCGATTGCTAATCAATGTATGATTTTGAAGACATATATGCAATTTGAAATATTTTTTGGAAAAAATTGGGTATCAACAGTTGCCCATCTTTACCCGAAAAGGATGAAAGTGTTTGTCAGGTAAAGATATGATGGCCAATTTTGACCGAACGAAATGGTTCGAGAGATTAGGCCACGCCCTAGATTCTGAGCTACCTACATATCCCTGGTTTTACAGGAATCAGGTAGTATGTACTTTCGGATCAATCGGCGGAGTATACCGGTGAAGTCATTACAATAACGGTCGCAACATCTAAAGCTCGATGAATGAAAGGTTTTATGGAAGAGGTTAGGTTTGATATGGTCGGGAGAACTACAGCGGGATTGCTCCTGCTGGGATAACCATTGCTCGTCGGATTACCTGTAAATAGAAGCAATACAAACGTATACTATGCATAAATTTAAACATGATGCAAGTTCTCGTTAGACTATGAATGTTGTCTTTGTATGGTTAAGGATGACGTCCTTAGATCATGACGTCCTGGGCCATGAATTTCTTGATGAGAGATTCGCATGCCATAAAATGATGTTCTCGGGCCATAAAGATGGTGCCTCCGAACTATGATGCCTTTGAATAATGATATGCAAAATTGAGGGATCCTCAGGCCATGGCATGGTGTCTTCCGACTATGAGGATGATGCCTTTTAGACTATGACGCCTTCGGATAGATTGGCGATATTTCACCCCATGATATGCAGTAATGATGTTAAAAAGACAAAGCTTAGTCTTGTGAAATGAAGGGTAGAGCTTAGCCCGATTGAAAAGCTAGTAGATAGTACTAGAAATAGAGCAATATTTGGGTGAAGAGGGACAGCGCTTAGTCCCATGCAGATGGGGAGGCAAGGATTAGCCTCATGCAATTATGGGGGCAAGGATTAGCCTCATGCAAATGGGGAGGAAGGGATTAGCCTCATGCAAGTGCGGAGGCAAGGATTAGCCTCATGCAAAATAGGGAGGTAGGGATTAGCCTCAAGCAGATATGGAGGCAGGGATTAGCCTCATGTAGGTATGGAAGCAAAGATTAGCCTCATGCAAAAATGGATACAAGGATTAGCCTTATGCAGATATGGAGGCAAGGATTATCCTCATGCAAATATGGAGGCAGGGATTAGCCTCGTGCAGATAGGGAGGCAAGGATTAACCTCATGCAAATATGGAGGCAGGGATTAGCATCATGCAGATATGGAGGCAAGGATTAGCCTCATGCAAATATGGAGGCAGGGATTAGCGTCATGCAAATAAGGAGGCAGGGATTAGCCTCATGCAAATATGGAGGCAAGGATTAGCCTCATGCAGGTATGAAGGCTAGGATTAGCCTCATGCAGGTATGGAGAGAAGGATTAGCCTCATGCAGGTATGGAGAGAAGGATTAGCCTCATGCAAATAGGGAGGCAGGGATTAGCCTCATGCAAATAGGGAGGCGGGGATTAGCCTCATGCAAATATGGAGGCAGGGATTAGCCTCATGCAAATATGGAGGCAGGGATTATCCTCATACAAATATGGAGGCAATGATTAGCCTCATGCAAGTATGGAGGCAAGGATTAGCCTCATGCAGATGGATAGGCAAGGATTAGCCTCATGCAGATAGGGAGGCAAGGATTAGCCTCATGCAGGTATGGAGGCAGGGATTAGCCTCATGCAAAATAGAGAGGCAGGGTATAGCCTCATGCAAGTATGGAGGCAAGGATTAGTATCATGCAGAGAGTAGGTAGCAAATAAGAGTAGTGTATGTCTTAGTTGGAGGTATATTTGGTGTCTGATGTCCTGATTGATAGCGAATTCGTTACCAGTATGTTTGTGTCGATGTTATTGCTACGTCAGATATGCCTGCATTAAAAGAAAAATTGTAAGTTCTATGAGGGGGAGGTTGGTTCATGCTTCGTCTGCCGGCCTTACTTTGCTCCACCCTGAAAGCCCCTTTCGAGTTCCCCTAGGTAACACCTGACAGTTATGGAAATAGAGTTTTTTGAAAAAATACGCAATTTTTGATAAAAATAGAGTTATTTTAGAATATATTGATACATTTAGATGAACTAGTGACTGTAACACGTCTCAAAGGTATTGCAGCTCTCTTATGTCGGAATTTTGAGGGCCCTCCTCAAAATTCTGCCCCAGTTTAGTAGATGATCCTTCGGCTGTTTGCGGATAATAGGCCTTGCTAAACCTTCTTCGGAATTTTGAGAATCCTTCTCAAAAATTTGCTCCAGTTTCTTAATTGATTACTGACCGTCTGACACATGTTGGCATTGGCTGGACTTGCTCCGAAATTTTGAAGACCCTCCTCAAAATTCTGCCCTAGTTTCTGATCTTGGGGGGAAATGAAAATTTTATTATGATATGACCGAACCCATAAGGCTGACTATGTATCCCCTCTTAAATGAGAATCAGGTCAACCGTAGTTCAATTACATCAAATGAGAGAAATGCAAATAATCTAAGCATCGTATCTCTTGACTGCGTTTGAATTGATTGGTTTTGGCCAAATTTCTCTATCCATTTCTGCAAGTATGAGTGCTCCTCCTGCCAGCACCCTGTGAACCATGTACAGACCTTGCCAGTTGGGAGAGAATTTCCCTTTGGCTTCATTTTGATGTGGGAAGATCTTCTTCAGCACCAACTGACCTGGTGCGAATTGTCGTGGTTTGACCCTTTTTTTGAAAGCTCGGGACATTCTGTTCTGATAAAGTTGGCCATGACACACTATGTTCATCCTTTTTCCATCGATGAGCTCCAACTGTTCAGAGCGACTTCTTATCCACTACGCGTCGTTGAGTTCAGTTTCCTGTATGATTCTTAAAGAAAGAATCTCTAACTCGGCTGGAATGATGGCCTCGGCACCATAAACCAACATGTAGGGACTTACCCCGGTTGATGTGCGAACTGTAGTGTGGTATCCCAATAAAACAAAAGGTAGCTTTTTGTGCCACTGTTTATGATTCTCTACCATCTTCCTTAGTATCTTCTCGATGTTTTTGTTGGCGGCTTCTACGGCTCCATTCATCTGAGGTTTGTAGGTTGTGGAATTCTTGTGCTTGATTTTTAAATTTTCACACATAGCTTTCATCAGATCACTGTTAAGATTGGCGGCATTATCATTAACAATAGATTCGAGAACATCGAATCGGCAAACAATTTGATCCTTGACAAAATCTGCGACAACTTTCTTAGTTAAAGCTTTGTAAGATGTAGCCTCTACCCATTTTGTGAAGTAATCAATGGATACCAGAATAAACATGTGCCCGTTTGAAGCAGTGGGCTCGATTGGACCAATGACATCCATTCTCCATGCGGCGAATGGCCAAGGTGAGCTTGTTGCATTGAGCTCGTTTGGCGTCACCTTTATCATATCGGTGTGCACCTGGCATTGAAAGCACTTGTGGACATACTGGATGCACTATGTTTCCATGGTCATCCAAAAGTAACCGGCCCTAAGTATCTTCTTAGCCAAGACGAAACCATTCATGTGCGGGCCACAAGTCTCGGCATGTACATCCTCAAGCAGCTTAGAAGCTTCCTTTGCGTCGACACATCTTAGTAAACCCAAATCAAGAGTTCTCTTGTACAAGTTTCCTCCGCCGTGGAAGAAGTGATTGGATAATCTCCGGTGGGTGTGTTTCTGAGTGTGGTTTGCATGCTCCGAATATTCTCCCTTTGACAAATACTCCTTGATGTCATGGAACCGAGGCTTTCCATCTGTTTTTTCTTCAACATGAGCACAATATGCCGGCTGATTATGAATCCTCACAGAGATAGGAACAATGTAATTCTTATCTGGATGTTGTATCATAGATGACATGGTGGCCAACGCATCGGCAAACTTGTTCTGAATTCTGGGCACATGTCAGAATTCTATCTTTATGAACCTCTTTCTCAATTCCTGCACATGGTGCAAATATGGAAATATCTTGGAATTCTTGGTCACCCATTCTCCTTGTACCTGGTGCACAAGCAAATCTGAATCACCGATTACCAGCAACTCCTGAATGTTCATGTCGATTGCCCTGTTGAGCCCTAGTCTGTAGGCTTCATACTCTACCATGTTGTTGGTGCAGGGAAATCTGAGTTGAGCAGATACCGGATAATGTTGACCTATTTTTGATACCAAAATTGCTCCAATGCTCACTCCTCTGAAATTTGCAGCTCCATCAAAGAACATCCTCCAACTGTCGTATGATTCGGTAATGTCTTCTCCTACAAATGATACTTCTTCATCAGGAAAATACGTCTTCAAAGGTTTGTATGCTCCTCCCACAGGATTTTCAGCAAGGTGATCTACCAATGCTTTCCCTTTGACCGTCTTTTGAGTTACGTAGATGATATCGAACTCACTTAATAGTATCTGTCATTTGGCTAACTTTCGAGTCGACATGGGTTTCTAGAATATGTACTTCAGAGGGTCCATCCTGTATATGAGGTATGTAGTTTAGGCACAGAAGTAATGCCTCAACTTCTGGGCCGTCCAAGTCAAAGCACAGCAAGTACGCTCTAGCAAAGAGTACTGACAAGTGTCTGGCGTGTGTATAAATTAAACTCGTACTCTGTCAAATTATAGTGTAGAAAAATGTCGAACCCACAGAGATTGGTTTGTCTATTCTACAGACATTTCTTGTTTTAATTACTATTTGAGAAAATCAGAGAGAGTCGAGTTGTAAATTAACTAACTAAAAATGCATGAATAAAGAAGTATAAATTTTTTTGTTTTTCACAAATATAATAAAAGGTGTTGGGATCTTGACTTCATTTAATATTTCTATTATATAGTGGAATTATTATTCTACAATTTCTATTTCTCAAAAAGGTATAAATGCCTCTCACGATTACAAATATATATTATTACTCAAGTTGAATCATTATTTGCACTCCTCTCGGTTATACAAATTAATCTTCAAAATAGTAATACTAAAGAACCAGAAATATATGATTGAACTAAAACATGCTCTTGATAGTAAGTCCCTTTCGGTTACCCTACTTGTTATAACTAATTATTACACTATTCGACTCTCTCGATTACAAATAAGTGTAAAATTAATTATAACATAAAAATATAAATGTTACTGAATAAAATATTAACATTTATCAATACTACATTTAACTATATTATTTCTTCCGTCTCTCTCGATTACAGAGTTAATAAATAGTTAATATGTAGTACAAGATAGATAGATGTTAATTAATTAAATAACGTCTAACTGTAAAAGCAGAAAAAGTTAAATAAATTCTAGCTCAAGCATTTGAATTTGAGGAATAATATCTACTATTATATAGAAATATTAAGATTCGTCTTTCTCCCAACACAAGAAAAGTTACTCCATACTGGAACTAGTACTAACAATGGAAATATTCTTGTCCATTAAATAAGAAAATAGAAAGAAATATTCAAGAAGAATTATTCCCCCTATTTAATTAAAAGTAGGAACTAGAGTAATTTCCTATACTAGAATTTATTTAGAAACAACAACTAAACCGCTATTGTGATTTCAAAGAAAAGATAACTAGAGACTTGGTGCATTGTCACGGCAGTAATAAATCATAGCTTGATCTTACACTTCTTTGTTGTATCTTTCTTGAATATTTATTTTTCTTTTTTCATGTTGCGCACAATAATTCTGCTATAATTATTCCTGCAAAATAAAGTTAAGACTATGGAGGAAACATGATAATTTATATGTTTTTATGAGAGAAATTATGTGGTTAATATCTGGTAAAATGCACTTATCAAATTCTCCCATACTTAAACTTTTACTCGTCCTCAAGAAAATAAAATAAATGAACATAGTAACTAAACACTTAAGTGAAATCATGAGAGGTTTTGACAGAGAAGAATTGACTAACACCAATCCACGAGTTCAAAACAACTTTTAGTTGTACTCATGTTCACCTATTGAGAACTGAAATCATAATATTTTCTAATCCCAAGTGTGTCTCACTGAATGAAGAGAGATGCCCATATATCACATAATATATAGATATAGGATCAAATAAGGGCATAGATAAAAAATGCGCTCACTCTTAACAAAGAAGTACCTCAAGCTACTGGAAATAACCATAAGCTTGACTATCATGTGGTTCTACACTAATATAGGAGTCTCTGAGTTAAGATCATGTAGGACTTTTGCAAGGTTGTAAAGTAGGCTTAGGAATGGGTAGGATACATATAGATAATAGTGACTCAAATTCCCTATGGGCACTACACATTTATTTTATTTCTTAAGTAGAATTGCCTTTCATCTCATTTAAACAATAAACCTCTGTTTTGTTTCATCCCTTTCAATTTTTTTTATGGAGTCTCCAACGTTTCTTTGTTTCTATTTTTTTTGAAATTCGGAAGCAACTATTTTTAAAAAAAACATCTAAAAACATCAAAAACCTTAAACAATTATTCTTTCACCAATTATTTTTGCAGTTAATCCTCACGCCCAGATTTTTATATTCAGATCAACTCTTAAAGTGCCCAAAAGGGAATTGGGTGAACAAAGAACAAGTCATAACAACAAACAGGCTAAGGGTTAAAGCTTGGCGACCAACAACATAAGAGATAATTTATATAAGCTCAACTGGGCTAACTAGGGATAAAAATCATTAAGGTAGGTCAATTTAGGCTATGGCTCAACAAAGAAGGCCTATGTTCATTTCTTTACTCAACGATCTACCTATAATTTCGCCTCAATCCACATTCAAGGCAAGTTCTAGATTTCCAGATAAGTAGGAGCACTAGACAATAGAGCTAACCGCACAATACACTTGGGCCAACGAAAACTATAATTTCAATCACCAATAAGTAAGGATGAGCTTAGAAAAGTGATCATAAAACCCGTGAATGGTACTTAATCAAATTCATCTTTTCTAAGTGTCATGCTTTTCAAGTCAAATCAAGTTTAGCCAACTTATTTACCAAAACAAGTTAAAAAGTCCTAAAAAAATGTTCAGTTCAAAATATTACGACCATGGCAAAGAAATGAACAAGAAATCCATGGAAGTACATGAAATAAGTTGCCTTAAGAATAAGGCAACTCAATTTTTTTCAGTATTTTTTAAAATTATTTTTATAATTTTACTAAAAACACATTTTTCAGTTGTAAAATATACGTTTTTATATTTTTTTTATATTTAACCAAAATATAACTTAAAAGAAACACATATATAACTAACATATTCCTCTACCCCTAGCTTAAATAATGTCATGTCCTCATGACAAATAAACTAAAAGTAAAAGGAGATAAAGGAGCTTCCCTGATTTTTTTCGATTCTAGCCTCATTTTCTTTTTCTTGGCCTATCAAGGTTTCTCTCATATAAAAAGGCAAGATTATGGCAAAAAAATATTCTTTTTCATGATAGGAGAAAACTTTCATTGTTGAAATCATGGGAGTGCTTCTTTATCTTGGTAAAATATATTAATACATACTACATACGCATATATATATATATATATATATATATATATAAACATGCAATTATTATTTTTTACTTTTTTATAAGAAAAAAACTAATTATATATATATATATTTACTCAAAGGAAATATTATATGTTACTACTAATAATTACTTAAACGATTAAAGAGAGGGGAAGAAAATAGTTCTGAGTTTAACGTCACCAACTCGACTTATTTTAAAAATTAGGCAAAAAGGATTGTTGAAGCCTGTTTGTCGAAGAATCTGCTGATATAAGGCTTCAAACGATGACTGTTTACTTTGAATTTGTCTCCCCCATCTGCATGTTGTATTTCAATGGCACTATAGGGGGTCACTCTTGTTACTGTATATGGTCCTGTCCAGTGTGACTTAAGCTTTCCTGGAAATAATCTCAATCGGCTATTGTACAACAGAACATGATCTCTAACTTTAAAATCTTTATGGTGGATGAGCTTGTCATGCCATTTTTTTGTCTTTTCCTTGTACAATTTAGCATTTTCATATGCTGTAAGCCTAAACTCTTCCAACTCATCAAGTTGCAATAGACGATTTTTACCTGCATCTGGCAAGTTTAGATTCAATAATTTTATAGTCCAATATGCTTTATGTTTTAATTCCACAGGTAAATGACAAGCTTTTCCAAAAACTAGTCTATAAGGAGATGTGCCTATGGGTGTTTTTATAAGCAGTTCTGTACGCCCATAAAGCATCATCCAATTTTAAAGACCAATCTTTTCGAGAAGAACCAACAGTTTTTTCTAAATTTCTTTTTAATTCTCTGTTAAAAACTTCTACTTGCCCGCTTGTTTGAGCATGATATGGGGTTCCTGTTTTATGAGTTACTCCATATTTTAACAACAAACTAGCAAATTGTCTATTTATAAAATGAGTTTCTTGATCACTTATTATAACTCGTGGAATTCCAAATCTAGAAAAAATATTTTTCTTGAGAAAAGCACAAACAATATGAGCATCATTTTTTCTAGTAGCAATTGCTTCTACCCATTTTGAAACATAGTCAACAGCTACCAAAATATATTCATAGCCATTTAAAGGAGGAAAAGGACCCATAAAATCAATGCCACAAACATCAAAGATTTCACACATGAAAATAGAGTTAAGAGGCATTTCGTCCCCTTTTGAAATGTTACCAATTCTCTGGCATTTATCGCAAGTGGCGACATAATTCCTTGCATCTTTGAATAGAGTAGGCTAGAAAAAGACAACTTCAAGTACTTTAGCAGCTGTCCTTTTTCCTCCATAGTGTCCTCCTGCAGCCCCATCATGGCAGTGACTTAAGATGTTGTTCATTTCTGTCTCTGGTACACATCTCCTGATTATGTCATCTGCACAAAATTTAAACAAGTAAGGATCTTCCCAGTAATAATGTCTTGCTTCTTTTTTAAGTTTTTTCTTTTGTTCATAAGAAAAATCTTTTGGAATCCATCTTCCAGCCAAGTAGTTGGCAATATCAGCAAACCAAGGTGGTCTATTTATAACAGTTGTGACTGAAAATATATGTTCATCAGGAAATTCCTCTTTGATATCTTTTATCTCAGTAGGAGGATTTTCCAAACGAGACAAATGATTAGCTACCTGATTCTCGGAACCTTTTTGGTCTTTTATTTTAAGATCAAATTCTTGCAAAAGGAGTATCCATCTTAGCAATCTTGGTCTAGCATCTTTCTTTGCTAAGAGGTATTTTAAAGCTGCATGATCATTATAAATTGTAACTTTTGTTCCTATCAAATAGGAACGAAATTTGTCGAATGCAAATACTGTTGCTAGTAGTTCCTTCTCAGTTGTAGCATAATTCTTTTGAGCTTCATTAAGTGTTCTACTGGCGTAGTATATATGCCTAAAAACCTTGTCTCTTCTTTGTCCCAATATCGCTCCTGCTGCTGTATCACTTGCATCATACATTATTTCAAAGGGCTGGCTCCAGTCAGGAGAAACACCAATTGGAGCATTAGTCAATTGTTTTTTGAGAATCTCAAATGATTTTTTGCAATTATCTGAAAATTCAAATTTCACATCTTTCATCAGTAGGTTAGTCAGAGGTTTTCAGATTTTTTAAAAATCTTTTATAAACCTTCTATAAAAACCTGCATGCCCTAAGAAACTTCTAATGCCTTTAATAATGGTAGGAGGGGGTAATCCTGCTATAAGATCAATTTTAGCCATATCAACTTCTATCCCTTTAGCAGAAATTTTATGTCCTAAAACAATTCCCTCTGTTACCATGAAATGGCATTTTTCCCAATTAAAAACTAAAATTTTCTCTTCACATCTTTTAAGCACCAAAGTTAAATGATAGGGACAATCTTCAAATGTATTACCAAAAAGTGTGAAATCATCCATAAATATTTCAAGAAACTTTTCAGTCATTAGAGAAAATTGCCGACATGCAACGCTGAAATGTAGCATGAGTATTGCATAGTCCAAATGGCATTCTTCAGTAAGCATACGTACCTTGGGGGCATGTGAATGTTGTTTTCTCTTGATCTTCTGGAGAAATTGGTATCTGATTATACCCAGAATATCCGTCAAGAAAATAGTAAAAACCATGGCCTACAACTCTTTCAAGCATTTGATCAATAAAGGGCAAAGGAAAATGATCTTTCCTTGTGGAATCATTAAGTCATCTGTAATCAATACAGACTCTCCATCCTGTGACTGTTCTAGTAGGTATGAGTTTATTATTTTTATTTTTTATTACTGTCATACCTCATTTCTTTGGTATTACCTATATAGGACTTACCCAAGGATGGTCAGATATTGGATAAATGATACCTGCTGCTAGAAGTTTCACCACTTCTTTCTTGATAACTTCCTGCATTGCTGGGTTTAGTCTCCTTTGGGGTTGGACTATTGGCTTATAATCATTCTCCATAAGAATCCTATGCATACAAATAGTTGGACTGATTCCTTTGATATCAGCTATAGTCCACCCTAAGGTTGTTTTGTGTTTTCTCAAGACTCCAATCAGTTTGCTTTCCTGTTCTATAGTCAAAGAAGATGAAATGATTACTGGAAATGATTCAGGTTCAAGAAACACATATTTTAAATGAGAAGGAAGTGCTTTGAGTTCAATTTTTAATTGAACTCTTTCTTGTGAGACTTTATCATTCTCTGACTCTTTTTCCAATATTTCAGCTTCTTCTCTAATTATGGGGTTATCATCACTTATGGTACCTGAGCTAGCCAAACATCTATCCAATGAATCAGTAATTAACTGATTATTTTTGTATGCGTCTACAAGGTCATCTAGTAAGTCTATTTGAAAATAAGATGATGATGACTCATCCCCAGGAAATTTCATCATTTTTTGCATGTCAAAAATCACTCTTTCCTCATCAACTCACAATATTAATTGTCCTTGATGAACATCAATAATTACTCTTCCAGTTGCAAGAAATGGTCTACCTAAAATTAATGGTACCTCAGTATTTTCTTCCATTTCAAACACTATAAAATCTATTGGGAATACAAATTTGTCAACTCTAACAAGGATATTTTCAATAATTCCTTTTGGTCTCTTAGTACTTTGATCAGCTAATTGAAGAGACACACAATATCTTTTATTTCACCAAGTTCTAATTTCCAGAAAATTATAAAAGGCATTAGATTTATTGAGGCACCTGAATCACATAACGCCTTTTCAAAGTGAGTACCTCCCACGGTACAAGGAATTGTAAAACTTCCTAGATCACCAAGTTTTTGTGGGAGCTTATTTTGAAGTATAACACTACATTTTTTCGTAAGCTTAACCACTGAAACTTCTTCCATTTTCTTTTATTTGACAGAATTTCTTTAAGAAATTTAGCATATGAAGGCATTTGTGTCAAAGCATCTGTGAAAGGTATGTTAATGTAAAGTTGTTTCAAAATATCTAGAAACTTTGAAAACTGTTTGTCAAGATTTTCTCTTTTCATTTTTTGGGGAAACGGGAGGGGTACAAAGTGAGGATTTGTGTTCAATTCATTTTCTTGTACATTTTTCCCTTTATTCTTTTGTTCTTTTGGAAACTTATATTCTATTTTATTCTCACCTTCATTTACCTTTTCCATTTCTTGTGTCTTTCCTTCTCTATCTGCATATGGATCATCAAGAGATTTACCTGATCGTAGAGAGATGACTTTGAGGTGCTCTTTTAGATTTTTCTCAGTGTTGCTTGGTAGAGCACCTTGAATTTGTCCAGACATGAGGGTCGCTAATTGGCTTACTTGAATTTCCAAATTCTTGATAGCTGAATGTTGTCTTTCAACCTTCTTGTTAGTAGCCTTAATGAATTTGTACATCAGGTCTTCAAGGCTTTGTTGATGAGATCTTTGAGGCTGCTGCTGATATTGTTGAAAACGTTTTTGCCCTCTATTTTGATTTTGAAAACCAGGTGGTTCCTATACCTGCTTCTTTTGATTAAAAAATCTTTGAGGATTTTCAGCACCATTAGGATTACTCCACTGAAATCCTGGATGTTTTTGTGCCATGGGACTACCAAATGAGTAATCATTTTTATAACCAATCACATTTACCTGTTCCACATTTTGTGTTGAAGCTTGACATTCATGATTTGGATGATTACCTTAATAGACATCACAATTCTCAAGTTGGGATGATGAGTGAGCACCTACCTGAAAAGCCTCAACTTTTTGTGTTAAGGTCGCAATTTGTTGTGTCAATGAATTCAAAGCTTCAACTTGATTTACTCCTGCTGTTTTCTTCATAATCGTTCTGTCTAAGGGCCATTGAACAACATTTTTCGAAATCTCATTAAGCAATTGCATTGCTTCTACAGTAGTTTTTCCCATTATTGATCCTCCTGATGCTGCATCAATTACATTTCTAGCCGAGGGTTTAAGACCGTGATAGAAAATATATAAAATGTCAGGGTCTTGGATACCATGATGTGGGCATTTTCTTAACAATGCTGCTAATCTTTCCCATGCCTGGTATACAGATTCAGAATCTGTCTGCATAAAATTATTAATTTCTTGCTTCATTTTAAATGTTTTTGCAAGTGAAAATATTTATTAAGAATTTTTTGGGTCATTTGGTCCCATGTTGTAATGGAACCTCTTGGTAGACTTCGCAACCATGTTTTTACATCACCTTTTAATGAAAAAGGAAAAAGCCGCAACCTAATAGCATCTGTTGTGACTCCATTATACCTGCAAGTTTCAACTAATTCAAGAAAATCAATTAAATGGGTGTAACGATCTTCACCGCATCACGAGTAAATTGACATGACTGTTGAATGGTTTGAATCAAGCCTGTGCGGATTTCAAAGATGTTTGCTACAATTGGTGGTCTCCTCACACTTGATTCTCCTTCAAAATGATCTGGCCTTGCATAATCTCTAAGTATTATGTCACATCGTGGAGCTACCTCATCAAACTATTCTTCTACTTGATGTGACGGAAGTTGGTTATTGAGTTCTTCGTTCTCCATTTCCTCTGATGTGAAAATTTGAGATTGTGAGGTTTGTTCTTTTCGCAACAACCGCAAGGATTTTTCAATTTCAGGATCGTATTTGACTAGTTCTCTAGAAGAGGAACGGGTCATGCACTTTCTGAAATTTCTGCAGAAAAGTTAAAATAATTAAATAAAAAAATCTCAAATTAGTAGTAAAACAATTAATCTGTAGTAGACTTTAGCCAATCCCCGGCAACAGCGCCAAAAATTTGACGAGTGTCTAGCGTGTGTATAAACTAAACTCGTACTCTGTCAAATTATAGTATAGAAAGATGTCGAACCCACAGAGATTGGTTTATCTATTCTACAGACATTTCTTGTTTTAATTACTATTTGAGAAAATCAGAGAGAGTTGAGTTATAAATTAACTAACTAAAAATGCATGAATAAAGCAGTAGAACTTTTTTTATTTTTCACAAATATAGTAAAAAGTGTTGGGATCTTGACTTCATTTAATATTTCTATTATATAGTAGAATTATTATTCTTCAATTTCTATTTCTCAAAAAGGTATAAATGCCTCTCACGATTGCAGATATATATTATTACTCAAGTTGAATAATTAATTGCACTCCTCTTGGTTATACAAATTAATCTTCAAAATAGTAATACTAAAGAACCAGAAATATATGATTGAACTAAAACATGTTCTTTATAGTAAGTCCCTTTTAGTTACCCTACTTGTTATAACTGATTATTACACCATTCGCCTCTCTCGATTACAAATAAGTGTAAAATTAATTATAACATAAAAAAGATAGATGTTACTGAATAAAATATTAACATTTATCAATACTACATTTAACTATATTATTTCTTCCGCCTCTCTCGATTACAGAATTAATAAACAGTTAATATGTAGTACAAGATAGATAGATGTTAATAAATTAAATAACGTCTAACTGTAAAAGCAGATAAAAGTTAAATAAATTCTAGCTCAAGCATGTGAATTTGAGGAATAATATCTACTATTATATAGAAATATTAAGATCCGTCTTTCACCCAACACAAGAAAAGTTACTCCATACTGGAACTAGTACTAACAATGGAAATATTCTTGTCCATTAAATAAGAAAATAGAAAGAAATATTCAAGAAGAATTATTCCCCCTATTTAATTAAAAGTAGGAACTAGAGTAATTTCCTATACTAGAATTTATTTAGAAACAACAACTAAACCGCTATTGTGATTTCAAAGAAAAGATAACTAGATACTAGTGAGAAAAATAAAACAGAGAAGCTTATAAGAATTTGGATTCAGATTTCTAGCTCTAAGCTTTCTCTCCACTGCGATCCTCTTCTCTGATCGGGCAACATCTTCTTATATAAGAAAGTTTCATGATGACTTCTGGATTTGGTACTAGATTTGTCACGACCCCGGTTCTCCCTCCGTGAACCATCGTGATGGTACCTAGTCTCTACGACTAGGTAAGCCTAAATTGCGAAAGATAACCAAATTTGCGGAAGTAAAACAATTTAAAAACTGAAATAAAACAATAATAGTGTTTAAATGTTCCGCTCAGCATACACCATATATAAGTCTCAAAAACCAATATCTAAATCCAAGACCCAAAAACCCACGAATCACAAGCTAAGAAAAGAAAATACTACATAGCTCTAACTCCGAAATTTGTCTAATGAGAACAGAAAGTACAGAAGGGATAAATACTAAAAGGCAGGAATAGAAAGGGACTCCTTGATCTGCGGATGCGGCAGATGTACCTCGAAGTCTCTAAGTAGTCGCCTCCCTCAAGGATGGTAGGCCTGAGTAGAAGTACCTGGATCTGCACATGAAAAACATGCGCAGAAGGGGTATGAGTACACCACAGTGGTACTAAGTAAGTGCCAAGCCTAACATCGGCCGGGTAGTGACGAAGAAGGTCAGGGCCCTACTGAGGTTAAATACAATATAAGGTTAACAGTGTAGAATAAAATAGTATAAATAAGTGCAACAGTAAGAAATAATATAGAATTGACAGAACAACAACTAGAACAGAGAAAAAACAAGCCACGAAAAGAAATACAGCTTAACACAGAGATAACAACTGGGGCACCTTCCAAGATACTGTCCTGTAGTCCCAATTACAATTATCCAGTGGATCTCCCGGGATACCGTCCCGTAGTCCATCACATATATGTCCGAAGAATCTCTCGGGATCTCATTCCGTTTCCAACTATCAATGCGCGGGGATCTATCGGAATCCCGATCTATAGTCTCAAATGTAAATACTCAGTACTGGGGGAATCTACCAGGTGCATTCCAGTAGTTCCATATAACTATGCAGGGGGGATCTACCGGGAATCTAACCCGTAGTCCCAAAGTAAATGTACAGGGGGATCTATCGGGAATCTAACCCGCAGTCCCAAAGTAAATGTGCAAGGGGATCTATCGGGAATCTAAGCCACAGTCCCAAAGTAAACAGACAAGGGGGAGCTACCGGAATCCCACATCTGTAGCCCCAACGTAAATATACAGCAATAGCAAGAAAATATTCAGAGAAGGGAAATTTCATATTAAGGCAACAAATAATTCTAGCCTAGCATGTTGCACAGAGTTCCGGTAAACAAATTGAATAATTAAAGCAATTAAATCACTTAGACATGCTTTCCTATGCTAATAACGGGCTTAATAGTACAAGTAATAAAAGCAGGAGAAGGAACATACTGATAAGTACTTAAAGAAAATCGGATTTCCAACAATTTGCATAAGTATGCACTCGTCACCTCACGTACAAGGCATTTTAATTACCAAATATATCAATCCTAAGGGAAAGATCCCCCATACAAGGTTAGACAAGCCACTTAATTCGAACCGGCTCAAAATCAACCCAACAGCACGTCTTTGCCACGAGTACTCGACTCCAAATGGCCCAAATCTATTCAATTCAATTGCATAATGTAAATAACACTTCAAGTAACTAATTCTACAATTAAATTCTAAGGTAATATGCGAAATTATATAAAATGACCAAAATGCTCCTCGGGCCCATGTCTCAGAATCGGGTGAAATTTACATTTTCAGAAACCTCATACTCTCACGAGTCTATACATAACAAGAACACTGAAATCGGAGTCCAAATGACCCCTCAAATTCTTATTTAAAGGTCTCCTAAACTCAAGCCCTAATTACCCATTTTTTCCCCAAATTTCACACCACTAATTAGGTCTTTAATCATATAAAATCGAGTTATGATGTCAAAAATGTTACCTCCAAGTGATTCCCCTTGAATCCCTCTTCAACCCTCTTTAAAAAGCTTCAAAATTGCCTAACAATGGAGGAACGTAGGCTAAAATTCGCGAAATAAACCTTTTAAAACATTCTGCCCAGGCATTTAATTCCTTCTTCGCGAACGCGGTCAAAGCCTCGCGTTTGCGAAGCACAAAAATGACGTTGATCAAAAGTTCTCTTACGCAAACGCGACAAGGCCCTCGCGAACGCAATGCTTTACCCGTCTAACCTTTGCGAACGCGTTCCTCTCATCGCGAACGCAATGAGTAAATTCTACTGGGCCAAATTTCCTCCTTCGCGAACGCGAAACCCAGTCGCGAACGCGGTTCACAAGTATCCAGCCCTTCGCAAATGCAGATCTCCCATCACAAACGTGAAGGTTTAATATTTGCCTTCCTCAAATGACTCTTCGTGAACGCGAGGTTCCACTGCGAACGCGAAGGGTAAAATTCCTCTGCAACAGCTGAACAAAATCTACAACTTCTTAACAACTTAAAATGATCCGTTGAGCATCCGAAACACACCCGAGGCTCTCGGGACCTCAACCAAAGGCACCAACATATCCTAAAACCTTATTCAAACTTGTACGAATCTTCAAAACACCTCAAACAACATCAATTCAACATAAACACCAAAACACATCAGATTCAAGCCTAAGTTTTGCAAAATCTTCTGAATCACGTTTTTGATCAAAAACCCAACCAAACCACCTCCGAATGACCTAAAATTTTGCATACACATCCCAAATGACATAACGGAACTACTACAACTCTCGGAATTCCATTCCGACCCTCGGATCAAATTATCACTATCGAACCGAAAACTTCAAAAATTCAACTTTCGGCATTTCAAGTATAAATTAGCTACGGACCTTTAAAATACAATTCGAACACGCTCCTAAGCCTGAAATCACCTAAAGGAGCTAACGGAACCATCAGATTTCCATTCTGAGGCCGTCTTCATACTGTTCTGACTATGATCAACTTTCCAACACATTTTAGGGACTAAGTGTCCCAAAACTCTCCGAAACTTAAAACTAAACATCCCGACAAATCAAAATAGCAGAAATAAACTTGGGGAAAGCAGTTAATAGGGGATCGGGGCGTTAATTCTTAAGACAACCGTCCGGGTCGTCACATCCTCCTACACTTAAACATTCGTTCGCCCTCTAACGAACATAGAGACATACCTGAAGTAGTGAAAAGATGAGGGTAACGGCTGCGCATATACTACTCGGTCTCCCAGGTCACCTCCTCGACCGGCTGACCCCGCCATTGAACCTTCATTGATGCAATGTTCTTTCTCTTCAACTTTCTAACCTGCCTGTCCAATATTGCCACTGGCTCCTCAATATAAGATAGATCCTTGTCCAACTAGACTGAACTGAAATCCAACACGTGCGACGGATCACCGTGATACCTCCGTAGCATCGAAACATGAAACACCGGATGAACTCTTGCCAAGCTGGGAGGTAAGGCAAGCTCGTAAGAAACCTCCCCAACACGCCTCAATATCTCAAAAGGGACAATAAACCTCAGACTCAACTTCCCTTTCTTCCCGAATCTCATAACGCCCTTCATAGGCAAAATCCGAAGCAGAATCCGCTCTCCAACCATATAGGAAACGTGACGAACCTTCTGGTCCATGTAACTCTTCTGTCTAGACTGAGCTGAACGGGGCCTATCCTGAATCACCTTAACCTTCTCCAAAGCATCCTAAACTAAGTCTGTGCCCAATAGTCTGGCGTTACCCGGCTCAAACCAACCCACCGGGGATCTACATTGTCTCCCATATAAAGCCTCATACGGTGCCATCTGAATGCTGTACTGATAGCTATTGTTATAAGAAAACTCCGCCAATGGCAAGAACTGATCCCAAGACCCTCCAAACTCAATCACACACGTACGAAGCATATCCTCAAGAATCTGAATAGCGCGCTCGGACTGTTCGTCTGTTTGAGGGTGAAATGTTGTACTCAACTCCACCCGAGTACCCAACTCTTGCTGAACGGCTCTCCAGAACCGTGATGATAACTGAGTACCTCTATCTGAAATGATGGAAACTGAAATACCATGCAGACGAAAAATCTCACGGATATAGATCTTTGCCAGCCGCTCCGAGGAATAAGTAGTACACATAGGAATAAAGTGATCGGACTTGGTCAGTCGATCCACAATCACCCAAATAGCATCAAACTTCCTCAACATTCGTGGGAGCCCAACTACAAAGTCCATGGTGATCCGCTCCTACTTCCACTCCGGAATCTCTATCTGCCGAAGCAACCCACCCGGTCTCTGATGCTCATACTTCACCTGCTGACAATTGAGATACCGAGCTACGCATCCAACTATATCTTTCTTCATCCGCCTCCACCAATAGTGTTGTCTCAAATCCTGATACATCTTAGCGGCACCCGTATGAATGGAATACCGCGAGCTATGGTCCTCCTCTAGAATCAACTCTCGAAGCCCATCAACATTGGGTACACAAATCCGACCTTGCATCCTCAATACCCCATCATCACCAATAGTCACCTCTCTGGCGTCACCATGCTGAACCTTGTCCTTGAGGACAAGTAAATGAGGGTCATCATACTGCCGCTCCCTAATACAATCAAATAGGAAAGACCGAGAAACCACACAAGCTAGAACCCGACTGGGCTCTGAAACATCCAATATCACAAGCTAGCTAGCTAAGGCCTGAACATCCATCGCCATAGGCATCTCTGATGCTGGTAAATAAGCCAAACTCCCTAAACTCTCCGCCCGACGACTCAAGGCATCAGCCACTACATTGGCCTTATTCGGGTGATACAAAATAGTGATGTCATAATCCTTCAGCAACTCCAACCACCTCCTCTGGCACAAATTTAGATCATTTTTCTTAAACAAATATTGCAAGCTACGATGGTCAGTATAAATCTCATAGGGAACCCCGTATAAATAATGGCGCCAAAACTTCAAGGTGTGAAAAATGGCAGCTAACTCAAGGTCGTGAATAGGGTAATTCTTCTCATGTATCTTCAACTGTCTGGACGCGTAGGCAGTCACCCTACTGTCCTGCATCAACACCGCTCTGAGGCCAATCCTCAAGGCATCACAATAGACCCTATAAGACCCCGAACCTGTAGGTAATATCAAAACTGGGGCTGTAGTCAAAACTGTCTTGAGCTTCCAAAAGCTCGTCTCACACTCCTCTATCCACTGAAATGGAACACCCTTCTGGGTCAACCTGGTCATAGGGACTGCAATCGATGAAAACCCCTCCATAAAACGACGGTAGTACCCCGCAAAGCTAAGGAAACTACGGATCTCTATAGCTAAGGTTGGTCTGGGCCAACTCTGCACGGCCTCTATCTTCTTCAGATCCACCTGAATACCCTCACTCGATACAACGTGGCCTAAGAATGCCACTGAATCCAACCAAAATTCACATTTCAAGAACTTAGCATATAACTTCTTCTCTCTTAGAGCCTGGAGCACTATCCTCAGATGCTACTCATGATCTTCCCGACTCCGGGAATACACCAGAATGTCATTAATAAAGACAATGACGAATGAATCAAGATACGGCTGGAACACATTGTGCATCAAATGCATAAAGGCTGTTGGGGCATTGGTCAGCCCAAATGACATAACAAGGAACTCGTAATGACCATACCGAGTCCAGAAAGTAGTCTTCGGGATATCTGGCTCCCAAATCTTCAACTGATGGTAACCTAAGCGCAAATCAATCTTAGAAAAAACCCGTGCACCCTGAATCTGGTCAAACAGATCATCAATACGAGGCAAAGAATAATAGTTCTTCATTGTAACCTTGTTTAACTGGCGTTAATCAATACACATACACATAGAGCCATCCCTTTTATTCACAAACAAGACAGGAGCACCCCAAGGCGATACACTGAGCCGAATAAAACCCTTATCAAGCAATTCCTGTATCAGATCCTTAACTACTTCAACTTAGGAGGATCCATACGATACGAAGGGATAGAAATGGGTTGTGTTCCCGCCAACAGATCAATGCCAAAATCAATATTTCCATCGGGCAGCATTCCCGGAAGATCAGTTGAAAACACATCGGGAAAATCACGTACTACTGAGACTGAATCAACTGAAGGGGTATCAATTCTAACATCTCTCATATAAGCTAAATACGCGTCATACCCTTTCTCAACCATACACTGAGCTTTAAGAAAAAAAAATAACTCTACTGGGAGAGTGATCTAAAGTACCCCTCCACTCAACACGCGGTACACCTGGCATAGCCAGTATGACGGCTTTGGCGTGACAATCAATGATAGCATAATCGGGCAACAACCAGTCCATGCCCAAGATAATGTCAAAATCTACCATGCTGAGCAACAATAAATCGGCTCTGGTCTCAAAACCACTAAGAGTAACCAAACACGACCGATAAATACGGTCCACAACAAGAGAATCTCCCACAAGAGTAGAAACATAAACAGGGGAACTCAAGGAATCCCGAGATACACCCAAATACGGGGCAAAATAAGAAGACACATAAGAGTAAGTGGAGCCTAGATCGAATAGAACCGATGCATCTCTATGACAACCCATGACAATACCTATGATGATAGAATCGGAGGCAACAACCTCGGTACGGGCAAGAAGGGCATAATATCTGGCCTGGCCTCCCCCTCTAGGGCGACCTCTACCTTCCCGAACTCTACCTCTAGCTGGCTGAGCAGGTGGGGTAGCAACTGGTGCTGTAATCATAGCCTGAGAACTCTGCGGGGCACGCTGTCTGTGGAGGTGCACTCCTCTTAAGTCTAGGGCAATCCCTTACAACATGGCATGTCACCTCACTCAAAACAAGCTCTGGGAGGACGTAGCAGTGGGAACCGTGCGGTACGAGTACTCCAAGACCCCTGAACACCTGAAATACTGTGTAAAATCTGAGATGCAAACTGAGCTAGTTGATCCACAAAACCTCTACCATGCCATAGTCTTCCTCCAAAATAAGGACCAGTGGGTCTCTCCAGCCTAAGAGGTCTCCTCGCTTCCCTATACTCCCTCTCCTAACCTCGTCTGTCCTCTACTCGGTGAGAGGTCCTCACCACCCGCTGAACTAGGACCACAGGCTGTGTCGCCATGACACCGGGAACTTGAACAATGGGAACTCGCTGCTTTGGAGTGCGGGTGGAGGAAGTCTGGATCCCTTCCCCGATCTATGAAGTAGTTGGTACAACCTAAATCAACCCCGCTTGAACTAATGTACCAAACATGCTCAGGAACTATGCTAATATCTCCTGAAGTGCTAGAGTAGTAGTAACAATAGGCATATCCGGTGCCTGGGCTCTAGCTGGAACTGTTGGTGGCTCCTCAGTGGCAGCTCACACGGGTGCTCTGGCTGCACCACGTGAGTTTCCTTGGCTTCTACCCTGGCCTCGACCTCTGATGACTCTCGCAAGGGGCGCGAGTGTCTGATCGTCTCTAGTAGAACGTGTTCTCACCATCTATAAGAGAATGGAAGACAAAGGTTTAGCATTGTGATGTCAAACTCTCACACGACAAGGAAATCAAATGAAGAGGAATTTTCCTAACGGTTACATAGCCTCTCGTAGATAAGTACAGACGTCTCCGTACCGATCAGCGAGACTCTAATAAATCAGCTTGTGATTAATGACTCCTATGAACCTAGAGCTCTAATACCAACTTGTCACGACCCCGGTTCACTCTCCGTGAACCATCGTGACGGCACCTAGTCTCTACGACTAGGTAATCCTAAATTGTGAAAGATAACCAAACTTGCGGAAGTAAAACAATTTAATAACAGAAATAAAACAATAATAGTGTTTAAATGTGCCACTCGACATACACCATATATAAGTCTCAAAAACCAATATCTAAATCCAAGACTCGGAAACCCACGTATCACAATCTAAGAAAAGGAAATACTACATAGCTCTAACTTCGGAATTTGTCTAATAAGAACAGAAAGTACGGAAGGGCTAAATACTAAAAAGGCAGGAATAGAAAGGGACTCCTCGGTCTGCGGACGCGGCAGATGTACCTTGAAATCTCTAACTAGTCGCCTCCCTTAAGGATGGTAGGCCTGAGTAGAAGTACCTGGATCTGCACATGAAAAATATGCGCAGAAGGGGCATGAGTACACCACAGCGGTACTTAGTAAGTGTCAAGCCTAACCTCGGTCGGGTAGTGACGAGGAAGGTCAGGGACCTACTGAGGTTTAATACAATATAAAGGTTAATGATTGTGGCCTACTCCGTACTACTATTGAGTAGCGAGAGAGGGTAGGAGCAACTTTTACCCGATTTAAGGTTGGGATCGATTTCCACAAAGAGCTAGAATTTGGAATCGAGTATCTATCTAGTTTTGGATTCCGTATGTGTTCCAAATTACACTTCTAATCATTTTTGGGGTTTTCGTCTTACTTCTACTATTATCAACTACAAATGGTAAATGCAACTAGATTAAGCTAAGAGTTAAACTAAAAAGGGTTGTTCAAATGGTTTAAAAGGCACTAGGGTAATGACTTTCACCTAGGTGGTTAATTGATGGGTAATTGAATCTAAGACACGATTGACATAATTGGGGAGTATGATATAACCGTTGCACGATATTACCCACTCTACACTTCTCGGTGGTTCGAGTGATTTTGCCCGAATTAGCTTTCTCAAGACCAATTGGGTATGCAAATTTGCACAAGCAACTAGGGTTCAAGTCGAGTATTACTCTCTCGAGGTTTAACCCTTTAATTGGGGCTATCAATCTCTTGAGTACGCCCCAATTCCTTGTTGGACCAATTTCAGAGACTTAGGCTCTCTTTCTCAAGAAAAGCCCTAGTCAACTAAACACAAACTAGTGTTTGCAACCACTAATTCAGCAATTAACCATGAAATTGGCCCAAATATCAAACACCCATAGTCATTCTAGCCCTAAAATACAAGACCCATCAATTACCCACACTAGGGTTGATCCACAAGCCTAGCTTATGGGTCTAGCTACTCATAATTAAAGAAGAAAAGCAAGAAATAGATGAAGAACAACTCATATTAATTAATCACTAAGGTAAATAACAAGATTCAATGATGAAAAGTAGATAAAATTGCCCAAAATGGCTAAGAAAGTCGAACCCACGAGTGCAACTATGTTATAAAACTATCTGATACCCTAAAAATGGGAAAAGAAGCTATTTATACTAAGCTGAAAATTCTGGACAAAATGCCCCTACAGGGTTAGTGCGGACCGTACAAAATGGAGTGCGGCCACACTAGGGCTCTTGACTTCAAAAGCCAACTCTCTAAACACAGGCAATGCGGACCGTAATGAACGGACTGCGGCCGCGGAGGCTTCTAGTACGCTTCGCACAGAATGAACTACAACCCGCATTGGCTTGAAACTTCAAAACTGGCATGTCTCTGATTCTTGGGTCTGTGGACCGCACAAAGTCGAGTGCGGCCGCATTAACTTTAGTGCGGACCACAAAAAATGAAGTGAGGCCGCATTGCCTTTGTGCCTGAATGTCAACCTCTCTGAATCCCCTAGTGCGGACCACACTGAATGATATGCGGCCACACTGGGCCTGTTTTGCCTGAGCTTTGTCTTGTCTTGGGACTTGTGCAAGTTTCACTCCTTTTTGAGCTGATCTTTGACATTTTCTCACTTTGTTGATCAAACCTGCAATCAAGCACAACTTGTAAGCCTTTTTGGACTATTTTGTATGAATTTCTAATCAAAGCATACGCAAGAAGGAGTATAAAATGCGTTAAAATCCCTAGTTATCAACTCCCCCAAACTTAAGCTTTTGCTTGTCCTCAAGCAAACAAAATAAGACCCACCCCTTAAGGGAAAATCCAAGAATTTTTAGCTGAACTAAAGTAACCTCATATAGCATCAGTTGGGACTAACAATTTCCCTCAATAGAAATGAATCATTAACAACTTTTACTCCTTGAAACACCATGGATTAAGTGCGACAAAAGAGCATCAAGAATTGACTCAACACATCAAAGAACTCTTTTCTATTACTTCGGTCATTGTGGAACCCAAACTTACACATACTCAACTCTCCCTAAGCAAATCTCACCTTTAGAATAGTGGCACTCAAAATGAGGTTAATGGAAGTTCACTCATCTCTCTCGAGAAAAAGCCACAAGTTCGGCTCTAGGTACCATATGCTTGCCCCTTATGTGAGTATCCACTAATGTAAGCTTCATTCAATTCAAGATCATATAGGGCTTTTGTGGAGACATTGTGAAGGCTTTTGGTTCAGGGTAGGAAATGTTTTGGTCTAAGTAGGTTCCATCTTCCCTTAAACAATTCTTTTGATTCATTTGGCACACATTCACCTGACTTTTTGAGTATTTCACTTCTTTCTGAGGGGTTAGAGAGACACACTGTCACTCTTTCTTATACATTTCAAACCTTTTCTCCTTTTTCAACTTTCCACACCTTTCTTTCTTTGCTTTTCTTGAATTCCTTTTTGTTCCTTTTCATATTAAACATTCTATTTACCATTTTGCTTTTCTTTCTTTTTCATTGCATTTTCTTTTCTTCATTTTTGTGCTTTTTTACGACTTTGTTGCAATCCCCGTCTCTCCCCCCAAACTTATATTTTTTCCATGTGCTAAAGGAAAGATCAGGTGCCACGAGAGGGTATCTTTCAGAATGGGTATAGGCTTGTATCATAGTTTATGAAGGAAAGAGGTCTAAGGCTCAAAAGGGTTAACTAAGGATCTTATCATTGGTAGGTTATGGGTGTGTTCAACTATCATTTGGACCAAGGAGAACCTATAATCATGTCTCAAGTCAGAATTCACTTAGGATTTCGCCTCAACAAACATTCAAGGCAAGTTCTAGACCAATGGCTCGGGACATGGACTTGCAATGAGATTACTCACCACACAAGCTATGGGATTGCTAAAGACGCAGAGTTGGAGGCCCACAACAATTTTAGATAAGATTTTGGCACACAATGGTCCCGAAAAACCACTTGATCACCATCTTAAACACAACAATTTGTTTTTGACCATAAGATCAAAGGAAAATATGCTAGGCCCAAGTGAAGCTTTGCTTGAGGCACCCTTAACTATTAACTACTAAAAAAAACGAAACAGACTCAAACCCTTAAGAAGGTTGTCACGCCACCATCATTAGGAAGAGCCACCCAGTTCACACAACACTCCACCTTTGGAAAGAACCGTGGCATTAAGAAAACCAAAGACTTATTGCAAACTTTCAAAACAAGAAGCTACGAATCACAAATAAGAAGCTATGGAAAGAAAAATTGCGGAAAGTAAAATGAATATATACAAGAGGGGATTTGTCAAATATACAATAGATGGTATGAATATGTACAATGTAACATAACTTTATATATAGACCCAAAGTGAAATAAAAGTGTGATAAATGTAACGAAATATTAAAATTATATACAACCCAAAGATGAAAAATCAAGAAAGCATAAAAAATGTTAAATATATACAATCATCCGAATGTAGGGCCTACCCCCTCAAATGAAAGAGGGCATTGTCCCCAATGCCAACTAAACCAAATAAAGCATCAAAAGAGAAAGGAAAAAGGATATAGGGACTCCCTATGGCCTGTCTGTCTGCACAGGCTCCTGAGTGGTCCTAGGGTCCTCACTATGCTCGAGAACCTCAGACTGGTTCCCGGTGGCCTGCTACTCTACTGCTGCTGGTGTCACACCTCCTTTTTCCGCCCCCGCGAGGCACTTAGGGAGTTTTCTCCAATTGAAGGACAGTCGAAACAGGATTTATTTAATTATTTCAGAGTCGCCACCTGGGAATTTTAAGGCGTCCCAAGTCACCGGTTTTAATCCCTGAATCGAGGAGAATATGACTCTGTTTGTTATTCTGCGAACCAGAAATCCTGAGTAAGGAATTCTGTTAATCCGGAAGAAGGTGTTAGGCGTTTCCGAATTCCGTGGTTCTAGCACGGTCGCTCAACTATTTTTATTATTGGCTTAATTATCTTGATTTTACTAAATACGTTTTTATTGCATGATTTTACTACCGCTTTTATTTATTGTTTACAATTATGTAAACGAATTACGCGTACGTATATTCGTATTATATACCTTTTATAATTACAGGGGATCGTGTCACGCATACGTGTACACAATAAAATTGACCATATTATATTTTTTGTTAAAACTCATATGTTCAAAATTTAAAATAAAATTAAGAACATCGTCACCCTTATATTTAAACCATGAATTGCACATCTCGGGCTATATGAAATTATTTTGATATCCTCGGAGAAATCCCTTTTATTAAAATGTTCACTCGAAGTTGTGCTAACGCATAATTCGAATTGCTTTTAAAAAATATAATCAGGTTACGCGAACGCATCCCTAATTACGCCAAATATTCTTAATGGTATTATGGGTTTTCCACGAATTGTTTATTATATCTACACATTTTATATGAAAATCCTGAGAAATTCACATTTAAGGGATGCCTTTAAATTCTTTTAAAAGAATTCACAATTTATTAAATGTTGCCCGTCGATTATAATTTCCGCGTATAAATTATATTCATCCAGACTATTCAAATTCAAAGAAAAGAATAAAAAATATGATTAATACTATTTTTAGCAAATACAACATATATATATATATACCAAAGAATGAATTGCATATGAAACTAAAAAAAAATAATTTATGAAGGGAAGAAATATTTTTTTTGAAGAATTTTCATTATTTTTATTTAGTGCAAATTCTATTTCTACTTACCATTGATATAAAGTGTTGCAATTTGTGCTTGTACATCTCATCTCATTCTCATATACTTGCTTTTAATCTAATAGGCCTAATTATTTTGTTAATCCTGCTTATGGTTGAATGTAAGATATATATATAATCAAACCGATTTGATTCTCAATTTATATGAACCATTGTTAAACACTAACTTTCGCATTGTAAAATTCCTAGGCCATTTGTTATTAAGAAAGAGAACAAATCTACCTAATTGACTTAATAAAATGATATTGCATACAACATTATTTGCCATATTTTGACATTTGCGAACATAGCGGAAGATACTAATGCAACTTTCGACTATTGATTATAATCATAATCACTATTACGCCATATATGGACAAAATGCAACCAACATCATCTAGCCTTAATCCACAACCAAACAATCGAAATACGCTAACCACGCATTTTCTTGATATTCCCAGAATACTCTATACCTGACTAACAATGTCATAAGACTTAATTAATAGCCAACTTCATGCCATGTTCCCTATCTTGACAATTCAATCATAACTATACTTTAATGAAATTCTGGAATAGATAACATTATTACAACACTTATATGAATTTCAAAAGAGAATGATCAGCTGATAATTAGCATGTCAAGCATACTACTATATTAAACAACATGAAACAAAACTGAAATTTATAATAATGAACTTAGATAAATGGAAAAATAGAATTGCAATTCAAGCTTCATTGATTTATCATGCTGAATCTCTTTCCAACATAGAATTTAAAAGATATGTACCTAGAAATGAAGGTAGAAGGAGTAAATTTCAGCAGTTGCAGTAGTAACAAAAATCAGCAAAATAGCAGTATTTCCACAGATTTGAGCAATAATAAGACCCGAGGAACCCAGATGCACAGTAACAATATTTTTTAAGAAACTTCAGATTTTAACTGAACAATGGGATCAAATAAATCCGAACAGATTCAACGAAAGAATAATATTTCAGATTTCAGTTTCGTTTCTGTTTCAGATTGTGTGTGTGTGAATGTTCTCTTTTCTATTTCTTTTTCTGTTTTCTTCCTCTCTTTCCTCTTCTTACAAAAATAATCTGATTTCTTATTCTTTTTCTTCGAAATCTCTCAATAAAATCTGATCAAAATCTGATCCTAAAATCTCTCTTCCTCTCTTAAAAACTCTCTCTGAAAACTGATCTTCAGTCCCCTTTAATCTGTGAATCAGATCCTGTATTTATACAGGTCTGCCCCTTTTCTTTTAGTGCTGCTTGGACCCTTTTCTCTTTTTAAAAATCAGAAAGTTCCATTAAAATCTGCTTTTGAATACTTTAAATCCTATTAAGTGATCTTATCCTGATTTTCAGCAGCCCCATTATCCCTTGTTCCCCATTATTATCTTAAACTATAGCCACTAACATTCCATTATAATACACTAGCACTAACACACTGTTTTTTACTGTTTCATTCCCAGAAATGCCTCTGACCTACTGTTTTTACTGCCCATTAATACAAGATCAAAATCTATTATGAAACAGATTTAAAAATCTGTTCAAACCTAATTATCAACCTGATTTAAAACAGCTAATACCAATTCTCTTAAGTTCCTAACATAGTTGTATCTACCCAACAATTGTGAAATTGAATTTACCTAACATCTCAACAACATTATACTGAATTTCAACATAACAAATTATACTGAACTTCAACTTTGAACTAGAATCAGGCAAACACAGGAGCATTGTCAATATACTGACAATGCCTGGAAACTTACTGGTTCAGAAATCAACATACACACAACATTCATTTGAATTTACTGATTTATTAAACAAGAACCAACTGATTAGCAATAACTAATTAACTGATTATAGCAAAATAATCCATCCAAAACAGGTTGTTTCAGTCAACATTTTCAGAAGCAGGATTTATAATACAACTAATCGACGAACTTAATCGAGTCGATTACACACATTGTAAATAATCACAACCAACAGAAACAATTCATATTTGGATTAAGTAGACGGGTAGGAGACAGAATCCATAGAACAAATAAACAAAAATATGAAAAATTACACAGGTTATTAAAACAAACAAAAATACACGTAGAATACACAAAAGAAATAGAAAAATACCTCTGAATCTTCAAATTTATTCAGACTCAAACTCAACTTGGATTCGGACTTTTTTGAAATCAAACAGACCTTAGTCAAAGTATTTTCAACTGAAAATACTTCGACTAAGGTCGATTAAATCTCAATCCTTCGTTTGAATTGAAAAAAATTCCAAGATTGGAAAATTTTTAGGGTTTCAGATTTTGGATCTTAAATCCGAACATTTCTGGGCAGATTCGAAGGGAACCAAAGATGACACAAGGGTGAGGGAAGCCTATGGGTCATTTGGTGTTAATTTGAAAGGAATCTGAGTGAGTTCATTTTTGATTCGAACCTTCAAAAGAAGATTCGAAGAGTTCTGAGGGGATTCGAACCAAACCAACACTAGATCCATAGCTAGGGTATCTAGGGGAAGCTGTGGTGTTATTTTGGAAGCCATTGGAAAGTGTTGAGTTTTCAGACCAACCTTCGATTTAATATTCGAAGAGTTGGGGTCTGATTCGAAAGAAACTAAGGCCAGATCCATATAGAGGAAATGGTGAGGAGTCTGGGGTCTTATTTTGGTGACCGGCGGCGTTGTTGCCGCCGGGTTTCAGGCGGTGGGATGCTAGGGCAGCTAGGGTTAGGGGTTTGGTTTGGAGAAGATGATGAATAGTGAAGAGGGGGGTGTTTAGTTAGGGGGCCGGGGTAGGGGTTTGGGCCTTATATAGGGGAAGGGTGGATTAATGTTGACCGTCCGATCAAGCAGAATGAAAGGCCAGGATCTATTCACTTAACCAAACGATGTCGTTTGGCTTAAGTTGGGGGGACGGGTTGAACCGGGTATTGGATCGGGTAAGGATCACGGGTTAGGGTGATGAGATCTCAACCGTTGAATTGATCTAATCTAACGGCCCTTGATGAATGATAACCAAACGACGTCGTTTGGCGTAGCTGAATTGGACCGGACATGGGCATTTGGATTGGGCTGTGGGGAAAATTGTTTTGTTTGGGCCTGGATTTCAATCCAGGTCCAATTATTTTATATTTAAAGCTTATTTTCCATTTCTTAATTTTATTTTTAATTATTAAAATCCTAATCAAAATTATAAAAACAAAATTATCATTACAAAAATACTAATTACCTTTTAATAACCATTAACACATAGATAAAACATTAATCACACAGTGAAACATTAAAAACAGAACAAATGCATATTTTTTTGTGATTTTATTTTAAATTAACTCAATTATTAAATGCATAATTAAATCCTAGATACGCATGAAACATGTATTTTTATTTTAATTTTTGTTTAATTATAACAAAGCAAACATTTACGGATAAAACACAAACAATTAATAAACGCAAAACAATTTTTCTAAAATTGCACACTAAAAGAAATTAATTTTATTTTTTGATTTATTTTGGAGTAGTTTTTCGCGAGGCAAAAATTACATGCTCACAGCTGCCCCTCTTTGCGCGGAAACTCGAAGAGTTTTCGTGCAAAGATAAAGTGAGCGGATACGAGCGATTTTTGCCTGTCCGAATACTCCGTGGGAAGCATTTTTTGAAAGATTTGACCGAACCTCTGCTTCAAAGGTTTCCTACATATCCTTGGCTATAAAGGAATCAGGTCAATGTAGTTCGGGAAGTTTAGGGTAGCTGGGACTACCGTGGGACTGTGATGTTACTGCTGTTTCGTGCTGCTTTTACTGCTTGCTGACCTCCTTATTACACCTTGCTTCAAAGGTAATACAAAAAGCTAAACTAGCCTATGGTACATGAATTATAAAATCTTATCTAGATCATGCCCTTGCGTTCCTTGTCGTCTTGATATCTTGGTGACTCTTGGGCGTTTGGCTTATTCCGTATTCCCTTTCATTGTGTCCCGTATTTTCTTAATCTGTTTGGGACTCTAGTTGTTTCCTGCTGGGGACTTTGTTGGACTCCTCTGCTTTATTGACTCTAAGTGTGCTCCTTTCTCATATGAGCGGGCTTTTGATTTCAACACTTCAATTGTATTCCCTTGTTCTCCAGGTGGGTGCCTGACTTCTGCTGCTTTAATTGTATTCCCTTGTTCTCCAGGTGGGCGCCTGACTGCTGCTTCAATTATATTACCTTGTTCTCCAGGTGGGCGCCTGACTGCTTCTTTTCTTTGTCCTTATTCTCCAGGTGGACGCCTGATTTCTTCTTTTCATCCTCATTCTCCAGGTGGACGCCTGATTCCTTCTTTAATTCTTTTCATCCTCATTCTCCAGGTGGGCGCCTGATTTCTTTAATTCTTCATCCTCATTCTCCAGGTGGACGCCTGACTTTTTCAATTCTTTGTCCTCATTCTCCAGGTGGACGCCTAACTTCTTTTTAATCCTCATTCTCCAGGTGGACGCCTGATTTCTTCTTTAATTCTTCATCCTCATTCTCCAGGTGGACGCCTGATTTCTTCAATTCTTTGTCCTCATTCTCCAGGTGGACACCTGACTTCTTCAATTCTTTGTCCTCATTCTCCAGGTGGACGCCTGACTTCTTCAATTCTTTGTCCTCATTCTCCAGGTGGACGCCTGACTTCTTTTTAATCCTTCATCCTCATTCTCCAGGTGGACGCCTGATTTCTTCTTTAATTCTTCATCCTCATTCTCCAGGTGGACGCCTGATTTCTTCAATTCTTTGTCCTCATTCTCCAGGTGGACGCCTGACTTCTTCTTAACTTCTTTATCCTCATTCTCCAGGTGGACGCCTGATTTCTTCAATTCTTTATCCTCATTCTCCAGGTGGACGCCTGATTTCTTTAATTCCTTCATCCTCATTCTCCAGGTGGACGCCTGATTTCTTCTTTTCATTCATCAGGTTTTTCCTGACACAAATGTTGTTTTTGCCCCTGTTTTCAAATCAAAGAAAACTTTGTTAGTTTTAAAACAGGATGGTTAACTGGGCATTCTCGCCGACGGTGGGGCTTCTCTGTCTTGTTTTGTTGCCTTGAAATGGTTGAAAAGACTGTTTGTCCTTGTAATTGATCCTTAACTATAGGATTCCCCTCTGTATGTTTTCCTTCAAACCCTTTTAACCATAATCATATGTTCTCCTGACATTGCTGATCCAGTTTTGATTCCACTTTTCTTACACCCATATCTTATTATTTTTATCTCCCGCCTTTCATGGCCGCATTTTGCATCATGTAATCTTGAATCTTGGTAGTATACCTTGACATTCCTTCTTATTTGTTTGGAATAAAACTTATCTCAAAGCTTTAGAAAAGTAAGATTATTAGTGACGAAACACGCTGATTTCGACAATTATAGAATGAAAAGAAAAATCCAAATTTGGATGATTGTTGGAGAAGGAATAAAAACTTATCTGATTGGAGTTACTGGCGCCAATGATCAGGGTATGCATTTCGGATTAATCAACCCACTCTTTTAATCAATCCTTTTAATTGTCTCATTTTTGTTTCCCCCAAAATTTCCATAACCCAACTTCATTTTTCATTTTACAGACCTGTTTGACTTGCAATATCTCAAAGAGTTTTCACCGACAAACTTTCTTCATTTGTTCATTTCTTACTTCCTTTTCGCCTTATGGTGCCTACGAAGGTTTTCACCAATAAGACTCTCTCATTTTACTTTCTCTCAACTTATGTCAACTTATGGTGCCCGTGTGGGCTTTCATCTATAAGAATCTCTCATTTTTACTTTCTTTTCTTGTTTGTACCAGAGTGTTATGAACCATCTTCATTTGCTTGACTCAGCATTTTTCTAAGATTGATCGAAAGGTCTTTTTGGTATGTGGTTGGAAATGGAAAGGTATCAAAAGCTAAATAGTTTTGGTATGAGTTTAAAATTACAACTCTTGGAATCTTTTTCTTATTTCCAATACAATTCTTTGCCCCAGTTTCTTGATTGGGGTCTCTTGATGTTTCTTTTTGTGCACATTATGCATATTGTGCACCCTATGACCGAGCCGTGAGGCGCCTACGTATCCTTCTTTGAGGAATCAGGTCAAACGTAGTTCACTAAATAATAGTGATTTTTTTTATTAATATTATTTCATATTTGATTTTCATTGATTCCAAGAGAGGGTAGGAAAGAAACAAATATGGCTCAAAAGGTAAAGCAAAGGGTATAATGTTTGGATAGCAGAATAAATTGCCCTTGTCATTCCAATCTTCGAAATAATGCTAAATACAAACATTCAAAGAATTATGCATAATATCTCTTTACCGCGTCAGAATTGATCGCCATGTCTATGCATTTGCCTTCAATATCTTTTAAGCATAGTGCACCATTCGATAATACTCTGGTCACAATGAATGGTCCTTTCCAATTCGGGGCAAATTTGCCTTTTGCCTCAACCTGATGTGGAAGAATACGTTTCAGCACATGTTGACCCACTTCAAACTTCCGTGGACGCACCTTTTTGTTGTATGCTCTTGCTATTCTTCTTTGATATAATTGACCATGACATACTGCGGCCAATCATTTTTCATCGATCAAGTTTAACTGTTCCAGACGGGTTTTGACCCATTCATCATCATCAATCTTTGTTTCGGCGATGATCCGAAGGGAAGGAATCTCAACTTCATTTTCCGAAGTATCTTCTTTATGTTTTTGTTGGCTGCCTCGACTGCTCCATTCGCCTTGGGCCGACATGGGGTAGAGTTGCGATGTGTAATCTTAAACTGTTGACATACTTCCTTCATTAAGTTGCTGTTAAGATTAGCACCGTTATCTGTGATGATCACCTTTGGGATTCCGAATCGACATATGATATTTGAGTGGACAAAATCGACCACAGCTTTCTTGGTCACTGATTTGAATGTCTTGGCCTCAACCCATTTGGTAAAATAATCAATGACTACCAGAATGAACCTGTGCCCATTGGATGCTGCCGGCTCGATTGGTCCTATCACATCTATGCCCCAGGCAACGAAGGGACATGGTGCCGACATTGTGTGCAACTTGGATGGTGGAGAATGAATCAAATCTCTGTGTATCTGGCATTGATGACACTTGCGCACAAAACTGATACAATCTCGCTCCATGGTAAGCCAATAATAACCAGCTCGGAGGATTTTCTTGGACAGTACATATCCGCTCATGTGGGGTCCGCAAACTCCCGAATGTACTTCAGACATGACAACCGTAGCTTGTCTGGCATCTATGCATCTTAATAATCCAAGGTCTGGTGTTCTTTTATACAAAACTCCTCCGCTTAAGAAGAATCCATTTGCTAATCGCCTAATGGTCCTCTTTTGATCTCCTGTGGCTTGTGCGGGATATATCCCCATCCTGATATACTCCTTGATGTCGTGGAACCATGGTTCACCATCAAATTCTTCTTCAACCATATTGCAATAAGCGTGCTGATCGTGGACTCGAATATGTAGTGGATCCACATAAGCTTTGTCTGGATGGTGCAACATTGATGCCAAAGTAGCCAATGCATCGGCAACCTCATTACAAATCCTTGGAATATGCCGGAATTCCACTGATTGAAACCGCTGACAAAGATCATGTAGACATTGTCGGTATGGTATGAGCTTTAAGTCTCGGGTTTCCCATTCTCCTTGAATTTGGTGTACCAGAAGATCCGAATCTCCCATGACTAAAATTTCTTGGATACCCATGTCTGCGGCTAGCCTTAACCCCATAATACAAGCTTCATATTCAGCCATATTATTGGTGCAATAAAATCGCAGTTGAGCCGTAACAGGATAGTGATGCCCTGTTTTAGAAATGATTACAGCTCCTATTCCGACTCCTTTCATGTTAGCAGCCCCATCGAAGAAAAGTTTCCAGCCAGGTTTTTCAATTTGCTCCATCTCATCGATATGCATTATTTCTTCATCGGGGAAATAGGTTTTTAACGGCTCGTATTCCTCATCGACCGGGTTTTCGGCTAAATGATCGGCCAGTGCTTGGGCTTTCATTGCAGTCCGAGTCACATAGATGATGTCAAATTCTGTGAGCAATATCTGTCACTTTGCAAGTCTTCCCGTTGGCATAGGCTTTTGAAAAATATATTTCAATGGATCCAAACGCGAAATGAGGTAAGTAGTGTAGGATGACAAATAGTGTTTCAACTTCTGAGCTACCCATGTTTGGGCACAACATGTCTTTTCCAGATGAGTATACTTAACCTCATAAGCTGTGAACTTCTTGCTAAGGTAGTAGATGGCCTGTTCTTTTCTGCCGATGAGGTCATGTTTCCCCAATACACAACCAAATGAATTTTCCAAAATCGTCAAGTAAAGAATCAGAGGTCTTCCTGGCTCTGGCGGGACCAACACGGGTGGGTTCGACAAGTACCCTTTTATATTATTGAACGCTTCTTGACACTCATCGGTCCATTTGACCGCAGCATCCTTTTTCAACAATTTGAAAATTGGCTCACAGGTTGTTGTGAGCTGAGCAATAAACCTGCTGATGTAATTTAACCTTCCCAACAAACTCATTACTTCAGTTTTGTTCCTTGGAGGTGGCAATTCTTGGATGGCTTTGATTTTTGACGGGTCTAACTCGATGCCTCGCCGACTGACTATGAATCCTAGCAACTTTCCGGATGGAACTCCAAATGCGCATTTGGCAGGGTTAAGCTTGAGGTTGTACCTGCGAAGTCTTAAGAAGAATTTCCTCAAATCCCAAACGTGGTCAGCCTGATGCTTTGATTTTATGATCACATCATCCACGTATACCTCAATCTCCTTGTGTATCATATCATGAAACACTGTGGTCATTGCTCTCATGTAGGTTGCTCCGGCGTTCTTCAAACCGAATGGCATTACCCGGTAGCAATAAGTTCCCCATGGTGTGATGAATGCCGTCTTTTCTGCATCTTCTTCATCCATTAGAATTTGATGATACCCAGCATAACAATCCACGAAAGATCCTATATCATGCTTGGCACAATTATCGATCAAAATATGGATATTGGGTAATGGGAAATTATCCTTCGGACTTGCTTTGTTGAGATTGCGGTAATCGATGCATGCTCTAATTTTGTCGTCTTTCTTTGGCACAGGAACGATATTAGCTAACCAAACAGGATATCGAGTGACTCGAATGACCTTTGCTTCCAACTGTTTGGTGATTTCTTCCTTAATTCTCACACTCATATCAGGCTTGAATTTTCTCAGCCTCTGCTTGACAGGAGGCACCGTTGGATCGGTGGGCAATTTGTGAACCACTAAATCAGTGCTCAGGCCCGGCATGTCGTCATATGACCATGCAAAAACATCTTTGAATTCTATGAGTGCTTTAATTAACTCTTCTCGGATCTTTGGTTCGAGATGGACACTTATTTTAGTTTCCCGGATATTACTCGTGTCCCCTATATTGATGTCCTCGGTATCACTCAAGTTAGGTTTGATTTTTTCCTCAAAGTGAATTAACTCTTTACTAATCTCTTCAAAAACCTCATCTTCATCATATTCTGATTCATAATCACAATATATTTCTTGAATTATTACTTCGGAACCAGATTGATTTTTAAGACTGGGCTGAGGATTCCTCATGCATGCCATATCATTAGAGCCAGCGTAAAAAGAACTGTATAGAAAAAGAAGAAAGGGAAAAAGAAAACTATCAGGAATGATAAAGGAAACTGTATTTTATTGGATGCTGAAAGATAACAAGGTTTGCACACTTCAAACAAACTGTAAGATAAGCATTGGGATTACAACCCTGAGGTAACCCAAACAAACTGAAAGAAAATCAAAATAAACTACCAAGACTCCTTTCGAATGGGGAGAGGAGTGGCTTTCCAATTATTAAGCTTTGTTTCTGGCCCAACGAATTGAACTTCTGCGTTGCTACACCCTTCTCTACTTTCCAACATATTCACATCATTAAACAATTTCTCGAATCTTTCAATTAATTCCTCCTCAGGATTGACCCGGGATTTAGGAATTGTTGTTATCGGGCGACTTTTAGCACTGGTCTTGACAAAAGACTTTGATAGATGTGGGACTGGTTTTGGAAGATCTCATGCCTTGTGTTTCAGCTTTCTGGCCTTTTTCACATCGGTGATAGTGGGTATATATCCCAAACCAAATGTTCCCCAGTTCTCGGGGAGAGATACTGGTTGTATAATTCCTTGCAAAGATGAGCCCAGACCTTTTACCGGGTATAAAACCATTTTTTAACATTTCATAGGCTACCATGACTGATGCAGAGGATATCTTTGGATTCGGAAGGTACTTCCCCTCTGGAATTTTCTCTACCGACACTGTATCGGACACTTGGTATACCCATGGTCCCTGGTCATTTTCTATTCCCTTGACTGGTACAATGGCACTGCTGTGAGCATTTAAACTTTCTTCCCCATGCACAACTATTTCTTGATGCTCCCATTCGAACTTGACCGCCTGGTGTAGTGTTGACGGGACTGCTTTAGCAGCATGGATCCATGGTCGACCCAACAACAAGTTATAAGAAACAGTTATGTCCAGTACTTGAAACTCCATTGTGAATTCAACTGGCCCTATTGTTAGTTCCAACACTATGTCTCCACATGAATCTGTGCTTCCACCGTCAAACCCCCGTACGCAAATACTATTCTTCTGGATCCTCTCTTCTTTGATTTTCAATTTGCTTAAAGTGGAGAGAGGGCAGATGTTTGCACTTGTCCCGTGGTCAACCAATACCCGGGTTACTACGGAGTTTTCATATTTCACGGTGAGGTAAAGAGCTCTGTTGTGCTCGGTACCTTCCACAGGCAATTCATCATCAGAAAATGTAATTCTGTTTGCCTCAAATATTCTGTTGGCTATTCTTCCCAAATGATTTACAGAGATTTTTTCAGGAACATGAGCCTCATTCAGGATTTTCATCAAAGCCAAACGGTGCTGCTCTGAGTGGATCAGTAATGACAACAATGAAATTTGAGCGGGCGTCTTCTTCAGTTGATCCACAACAGAATAGTCATGGAGTTTCATTTTTCTTAAAAACTCTTCGGCTTCTTCTTCCGTCACAGCTCTCTTTATTGGTGTTGGATTATTTTTAGTTTTTCTTAACTCTTCGGGAGTAAAACATCTTCCCGAACGAGTCAAGCCTTGCACCTCACACATTTCTTCCTTGACTTCTTTTCCCTTGTACATTACAGTCACCCGTTCATAGTTCCATGGAATGGCCTTGTTGTTGATCACTGGTAGCTGGGTTACAGGTGTGATAATAACCCGATCTGTACGGGCTCCTTCCACGACTACAATGGGTTTACTGGCAACCCCTGGTACTATCACTTTCAACCTTTCTTGCTTTGTGGCAACCTTGCTCGAAGACCCTTTTTCGATTATCACAGATGGTTCATCACCATTTCTGTTCTGCTTAGGTACCGGCTTCTCCTCTGTTAACTGCTTATCTGGCTTGGCTTCATGAGACCTGATCATCATGACAGTTTGTGACGGCTTCTTTGTCTCCCCATCAGCTTGTATGATTTCTATCATATTGGCCTCCTGATGGGCTGGCATTGGATTTCTGTTGATATTGGGAGCTTCGGGGGTTTGAACCTCGATTTTATTAGTATCAATCAGCTCTTGTATTGCATTTTTCAAATGCCAGCATTTTTTCGTATCATGGCTTGGTGTACCGGAACAATACTCACAGCTAATGGTGTAGTCCAGATTCTTTGGAGGGGGATTGGGTAGCTTGGATTGTATTGGTCTTAGCATGTCTAGCTGTCTCAGCCTGTGGAACAGACTAGTGTATGACTCTCCCAATGGAGTGTAGGTTTTCTTTTTCTGTTCCCTTTCTCTCCTGAATGTTGGCCTCGGCCTGAAACCTGGTCCGGGATAGGCTCGTGGGTAAGTACCTGGTATGGCAGGAGCACGCCAATTAGCGTGAACAGGTGGTTGATTGTATGCTTGTGCATGGTTAATGGAAAAATGAGGTTCCGAAGGGTGATAGTAGTGTTGAGATGAATTGTGGTGGTGAGTTGATTGGTGAGGTCGATGTTGATTATAGTAAGGCGGTGAACTTCTGGGTCCCGACCAAATTCCTGAATCAACTACCGCTGCTTCCTCCCTCTTCTTTCTTCCGATTCCTCCTACTCCGCCTTGAATAGCTTGAGTAGTTGCCTTAATTGCTGAATAGCTCATAATTTTATTTGTTTTGAGGCTTTCTTCCACCATACCTCCCATCTTCACTACTTCGTTGAATGATTTCCCTACCGCTGAAACCAAATGGGCATAGTAAGTTGGTTCCAAAGCTTGGAGGAAGTAGTCTACCATTTCACTCTCCTTCATAGGAGGATCCACTCTTGCTGCCTGTTCTCTCCACCGGAAGCCATACTCTCTGAAACTTTCATTGTGTTTCTTCTCAAATTTTGTTAAAGATAGTCGATCTGGGATGATTTCCAGATTGTATTGGAAATGGTATGCGAATGCCTGTGCCAGGTCATCCCAGGTGTACCATCTCCCATGGTCCTGGCGTGTATACCACTCCAAAGCTGATCCGCTTAAACTTTGACTGAAGTAAGCCATCAATAATTCGTCCTTCCCCCAGCCCCTCGCATCTTGCTGCAGAAACCCCTTAAGTGGGCTACTGGGTCGCCGTGCCCATTGTATAGGTCAAATTTAGGCATCTTGAAACCAACTGGTAATTGTACATTTGGGAATAAGCACAAATCCTTGTATGCTACACTGACTTGCCCGCCTAATCCTCGCATGTCTCTGAACGATTGTTCTAGACTTTTGACCTTCCTGAACATCTCTTCTTGTTCAGCATTTTTGGCTGGCTTGTCAATTTCGGTTGGGAGATCAAAACGAGGAGCAGTTGAATGGATTTCGGAGGCTTTGAGGGTGGGCTCCGGGGGTAATATTGGTTGTCCTGGGCCTGGAATGTAGGCTCACTAGGAGATTTGTGGAATGTAGCCGGGGGAGGTGCTACAAAAACAGGAGTCACAGGTAGAGGAAAGTATGGAACTGGTTTCGGAGGTGGAGACTGCGGTGTCTGAGAGGTGGTGCCTCGGTAGTGCTGGTAAATGGGGAAATTTGGGGATAATTCAGTGGTAATATTATCCTGAGTTTGGGTCATTGATGGAGCAGGGTTAGTTGGGTAAGATGGGGGTAACTGTCCTGTAGACCAGGCTTGGTACATCTCAGCCATTTGCTGCTTGAGTTTAAACATCTCTTCTTTCATTTTCCCGACATCCATCTCCTCTAGCTCAATACCTGTGTCAACATCTGGGATAGACATACTTTCGGGTATTGGTCCTTTTGATCTCGTGTGATAATGATAATATGCCAGTATACTCTTTAGAGAAACTAACTGCTTGAATTCTGGAAATAAACAAACTTGTTAGTTTTGAGAGTATAACACATATATAATTACACGTTGAGATGCAATGCTCCTATACAAATAATCCCTTTCTATTATGCATTTGCTCGGTTGCTTGTATTGTCCCAGCTTTCTTAAAATTTTTATTGTTATTCACTTTTAATATATCTTTTATTGTGGTGGTCGAATCTTATAAAGATTGTCTACGTATCATGCCGTTGCGTAGTTCGGACATAAGGCAAACACTTTTATTCATTATACAAAGATGAACAGACATTACATTTGAAAACCTTATAAGAAAATGATTTGAAACACACACACTTAAATAAAAATAAAAGATACAACTCTTAACATCTCACAACATGCCTCACTTTCCACTTTTGTTGTCAATTATTGGATCATCTGCTCAATGTGGGGCTTGACCTGGATGACCTCCCAGCGTACGATACATCCTTTCCAACTCCATTGCTAGATGACGGGCAAAAATGGGTGCATGCTCTGTAAACCTTTCATAATCCATTCCTTGGCAGTTTACGTAACTTTGAGAGGTGTAGACCACCAGGTCGTGGATTTTTGCCCTGAAATCTTGGAGACGTTGGTCTTGGTTCTGCAATTGCTGCTGGCGATTGGTGGCTATATCTCTGACACAGTTTTCACGATCTAGAGCTGACTCTAATAGAGCTCGGAGTCTGGCCTGCTCTAATCTTGCATGCGCTCTTTCCATGTCGATGTCTGCTTGTTGATGTTCTCTGTTGCATCTTCTTGCCTCTTCTAGTTGTGCACGAAGCTGGTCTTCTGATCGTATCCAATGGTCTTTTTCCTTCTTGAATTGTGCCTTGTCTTCTTCGGATTGCCTTACTTGGCGTTCCTTATTAGATCTGGCCTCTTCGTTTAATTGTTGGATTTTTTCTTTAGCTTTGCTCAACGGCCTTTCGTTTTCCGCAAGAATGGAATCATAATCTTGCATTCTTTCAAAAAGATTGGCGATGGTTTTTTGATCCTTCCAGCTCCTCTTTGGTGTTTCAGAAACTCTTTTCATTTTTTGGAATCGAGCGTGAAGATTTTCATTCTCACAAGCTAGACTCTTCTTCTCGCCTTTGGCTTCTTGTGCTTGCAAATCTTTCTCCAGACTGAGGCTCCTCAGATTTTCCTTTAGGGCATGGATAGTTGCTTTGTACCCTTTTTCCTTTTCTCCCCAGATTAACCGCTCTTGGATTTTATCATTAAAGCTTTGAACATGGGGTCTTTTTGTTGGTCTACTTAGCTCGGTTTCTGGTACATCATCCACGCGAGACCGTTTCTCGAACCACCTTGCATACCCGGGATTTATTTCACCCCTTGTAGTGTCTGGGACTTGAGTATCACTTTTCAAGTATCGACATCCATTCCACATTTGCTGAATTAAAGCCTCGGGAATAGTGGCTTCAGGGTGTAATTCGATTACTTGCATACTCAAATCTTCATCATCAGGAACTACTTGGTATCTCCCTAGTTGTCTTAGAACTCTTAGTGGCGCATATGGCTGGATGCTTCTCAATCCCAATAATAGCAAATAACTATTTGAGGTTGACATGTGTATCACTTCCCTCATCGGGAGCCATCCCAAAGTCCACTCAATTTGATTTGACGTTAAAGCCCTTAGATGAGATACCCAGGCTTCTATCCCTTCTGGGGACTTATAATCTTTCATTCTCTCCTCATAACTCTCGATGAAATTATCATTGCTTGGCCCATACTGTATGATCTTGGGCTGTTGTTGGAGATGTTCAATCACCCACATTTGCAACAAAATTTTGCATCCTTCGAAGACTTTCGCTCCTAATTTACATAAAGTCAACGCCCGATAAATGTCTGAGAGAATGATGGGGACAGGGGTGTGATTTTTCTTGGTGGTGAGGACCTGTACAACTTTTGTCGTGCGAATATCAATTGTTAGCTCTTTGTTTGGGAAGACCATGATTCCTAGAAAAGCCACTATGAAGGCGAAGCGACGGTGAATCTGCCAGGTGTCTTTGTTTTGCTTGTTAGTAAGGCCTTTCTCATGAATTTCAAATCCATCTGGCTTTCCGAACCTTGAATACAAGAAGTTGAAAGAACAACATCCATTGATGACATTGCTTTTTCTAATTTGACTGCTGATGTTCAGAAGACCGAAGAATCGATGTACCGAGGGAGCCTTTGTGAATATCAGGCTTTGATTTCTTAGACTTCCGTCAAAAACCAGCATATCCAGCTATCTCCTCTAATGTAGGAGTAAGCTCGAAGTCAGAGAAACGAAAGACATTGTGAACAGGGTCCCAAAAAGTTACTAACGCCGCAATCAGATCATCACGGGGTTTAACTTTCATGATATCCGTGAGATTTCCCAAATGCTTGACGATCCATTTTTGACCATCTTCGCCTAATTCATACCACCACATTTGAAGCTGAAATAGAAACTCTTCTGTATTCGTGGATGGGGGGTCTTGTGTGATGCTCATTTTGTATCTGAAATTTAATTTTAATAAAGTCAAGACTCATTTTGAAAATATACACTAAAAAAAATCATTTTCAATTTTTTATTTATTTAATACCTTTATTTCAAGATTTAAAACTATTTTTTTTTGGAATTTTTAAAACAACCCATTTTATTCCTCGGTTCTTACCATGATTTCATTTAAGATGGTCAACAAGCATGTTCGAGGCGAATGAATGCACAGGTAGCAAGTAGGATGCATCAGGATGGTCTTTTTATTTCGGGTTCACCTGTCCTAGACAGACCCAACCCCTGTGTTGAGTCTCCAAGGCCAAATGTACATGATGCAAATAGACGTTCCTACTAGGGATCCGGCACATGGCTGAGTTATTCTAGGTGAAAAACTTGAGGTTGATTGTTCTAAGCCTGGCTTACCCAAACGGACAGTTTGAGCCGAAGCGGGGGCAACGTACCGGGAGCACGAAAGTCTACCCGGCCCAGTTACTTGTCCCAACTTCGTCTTATTTGGTATGACTTTAACAGAAAGGTGGGCCACGCACACGTGTGCACCATAAATTCAGAAGACTCAGAAAGAAGGAGGTTTCGTAGCAATTGTATATGCACAATTCAAATAATATTAAAGCAGTAAAAATTTCATTTAGCATATTGAGCATATATCATGTAAAAATCAGATAATAAACAAAGCCAATTATAACAGTTATTTTAAGCTCGAATTCTTTAAACCCTGAACCAGTGGTTCTGGGTTACAGTTTACACTATTATCCCCAGCAGAGTCGCCAGAGCTGTCACACCTCCTTTTTCCGCCCTCGCGAGGCGCTTAGGGAGTTTTCTCCAATTGAAGGACAGTCGAAACGGGATTTATTTAATTATTTCAGAGTCGCCACCTGGGAATTTTAAGGCGTCCCAAGTCACCGGTTTTAATCCCTGAATCGAGGAGAATATGACTCTGTTTGTTATTCTGCGAACCAGAAATCCTGAGTAAGGAATTCTGTTAATCCGGAAGAAGGTGTTAGGCATTTCCGAATTCCGTGGTTCTAGCACGGTCGCTCAACTGTTTTTATTATTGGCTTAATTATCTTGATTTTACTAAATACGTTTTTATTGCATGATTTTACTACCGCTTTTATTTATTGTTTACAATTATGTAAACGAATTATGCGTACGTATATTCGTATTATATACCTTTTATAATTACAGGGGATCGTGCCACGCATACGTGTACACAATAAAATTGACCATATTATATTTTTTGTTAAAACTCATATGTTCAAAATTTAAAATAAAATTAAGAACATCGTCACCCTTATATTTAAACCATGAATTGCACATCTCGGGCTATATGAAATTATTTTGATATCCTGGGAGAAATCCCTTTTATTAAAATGTTCACTCGAAGTTGCGCGAACGCATAATTCGAATTGCTTTTAAAAAATATAATCAGGTTACGCGAACGCATCCCTAATTACGCCAAATATTCTTAATGGTATTATGGGTTTTCCACGAATTGTTTATTATATCTACACATTTTATATGAAAATCCTGAGAAATTCACATTTAAGGGATGCCTTTAAATTCTTTTAAAAGAATTCACAATTTATTAAATGTTGCCCGTCGATTATAATTTCCGCGTATAAATTATATTCATCCAGACTATTCAAATTCAAAGAAAAGAATAAAAAATATGATTAATACTATTTTTAGCAAATACAACATATATATATATATACCAAAGAATGAATTGCATATGAAACTAAAAAAAAATAATTTATGAAGGGAAGAAATATTTTTTTTGAAGAATTTTCATTATTTTTATTTAGTGCAAATTCTATTTCTACTTACCATTGATATAAAGTGTTGCAATTTGTGCTTGTACATCTCATCTCATTCTCATATACTTGCTTTTAATCTAATAGGCCTAATTATTTTGTTAATCCTGCTTATGGTTGAATGTAAGATATATATATAATCAAACCGATTTGATTCTCAATTTATATGAACCATTGTTAAACACTAACTTTCGCATTGTAAAATTCCTAGGCAATTTGTTATTAAGAAAGAGAACAAATCTACCTAATTGACTTAATAAAATGATATTGCATACAACATTATTTGCCATATTTTGACATTTGCGAACATAGCGGAAGATACTAATGCAACTTTCGACTATTGATTATAATCATAATCACTATTATTCCATATATGGACAAAATGCAACCAACATCATCTAGCCTTAATCCACAACCAAACAATCGAAATACGCTAACCACACATTTTCTTGATATTCCCAGAATACTCTATACCTGACTAACAATGTCATAAGACTTAATTAATAGCCAACTTCATGCCATGTTCCCTATCTTGACAATTCAATCATAACTATACTTTAATGAAATTCTGGAATAGATAACATTATTACAACACTTATATGAATTTCAAAAGAGAATGATCAGCTGATAATTAGCATGTCAAGCATACTACTATATTAAACAACATGAAACAAAACTGAAATTTATAATAATGAACTTAGATAAATGGAAAAATAGAATTGCAATTCAAGCTTCATTGATTTATCATGCTGAATCTCTTTCCAACATAGAATTTAAAAGATATGTACCTGGAAATGAAGGTAGAAGGAGTAAATTTCAGCAGTTGCAGCAGTAACAAAAATCAGCAAAATAGCAGTATTTCCACAGATTTGAGCAATAATAAGACCCGAGGAACCCAGATGCACAGTAACAGTATTTTTTAAGAAACTTCAGATTTTAACTGAACAATGGGATTAAATAAATCCGAACAGATTCAACGAAAGAATAATATTTCAGATTTCAGTTTCTTTTCTGTTTCAGATTGTGTGTGTGTGTGTGAATGTTCTCTTTTCTATTTCTTTTTCTGTTTTCTTCCTCTCTTTCCTCTTCTTACAAAAATAATCTGATTTCTTTTCTTTTTCTTCGAAATCTCTCAATAAAATCTGATCAAAATCTGATCCTAAAATCTCTCTTCCTCTCTTAAAAACTCTCTCTGAAAACTGATCTTCAGTCCCCTTTAATCTGTGAATCAGATCCTGTATTTATACAGGTCTGCCCCTTTTCTTTTAGTGCTGCTTGGACCCTTTTCTCTTTTTAAAAATCAGAAAGTTCCATTAAAATCTGCTTTTGAATACTTTAAATCCTATTAAGTGATCATATCCTGATTTTCAGCAGCCTCATTATCCCTTGTTCCCCATTATTATCTTAAACTATAGCCACTAACATTCCATTATAATACACTAGCACTAACACACTGTTTTTTACTGTTTCATTCCCAGAAATGCCTCTGACCTACTGTTTTTACTGCCCATTAATACAAGATCAAAATCTATTATGAAACAGATTTAAAAATCTGTTCAAACCTAATTATCAACCTGATTTAAAACAGCTAATACCAATTCTCTTAAGTTCCTAACATAGTTGTATCTACCCAACAATTGTGAAATTGAATTTACCTAACATCTCAACAACATTATACTGAATTTCAACATAACAAATTATACTGAACTTCAACTTTGAACTAGAATCAGGCAAACACAGGAGCATTGTCAATATACTGACAATGCCTGGAAACTTACTGGTTCAGAAATCAACATACACACAACATTCATTTGAATTTACTGATTTATTAAACAAGAACCAACTGATTAGCAATAACTAATTAACTGATTATAGCAAAATAATCCATCCAAAACAGGTTGTTTCAGTCAACATTTTCAGAAGCAGGATCTATAATACAACTAATCGACGAACTTAATCGAGTCGATTACACACATTGTAAATAATCACAACCAACAGAAACAATTCATATTTGGATTAAGTAGACGGGTAGGAGACAGAATCCATAGAACAAATAAACAAAAATATGAAAAATTACACAGGTTATTAAAACAAACAAAAATACACGTAGAATACACAAAAGAAATAGAAAAATACCTCTGAATCTTCAAATTTATTCAGACTCAAACTCAACTTGGATTCGGACTTTTTTGAAATCAAACAGACCTTAGTCAAAGTATTTTCAACTGAAAATACTTCGACTAAGGTCGATTAAACCTCAATCCTTCGTTTGAATTGAAAAAAATTCCAAGATTGGAAAATTTTTAGGGTTTTAGATTTTGGATCTTAAATCCGAACATTTCTGGGCAGATTCGAAGGGAACCAAAGATGACACAAGGGTGAAGGAAGCCTATGGGTCATTTGGTGTTAATTTGAAAGGAATCTGAGTGAGTTCATTTTTGATTCGAACCTTCAAAATAAGATTCGAAGAGTTCTGAGGGGATTCGAACCAAACCAACACTAGATCCATAGCTAGGGTATCTAGGGGAAGCTGTGGTATTATTTTGGAAGCCATTGGAAAGGGTTGAGTTTTCAGACCAACCTTCGATTTAATATTCGAAGAGTTGGGGTCTGATTCGAAAGAAACTAAGGCCAGATCCGTGTAGAGGAAATGGTGAGGAGTCTGGGGTGTTATTTTGGTGACCGGCGGCGTTGTTGCCATCGGGTTTCAGGCGGTGGGATGCTAGGGCGGCTAGGGTTAGGGGTGTGTTTGAGGAAGATGATGAATAGTGAAGAGGGGGGTGTTTAGTTAGGGGGCCGGGATAGGGGTTTGGGCCTTATATAAGGGAAGGGTGGATTAATGTTGACCGTCCGATCAAGCAGAATGAAATGCCATGATCTATTCACTTAACCAAATGATGTTGTTTGGCTTAAGTTGGGGGGACGGGTTGAACCGGGTATTGGATCGGGTAAGGATTATGGGTTAGGGTGATGAGATCTCAACCATTGAATTGATCTAATCTAACGGCCCTTGATGAATGATAACCAAACGACGTCGTTTGGCGTAGCTGAATTGGACCGGACATGGGCATTTGGATTGGGCTGTGGGGAAAATTGTTTTGTTTGGGCCTGGATTTCAATCCAGGTCCAATTATTTTATATTTAAAGCTTATTTTCCATTTCTTAATTTTATTTTTAATTATTAAAATCCTAATCAAAATTATAAAAACAAAATTATCATTACAAAAATACTAATTACCTTTTAATAACCATTAACACATAGATAAAACATTAATCACACAGTGAAACATTAAAAACAGAACAAATGCATATTTTTTTGTGATTTTATTTTAAATTAACTCAATTATTAAATGCATAATTAAATCCTAGCTATGCATGAAACATGTATTTTTATTTTAATTTTTGTTTAATTATAACAAAGCAAACATTTACGGATAAAGCTATTTCATTTTTGATATGTTAACTGTTTTCAGATAGCATAAATATTACTCCACAACAACAACAACAACGACCCAGTATAATCCCACAAGTGGGGTCTGGGGAGGGTTGTATGTACGCAGACCTTACCCCTACTCCGAAGGTAGAGAGGCTGTTTCCAGGAGACCCTCGGCTCAAAAGAAGCAATAGGAGATGATACATTAGTTATGTAAAAATGCGTAATAAAACAGCAACAATATATAAGAGATATGAAATATGAAATACAGGATACGACAACGAAAATACGAAATAGATGGCTGGTATAGTACACTAAAAGAAATTAATTTTATTTTTTGATTTATTTTGGAGTAGTTTTTCGCGAGGCAAAAATCACGTGCTCACAGCTGGGACCTGGGCCTGGACCTGGATAGGCTCCTGAAGTGCATCCTGAGGCTGACGGGAGGAAGCCTCCGATGGGTCGGCCAACTGGATGACTGCATCGTCCGCTCTAGGAATCATCCTCTTCCTCTTGGGATGCCTCTATGACTGCTCTGGCTGGGAATGAGTTGCGGGTACTGGGTCCTAGAGCAGTAAGTCTAAAGGCAGCTGATCCGCCTTTAGTCTGTCAACATCAGCTCTTAACACCTTCATAAACTCCTTGGATGCCCATGTCTTCCTCAACTTCTTGTGCTCCCGAGCAAGCTCCTTGAGAGCCTTGCTATGTGAATCAACTGCCTCAATCAGTACCTTCTGAGTGTAGAAGATTTTCTTCTGGTTGTCTAAAATCTCTTTGAGAGTATCCTCTATCGACTGGGGAACCTGTGGGAGTGGAGGTGCCAACTGAACCTCTATCGTGGTAGTGAGTGTAGACAACTGGGAGGACGCACTCTACATCCAGTTGTTGATACTAAGAAGTGCTTGACTTAGTCGGTGGGCAGTAATAAGATGAGCACGGGAGGGTGGAATCTCCGGGTCCACTGAAGTGGATGGACCATGAGGGATAGCAGTGGAAGTAAAGGCAGGCTCAGCATGAGTCACTACCACAACTGGTTCTTCAGACTGGCCAGTTGGAGCAGTAAATGTACCCTTGAAATTCTTGCTCTTAGGGTTATCATCCCCCTGCATGTTGTACCAGGAAAAAGGGGCCTTCGCTTTGACTTTGATGTCGAAGGGCCTCTTTTCCACTTTCAGATCCCGGAAGTACATAGTGCGAAAACTGGGGAACGAGTAGTTTCTATAATGCTCAGCACCCACAATTGTAATAATTCTTGACATTACATTCCCCACATTTATTGGGTACCCCGCCATGATCGATGCCACCAAAATTGCCCGGTGGAGAGGTAGGGCGTTGTCATGTGTCGTGGGGTCCAACCTACTACATATAAATGTCTCCCATCCCCGTGCCTCAAAATTCAGACTACGTCTCAGAATCTTGACACCCACAGTCAACCAGTCAGGGGTGGTACCTGGGATTGCCAGGTACTGTGCCAACCATGGGCGGACCTCCTCGCCCATTTCCATCTTTGCCATGTACAGGGTCTCATCTTCATCACTAAACCCAAGATAGTCATTGATTGTCTTCCCATCAAACAAAACCTTCAGATTTCGAACCTTGGTCACTTTGGAGCCCTTTTTTATGTGGGCTACATTGCTGTAAAATTCCTTGACCAAGTGTTCATTGGCATCCACACACTCATCTAGAAAATGTTCCCAAACCACTCTTGTCCTAAACTACCTCCTCACATTGGGGTTGTGAGGTAGCAAGTCTCTATCAATAAAACTCCGCTCCAGGATTAACTTCCTCACCGGCCACCATTCCCGGAATTTATGGTATGCTACTTCACTAACGAAACGGTCTTGCCAAACCTCCAGCTTCCTAGTTCTAGCAATACCCCCCACCTGAGGTTCACCTCCTTCTCCTACTTCTTCTTCTCCCCCTATTTCCTCCTCATCTCCTACTGCACCATCTCCAGATAATGAAGTCGTGGGAGAAGTGGAGTATTCCCCACTACCTTCACCTGAGCCTTCAGACGACCTAGAAGAAATGTTTACGGAAGCTTGTTTGGCGGGGATGCCAGAGGTGTGTCTCTCAGCCTGTTCCTCTCCGGCCAGTCAGGGATGTATTCTGGCACAAAGTCTGAATAAATCTCTCGAGAGGGCTCGTACTCACTCCCCGACATGTCAATGGCTCTGTCAGCAGATTTTATCATCTTCCTTATTTTTTTAATGTTTTGCCTTGCTTGAGGAGTGAGTTTTATCATTTTCTGCTTCCCTCCCCGGGAGGATCCACCTCTGCCAGATTGTTTAGATCCTTTACCCTGTTGTTTCACCATTATCTGCAAACACAATCCAAATGAACTTGTTATTTTTAGTTGCAGCAGTCAAGAAATAGAATTGTAGAAAAGAAACAGATAGTTGTAGAAGGTGTGCAGTGCGGACCACACAAAAGGTAGTGCGGCCGCACAGAGTCCACTGCGATCTGCACAAAATGGTAGTGCGGTCCGCACAGAGGTGGGGTTCAGACTACCCACTCTCTGTATCAAGGTAGTGCGGACCACACAAAAGGTAGTGCGGCCGCATAGGGGCCACTGCGGTCTACACAAAATGTAGTGTGGCCGCAGTCCCTAAGGTTTAGCTTTCAGAACAATTAGTAGTGTGGTCCGCACAAAATGTTACTGCGGACCGCATAAGGGCACCACGGACCGCATAGAAACGACTGTAGTCCGCACTAAGTGCCTAGCTGTGGCACTAAGTTAGGGTTCCATGGATTTTTTATTTTAAGCTTAATTAACACCTAAGTCATGTCCCTACGTGATTTCCCATTGTTTTTAACTACATGAACCTACTCTAATCAAGAAATTAACAACCCTAATCTAATTAATTGAGGAAAATACAGGAAACATTGAAAAAGAAGCAGGAAAAACAAAAATTAAAAGAAATTAACAAAATTGAACAAGTAAAAGGGATGTAGTACCGGCTATGAGATGAAATGAAGAATAATGATTCCAAGCAGTTAGTTACGAGGAGGAAAGATGATGAACAGTGCTTCTATTAGTTCTAAGAGTCAGGGTTTGAAAAGGGTAAAAGGAGGGCCTCAGGTCTATTTATAGAAAAAGACCCGGGGCCCAGTCTCACCAACCAGTGCATACCGCACAAAATGGACTGTGGTCCGCACAGCACATCTATTTTCAAGCTTGAGGAGGCAACACACTGCGGTCCGCACAAAATGGACTGCGACCGCAGTGGTCCACTGTGGACCGCACAAAATGTAATGCGGTCGCAGTGGCAAACTTCAAAGAGGTCTACATTTCACCATTACCAGTGTGGTCTGCACTAAACGTAGTGTAGCCGCATTAACAACTTCAGAGACCTGGCACTTTTTTCCACTATGTTCTGCATTGCACCAACACAATCTTGTAGCATCTCACAACCAGTTAGCCCAAAAATCAATCTTATACTACAAAGAAAATCAAAGAAAATAAGAAGAAAAACACATGGGTTGCCTCTCAAGAAGCACCTGATTTAACGTCGCGGCATGACGCAGGTTACCATCACATCATTTGAAATGAAGAAGTGCCACCACGTGGTTGTCATCACTTTTTCCAAGATAATGCTTGACCCGGTGCCCATTAACTCTGAAAACTTCACCATTTTTGGTCTTTAAATTCAAGAGCACCAAACGGGGTCACACACACACCACTTCAAAAGGTCCACTCCATTTTGACTTGAGCTTTCCTGGAAACAGACGTAACCGGGAGTTGAACAAGATAACCAAATCACCTGCTTTGAACTCCTTTCCACGAGTATATTTATCATGAAAGTACTTCATCTTGTCCTTATACAAGGATGAACTGGAGTAGGCATGGCATCTGAATTCATCAAGTTCATTGAGCTGCTCCATACGAAGATTAGTTGCAACACCCCACTCAAGATTTAGCTTCCTCAAAGCCCACATGGTCTTGTGCTCTAACTCAACCGGTAGATGGCAAGCTTTCCAAAACACCAACTAATATGGAGACATACCAATTGGAGTCTTGTAAGCAGTCCTATAAGCCCATAGAGCGTCATCTAACTTTTTTGACCAGTCAGTCCTATTTGCATTGACCGTCTTTGACAATATGATTTTAATTTCCCTGTTGGAGACTTCAACTTGACCACTTGCTTGAGGGTGATAGGTAGTAGAAACTTTGTGATTGACACCATACTTTGAAAGCAAAGTGTCGAAAGCTCTATTGCAAAAATGAGACCCCCCATCACTTATGATTGCACGAGGAGTACCAAACCTTATAAAAATGCTCTTTTTGAGAAATGAAACAACACTCCGGGCCTCATTGCTGGGCAAAGCCACGGCTTCAACCCACTTTGAAACATAGTCCACCGCCACAAGAATGTAAGTGTTACCACAAGAGCTAACAAATGGGCCCATGAAATCAATGCTCCATACATCAAAAATATCAACCTCAAGTTGGCCCATGCATCTCATCTTTCTTCGAAATTCCACCCGCTCTTTGGCATTCGGTGCATCTCTTCACCAAATCACCCACATCTTTGAATAAAGTTGGCACAACTAAGAACTTTAGAAGCCGTCCTCGCCCCACCATGATGGCCACCATAGGGAGAGGAATGACAAGCCTCCAAGATACTCAATTGCTCCTCCTCCGGGACACACCTTCGGATCACACCATCCGTGCAAATCTTGAACAAACATGGCTCATCCCAATAGAAGTCCAAACTATCCCACTTGAGCTTCTTTCTTTGGTTAGAAGAGAGCTCACACGGGATTATACCGGTCACAAGGAAATTAGCAGCATCGGCAAACCATGGCATATCATTCATCGACACCGAAAGGAGTTGTTCGTCAGGAAATGAATCATTGATCTCTAGGCCATCACTAGGCCTCTCTTCCTCCTCCAAGAGGGACAAATGGTCTGCCACTTGGTTCTCACTACCCTTCCGGTCCACAATCTCCAAATCAAACTCTTGAAGTAACAAGACCCATCACATCAGTCTAGCTTTGGAGTCCTTCTTAGTCATCAAGTATAGGAGTGCGGCATGGTCGGTATGAATAATAACCTTGGCACCCATAAGATACGACCGGAATTTTTCCTTAGAAAACACAATAGCCAAAAGTTCTTTCTCGGTCACCGTGTAGTTCACTTGAGCATCATTCATTGTCTTGCTCGCATAGTACACCAGATGAAATATTTTGTTCACTCTTTGACCCAAAACCGCCCCAACCTCAACATCGCTCGCATCATACATGAGCTCAAAGGGCAAGCTCCAATTAGGCGCGGTAATAATAGGGGTGGTGGTCAAATTATGCTTAAGAAGTTCAAAGGCTTGCATACATTTCTCATCAAACACGAATTTAGCATCTTATTCCAACAACTTGCACAAGGGGTTCACTACCTTCGAAAAGTCTTTGATAAATCTCCGGTAGAACCCCGCATGCCCAAGAAAACTTCGAACTCCCTTGATGGATGTAGGGGAGGGAGCCTTGAAATCACATCGAGCTTTGCTTTATCTACCTCAATACCATGCTTCGAAATTTTATGCCCAAGAACTATTCCTTCTTCCACCATAAAGTGGCATTTCTCCCAATTGAGGACAAGATTGGTTTCTTTACAACGGGCCAACACCCTATCAAGATTCTTCAAGCACTCATCAAATGAATCCCCCACAACACTAAAATTGTCCATGAACACCTCCAAAATGTCTTCTACATATTGGTGAAAATGGCCATCATACACCGCTAAAATGTAGTCGGTGCATTACACAACCCAAAAGGCATCCTAGAGAAAGCAAAAGTGCCATATAGACAAGTGAATGTGGTCTTCTCCTGATCTTCCGGGGCAATCAAGATTTGGTTGTACCCAGAATACCCATCTAAGAAGCAATAGAAGGCACGCCCAGCAAGTCGGTCTAACATCTGGTCAAAGAAAGGCAATGGGAAGTGATCCTTGCGGGTCACTTTATTCAACTTGCGGTAGTCCATGCATACCCTCCAACCAGTGACTGTTCTTGTAGTAATCAACTCATTTTGAGAATTTATAACCACGGTCATGCCACCCTTTTTCGGTACACATTGCACCGGCGAAGTCCAAGAGCTATTAGAGATAGGGTACATAACCCTGGCATCCAACCACTTGATCACCTCTTTGTTCACAACTTCTTGCATTGCTTCGTTCAATCTTATTTGAGCTCCAAGAAAGGCTTTGCATCATCTTCCAAGATAATTTTGTGCATACAGAATGCAGGGCTTATTCCCCAAATATTAGCTAGAGTCCATATAATTGCCTTTTTCCGCTTTTGAAGCACTGCCAATGTGGCATCAACCTGCATGTTAGTAAGGCAAAAAGAATAATAACTGGCAAAGTAGAATTTGAGCTTAAGAACTCATACCTGAGGTGTGGAGGAAGTGGTTTCAACTCCAACACCGTAGTTCCTCAATTAAAGGTTTAGTTGGTGGAGTCTTTCTATTATCGAGATCCAAAGATAATTTCCTAGGCTTATAAGAATAAGAGCCCATTCCATGTAAAGCATTCACGCACTCCACTCGACTTGCATCCTCATTGACATCAAGATTCAACAATACAGCCTCCAATGGGTCCTCCACATTGATCATTGCACTGGTGTCATCAATTATCACTGCTGTGATGAGGTCAACAAAAGAGCACACCTCGGTACTGTTGGGTTACTTCATAGATTTGCACATATGAAAGATCACCTTTTCATCACCCACCTGGAAGGTGAGTTCCCCTACTTCCACATCTACCAATGCCTTCCCCGTAGCTAGGAAATGTCTTATCAATATGATCGGAACTTCGTAGTCCACCTCGCATTCCAAGATCACAATGTCAGCTGGCAAGATAAATTTGTCCACACGGACAAGCACATCATCAATAATACCCAAAGGTCTCTTCATCAATCTATCCACCATTTGTAACCTCATGGAAGTCGGCCTAGGTTGCCTAATACCCAAAGTTTTGAAAACTGAGTAGGGCATCAAATTGATACTAGCTCCCAAATCACATAGAGCCTTGGCAAAATCAGCACTCCCAATGGTGCAAAGAATGGTGAAAGCACCAGTATCTTCAAGCTTTGGGGCCATTGAATGCACTATAGCACTAATTTGGTAAGTCATCTTTATAGTTTCACAATCCATAGAATGCTTCTTTGTGACCAAGTCTTTCATGAATTTTGCATAGCCCGGTATTTGTTCACGAGCCTCCACAAGAGGAACATTAATAGACAAGCTCTTCATCATGTCAATGAACTTCTTAAACTGATTATCATTCTTTTGCTTGCGAGCCTTTGAGGATAAGGTGGAGGTGCCCTTGGCAAAGGTGCCTTGGATTTAGGCACAACCGGCTCCGGCATGTCAATTATGTGTTCCCTATATGGGTTCACATCATTTTGAGTTTCCACCTCGATATCTTGAATATAAATCCTCTCTTCGTTGTTCACATTTTCATCAACCACATCTTCAACTACCAAAGGGACTTCATTTTCTTGCAATTCAACATCATCATCCAAGATTTGCTTTTGGTTGGAGGCATTCACATCACTGCCTCTCCCATTTCTCGTTGTAACCACCATAACATGATTGTTCCCACCCTTCAGGTTTACTACCATATCACTTGGTAGAGCACCCTTAGGGCGAGTATTTAAAAATTGAGAGATTTGGCCCAATTGTACCTCCAAGTTTCTGATAGAGGTATTGTGGGAAGCTAACTGTGCATCAGAATCCGCATTCTTCTTCATCATCTATTCAAACATCATTTCAATTCTACTCATATCATTGCCAGAAGAACTAGGACCTTGAGATGGAAATGGGGGTGGACTGTTCGGTTATTGGTACATTGGGGGCCTTTGAAAGCTTTGCCCCCGATTTCCTTGGTTTCCATTGTTCCATCCACCTTGACTGTTATTGCCACCCCAATTGTTGTTATTACCATTCCAATTCCCTTGGTTGCCTTGATTGTTGTTCTGATTACCCCAGTTGTTGTTTTGGTTGTTGTTCCCCCAATTACCACTGTTTTGTTATCGGTTGCCCCAATTGCCTTGAGGTCTCCACTGTTGTTAGTTGGAAGAGTTGCCCCATTGGCCTTGATAGTTGTTTACATATTGAACCTCTTCAATTTGGTTATCATAACCATCATTTTGAAATCCATCCCAGTCATTATCAAATTGTTCGGAATTCCCTTAGTTTTGTTGCCTTCTTTGCCTTCTTTTGTTGACAAGCATATTGACACCCTCCATGGCATTCACTTGGCGAGGATTTTGGACTTGTTGCAACTGTGCCTTTGTTAATTGGTTCATAATAGTTGTCAACGCCGCTATAGCCTGCCCATGATCATGTAATTCCTTATGCAAATGAATAACCGTGGGGTCACCCTGAGGCACATTGGCTCTACTTTGCCATGTAGAAGAAGTGTCAGCCATCTCGTCAAGTATATCACATGCCTCATCCTACGACAGCTTCATAAAGTTTCCCCCAGCAAGTTGGTTCACTATGCATTCATTTGTTGTATTGATGCCCCGGTAGAAGGTTTGTTGTATCATAGCCTCGGTCATATCATTGTTGGGGCATTCTTTCATCATTGTTCTATAATGCTCCCAAATCTCATGCACAGGTTCGGTGGGCTCTTGCTTGAAAGACAATATCTCATCACGCAATGCCGCCATATGCCCCGGCGAGAAAAATTTAGCAATGTATTTATCCGCCAACTCATCCCAAGTTGTGATGGAATGGTTGGTAATTCTCTCGAGCCAATATAATGCCTTCCCCCGAAGTGATAATGGGAAGAGTCTCAACCTAAGTGCATCCTCGGACACATTCGTCTGCCTGCTCCCCCAGCATGTATCCACAAACCCCTTGAGATGTTTGTAGGCATTTTGATTTGCAGCGCCCGTGAAATACCCATGCTTCTCAAGTAAGGTCAACATCACATTGGTTATCTAAAAATTGCCCGCCCGGATTCGGGGTGGGACAATAGCACTCGCATAGCCTTGGTTCGAAAGTACCCTAGGAGCCACTCTTGGAAATGGCGGAGAAGGGTCTGGAACATTGTCATTAGGATTAGCATTGGCATTGCGGCCTCTAAGTTGTCCTTGAAGTACAAGAGGCACCTCATCATCTCTGACATCATCTACCTCCTCCCCCGCAATCACGTTTCCAAGAGGGTCATTAGCGTTGTTCGCTGCCATTTGGTACCTGAGTTGTGACACAAACAAGTTAGTAACAAAGAAGGAAAGAAGAACAATACACAAACTAACTAAATAGATAGCCAAAACTGTTAGCTCCCCTGCAACGGCGCCAAAAAGTGATCGCGGCCTACTCTGCACTACTATTGAGTAGCGAGAGAGGATCGGAGCAGCTTTTACCCAATTTAGGGTCGGGATCAATTTCCATAGAGAGCTAGAATTTGGAATCGAGTATCTATCTAGTTTGGGATTGCATATGTGTTCCAAATTACACTTCTAATCATTTTTGGGGTTTTCGTTTTACTTCTACTATTATCAACTACAAATGGTAAATGCAACTAGATTAAGCTAAGAGTTAAACTAAAAAGGGTTGTTCAAATAGTTTAAAAGACACTAGGATAATGACTTTCACCTACGTGGTTAATTGACGGGTAATTGAATCGAAGACACGATTGACATAATTACGGAGTATGATATAACCGTTGCATGATATTACCCACTTTACACCTCTTGGTGGTTCGAGTGATTTTGTCCGAATTGACTTTCTCAAGACCAATTGGGTATGCAAATTTGCACAAGCAACTAGGGTTCAAGTCGGGTATTACTCTCTCGAGGTTTAACCCTTTAATTGGGGCTATCAATCTCTTGAGTATGCCCCAATTCCTTGTTGGACCAATTTCAGAGACTTAGGCTTTCTTTCTCAAGAAGAGCCCTAGTCAACTAAACACAAACTAGTGTTTGCAACCACTAATTTAGCAATTAACCATGAAATTGGCCCAAATATCAAACACTCATAGCCAATCTAGCCCTAAAATACAAGACCCATCAATTACTCACACTAGGGTTGAGCCACAACCCTAGCTTATGGGTCTAGCTACTCATAATTAAAGAAGAAAAGCAAGAAATAGATGAAGAACAACTCATATTAATTAATCACCAAGGTAAATAACAAAATTCAATGATGAAAAGTAGATAAAATTGCCCAAAATGGCTAAGAAAATCGAAACCACGAGTGCAGCTATGTTACAAAACTATCTGATACCCTAAAAATGAGAAAAGAAGCTATTTATACTATGCTGAAAATTCTGGACAAAAATGCCCCTGCAGGGTTAGTGCGAACCGCACAAAATAGAGTGCGGCCGCACTAGGGATCTTGACTTCAAAATCCAACTCTCTGAACTCAGGCAATGCGGACCGCACAGAATAGACTGCTGCCACGGAGGCTTCTAGTGCAGTCCGCACAGAATGGACTGCGGACCGCATTGGCTTGAAACTTCAAAACTGACATCTCTCTGATTCTTGGGTCTGTGGACCGCACTAAGTCAAGTGCGGCCGCATTAACTTCATTGCGGACCGCATAAAACGTAGTGCGGCTGCATTGCCTTTGTGCTTGAACGTCAACCTCTCTGAATCCCCTAGTGCGAACCGCACAGGATAGTGTGCGGCCGCACTGGGCCTGTTTTGCCTGAGCTTTGTCTTGTCTTGGGACTTGTGCAAGTTTCACTCCTTTTTGAGTTGATCTTTGATATTTTGTCACTTTGTTGATCAAACCTGCAATCAAGCACAACTTATAAGCCTTTTGGGACTATTTTGTATGAATTTCTAATCAAAGCATAAGCAAGAAGGAGTATAAAATGCGTTAAAATCCCTAGTTATCAGTTAACAGTGTGGAATAAAATTATATAAATAAGTGAAACATTAAGAAATAACATAAAATTAACAGAACAACAACTAGAACAGAGACAAAACAAGCCACGGAAAGAAATACAGCTCAACACAGAGATAACAATTGGGGCACCTTCCAGGATACCGTCCTGTAGTCCTAATTACAACTGTCCAGTGGATCTCCCGGGATACCATCCTGTAGTCCATTATATATATGTCCGAAGGATCTCCCGGGATCCTGTCCTGTAGTCCAACTATCAATGCACGGGGATCTACCGGAATCCCGATCCGTAGTCCCAAATGTAAATACCCAGTACTGGGGGAATATACCGGGTGCATTCCCGTAATTCCATATAACTGTGCAGGGAGATCTATCGGGAATCTAGCCCGCAGTCCCAAAGTAAATGTGCAGGGGGGTCTATCGGGAATCTAACCCACAGTCCCAAAGTAAAAAGACAAGGGGGAGCTACCGGAATCCCACATCCGTAGTACCAATATAAATACACAGCAGCAGCAAGAAAATATTCAGAGAAGGGAAATTTCATATTAAGGCGACAAATAATTCTAGCCTAGCATGCTGCACAAAGTTCAGGTAAACAGATTGAACAATTAAAGCAATTAAATTACCTAGACATGCTTTTCTAAGCTAATAACGGGCTTAATAGTACAAGTAATAAAAGCAGGAGAAGGAACATACTGATAAGTACTTAAAGAAAACCGGATTTCCATCAATTTGCACAAGTACGCACTTGTCACCTCACGTACAAGGCATTTCAATTACCAAATATATCAATCCTAAGGGGAAGATCCCCCACACAAGGTTAGACAAGCCACTTACCTCGAACCGGCTCAAAATCAACCCAACACCATGTCTTTGGCATGAGTACTCGACTCCAAATGGAACAAATCTATTCAATTCAATTGCATAATATGAATAACACTTCAAATAACTGATTCTACAATTAAATTCTAAGCTAATATGCGAAATTATGTAAAATGACCAAAACGCCCCTAGGGCCTAAGTCTCGGAATCGGGTGAAATTCACATTTTCAGAAATCTCGTACTCTCACGAGTCTATACATAACAAGAACACTAAAATCAGAGTCCAAATAACCTCTCAAATCCTCATTTAAAGTCCTCTTAAACTCCAGTCCTAATTACCCATTTTTCCCAAATTTTACACCACTAATTAGGTCTTTAATCACATAAAAATGAGCTATGAAGTCAAAAATATTACCTCCAAGTGATTTCCTTTGAATACCTCTTCAACCCTCTTCAAAAAGCTTCAAAATCGCCTAACAATGGAGGAACCTAGGCTAAAATTCACGAAATAAACCTTTTAAAACATTCTGCCCAGGCATTTAATTCCTTCTTCGCGAACGCGGTCAAAGCCACACGTTCGCGAAGCACGAAAATGACGTTGACCAAAAGTTCTCTTATGGGAACGTGACAAGGCCCTCGCGAACGCAATGCTTTACCCGTCTAACCTTCGCGAACGCGTTCCTCTCATTGCGAAAGCGATGAGTAAATTCTACTGGGCCAAATTTCCTCCTTCGCGAACGCGAAGCCCAGTCGCGAACGCGGTTCACAAGTATCCAGCCCTTCGCGAATGCGGATCACCCATCACGAACACGAATTCTTAATATTTGCCTTCCTCAAATGACTCTTCGCGAACGCGAAGGGTAAAATTCCTCTGCAATAGCTGAACAAAATCTGCAACTTTTTAACAACTTAAAATGATCCGTTGAGCATCCGAAACACACCCGAGGCCCCCGGGACCTCAACCAAAGGCACAAACATATCCTAAAATCTTATTCAAACTTGTATGAATCTTCAAAACACCTCAAACAACATCAATTCAACCAAAACACATCGGAATCAAGCCTAAGCCTTCCAAAATCTTCCGAATCACGCTTTTGATCAAAAACCCAACCAAACCACCTCCGATAACCTGAAATTTTGCACACACATCCCAAATGACATAATGGAACTACTGCAACTCTCAGAATTCCATTCCGACCCTCGGATCAAAATCTCACTATCGAACCGGAAACTTCAAAAATTCAACTTTCGGCATTTCAAGCCTAAATTAGCTACGGACCTCCAAAACATATTCTGAACACGCCCCTAAGCTTGAAATTACCTAACGGAGCTAACGGAACCATCGAATTTCCATTCCGAGACCGTCTTCATACTGTTCCAACTATGGTCAACTTTCCAACACTTAAGCTCTCATTTAGGGACTAAGTGTCCCAAAATTCTCCGAAACTTAAAACCGAACATCCCGGCAAATCAAAATAGCAGAAATAAACTTGGGGAAAGCAGTTAATAGGGTATCAGGGTGTTGATTCTTAAGACGACTGGTCGGGTCATCACAAGATTTCTGTGGCAAATCTAGATTTTGCATTTGCAGATATGAGAATTTGAATTCTCGATTTGGTGCTAGATTTCAATGGTAAATCTAGATTTTGAAATTGCAGAGATGAGAATTCTGCAATTCTAATTTTAGATTTCATCATGGAAAATCGAGACTTGGTGCATTGTCACGGCAGTAATGAATCATAGCTCGATCTTACACTTCTTTGTTGTATTTTTCTTGAATATTTATTTTTCTTTTTTCATGTTGTGCACAATAATTCGGCTATAATTATTCCGGAAAAATAAAGTTAAGAATATGGAGGAAACATGATAATTTATATGTTTTTATGAGAGAAATTATGTAGTTAACATTTAGTAAAATGCACTTATCAAGTATCGTGCTTCGTAAGGTGTGAACTTCTTACTCAAGTAATATATGACTTGCTCCTTTCTTCCTGTCTCGTCATGTTGTCCCAAAACACATCCGAAGGCTCCATCCAATACATATAGATAGAGTAGCAAAGGTCGTCTTGGCACTGGCGGGACCAGAACTGGTGGCGTGGACAAGTACTCTTTGATTTTGTCGAAGGCCCTCTGACAATCCTCTGTCCAGCTTGTTTCGGCATCTTTCCTCAGCATTTTGAAGATGGGTTCACATATGACTGTGGATTGTGCTATGAATCGACTGATGTAGTTGAGATGTCCTAGGAAGCTCATCATGTCATTTTTGCTCTTAGGTGGTGGTAACTCGTGGATAGCCTTGACTTTGGACGGATCCAGCTCGATCCCTCGACGATTGACGATGAATCCCAATAATTTTCCTGCGGGAACCCCGAAGGCACACTTTGCGGGATTTAGTTTCAAATTGTACCTCCTTAGCCTGTCAAAGAATTTTCTCAAGTCCGCTATGTAATTTGCGGCGCTTTTGTATTTGATAATGGCGTCGTCCACACACACCTTTATTTCTTTATGGATCATATCATGGAAGATAGTTGGCATGACTATCATGTAAGTGGCCCCCACATTCTTCAGACCGAACGGCATCATCTTGTACTAGTATACACCCCAAGATATAATAAAAGTTGTCTTCTTTTCATCTTCTTCATCCATCCAAATCTGGTGATAACCCGCGAAGCAATCTACAAAGTATTGGAGTTCATGCTTGGCTCAATTATCGATTAGGATGTGTATATTTGGCAGTGGGAAGTCATCCTTGAGACTTGCTCTATTTAAATCTCCACATACTCTGACCTTCTCATCCTTCTTCGGAACTTGCACAATGTTAGCTAACCAGGTTAGGTACACAACCACCTTGAGAACTTTGGCTTTGATCTGCTTGGTAACTTCCTCCTTGATTTTCAGGCTCATGTATAGTTTGAACTTTCTGAGTTTATGCTTTACTGGCAGACATGTGGGATTAGTGGGCAGCTTATGAGCCACTGTAGACGTGCTCAAACCCGTCATGCCATCATATGACCATGCAAAAATATCCTCATACTCTTTTAGGAAGTGAATGTACTCTTCCTTCTCTATTGATGACAAGTGAATGCTGATGCGAGTCTCCTTGACAGTCTCGGTGTCTCCCAAATTTACTTCTTCGGTCTTGTTTAGATTGGACTTCAGCGTATTCTCAAAGTTTTCAACCTCCCTGACAATTTTCTTGGGTATCTCATCTTCTTCATCTAAATCACTATTCTCATGTTGTGTTGCCTCATTACATGTCACGGTCACTGGTTCATCAGGAAAAGTAATAATAATGCTGTAGAAAGGAAAACTCTAACAGGCTGGACGGTGTGCCAGCATATCCCATTGCTGAGTATGCCCATCAGCCTGTTTCTCTTGTGTTCTTGAAAATTCCCTACTCCTCTATACCCCTATATGCATTGATTTTTAAGTCGTTCCCTTTTCCCCCTTTCCCCTTTCAGAATTTCACTTCTGCACTTTCACTCTCTCCTATCTTCTAGGTTCTGCCCCCTCTTATGAGCCTTGCCTTTGGACCTTGAGTTCCCTCTGAACTTGAACACTTGAGGGGTGGCCCTTCCACACTGCACTATGTTCTTAATCTGGTAACATTTGGGTGTGAGCACTGCCCGGAGTCCATATGAGGCTCTTAGGGAACTCTGACACATCCAAAGATGAGAGGAAGGCTTTGGATCATGATCTTTAGAGTTGGTTCATCTCATTTTTCAGACATGGAGCTTGAATTAGGCTCCCCTTGGTTGTACTTTTAATTTTTCTTTTCTTATTTCATTCAGGGCTGTAATAACTTGTAATAACTATTGGGGATGGCTAGTGAAAAGGGAGGGAATCATGCCTGCAAGGGGGTAGATATCATGTTCATATGGAATCATTATACTTCTACACTTCTGTATTTCATATAGATATCATGTTCATAGGGAATTATTATACTTCTGCACTTCTGCATTTCATATAGATATCATGTCGTTAGGGAATTATTATACTTCTGCACTTCTGCATTTCATATAGATATCATGTTCATAGGTAATTATTATACTTCTGCACTTCTGCATTTCATATAGATACTATGTCTATAGGTTTCTGCACTTCTGCATTATATAGAGACCATGTCTATAGGTTTCTGCACTTCTGTATTATATAGAGACCATGTCCATAAGTTATTTCTGAAATTCTGCATATCATATAGATAATATGCCTATAGGACTTCCTGCAATTTGCATGTGCATCTATCATTAGGCAAACCTGTTTATAGGAGTTAAATAACTAACTGCATATAGATGACTTGCCTATAGGATTTCTGCATGTCAATAACAATGTTTTTAAAGTCAACAACACCTAGAAAGCATGCCTATAGGAATTAACAACCTAGTATGAAACGTTTTCATTCACCTATAAGTCTAAAATCGTCAATATCATTGTACAACATCTGCAGAATCTTTTGTCAAAACTCGTCTTCCCTGAATATATGACCTCTTCTAAAATCAGTACACTTCATCTTTTTTGAAACCAATAGATATCATGCCCATAGGTTTCATCTAACACTTAGGCAAGCCTTAGGATAAAAGTTATGACTGCACCAGTTTTTTTTGTTAATTACAACCAGCGGGCAGGTCTAATTCGGACTTCTTATCTGAAAATATTTGATAAATTAGCCTGCTTTAGCCATTTAAGTTTTAATCAGACCCTAATCAGTACATGTAAGACATGCTAAACTATATGCTTTCTTTGATTTGAGGAGGTTTATTTGAGCCATACCTGTTTATGTGTTTTCCCAATACTTGCTATACATGTTTTGTTTGTCGCCTTAGTATTTTTACCTTTTGAAACCACAAATAAGCCAACTTTTCCACCATTATAGGATTAGTAGTCCCAAGCACCTCCGGGGCTGATAGGATTGGGGCGGGTAATAGCATGTAATAAGTAAACGAGACTATTCCGCGCTTTAACACATTAACGGGGTGGGAATGGGTAGATATGGATGTGATGACCACGCGATAATGTCACGTGTAGCCCCTCATCGAGGAGCAATTACCGGATATTATGTGGGGTGATCCATATAATTTATAAACTTAGGACCCCCCTTACCTTTACTTGTTTATTTCGTTGTTTACCTTTCAAAATTTTAAACCTTTTTTCTCAAATTTCAGCTTGCCTTTCACTTCTTTTAATTTTATCTATTTGCAACCATTATGTGAAAACCCTCTCATATTTGAAACTCTTATTTGCTTACTTAAAGTCACAATTATAGTATGGTTGGGAACCACACTAGTGGATCCTGAGGGGTGCCTAACACCTTCCCTTCGGGATAATTTCAAGCCCTTACCCGAGCTCTGGTTTTCCTAAATCAAACTCTTCTTAGTGTCCTAATGCACTTTGATCATTAGGTGGCGACTCTTCTCTTTTAATACTCGTTAAAAGAGTTATCAATGTCATAAACCCTATTTCGTGAGGAGAAAAAGGGGGCGCGATAGCATGGCGACTCTGCTGGGGACATTTAGGCTTTTACCATTTCAGACTATTATTGTGATTTATTCTTCTTTATGTGCAGTTATTTGTTTATTTCTTTTAAGCATTCAATTTTCTTTTCGATTGCGAAACTGACTCGTCTCTTGTTTCTTTCCCTTGTCTCCTTTACTTCTTTCCTCTACTGCACTCCTTTATGACTGTTTTAAATTATTGTAATTATTACTTTATGAATGTGCAAATACGTGACAACTTGTTTAATCATTGCATAAACATGTTTTCAACATCATATTCCACTCGTGCCAAACAAATACCATAGCAACGCTTATAATGAGCGGTTGCGCTTTTCCGATATTTTCACCCTTTAAATCTGGCAAAGGCGTATTTACGGTAAAACCAGTCGATCAATGGTGTAGTCGACGGTTCCGTGCCTTTCCCTCTTGAGTTGTCCTCTCAAGGGTACCAGTCTAATACCCCATAGAAACCTTACTCTGTTTAATTGTGCATGCATCATGGTCAAACTTAGCCGAGTTAGTTATGTTATCCGCATAATGACTCTTTAAGACAACCTCATCCAAAGTCCACTGGGTTTTCCAAAAAACCCAATTGGACACTACCATATTCTGTGCATTTATTTGGAGAATTAAATGTTTTTATGCCAATTATTGGTATTTAATAGTCGAGTCTGGTGGGGGGAAGGGCCTGACCCTTTTGTCTTGCAGAAACATGAGGCATGAAGTCCCCAGATTCGGCATGGTAAATAAACATCCACCCAAGGTTGCTAAGCTGGTGGGAGGATCTTCATTCCAGTGATCAGACTCTTGTCCGAAAATACATAGGAAATCTACCTTCTCTCCTGGAGGTCCAACCCAACAACAAAATCATAGAAGCTGCTACTCTGTTCTGGGACTGTGATAGGTTTGTGTTTCGCTTCGGGGAGATTGCGATGACACCTCTGCTAGAGGAAATAAGAGGATTGACTGGTATACCATGGGAGACTCCGGGTTTGTTAATGCCAGAAAATCGCAAGGGTAGAGGTTTCCTCAAAATTATGGGCCTAAAGAAGAATCCAGACTTGACATGTTTGAAGGAGTCTTACATTCCCTTTGATTATTTGTACGAAAGGTACGGTCACAGCAAATCCTACTGTACTTATCCGGATGAATTTGCCCTTACATCGTTGGGGCATATTCACCGAAGGGTCTTTGTCTTCATGTTCTGTTTCTTGGGGATGATAGTGTTTCCAATGAAGAAAGCAAGGATCCACACCAGGCTAGCCATGGTCACCAAAACATTGATGGAGGGAATTGGGGGACAACCATTTAGCATAGTGCCCATGATCATCGCAGAGATATACCAAGCCCTAGAAAAGTGTCAACAAGGAGCCCCACACTTCGAGGGCTGCAACTTGCTACTCCAATTCTGGCTCATGGAGCATCTCCAAAGGGGTGAATTAGCAAGAGATTCAGCATAGAGACTGGGACGATCATATAGCCTTCCATCAACTAAGGTGAATGAACTACATGCCCAACATGTTTGCTCAGCTAGAAGATGCCAAGGGATGGGTGGAGCTGTTTGAAAATCTGACTGAGGATCAAATACAATGGATGTTCGAGTGGTTCCCTACTGAAGAGTTCATCGCTCGATCTAGGGATGTACCATTTCTGATACTGATTTGAGAGGAACTACCCTTATGTCCCTCTTCGGGTTATGAGACAGGCTGGTAGGAAACAAGTTATACCAAGGGTCGACAAGATGAGTCACTTCCAGGCCGACTTCCAAGCTGATAACAGTCCTTATAAGTGCCAAGCTCAGCATATGTGGCATTACAAGATCATTATGGGGAGAGATACTATCGAGCCAGACAGATACCATGCTAGCTACAACCCATACTATTCAGGATGGCTGGAGGACAATCATAATGGTCTGGGCCAACCTGGGTTTGTTCGAAGTCACAGAATCATCGATGAGAGGGCTGAAGCACAGGTCAAATACAACCAACTGCGCAAGAGGATTCGGGAATGTGAAAGCGAACACCGCGAGATTCAAGAAGCCCACCAAAAGCTGATTGAAGAATGGAAAGACATTGATGTCAGCGCCAACAAGCAACTAGGATACTTGGAACGGGGTCTAGTAGAGCTGGAAAGGAAATTCATCAAGAGGATCGAGGACCGCCAGAATGCTGAGGGAAACGAAGGTGAACACCTGGCTAGAGCCTACTTGCTGTTGGGACTTCACGAGCTGGTGAAGCAGTTCGATGGAGCCAAAAATGCCGAGTCTAGGGAAGGTCCTTCTGGGACCAAGTAGATAGGAGTCTTTATTTTTCGTTTTATGAATGTAATAAGGCCCATGGCCACTAGTGACATTTTATTTCCTATTATTTAGCATCATTTTGGGATTCGTATACTTTTTATCAATAAAATGAGGCATTTAGCATTATAAGATCTCCAAATCAACTTGTTGCTAGGCCTACCTCGGGCACAAAGAGGTTCCCCAAATTAGGACACAATTTACATTCTTGCACTATGTGTTTAAATATCGCAACATTTTTTCTTATAATCCTCACTGACTTGTTACCTTTTTATTTTTATTTTTGTTTATTTATTCCCCTCCCCCAAGGTTAGTTCATGCACTCTAGCATCACCATCATATTCCGCAAGATCAAAGGGCCCTCCACCCACTCCTCCTCCAAGTCCTGTCAAAAACAAGAACAAAGAAAAGATGGAGGATCTGAAAAACTCAACTGAATGGGTAAAGGTCACTCATGGTACTCAGGTCTCCAAAGAAAGTGCGTCCCAACTCGAGCAAAAACTGTTGAAATTTCAGGAGGAACTTGATCAGGTCCGGGACTTGGCAAGCTTATCATTTTCCCTCACCACCCCAGATGTCAATTTTCCTAACGCTCAGAACCCCACACCTCCACAAAACATCCCAAAACCACAAAACCATCCCGCTTCTCACCACCACTACAACACCTGCCATACTTCCAACAATACTCCACTGCTCATCCCAGAACCTGTGAACTCCACAAATGACCATTTCCACACTCATAACACCCCCATCTATGTGGAAACCATGCCACACTCCACCCAACCTATTTCAAGCACACCTGAGTATGATGATAAAGACTCACTCATCAAGAGTTTGGCTGAAGAGCTTAAGAAGTTGACTAGCCGAATTTTGAGCGTCGAAGGAAGCAAAGGAATTGAGGGGCTAAACTATGAAGATTTCTACATACAACCCGATGTTGAACTGCCCGAGGGGTACAAACCTCTGAAGTTTGAGATGTTTGATGGTACATGAGATCCGAGAGTTTATTTGAGAATATACTGCGACAAGCTAGTCGGAGTAGGGAAAGACGAAAGGATTTGCATGAAACTTTTCATGAGGAGTCTGAAGGGAGATGCTCTGTCTTAGTACATTAGCCAAGATCCAAAGAAGTGGTCGAACTGGGTAAGCATGGCGTCCAATTTTATGGACAGGTTCAGGTTCAACACAGAAAATGCGCCAGATGTGTTCTACATCCAGAACCTAAAGAAGAAACCCGCGGAGACATTCTGCAAGTATGCTACTCGCTGGAGATCAGAAGCTGCTAAGGTCAGACTGGCTTTAGAAGAAGAACAAATGAACAGGTTTTTCATCCGAGCTCAAGACCCACAGTACTATGAAAGGTTGATGCTGATTGAAAGCTAGAAATTTTCCGACATCATCAAGCTAGGTGAGAGGATCGAGGAAGGCATCAAAAGTGGTATGGTCACAAACATTGAAGCCTTGCAAGCTATCAACGAGGCTCTATAGTCTGGTGGCACGTCCAAGAAAAGGGACGTGAGTACCGTAATGGTTGCATAGAGAACCAAATCCCCTATCAAATACCAAACCTACCCGATGCCTCCACTCACATATAAACCTACTCTAAATTACCAAGCACCCTCGCCCTCTTACCAAACTCCACCACCTACTTACTAATCAGCTCCACCTCCCACATATCAGCCTACTTCACCCAGATATTCCCAACCCGCACATGTCTATCAAGCCTACAATGCTCAACCCTCTCAGTATCAATCACCTCCCACTCGCCAAAACTTTCCTAGACCCCGACTAAATTTCGACCGCAGACCTCCCAAACAATATACCGCCATTGCTGAACCAATTGACCATCTGTATGAAAGGCTCAAAGCTGCTGGTTATGTCACCCCCATCTTTGCTATAGCCCCTAAAAACCCTTCCCAATGGGTCAATCCAAATAAATCCCGTGCATACCATTCCGGCATGAAAGGGCATGCCATTGATGAATGTTGTTCTCTGAAAGATAAGATCCATGTACTGATTGATAACAAGATTATTGTGGTAAAGGAGCCTGCTCTAAATGTCTGCAACAACCCTCCACCCGACCACAAGGGTGGAGGCGTTCTCATGATTGAGATAGAATATGATTGGGACCCCAAGGGATCGATCGGTTTGATCGCGGAAGGTGACGATCCAAAGAAACCGATAGTCACCCTTAATCCGATTGTTGTCCAGATCCAGTCTTCTGTGGACACCGAGGTGAATATGTCCATACCACTTGAGTTTGAAGCGTCCTCCCCCACAAAGATGCCAACACCAATTGAGGTCGAGTTTGGGTCTTCAGCAAACACACCCGTGCCGTTTGAAGTTATGGTTTTACCGTCCAAAATACATGCTTCGTTTGGGGTAAAGGCGCCCATTCCAGTAGCAATGTCGGCTATAACACCATAGAACATTTGGCTGAATCAAGCAAGCAGGCCTCTGGACGACCGACCATCACTGAAGCAGGGCCCGATGATCTCTGGAGAAAAATACAAGCAAAGGAGTACTCAATCATTGATCAGTTGAACAAAATACCAGCACAGATCTCTATCCTAGACTTGCTAAAAAGCTCCAATGCACATAAGAACGCCTTGTTGAAGGTGCTGAGTGAGGCATATATACTGAGCAACATCACTGGAGGAGAAATGGAAAACATGGTAGGTCAGGTATTGGAGAGTCACAAGATCACTTTTCATGAAGATGAGTTGCCACCAGAAGGGTTGAATCACAACAAGGCGCTGCACATCACTATGCAATGCGAGTATTATTTCATCACAAGAATCCTGATTAACGGAGGCTCCAGCCTCAACATTTGTCCGTTGGTAACACTCAGGACATTAGGAAAGGGGCTGCATGAGATCAAGGATAGGGCCATCAATGTCAAAGCTTTCGACGGTTCCCTAAGGTCCACTATTAGGGAAATTAGCTTGTGTTTGCAGATAGGGAAATTAGCTGGGATACGAGTACACTTGGGAAGAGTTCAACAACTGGTCGCCACCATGGTGCGACCCTTACTACCCACTGGAGCAGCCGATACCCCATTTGGAACAGACTTTCCAGTCAGCCGATGTTATATATGGGTCGGAAGAAGAGGAAGCACTGGCAGCAATGAGGAATTTATTCGTGGAAGATGATGACATGATTGTTGTGTCATTTGCAAGGAGGAGGGGGAGGAAGACCCTTCCATACAGGCTGTAAGCCGAGGAGCATATATCAACAATTGGACCATCAGAACCACTAGAGCCCAGAAAGCCTCGGGGTAGCAAGGCTGAACAAAGCATCATGCACTATCTTTCATTTTTACTAGTTGATTTTCCTTTCGCATATTTGAATTTTTGCAATAAGATCTTCAATATTCAAAACAATTATGGAATTTAGCAAAACATTTCCATTTTCCCTATAAATCTTACTCTTATTATTTTTCTCTCATTACTTTACTCATACATCATTATTATTACTTATCTTGATGAACCAATGACTGTGACATGCAACGAGACAACACAACAAACGGACATAGATTCAGAGGAATATGACATACCAGAAGAGATTGTTAAAGAGGTTGAAAATTTTGAGAACAGACCTAAGTCCAACCTAGATGAGACCGAGATTGTTAACCTGGGAGATGCAGAGAACGTCAAAGAAATGAGAATCAATGTCCACTTATCGCTATCAGAAAAGAAGGAATATAAAGAATTTATAAGGGAATATGAAGATATATTCGCTTGGTCATATGATGACATGACTGGTCTGAGTACATCTATTGTGGCTCACAAACTGCCAACCGATCCAACATGTCCACCGGTAAAGCAAAAACTCAGAACGTTTAAGCCTGACATGAGTCTGAAAATCAAGGAAGAAGTCACTAAGCAAGTCAAAGCCAAGGTGCTCAGGGTACTAGAATACCCAACATGGTTAGCCAACATTGTGCCAGTACCAAAGAAGGACGGGAAGGTCAGAGTTTGTCTTGACTACCGGGATCTCAACCGGGCCAGTCCGAAAGATGACTTCCCCTTGCCAAACATACACATCCTGATCGACAATTGTGCCAAGCATGAGTTGCAATCATTTGTATATTGCTTCACTGGATATCATTAGATCTGGATGGATGAACAAGATGCTGAGAAAACGGCTTTCATTACGCCGCAGGGAATGTACTGTTACAAGATGATGCCGTTCGGCCTAAAAAATGCAAGGGCCACCTATATGAGGGCCATGACTACCATTTTCCATGAGATGATACATAAGGAGATCGAGGTGTATGTAGATGATGTCATCATCAAAACCAAGAAAGCCACTGATCACATGGAAGATTTGAGGAAGTTCTTCAACAGACTAAGAAGGTACAACCTGAAACTGAATCTCGCGAAATGTGCATTTGGGGTTCCTACTGGAAAACTACTTGGGTTCATTGTAAGTCGCCGAGGAATAGAACTAGATCCATTAAAGGTTAAAGCCATTCAAGAATTGCCACCGCCAAAGAAAAAAAAGGACGTGATGAGTTTCCTGGGAAGACTAACTACATCAGTTGGTTCATAGCTCAATCTATTGTCATCTGTGAGCCAATCTTTAAGATGTTGAAGAAGGACGCCGCTACCAGATGAACTGATGACTGCCAAAGAGCCTTCGATAGAATCAAGGAGTACCTGTCAACACCGCCAGTTTTGGTCCCGCCCGAACCAGGTAGACCCCTATTACTCTACCTTGCAGTGCTAGATGGAATGTTCGGTTGTGTTCTTGGGTAACATGAAGAAACGGGGAGGAAGGAGCAGGGCATCTACTATCTTAGCAAGAAGTTCACCCCGTACGAGGCCCGATATTCTCTGTTAGAACGCACCTGTTGTGCTCTGACTTGGGTAGCTCAGAAGTTGAGGCACTATTTCTGTGCCTATACCACGTATCTCATATCAAGGATGGATCCATTGAAGTACATCTTTCAGAAGCCCATGCCCACTGGCAAGCTAGCCAAGTGGCAAATCCTGCTGAGTGAATTCGACATTATCTATGTAACTCAGAAAGCAATCAAGGGACAGGCATTAACATATCATCTTGCCGAGAATCCTGTGGACGGAGAATACGAACCCTTAAAGACGTATTTCCCTGACGAAGAGGTGTCATTCATATGAGAAGACATTGCAGAATCCTATGATTGTTGGAGAATGTTTTTCGATGGAGCAGCAAATTTCAAAGGAGTTGGCATAGGAGCAGTCCTAGTGTCTGAAACCGATCAGCATTATCCAGTGTCTGCCAAACTCAAATTCCCTTGCACCAACAACATGGTTGAGTACGAGGCCTGCATCTTGGGACTCAAGATGGCCATTGACATGAACATCCAAGAGTTGCTAGTGATTGGGGATTCAGACTTGCTTATACATCAGGTCCGAAAAGAATGGGCAACCAAGAACTCCAAGATACTCCCTTATCTGCATCATGTACAAGAGTTGAGAAAGAGGTTCACAAAGACAGAGTTCCAGCATGTCCCCAGGGTCCAGAATGAATTTGCCGATGCATTGGCTACCCTATCATCCATGATACAACATCCAGATAAGAATTTCATTGACTCTATTCCAGTAAAGATCTACGATCATCCAGCTTACTGTGCTCACATCGAAGAAGAAGCGGATGGAAAACCTTGGTTTCATGATATCAAGGAATACTTGGCGAAAGGAGAAGACCCAGAGCTTGCAAACCCTATTCAAAAGCGTACACTTCGAAGATTATCCAACAATTTCTTCCACAGCGGAGGAATCCTGTATAGGAGGACTCCGGATCTGGGATTCCTAAGGTGTGTCGATGCAAAGGAAGCATCTAAATTACTAGAAGAAATCCATGCTGGGACCTGCGGGCCACATATGAATGGCTTTGTCTTAGCCAAGAAGATACTCCGAGCTGGTTATTTTTGGATGACTATGGAAACGGACTGCATCCAGTATATCCAGAAATGCCACTGCAATCAGATATATACAGATGTGATAAAGGTGCCTCCAAACAAGCTTAATGCAACAAGCTCACCATGGCCGTTCGCTGCTTGAGGAATGGATGTTATCAGACCAATCGAACCTGCCGCATCAAATGGGCATAGGTTCATCCTAGTGGTAATTAATTATTTCACCAAATGGGTTGAAGCAGCATCGTACAAGGCAATGACTAAGAAAGTTGTGGCAGACTTTGTCCGCAACTGTATCGTTTGTCAGTTCGGAATTCCAGAATCAATCATTACTGATAATGGTTCCAATCTCAACAGTGATTTGATGAAAGCCATATGTGAAACCTTCAGGATAAAACATAAGAATTCTACAACCTACAGACCTCAGATGAACGGAGCCGTTGAGGCTGCCAATAAGAATATCAAGAAGATACTAAGGAAAATGATAGAGAAGCATAAGTAGTGGCACGAGAAGTTATCATTTGCTTTATTGGGGTATCGCACCACAGTCCGCACATCAACCGGGGCGACTCCCTATAAGCTGGTTTATGGTACAGAGGTGGTCATTCCTGCCGAGGTAGAAATTCCTTCCTTGAGGATCATACAGGAAGCAGAACTCGACAATGCAGAATGGGTGAAGAGTTGTTATGAGCAGCTAGCTCTTATAGATGGAAAAAGAATGAACGCAGTTTACCATGGTCAGCTTTATCAGAACAGAATGTCCAGAGCCTTCAACAAAAGAGTCAAGCCGAGATAGTTCACACCGGGGCAGCTAGTGTTATAGAAGATTTTCCCGCATCAAGACGAGGCCAAAGGGAAGTTCTCTCCCAACTAGCAGGGTCCGTACATGGTCCACCGGGTTCTAACAGGAGGAGCCCTCATACTTGCAGAAATGGACAGAAAAGTTTGGCCGAAGTCGATCAATTCAAATGCAGTGAAGCGATACTATTGCAACCTTTATGCTTTACTTTATGATGTAACTTGAACTACGCCTGACCTGATTCCCGTTTAAGAGAGGATACGTAGGCAGCCCTATGGGTTCGGTCACAATGCAATAAAATTTCCATTTCCCCGCTATTGGAAACTAGGGCAGAATTTTGAGGAGGACCCTCAAAATTCCAAAGCCAATTCCAGCCATTTATCATTAACAACCATTAGAAGTATCAGCCCAGTAAACTGGGGCAGAATTTTGAGGAGGACCCTCGAAATTTCGAAGTAAGAGAAGTTGTAATGTCTTGAACCACGTCGTAGTCGTAGGTTCATCTAAGGAAAACTATTCTCAATTATGTATTTTTTTTACTAAATCATGCATGTCTGTTACCAAAGTTGCTTTGTTTAGCAACGCTACCCCAATGATACACACAGTATCACCGGAACAGAGCCGAGCAAGTCAAGCAGAGCCAGCGGGAATACGAACTAACCTCCCCCTTTACAAAACTCACGATTTTCTTTGGATGCAGGCACTTGAGTTGCAAAGTCATCAAATATACTATACACTCACGAGACTCACATTACTCGGAAATACTACTCTCAGAACCGTTGCACTTACTCACAGCTGCATCTGCACATAGTGTCCCCAGCAAACACAGTATCCCCAACAGTCGCAATATCGCAATCCGCTATCAGCTAAGAAAACTTTATTGCTATTTGCCGTTTTACTTCCTGCATAAGGCTACCATTCTGCCTTCCGAGGTTAAGCTCTACCTCCATTTGCATTCTCTGCTTGCATAAGGCTACCATTTTGCCTTCCGAGACTAAGCTCTATCTCCATCTGCATTCTCTACATTGCATAAGGCTACCATTCTTTCTTCCGAGACGAAGCTCTGTCTCCATCTACATTCTCTGCATTGCATAAGTCTACCATTCTACCTTCCGAGGTTAAGCTCTACCTCCATCTGCATGGCTGAAATATCGCCACTTCATTTACATCTGCATGGCTCAAATATCGCCGCTTCATTTATACCTTGCATCGGCTGAAAGATCGCCGCTTTATTTGCATCTGCATGGCTGAAATATCGCCACTTCATTTATACCTTGCATCGGCTGAAAGATCGCCACTTATCGCATTCATTGGTTGAAAGATTGCCGCTTCATTTATACCTTGCATCGGCTGAAATATCGCCACTTCTTGCATTTCATTGGCTGAAAGATCGCCACCTATTGCATCTCATGGGCTGAAAGATTGCCAAATTGTCCAAATGCATCATTGTTCATAGGCACCATTTTCATAGCCTGAGAATGCCATTTCATGGCCTGAGGACCCCTTTTATCTTTTGCATATCATTATTCAAAGGCATCATGGTTCGGAGGCATCATTCTCATAGCCCGAGAACATCATTTCATGGCATGCGAATCCTTATCATATGCTTCATGGCCCAGGACGTCATGGTCTGAGGACGTCATCCTAACCATCCGAAGACAACATTCATGGTCCGACGGGAAATTGCATCATGTTTAAATTTTCGCATAGTATACACTTGTATTGCTTATTTGCAGGTAAACCGACTAGCAATTGCCGTCTCAGTAGGAGCGATCCCGCTCCAGTTCCCGCAGCTCCGCTAGACTTTAACCATCCATCCCAACCCGAATATCTTGTCCGTTCTTGAAAAAATCTCCATCGGCATATTCTACCGAGGGATATGTAGGCAGCTCAGGAACCAGAGCACGGTCAGATTCTTCAAACCATTTCGTTCGGTCAAATTGGCCATCATATCTTTACCCGACAACTCTTTCATCCTTCTCGGGTAAAGAGGGACAGCTGTTGATACCCAATTTTTACCTGTATATTTTATATATGCAAAATACTTTCAAAATATCATATGTATGCATATATAGGTATATCCAAACGTTTTAGTATTTTTCCTAATTTTAAAAGATTTTTAAATCAATTTATTGCCCTATTTTAGCAGTACAAAAACTAATAATTATTCCCAAAATCATCATTATACCAAAATATAGCTAAGGTAATTTTTGCACATTTTTGTAAATTTATTTTAAAAGTTAAATTGCATTTAATTGCAATTTTAGCCTATTTTAAGATTTAATTGCGCGTATAATTATAAAATTGGTTCCAGCATTTTTAATATAATATCTATATATTATTAATTAATTTAGTACCTTTAATTTATTTTCAGAAGTCATTTTACTATTTTTATAAAATAAAAAGGGAAAAATTGGCTATTTCAATTATAGCCCAAATTGATCCTCCAAATAACCCAATTTCAAATCCCAAATTACCCAGCCAAATTTCAATTTAACCCGACCCCTGACCCGCTTATCCGATCCGCCCGACCCTCTCTTTTAATCCAGACCGTTGATCATTATCAACGGCCACGATCATTCCTTACCTTTTTAATTCCCCAATGACTACCCTAATCCCCTTATTCTCTTCTATCAGCCGCCTCTGAAATCCCTCTCCTCTCAAACTCTCTCGAAACCCTAGCCTCTCTTACTGTCTTCTACCTCAAGCTCACCGGAATCCATGACATCTCAAGCCATGGATGGCCTAACCTCATCTCCCTCTGCTCTCAAACACTTGGTATTCGAAGGTCCTAGGTCTGACCTCGAAGGTGTCCCTTCAGATCTCAATAGATCCAAGGTTCTATGGCCCTTGCCGGTTTTGCTCCGGTGTACAATGATGTTTTGAGTATGGTTCTAACCTCTCCGACTCAGATCGAACCTTTTCAAAGCCTTTCTCATTTTAGGGTTCCCCTGAAACCCTAAGCTATTCGAGTTTTTCTCTGATTTTTTCTTAGATCTGTTCTATATTTGTGCTCTACTTGAGTTTTTAAACATTTTACCCAATTTTTCTTTCAAAAAATTACTTCTTTCCAATTTAGGACTTCTGAAAAAGCTTAAAAAGTGTCTCTGACTCTTCTTTTCCTTTCTTTGTGTGTATTTGTCACGCATGTGCTTCTACTGCTTTCTTATGCTATACATGTTCTTCTGTGCTTTGTTTTTCTACTGTGTTTTGTACCATGCTCGCATGTTTATCTTGCTGTATTTTTTTATATGATCTTTTGCTATACTTTTCTGGTATTTTTGTGTTCTTCTACTGTATGTATTTCCTACTGAGTTCTTAAGTTTTGTTTGCCTTCTACTGAACTCTGTTTAAGTCCCTTCTAAAAGGTTTTCCTAAACACGTCTTTTACTGTCGTGACTATTCTCTCATTATGCTCTTACACTCTGTCTGCTTTGAATGTTATTTGTATTTGCTTGTCTTCTCATGAGATTCTGAAAAGAAATCTCTGAGCCTGTTGCCTCCTCATCTCTGTATTTGACTCGAGTCGGAAACCCTAGAATTTGGGGGTTTCCACCAAGTTTGGTCATATGATCAAACTAGGGTTCTGTTTGAGGAACCTTGACTCTTCCGGACTTATTTCTGGGTCTATGAACTAAGTGTGAACTTCTTTTGTTTGCACACAATTTTGATTCTCCTACACTAGACTCTTCTATTCAATAACATGACAAATTTCTTCATGTTTTACGTGTTTGTGTGCTTTTATATATGAGGAATCTTTCTTCAAAATGGTTTTCTAACTTGTGATTGATTCAGAATTCCTTTTAATAAGTTTAATTGATTGGTACTGATTTTCCTTAAGTCGAAATCCTTCCCATCTTTATGACGTGGTTCATTCATACGAAATCCTCAATTTCTGATTTACTAGCTGTTAACTGATTTTCTTTCCTTATTTGCACAAACCGTGTACTATCAAGACTTTGTCCTTAAATAAACCTCTATGTATTTACCCCTCTTGTACTACTCTGGAAAAGTGTTTGATTGACCCCTTTCCTTAATTATTTTGCCCGTTTGAAATCAGAATCCCATAATTAAAGGGAGACCTTGTGTAATTGATTTCCAAACTATTTTCTTACCTATTTCTACTTTCTTTCTGCACTATAAAAGGGCATGACCCTTCTGTACTTTAGGACACCTTCAATTCAATACTTCTACACTTCAGACTTCACAATTCTCTTCTAAACTCATAGCATTCTGATTGCTCGTTTGCACTTTGGCTTTACAAGACTACTGCTTTATCTTTGTTTGTTTTCGCTGAAACTGGTATGTTCTAATTTTAGTTTCAGCATCACCCCAATGTGTTTACTTAAAGTTTTTATATCCATGGCTACCTTACTGCTTATGTAGAGTTCAATATTTAACTTAATATGCGTATGTTCTACTGCCTGTTTCTACTGTGAATCTTTACTCCCTACCCCATTACCCCTATGTGCTTGTAAGTGGTGACTTAGGGTATGACAACATGAGTTGTTGCCCATAACTTGACTTTTGAACCAGTGAGGTCCTAACCTCTAACAGGCTGGAGGGTATGCCAACATATCCCATTGCTGAGTATGCCCATCAGCCTGTTTCTCTTGTGTTCTTGCAAATTCCCTACTCCTCTATACCCCTATATGCACTGATTTTTAAGTCGTTCCCTTTTCCCCCTTTCCCCTTTCAGAATTTCACTTCTGCACTTGCACTCTCTCCTAGTTTTTAGGTTCTGCCCCCTCTTGTGAGCCTTGCCTTGGGACCTTGAGTTCCCTCTGAACTTGGACACTTGAGGGCTGGACCTTCCACATTGCACTATGTTCTTAATCTGGTAACATTTGGGTGTGAGCACTGCCTGGAGTCCATATGAGGCTCTTAGGGAACTCTGACACATCCAAAGATGAGAGGAAGGCTTTGGATCATGATCTTTAGTCATCTCATATTTCAGACATGGAGTGTAAATTAGGCTCCCCTTGGTTGTACTTTTAATTTTATTTTTCTTATTTCATTCCGGGCTGTAATAACTTGTAATAACTATTGGGGATGGCTAGTGAAAAGGGAGGGAATCATGCCTGCAAAGGGGTAGATATCATGTTCATAGGGAATCATTATACTTCTGCACTTCTGCATTTCATATAGATATCATGTTCATAGGGAATTATTATACTTCTGCACTTCTGCATTTCATATAGATATCGTGTTCATAGGGAATTATTATACTTCTGCACTTCTGCATTTCATATAGATATCATGTTCATAGGGAATTATTATACTTCTGCATTTCTGCATTTCATATAGATACTATGTCTATAGGTTTCTGCACTTCTGAATTATATAGAGACCATGTCTATAGGTTTCTGCACTTCTATATTATATAGAGACCATGTCCATAAGTCATTTCTAAAATTCTGCATATCATATAGATAATATGCCTATTGGACTTCCTGCAATTTGCATGTGCATCTGCCATTAGGCAAACTTGTTTATAGGAGTTAAATAACTAACTGCATATAGATGACTTGCCTATAGGATTTCTGCATGTCAATAACAATGTTTTTAAAGTCAACAACGCCTAGAAAGTATGCCTATAGGAATTAACAACCTAGTATGAAACGTTTTCGTTCACCTATAAGTCTAAAATCAGCAATATCATTGTCCAACATCTGCAGAATCTTTTGTCAAAACTCGTCTTCCCTGAATAATTGACGACCTCTTCTAAAATCAGTACACTTCATCTTTTTTGAAACCAGTAGATATCATGCCTATAGGTTTCGTCTAACACTTAGGCAAGCCTTAGGATAAAAGTTATGATTGCACCAGTTTTTTTTTATTAATTACAACCAGCGGGCAGGTCTAATTCGGACTTCTTATCTGAAAATATGTGATAAATCAGCCTGCTTTAGCCATTTAAATTTTAATCAGACCCTAATCAGTACGTGTAAGACATGCTAAACTATATGCTTTCTTTGATTTGAGGAGGTTTATTTGAGCCATACCTATTTATGTGTTTTCCCAATACTTGCTATACATGTTTTGTTTGTCGCCTTAGTATTTTTACCTTTTGAAACCACAAATAAGCCAACTTTTCCACCATTATAGGATTAGTAGTCCCAAGCACCTCCGGGGCTGATAGGATTGGGGCGGGTAATAGCATGTAATAAGTAAACGAGACTATTCCGCGCTTTAACACATTAACGGGGTGGGAAAGGGTAGATATGGAGGTGATGACCACGCGATAATGTCACGTGTAACCCTTCGTCGAGGAGCGATTACCAGACATTGTGTGGGGTGATCCATATTATTTATAAACTTAGGACCCCCTTCCCTTTACTTGTTTATTTCGTTGTTTACCTTTCAAAATTTTAAACCGTTTTTCTCAAATTTCAGCTTGCTTTTCACTTCTTTTAATTTTATCTATTTGCAACTATTATGTGAAAATCCCCTCATATTTGAAACTCTTATTTGCTTACTTAAAGTCACAATTATAGTATGGCCGGGAACCACACTAGTGGATCCTGAGGGGTGCCTAACACCTTCCCTTCGGGATAATTTCAAGCTCTTACCCGATGTCTGGTTTTCCTAAATCAAACTCTTCTTAGTGTCCTAATGCACTTTGATCATTAGGTGGTGACTCTTCTCTTTTAATACCCGTTAAAAGAGTTGTCAAAGTCATAAATCCTATTTCGCGAGAAAAAAAAGGGGGCGCGACAAACACTAGAACGATCCCCACGACGTAAGTATCACTATATAGCCTCTCTTTTTCTTTGTAGTTTGAGTTTTGGAAGTTATTTTTAAGTTAATAAAAATGCCTAATTTCTGGTTTCAAGATCTTAAACATCAAGTAATATTGATTAATTTATTTCATAATAGTTAGAACTCACGGGACGGTGATCGGAAGTCGTGCGTTCGAGTTATTTTATTTGTAATGGACTGTTTTGTTGGCTGTTTCGTGTAGCTTTTGGGATGTATATTTTGCTGCTATTTAATGGAAGTTTTGGAAGATAAATTGTGTGGATAAACACCACCTAATGACGAAATGATGGATTAGTCATTCTTTGTAATATTTTCGGGGCGTTGGACACTACTATAGTCATCGTTTTTGGTATGAATTGATTGGGGTGTGTTGGGCTGTTATAATCTAAATATAATATGGATTTCGACTTGCATCCACTGTAGCAGGTAATTATATTGTGTTCCTACAGACGCTTAAGGTTATCTTGGTATTGGTTAAGTTAAATGGATGAACTTGACATAAACTAGTGTATGAAGTTGCTAATTAAGAATAATTGGGGTTGTGGATCATTTTCTTTGTTATGGATATATGGTTTAAGGCTAGTATTGATGAATGACTTTATTTACATGTTAATGATACTATTAAGTTAAAGAAAAAAGTCTATAAGGGATGATATGGGGTATATGAATTCCAATTGGAGCTTGTCACTCGTCGTAAAATAGTTATGACTTCTTGTTGTTTTATGGTGTCTTGTTATTGATAATTATGTATTGTTGGATTTCTTTGGTAATTGTTGTTGGTATATGGTATTGGAGGAGGCTCTTGTTTTAGGGGAGATGCTGCCTGAATTTATATAAATGAGCTACAAGTTTAAGTTGCAGACTTAGCCTTTATTCAACACTGATTTTGAATCTCATTATGCAATGGTAGATTGAGTTGAGTTGTTTGAAGAGTAGATTAGGAGGTATTAAGGACTCACCATGGTTAAGGCATGTTAAGACACTTCCCTCTTTCTTTTGACATGATCTAAAGTGAAATGAATATGCTATTTCATAACGGATCTACTCCTAGAATCTAAGGTTGCCCATGTTGTTCTTTCCTTATAAAGTTATTTTAAGCAAGTATGTATGATCCTTGAATCCTATAGAAGCTCATATTGATGGTATGATGTCCATAATATTAATCGAAGGTGCAACGACCATAAGTCACTCCAAAAGGTTTGGAACGTGATTCCATGAGTCTAGCATGCATTATATATAGTATCTATTTTACTCTACCGAGACGCGCTATAGTAGGTCGGGTACGACACCTATTGTGCAACCATTGATCAGTTGGATTTACCGAGCTCCATGTGACCGGGTACGATTCTACCGAGCCTTATGATTGCCGGGTACGTTTTTACCGAGTCCTCTTTGAGGCCGGGTACGATATGATGATGATGACACCCACAGAGGCGAATGTTTTTAAAAGTTTATGTATATATATGTATTATGCATTTCACGTCAGTAGCCCCCAGAGGCACGCATATGTTACAGGTTATATCTCCTCTATCTCTCTTTATATTACTGTTCTTATTTATACTTTCCTGCCTTACATACTCGGAACTTTATTTGTACTGACGTCCTTTTTGCCTGGGGACGCTATGTTTCATTCCCACAAGGCCCAATTGATAGGTTGACATTCCTCCGAGTAGGCTATCAGCTCAGCGGAGGTGTTGGTGCACTCCACTTGCTCCGGAGTTGCCTATTTGGTCAGTATGCTTTGGATATGTATTGATTGGTATGGCGGGGCCCTATTCTGACCTTTATGATTTTATGTACTCTTAGAGGCTTGTAGACAGATGTCAGGTTTATGGATACTTGTATGGCCTTGTTGGCCTATGTGTTGAGTTTACAAATGGTCATGTCGGCCTTATAGGCCCGTATGTCACATGTATAAGTTTGTATATCATTGTTGGGTCGTCATATGTTGAGTATTCCCTTATGTTTTATTCTTATTATCTCATGACGTGTTTCTGGCTCATTTACTCAAGATAGTATAATAAGAAAGATATGTTATGTTGGTACTCAGTTGAGTAAGGCACCGGGTGCCCGTCGTGGCCCTTCGATTTGGGTCGTGACACAAACCACCCGATAGGAGAATGACACCGTCGACCATATAAAGCCTCGTATGGATCCATCTCTATGCTGGACTGGTAGCTATTGTTGTACGCAAACTCCACCAAGGGTAAGAACTGATCCCATTGTCCTCCAAAATCAATCACACATGCTCTGAGCATGTCCTCCAAGATATGAACTGTCCACTCCGACTGCCCGTCTGTCTGAGGGTGGAATGCTATGCTAAGCTCCACGCAGGTCCCCAACTCACTCTGAACAGCTCTCCTGAAATGGGAAGTGAACTGAGGGCCTCTATCTGATATGATGGAAAGAGGCACACCGTGCAACCGGACTATCTCCCGAATGTAGATCTGAGCATACCTCTCTACTGTATAAGTAGTCGCCACTGGAATGAAGTGGGCCGACTTGGTCAACCTGTCAACAATGACCCACACTGAATCAAACTTCCGCAAAGTCTGAGGCAACCCAACCACAAAGTCTATAGTAATGCGCTCCCACTTCCACTATGGTATAGGCATCTGCTGAAGTAGGCCACCCGGCATTTGGTGTTCATATTTGACCTGCTGGCAATTCAAACACCTCGCTACATACTCCACTATGTCTTTCTTCATCCTCCGCCACCAATAATGCTGCCTCAAGTCACGATACATCTTCGCAGTGCTCGGATGAATGGAATACCGCGAACTATGTGCCTCCTCTAGAATCCTCTCCCTCAGACCATCAATATTAGGAATACATAGGCGAACCTGGAGTTGCAAAACACTATACTCACCGATAGAAACCTCCTTGGCACTACCCTATAGCACCATCTCTCTAAGAACCGCCAAATGTGGATCCTCAAACTATCGGGCCTTGATCTGCCCCAATAGTGAAGACTGAGAAACCACACACGCAAGAACCCTACTGAGCTCGGAAATATCCAACCTCACAAGTTTGTTAGCCAAGGACTGAATGTCCAAAGCTAGTGGTCTCTCCTCTGCTGGAATGAATGCCAAGCTATCCATACTCTCTACTTTCCTTCTTAAGGCATCCGCGACTACATTTGCCTTGCCTGAATGATAAAGAATGGTGATGTCATAATCCTTTAGTAACTCAAGCCATCTGCGTTGCCTCAAATTAATATCCCTCTGCTTGAACAAATGCTGTAAGCTGCGATGATCAGTATAGACCTCACATGACACCCCATATAGATAATGCCTCCATATCTTAAGAGCATGAACAATCGCGGCCAACTCTAGATCGTGCACAGGATAATTCTTCTCATAAACCTTCAACTGACGCGAAGCATATACAATAACTCGACCCTCCTGCATCAATACACATCCTGAGCCAATGTGGGAAGCATCACAATATACCGTATACAACCCTGAGCCGGAAGGCAATACAAGAACTGGTGTCATGGTCAACGCTGTCTTGAGCTTCTGAAAACTCTCCTCACAATCATTAGACCAACAGAAAGGAGCACCCTTCTGGGTCAATCTAGTCAGAGGTGATGCAATAGATGAAAAGCCCTGCACGAATCATCTGTAATAACTTGCTAACCCCAGGAAACTCTCGATCTCGGTCATTGAGGTAGGACATGGCCAACTCTGAACTGCCTCAATATTTTTGGGATCCACCTTAATACCCTCTCCTGACACAACATGCCCCAAGAATGCCACTAACTCTAGCCAAAACTCACACTTGGAGAACTTAACATATAGTTTCTGCTCTCGCAAGGTCCAAAGCACTACTCTCAAATGTTGCTCGTGCTCCCCCAGGCTACACGAGTATATCAAAATAAATCAATACAAGGCCTGAATACCCTGTTCATCAAGTCCATGAATGTTGTTGGGGCATTAGTCAAGCCAAAGGACATCACCAGGAACTCATAATGTCCATATCTAGTCCGGAATGCAGTCTTCGGAACATCCGAGTCCCGAATCTTCAGCTGATGATACCCTGACCTCAAGTCGATCTTGGAGAACACCCTAGAACTCTACAACCGGTCAAACAAATCATCGATTCGAGGCAACAGATACTTTTTCTTGATGGTGACTTTGTTCAACTGGTGGTAATCAATGCACATCCGCATAGTCCCATCCTTCTTCTTCACAAATAACACTGGTGCACCCAAGGTGATACACTGGGTCTAACAAACCCCTTTGCTAACAACTCCACAAGCTGCTCCTTTAACTCTTTCAACTCTTTAGGAGCCATACGATATAGTGGAATATATATAGGTTGGGTGCCTGGGGCCAAATCAATACAGAAATCAATATCTCAATCCGGTGGCATTCCAGGAAGATCAGACGGAAACACATTGGCGAACTCCAGAACTACTGGAACTGAATCAATCATCGGAGACTCTGCAGTGGTGTCCCGAACATAAGCTAGATAAGCAAAATACCCCTTCTCGACCATATGTCGAGGCTTCAGGAAAGAGATAACCCGACTAGATATATCAGTTGTGGAACCCTTCCACTTCAACCTTGGTAACCCTGGCATCACTAATGAAATAGTCTTGGCATGGCAATCTAGGACGGCATCACTTGGGAGTTGTTATGAGTGTGGTGAGATGGGCCACATGTGGAGGCAGTATCCTCGTCGTGTTACAAGTTCATCCCAGCAGAGGGGTCAGTCATCGGCTTCAACGCTAGTTTCTTCACCACCACCCACTCATCTAGCTAGGGGTGGGGGTCAGTCAGCCAAAGGTCGCCCCAGAGGGGGAGGTCGATTAGGGGGTGGTTAGGACCATTTCTATACACTCTCAGGCATACCCGATGCTATTGCTTTAGATGCTGTTATTACAGGTATTAATTCAGTCTACCACAGAGATGCCTCTGTATTATTTGATCCCGGTTCCACCTTTTCTTATGTGTCATCATACTTTGCTCGTTATTTGGGTACGCCCCGTGAGTTTCTTGCTTTACCTATTCATGTATCTATCCTGGTGGGCGATGCTGTTGTTGTAGACCGTGTGTACTAGTCGTGTATGATGACTATTGGGGGTCTGGAGACCCGAGTAGATCTATTGCTATTGAACATGGTGGATTTTGATAGCATTTTGGGCATGGATTGGTTATCTCCGTATCGTGCTATTCTGGACTATCATGCTAAGATAGTCATATTGGCTATGCCAGGTGTGCCACAGATCGAGTGGCGAGGTGTGACTGATTATGTTCCTAGTAGAGTGATCTCTTTCTTGAAGGCCCAGCGTATGGTTGGGAAGGGATGTCTTTCATATCTAGCGTTTGTGAGGGATGTCGGAGCTGAGACTCCCAGTATTGATTCTGTTCCAATTGTGAGGGATTTTCCCGATGTGTTTCCTGCAGATTTGCCGGGCATGCCACCGGACAGGGATATCAATTTTGGTATTGACCTGGCGTCGGGCACTCAGCCCATTTCTATTCCTCCGTATCGTATGGCACCAACAGAGTTGAAGGAATTGAAGGAGCAGCTTCAGGAACTCCTAGTTAAGGGGTTCATTCGGCCTAGTGTATCACCTTGGGGCGCTCCAGTTCTGTTTGTGAAGAAGAAAGATGGCACAATGAGAATGTTCATTGATTATAGGCAATTGAACAAGGTAATAATTAAGAACAAGTATCCTTTGCCTCGCATTGATGATTTATTCGACCAGCTTCAGGGAGCGAGGGTGTTCTCCAAGATTGATCTCTGTTCAGGCTATCACCAGCTGAAGATCAAGGACTCGGATATTCTCAAGACCGCTTTCAGGACCAGATATGGCCATTATGAGTTCTTGGTGATGTCTTTTGGGCTGACCAATGCCCTAGTAGCGTTCATGCATTTGATGAATAGTGTGTTTCGGCCTTATCTTGACTCGCTTGTCATAGTCTTCATTGATGATATTTTGGTATATTTGCGTAGTCAGAGGAGCACACGGAACATTTGAGAGTTGTGTTGCAGAGATTGAGAGAGGAGAAGCTCGATGCAAAATTCTCCAAGTGTGAGTTTTGGCTTAGTTTAGTGGCTTTCTTGGGGAACATGGTGTCCAGCGAGGGTATTCAGGTTGATCCGAAGAAGATAGAGGCGGTTTAGAGTTGGCCCAAACCGTCCTCAGCCATAGAGATTCACAGCTTTCTTGGTTTGGTAGGCTATTATCGCCAGTTTGTTCAGGGATTCTCATCCATCGCATCACCCTTGACCAAGCTGACTCAGAAGGGTGATTTATCTGTATGGTCGGACGAGTGTGAGGAGGGCGTTCAGAAGCTCAAGACAGATTTGACCACAGCTCTAGTGTTGGTTTTACCATCAGCTTCAGGTTCATATACCGTGTATTGTGATGCTTCGAGAGTTGGGATTGGTTGTGTGTTGATGCATGAGGGTAGAGTTATTGCTTATGCTTCTTGTCAGTTGAAGCCATATGAGAAGAACTACCTTGTTCATGATTTAGAGTTGGCTGCCATAATTCATGCGTTGAAGATTTGGAGACATTACTTGTATGGTGTGTCTTGTGAGGTGTTTACTGATCATCGTAGCCTCCAACACTTGTTCAAATAGAAGGATCTCAATTTAAGGCAGCGGAGGTGGTTAGAGTTGCTTAAAGATTATGATATCACTATATTGTACCATCCAGGAAAGGCCAATATGATGGCCGATGCTTTGAGCCGAAAGGTAGTGAGTATGGGGAGTTTGGCATATATTCCAGTTGGGGAGAGACCTCTTGCAGTTGATGTTCAAGCCTTGGCCAATCGGTTCTGAGGTTGGATATTTTGGAGCCTAGTCGGGTATTGGCTTGTGTGGTTTCTCGGTCTTCCTTATATGATCGCATCAGAGAGCGCCAGTATGATGATCCGCATTTGCTTTTCCTTAGGGACAAAGTTTAGCATGATGATGCTAGAGATGTGACCATTAGTGATGATGGGGTGTTGAGGATGTAGGGCCGGATTTGTGTGCCCAATGTGGATGGGCTCCGAGAGTTGATTCTGGAGGAGGCTCATAGCTCGCGGTATTCCATTCATCCAGGTGCCGCGAAGATGTATCGGGATTTGAGGCAACACTATTGGTGGAGAAGAATGAATAAAGATATTATGGGATTTGTAGCTCGGTGTCTCAATTGTCAACAGGTGAAATATGAGCATCAGAGACCGGGTGGCTTGCTTCAGCAGATGGATATTCCCGAGTGGAAGTGGGAGAGGATCACTATGGACTTTGTTGTTAGACTTCCACGGACTTTGAAGAAGTTTGATTCTATTTGGGTGATTGTGGATCGGCTGACCAAGTCCGCGCACTTTATTCCTGTGTGTACTACTTATTCTTCAGAGCGGTTGGCAGAGATATATATCTGGGAGATTGTTCATTTGCATGGTATCCCAATTTCCATCATTTCAGATAGGGGCACTTAGTTTACATCGCAGTTTTGGAGGTCTGTGCAGCGAGAGTTGGGTACTCAGGTTGAGTTGAGCACAACTTTCCACCCTTAGACGGATGGACAGTCCGAGCGCACTTTTCAGATATTAGAGGACATGTTGCACGCTTGTGTCATTGATTTCGGAGGGTCATGGGATCAGTTTATACCGCTTGCAGAGTTTGCTTATAACAATAGCTACCAGTCGAGTATTCAGATGGCTCCATATGAGGCTTTGTATGGGAGGCGGTGCAGGTCTCCAGTTGGTTGGTTCGAGCCAAGTGAGGCTAGGCTATTTGGGACAAACTTGGTGTAGGATACTTTGGAGAAGGTGAATGTGATTCAGGAGAGGCTTCATACAGCACAGTCGAGGCAAAATAATTATACTGATAGGAAGGTTCGAGACGTGTCCTACATGGTTGGTGAGAAGGTTCTATTGAAGGTTTCACCCATGAAGGGTGTTATGAGGTTTGGGAAGAAAAGGAAATTGAGTCCTCGGTTCATTGGGCCTTTTGAGGTGCTTCGGAGGATTGGGGAGGTGGATTGTGGAGGTGGCTTATGAGCTTGCTTTGCCACCCAACTTGTCGAGTGTGCATCCAGTATTTCATGTTTCTATGCTCTGGAAGTATATTGGGGATCCGTCTCATGTTCTGGATTTCAGCACGGTTCAGTTGGATGATGATTTGACCTATGATGTGGAGCCAGTAGCTATTTTGGGACGTCAGGTTTGAAAGTTGAGGTCAAAGGATATATCTTTAGTGAAAGTGCAGCGGAGAGGTCGGCCTGTGGAGGAGGCTACCTGGGAGACTGAGCGGGAGATGCGGAGTAGATATCCTCACTTATTCGAGGCTTCAGGTATGTTTCTTGACTCGTTCAAGGATGAATGTTTGTTTAAGTTGGGGAGGATGTGACAACCCGGCCAGTCATCTCATGAGTTACCACTATGTTTCCCCCATTTTTGCTTCTTTATGCTTCGTTATCCGTGTTTTGTGGTATAGGGTTGGTCAGATCGAATCCGGAATGATTTTCTTAAGGTTTGAGACACTTAGTCTCTTTTAAGGAAGTTTAAGTTGGAAAAGTCAATCGGATGTTGACTTATGTGTTAGAGGGATCGAATGTGAGTTCCGATGGTTCGGTTAACTTCGGGAGCTGATTTATGACTTAAAAGTGTGACCGGAATGGATTTTGGAGGTTCGGAGTAGATTTAGGCTTGAATTGGCGAAGTTGAGATTTTGGTGATTTCCGGTTGATAGGCGAGATTTTGATATAGGGGTCGAAATGGAATTCTGAGAGTTGCAATATCTTCGTTGTGTCATTTGGGATGTGTGTGTAAAATTTCAGGTCATTCGGACGTGGTTTGGTTGGGTTTTCGATCAAAAGCATATTTCGGAAGATTTTAGGAATTTAGGCTTAAATCCGATGTGTTTTGGGTGATTTGATGTTGTTTGAGGTGTTTTGATAATTGGAACAAGTTTTAATAAGGTTTTAGGATGTGTTGGTGCCTTTGGTTGAGGTCCCGGGGGCCTCGAGTGAGTTTCGGGTGGTCAATCGGATCATTTTGGAGTTTAGAAAATTGCAGAAAAATATGTTCCGCTATTGTAGGGATTTTTACCCTTCGCATTCGCGAGTGGAGCCTCGCGTTCGTGAAGAGGCAGTTGAGGAAGGCAAGGATTAAGCCTTCGCATTAGCGAGAAGGGCTTCGCGTTCGCGGAGGGCTGGGAAGTGGTGCATCGCATTCGTGATAAGGTCTTCGCGATCGCGTAGAGGAATTTGGGTCAGATGAGTTCGAGGTCAAGTGTTCATCGCGTTCACAGAAGAGTGAGAACGTTCGCGATGGGTAACGTAGAGGAAGCACCACGTTCGCGATGGTCGTGTCGCGTTAGCATAGAGGAAAAGTTGGTCAAAGTGAGTTTGTGCTTCGCGAACGTGAGGGTTTGACCGCGTTCGCGAAGAAGGAAATTAAGGCCTGGGCAGAATGTTTTTAACTCGTCTTGTCCGCGATTTTGGGGATCATTTCCTCCATAGTTGGCCATTTTAGGAGATTTTTGAAGGAGATTGAAGAGAGATTCAAGGGTAATCGTTAGGAGGTAAGATTTTCAGACTTAAAACTCGATTATTATGTGAATTCTACCTAGAAAATCATGGAAACTTAAGCTAAAAATGGAAGAATTAGGGCTTGGAATTTTGGACTTATGATTGGGGATTTGGAGGATCATTTGGGGTCGGATTTGAGAACTTTTGATATGTATGAACTCGTGGGGAGATAAGGAATCTATTGATGTAAAATATTTTGAATTCCGAGATGTGGGCCCGGGGGTCGGGTTTTGGTAATTTCGGGATTTATGCCCTTTATTGATTGTTTTCGCTTGGGCTTTGTTCCCTTAGCTTATTTTGATGTCATCGTTCTGATTTTGGATAGATTCAACATGCGTGGAGGAAGATTCAAGGGGCAAAGGCATCGCGAGCTAGAGATTTAGCTGGTTCGAGGTGAGTAATGATTGTAAATGATGTTCCGGGGTTTGAAACCCTGGATTGCACATCTAGTTCTATATTTAGGTGAGACACACGCTTGATGATGAGTGTGGGGTCGTGTACTATTCGGGGTTGTGACTTGGTCCGTCCCAGTTGATGATTTTACTGCATATTTGATTGAATCTTATTTGCTATCATTATGATTTGGGCTAAATTCCATATTTGGGCTTCGTGCCAACTATTTGAACCCTTCGGGGATTTTAATTACAAATTCCTTACTATTTTGATTCATTACTTGAACTCAATCATGTTATTTTCCACCGTTTTACTACTCATCCATGTTTACTTAGTTGTAAGACTTAAATGATATTTTAAATGATGTTTGGGCTAAGAAATACTGTTTTACTATTGCCCGAGTGACTTGTGAGTATTTTTGACTGAGTAAGGCCTAGGGCCTAGTTGTGAGGAAACACTAATACTGATTTGAGGCCGAGGGCATAGTTGTGAGGAAACACTGATACTGATTTGAGGCCGAGGGCCTGAGATATATACGCCACGAGGTGGCTTGATTGATATGAGGCTGAAGGCCTAGATTTGATGCCATGAGATGGCTTGTTATTGCGCTTGGGCCGTAAGGGGCCCCTCCAGGAGTCTGCACACCCACAGTGAGTGCGGGTAGCCATTGTGATGTGAGATTGATCCTGAAGGGTTGTTATTGTTCTGAGATGTTGCCCGAGAGGCGGATGTGGTGATACTGCGCCCGAGGGGCGAACTTCTATTTGGTTGCTTTATCTTAATTACTTGTCAATTACTTGTTTACTTGTTGAAAGAGGATTTTACTTGACTTTCCACTGTTTTACTGCTTTTAAATGGTTTTACTACTTCATTATAGAATGCCTTATGCCTTACGTGTTTTCTTACTTTCAGTCATTATTTACATTTGTTACTCACTGAGTTGTAGTACTCACTTTACTCCCTACACCCTTGTGTGCAGATTCAGGGATAGCTGGTACCGCTTCCGAGTGCTAATCCCTCCAGTTTCAGGCGAGCATTCGGAGACTCCGAGGTAGCTGTTGACGTCCGCAGCCTCGTGTCTCTACTCTTTTATCATTTCTATTTCCCTTCAAAGATTTGTACTAGTTTATGGATTTAGCAGACTTGTATTAAGGCCTATAGACGCTCATGACTTGTGACACCCCGGTTAGGGCTGTGTCGGGTGTATTTTCGCATTTTATCGACATTTCCCACTATTTAGTACATTTAAATCATGGATAGACTATTTTTATATTGATTAACTGTTTTAAAAAGTGATTTAGATTTAACTGGTTGGCCTTGTCTTCACGAGAGGCACTATCACGATCGGGTTAGGGGTTAGGGTCGTGACACCAGTACTCATACTACGACTATTTAATTTACAAGTTACTCTAACTTGTAAAGCAACCCCTCACTCCAACTCAGTAATAATTTGTGATGCTTGATTATAGCTCCATTTTCTAAATAGTCGTAGAATATAATACAAGTACTCGACCAGAGTGAAAAAAATATGACTCTTCAGTTGATGTGTAAAAGGATAAAAACAGAACTCCAAAGTAGATAGTATTTAAACGCATAGAATTATCTGACTCTACTATTCCAAGGATTCCACAAGCTTTGGAACTCTTGTCTATGACTGAATTATCTGTATCTTCTTGAGCAACAACCCTTATCACATGTAGTAGACTCTTCCACCAAACTTAGACCTGGGTAAGTTTTGAGATAAAGTTACTGTTTTGTACAGACGTACAATCATCAATCTTAGGAGCTGGTCCTTTATCATGAGGAACTGGTTCGAACAGTTAAGCAATTACGTTGATGACCTAGTTCTTTGAATCATTGCATTTAAACATACATTAGTAATCATCAAAATCTCAATACTTAACAATAGTAATGTTCAATAAGGTGTGCATCTAACCAAGGCTCCCATTGGTGTAGTTTATCTTTAAGTTTTCCCAATCTTTCATGCTCGCACTAAGCACGTTGAGATTAATATTCATTTTAATGGGGATAGGGTGGTAAGTCTTACAATGCAATTTTTGTCCTAAAAAGATCAAATTGCAGATATCTTAATTAAGAGCCCATTTGGACATAACAATTTTTTTACTTTTTTCGGTTTTTTGTTTTATTTTTTCCGATATTAGTGTTTGGCCATAAAATTTCCAATTTTTCTTTGAAGATAAATTTTGAAATTTTTCGAAAATTTTAAAAACTCCAATTTTTTTTTTAAATTTTCACTCAAATCACTCATAAAACTTCAAAAACAATCCAAAATTCTATTCATGTTCAAACACAACTCTACTTTTCAAATTCAATTGAAAAAAAACTCTTTTTTTTTGGAATTTTACAAATCTTATGTCTAAACACCCACTAAGTCTCTCTCAACTGTGTATTATGAGTCTCTACGATCCAAATTGAATGTGTTTTCTCCATCTTCTGCTTGTAAAAGTAGTAATAATAAAAGAAAAGCTATAATTGGATACTTCTTTGTATCCTTATGTAACGACCCAATTGGTCGTTTTGAGCTCTAGCGCGTCGTTCAGCAGTTTGAGGCCATGAGCAGCTTCATTTCAGGTATTATGACTTGTACGCGTGGTTGGAATTGAATTCCGGAAAGTTCGAAATTGATTTGGAAAGAGAATTCCCATTTCGAAAGCTTTAAGTTGGAAGAATTGACTAAGATTGGATTTTTGAGTAAACGATCTCAGAATTAGGATTCGAGGTTCCAGCAGGCTCATATGATTATTTCGGACTTGGGCGTATGTCCGGATCGGGTTTTGGAAGACCCGGGAACATTTCGGCACCTATTGTGGACGTTGGCATTTTTGAAAGAATTTCATAAGTTTGGGTTGAAGTGCATTTTAGTGTTATCGATGTCCGTTTGGGATTCTGAGTCTGGGAATAGCTCTGTATGGTGATTCCGGTGTTGGGAGCGCGATCGGAAGTGAATTCGGAGGTCCGTGGGTCATTTTGGAGTCATTTGGCTAAATATAGAAATTTGAAGGTTTTTGAGGAGTTTGACCGAAAGTGGACTTTTTGATATCGGGGTTAGATTCTGATTCCGGAAGTTGGAGTAGGTGCGTAATGTCGAATATTACTTATGTGCAAAATTTAAGGTCAATCGGACGTGATTTGATAGGTTTTGGCATCGAATATAGAAGTTTGAAATTCTAAAGTTCATTAAGCTTGGATTGGAGTGCGATTCATTGTTTTAGCGTTGTTTGATGTGATTTAAGGCTTTGAGCATGTCCGCGTTTAGTTATGGGACTTGTTGGTATGTTTGGACGAGGCTCTAGGGGCCTCGGGTATGTTTCGGGGTGGTTCCGGATCATTTCAGGCTATTTTGCAATAGCTGATGCTGATGTCTGGTGTTGTTCTTCGCGTTCGCGAGGATCCTCTCGCATTCGCAAAGAAGGATTTGGCTTCAGGGACTTTGTTCTTCGCGTTCGCGAAGAGATCCTCGCGTTCGCAAAGGTAATCTCTGTTGCACAGGTCTTACTTCGGCGGCTCATATCTTGCAATTTAAAAGGAATTTGGAGATGATCCAAAAATGAAAGTTGTAGCTCTTTAGTCTAGTTTTCAGTTTGGTAAACTATTTAGAATTTGGATTTGTGTACAAATCGTTATGGCTGGTACACTATAGGATATTCGAGAAGATGAAGAAGAAATTTGTGTTGCACATGGCTGACTTTGGCAGCTTATATCTCAAAATATATAAGGAATTGGGCAATGACCAAAACATGAAAGTTGTATATCTTGGTATCTAGTTCTCAAAACAGTAAACCATTTGTCATTTGGAGTTTTGTACAAAAAGGTATGGCCATTATACTAGAGATTGTCTGAGAAGAGTTTGGAAAATGATATTTGGGAATTTTCTTCTTTGCGAACGTGATGGGGTTCTCACGAACGCGAAGATGAGTCATCCGGGCAGTGTATAAGTGTAAAGAAATGAGTTTAGCTTATTTCATCTCATTTCCTCCTTGGGAGCCGACATATGAGCGATTTTGGAGCTCCATCTTCATCATCTATGTCAAGGTAAGTTATTCCCACCTATTTCAAGTTAATTACTTGGATTATATCTAGATTTTAACATGGGAAATCATGTAAATTAGTAGAAATTTTTGGATTTCGAAGAAAACCAAGGAAATTTGTATTCTTGGATTTTGACCACGATTTTGGACATGAAATTGAGAGCAAATTATATATTTGAGTTCGTGAGGTTGTAGTTAAATTTTATCTTCGAAAAATTCCAGAATCCGGGCATGTGGGCCCGAGGGAGATTTTGTCAACTTTCCGATCGGGGTTAGAAATTGTTATGAATTGGGTTATTATGAGTAATTGAACATATGTTAATAGGTTTACATAATTGTTGGCTAGTTTTGGAGCATTGTGCATCGATTTGGGTCTTCAGAAGGGCGTGAAATACCGGTTTTGGAACTTCGGAGCGAGGTAAGTCTCCTTTCTAATCTTGTAAGAGGGAATTAACCCCATAGGTGAACTAAATTATTATGTGATTCTAATTGTGGGGGCTACGTACGCACGAGGTGATGGGAGTCCGTATGTAGCTACTAATTATGCCTATGTCCAGGTAGTTTTAGGTGCACATCATGCCTTGTTGATATTATTGTTGATTTATGTCCATTGTTTTCCTTGAGAAGGAGCGAGATTGAGAATACTTATTAAATACTTTTCAAAGGAGTCAAAATTGTTCTAAAGACGGGGATCTTGAAAGTCTTCATTGAAATCTCATATTTTGAAAAGAATGGAAGAATGCTTTAATAACTTGAGAAAATCTATATTTTAACCGCGTCGCATGTATGATTCGCGAGTGGGGGTAATTCTTTAAACTATATTTTTCCGCATCGCATGGTTGATTAACGAGCGGGGTAATACTTTATATTTATGTTTGATCGCGTTGCATAGATGATTCACGAGCGGGGTAATAGATGCATCTATGATTCGCGCTATTTGACCCTCAGCAGTGCACAATTTATATTTATATTGGATCGGGCCGAACGTCCTCGATGATATATATGTATTATAATAGTACTGGAAGTCCTTTTATTTAACTGGTGTAAATTTACTATTTGGTGAATATTGATTTAAAAGAAGAAAGTGGTTTAAGCTCTTAAATATGGTGAAGACTTGCTCAATTATTTCTTGTTTTGAATGTTATTGTTGTATATCATGCTTAGTTAGAATTTTTATATTACCATATTGTTGGCCCTTAGTAAGTGTCAAAGTCGACCCCTCGTCACTACTTCTTTGAGGTTAGACGGGATACTTACTGAGTACACGTTGTTTTCGTACTCATACTACACTTGCTGTGCATTTTTGTTGCACAGGCACATGTATGTCTAGTGGCCTAGTTGAGCACGACGACATGGTTAATACGGAGACTTAGGTGAGCCGCACCTCTCGAGACGACCCGCAACCAGCAGAGTCTCCTTCAGAGTATTGTATTGCATTTTCTTTTCTATCCAATTTGTATTCCGGACAGTTGTTGTATTACATTATTTCCTAGAAATTACTCATGCACTTGTGACACCGGGTTCTGGGATGATTATGGGGTGCTCTTTATTAAATTCTAAGCATTCTTTTATTTATTTTGTAAAAATTATCTTTTACTAGCCAAATTAAAGGAAAATCATAGTTTTCACAATTATTTAAACGAGAATTTAATTAAGTACTTATGGTTGGCTTGCCTAACAGCGGTGTCCGGTCCCTTCATGACCCTTAGTGGATTTGGGTTGTGACAACATGGTATTAGAGCACTAGGTTCCCTTAGGTCTCACGAGTCATGAACGAGTCTAGTAGAGTCTTGCGGATCAGTACGGAGACGTCTGTACTTATCTTCGAGAGGCTACAGGGCTGTTAGGAGTACTTCCCTTCTTGATTCCTCATCGTTCGATTTGATTCCTTTGTGGCTTATGTCCTTATTTCCTTCCTACTCAATCTTACGCAACGTGAAACACTTGTTATCAATTGGGAATTGAAGAATTATAATGATACTACAGATGTGGTGTAGGATGATACTCCCTGCATAGTTTATTGGGCTATTGTCGTCGCCTTGCGGAAGGATATTCTGTCATTTCAGCTTGGTAGTTGCACTTCTGAGAAATTAGAGGTTACACACGGATTGTTATGATTGGTCATGATTGGTTATCACATGGTATAGACGTGATGGTAGGATACTTGCCCATGTGTCGGGGCAGTGAATGACTTGAATGGAGGTCTACTCAGTGCACGATTCAGAGATTCGATATTTCATTTCCGGCGGAGGAAAAGCAATTGGCCTGTGAATGTCCATATTTGGATTGATGGGGTAACAAGACTTAGTGTTTTCAAGTGTGGTGGAATTTTCATCTGCGACGTGGTATCATCGTCCTCAATTGAATATGTTAAGTTCGCCGGTGTTATGATTTTCTTCAATTCGCCTTTGAGGCAGGGCATTGTAAAATGATAATGGAGAGGTGACTGTCAGAGATCGCGGTGTGCGGTAGTTCAGGATTGAATCTGTGTTTCTAATGTTGACGGCTCGAGAAAGATGATCTTCGGGGAGGTTCAAAGTTAGTAGAGACTTGTTGGTTCAAGTGCTATAGAGATAGATATTGATTTAAGGCAACAACTGGGCATCAAAGGACGAGGAAGGACATGTGGGAAGTGTCAGGCGGTGGCTAAATTTCTAGAAGTCCAGGTGTAAGGAGCGAATGTCGAGTAGTTTCTTTGAGGAGAAAGTTTGGCCAAAGTGGGAGAGTGGCATAGTGGTATATGGGTTCGGTGGCAAGATGACTACATCCCTTTGAGGAAAGTTTGGAGTGATTTGAGAATTTTAGTGGATGGTGAATGGGTCTACAAGCATAATTTAAAATATTGGCTAGCATACGACGGGTGATTGGATATGACGGAAAGGAGTTGCTTGACATGAAGAAGGATACAACATGACTTTGGATAGTGAGATATTGTCACACATTTAGTTGATGTCAACGAGGAGTGAACAGACTAGTACAGTTGGTGAATGAGCACGTGCTCAGGATGGGTTATTGATGTCGTAGTGATTGTATCCCGTGCAGCAACGTTGGAAGATGTCGGCGTGTAATTTTCATAGGTGGGTTACCTCCTGTGAGCAGGTCAGCGGTCACGTGGTTGGCGAAGCTTCTGCAAAGGATTTCCAGGAATTTGGTGGGTTGGTTGTGTAAGGTCATGTCAATGATGAAGAAAGAATTTTGGTGGGTTCTAGAGTTGTGTAATAGTAGCTTCAAGCTAAGTGGGAGAGTCCCACCGCCTTCGATTGGGTTGCACAGTTATCTACTTCTAAGGTTTCTGGCTATCGGCATAATGGTGATTTATTTCAGCTAAGGGAAAAAAATATAAGTGGTAATTTGAGCAGATGATTGTTGATATCCAATTTTTCCCAAAAAATATTTCAAATTATATATATGTCTTCAAAATCATGCATTGATTAGCAATTGATATTTTTCCACAATTTTCCTATATTTTTATTAATTTATCGTGCAATTTATTTCCAAGAAATAATTACAAAATTACCTTACAAATGATTTCAAAAGCATTTCTTGATGTAATGTATTATTTTTTGTCCTATTAAGACCAAATTATTTCATAATTAGCCAAATTGGCACCTTTTGGCTATAATTGCAATAACTTTGCAATTACATCCCAATCATATGATTTTGTACTATTTTCATCTATAAATTAATCATGTGTATTTATTAAATACTAAATAAACATTTTAAAATTATTCTCTATGCATGAAATACATTTTTATAATTAACAACTATTTTTGTAAATTGTTTTAATTAATTTACATTGGGTATTTAACAAATAACCACTTTCATTTCAATTATAGCCTAATTAAATCAGACCCCAACCCAATTAAAACGTCCCAAATACCCCAGGCCCAATACCTTATCCTACCCGACCCAATCCCTTGTCTAATCTGGACCGTTGATCAATTTAATCAACGATCCAGATCTCCTCTTTCCTTAATTAATCCTAGAGACTACCTCCCCTTCCCCCTCATTTCTCTCTTTTACTCCGCCGTTACACTCTCCCTCACCTCTCAAATTCTCTCTGCTAAAACCTAAAGCTCTCACCGGCCACTGACTTGCCGGTAACTATGGTGGTCTCATCACCATCCCAGCCCCCATGGCTCCTTCCTACGCCGGGTTACTGCTGCCTTGAAGTCCTCAAAGGTACCAGAGGCGGTTCAACTCACCCCCATGGTTTTCATGTCATTCTCAAGCCAATCTTGGCCTATCCGAGTAAGATCCTCCCATCTCCGGCTAGAACCTGTGGTTTCTAAGCCAATTCTCTTTCTCTTTGGGTTATCTCTCTGAAACCCTAACTATTATCTCTTGATTTCTTAGATCTATAATAGATCTGGGTATATTCCGAGTTATTTTTGATGTTTTCCTTAAAGATTTTCCGATTTTTCTAAAACGACTCTTCATCTTCAAACCAGGGTTTCTTAACCCCTTTAATGGCTTTTCCTTCTGATTTTAGTATTCATCTATGATTTTCACTATGTTTAAACGTTTATTTGAGTTTTCTCTTTTTATCTGAGTTATTATATTGAAAACCCTAAGTTTTTTGGTTTTAATCCTGTATTCTGAGTCTGTTTTGTGATAATATGTTCGCTTAATCTGTATATGTGCTCTCATGAGCCTTATGATTCTCTGTGGTTTTACCCTATTTTGTTCATCAGTGTCTCTGATTTTTACTTCTTCCGCCTATGTCATGTTTATTATATTAATTCATGCTATGTTCTATGTGAATCCCTAATTTTGTGTGATTTTACCCTATTTGGCTTATTTGGGTTTCTAATTCTTGCCTGTGACGACCCGACCCATCGTCTCATGAGTTACCGCCCCGTTTTCCCCATTTCCTATTTCTTTATGCTTCATTATCAGTTTTGGGTGTGAACGAGTTGATTTGGATTGGTTTTAGTAGGAAATGAGACACTTAGTCTCTTTAAGGAAGGTTTGTTTTGGAAAAGTCAACCGGACATTGACTTATGTGTTAGAGGGATCAGATTTGAATTCCAATGTTTTGGTTAGCTTCGGGGGATGATTTGTGACTTAGGAGTGTGGTCAGAAGTAATTTTGGATGTCCGGTGTAGAATTAGGCTAGAATTGGCGAAGTTAGTATTTTGGCGAATTCCGGTTGATAGGTGAGATTTTGATCCAAGAGTCAGAATGGAATTCCGAGAGTTGCTCTAGCTTCGTTAGATAATTTGGGATATGTGTACAAAATTTCAGGTCATTCAGACGTGGTTTGGTCGGGATTTTGATCGAAAGTGTATTTCAGAAGTTTTTAGAAAATTAGGCTTGAATTCGATGAGTTTTGGGTAATTTGATGTTGTTTGAGGTGTTTTGATGATTGGAAGAGGTTTGAATAATGTTATGAATTATGTTGGCATGTTTGGTCGGGGTCCCATGAGGCTCGAATAAGTTTTGGAAGAGTTTTTGGAAGATTTTTGTCGTTTGAGCATAAGCATGTAATGATCCAAAAGTCCATTTTTAGTTCTAGAGATTGAAATTTTATTTCGAGATTTCCCGAATTTAAATAATGAATTATAGGAGTGATCTGAAAAGTTTGGTCTAATTTCATCAAGTCGCGATTGGGTTTTTGACATGAAACATGAGTTAATTGTTTAACGAGCGAAATGGATATCGCACTGAGCAAACGAGCTACGAATTGAGTTTCAATTGAAGGACTATGTTTGTATCATTATTTGTAACTCATAGGAAAAAGAATCATCGAATTTCGAGTTCGTATGATGGAGTTAGAGCCATTTTAGTAAAAAGAAAAGTGCTGCAATTTCTTTGGCTGTTGCTGTATTTTTTAGCAGTGTGAATAGTAACCGCGCGGGTGAACAGTGACCACGCGCGTGAATAGTAACCGCACGTGTGAACAGTACTTCCGAAAAATTCTGGGCAGTGAGTTTATAAAACACTTCATCCGCGATTTTGGGTCATTTTTCCTCCATGATTGATCATTTTGAGAGCTTCTTGGTGGAGATTAAAGAGGGATTCAAGGGGGAACGACTTGAGATAAGTTTCTTGGACTTAGAACTCGTTTTTATTGTGAATTCCACCTAGAGATTCATGAAATATAAGCCTACAAATCAAGAACTAGGGCTTGAATTTTGAAACCAAACAATTAGGATTTGATGGGTCATTTGAACTCGGATTTGGGAGTTCTTGGTATGTATAGACTCGTGGAGAGACAAGAAATCCGGTGATGATAATTTTCTAATTTTTCGAGACGTGGTCCCGGGGCTCGGGTTTTGTCAAATTCGTGAATTTTGATATTTTTGATTGCTTTCGATTGGGTATTGTCTCTTTAGCATAATGCGACATATTCGTTGTGATTTTGGGCAGATTCGTCGCACGAGGAGGGTAATTTGAGAGGCAAGGGCATAGCGAGCTAGACTTTGACCGTCTTGAGGTGAGTAATTGATGTAAATGATGTCCTGAGGGTTTGAAACCTCGGAATTTCACATCATAACGCTATATTGAGGTGACTTGCATGCCGGATAACGGGCGTGGGGTAGAGCACCGTTGGGGATTGTGACTTGGTCCGTCCTGAGAGATGTTTTTACCGTGTTTTCTACTTGAACTAAATTGAGAATCATCCTTACTTGGATTTAATTGTTACATTTGGGCTTCTTGCCAATGATTTGAATCCTTCAGGGATTGATATCACTGCTTTCGCATATTTTGCATATCATTTGACCTCAGTCCAAGGTTTTAAATACTGTTTTGCAAACTCAGCCATCTTTCTAAGATTTAAAAACTTAAATGGTATTTCTAAATGATATTTCGGGCTGAGAACTACTGTTTTACAAATGCCTAAGGGGCTTATGATGGTTTCCGGACTGAGCATGGATCGGGCTGTGCGCCGTCGCAGTATTACATTGATATTGAGGCCGAGAGCCTGGTTGAGTACATTGATATTGAGGCTGAGAGCCTGGTTGATTATACTGAGATTGATATGAGGCCGAGGGCCTAGATTTGATGCCACGAGATGGCTTGATATTGCGCTTGGGCTGTAGGAGCCCCTCCGGAGTCTGTACACCCCCCTGGTGAGTGCAGTCGATGATAAATAAATGGATGGCTCGGGCTGCACGCCGCAGTGGGTACTAGAGTGTACCATCATATGCATTGCATAGCACTCATGCATTTGTTTTTATCTGTTATACCTATCTCAGTATTGGGTACTCTGACTTAATTGACTTGTTACTTCACTATTTGTTGTTCTAAACTGCCAGTTATAGTTTACTTTGTATTTTCCATGATTTCTTATTCTCAGCCTTTATTTATGTTTATTACTCACTAGGTCGGAGTACTCACATTACTCCCTGCACCTTGCGTGCAGATCCAGGTACACCACAGGCTAAGTGAGGAATTGTTTAGCTGAGCAGGCAATATCCAGGAGTATTGAGGTAGCTGCATGGCGTTCGCAGCCTTGATCTCTCCCCTCTATCTCTATCTTTTATTCCGTATTTTTCCTAGACAGACTTGTAGTAGGTGGATATTCTGTATTAGAGGCTCATATTCGTGACACCGGATTCTATTGGGCTATGGTGTGATATTTTAATTGAACTTCCTTAGATTTTTATTATTAATTATACACTTGTATGTAATGACTTAGTAAATTCTCTGTGATATTTATCTATAATCTGAATAAGAATTTGGGATAATGTTGTTGAATGGTCGGGCTTGCCTAGCAGTGTGTTGGGTGCCATCGTGACCGGGGTTGGGGTCATGACAACTTGGTATCAGAGCCTAGGTTAATTGGTCTTGCGAGTCATGAGCCGGTATAGTAGAGTCTCGCGGATCGGTACGGAGACGTCTGTATTTATCCTTGAGAGGCTGTAGAACCTTTAGGAAAACTTAACATTGTTGAATTCTTATCGTGCGTCCTTGATTCATCTTGAAAAAAAACTTTTGAAATTCCTTCCATGCGTTCGTATGTGCGCATGGGCGCTCAGTATTAGATGTGCCTCGATGTCTTGTGATTCCCCAATCGAGGGGCGAGGTGTAATCTCTGTGAGTTTATGGTGGGCCAGTCTAAAGGACTTGAGGTTGGATCTTTGCCTATGGCTGGAGCGCCGAGGTGCTGATTGTGTAAACAAGTGTTTTTGAACTTATATGTTCGGTAGTGTCCCCGTTAGTGGAAATGATGGCTGTGGCTATGTGAGGAGTATGTTAGTACTACGAGGCGTATCCATATGAATTGGAAGCGACGAGAAGGGGTTTGTTGAATGATGGAAGAATTAGTAGATGCTTGAAGTCTATCTTGATTCAAGTTATAGCCCGAGTTATGGGCGTTTGAAGAGTTTTTTCATGACTCCTAGTTGGGAGTGAAGTAAATTTCATGTTGCGGTATGAGTACAGACTCAGGAAGATCAAGTGACTGTGTAATGCTTATGGCGGTGGAAGGTATACGAAAATGTTATATTGAGGCGAAGCAGGTGGGTTATCTCCCGTGAAGTGTGCTGAGGCGGTGTGATCCTCATGTGAATGACAGAAGATCTCATGTGCAAATGAATTGTAAGTGTTGAAGTTTGAAATTTTTGGTTCACTTAAGAGAGTGAGTTTAACTGTTGCGATATTGCCAAAGAGTTGAAGTACTAGATGAAATGTGTTTACACAAGCTTACAGAGGATTTGGGTTTAATCTCACTATGGTATTGAGGCAACAATGGAGTATATGCGTTATGAGTATAGTATGTTGTGATCTATGGCTTCGAGCCAAGTTGGGGAGCTTGCTATTGGTTAGCGGATTGTGCGGTTATGTACTATGTTAGTTCCGATTTGATGCATGCTGGTGAATCAATTCTGGTTGTGGAAATTGGGCCGAGAATGGCACGAGTGAAGGAAATTTTTTGACAAGATGTCATGAGCTCGGATGAGCAAGAGATAAGTTTCGATGTTTACTGTAAGTTGGTATTGTCTTCAGCGTCACCTAAGATCTGTGTTTTGTAAAAAGGGTTTTGCATCCTAGTTAATGATTCTTGATCGCTCTTTAGCGTTAGTGCGACCGGTGGTTTGGATGTACGCTTCAGATATTGTTGTGGTAGGTTGTGGGAGTGTGTCCCACGGGAAGATTATATAAGTATGGCATGTGATCACTTGATTGATTAAAGACGTAAACCAAGTATGAATTTTGCAACAATGTGATGTTGAGTATAGTTTTCTATATGCTATTTTGTATGCCTTGCTTCTTGTTTTCTAAGGAAAGTCCGTATTAGTGCGTGGGATTGGTAATTCCTTCCAGAGTTCGTTTTCCTTTTTTGTATCGCGTTCGAATTGGTAGCCTGTTGGCATATTGGGGCATCATATGCGGCTTTTGATTATGTCTGGGGTGGCTTATTGCCTAAGCAGTTCGTAATGGGTGAGACGCGATCATTGAATTCGAGATCAGTGCAATCTAAGTATATGAAGTAAATTAAGGGGTTAAGACCATTGTTTGGTTCAGAATGAGGTGATAGTTCTTGCCAGAAGTATAGACCCAATGAATTGTTGATTCGACGGTGTTATGAATTTATACAGATCTCATCTGTCGTATCGATATTGTAAGAATTTGAACAAGACCTATGTATGTCATGCAGAGCATGGGATGTGTAATGATTTTTCTTCTAGATGGGATCAATGGAAGTTCTGGACTAGTTGAGTACGTAAACGTTCATGGTTCAGAAAGGAGGTGAAGTCCTCATGTTACCTTAGTATGGTATGGTATATGCGATATGTTGTGAAGGGTTGAGATTTGCGTGTGTAAGGTTACAGTTCAGTTCTGAATGGAAATTCATAACATTCTTAGGTGGTACGGGCAGCTTTAGGTGATTAGAGAAATGAGCTTCAGATGATTAGGGTGAATGATCTTCAGATGATTAAGGAAATGGTATTGCTAATTGGAAGTGATTTGATGAGAGTATATGTCTCAGAAAAAGGTAATGTGATTAAACTGATGATATTTCGGTAGTATTGCGGCATGTTCTTGGTGGGTCCACTAGTGGTATTCAGGTTTGCTTGGTAGCACAGGGAAATTTTGAGTATCTGTCGTGGAATGATTGGGTATCAAAGGTGTGCATGTATTCGCACGGTGGAAACTGGAATCAGGTATGATGATTTGTGTGCCATATGGAGTTGGAGACTGGAGTTCTCATGTACAGGCTAGGTTGTGGTGGTGGATCGTATGTATTCGTCACCGTTTAGCGGCAATCGGGATTTGGAGGCTTGAGTGGATCTTTGTTTGCTGCTATGTTAGATTTTGGATGTGATGTCGGAATTCAGACTGGTTGTCTTAGTGTTGAGTGATTCTAAACTATTGCGCTACGGGAAATACCGAAAATGCCACGGGTTGAGTGATGAAGTGCATTGGATTATGTTCTAGCAGAGTGGTTTATATTTCAAAGGACCAGCGGATGGTTGAGAAGGATTGCTTTCTTAATTGGGCATTTGTGATGGATGTCAGTGCAAAGGTTGCTATCATTAATTCAGTTCCGGTGTTGGGGGACTTTTCAGATGAGTTTCATATGGCTAGGCATGTCGCCGAGCGAGGTTATTGATTTCGATATTAATTTGGTGCCGGGCACCAGATCGTCTGGCTCCAATAGGAGTTGTAGTAGTGGAAGTCAAGCGGGATGAGTAATTGGGTGTTGCTCGGTGAATAACGTACCGGTTATGTTCTATCAGGTTTGCGTGGTGTGTGTTATTTGTTTCACCATGGGTGTAATGATTTGCTTTGGCTCCAGACATCAATTGAGAATGGTTGTCGATTTCAAGCATAGTGACTTGAGGTGTTTCCTGTGGAGTAGTATTTGGATAGGAACGCGCGTTGCAGCAAAGCTCTGTGGAAACATGACATTGCGGGTCAAATTTGTATGTCCTGTTTCTATGATGTGAGACAGGGTCTCATCCTTGTGTTGTGGCAGTACTGGGGAGTTTGAGGTACAACTCTCTCAGTTGAGTCATTTTCATGAATTGAGTATGTTCGGACCGTTTCTTATTGGTGCACGTATTATGCAAGTTGTGGCTTAGGCATGTATTGATGTGTCATGTCACCTGAGTAGTGTGTTTGGTCAGAAGAGATCGTTGAAATCATTAATGAATGCGAACGGATTCGATTTCAGTATGTGTGATGGGTAAATATTGAGGTTCGGTTCAAAATTTGCTATGGTAATTACCAGGAGAGAAATGACTTCATGAATGGTTGACATAGGAAATGGTTATGATTTATTGTGTGTTTCCTTTATCATTAGCAGTATGTGAAAGTGTTGGAATGAGGCTTTAGTAGTTAAGAGGTTTCCTATCGATATTCGATTATTATGTGCAGCTACTGTGAATAGAAATTATCGTTCCGAGTGTTTGAGTTATGTGGTATATCAGATAATTGCACCTGATGTTGCAGGTATGGGTTATTATAGCTGGTTCGGGCTTATTCTGAGTATGGATGTGAAGTTTTAATCTTGTGTATGATTTCGGAAGGTGCAGTGTGGTTCTATGGTTTATGGACTAGATGGATTGTGAAATTTCAGCTATGTTGTGTTATCGGACCTATGCGAGATAGGGTAGTGTGGGATCACCAACATGTATATTCTTGGTAAAGTCTTTCAGCTATTGGTTGGCTTTTAGGACAACTCTGGGTACGCTCGAGGACGAGCGTTTGTTTAAGTTGGGGAGGATGTGACGACCCGACCCGTCGTCTCATGAGTTACCGCCCCGTTTTCCCCATTTCCTATTTCTTTATGCTTCATTATCAGTGTTGGGTGTGAACGAGTTGATTTGGATTGGTTTTAGTAGGAAATGAGACACTTAGTCTCTTTAAGGAAGGTTTGTTTTGGAAAAGTCAACCGAACGTTGACTTATGTGTTAGAGGGCTCATATTTGAACCCCGATGATTCGGTTAGCTTCGAGGGATGATTTGTGACTTAGGAGTGTGATCGGAAGTAATTTTGGAGGTCCGGTGTAGAATTAGGCTTGAATTGGCGAAGTTAGTATTTTGGCGAATTACGGTTGATAGGTGAGATTTTGATCCAAGAGTCGGAATGGAATTCCGAGAGTTGCTGCAGCTTCTTTAGGTGATTTTGGATATGTGTGCAAAATTTCAGGTCATTCGGACGTGGTTTGGTCGGGTTTTTGATTGAAGCTGTATTTCGGAAGTTTTTAGAAAATTAGGCTTGAATTCGATAAGTTTTGGGTAATTTGATGTTGTTTGAGGTGTTTTGATGATTGGAAGAGGTTTGAATAATGTTATGAATTATGTTGGCATGTTTGGTCGGGGTCCCATCAGGCTCAGATAAGTTTTGGAAGAGTTTTTGGAAGATTTTTGCCGTTTGAGCATAAGTATGTAATGATCCAAAAGTTCATTTTTAGTTCTAGAGATCAAAATTTTATTTTGAGATTTCCAGAATTTAAATAATGAATTATAGGACTGATCTGGAAAGTTTGGTCTAATTTCATCAAGTCGCAATTGGGTTTTTGACACGAAACTTGAGTTAATTGTTTAACAAGCGAAATGGATATCGCACTGAGCAAACAAGCTCCGAATTGAGTTTCGATTGAAGGACTATGTTCGTATCATTATTTGTGACTCATAGGAACAAGAATCATCGAATTTCGAGTGCGTATGATGGAGTTAGAGCCATTTTAGTAAAAAATAAAGTGCTGCAATTTCTTTGGCTGCTGCTATATTTTTTTAGCAGCGTGAACAGTAACTGCGCGGGTGAATAGTGACCACGCGCATGAACAGTAACCGCACGCGTGAACAGTACTTCCGAAAAATTCTGGGCAGTGAGTTTATAAAATACTTCATCCGCGATTTTGGGTCATTTTTCCTCCATGGTTGATCATTCTGAGAGCTTCTTGGTGGAGATTAAAGAGGGATTCAAGGGGGAACGACTTGAGGTAAGTTTCTTGGACTTAGAACTCGTTTTTATTGTGAATTCCACCTAGAGATTCATGGAATATAAGCCTACAAATCAAGAACTAGGGCTTGAATTTTGAAACCAAACAATTAGGATTTAATGGGTCATTTGAACTCGGATTTGGGAGTTCTTGGTATGTATAGACTCGTGGCGAGACAAGGAATCCGGTGATATTAATTTTCTAATTTTTCGAGATGTGGGACCGGGGCTCGGGTTTTGTCAAATTCGTGAATTTTGATATTTTTCGATTGCTTTCGATTGGGTATTGTCTCTTTAGCATAATGCGACATATTCGTTGTGATTTTGGACAGATTCGTCGCACGAGGAGGGTAATTTGAGAGGCAAGGGCATAGCGAGCTAGACTTTGACCGTCTTGAGGTGAGTAATTGATGTAAATGATGTCCTGAGGGTTTGAAACCCCGGAATTTCACATCGTAACGCTATATTGAGGTGACTTGCATGCCGGATAACGGGTGTGGGGTAGAGCACCATTGGGGATTGTGACTTGGTCCGTCCCGAGAGATGTTTTTACCGTGTTTTCTACTTGAACTAAATTGAGAATCATCCTTACTTGGATTTAATTGTTACATTTGGGTTTCTTGCCAATGATTTGAATCCTTCAGGGATTGATATCACTGCTTTCGCATATTTTGTATATCATTTGACCTCAGTCCAAGATTTTAAATACTGTTTTGCAAACTCAGCCATCTTTCTAAGATTTAAAAACTTAAAATGATATTTTTAAATGATATTTCGGGCTGAGAATTACTGTTTTACAAATGCCTAAGGGGCTTACTGTTTTATAGGTGAATATTCTGTATTAGAGGCACATATTCGTGACACCGGATTCTATTGGGCTATGGTGTGGTATTTAATTGAACTTCCGCAGATTTTATTATTAATTATACACTTGTATGTAATGACTTAGTAAATTCTCTTTGATATTTATCTATAATATGAATAAGCATTTAGGATAATGTTGTTGAATGGTCGGGCTTGCCTAGCAGTGTGTTGGGCGCCATCATGACCGGGGTTGGGGTCGTGACAATATGTTTGTAATCCGCTTGTTCTCATAAATTTGTGTCAATTTCTCCTAAATAAGTACTATTTGCTATTTTTGAATCTTTGAATCTCTGTGACTGATCCTTCACTAATTTCTTGTGATATTCTCTACTGATTTTAACCTTTAAGATATTTTCTTACCTTAATATATGGTCGAGCATGCTGTCAACTGATTCTTAAGTATTTTCCTTGATTAGAATCTGCTGAACCTAGTCTCTATTACATTTTGTGTACTTGTAGTATGATGAAAATATTTCCTTATTTGTTATATTCAGCCTTATGTGATTTCCTTCCTTATTTAGTATTTGCCTGTTACCGTTTAAATTTAACTCCTTAACTAAATGAAGTACTTATACTGATTTGATTCTAATTAGTACATAGTTTCGTAATTACTATTGAACTATAATTCTTGCCTTATTTGCTACCTATTTTCAAACTATAAGTACCTTGCTCTTTCATTAGCACAAAGACACGAACACATTGGTTCAAAAACTCTCTCTCACACAAAAACTCTCTTCTGCTCTCTTTTCTCTGGTTACTTGCTATTGTTCTAAGTCAGCCGGCTGCAAGCCAAGGCTGATTACTCTACTCTCTTGCTCCTCACTTTGTGTTTACTACCTTCTTTACTGGTATGTTCTGATTTCAATTCAAGTTCCAAAAACAATATGGTCCTTTTATTACTTCAATTCATCCTGTTTCTGTTATGCTTTTACTTATGGTTTTGCTGTGAAACCTGTAGTTGATATGTTTACATTATTAGTATGTTATGTACTCCCCTTCCTTAGGGTCAGTATGAATATGTTACCCCATCTATGTAGTCTATCTCCATGTGATCTTGCTCTATCTGGTTTCTGGTATGAATCTCCTTGTAAAATAGTCTGCACTCCTAAACTTGTATGATTCTGAGATTGATTTTAAATTATGTTGATCCTATACTGAACCCCTTAAGCATTGCTGACTATGTGACTATGTCTAATCAATGTTTCTGAGCATATCTGTACCAATTCCAAAGACTTCTGCCTGTTATGTGTTTACCATTATATATGTGCTTTCCCTGTCCCCAATTCCCATTTACCCCTGTGTGAAGGCTTGTGGTGCTAAACCTGTCTTGGTTCTTTGTTCTATGTGTGATGTTAAACCTGTTTTGGTTCTGAGGTTGGTCTGTTGTTTGTTGATTGCCCTACTCTTTTCAAAACTGTTTTTTTTGAATTACTACTCTGTTGTTTTACAAAACTATTTTCAAGTCTCTTTTCAAAATTTTTTCCTACTTAAACTTTTTTTCAAAACTATGTCAAGCACTCTCACTCTATTCTTAGATCCCTAAGTTCTGCCCCTCTAATGTGTGACTACTTAGGGATCCCTATGAGATCCCTCTGAACTCTGATGCATTAAAGCTGGCCCTTCCACACTGCACTTACTCAAATATGGTTGTGAAATTTGGGTGTGAGCACTTCCCGGGATCCCTTGAGGTCCTTAGGGAACTATGACACACACAGATATTAAGAAAGGCTATGAAACAATCTGAGCAGTTGAGGTTTTGGAAATCTGGGCTTACTTGTAGGCTCCCTATAGTGTAACTTCTTATTTTTCTTTATCTATTAATGTAATTCATTCAATGTTGGTTTGTAATATTCATTGTAAATGAATATTGGGGCTGGTTGGTGAAAAAGCGGAGGGTAGCTATACATGTTATCAAAGGGTAGAAAATATGCTTTAGGTTTATATTTTTTTGTATGTGCATTAGAATTCATGTTTAGGACCAATACATGCAAAGCATATCATGCATTAGATACCATGCTCCTAGGTTTCATATATACTGTATTCAGCATCTCATTTGACATCCTTATTATCACTTAGAAATCCTGTTTCTAGGATAAACGACAACATTAAAATAAATTGTTACTTATGCATATTTTGAAATCATGTTGTAACCTACTGTACATTTAGAAATCTTGCTTTAGGAATTCTGTATATAAACCATTCTGAACCTTATATGTGCATATTAGATACCATGTTTAGGATCTCATTCATACTCGCTCAGTCACACCTAGTTAAACTACTAATACATGAAAAAGGATATAATACAGTCTCACATCTAATTATCAAGTTTAAGTAAAATTGGTAATAATTTTGTATCTTGTAAAACTTATAACAACATGCTTTAGGTAAAATATCTCCTACCATGTTTTAATAGTTCTGGTAACAATTGTGCATTATCTCATGCCTAGGCAAGCCTTAGGTAATCAAATTTCTTATAAAACTGGAAACTACCTCTTTGTGTTTACTGCTTAATGGTTAACAGGCTTAAAATCAGTAGGCAAACTGATTATGCCCCTGCTTCTAAGTTTAAAAATAATAAATCTGCATGTCTCTTGTGTTCTGATACTCACTTAGACATCATGTCTTAGGATCCTGTTTAATAATACTGCCCTTGTTTGTGTTTGAGTCGTGTTGTTTACATGCATTATCTGCGGAGGTAAACCTAGGCCTCTTATTTGCTCCTTCTTGCTTTTATTTGCTAAAGTCCTATGTGTTCTTGCTTGTTGCCTTAGTATTTTATCCTTTAAACCTTAGGGGTCTATCTAGAACTGCCTATAGGTAGAGGTCCTAATTTCCTACAGGACTACTAAGAAGGGACGCGTAACAGCACACATAGAGATCGCTAAATAACACTCGCTTAATAACCGCTAAGGGGTGGGAAGGGTAGATATGGATATGATGACTATGCACTAATGTCACGTATAGCCCCTCATTGAGGAGTGTTTACCGGACATTGCATGGGGTGATCCTGTAGGCTAACCAACCTAGGACCCCTCCTTCCCAAATTCCCTTTACTTTCCATGTATATACAATTTGTTTAAGCCTTTCTTTTGTCTCATTATTTGAGCCATGTAATGTCCGAAACCTGCTCTTACTTGTAATTATGTGTTTAACACTATTTATTTGTTAATGGACTAGTTCATAAGTATACGTTCGGCCGGGACCCACCATTGTTGACCGAGAGGGATGCCTAACCCCTTCCCCTCAAGGTTATTTCGAGCCCTTACCCTAAATCTCTGGTAATGCAAACCAATCCAAGAGTTAATCGCTCTGGGTGCCCTAAAGCACCATAATCCGTTAGGTGGCGACTCTTCAAATACCCAATTCCCAAAAGGAAATGAGTTATTACCCCCATGAATGTCGAAACTTGGACTTCTCTCCGCGGAGGGAAAAAAGGGGCGCAACAGCATGGCGACTCTGCTGGGGATATCTTAGGTTCTTACCATAACGAACTCTTTTTATGAATTAGTCCAAGCATGCTCTATCCTAAACCCTTTCCCCTTATTTGAATTTAACTGCCTATTTTAAGCATTTATGTTTCTTTTATTCATGAAACTTACTTGTCTCTTTGTTTTCTTTTTCTGTAACTGTCTTTCAATTATTTAAATACTCTATTTATTTTTCCTACGTGCAAATACTTGACTACGTGCTTTTATTGCTGCATATATCATGCTCCACATCATATTCCACTCGTGCACATCAAATCCTATAGCAACGCTTAATGAGTGGTTGCACTCTCCTATTTATTACCCTTGAATTTGGAAAGGCTTATTTGCGGTGAAACCAGTCGATCAGCGGTGCAGTCGACGGTTCCGTGCCTTTCCCCCTCAAGTTGTCCGCTTGAGGGTACCAGTCTAGACCCCCATAGTAACCTTACTCTGGTCAAAATTGTGCATGCATCATGGTCAAACCTAGACGGATCAATATGTTATCCACATAATGATCCTTTAAGGTAAGCCTTATCCAAAAGTCCATCGGGGTTTCCATAATCCCAACGGACACAACCACGTTCTATGCATTAATTTGGAGAACTAAATGCCAATATGCTAATCATGAATGTATAAATAGTCGAGTCTGGTGGGGGAGAAAGGCCTAACCTTTTTGTTTTGTAGAAGATGAGGAACGAGGTCCCTAGCTTTGGTATGGTTAGTACACCCTCACTCTTTCTAGACTGTTGGAGGAATCTTCCATCAAGTGACCAAATCAATGAATGGAAAGAGAGGGCCGTCAAATCTAGCAAAACGCTGGAATACAGTCAGTTGGAATTGTAAGGAAAAGTGAGGAAAAGAGTCACTGATGGCCAGAACGCTGAGGGAAACGAAGGAGGACATTTGGCAAAGGCATTCTTACTGATGAACCTGCGCGAACTGGAGGATTTGATCGACAAGAGCATTCAGCCTAAGGAAGGTCCTTCTGGGACCAAATAGATTTGGTTTACTCGTTTTCCTAAATTGTAATAAGGCCAAGTGCCAATAGTGACTTATTTTTCTATTATCTTAGTGTCGTTTTGGGATTCGTCTATTTTTATATTATGAGATGAAGCATTTATTGGCATTTAAAGTTCTCCAAATTTATTTGTCGCAAGGCATACCTCGGGAACAATGAGGCTCCCAAATTAAGACACAAATTTACATTTTCAAAATATGTGTTTAAATACTGCAAACATTTCAGGATCTTCACTGATTGTTACATTTTTGTTTTATCTTATTTTTTATTATTCCCATCCCCTTAGGTTGGTTCACTCATACTGGCTTCATCAGATTATCACACCAGATCTAGAGGCCATTCACCTCCTCCTTCTTCAAGCAATAGAAAAGACAGAGGAAAAGCAAAAATGGACGACCAAAGTGGTATCCGGAAGGAGAATATTGAGAGCGCAGAAACCTTAGATGGCCGTAGTACTCCAGCCCCAAATGATCTAGTCCTGAGATTGGAACAAAAGATATTGGAATTGCAAGGAGAACTTGAGCAGGTTCGCAACTTGGCAAACTTGTCACTCACTCTAAATGTCCCCGACATCTACCAACAAAACATAAAGAACCCAGCACCTCCGCAGAACACACAAAACCAACACCCACAAAATCCTACCGCACCAAATCAATATGCTCCTCCACCCCAAAATCTCAATCCATTGCCAATACCGACTCCACCACAACATCACCATCAAATAATTCAGTGCCCACCAACCACCACTTACCACGCTCCCCAAAACACACCACAACCCATTCCTGATCCCCAAAACTCCACCAATGACCATCATTACACCCAAGTACCTGGCACCCATCAAAGCAACCCTATATACGTAGAAATCGTACCTCACTCCATCCAACCCATCTCCTATACACTGGAATCCTCTGAAAAGGACCTGCTCATTAAAAACATGGCTGAAGAACTCAAGAAGTTGACGAGCCGAGTTTAGGGTATTGAAGGGGACAAAGGAATAGAAGGTTTGAACTATGAAGACCTATGCATACAACCAGATGTGGAACTGCCAGAGGGGTACAATTCTCCCAAGTTTGAGATGTTTGACGGCACAGGAGATCCCAAGGTTCATCTGAGGGCTTATTGCGACAAACTTGTCGGGGTCGGGAAAGATGAAAAGATCCAAATGAAACTCTTTATAAGGAGTCTTACTGGGGATGCTTTGTCCTGGTACATCAGCCAAGATCCTAAGAAATGGTCCAACTGGGTAAGTATGGCGTCAGATTTCATGGACCGGTTCAGGCTCAATACAGAGAATGCACCGGATGTTTTCTACATTCAGAATCTTAAGAAGAAACTTACTGAGACTTTTCGTAAGTATGCTACTCGTTGGAGGTCGGAAGTGGCCAAGGTCAGGCCATCTTTGGATGAGGAACAGATGAACAAATTCTTCGTCAGAGCATAGGATCCACAATATTATGAAAGGTTGATGGTTATCGAAAATCATAAATTCTCTGATATCATCAAACTCAGAGAAAGAATCGAAGAAAGAATCAAAAGCAGGATAATAACAAATTTTGAGGCACTACAGGCCATAAATAAGGCATTACAATCTGGCGGCATATCAAAGGAGAGAGATGCTGGGGCAGTAATGGTGGCCCAAGGCCCGAAATCTCCACTTACATATCAAACACCTCTACCCATATATCAAATACCTCCACCTACATATCAAATACCTCCACCCACATATCAAACACCTCAACCCATATACCAAGCACCACCGCCAACATATCAACCCTCATTCCCAAATATTCCCAACCAACCACTGTCCATCACACCTATAACTCCCAACCATCCCATTTCCAATCACCTCTAACCCGCCAAAATTTTCCAAGACCAAGACCCAACTTCAACTGCAAGCCACCCAGACAATACACCACCATTGTTGAGCCCATCGACAAGTTATATGAAAGGTTGAAAGCCGCGGGTTACATCACTCCTGTTCCCATTGTAACATTAGAAAACCCATCCCAATGGGTCAATCCAAACAAAAATTGTGTGTACCATTCTGGTATGAAGGGGTACACCATAGTTGGGTGTCAAACATTGAATGATGAGATAGAGACGCTGATTGACAACAAGGTCATACAGGCAAAGGAATCCGCACCTAATGTCCACAACAACCCCCTCCCTGATCATAGAGGTGATGGTGTACATGTGATAGAGACGAACAAAGAATGGGAGCTTGAGGGGTCGATTGGGTTTATTCAAGAAAGGTGATGACTTTAAAGTTGCAGTCACACTTACTCTTATTGTGGTACATACTTAGTCACCAATCGAGGTTGAGGTAACTGTATCAGTTCCATTCGAGGTGGAGGTGGCTTCGTCTGCAGCCACCCCCGCTCCATTTAAAGTAGAAGTTGTCACATCTTTCACTGTGACAATATCAACCACACCTCCATTCAACTCAAAAGCAATACCCTGGGATTATGTTGTCGAGGCTCGGCAAAAAAGGAAGGCCAAGGTAGAAGAATCTGACGCCGCACAAGGAATGACTAGGACTAGAAGAGTCTATACGCCTGAACACTTAGGAGGATCAAGCAAGGATGCCACTACCAGGCGGCCCGTCATTGAGACAGGACCAGATGACCTGTCGAGGAAAGTACAAGAAAAGGAGTATTCCATCATTGACCATCTGAACAAAGCCCCAGCTCAGATATCTATCCTGTCACTATTGCAAAATTAAAAGGCACATAAGAACACTTTAATGAAAGTGCTGAGCGAGCTTATGTACCCAATAACATCACTGGTGGAGAAATGGACAACATGGTGGGGCAAGTATTGTAAAGTCATAAGATTACCTTTCACGAAGATGAACTACCACCTGAAGGGCTGAATCACAATCGGGCATTGCACATTACAGTGCAATTTGAAGATAAATTCATTGCTAAGGTCTTGGTTGATGAAGGTTCAAGCCTAAATATTTGCCCATTGGATACTCTGAAAATGTTGGACAAAGGTTTCCATGAAATACGGGTAGGAAGCATGAACGTGAAAGCTTTTGATGGGTCCCAAAGGGCCACGATTGGGGAAATTAATCTTTGCTTGAAGATGGGGCCAACTTGGTTCGACATTGAGTTTCAAGTGCTTGACATACAAGCCTTATATAATCTTCTATTGGGCCGGCCATGGATCCATGCCATTGGAGTCGTGCCTTCCACACTACATCAAGCCGTGAAGTTCGAATGGAATCGTTAGGAAGTGATCATTTACGGAGATGGGAGTAACTCCGTTTACACTAGTCAAACCATCCCATATATTGGACATAAAAGAAGGCTAGGAGGGGAAACCTATCATCACATTGAACGGGTCAATGCCATCAAGAAGGATAAATGGTGGAGCGGTAAAATAGAAAGCATATTGGCTTGGTCTGGATATGAACCTGGCAAAGGATTGGGAAAGAACCTCCAAGGTATCACCAAACCAATACAGTTGAAAAATCATGGTACCACTTTTGGGCTCGGATACCAGTACACATGGTAAGAATATAGAAATTGGTTGCCTCTATGGCATGGACCGTACTACCCTCTCGAGAAACCAGTGCCACATTTGGAACAAGCCTTTCACCAAGCTGATACGATATGTGGGACTACAGAAAAGGAAGCACTAGCTGAGTTGACGAATTTGTTCTTGGAGGATGAGGACATAGACTGCAGTGCCATAATTGAGGAGGAGGAGAAAGAAGGCCTCACCATTCAGACCGTAAAGAAGGGAGCCGTTCTCAGGAACTGGACTGCCACACCATCCCGAGCCCGCCGAGTCCTTGGGTAGCTTGGCAGATTTTACTTTTATAGCCATTCTAGGCATTAAAATTTCTAGTAATTTTATTTAAGATTTACTTGTTTCAAAATAAATGCTCGATTCATCGAGCCATACTTTGTCTGGATGATTTTTTTTAGTTTTAATCAAACCCATTTGCTCTTTATTATTCACTCCTATCCTTACACTTAGGACCTCACTGGTTCAAAATTCAAGTCATGGGCAACAACTCATGTTGCCATGCCCTAAGTCACCACTTACAAGCACATAGGGGTAATGGGGTAGGGAGTAAAGATTCACAGTAGAAACATGCAGTAGAACATACGCATATTAAGTTAAATATTGAACTCTACATAAGCAGTAAGGTAGCCATGGATATAAAAACTTTAAGTAAACACATTGGGGTGATGCTGAAACTAAAATTAGAACATACCAGTTTCAGCGAAAACAAACAAAGATAAAGCAGTAGTCTTGTAAAGCCAAAGTGCAAACGAGCAATCAGAATGCTATGAGTTTAGAAGAGAATTGTGAAGTCTGAAGTGTAGAAGTATTGAATTAAAGGTGTCCTAAAGTACAGAAGGGTCATGCCCTTTTATAGTGCAGAAAGAAAGTAGAAATAGGTAAGAAAATAGTTTGGAAATCAATTACACAAGGTCTCCATTTAATTAAGGGATTCTGATTTCAAACGGGCAAAATAATTAAGGAAAGGGGTCAATCAAATACTTTTCCAGAGTAGTATAAGAGGGGTAAATACATAGAGGTTTATTTAAGGACAAAGTCTTGATAGTACACGGTTTGTGCAAATAAGGAAAGGAAATCAGTTAACAGCTAGTAAATCAGAAATTGAGGATTCGTATGAATGAACCACGTCATAAAGATGGGAAGGATTTCAACTTAAGGAAAATCAGTACCAATCAATTAAACTTATTAAAAGGAATTCTGAATCAATCACAAGTTAGAAAACCATTTTGAAGAAAGATTCCTCATATATAAAAGCACACAAACACATTAAACATGAAGAAATTTGTCATGTTATTGAATAGAAGAGTCTAGTGTAGGAGAATCAAAATTGTGTGCAAACAAAAGAAGTTCACACTTAGTTCATAGACCCAGAAATAAGTCCGAAAGAGTCAAGGGTCCTCAAACAGAACCCTAGTTTGATCATATGACCAAACTTGGTGGAAACACCCAAATTTTAGGGTTTCCGACTCGAGTCAAATACAGAGATGAGGAGGAGGCAACAGGCTCAGAGATTTCTTTTCAGAATCTCATGAGAAAACAAGCAAATACAAATAACATTCAAAGCAGACAGAGTGTAAGAGCATAATGAGAGAATAGTCACGACAGTAAAAGACGTGTTTAGGAAAACCTTTTAGAAGGGACTTAAACAGAGTTCAGTAGAAGGCAAACAAAACTTAAGAACTCAGTAGGAAATACATACAGTAGAAGAACACAAAAATACCGGAAAAGCATAGCAAAAGATCATATAGAAAAATACAGCAAGATAAACATGTGAGTATGGTACAAAACACAGTAGAAAAACAAAGCACAGAAGAACATGTATAGCATAAGAAAGCAGTAGAAGTACATGCGTGACAAATACACACAAAGAAAGGAAAAGAAGAGTTTGAGAAACATTTTAAGCTTTTTCAGAAACCCTAAATCGGAAAGAAGTAATTTTTTGAAAGAAAAATTGGGGAAAACATTCAAAAACTCAAGTAGAGCACAGATATAGAACATATCTAAGAAATAATCAGAGAAAATCTCGAATAGCTTAGGGTTTCAGGGGAACCCTAAAACGAGAAAGGCTTTGAAAAGGTTCGATCTAAGTCGGAGAGGTTAGAACCATGTGTTGATACCCAATTTTTCTCTAGGTAATTTTATACCCAAAATATTTCCAAAATAGCATATATGTGCATATATCAGCACACCCAAGAGTTTTGGTATTTTTAATTATTTGTAAAACCAAGTTATTGCCTATTTTAATACCATAAATCCAATAATTGTTCCCAAAATTATTATTTTTGGTGAATAACTTGTTTTATCCTCATATTTACACCAAAAGACAATTAAGGTGATTTTTACATATTTTTACAAATTTGTTTAGCATTTTTAAAAGCTAAATTGCATATAATTGCAATTATAGCCTATTTTGTAATTGATAGCATCTTATAATTATAAAATTAACCCCTAGCATTTTTTAATTAATATTTATATGATATTTGTTTACCCGATACTTTTAATTTGTTCTTAAAATCGTTATTGCTATTTTTTATAAAACAAAATGGGAAAAGTGGCTATTTACAATCTAGCCTCAATTGTATTTCAATTTCAGCCAATTTGGAACCCTTAATTAACCCAACTCAGCCCCAAATTCGAGCCCAAACTACCCAGCCCAATTACCTTTAACCCGACCCAGCACCTACTCAATCGACCCAGCCCATAACCCCGTTCAATCTCGGCCGTTGATCACCTAGATCAATGGCCACCGTTGATTCTTTCCTTTTTAATTTCAAACGACCCCTAAACCTACCCCATTCCTTCAGAGACGCTGCCTTTGAATCCCTTCTTTCTCTCAACTCTCTTTCAACCCACCTCAAACCCTAGCCGCCGCCTCTCAATGAAACCCTAATCCATGGCTTCCCAGGCTCATCGGAGACTTGTACCAGCCTCTCATGGCCTCTACGTGCTCGTCTTTGAGGTCTTATGACCAGATCTTGAAGGGGTTTCGACCAAGCTTTTGCTTGATGACTGTTTTTCGGTTGTCTTCAACCTTTGTCCAGGCCAGCCATGGCTATTCGAGTTCGATCTTCGACTTTCCTGCTTAGATCGATAGTTTTCAAAGCCTTTCTCATCGCCTGGGTTTCTTACGAAATTCTAATCTAAGGTTCCTTCGATTTTATTTCAGATCTGCCCCGAATCTATATGTGTTTGAACTTTCTAAGCATCTTTCTCAAAGTTTCTTTAATTTTTTGCTTTCAAAACTCTTTATTATTTAATTAGGGTTTTATGTTAAGGTATTTCGAATCTCTTCTCTAATTCTCGACATGTTTTACTGTGTTTTGATTGTGTTGTTTTCTATCTGAGTTAGCATGTTTAAAACCCTAATTCTTGAGATTTTGTTTGAGTTTCTTAGTCTGTTTGTTAACATTCATTTACCTTGTTTTTCTATCTGAGTTAGCATGTTGAAAACCCTAATTTTTGGGGTTTATTCGAGATTTTGAATTTGTTTGCTTGTTTCACTTGTTTATCGCCTCTAAACCTGACTGATTTTGAAAACCCTAGTTCTTTGGGGGTCTATTTGAGTTCCTGAAGTTCTTCGTCTGTTGAAATTGCTCAATGTGATTCCTTTATTTCAACTCTCTTTTTTCTTTATGTGACTCTTTTCGTTCTGAGTTCTTGCTACCTGTCAAACTCGACTATGATTTTCACTCAACTCTTTGCATGCCTCTGATCCTTTTCTCTATTACTAAACCACTGAAACCTGACTATCATGCTTTGAATGCTTGCTCTATACTACTACTGTATGTTGTTTCTTTTTCCATAGTTTGGCCTCACATGTCTATTACTTGTGCATTCCTTTATATACTGAGTCCTTTCTGTGATTGATTTTCAAACTCATAACTGGTTTCAAAACTTTTTCCTCTTACTCGCCTGTCAAGGGTTAATTGATTCTCTTTCTTGGTTTGGCCTTACTAAACCCTTTCCAAAAATAAGTACAATCATGTACTTGGACTTAAATACCTATTTTATGATTTTACTGCTCATTTTATGGCAATAACCATTCTGCTTACAGACTGATTTTCTTTCCTTATTTTTGATCCTGTTAGTATCTGTTTGAACAATAATCCCTTGATTAAAGGGAAGTCTTGTGTTAATTGATTCTGATTGTGATCATGCCCATATTTGTGTTGAAGCTATACTTGTTTCCTTATTCTTTACTCGTTTTCAAAACTATAAATATCTATACTCTTCTCTTTCAGAGACACGAACACACACAGCATAAGTCACTACTTCTTCTCTCAAATACTCTTAGTTTTTCTTAAAAGCATTCGAGTTTTTCTCTGAACTCATAAGCTAGAGTCCTCTTCTCTGATTGTGCTTTGGCTGCAAGTATTCTGCTTTTCTTCCTGCTTACTTTTCTGCAACTGGTATGTCTCTTCTTGTTTAAATTCTGCCTCTCTCTTATGTGTTTATGCTTCAGTCTTCTCTTTGTTTATTTTACTACTTTTTGCAAGTTTGTTTATTCCTACTCCTATATGAATCCCCATCCTAAACCCTTTGTATGTTGAGTTATTGTTCAGAAAACATGACAACACTTGATATTGTTGTTCATGTATATGGACTGGACTCCCTGAGTCCTAAACTCTTTCAATCCCCATTCCCCTTTCCCTTTATATGTATTCTGAGCCTGAGACTTTGGTCTGGCAGTGTCTTAATCACTGTCCAGACCATAGTCTGACCTTCTATAGGTCTGTGCTCTTCTTTATTGGCTGAACAGGCCTGGTCAGGGGTGTGCCAGCCTATCCTATGGCTAGGCATGACCACCAGCCTGCCATGGCACTCCCTAACCCCCCTTTTGCACTTACACTCATTCTTAGAAACTAAGTTCTTCCCCTCTCTTGTGAGCCTTGCCTTGGGACCCCCTGAGCTCCCTCTGAACAAGGACACCTGAGGGCTGGCCCTTCCACACTACACTATAACTCTTTCTAATTAATATCTTGGGTGTAAGCACTGCCTGGAGTTCTTGAAACTCCTTGGATCTCTGAAACACCCTAGATAAGAGAAGGCTTTGGAAATCTGGATCTCGGAAGTGGTTCAATCTCATATTGTTAGATACTAAGTCTGAATTAGGCTGCTCGGGTGTAGTTGTAATTTCTGATGTATTTTTATTTCTGTCTTATTTTTCTGGTCTATAATAATTTGTATAAACTCGGGGATCTAGTGAAAAGGGGAGGGAATTTACTTTTATGCACAAAAGGGTAGAAACCATGCCTATAGGACTTTTACTGTTAATCTATGCAACCTAACAAGTAGAAACCATGCCTATAGGATCTAACTTTTTGATTTCTTCAACTATGCATATAGATACCATGCCTATAGGGATTTGCATTTATAATGACATTAGGCAAATCGTTAGGTTTAATGATAAATCAGCATATAGATATCATGTTTATAAGGCTGTTAACGTTTGAAAGGTATTAAAATCAGTAACTCGTAGAGATCATGCCTATAGGAACTTCAAATCAGAATTGCTTCACTCGTCTAAAGCAGTACTGACCCTTTTTGCTAAAACAAGCGGCTTTCTGCACATTTTCTGAACCCTTAAAACTTTTCTTGCAACCAAATCAGTGCATCTTTTTCCTTCTTGATAAATATTCTCAAATCAATGCATATTTTCTGAAAAAACTTACTGCTTTCCTGATAATTTGACAAACATTTTTTCAAATCAATCTAAATTCATTTCTTTATACTTATCTGATAAACCTTTTGAATCAGTCTGCAATTCAGTTCTTTTGTTAAAGCTCGGCAACTCTTTTTCTTAAAAAAGTTGTTTTCTGAAACGCGTTTTAAACCATTTTCTTTGTATTAAGTCTGTAATCTTTTCTGAAACTTATCTTATTCTACAACTCTTTTACAATCAGTAGTTTTGTCTCACACTTAAGGTAAAGCTGACTAATTAAAGTGGCTCAGTCTTTGACAACTGCATTCTAGTGAGCCTAATGCGGACTTCCTGTCTAAAAGTATGTGTTGAATCAATCCGCTTATCGCTTAATTTTTTAAAGACCAAACCAGTACATGCAAGACATGCTAAACTCTATGGCTTATCTGATTTAAGGAGGCTTACTTGAGCCTTACTTGCTTATTTGCCTCCACTTTACTTGTATTATGTGTTTTGATTGACGCCTTAGTATTTTGTCCTTTGAAACTCTCAAGAGGCCCCAAATCGCTTTCCCTTTAGGATTAATAGTCCTAGATGTCTCCGGGACTGATAGGATTGGGACGGGTACTAGCATGCAATAAGTAACGAAACTTTCCACGCTTTAATACCTTAACGGGGTGGGAACGGTAAAATATGGATATGATGAACGGTGCGCTAATATCACGTGCGACCCCTCTTTTGAGGAGTGATTGCTGGATATTGCATTGAAGTGATCCATATTAATCAAAAACCTAGGACCCCCTTCCCTTTATTTTCTTTCATCTCTTCTTGTAAAACTATTCAAATCCTTTTTCATAAATTTCTGCCCTCTCTACTTACCTTCAAAAGTTTTTAGCCTAATTGCAATGTTATATGCGAGTCCTTATTTGAGCCTTGATTGTTTACTTGTAAAGTCACAATTGTAACATGGACGGGAACCACACTAGTGGATCTTGAGGGGTGCCTAATACCTTCCCCTCGAGATAATTTCTAGCCCTTACCCAAACTCTGATTCTTCATCTCAAACCTTTCTTAAAGTGTCCTAATGCACTATAATCATTAGGTGCGACTCTTCAAAATTCCAAAACCCAATTCTCGAAAGGGAATAGAGTTTTCCTCCCAATGTCGTATACCCGATTTCGACCCACGCGTAGAAAAAGGGGGCGTCGACACCATGCTCAAAACATCATTGTACGCCGGAGCAAAACCGGTAATGGCCATAGAACCTTGGATCTGTAGAGATCTGAACGAACACCTTCGAGGTCAGACCTAGGACCTTCGAATACAAAGTGTTTGGGAGCAGAAGGAGATGAGTTTAGGCCATCCATGGCTTGAGATGTCATGGATTCCGGTGATCTTGAGGTAGAAGACAATGAGAGAGGCTAGGGTTTTGAGAGAGTTTGAGAGAAGAGGGATTTCAGAGGCAGCTGATAGAAGAGAATGAGGGGATTAGGGTAGTCATTGAGGAATTAAAAAGGTAAGGAATGATCGTGGCCGTTGATCAAAATGATCAACGGCCTGGATTAAAAGAGAGGGTCGGGCGGATTGGATAAGCGGGTTAGGGTCGGGTTAAATTGAAATTGGGCTGGGTAATTTGGGATTTGAAATTGGGTTATTTAGGGGATCAATTTGGGCTATAATTGAAATAGCCAGTTTTTCTCCCTTTTTATTTTATAAAAATGGTAACATGATTTCTGAAAATAAATTAAAGGTACTAAATTAATTAATAATATATAGATATTATATTAAAAATACTGGAACCAATTTTATAATTATACGCGTAATTAAATCTTAAAATAGGATAAAATTGCAATTAAATGCAATTTAACTTTTAAAATACTAAATAAATTCACAAAAATGTGCAAAAACTTTACCTTAGCTATATTTTTATAAATATGAGAATAAAATAAATTATTCACCAAAATGATAATTTTGGGAATAATTATTAGTTTTTGTACTGCTAAAATAGGGCAATAAATTGATTTAAAAATCTTTTAAAATTAGAAAAAATACTAAAACGTTTGGATATACCTATATATGAATACATGTGATATTTTGAAAGTACTTTGCATATATAAAATATACAGGAAAAATTGGGTATCAACAATGTTATTGCTTCGTGATTTCGTGCCTCGGACGATAATCTTGTTGGATAACCTTGTGGACAGCTTAAGGGCGAGGTTAGGGGTCTTATATAGTCGAGCTCTCTGGAATTATGAAGAAAGAGTCGACATAGGAAGATAAATATCCATTTTGGTTGAAAAGTCAAAAGGCGCTACTTGGCACCATCTCATTGGCCCTTTTTCAAATACTTATATCTTTTTATCCAGATGTCGTATGAACGAACGATTAAGAGAGTTGGAAACTACATTCTAAGATCTTCAATTTGGTATATAATATGTCCCAAAAAGAACTCATATAGCACACGAAATTTATTACTCAAAAAGCTTTATTACACGGCAAATCATTAGTCTTTTTTTCCGCAACTTAAATCCGATTTTTATCAAACTTTATACTTCATATACAAACATCATATATAGCTATATCATGGCTTTAAACTTATTTAAATCATGATTAACAAGTCTTATATTCATCTTAACTTGCTTAACACTTAGGCAGACTTTTCTTGTCCTTGTAGAAGGATTTCATCCTTTTTGAGCTTACATCAATTGACTTACGACATACTTTCAGGTACAAAAATATGGGTTGTAATAGTTTGAGCCTGGTGAGGCTAAGTTATACGGTATAGATTTGGTGCAGGATGCCTTGGACAAGGTAAAGTTGATCCAAGAGAGGCTTATAACAGCTCAGTCCAGACAGAAGAGTTACGCGGAGCAGATGGCGTGTGATGTATCATTTATGGTTAGTGAGAAGGTCCTCTTGAAAGTCTCGCCAATGAAGGGTATTATGAGATTCGGGAAGAATGGCAAGCTGAGCCCAAGGTTTATTGGCCCATTTGAGGTGTTGAGGCGAGTTGGGGAGGTTGCTTACGAGCTTGCTTTACCCCCAAGCTTATCGGGAGTTCACCCAGTTTTTCACGTGTCTATGCTTCGGTGGTATCATGCCGACTTGTCATATGTGTTAGACTTCAGTACTATTCAGCTGGATGAGAGTCTGAGTTATGAGGAGGAGCTAGTTACCATTGTTGATAGACAGGATCGCCAGTTAAGATCCAAGAGGATTTCAGCGGTGAAGGTCCAGTGGAAGGGCCAACCAGTCAAGGAGGCAACCTGGGAGTCCGAGGAGAACGTGCAGAGCAGATATCCAAATATATTCAGCACCTCAGGTATTTTTCTATGTTCGTTCGAGGATGAACGTTTGTTTAAGAGGTGGAGAATGTAACGACCCGACTGGTCGTTTTGCTTTTTAGAACCCTGTTCCCTTAAATAAAACTTTCCATGCTTGCTTTAACTAATTTATGACGTATGGGGACGGTTGGTTCTGGATTTGGAAGAGTTTGAGTTGAAATATGCTCATTTGATTCCTTAAAATTTTCTTAAAAGGGCTAAGTTTGACTTTAGTCAACATTTTTAGCAAATGGACCCGAATTTGTGTTTTGATGGTCCCGGAAGGTCCGTAGGAAAATATGGGACCTGGGCGTATGCCCGGGATCGAATTTCGAGGTCCCTAGCCCAAGTAATGAATTTTTATTAGAAATTATTAAATTGAAATTTTAAGGATTTAAAGAAACTAATTAATGATTGATCACATTGGTATCGGGTTCCTATGTTGGTTCTGGAGCCCAATACATGTCCAATTTAACATTTAAGACCTACCCGCAAAATTTGATGTCAATCCGAGTAGTATAAGTACATTAGGCACGTTAGAAGTGAATTTAAAAACTTGAAGTTCATAAGTTTGATTCAATCGGTTTTAGGGGGTGATTCGTAGATTTAGCGTTATTTCGGGTGTTTCGAAGGTTCGAGCGGGTCCATTTTATGATTTCAGACTTGTCGGTATGTTCAGACAGGGCCCGGGAGCCCCGAGCGTCAATCGGACGAGGCTCGAGTGAAGTTGGAAAAGTTGCAAAGGGCTAAAGCATCTGGTATCTGTCATAACCGCACCTGCGGTTGGATGGCCGCAGGTGCGAGACCGCATAAGCGGTCGCCCTCTCGCAGATTCGGCCAAGGCAGGCCAGGCCAGAAACCGCAGAAGCGGCTCAGAAGCGGGATCGCAGATGCGGTCCCCTGACCACAGAAGCGGAAATCGCTGAAGCAGCGAGCTTCATTGAATACGGGTCCTAAGTCATTTTTGCCACTTTTCACTCCTCTTTTGGGCGATTTTGGAGCTTTGGAGAGAAAACTTCCACCTAGCACATTGAGGTAAGTTTATCCCACCTATTCCTAGTTTAATACTTGTGTCTTAGGTAGATTAAACACTAGGATTAAGGTAAAATCATGGGGTTAGAGCAAAACCTAGGGTTTTGACAAAAGTTAGATTTGACCACGAAATTTGCTATGAAATGAATTAGAAATCACATATTATTGATCCTTAGGTTATAGAACAATTTTCTTCGAAAAATTTCGAAATCCAGGCATGTGGGCCTGGGGTCGGATTTTAGGAAACTAGAGTTAAGGGTTGGGAAATTGCTTAAATAGCTAGAATACGATCTTGTGAGCTTATATTGACTAGTTCCTACCTCATTTAACTAGCTTTGGATCGTTCGGCTCCAAATTGAGAGTTTGGGCTCGTTCTTGGCATTGGAAGTATACTTTGGAGCGAGGTAAGTCTCCTTTCTAATCTTGTAAGAGGGAATTGTTCCTATAGGTGTAATAATTGAATAAATTGCTAATATATGTAGGAGTTACGTACGCACTAGGTGATGAGAGTCCGTGAGTAGCTACTATTATGCTAAGTCCGGGTAGTCTAGGACCCAAAAGCATGCTCTATGTGATATTCTTGTAACTTCATGTTTAATTTGGATTTGTATAAATCATGTTGATTAGGGTAAATGATACTAGTAAGAGGAACATTATCTTTCTTGGCCTTTAAAAGAGAAATTGATTATTTCTGTGAGTAACTGTTTCCCAGATATACACTATTTTCTGCTTGTTGTTGTGTTATTTCTATTTGATCGCGTCGCATGTTTGATTCGCGAGCGGGGTAATAGATGCATCTATGGTTCGTGTCGTTCGACCCTCGGTAGTGCATAATTTACTTTTATGTTGGATCGGGCCGTACGACCCTTGGCATTACTTGCGCATGTTTTACTTAGTATTTTTCTGCGGACTGAACTTCGTATATGCCTTGGAATGTAGATAGTTAACTATGATATTATCAGGAAAAAGGAACCATTATTTCTTGCCATGAAATGCTAATTAATTGTACTATCCACGCTTAGCATAAATTCTTTCTCATATTATTTGACCCTAGTAAGTATCAAGTCGACCTCTCGTCTCTACTTCTTCGAGATTAGACGAGATACTTACTGGGTACATATTGTTTATGTACTCATACTACACTTCTATACTTAATTGTACAGGATCTGAGGCAGGTACCTCTGGCTATCAGTCTGGTGCGCATTCCAGAGCAGATTTCGAGACTTCTACAGTGAGTTGCTTCCCTTCCAGTGTCGTTCAATAGCTAGATGGAGTCTCTCTTATTTATTTTTGTTGTCTATTCTATTTCGGATAGTAGGATAGATTGATTCTTTTATATATTCTACTAGTTGCCCACAACTTGTGACACCAGGTCTTAGCACACATATTAGTAGATTATTCTTTTGGGGATTGTATAATTATTTTTGGTACATTACTGGTTATCACCCATTCTAATCTTAATTTAAGGAATTATTGCAAGTATGTTGGTAAAGGTAAAATGAGAGCTTATTTGGTATTTTTTTCCGTGTTGACTTGCCCGGCAATTGTATTGGGCGCCATCATGACCTATTATGGAAATGGGTCATGACAGACCCCTCTGAATTTGTGGCAATAGATTTCAGAATAATGGAGAAGAATGCAAAGGCTAAGAAAATTCTTATCTATTGACTGGTTCCTGATGAGTACAATAACATTTCTATGTGCTCTAATGCAAAACAGATATGGGATGCACTCCAAACTGCTCATGAAAGAACAAACCAAGTGAATAGATCAAGGATAGAGCTAATTATGAGAAACTATGAGCTCTTCTCCATGAATTAGTCTGAGTGCATCCAGGATATGATGACTAGGTTTACTATAATAACTAATGAACTGAAATCAGTTGGAAAGGTGTTTAACTCAGAATAGTTGGTCAGCAAAGTTCTAAGGATTCTTCCAGCTTCATGGGAATCAAAAGTCACAGCAATCCAGGAAGCCAAGGAGCTGGACAAAATCTCACTTGATGAGTTGGTTGAAAACTTAAAGACTCGTGAAATGAGAAAGATACAACTGCGCAAGGAAGAACCAAAGAAGGATAAGGCCTTGGTTTTTAAAGCATCCGAGGAAGATGAATCTGATAATGTTGACCCTAACCTAGCAATGTTTTCCAAGTTCAAGAGGTTCATGAAGAACTCCAAAAGTGCATCAAAGAGAGAAACCAACGGTAAGCCTAAGCAGATGGACAAAGCTAATTATAATGGGTGCTACAAGTGTAGAAAGCTAGATCACATGGTCAAGGACTGTCCAATATGGAAAATTGAGTGGAGGAAAGAACGAGCTAAAAAGGAAAAACGGGAGAAGATGAGAGAAAAGGGTTCCAGCAAAGGAAAAAACCTAGGTAAAGGATTCACTGAAGCAATGAAGCAGGCTTCTTGGCATCATATAAGGATAGTGGAAGTGATAAAGAGGAAGAAAAGGAGTATAGGCTATAAGTCTCTATGTTGTATTTGATAAACATCATGTTTTGGAGACAGAGCCCCCAATACAGCTTGGAATGCAGATTGGAAGACCTCCTTTGATTGATGAACACCAGTACGATGAATGGAAGCTACGTATGGAAACATTTCTTCGGGCCACTGACTTTGACCTTGGTAATTTTCAGTCATGGACCAATTCTCCCGACCAAAAAAGGATAGTGAAAGTAACAAGTGCAACAAGAGAGAGAGGAATATTATGAGGAATATCGTCAGTTAGTTCAAAAAAATGCTAAAGCAAAGGACCTGGTCGACAGAAGCTTGTCCAGAAACACTCTCTTCAGAGTGTCCTTTTGCATATCTGCTCATGATATATAGAGAACCTTGGAAGCCGACTTTGGAGATGAAATTTTTCAAGTGGCATTAATGGCGATTGAAGAATCCCAAACAAAAGAAGAAGTAATAGGATTGATGGCCATGAGTAATTCAGAAACTAAAGATAAAACAAACGAGGTAAGTATCTCTAACTTGAAAGAAAACATTCATGCTATAAAAAACAACTGATGGCCATAATTGTGACCTTGATGAATGAAATGGATAAAATGAGTACTGGAAATGATCGGCTAATAAGCAATCTTTTATATGTCAAACTTGATCTCAAAGAGCTTGAATCTGACAGTGTTAATCTAGAGAAACAGGTCAAAGACCTTAAGAACCAGGTTCTTGAGCTTGCTTCTAAGAATGAGAAGTCTACTGATATACATGGTAAGGGAAAAAAGAGTGATCTACAGGATAAGCTTAAAAAGAAACTAAAAAGGGCTAAAGATAATCTTTATGATGCTGAATGCAGGAATAAAACCCTGCAGGAAAATCTAGAAAAGGCTAATTATGAACTCTCTAGACTAAGTAAATGTCATAGATCTTCTGATGCCTTGAATTGGCTGAATGAAAACTGTAGCTCTAAAAATTTCAAAATTGGCTACAGAAAACTTGTCTCTATGTTTGAGCCAAAGTATGTAGGAATTTCTGATAATAACATGTGCACTCATTGTGGAAAGGTAGGACACTGAGACACTTGTCCTGCCTTAATTCATGCTCAGTTTAGAAGCACCTTTGGTATTGCTATAAATGTGAAGAAGGAAGAGGATCCAAAAGTCAAGCCTCTTGTCCATACTAAGTGGATTAAGGTTAATAAGAAAATAGCTTCTAATCCTCTCCCCTTCTAGATAAGAAGAGATCTGATTCATCCTTTTTCCAACAAAAAGGGACCCCAAACTTGTCTGGATTCTCAAAACTAACTTATGTATTCTGGTGCAAGATAAAGTGAAATGGAACAATCAAGACTGGTATCTAGACAGTGAATGCTCAAGACATATGGCTGGAGAAAAGAAAAACTTCCTCTCACTAACAGACTTCCAAGGAGGGAGTGCATCATTTGAAATGGGAAAAAGGTCCAGATAACAGGTATTGACAAGGTTGGTAAGTCACTCTCTCATGCTACAGAAATATTATGTGTTAGGCCTTAAACACACTCTTTTTAGCATCTCTCAAATGTGCGACAAAGGAAATAAAGTAAAATTCAATTCCAAAATTTGCACTGTGATACTGATGAAATTGTGTTAAAGGGTAAGATACATAACAATATCTATAAGATATTGATTATTTCACGTCTCCAGAGTGAACACACATGCTTGAGTGTAGTGGAAGATGGTCCACTTCTATGGCATGGAATACTAGGACATGTCAGTCTCTCCCAACTCAACAAGTTGGTAGAAAAGGACTTGGTCATTGGTCTACCAAAGGTTGAGTTTTCCTTTGATAAGGTGTGTGATGCATGTGTTAGAGGGAAACATGTAAGTTCATCCTTTAAATCTAAAAAGGTTGTCAGTACCTCTAAACCTCTGGAACTCCTTCACATGGACCTATGTGGACCAATGAGAGTAAGGATTAGAGGAGGTAAGATGTATATTTTTGTGATTGTTGATGACTTCTCCAGGTAGACATGGACTCTGTTTTTGGATCTAAAGATGAAACATTTGATATTTTCTGTGTATTTTTTAGAATAATTCAACAAAAACTAGGTTGCAATGTATTAAGTATAAGAGCTGGCCATGGAACTGAGCTTGAAAACTCCAAATTCCTTGAGTTCTATAGCTCGCATGGTATTGACCATAATTTCTCTGCACCTAGAACTCTACAACAAAATGGGATTGTAGAAAGAAAGAATAGATCCCTAGAAGACATGGGGAGGACCATGTTGATTTCTAGTGGACTGCCTAAGAGTTTCTCGGCTGAGGCATTCAATACTACCCTGCTAAATAGATTCATGGTCAGATCCATTCTTGAGAAAACTCCCTATGAGTTACTTCGAAGAAGAAACCCAACATCACTCACCTGAGAGCCTTTTGGTGCAAATGTTTTGTGCATAATAATAGAAAAGAAGCTTTACGTAAGTTTAATGACAGAAGTGATGAGGGAATTTTCTTAGGTTACTCTCCATATAGTAAGGCCTGTAAAGTTTTTAATAAAAGAACTATGTATGTAGAAGAAAACATTCATGTTATCTTTCATGAATATAACAATTTGACTGAGAAAGGTTTCCAGGATGAAGATTATAACATAGGACTCACTGGTGATGGAGTTACAAAGGAATCTGAAACTTAGTATGAAGATGGATCCGAAGACGACAAGAAAATTGACAGTGATCATGAGGAACAAGAAAAAGAGAGAGCTACTTTGACTACTAACCAAACTAATGAAGCCACACCCATCGAACATGTTCCTTTGGGTCACTCCTTGTGTGAATCTTCTCTTGGTATACAGATTAGATCATAGAAGCATCAAAGCTCACATCCTCTTGAGAATATCATCTTTGATTAAAATGCAGGAGCGCAAACCAGGTGTTCTCTAAGAAATCTATGTGAACTCATAGCATTTCTCTCACCGTTTGAACCTAAGACCATCAAGGAACCCCTAACGGATCCAGGCTGGATTATAGCCATGCAAAAGGAGATAAATCAATTTGAAAGAACCAAGGTCTGACACCTGGTACAAAGACCCAACAACAGAACTATCATAGGTAACATATGGGTGTTTACAAACAAGCTCGATAAACAAGGAAATATCACACGGAACAAGGCCAGACTCATGGTTCAAGGATACAATCAAGAGGAGGGCATTAACTATGATGAGACGTTTGCACTTGTAGCTAGAATGGAAGCTATAAGAATGTTGATAGCCTTTACTGCTCACATGGAGTTCACCTTGTATCAGATGAATGTAAAGAGTGCCTTCTTGAATGATTATCTGAAGGAGGAAATGTTTGTCAAACAACCTTCTGGATTTGAAAGTGAAGAATTTCCTTACTCTATGTTCAAGCTGGATAAAGCTCTTTATAGACTGAAACAAGATCCAAGAGCTTGGTATGCAAGACTCTCAAAGTTCCTCCTAGCGAACAACTTTGTAAGAAGAAAGATGGACAACACCCTATTTCTAAGGAGCAAAGGGAAGAGAATATTCTAATTATACAAGTGTATGTGGATGGCATTATCTTTGGGGCTATTAATGAAGCAATGTTCAAGGAATTTGTTGAGATGATGGGAAATGAGTTTGAAATGAGCATGATGGGTGAATTTAACTTCTTTCTAGGGCTGCAAATCAAGCAAACACCTACTAGAACCATGATACATCAGCAGAAATGCATCAAGGAACTACTAAAGAAGTTCAACATGTGCTCCTCTAAGTCCATTGACACTCTCATTGCCACTGCAACAAAATTGGACCTTGATGAAGAAGGGAAAAGTGTTGAACAAAAACTATATAGAGGATTTAGATCACTATTGTACCTCACAGAAAACAGGCCTGATATTATATTCAGTGTGGGACTCTGTGCAAGATTTCAAGAAAATACCAAGGAATCTCACCTGAAGGCTGTCAAAAGGATACTAAGACATCTCAAGGGAACCCGTGACCTCTGCCTATTGTATCCTAGAGGATATAGGTTTGCTCTAGTTGGCTATGCTAATGCTGACTATTCAGGTTTTCATGTTGACATGAAAAACACTTCAAGAATATCTTATTTTCTAGGTTCTGTCTAGTGTCTTGGGGAACAAAGAAGCAAAACTCAGTGGCATTATCTACAGTTGAGGCTGAATATGTGGCAGCAACATCCTGTTGTGCTTAATTGTTATAGATAAGATAACAACTAATGGACTATGGTATTTTTGTTGATTGTATTCCCATCTTCTGTGATGACACTAGTTCAATAAACATTGCTAAAAATCGATGTCAGCATAAGAGAACCAAACACATTCATTAGACACCACTTTCTCAAAGACAATGTTGAAAAGGGAAATATCTCAATTAACTTTTGTAAAACTGAAGATTAAATTGATGATATTTTTACTAAACTCTGAGTAGGAATCACTTTGAAAGGAACAGAATAGAACTAGGTCTAATTAAATCTTCCAACTAGGTTGAACCCCAGTGATTGGCTAGAAAGATTATAATTAGATGTAGATAATTAAGTACAATGTGTTTGATTCAGCTTCGTGCTTGTATCAAGCACACACATTTGCTCGGAAAATCTGGCTGATAACTATGTTGCATGATACTAATGTGAAGTGCTAAAGCTTTATTGCATAAATAAGTAAGTATCTACCAAAGAGTTGTTCTTCGACTCAGGTACGTGCCATATTGTCTTAATTCACTAGGACTTAATTTCCTAAAATTATTGCTATGCTCAGACTTCTAATTTTGTTGGCATCACTTCCAGTTGTCTTCTAGTGAAAGAGTAAGGGGGAATCCTGGTACAATTAGAGTTCAATTACTTCTGAAATCCTAACAGTCAAAGTAACCGTTATAAGAGTCCCACTAGAACTCAAATTCAGTCACCTTCTCTCTTCCAGTCAAATTAGGAGTAATGTCTTTAAAAGGCCCTTAATCAAGAACCAATTCTCTCATTCTCTTCATCGAGTCTCTTATCTGATCACCATACCCAAATCCAGCCAAAGTCCCTCTAAAGCTAAACTATTAGCCAAGGTTGAAGCAAAATCCAAAATCATGAAGCCCAAATCAAAGAAAAGTGTCAAGTCATCAAGTGAACCTACACCAACACCTGCTCCTTCTCCTTTGATATCCTCCACTGTACCTACATCAACATCCCATGTTCCTGTTGCTCTCACCATCGCCACTTCCATTGCACCCCCCACTTCCAAACCAACCACCCATACATCTGAGATTACTATGAAAAATACCTCTAAGTCAACCAAGGTCAAGGCTACTCTAAGAAAATCTATCTAGAAAGTGGCTGATGCAACTACTCAGTTAGAGACAGTGGTCAAGAAAGCTATGGTTCAGGGGGAATCCGTACTAGTCATTGCTAATCAAGTATAAAATCCTCCTTCAAAATTAGATATTTTGGTATCCACTATAGATGCTACACCTTTAGACACTCTGCCACCCACGAGTGAGAAACCACAAGTAGAGGAATTCACTATAGAAAAGGGTGTAGGCAATCTAGGGAAAGAGGTAGATACTACTCCTGTGGTGCATATGGTTGAGGGGAAGGAAGTAAAGAACTAGTATAAAAGGAGGCATCTGATGGTCTTTCATTTATTTGGACGAAGAATGAGCATGATGATGGGGGTGAAAAAGAAGAAGAATCTGTGGACGGTCATGAGGAACATATTGCTCTAGACATAGCTAATAAAAAAGAAAAGAGTAAAAATGAGGAAGAATCTGGAGATGAGAAGGACACTGATACGGATGATAAGATAGGTGAACAAGTAAATAATTCTGTAGAAGAAGAAAAACATAGTGAAGAAGAAGACAAATCTGAGAGTGAGGATCAAGAAAAGGTAAGTGGGAGTGAAGGAGTGGATGAAAAAAGTGAGGGCGAGAGTGACAATTTGATTGAGGAATTTGAAGGCTCTATGACCATTGGGAACACTATCATAGCCCCTTCAGAAGAAACTAGTGAAGAGAAAAGGATTCAAGAACCTGGGCCTCTGTTAACTTCTTTCACTGGAGATGAAGAGGTTAGTAGTGATGAAGATGACTTGCCATTGTCTAAGGTAGGGAAGAAACCCATGAAGACTCCTATGAAAGCAACAAAGTCATCAGTCCCAACAAGGAAATGAGTGGCTCCTCCTACCAGGTCTCCTCTTACAAGGAGTAAAAGAAAGGTTGTTGATGAACAAGTCATTAAGGAGTCTAGAAGTGCAAAGAAGCCAAGGAAAAAGGTTTCAATTGTGGAACCTGTGGTTGAGCTGGATGGAGAAGATGAGTCTAAGTTTGCTTTGCCAGCTAAGGCCTCTACACCAAAAAGAATGTTTCCAAATTTACAAAAATTGCTACCCCTTCTACAAGGGCTAGTAGAGGAAAAAAAAGAAAGAATGTGCTAACTGTAGTTGATAGACTCACAGAGTTCAGGAACAGAAAAGTGCTTAATGGGAAGATTCTTGCAAACATTGATAAGAAGGGGATGGCTCAACTGGTGGAAAATCTTGAGCTACAGGGTTAGAAGCACATATTTGTCAAAGCCTTCCCTCCTGTATGTGTTCATGATGTGGTGGAGTTCTATGCAAATTTCAAATTTGATGGGAAGGTAGTCAAAAGTAATGAAGAGGGTTTAAAATGGAGTTTGATGCTGAGGAGATGTGGATGCTTCTGAACATCTCTTCTTTGGGATTTGACAATTACTTGAAGAAAAAGTGGTCAGCCATAGACAATGATGTTGACACTGGCATTGTAGTCAAAAGAAAATTTTCTCAAAAGTTTGAACAGGATGCTCCCGAGAAGGTGTACAAGACTGATTTGACTCCTTCCTACAAGTTGTTGTTTCATTTTGTCAATTCCTGCATTCTTTAGAGGTCTGAGATAAGGCATGAATTACCCTACTGGATATGGTTATAATGAAATTGCTTGAAACTGGTAGACCTATCAATCTCCCTAGCCTGATGATTCAGCATATGGCAAGAGCTGCAGACACTTCCAAGCCTAAGCATGTTATGCCTTATGGTTTCATGTTGACTAAGCTGTTTGACAAGCTCAACATTGCCTTGCCTGAGTTTAAGTATGGAAATCACAATGATTTTTTGGATGTTATTACCCTCAAGAAGTTTGGCTATGAGGAGATCAAGACTAGAGGACCCACATGATCTGCTATTCTACCTGGGAGCAGCAGGGCTGCAGAGCTTAGTAAGAGGTTGGAGTTGGCTGTTGAAGAGAATGCCAAGCTTCGTGAAGACAATGATAAGCTGAGAAAGGAAACCAGGCAACTTAGGGAAGAGCTCAGAAGAGATAGGGAAGCTCATACCCAACAGATTACCACTCTTGTGAAAGCATTGACCCCCTTTATCTCTCACCCATGAACTTTTTCCTTCCTAGTGTCCTTAGTTTCCTTTGCTATTCCAGTGATGCTTTATATTTTTTTCTTCCTTTTCTCTTAGTCTGAGTAGTTTGCAGTATACTTATTTTATTTTTTCCTAATGGTTTAAGACGAGGTTCTGGGCTTATTTTGGCACTACTAAATGTCTCCTTTTGTATTGTTTTACTAGTTTGTACAATATTGGATCTTCAGCCTAGTCTGTTTGCCTTGATGTTTCTTTAACTTGTGTTGTAGCCTGTTTGGCCTTGAATCTTACATTATTTGTGTTTTATCTGTCTAACATCTTTTTTTTTCGATGATGCCAAAAGGGGGAAGATAAGGTTATGAGGTTGTGGGCAGTGAATATACATGTCTGTCAATAGTATTTGTTGTGATTATCTGGTTCCGTTGCGTACAAAGTTTGTCATCATAAAAAAGGGGGAATTTGTTGAGTATTGAAGTTTTGATGATTAACAAAATGTGATTAAATGCAATGATTTAAAGAACCAGATCCTCAACATAGCTGCTTAACTGTTCTAAGAACCAGCTCCTCAGGTTAATGATTGTACGTCTGTACAAGACAGTAGCTTTATCTCAAAAGTTACTCAGGTCTGAGTTTGGTGGAAGAAGGTTGCTACATGTGATAAGGGTTGTTGCTCAAGAAGATACGAATAATTCAGTCAAAGACAAGAGTTCCAAAGCTTATGGAATCCTTGGAACAGTAGGAGTCCTATCAAAGGAGAAGCTGACTATGTATAGGACTCCCAGAAAATCTCAAGTCTATGCGTTTAAATACTATCTACTTTGGACTTCTATTTTTATCCTTTTACACATCAATTGAAGAGTCATATTTTTTTCACTCTAGTCGAGTACTTGTATTATATTCTTCTGGAGTCAGTCTAGCAAATGTGTTTTAGGAAATCGAGTTGTAATGAAGCATCACAAATAATTACTAAGTTAGAGTGAGTGTTTGCTTTACAAGTTAGAGTAACTTGTAAATCAAATAGTTGCAGTAGGAGTATTGAAGAGTATTGAATTACAATCTTGTAATTAATACATTTTTAGTTCATTATTCTAGTGGAGTTGAAGTTAAAATCTTACGTAGTAGGCCATGGTTTTTGCACCTTTTGAGCATGATAATTTTTCACGTAAAAACTGATGTGTTTACTTTATTGTTACTTTATTTCAAGTTTAAGGAACAAAATAAAAAACCCAGTTCTTTAGTGAATCATATGGGCACTCAAACTAACAACTATATCCAAGCTAATAGGTTAAAATATTAAATAATAAACACATTTAATCTCTGAATATAGTTGTTTTGCATGAATAATAAATCGAATAAAATTCTACTCCAAAAATATTTGAAAATGAGAAAAGAATAAAATAGTATAATGGAATTTTTGCAGTTTACAACAGATACCCGAGGTTGGAGTGAAAATAGCACGGGTTAGTCAGTTTTCGTGATCGATAATTGAAAAATAGCCAGCGTTTGCAAAGTCATTGAAAAATAGCCTCTATTTTGCTGCAATATGGAAAGTTACAGTATAATATAATGGATATTGGTGCACCTGTGTATGAACTTCCAGCATATTATGCTGGAACTTCAACACACGAAAAGTTCCAGCATAATATACTGGAGATTGGAGCACCTCTGTAGGAACTTCCAGCGTCAGTATATTATGCTGGAAGTCCAGTATATTATGCTGAAATATTTTTCAAATTTTAAGTAGTATTTTTGTTCTAATTTATCTCTACATGAAAAATGGCTAAATTTCGATTATTTTTAAAAATATGACTATTTTTCAATTACATGCTATTTTTGAATTTCACCCGCGGTTGGAATACCGGCCCAGTCTATCAATATGGGCCTAAACGTTGTAAGACAAGTCCCACTAATATCAATCAACTGGGCTACCATAAATAATTCCAGCTCCATACCCTGATTCTCTTCCAACAATTCCATTACGCCTCTCCGTTCGCTAAAAATCGACACAAAGGGAGGAGAGGATTTTTTGAGGCAAAAATCAATGGCCACTGAAGCACCGATAGAGGCGACGGAGGTTCCGCCGGCGTCAGCGACGGAGACGGTGGCGAAGCAGCCACATAAGCTAGAGAGGAGATGGACATTCTGGTTCGATAATCAATCTAAGCCGAAACAAGGAGCCGCTTGGGGAAGTTCTCTTCGAAAAGCTTATACTTTCGAAACTGTTGAGGAATTCTGGAGGTATACAAAAAATACAAAACACGAGATCTCTTTTAGATTCTTCTGGTTATATTTTTTTTGCCCTAATTTAGATTTTTTAATGAAATTTTATCAATTGTTTTATGAATTGGGTAATAGCACTTTTGATTCATAAGTTATTGAGAAATTCTGATTTTGTTCCCTGTAGCATTTAACTAAGCATATTTAACCTTTTATTCATTAAAATGTGTGTTTTTTGGTCCCATTACATAGGAAAATATGTTTACATTTAGATTAGTTTTAGAACTATATTACCCTTAAATATGAAGTAGTAGTACAAATTTAACATAACATATGGGTACTTAAATGATTTAAAAGTTAATAGTTCGTTAAAGTGGGTAGATTCACAAATAGAAGGATGAAAAGTGCACATTTTAATTAATTCAAGTTTAAGTATGCATAAACAGATAGCACAAGGACTATAACTAGAATATTTCAACATTTAAGGGTCAAAAAGAACACTCTTCCGTCCTTAATTAATTAAGATGCTTTCATGTTGCAATGTTATGTTGATGTAAGAGTATATGAATATGTTACCTTCACAAAGAGAGAGCACATGTCTTGGACCTACTTTGTGCTGGAAACATATTAAAAATTATACTTTCTACTACCTGCTCGCTCATATGAAACTCTGTTTTGGGAGTTCGAAAAAATATTCACCATTACGTTAATTATGGAGTATTATTTATGGAAAAGTTCCATTAAGAATATTGTCCTATGCATCTTTTGCAATTTTCAAGAATCTAAGTGCACCTAAGGGGGTGGGCTAGTGGTCAATGAAGTACGAGAAGAACCTTGAGATCTCAGGTTCAAGTTCCAGCGGAGGCGAAAAATAGTAGGTGATTTCTTCCAATTTGCCTAAGCCTTGGTAGGCAGAATACCCGATACCAGGTAGCAGGTACACGGCAGAAGCCGGACATCACGTCATAAAAAAATCAAGAATTTGAATTATTTAACAATCCAAAGCTTGTGATATGTTCTCTGTACACCTAAGTTTTTAGGTATCAATTTAGTATTTTCTTTAACCACCACTAATATAATTACTATACAGTCAAGCATTGTGCTATAAAACCAAACAGTGCCATTTTTATCTTAAATTTCATAATTTTCCATGTAATGAATTTACTGCTGCAATTTATCCATAGTTTGGATGTTGTGTGGCTTTATTTTAATTCATTAATGAGATATTACTGTTTAGAAAGTGTAATAGTTCCACTATGTGGGATTATACTGGGTTTGTTGTTGTAAAGTATAATAGTTGGATAGAAGCTGCTTTTAAATGTCAATTGAAGTGTTAGATCTTTCTCTTTTCAGTTTATATGATCAGATATTCAAGCCCAGCAAGTTGACTGCTAATGCGGACTTTCATTTGTTCAAAGCTGGGATTGAGCCCAAATGGGAAGATCCTGAGTGTGCTAGTGGTGGCAAGTGGACTGTTACGAGCAGCAGAAAGGCTAATCTTGAGACTATGTGGCTTGAAACTGTAATAAAATCTTCTCTTTACTTTTCTTGGTTTCTGTTCAGTAGGCAGGATGTCATGAAAGCATTATGTTGATTAGTTTCTAGTTAAAGATGCTCACATGTTGTTTGCTCGATGGAATTCTTTTGAATAGCTGATGGCATTGGTCGGTGAGCAGTTTGATGAGTCAGAGGAGATATGTGGAGTGGTTGCCAGTGTACGTCGGAGTCAGGATAAACTTTCCTTATGGACTAAGACTGCCTCCAATGAAGCAATTCAGGTTATTGGAATTCTCATGATGTAGAATAGTTACTGAACTGAAAACTGTGTTATGTTTTACCCTATATCATAAATCTGATATGAAATATTATTTAAAAAAGAATATACCAGAATATGATCTTTTTCTTAATGATGATGATATGGCCCATCTTCCCTTCTAAAAAAGGAGCTATCTCCAATTCTTTTTTAAATGCTGAAAAAGGAGAGCGTATTTATTTGAGCACTGAATTTTGAGAACAAGGGAAGCATGCCCTTCCCCGTTGTGACCCATGGATGGAACACTAGATCTAGTTATTAAATATCGGTTAAAACCATCACATGCCTTAGCTAATCAGTGGCTGAAACTAGTATTTCTTGGTAGGGAAGTCCTTGATATTTCCTTTAACTTGTCTCTAACCGGAGTTGGCAGATATGATGTTGTTTTTGTAATGGTATGACCTCTACCATGTATTTGTTTTGAATTTTTTCTTTTGATAAAGTAAATAATTTTCTTAGTGATGGGGTGACCCCGTATACAAGCCTATACCAAAAAGTGGAGAACCTACAACAAAATATGGTTGTCAGTGAAAGAAACCAATCATTTATACACATAAAGACCTCATGGGTACACCAAAAAGCTAGAAACGAGAGGTCGTTTTGCAATTTTTCGAAAGCATTATCAACCTCTTCAAATACTCTCATGTTCCTCTCTTTCCATAGAACCCACATAATGGCTGATGGGGAAACATCCCATGCCCTCGGTCTTCTCTTCCTCCTGAAGGCCCAAGTATGCAACGCCTCTTTCATTGTGCACGCATCACGCATTATATTCGAAACCAATTTAGGACCACCGACCGCAACTGTCCAGCCACATGACAACGCAACAAGAGATGGTTTTACACCTTTGCCCGCACAACTGTACAAGATGCAACAACTAACCATTTGTTCTTATTATGGGCCTTTTGTTGCCGTTTTGCATTAGGCCTTCGCTAAAAACACTTTGACCCTGGCTCATATCCCTTGAACTGATCTATGGACATATAGGCATCTGAATGTGCTTCATTTTCATCTTCTAAAGTACCCTTGTGCTTGAAATCGAAATTTGCTGTGTGGTGATGTTCTATAGATCATAGATGGTAAGAAATTCCAAAAGGGTGTGAAGTTTGCAAAGGTGTTCCCTAGAAGTCTGTACTCATCAGCTTCTCATCTAAACACAGGAATGTGGTTATTTTGAAGGGTTTTACTTGTCACGAAGTGGATGCAGGACCCCCTCCCCCCCAACACACACACACAACACACCCACCCACCCAATATGTCTTTGTCTCCAATTTAATTACTTAATGATTATGGATTTGGGAAAATGGAAATATGCTATCTGGACTTTAAGGTTGTACTTTGCAATCTTTTAACCTTTCCGACTTGAACTGTATAATGAATTGATAATGTTACAACGACCTTTTAACATTTGTTTAGAAAAAAGGGCAACTCGGTGCATGATGCATCCCGCGTTTACACAAGATCCGGTGAAGAGCCGCAACACTAGTGCGTGTGATGGAAACAACTTTACTGTTGCTCCAAGACTCCATTTCACCTTTTTAACATTTTAGTTTTTTTATTTAAGTTTGGGGGTGGGAAGAGGGATTTCAAATGGAGACGTGTACACTAGAAAGAACTAACTGAAAAAGGACAAAGGACAGATAACCTAATACTGTACCTGGGACATAAACCATTTCTCTTATCTTTGCCTTCATGATTTAGTGATTTTTCTCTTTTTTCTTTTCCTTGCGAAGTTTTCACATTGCCTCTTAAAATGTTTAAAAACTCGTCAGGGTGGTAAAGTGCAATAGGCCTTTTATACGAATGAAAAGACAAAGAAACAGCTAAACTGAAATAGTATTTCTTCAATCTCACCTAACAGTTTCATTCATTTACAGTGTACCTAATTCTGGTTGGTCTTGTTTAATACACCTTCTCCTGTGTGTACCACTAATGCACTTGCTAAGGATGATTTAATTCCCACACCCATACTTAATATGATTTTTTATTCTGATATCCTATATGATCCTCTTCTCCCATATCCCCCCCCCCCACACACACACCCACCCACCCACACAAAAGATGCTGGAAAATGTATCTTTCTCCCTCTGAATATGCAGCTTGGAGTTTTAGACACAAGTTCTTGTATTTCATTCGTTAAGCACTATTCCATATTATACTAAAAGCTTATATTAGACATGTTCATCTTACAGTATTGCAAGACACAAGGTTCAATTTAAATTCCATTACATTGCTCCACTAGGTTTCCTTTTTTGTTTATTGTTGTGTGACTGCATGTGTTTTCCTGCTTTTAACACATGTAACATGTCTGGATATCAACAATCTTCATTCCTAACCTTTGTTTTTTGGCATGATGCTACACTTGATGCATTGTTTTCCTGCTTTTAACACATGTAACACGTCTGGATATCAACAATCTTCATTCCTAACCTTTGTTTTTTGGCATGATGCTACACTTGATGCATTGTGGTTTCGCAATTATATATAACCGGTTGGTTTTATGCTGCAGATGAGCATTGGTAGGAAGTGGAAGGAGATCATTGATGCTGAAAAAATATCCTATAGTTTCCATGTAACTTCCCTTGCCGCTTGCCATTATTGCAAAGTCAAGTGTCTTTTATCTTTCCTCCTGTTAATTTCTTTTCCTCTCGTAATCAACCAATCTTTTGGTCGTTGCAGGATGACTCTAAAAGGGAAAGGTCAGCTAAGAGTCGATATACTGTGTGAATTCCTTTATTGTGTGGGATTGACACTGGTCCCTAGATTTTCCAATACTGAAAATTGTACGATTAGCACAGTTTTGCGCTTGTCTGCTGCAAAATTTTGATTTTCTTTTTAAATTTATTCGCACTTGATATGGATCTTTGGATGTATTGTGTTAAAGATTTTGTTTGGTTCTGTGTTACTTATCTGGAGCCTGCCCCATGTATTAATTTAACGATGAGAGTTGCAGTTTTCATTCCTCAAAGCCAAGGGACTTCTGTTCTGTCAAAAGGTTTAGTCGATTGATAACTAATTTGATATGTAGCTTATTGTGATGAAAGAAGAAAAAACTGTTTTAATATAGCTCACTGTCGAAGTGGTCGAAAATCATCTAAAGAAAAATGATAGTAGCAAAAGGAACTGCTTTTTAGTGAGGCTATCACTAGCTAAAAGTAGTTGCAAGTTACTATCAAAATTTGTAGCACTTTTTCATACAATACAATAGTCACAACTCAAACATCTCGTGTTCTCGAATAGTCATATTGTTTTGCATCCAACTGAGAATTTAAGAAAGAATAGTCTTGTAAGTCCAAAATCTATTCGTTATAAGTCCAAAATCTCAGTTATAGTCTTTACCTTGTACATTCTCTTCCAAATATTCATTGGCTTTTAGTTTGCACTCATCAACTTGGATTTCTCCCTCTAAAGCCAGCTTTGTGTGAGTTGCCTTGTGCGAGGAATTATGAATGATGCAAAACAGTTCTCCATTTGTTCATCTTCTATGACACATTATTTGGAGAGTCAAAGAAAATCCTCTTTTAACAAAATTGCAATAACTATCGGGGTATTAAGCTGCTTAACCATACTATGAAAGTCTGGGAGAGAGTGGTAGAGCTAAGAGTGAGGAGGAGTGTGTTTATTTCCGAGAACCAGTTTGGGTTGATGCCGTGACGTTCGACTACAGAAGCTATCCACCTTGTGAGGATATTGATGGAGCAGTATAGGCAAAGAAAGGACTTGCATATGGTGTTCATCGACTTAGAAAGGGCATACGTCAAAGTTCTGAGGGAGATTTTGTGGAGATGTTTGGAGGCTAGAGGTGTACCTGTTGCCTACGTTAGGTTGATTAAGGACATGATGATGGATTAAGGACCTGAGTGAGGACAGTGGGTGGGTGGGGAGGACTCGGACCATTTTCCGGTTATGATGGGGTTGCATCAGGGGTCGGCACTCAACCCTTTTTTGTTTGCTCTGGTGATGGACGTACTAACGCGACACATCCAAGGGGAGGCGCCGTGGTGCATGCTATTTGCAGATGATATTGTATTAATTGACGATATGCGAGACGGTGTGAACGCGCAATTAGAGGTATGGAGGAAGACCCTACAATCTAAAGGTTTCAAGTTGAGCAGAACCAAGACAAAATACTTGGAGTGTAAGTTTAGTGGCGAGACTCAAAGAGGGGAAGGGGAGGTGAGGCGGGACTCGCAGGCCATCCCTAGGAGAAGGAGTTTTAAGTACCTTGGGTCTATTATTCAGGGGGGTGGGGAGATTGATAAAGATGTCACACATCGTATTTGTAGCGGGATGGATGAAATGGAGACTCGCTTCCAGTGTTTTGTGTGACAAGAAGGTGCCACCGAAATTTAAAGGCAAGTTCTACAGAATGGTGGTCAGACCAACGATGTTGTATCGGGCGGAGTGTTGGCCAGTCAAGATCGCTCATGTCCAGAAGATGAAGGTAGCAAAGATGAGGATGTTGAGATGGATGTGCGGGCACACCATGTTAGATAGGCTCAGAAATGAGGTTATTCGCGACAAGGTGGTTGTGACCCCTATTGAGGACAAAATGCGGGAAGCGCGACTTAGGTGGTTTGGTCATGTGAGGAGGATGAGCACATACGCTCCGGTGAAGGAGGTGTGAGAGATTGACATTGGAGGGTCTATGGAGAGGTAGAGGTAGGTCAAAGAAGAGGTGAGGAGAGGTGATTAGGCAAGACATGGCGCAGCTTCGGCTGACCGAGGACATGACCCATGATAGGAAGGATGGAGGTTGAGGATTAGGGTAGTAGAGTAGGTAGTCTAGAGTGTTTGTAACAGTAGTATTGGCACGCAACCTCGCTTTCTATTGGTAGTAGGTTTGTATGACTAACCGTTGTTTTCTTTCATTGTTGTTCGCCTTACTATCTTGTTGTTTTTATTTTGCTTTTATATGGCTTTTTGGTACCTTCCCGTCTTGTCTATGCTTTCATTAATGTGGTGCTTATGCTTTCCTGAGCCGAGGGTCTATTGGAAACAGTTTCTCTATCCTCACAAGGTAGGGGTAAGGTCTGCGTCCAGAGCTCACGGCGTGGGATAATACTGTATGTTGTTGTATCTTTTAAATATTTCGAATGACTTACAATTGTGACTTATAGTACTCCATTTAAGGGTTTTTTAATATGGACATTTCATTTAAACAAACTTGAAGAATATATGTTTGGACTAATACCGAAAATTAAACAGCTTGATTCGCGTATTATAAACCTCCCACTTAACATTAAACAGAGAGACGCATTCCATGTCTCCCCCTACACAAGACGTTCAAATTTAAAAGCAATTTGGACTTTTGGAGCGAGGAGAGGTCAAAAGTAACGAAACCTTGTCACCGTTACTTTTCCTGAAGATCTGCCTTTCTTTCGAAAATTTCTCTAGAACTTTGTTATTTCCTTAAAAGAGTTAATATAGTGAATATGGATAGAATCTAAGTGTTGAAACAAGAAGGCATACCTAGACTAAAACGCATATGTTTGAATAATACAGATAACTAAGTTGTATCAACATTGAGTTGTTTCAAGTACACAAAGCTATAGCTAAGCTATTTGATCATAACAACATTTCCCATGTCAATGGTATGGGACACCATACATATAATATATAAAGCTGATATCAAGCAAGAAATCCAAGTCTTTCACCATTCTTCTTTGCTAGTCGGATCAATCCTTGCCTTTGCTTCTGATCTGCTCCTATTGATTTGCAGAACTCTGTGATTACCTGAAAATCAAATACCATACACAATTCCTTTTTAGTATTATATCTTGCACAAAATTGTAACATTGATGTTCGAATTGTGACCTCTTCGCCTCTCGGTTATTCTTTAGATATATATATATATACACACACATACATACATACATACATACATACATACATACATACATACCTAACCGATCTTTCGTCTAAGGATGCCTAACCGCCGCACCAATCATTAGGGTGGGACACTGCAAGGTGGGTAGTTTATCTGGGGCGGATGCCTCCTAAAGAGTAACAGAGGTGTACGAAGGTAGGCTCATGCTAAGATTCTGCTCGTGAGCGTAATGGTATAAGCCTACCTGAGTGTGAGACCAACTGGTCGACAGAGACAAAAGTCGGCCATAGTGATTTGAGAGTCCCGTGTGGAAGTGCTCTCGCTCAACGGATATGTTTATGTGTGTGTGCATTATAAACATATAATATACATATTTTATACACTTTTTAGCTGGCGAATGCAATTAGTTTTGGTCGACCCGACAATTTCGTATTTCCCCTTTCTTGGAGACTCAAACACTACATTTATCTTAGAACATCCAATTACAAACTGTCCTCGATAAAATCTTTTAAATATGTTTTATTTTGTTATCATTTTAAAGTAATTCTCGTGTAAATATTCTATCACAAGTTTACTTTAAAAGATAAATTGATCAAGTTCGATGTTACAGGACATCTGGTCAAATTGAAGATTAAAAAACATGACCTACTTGTTTAGAACAGTAATATTAAAAGTTTGAATTGGAAATACAATCTTAAACCGCTCTTTGTTTGAACCCTTGTTTCACATTCATTCGAACTGATGCTATAAAATTTTAAGGATTTGAAACTTTTAAAACTGAACCATAAGTTCAAAATCAATCCAAATAGACAAAACTAAAGATTTTGTTCTCAATTTGAAAATAACACGTAGTTGTCTTTAAATCTTGAAATTAATTTACATTTGATCATTTCTTTTACCAAACAACTGTGATATATTGCTGACTTTATTTCCAAATTAGAACATTGTTAGAGCATTCAATACCATCACATTAAGAAAGACTATTGCAAAAGCTATATCTACCCAAATTCTACCACAACTAAGATATTAAGAATATAGGGAGAGAGAAAAAGGACATCAACCAAAAGCAGTTAGATAGAGCACTCAACGATGCTCCCAGTGGTCAATGGCGTGAGTGCAAAACAACAGGTGATTGATATTAAAAATTTTGAGCAGAGACAAAAAAACGTAATTTATGTCCATCTAGCGAGCAAATCGAGTTATTCAGTATATATGTTGGTGTGAGGAAATAAGTATCTATGTTGGTGTGAGGAAATAAGTATCTAATGAAATAGTCTGGCGCAAACTCAACACTAAAGGACAGCTCTGTGCACGAAGTATCCCGAATTCACGCGGGATTCAGAAAAAGGCCGCAGCCTATCCTGATGCAAGTATCAGTGGTTTGGACTTGTAATCTATAGGTCACATGAAAATGACTTTACCGTTGCTCCAAGGAGTCACTTCAAATTGATCTCAACACTACCGTTATTTTAAAAAAGAAAAATCTGCTAGTAAATGGTTAGTACCTGAGAGTGTAAAGCAATAGCTTTGCCCCTAAGCTGATTGAAACGTTTCTTGCCAACAATATTCCTAGTGACAACAACAATAGGAGCAAATAATCCTTTCCCATCATTAACATTCCCCATCATTGGCCTTGATCTCACTGGTTTTCCCATACGTACGTTCATTGGCACTTTCCTAGCAAGAATGCCATAATCTTCACCACCAATAGATGAAGAAAAAGAAGTAGTAGCTGAAATTGAAGTTGTAGTTGTTGCCATTGAAAATACTTAGAATTTTCAACTAAAAGCTACTTAAAATCTTCAATATTGAATGGTTCTTTGTTGTTGTGGTTGTGATTTAGAACTTGTTGTGTTATAAAAGATTTTTTTTGTGGTTTATGAAGAAGGGGTTGGTTGTAAACTTGGTAGCCTTTGGTTTTTTTTGAGTGGTAGTGAAGGAAAGGAAAAACAAGATGGAATGTTGAGAACCACACAATTGCATTGGCTGGCTTTGATTTTTTGTATTGGACTTTGATTTTTTCCAGCAACACGTATTTTATTTTACTTGAATAATAGGAGTAAGATTCTTGTTTTTTTTATGGTCCCCATTTTCTTTTTCTTCATTCCATCTGTTTGGGAGATCTGTATCTTCTATTCTAGTGGCTCTTTTTCTCCATATGGGGTCCACTACCATTCATTCTTGATCATCCTTGTGAAATTGTAGCCGTTGGATTTATTTATTGTTTAAAAGTCTTTTAATGATCGCAAATTATGAGTCACAATTTTGGAGCTTGAACTATTTTATTCTATATTTCTATTTAAATGTTATTATTGATGAATTTTGTGAACCACCTAATTTAAAATTTACGCAAAGAGATGAGCTTATGCTTACTCTCAGCCTCTTTGCTTGGTAGGTCTACGGGCTAAGCCCCTTACTTAAGATTCACTTCATAAGGCTAATTTATCGTGAGGCTTTGGTTATAGACTAGCTACTTCTAGCGTCTATACTAGCTCTTCCACTTTAGTGTAGTTTTAGTTTGTATTGGTACTGAATGAATATATTAAACAAAGTGAGCAGCCGATCAGACGTTTTAAGTGTATAATAGTATTTTTTTTTTTCAAAAATTCCCACGAAATACATAGGCAAGCCTGGTGCGAGTTCAAACTAAGGAGGTTGCTGATGAGGGAAATCAATCCCAGGTCTTCCTGTAGGAAATCATTCACCAAACCAACTTAGCCATTTGTAAATCTATTTGCAGATTAAAAGTTATAAGTGTTGGGCACATGCCCATGTTGTCCAGCCAAAGGCCCAATGGCCTAATCCTATTCTCTTTTGGTTTCCATTCCTATTCGGAATTGGATTCTATTTTTGTTCCTATTTAGAGTTGGTTTTGGCTTTAAGGGAAAGCACCACTCATGATCTGTATTGAAAGACTTAAGCACATAAGAGTGGTTTTTGAGAGAGTTTTCATCAAGAGAGAAGATAGAAGAAAAGTATTTATTTTGCTGCAGATTTTTATTTCGACCAACCAACTTCAAATTACGTTTTCGGATTCGTTATTCGTTGGATCAGACTGAAATATTGATTGAGTGTTCGTAACATCTTGATGTTTGATTTAGACGGTGGAGATCGGATTTGGAGGCTCGCAGTATCTGATTTCGAGTCTCGAACAACAACTTCATTTTTGTGGAGTTTCCTCTTTCTTCAATTGATTTATTGTTGCTCTTGTTGCTATTGTTGCTCCGTGTTTGACACTTGTTGTGTAGCTAATTTGGAGAACCCTTGTAACACTCTTATTGTTATAGTTGAGCTTTTTGGATCTTTGTGGCCCCATTATTTTTACCTTCGATTTGAAGGGTTTTCCACGTTAAAATTTGGTGTTCTTTACTTTCTTTATTTTCGGGTTTGCCTCTTTCTCGACATAATAGTGGTATCATAGCCTTGGTTATTTATCCAGGTTGTTACGGAATGGAGGCGAATATGAGCAAGATGGTATGTTTAAATTGGAGAAATTATAATATTTGGAGAAGCAAGATGAAAGATTTGTTGTTCGTGAAGAAGATGCATCTACCCATTTTTGCAGCTCATAAACCCGAGAGTGTATCTGATGAAGATTGGGATTTCGAGTACCAACAAGTATGTGGATATATACGCCAATGGATTGAAGATAATATTCGCAACCATATTGTGAACGAGACACATGCGAAGATCATTGTGGGAAAAGCTAGAGGTTCTTCCTTGATCAACTGTCTGGAATGGGAGTTAATTTTGATGATGAGATACAATGATTTTGGCTTCTTAATACTCTTCCAAACTCTTGGAAAACTCTTCATGTTTCTTTGACAAATTCAGCTCCTGCAGGTAAGGTGACCATGGAATATACCAAGAGTGGTGTGTTAAAGGAGGAAGTAAGGAGAAAATCTCAGGGTTCATCCTTACAAGCAGATATCTTGGTTACAGAAGACCGGGGGAGAGATAGAACAAGAGGCTCAAGGAGTAGAGGTAAAAGTAGAAGCAAGTCAAGGTCCAAATACTATAATATTACATGCAACCGTTGTGGCAAGAAAGGACACATCAAAAGGTTTTGCCGCAAGTTGAATCAAGACACTAGAGAAGGAAAGAAAGCTGAAAATAACGAGAACAATGTTGCTGTTATTGTTCGAGATGACCTTCTTTTTGCTTATGATGAAAACGCAATCAATTTGTTATCCCATGAGACTAGCTGGATAGTAGATTCTGGAGCTACATCATATGTCACACCAAGAAAAGATTTTTTTCTCATCTTATACTCCTGTTGATTCTGGAGTGTTAAATATGGGCAATGCCAGTGAATTTAAGGTGTTTGATGTTGGCACAGTTTGTTTGAAAACTAATAATGTTTCAATGTTAGTTCTTCAAGATGTCAAGCATGCTCCAGAATTTCCTTTCAATTTGATCTCCGCAGAAAGATTAGACGATGAAGGTTACCATAATGCCCTCTTTAATGGCCAATGGAAGCTCACTAAGTGCTCGTTAGTAGTGGCTCGCGGAGTCAAGTCTCACTACAAAAAACAACATTTAGCGACGGATTTTAGCGACAAACTTAGTTCCGTCGCTGATTAGCGACGGATTGGCTACGGAATAATAGTTTCGTTGCAAAAAAAGCCAAAAAATAATCAGTATATAATATAGCAACAGAATAACAACGAAATCGAAAAATCGTCGCTAAATATTGGCGCCCTCAATTTAGCTACGGATTCAGCGACAAAACCTGAGCGACAAAATTTATTTACCTACAACGACAGAATTAGCAACGAAATTTCCGTCGCTATGCTTAATTTCTTTATCAAATTTTTAAGCTCCTTCATTATTAGCGACGGAAATTAAGCCGTAGCTAAATCCGTCGCTGAATACCACTTAATTATTTACCCTAGGCACAAAATTGGTAAAAGTTCGGTCTCTTCTTCGTCTAACAGGGTAGAACGCTGGGAGAAAATATAGGCGGTTGGGAGCAAAATCAATGGAAAATACACTTGAGGGCAAGAACAAGAGCAAAAATTAGTAGCCAACGTGAATCTAAGGTGTGTAGATGGATTTAATTTGTTTCTTCTTTTGTTTCTTATGAATCAGTAGCTTGATGGCGATGCCAATGACTACGAATACTATGTTCATTACACTGAATGTGAGTGAACATTTTCAAATTAATTGTTTTCTTCTTACTTTATTTGCATCAATTTGGAGCAGCTAGGGCTTGGAGCTTTATCAGATTTTAATTGTAAAATGGGGCTTTTTTGTATGTAAAGTTCTTTTCTTTCATGGTTGGACTTGTGTTTCTGGTTTAATTGTCAAGATAGGATCTTTTTTACGTGACCAATTAAGTTTTCACTATATTTGTATTTACTTCTTTTACAGTTTTACTGACTCTTTTTGTGCTTGTCTTGGTGAAGAAGTAATGTGTTATTAGCAAAATTGGGTTTTAATTTGACTTAAAATTGATATAGAATAGTATCTATCAATTCTTGACTTTGGTTGTGATAAGCAATTTTTCATTTTTTCCCCTTGATGAAATCTCCCAAAGTGCAAGATCCTTTTATTATTCAATCTCCTTTGTTTGTAAGAAGGTTTGGAGTATGTAATTTTTGTTCTCCCCTCTTCATCTTATTAGGGTTTATATAATTTGAAGTTGAATTTGAGAAAGTCTATGGATTAGTTTCTATTGTATCTGCTATTTTACTGCGATTTGATCTAGTGAGTTTTTTTCTTATTTTAGTTGAATAATTGCCATTTATGTCTAACTGTAGTTCCTGCACTTCCTTTTTTCCCATATCAGCAAGCATGTTCTAGCAACATTGTTGACAGGTAAAATAATGTGTCACTTTCTTTTAAGTTATTCAAACAAATTTTGCCTTGTAGAATCAGTTGATCATCTTTGGTAGATATTTACATCTATTTGACTTCGAATTTCATCATTGTTTGGTATATGAGAACTTTTCTTCTGCATATGAAATATTAGTATTTCACTGATCTCCCTGTAGCCTTGGTATGATTGAGAAGATGGTGGCATTCTTGTGTTTACTAAGCAGGAGTTTTTGATGTCTTTTTTATATATATTTGTTTGCCTAAAATAATTAGTTTATTTATATATATATATATATATATATATATATATATATATATATATATATATATATATATATATATATATATATATCTGATTATCCTGTTTTGTTTCTATATTAAATAGGAATATGGATAATTTAGAGCGTGCTTGGATGTACGAGATGTTGGATGGCCGAGGGGGTATTAATTCTAATTTTGTAACTGGCGTAGATAGCTTTCTCCTGTTTGCACGTTCTCAGCGAAATCGCATGAGTGGTGATAATGTTCGATGTCCATGTAAAAAATGTCGCAACATTATATACATGGATGTTGAAACAGTTAGATTTCACCTTTTTAAGTTTAGATTTGTTGAAAACTATTCTATTTGGAAGTATCGAGGGGAAAAAGATGTGACTGGTGTGACGTCTTCTAGCAGTGATCTACATGGTGGTGTTCAACCTGCATTAGGATATGACAATCCATACCGACAAATGATTTTAGATGCAGTTGGACCCAACTTTGGCCAGGGTTCTAGTTGGCAATCTTATAGTAATACTGAAGTTGAGTCGTCTCATCATTTTGAGCCTTCAATAGAGGACGAGTCTAATCCTTCAATGGGGGAGGATCCTAATCCTGAGTCTCAAAGGTTTTATGATTTGCTAAAGGCCGCTGATACAGAATTGTATCCTGGTTCTTCCCACTCTCAACTCGCAGTAGTTTCTAGGATGCTAAATATTAAAATGGAGAACACTTTATCACAAAGGGGATATGACCAAATGATGCAATTGCTGAAAGAGGCTTTACCTGAAGATAACATAATGCTTGAAAGTTATTATCAAACTAAGAAGCTAGTGCATAGCTTGGGTTTGCCGGTTGAAAAGATTGATTGTTGTAATTCAGGATGTATGTTGCATTGGGGTGACGATGAAGGCCTCACATTTTGCAAGTTTTGTGGCTACGAGAGGTTTAAACGTCGCGTTGGTTCTCGTAAGAGGAAATTAGTCCCTTATAAAAGGATGTATTATTTTCCTTTGATTCCTAGATTGCGAAGATTATATGCATCTTATGCTACCGTCGGTGACATGAGATGGCATCATGAGGATATATAAGAGGAGGGGGTAATGCGTCACCCATCAGACTTTGAGGCTTGGAAGCACTTCAATGAAACTCATCCATTTTTTGCTGCTGAACCAAGGAATGTGAGGCTGGGGTTATGTACTGATAGTTTCCAACCATTTGTTCAATCAGTAAGAAAATACTCTTCGTGGCCGGTGATTGTCACTCCATACAACTTACCTCCTTGGATGTGTCTGAAAGAGGCGTACATGTTCTTAACTGTCATTGTTCCAGGGCCAACCAATCCTAAACAAAAAATTGATATTTTTCTACAACCTCTAATAAAAGAATTGACCTTGTTATGGGAGGAAGGTGTGGAAGCATTTGACATCTCAAAAAAGCAACACTTTCAATTAAGGGCGGCTTTGACGTGGACAATCAATGACTTTCCAGCATATTCTATGTTATCAGGATGGAGTACTGCTGGAAAGTTAGCATGTCCTTATTGTATGGAGGACGCACAATCTTTTAGATTACGTCATGGTGGGAAAACAACTTGGTTTGATAGTCATAGAATGTTCCTTGACCAACATCATCCATTTAGGAAAGATCGTAAAAACTTTCTTAAAGGTCATACTGTCAAAAGACTACCATCAGCACTTAGAACGGGAGAGGAAATTTTGAACCAAATTAGTGAGTTAGGGCTAAGGAAAGTAACAGAGGAAGATGCACAAGTAGTTAATTCGAGAATATGTAAATCTTGTGGATGGAAAAAGTGAAGCATCTTTTGGGATTTACCTTATTGGAGTTCTAACATGATTCGGCATAATCTTGACGTCATGCATATTGAAAAGAATATCTTTGATAATGTATTTAACACAGTTCTTAATGTTAAAGACAAAATCAAAGACAATCCAAAGCACGTCTGGATATGCTAACCTATTGCGATAGACCTCAGTTGGCAAATGATGCTAGTGGAAAATATCCCAAAGCTGCATATACAATAGACAATGAAGCAGGAGATATCTTATTTGATTGGGTGAAAAGTTTGAAGTTTCCAGATGGGTATGTTTCAAATTTGGGTCGATGTCTAGAGACGAACAAGTCTAGGTTATTTGGCATGAAAAGTTATGATTGCCACGTGTTCATGCAATGATTAATGCCTACTACTTCCTAGCAATGTGTGGCAGGCACTTACAGAATTGAGCTTATTTTTTAAAGATCTTACTTCGACCACTCTACTAGTGGATGACATGGAGAGATTAGAAATAGACATCCCACAGATCTTGTGTAAGTTGGAACGTATATTTCCACCGGGGTTCTTTAACTCAATGGAACATTTGCCCGTGCACCTGCCATATGAAGCAAGAATTGATGGACCTGTACAATATCGATGGATGTATCCTTTTGAGAGGTAAATTTAAAACTTCTATGTCACAAAAATGACAAGTATGCTACACATGACTTTTTAATTTAATGGTCCATTCATTTATCTATTTAGGTACCTTGGAACTTTGAAAAAAAATGATTGGGAATAAAGCTAGTGTTGAGGGATCTACTTGTGAAGCATACTTGATGATAGAGTCAACACAATTATTTTCTCATTATTTTGAACCTCATGTCATTACACGTGATCATTGTAAGCACGTGATTTTTTGCCCTATATGAGAATTACTCCCAAAAATTCAAAAATAAAATGATTTTCTTTGGTGTGCAATTTTGTGATATTTTGAATAATTATTTGTAGTTGTCTGTGCGTGTTTATTTGCTAAATTAATAAAAAATACAAAAATATGTCGCATTTTTGCATGTAGGATTTAATTCTATAATTGATAATAATTAAATTTGTTTTACAAAAATTAAAAATTACAAAAATAGGCATCGTTTGCATTTTTAGCATTTAATGTCCAAATATACAATTTTATGCTTAATTAATACTTAATTGTGCGTTAATTGTTATTGGGAATTAATTTGCGCTTTTATAACTTAATTTAGTTCTTAATAATAGTTTAAGTATTTTTATAATTTAGTTTTAGAAAAATAAAAGAAGAAAAGAGAGCGAAAATATAAAGAAAGTCGGAATTGGGCCTTTTCTTCGATTTCAAGCCATAGGCCCAAAAAATGGCCCAACCTTCCCTACGACCCAGTCCATTTCGAACTGGGTCGACCCAGTCCATAACCCAACACCCCTTTTATTTTACAAACAAAATAAAAAAAAAAAAAAAATTAAGAAAACCCTAAGAAATGCCTAAAGCATCCGCACCCCCCCTATTCTCTTTCTTCTTCCTCAAAACTTCAAGCTCCAATGGCTGCCATAGCCAACCATGGCTACTCACCTTCACACCACGAACACCCCCTCACGTCGTCACACTCACACACACATACACAAACAAACGACGCAACAGTCCATCGCCCCAACGTTGTTTCTCCATTGAAGCTCAAGCTCGACCATGGACTACCCGTTGCTTCTCCTTCAGCATCCTCTTAGTTGCTGCCTCACTTCGTCTTCTTCAACTCGAATAGCCATAGCCACTGCTTCGTCGTCCTCCACACCGTAGCCGCTGCTCCTCCACACCGTCGACACTGTTCCTCCTCCTAGCTCCATAAACTCAGTCACGTCCAAACAACCCCGTCGCGGCCAGCTGCTCCTGTTCTGCGAGCTTCATTTTCTTCGTGCTGCTGCCATGGTTGTCGCTGCTATTGCTTCAACTTTCTTCTACTGCTGCTCGCGTTTCATGGCTGCTGTCGCGACTGCGTCTTCTCTTCGTCGCCGCGGCTATCGCCACTAATTCCTCCGTCGAGCTGCTGTTGTTTCTACCTTCATCAAGGTTCGTTGATGCTGTTTCTCCTCCTTCTACTAAGCAGCTGCTCCCAGACCACACGACTCTATGTGCACGTCGAACAGTTGAAAACAAACCACGCTGCTGCATCGACTATTGCTTCACTTCGGCGTCAACGCCAGTCGAGTTCGCGCACATGGATGAGTTTTGGTCGATGTCGTCGATCACTGTTCGAGTTCGTTGTTGGTTGGTCACTTGTTCGTTCGTTTCAATCCGGTTAGTAGTTTTTGAATTTTATTTTTGTCCGTTATTTTGTTTTGATAGTTTTCGGATCTAAAATCAACAAATGTTTGTTTTGTTTATCGTTTGAATTAATTTTTAGTTCATGTTTATGTGTTGTTTGTTAAATTAATTTTCAGATTTTAAAATGGAAGTTTAATTAGTTGTTTTCATGTTTATTTCATGTTTGTTTTATTGTTTAAGTAAGTATTTGTTAGTTTGATGTTTGTTAGATTCAAACTGAAATTTAATCAACTATTTCTTCAATTTGTTTCATGTGTATGTATTGTTAGAAATTGTTAATATTGTTAAGTTCAAGTTTAAGTTCATAATTGTTTCTTCGTTGATTTTGTTATTTGTTTAAAGAATTTAGTTGTATTAAAGGAATATATTGCTTTAATCGTTTAATCCGTCATGTTTGTTGTCATAAAATAGATTCAATTCATGTTCATACTTTGTTTGATTGTTCTTGAATCCGAAATTTGTATAGTTTGATTTCTTGTTTATCATTTATGATTATTTCTTGAATTTGTCTCATAATCTTGTTGTTTAAGTTTAATATAGGAATTGTTGGTTGTAATATTGTTAGAGTTGATTTTAAGTTCAATATGATTGAATTTAGAAATCTTCATACTTTGTTTGTTGTTGTTGTTGAATCCGAAAATAGGATTGTTTGTTGCTAAAATATTGTTCAATCAAATTTTAGTTATTCTTGGTTGTTCAATTTGTGTTCATATGATTTATTGTTGAAATGTTGTTAAAATCATGTTCATATGATATTGTTGTTATGATGTTCATCCATGTTCATATTGTTGTTTGAACATTGTTAGAAATTGATCATATTGTCTATATTTTGGTTAAGTTTGATTAATTGATGTGTTATAGCTGATGGGTAGTTTGGTAAATTTGTAATACGTTCAGGGGTAGTTTGGTAATTTCAGTAGGATCGGAAGGGGTAGTTTAGGAATTGTACATTTTGTAATTGTTTATTTGAAGCATGGGGGACAAAATGAAATGGGGTGGGTTGTGATATGATTATTTAATATAAAGGGGGGACAAGATTTAAATTAAAGGGGAATCTTGTATTATTTTAAATAAAGCATGGGGGACAAAATATAATGGGGTGGTGTGATATATTTATTTAATGTAATGGGGATGAGTGGGAAGATAATGGGTTTGGTAGAGAAAGGGATTGATTTTAATTGATTTATGGGATGGGATATATATATGTGAAGTCTTGAACACAAGAGGGGAGGAGAAATACAGACAGAAAAAAAAAGATTGAAAAAAAAGCTGAACATTTATTCCGAAAAAAAAAATTGAAACTCTCAAGAAAAGAAAAACATACAAAGAAAAAAAATTGAAAATTAGAAGAGAAAGTAGTACACACCTGATAAATATTCTGGTATACAGGTGTAGAAATTAAGGGTTGAAGATTAACTAGCCTGTCAAAAATCTGAAAATTTCCCTTGGTTTCTGTCCGTTATTTTCGGCATTCCTGGATTTTATTTTGAATTTTTCAAAGCTGTCACTGGGATTTTCGTTGACTGGTTATTGCTGGTTATTGTTGCTGTTGCTGTGTTACGTATTACGTTGCTGACTTTCTTCTTCTTATATTGACAATATCAGGTACACAACTGTAATTTTGGCATTTTGTAAGCTGAAATGAAGAATGGAGTGTTAAATTTTTAATTTAGTTTAATTTAATTTTTTGTATTGTATTTAGGTTATTCATGTATTATTATTCCGTAAATCACTGTCATCGGCATAACTAGGCATATTATAGCGACATATTAAATAACGTCTTTACCAGATTATTAGGAAATATATTTAAACCTGATTATTAATTAAAATTGTTTAAATAAAAAAAATAGAAGAAATAACGTAAAAATGACGTTATTGAATCAGTTTGGCAAAAATTAACTAAGTTCCTTATTCATAAGGTTTTTCGTCAACGATAAGTTAATCCGAATCATGTAGTCAATTTCAGTTATAACATGAATTAGTTTGCAAACAAGTATTAGGACATGATGAATTAAAACAAAGTTAATTAATGTTAAATTGTTTAATTTTTTAGAAATATGATTTAGTACTCAAGTTTTTATTTTTATTTCTTTCAATTTTCAGTATTTGTAAATAATTAGTTTCAATAAGCTTAAGTCTTACTAATAATTTGAATTTTAATCCAACTATGGGATAATTAGTTTTTTTTTATTTTTATTTTTTACTTTTCGATAATTCCATGTTGTATCTATGATTATAATTTTATTACTTTCTGCTAATATTTGTTTTTTTTCTTCTATTTAATATGTCATTTTCAAGAATGTAGATATTGATTTTATATTTATAAAAAAAACTTAGTAATAATAAAAAGGTAGTCATTAAAGGATATTATTAAAGGATTTCGCTAAAAATAAATAGATGTAAATAATACAAGTGTATAGGATTCTCCAATCTCATTTATTTATTTAATTATTTAAAAAAAATTACTTAGAATTTGGGATGGATTGTTTAGTGAATTTCACTTCCTTCCCCAAAGATAATGACGCGTTAAACTCTTTAGGCGCGATTTAATTAATTTTACCTTCTTAAACTCGGATGCGCATTTCATGCGACCCAAATCTAAATCCTAAAATATCAAATAAAATATGTTTCGTATTGTGGGTGCATTTCATGTGACACAATCCAAAGATATGTTTTAAGCGATGTTCATATTCCTAAAAAATAATAATTATAATAATAAGGCGGTAAAAGATAAAATTTGCACATGGTTCATAATTGTATTAAAAATCAGATAAATAAGCCGAATATAACAGTTGAGCGACCGTGCTAGAACCACGGAACTCGGGAATGCCTAACACCTTCTCCGGGGTTAACAGAATTCCTTATCCGGATTTCTGGTATGCAGACTGTAATATAGAGTCATTCTTTTCCTCGATTCGGGATAAAAATTGGTGACTTGGGACACCCTAAATCTCTCAAGTGGCGACTCTGAAATAATTAAACCAATCCCGTTTCGACTGTCCTTTAATTGGAAAAAACTCCCTACGCACCTCGCGGTGCCGGAAAAAGGAGGTGTGACAGCTCTGGCGACTCTGCTGGGGACTTAACCCAGAACCAGTGGTTCAGGGTTAGAAATTCGAGCTCATATAAATTGTTATATTTGGTTTTATCTGATTTTTACATAATTGAGCCTAATGTGCTAAATGCTGCTTTTACCGCTTTGATATTACGTGAACTGTGTATAAACTGTGCCGAAACCCATCTCCTCTCTGAGTCTTCTAAATCATGAAGAAGGGTGTACTTCGTACGACTTCTTTTCTGTATAGTGTCAAATCCCAATTTAGAACGAGGTTCGGACAAGTTGCTAAGCCGGTGAAGCTTCTGTATTCCCGGTACGCTACCCCCTCGGCTCGAGCTGTCCGCTCGGGTAAGCCAGGTCTAGAACAAACACCCAGGTTCTGAACCTAGTATAACAAAACCACATGTCGGATCCCTAGTAGGAACGTTTGTTTGCATCATGTGCATCTGACTTTGGAGGCTCAACACAGGGGTTGGGTCTGTCTAGGACAGGTGCACCAAAAATGAAAATGACCATCCTGATGCATCTTATTTGTTTTATGTGCATTTATTTGCTCGGTCTTGCATGTTGACCGGCTTCTGAGTCTCGGGAGTGTAAAAAATAAAATAAAATAAAAATAGCAAGTGAAAAGTTATTTGATTAATTTAGAAAAAATCAGTGTCCAAGTACTGTCGAAGTACTGCCGAATTTTTTTAAAAAAAAACATATATATATTTTTACTTTTAGAATTGTTGGTTTGCCTAGAAAGCAGAAAGTGTGTAGGAATAAGTCTTTTATTTTAATTTGCTTTATAAAAAAAAAATGAAAAAGGAAAATAGTTTTTTTTGATATAAAAGGAAAAGGAAAATTTGTTTGTTTTCAAAAAAAAAAAAAAAAAAAATTAGTTAGTTTATAGCCTGAACTATGCGGGTATGATTCTCACCGGATGTGAGATCAGAGACAAACCTCTTTGGTTTCGGCTCACCATATTCAAAAAAAAAAAATCCAAAAATATTTAACATTACTCACTTCTTTAGAAAGTTTTTCTTTTAGACCTCAATTTTTTTTTTAAAAAAAAAAATATATTTCCTTTTAATCTCAAAATCCCAATTATTTGTTTAAAAGATATTCAAAATAAAATTCAAAAATATTTTTTCTGTAGTATTTCTTTCATAAATTCAGAATATTGGTTCAAAAATATTTCCTTTCTCCTTAAAAGTTTTTTTTCAAGAAAAAAAAATTATTAAAATCCAAAAAATATTTCTTTAGAATATAGATAGTTTTTAAGTCAAATAAAAGTTTTTCCTTCTTTAATCACTATAATAAATGTGCAGGATGAGCACAAGTCAAAATGAACCATTCTCAGTGTGTAGCGAGGTCCCTTCGCAACTCCACATGTGGTGGAATGATATGGGAAAGGATAGTATAAAGATAGTGGAAAGAGTTTTGGGAGGTTTTGTCGATCTGTTGAATATCAAGCCAAGGACAGATATCATCGAGGCTCTAATACCGTTCTGGGATCCAACACGCAACGTGTTTCGTTTTGCTGACTTTGAACTTTCACCTACACTAGAGGAAGTCGCCGGATATGCGGGGTTGAATGGGAAACTAAGAGGGCAGTATTTACTTTCACCAAGACCAGTATCTCCGCACGCGTTCTTGGATTTGCTAAGCATTAGTCGGAAGGTACAGAATGATGATTTGACGAAGGGATGTTGTACTCTCCAATTCTTGTATCAACGGTACGGAATTCCTCAGGGTTTGGAAGAACCAAACCTCGGATTAATTCACACTGGGAACAGAATCAAGTGGGAAGCAAGACGTACTTTGGCATTTATCACAGCATTTCTGGGAGTTGTGGTCTGTCCCCGCAAAGATAAAAAAATAGAAATAGGCCTTGTAGGGATGGCCGATGTTGCAATCAAAAGAACCGACAGTACTGTGGTTCCTTTGATTTTGTCTGAAATCTACCGAGCTTTAACTATATGCCGAGAAGGAGGCAAGTTCTTTCAGGGATGCAATCTGTTACTCCAGCTGTGGATGCAAGAACACCTCCATCACCGAGTGGGATACATGAACCACGGGTTGACTGAGAAAAACTGCATTAGCGGCTTTGAGAAACGAATGACAGGCGTCATATTTCCCGAAGGCGTCGAAGCATGGCTTGCACAATTGAGGTCAACAACAGCCGACCAAGTTGAATGGGCATTTGGGTGGTTGAATGATACTGAGGTAATATACATGGCGGCCGAGGAATGTCATGTTCTTTTAATGGGACTTCGTAGCATCCAACCATATGCTCCTCATCGGGTACTGCGCCAACTAGGAAGATTTCAGGTAATTCCCACTGATGAGGATCTAAGCAAGCACGCCATTGAGTTGAGTCCAGGAGTCGCGTTCCCCGAAGGAAAAATTAGAAAGTTGTGGCACGAATGTAGATTCCTTGAACCCAAGACTATGGTTTGAGAGCTGGCTAAAGGTGAGGTAGACCCAAAATACGATGTTTGGTTCGGGAAAAGGTTCCAGATTCGTCAGAGGCCTGCCAAAAGAGCTCACGTCCAACAATTTACGGATGATTCGCAGGAACAGTGGGGCTGGTTAGTGAGAGAGGAAGGCTACCGGGTTGAAATCGGGCAGCTGAAGCGACAAATTGAAAGGCTTATGTTTGAAAACAACGTTCAAGTAGCCTCAGAGCAGGGTGAGAAGAACAAATTAGCCAAAGAAAACCAGGCACTGAAAGCCCGAATTCGCCGAGTCAATAAGAGTGATAGCGACCGACAGAAACGTCTATCTGATGAAAGGTTGATAGCGGAATTGAGAAATCAAGTCAGCCAAAGCCGAGAAGACTTGGAGAGATCCCAGGCTTGTATAACAAGAATGCGGGTCAGATGGGCTACAGTTACAACATCACGGAGAGAGCACCTATGGCAAGTAAAAAGGGACTACGAAATGAGTGTTGCGACATTGAGAGAGATAAACACCATTCTCAATAATCGGGTCCTCAAACAAGCCCAGGATGCTAGAACATATAGAGAACACTACCATGAGTCGATAGCCCGGATGGAAGAACAAATGGAGAGGTTCCAAGAGCAGCTCATTGACAATACTCGAATATTGGGACTAAAGAATCAACGGATAGAACAACTGTGCATAGAGAGGGATAGAATCAGGGGTAGGATCAATGATATAGGGCGCTATATCACCACAAAGTGCCTAACATGTGAAGAGATGCCTCGTGATGTCCTATTTGCCTCAATCATGGGCTATGTCCATCAGATCATGGAGGAACTAAAAAGCTTGCAAAGAAGCCTGGCCCCCAAGCCCGCGGAAAGGCCGAATGATGCCTCGCGGGCACCAAAATTCAAAGCTTTAATGTATCCCTAGTTCAATCTTGCACTTGTTTGTTTTTCGAGTCTGTTGTCTACCCATATGTTTTTTCCTTTTCTTCAAACATTCTCAAAAAAAAAAAATATATATATATATATATATATATATATATATATATATATATATATATATATATATATATATATATATAAAGTCTGTATTTTTTGTTTTTTTCTGTGATGGCTTGTAATAGCATTATTTTTGAGTAATATAAAAAAAAAAAAATATTTGGTCTTATAGCACGAACTACGCTTGGTCTGATTCGTGCGGGGTCACGATACGTAGGCAATCTCTATAGGATTCGACCGTAATTAAAAAGAAAAAAAAAGAAAAAAAAAGAGGAAGAATATATATTTGTCAGAGCAAAAATAAGCCGGGATGATGCATGCGGTCGGAGCAAAAGCATGTTAGAAATGATTAACTGCCTAGGAGCATTGCATCCCCCTAACGTGCAATTACAATATCTGTTAAGACTCTACCACTGACAAGTTTGTTGTTTTTCCAATCAATATCAGTTAGTTGTTAGAGCGTACTGGCACCGTACCATTATCAGACAAGATCAAAAGGTCCTATACCAGAAAGCATGACTGGGTCAGACAACAGCGTTGAGTCAGAAAAAACGGCCAACCAGATGCTGAAAGAAGCCCTGGAGAAAATGGAAAAAATGAGGCTAGAAATGAATGAAATGCAGATAGCCTTAGCTAGAGCCCAGAAGGGGCAAGAACTACCCGTTACTCCTACCCTCCAACCAACACACACGCCGGAATACCCTTCTCCCGGTCCTTCAACAAGTTTCCCAAGCCATCATTATTATCAGGGAAGAGAGGCTTATGATTCCCAAGCTCCACCACCCACTCAAAACCCTCCTCCACCAAATGTTCCCGTCTTTGTGGCACCTCCCCCAGCCCCATTGCACAGATCATCTAGTGAGCCACTGTTTCAGGCTCACGATACACAATACTACCCCCTGAACTCACATTCAAAGCACCCGAGCCACATACCTATAATCCCCACTTTGAGGTCCCGGCGGAGATTGAAAAGCCGGCTAAGAGCCCAGAGCAGGACGAGGTGATGCGGAAATTTAAAAGCCTGGAGCAATCCTTCAGGAACATACACGGGTTAGGTAACCAAGTCAGCGTGGCATACAAGGATCTATGCCCTTTCCCTGACGTTCAATTACCAGCAGGGTTCAAAATGCCCAAGTTCGATTTATACGAAGGGCATGGTGATCCTATGGCACATCTACGAGGTTTTTGTAGCAAAATGAGGGGAGCAGGGGGCAAAGATGAGCTATTAATAGCTTACTTTGGCCAGAGTTTGAGCGGGTCGGCATTAGAGTGGTATACAAGACAAGATCCGAGCAGGTGGTACACCTGGGATGACTTAGCACAGGCTTTCGCAGGACATTTCCAATACAACCTTGAGATAGTCCCAGACCGTCTCACATTGCTAAAGCTCGAGAAGAAACCCGGAGAGAGCTTCCGGGAATTTGGGTTCCGATGGAGAGAACAGGCAGCCAGAGTTGATCCCCCAATGAGAGAAGGAGAAATGGTGGATTACTTCTTACAAACTCTCGAGCCAACTTACTTTGGTCACTTGGTGACGTCAGTTGGCAAATCATTTAATGAAGTTGTGAAAATGGGAGGTATGATAGAAGAGGGACTTAAGTCCAATAAGATCCTGAGTTATTCAGCAATTAAGGCAACAACTCAGGCCATTCAGAGCGGCACGGGAGGTGCGCTAGGGAAGAAAAGGAGAGAGGAGGTCACGACATTAGAGGCCGACAATTGGTCCAGATCTAGAGGTTCTTCCCCTCATTACCAACCCAGACCCCATCGTCTAAACTACCCACACATTCCAAATTACCCTCCACAACCCTACTACCAACCACAAGAACAACATTTCACCGTCCATCAAGCCCAGACATACACCCAACCTCCGGTTCGCCCACAATGGCGCACGCCGGTTCCCCACAATACATACCCACCTCCACATAACACATACCCACCACCACAAAACACCTATCCACTACCAAGAGCCTACAGGAACCCTCCAGGGATGGGTTTCAGGGGAAATCCGGCCGCCAGAAATGAAAGATTGCAGAGGCAAAGAACTTTTACTGAGTTGGGGGAAACTTATATTGCCTTGTTCCACAAATTGAGGCAGTTGGGTTTATTAAATCCTGTTGAGCCTAGATTACCAAATCCCTTACCCCAAAATATGGATCACTCGGTAAGATGTGAATATTGTTCGGGAGCTCCCGGACATGATACCGAGAAATGTTGGAGGCTGAAACATGCGATACAAGATCTTATTGATACCAACAAGATCGAGGTACAGGCACCGGAGGCACCTAACATTAACCAGAACCCATTGCCAAAGCACCCTGAAGCCCACATGATCGAGCTTGTGCACGAAGTAGGGGAGCCGAAGAAACCCCCACAGACAGTGATGATGATCCGTGCCACTCCAAAAGAAAAATCGATCAATGAGGAAGCAGGGGTACAGTTGAAGGGGGAAGATGTCAAGCCAGTGGTGATATTGGGGAAGAATCCATCTGCCGCTACAAGGAAACCAGAACCAGCCAAGTTGGTAATAACGGGAGCATCATCTACACCCGTGGTTGTTGTGAAAGGGGTCTGCAGGGAACTGGTCATCATAAAACCAGTAGTCCAAACACCAATGATTGATAGCAAGGCTGTGCCTTGGAAGTATGAGAAGGCAGTGGTGATGTACAAGGGACAACAAGTGGAGGAGAATAGTTGTGAGGCGCAGGGACTGACTCGATCAGGACGGTGTTTTGCTCCGGCGGAGTTGAGAAGACCCAATCCAGCTGCAATAAAGAAACCTGTGTCAGAAGAAGAAGCTGAGGATTTCTTAAAGAAGATGAAAGTGCAGGATTACTCCGTGGTCGAACAGTTGAAGAAAACACCGGCCCAGATCTCACTGCTATCATTATTAATCCATTCGGATGAACATCGTCGGGCCCTGATGAAGATACTGAATGAAGCTCATGTGCCCAATGAAATTTCTGTAAATCACCTGGAAACGATTGCCAACAAAATTTTCGAGGTGAACAGGGTAACATTTTCAGATGATGATCTGCCAGTGGAGGGCACGGAGCATAATAAAGCTCTCTACCTAACTGTCAAATGTGAAGATTCGGCAGTTACTCGGGCATTAGTGGATAACGGCTCAAGTGCCAATATTTGTCCATTATCCACCCTGAACCAATTGAAGATCGACCACGGAAGAATCCAAAAGAATAGCATTTGCGTCCGAGGATTTGACGGAAATGGAACAGCCACCATGGGGGATATTATACTTGAGTTGACCATCGGTCCAGTCCAGTTTACCATGGAATTCCAGGTATTAGATGCTACGGTATCTTATAACTTTCTGTTGGGACGTCCGTGGATCCATGCAGCCAAAGCAGTGCCATCCACCTTGCATCAGATGGTCAAGTTCGAGTGGGATAGACAAGAGGTCGTATTGCACGGCGAGGACACTGCGTGCACCGTAGGAGGCGCCATTGTACCCTTCATAGAGACTAATGATGACAAAGGTCCCTGGGTCTACCAGATTTTTGATGCAGTGTCGGCAAACAAGATCCCCGAGGGTGAAATCATTCAGCATCCTAGGATAGCTTCCGCAACGGTTATGATGGTTTCAGAAATGCTAGGTAATGGGTTTATGCCAGGAAAAGGCTTGGGAGCTGAACTTCAGGGAATTGTTCAACCTGTTTCCTTGCCCAAGAATTTGGAGACCTTTGGGTTGGGGTTCAAACCGACTGCGGCAGATGTAAAACGAGCTCGGAAAATGAAGAAGAAAGTTTGGTTTCTTCCCAAACCTGTGCCACGTCTCTCAAGATCTTTTGTTAGAGCAAGCGCCAAGGGGTCACCAGTACCGAAAGTTCTCGGGCGATTGATTGGGATTGACGGGGATCTGAATCAGAGTTTCGAAAGATTGTTCACTAATGTCAATATGGTAGAAGTCGGAGAGGGTTCAAGTGGAACAGACATACAGTTTATGGGGCCTGAAGCCAAAACCAACAATTGGACGGTTACTCCTCTTCCTACTCGGGGAGAGTCCTGGTAGTAGGCTTTGATTTTTGTTTCTTTTATTTTTCGGATTATTCAGGGTGTAATCCAAATCTCATTTTATCTTGTAAAAGTGTGAACCCTGTTATCCCGCGTTTTAATAAAACTCTTTTCTTGTCTCATTTTAATTTTGTTTTATTCTTTTCTCTTTCTGAACAGTTCTCTTTTTACTGGTTCTAATGACATGGCATGCACGACGGATCTTCGACCTAGTCTAATAAATCAATCTGGCTCTGATTTAATGATACAAGAGATCGATTATGAGTCTGAATATGATGAGGATAAAGCCTTCGAAGAAATAAACCGAGAACTATGCCAATTTGAAGAGAAACCCAAGCCTAATATGAATGACACCGAGGCTGTAAATCTAGGGGATGCGGATAATGTCCGAGAAACCAAAATCAGCATCCACATTGAGCCTAGCATCAGGGAAGAATTAATCAAAGCACTCATTGAGTTTAAAGATGTTTTTGCATGGTCGTATGACGACATGCCGGGTTTAAGCACCAAGCTAGTGGTTCACAAATTACCCATTGACCCGACATGCCTCCCCGTCAAGCAGAAACTGAGGAAGTTCAAGACAGATATGAGTGTGAAGATTAAAGAAGAAGTAACCAAGCAACTGCAAGCAAAGGTTATTCGGGTCTCTCGATATCCTGATTGGTTGGCTAATGTAGTGCCAGTACCAAAGAAAGATGGGAAGATCAGGGTATGCGTCGACTACCGTAATCTGAACAGGGCAAGCCCAAAGGATAACTTTCCATTGCCCAATATCCATATCTTGATCGACAATTGCGCCGGGCGAGAAATCGGCTCCTTTGTGGATTGCTACGCTGGGTATCATCAGATTTTGATGGATGAAGAAGATGCAGAGAAAACAGCTTTCATTACGCCATGGGGGACTTATTGTTATCGGGTAATGCCATTCGGTTTAAAGAACGCTGGGGCAACATACATGAGAGCAATGACTACTGTGTTCCATGATATGATACACAAAGAGATCGAAGTGTACGTAGATGATGTGATCATCAAATCCAAGCGTCAGGAAGACCACGTAGCAGACCTTAGGAAGTTTTTCCAAAGACTTCGAAGGTACGACATTAAGCTCAACCCAGCCAAATGTGCATTTGGTGTTCCATCTGGAAAGCTGTTAGGATTTATCGTCAGTCGGCGAGGCATTGAGTTGGATCCGTCAAAGATCAAATCCATCCAGGAATTGCCGCCACCAAGGAATAAAACAGAAGTAATGAGTCTGTTGGGAAGATTGAACTATATCAGCAGATTCATCGCTCAGCTCACAACAACTTGTGAACCCATCTTTCGATTGCTGAGGAAAGATGCCGCGATAGAATGGACGGCAGAATGTCAGGAGGCATTTGACCAGATCAAAGGTTATTTATCCAATCCACCTGTATTGGTTCCACCTGAGTCGGGGAGGCCATTAATCCTTTATCTAACGGTCCTGGATCATTCGTTTGGTTGCGTGTTGGGTCAACACGACATCACAGGAAGAAAAGAGCAAGCCATCTATTATCTCAGCAAGAAGTTTACAATCTATGAGAATAAGTACACTCAACTTGAGAAAACATGTTGTGCTCTAACTTGGGTAGCACAGAAGTTTAAGCATTATCTGTCGTCACATACTACTTACCTTATTTCGCGTCTGGATCCATTAAAGTATATTTTCCAGAAGCCTATGCCCACAGGAAGATTGGCAAAATGGCAGATATTACTCACAGAGTTCGACATTGTCTATGTGACGAGGACGGCCATGAAAGCTCAAGCATTGGCCGATCACTTGGCTGAGAATCCTATTGATGAAGAATACGAGCCTTTGAGGACGTATTTTCCAGATGAAGAAGTGATACATATAGAGGAGTTAGAACTTAATGAGAAACCAGGGTGGAAGCTTTTCTTTGACGGGGCTGCTAATGCAAAAGGAGTTGGAGTAGGAGCAGTACTTATTTCAGAAACAGGACATCACTATCCTGTTACAGCTCAGCTACGTTTCTATTGTACCAACAACATGGCTGAATATGAGGCATGTATTTTGGGCCTACGATTGGCTGCAGACATGGATGTTCAGGACGTCTTGGTCTTGGGAGACTCAGACCTCCTAGTACATCAGATCCAGGGTGAATGGGAAACACGGGATTTGAAGCTTATACCATACCGACAATGTTTGCACGATTTGAGCAAGCGATTTCGATCAGTGGAGTTCAGACACATCCCGAGAGTTCACAATGAGGTTGCTGATGCTTTGGCCACTTTAGCATCGATGTTGCACCATCCAGACAAAATCCATGTTGACCCATTGTATATTCAGGTTCGTGATCAGCATGCCTACTGCAACATAATAGAAGAAGAAATGGATGGCGAGCCATGGTTTTATGATATCAAGGAATACCTCAGGATGGGGATATACCCGGAGCAGGCAACCGGAGATCAAAAGAGAGCCATTCGACGACTGGCAAATGGATTTTTCCTCAGTGGAGGAATGTTGTACAAAAGAACCCCAGATCTGGGATTGCTGAGATGTATTGATGCAGGTCAAGCCACGATAGTGATGACAGAGGTACATGCTGGAGTCTGTGGGCCCCATATGAGCGGATATGTGTTGGCAAAGAAGATTCTGCGAGCGGGATATTATTGGCTCACTATGGAGCATGATTGTATCAGTTTCGTACGAAAATGCCATCAGTGTCAGATACACGGAGATCTGATTCATTCTCCACCAATGGAATTGCACACAATGTCCGCACCATGGCCATTTGTAGCATGGGGCATGGATGTCATTGGGCCTATCGAGCCGGCAGCTTCGAACGGTCACAGGTTCATTCTGGTAGCCATCGATTATTTCACTAAGTGGGTTGAAGCCAAAACTTTTAAGTCTGTAACCAAGAAGGCAGTGGTGGATTTCGTCCATTCCCATATCATTTGTAGATTTGGGATCCCAAATATAATAATCACGGACAATGGTGCTAATCTTAACAGCAACTTGATGAGAGAAGTATGTGAACAGTTTAAGATTACACACCGTAATTCCACTCCGTATCGGCCCAAGGCGAATGGAGCAGTTGAGGCAGCCAACAAAAATATAAAGAAGATATTGAGGAAAATGATTGAAGGATCCAGACAATGGCATGAAAAGCTACCATTTGCGTTGTTAGGATACCGCACTACTGTTCGTACTTCAATAGGTGCGACTCCTTATTTGTTGGTATACGGAACCGAAGCAGTAATACCAGCGGAAGTTGAAATTCCTTCCCTTCGAATTATCGCTGAGGCCGGGATTGACGATGATGAATGGGTCAAAACCCGACTAGAGCAGCTGAGTTTAATGGATGAAAAAAGATTGGCAGCAGTATGTCATGGCCAGTTGTATCAAAAGAGAATGGCAAGAGCATACAATAAGAAGGTGCGCCCCAGAAAATTTGAAGTAGGGCAACAAGAATTGAAACGGATCCTCCCACATCAGATTGAGGCAAAAGGCAAGTTCGCCCCGAATTGGCAAGGGCCGTATATTGTGACCAGAGTATTATCCAATGGCGCTTTACGTCTGACGGATGTTGAAGGAAGATGCGTCGACATGGCTATCAATTCTGATGCAGTCAAAAGATATTATGTGTAATTTCTTTTGTTGTTTATTTGTTTGTTTATACTTAGTGCTTATCGGATAATGAAATGACGGAGGCAATTCTTTCTTCTATCCAAACACTTTTAACCTTTGCTTTACCCCTTTGAGCCATACTTATCTTTTTATACCCCTCTCTTGGAATCATTAATGAAAAAATGTATGAAAAAAAAACTTTTTGAAGGTCGCAAGAAAACAAAGGAGTCAGTGAACTACGTTCGACCTGATTCCTCAAAGAGGATACGTAGGCGCCTCACGGCTCGGTCATAAGGTATAAAATAAAAAAAAAGAAAAAAAAATCAAAAGAAAAATCCCCAAGTAAGAAAACTGGGGCAGAAATTATGTTTCTAAATTTTGAAAAAAAAAAGAAAAAAAAAGAGTTTGATTCCAAGAGTTGTAATACTTTACCCATCAAAGTTATTTTGAATTTTATATCCTTTTCTTCTAAAACCTATATTGATATCCAAAAAAGACCTCCCGATCAGTATCCGAGAGGTGTTAAGATAGGCAAATGAAAACCAAGAATAAAACATCGGTCCCTGACTGAATGAGGATCATGAATTGAAAGAATTTTTAGCCAAAAGAATTCCCGGCAGAGATAAATCTTATCGGCAACACTCCAATCCCAAGCTGAGAAAATAAGATGAGAGAGTCTTATCGGCGAAAACCTTCACAGGCGCCATAAGGCGACGTAAGCTGAGAAATACAAAATGAGAGAGTCTTATCGGTGAAAACCTTCACAGGCACCATAAGGCGACGGGAGTTGTGAGAAATGAGAGAGCCTTGTTAGTGAAAACCCCGCGAAGGGCACTATAAGGCGACAAGATAGATTGACGGAAAAGATCCGTATTTTGCGAAGAATTGGGCACCTATTTATCCCCAGCAAGTGAAGACATCAGAAAGTTTGATCGACACAAATAGACTGGGTTGATTAATCCGGAATGCACAACATGATCATTGGAATCGGTTGTATCACCCAGATAAGTTTCTTTTTTTGTTCAGAAAGATTTTCTCATTTTTCTATCTTTTCATTTTGTTGTTTAAAAGAATTTTTCTAGAAATTTATGTTTTAAGGAAGGTCTTTCAGAGCTTACTACCAGTTGCCAAAATGGTACAACATAAAAAGTGAAAAGGGCAGGCAAGAGACAAGGCAATAAGGCAAAAGACGTTGGTTGCTAGGCCGAATAATATTGTCCTAAAATGGCAAGGAAAGTACGGGGAAGAGCCGAAAAAAAAAAAAAAATATGTTGAGGAAATTGTAAGCCAAGTTCCAAGACGATCCCCAGAGTACTCCGACCGAATATCGACCAAGCTACGAGGTGGTCGGACAACACAGAAGGGGAAGGGAAGAAAGGAAAATTCATCTTCGGCAAAATAACCTCCAGAAATTTTTGAGATACAAAATGGTGAAGGGATAAATGGAAAAACCGTCCCCAGCAGAATGTTATCCCCAGCAAATAACATCATCCCCAACAAGTTTTGAGAACGCCGAACAAGAATAAGGGAAAGGGAACAATCATCCCCATCAGGAGTGACATGACCATTCGCCATATTTCAAAAAAAAAAAAAAAAAAAAAACTAACTAAATTTTCTTTGATTTGAACAGGAAAATAAAGTGTTGATGATGGCCTAAAGATACGCCATAAGAAAGATCGCCAGAATTGGGGCATAAAATTTTCTACCACAAGTGGAAATTTTCTCGGAGAATCGAGGAAACAAATTCAAATTATTCTTTGCCAATTAGGCGCCCACCAGTATAATGCGGGAATACATTTAAGTTCTAGGTCGCCCACCAGTATAATGCGGGAATACATTTAAGTTCTAGGTCGCCCACCAGTATAATGCGGGAATACATTTCAGTTCTAGGTCGCCCACCAGTATAATGCGGGAATACATTTCAGTTCTAGGTCACCCACCAGTATAATGCGGGTATGCATTTATGTTCTCATTTCATGCTCTAGGTCGCCCACCAGTAAAATGCGGGAATACATTTAAGTTCTAGGTCGCCCACCAGTAAAATGCGGGAATACATTTAAGTTCTCGGTCGCCCACCAGTAAAATGCGGGAATACTTTCTGTTCTAGGTCACCCACCAGTATAATGCGGGTATGCATTTATCTTCTCATTTCATGTTCTAGGTCGCCCACCAGTATAATGCGGGAATACATTTCAGTTCTAGGTCGCCCACCAGTATAATGCGGGAATACATTTAGGTTCTAGGTCGCCCACCAGTATAATGCGGGAATACTTTTAAGTTCTAGGTCACCCACCAGTATAATGCGGGAATACTTTTCTGTTCTAGGTCGCCCACCAGTAAAATGCGGGAATACATTTCAGTTCTAGGTCGTCCACCAGTATAATGCGGGCATACATTTCATAATTTTGCATTGAAGCAACTTTTTAGTCTTGTATTACAGAGGTTGGAATCAGTAACCCCACCAGAAGGCGGAAGGTTACAACAGGAATCCCCAGCAATAAACAATAAAATCCCCCAGCACCGGGAAGCAGAAGGTTGCAACAAGAGGTCCCAGCATAAACTCAAGTCCATGTGTCAAAAGGAAGAAAAGCATCGGAAGAAAAGCACCGGAGGAAACACAAACCGACAAAAAGCAAGGCAACCAGAGCAAGGGGGAAAACAGATAAGATTCTGTAATTTCTAGCTTAGTCTAGCTTCTTATTTTGTTTTTAGCATGGTGTAATAAGGAGGTCAGCAAACAGTAAAAGTAGCATGCAACAGCAGTAACTTTGCAGTCCCATGGTAGTCCCAGCTACCAAGACTTCCCGAACTACATTGCGAAGATTATATGCATCTTATGCTACCGTCGGTGACATGAGATGGCATCATGAGGATATATAAGAGGAGGGGGTAATGCGTCACCCATCAGACTTTGAGGCTTGGAAGCACTTCAATGAAACTCATCCATTTTTTGCTGCTGAACCAAGGAATGTGAGGCTGGGGTTATGTACTGATAGTTTCCAACCATTTGTTCAATCAGTAAGAAAATACTCTTCGTGGCCGGTGATTGTCACTCCATACAACTTACCTCCTTGGATGTGTCTGAAAGAGGCGTACATGTTCTTAACTGTCATTGTTCCAGGGCCAACCAATCCTAAACAAAAAATTGATATTTTTCTACAACCTCTAATAAAAGAATTGACCTTGTTATGGGAGGAAGGTGTGGAAGCATTTGACATCTCAAAAAAGCAACACTTTCAATTAAGGGCGGCTTTGACGTGGACAATCAATGACTTTCCAGCATATTCTATGTTATCAGGATGGAGTACTGCTGGAAAGTTAGCATGTCCTTATTGTATGGAGGACGCACAATCTTTTAGATTACGTCATGGTGGGAAAACAACTTGGTTTGATAGTCATAGAATGTTCCTTGACCAACATCATCCATTTAGGAAAGATCGTAAAAACTTTCTTAAAGGTCATACTGTCAAAAGACTACCATCAGCACTTAGAACGGGAGAGGAAATTTTGAACCAAATTAGTGAGTTAGGGCTAAGGAAAGTAACAGAGGAAGATGCACAAGTAGTTAATTCGAGAATATGTAAATCTTGTGGATGGAAAAAGTGAAGCATCTTTTGGGATTTACCTTATTGGAGTTCTAACATGATTCGGCATAATCTTGACGTCATGCATATTGAAAAGAATATCTTTGATAATGTATTTAACACAGTTCTTAATGTTAAAGACAAAATCAAAGACAATCCAAAGCACGTCTGGATATGCTAACCTATTGCGATAGACCTCAGTTGGCAAATGATGCTAGTGGAAAATATCCCAAAGCTGCATATACAATAGACAATGAAGCAGGAGATATCTTATTTGATTGGGTGAAAAGTTTGAAGTTTCCAGATGGGTATGTTTCAAATTTGGGTCGATGTCTAGAGACGAACAAGTCTAGGTTATTTGGCATGAAAAGTTATGATTGCCACGTGTTCATGCAATGATTAATGCCTACTACTTCCTAGCAATGTGTGGCAGGCACTTACAGAATTGAGCTTATTTTTTAAAGATCTTACTTCGACCACTCTACTAGTGGATGACATGGAGAGATTAGAAATAGACATCCCACAGATCTTGTGTAAGTTGGAACGTATATTTCCACCGGGGTTCTTTAACTCAATGGAACATTTGCCCGTGCACCTGCCATATGAAGCAAGAATTGATGGACCTGTACAATATCGATGGATGTATCCTTTTGAGAGGTAAATTTAAAACTTCTATGTCACAAAAATGACAAGTATGCTACACATGACTTTTTAATTTAATGGTCCATTCATTTATCTATTTAGGTACCTTGGAACTTTGAAAAAAAAATGATTGGGAATAAAGCTAGTGTTGAGGGATCTACTTGTGAAGCATACTTGATGATAGAGTCAACACAATTATTTTCTCATTATTTTGAACCTCATGTCATTACACGTGATCATTGTAAGCACGTGATTTTTTGCCCTATATGAGAATTACTCCCAAAAATTCAAAAATAAAATGATTTTCTTTGGTGTGCAATTTTGTGATATTTTGAATAATTATTTGTAGTTGTCTGTGCGTGTTTATTTGCTAAATTAATAAAAAATACAAAAATATGTCGCATTTTTGCATGTAGGATTTAATTCTATAATTGATAATAATTAAATTTGTTTTACAAAAATTAAAAATTACAAAAATAGGCATCGTTTGCATTTTTAGCATTTAATGTCCAAATATACAATTTTATGCTTAATTAATACTTAATTGTGCGTTAATTGTTATTGGGAATTAATTTGCGCTTTTATAACTTAATTTAGTTCTTAATAATAGTTTAAGTATTTTTATAATTTAGTTTTAGAAAAATAAAAGAAGAAAAGAGAGCGAAAATATAAAGAAAGTCGGAATTGGGCCTTTTCTTCGATTTCAAGCCATAGGCCCAAAAAATGGCCCAACCTTCCCTACGACCCAGTCCATTTCGAACTGGGTCGACCCAGTCCATAACCCAACACCCCTTTTATTTTACAAACAAAATAAAAAAAAAAAAAAAATTAAGAAAACCCTAAGAAATGCCTAAAGCATCCGCACCCCCCCTATTCTCTTTCTTCTTCCTCAAAACTTCAAGCTCCAATGGCTGCCATAGCCAACCATGGCTACTCACCTTCACACCACGAACACCCCCTCACGTCGTCACACTCACACACACATACACAAACAAACGACGCAACAGTCCATCGCCCCAACGTTGTTTCTCCATTGAAGCTCAAGCTCGACCATGGACTACCCGTTGCTTCTCCTTCAGCATCCTCTTAGTTGCTGCCTCACTTCGTCTTCTTCAACTCGAATAGCCATAGCCACTGCTTCGTCGTCCTCCACACCGTAGCCGCTGCTCCTCCACACCGTCGACACTGTTCCTCCTCCTAGCTCCATAAACTCAGTCACGTCCAAACAACCCCGTCGCGGCCAGCTGCTCCTGTTCTGCGAGCTTCATTTTCTTCGTGCTGCTGCCATGGTTGTCGCTGCTATTGCTTCAACTTTCTTCTACTGCTGCTCGCGTTTCATGGCTGCTGTCGCGACTGCGTCTTCTCTTCGTCGCCGCGGCTATCGCCACTAATTCCTCCGTCGAGCTGCTGTTGTTTCTACCTTCATCAAGGTTCGTTGATGCTGTTTCTCCTCCTTCTACTAAGCAGCTGCTCCCAGACCACACGACTCTATGTGCACGTCGAACAGTTGAAAACAAACCACGCTGCTGCATCGACTATTGCTTCACTTCGGCGTCAACGCCAGTCGAGTTCGCGCACATGGATGAGTTTTGGTCGATGTCGTCGATCACTGTTCGAGTTCGTTGTTGGTTGGTCACTTGTTCGTTCGTTTCAATCCGGTTAGTAGTTTTTGAATTTTATTTTTGTCCGTTATTTTGTTTTGATAGTTTTCGGATCTAAAATCAACAAATGTTTGTTTTGTTTATCGTTTGAATTAATTTTTAGTTCATGTTTATGTGTTGTTTGTTAAATTAATTTTCAGATTTTAAAATGGAAGTTTAATTAGTTGTTTTCATGTTTATTTCATGTTTGTTTTATTGTTTAAGTAAGTATTTGTTAGTTTGATGTTTGTTAGATTCAAACTGAAATTTAATCAACTATTTCTTCAATTTGTTTCATGTGTATGTATTGTTAGAAATTGTTAATATTGTTAAGTTCAAGTTTAAGTTCATAATTGTTTCTTCGTTGATTTTGTTATTTGTTTAAAGAATTTAGTTGTATTAAAGGAATATATTGCTTTAATCGTTTAATCCGTCATGTTTGTTGTCATAAAATAGATTCAATTCATGTTCATACTTTGTTTGATTGTTCTTGAATCCGAAATTTGTATAGTTTGATTTCTTGTTTATCATTTATGATTATTTCTTGAATTTGTCTCATAATCTTGTTGTTTAAGTTTAATATAGGAATTGTTGGTTGTAATATTGTTAGAGTTGATTTTAAGTTCAATATGATTGAATTTAGAAATCTTCATACTTTGTTTGTTGTTGTTGTTGAATCCGAAAATAGGATTGTTTGTTGCTAAAATATTGTTCAATCAAATTTTAGTTATTCTTGGTTGTTCAATTTGTGTTCATATGATTTATTGTTGAAATGTTGTTAAAATCATGTTCATATGATATTGTTGTTATGATGTTCATCCATGTTCATATTGTTGTTTGAACATTGTTAGAAATTGATCATATTGTCTATATTTTGGTTAAGTTTGATTAATTGATGTGTTATAGCTGATGGGTAGTTTGGTAAATTTGTAATACGTTCAGGGGTAGTTTGGTAATTTCAGTAGGATCGGAAGGGGTAGTTTAGGAATTGTACATTTTGTAATTGTTTATTTGAAGCATGGGGGACAAAATGAAATGGGGTGGGTTGTGATATGATTATTTAATATAAAGGGGGGACAAGATTTAAATTAAAGGGGAATCTTGTATTATTTTAAATAAAGCATGGGGGACAAAATATAATGGGGTGGTGTGATATATTTATTTAATGTAATGGGGATGAGTGGGAAGATAATGGGTTTGGTAGAGAAAGGGATTGATTTTAATTGATTTATGGGATGGGATATATATATGTGAAGTCTTGAACACAAGAGGGGAGGAGAAATACAGACAGAAAAAAAAAGATTGAAAAAAAAAGCTGAACATTTATTCCGAAAAAAAAATTGAAACTCTCAAGAAAAGAAAAACATACAAAGAAAAAAAAATTGAAAATTAGAAGAGAAAGTAGTACACACCTGATAAATATTCTGGTATACAGGTGTAGAAATTAAGGGTTGAAGATTAACTAGCCTGTCAAAAATCTGAAAATTTCCCTTGGTTTCTGTCCGTTATTTTCGGCATTCCTGGATTTTATTTTGAATTTTTCAAAGCTGTCACTGGGATTTTCGTTGACTGGTTATTGCTGGTTATTGTTGCTGTTGCTGTGTTACGTATTACGTTGCTGACTTTCTTCTTCTTATATTGACAATATCAGGTACACAACTGTAATTTTGGCATTTTGTAAGCTGAAATGAAGAATGGAGTGTTAAATTTTTAATTTAGTTTAATTTAATTTTTTGTATTGTATTTAGGTTATTCATGTATTATTATTCCGTAAATCACTGTCATCGGCATAACTAGGCATATTATAGCGACATATTAAATAACGTCTTTACCAGATTATTAGGAAATATATTTAAACCTGATTATTAATTAAAATTGTTTAAATAAAAAAAATAGAAGAAATAACGTAAAAATGACGTTATTGAATCAGTTTGGCAAAAATTAACTAAGTTCCTTATTCATAAGGTTTTTCGTCAACGATAAGTTAATCCGAATCATGTAGTCAATTTCAGTTATAACATGAATTAGTTTGCAAACAAGTATTAGGACATGATGAATTAAAACAAAGTTAATTAATGTTAAATTGTTTAATTTTTTAGAAATATGATTTAGTACTCAAGTTTTTATTTTTATTTCTTTCAATTTTCAGTATTTGTAAATAATTAGTTTCAATAAGCTTAAGTCTTACTAATAATTTGAATTTTAATCCAACTATGGGATAATTAGTTTTTTTTTATTTTTATTTTTTACTTTTCGATAATTCCATGTTGTATCTATGATTATAATTTTATTACTTTCTGCTAATATTTGTTTTTTTTCTTCTATTTAATATGTCATTTTCAAGAATGTAGATATTGATTTTATATTTATAAAAAAAAAAACTTAGTAATAATAAAAAGGTAGTCATTAAAGGATATTATTAAAGGATTTCGCTAAAAATAAATAGATGTAAATAATACAAGTGTATAGGATTCTCCAATCTCATTTATTTATTTAATTATTTAAAAAAAATTACTTAGAATTTGGGATGGATTGTTTAGTGAATTTCACTTCCTTCCCCAAAGATAATGACGCGTTAAACTCTTTAGGCGCGATTTAATTAATTTTACCTTCTTAAACTCGGATGCGCATTTCATGCGACCCAAATCTAAATCCTAAAACATCAAATAAAATATGTTTCGTATTGTGGGTGCATTTCATGTGACACAATCCAAAGATATGTTTTAAGCGATGTTCATATTCCTAAAAAATAATAATTATAATAATAAGGCGGTAAAAGATAAAATTTGCACATGGTTCATAATTGTATTAAAAATCAGATAAATAAGCCGAATATAACAGTTGAGCGACCGTGCTAGAACCACGGAACTCGGGAATGCCTAACACCTTCTCCGGGGTTAACAGAATTCCTTATCCGGATTTCTGGTATGCAGACTGTAATATAGAGTCATTCTTTTCCTCGATTCGGGATAAAAATTGGTGACTTGGGACACCCTAAATCTCTCAAGTGGCGACTCTGAAATAATTAAACCAATCCCGTTTCGACTGTCCTTTAATTGGAAAAAACTCCCTACGCACCTCGCGGTGCCGGAAAAAGGAGGTGTGACAATCATAATGTGGACCAGAATGATAATGGTGGTGTTGTGGAAGATCATAAAGGAAATTTATCAATATTTACACATCCAGGTCGACTATCGGGAGAAGCAAAAAAGAGGAGTTTATCCTTGGAAGAAATCAAGGCTGCCCAAACTTACATTCTACTAAATTGTAAAGAGGTTGAGCCATTTGTAAGGTAACATTTGAAAGTTATACTTTCTTAATATAACAAATATTCATATATCAGAAGCACTAATTTTAACTTATTTTGTTGTAATGAAGTATGTACATGGAATGTTTACAAGAAGAATATCCGAATTTATCTCAGGATCAAATAGAAGAGAATCTCGAAACATATTTCTCTATATGGTTCAAGCAATATGTAAGCCTACAACAATAATTTACTTTTATATAATAATGTACATAAATTGACTTGTTAAATTTAACTAAGTCTCACAATTTTTTTAATAGGTTCAAAGCAACCATATAGAGAATACATTCTTGCGTAGCCTTGCTCATGGACCATTGACAAGCACGATATGTCATTCAGTGTATTTTGTTAATGGATATAAATTTCACACAGAAAGTCATAGTAGCGCAAGATCAACAATGAACAGTGGAGTTTGTATATCGGATCCAAATGTTGGTGACTACTATGGTCGGATACAAGAGATTATACAAGTAGAATATCGTGAAGAACCTTTAAAGAATACTGTATTATTCAAGTGTGAATGGTTTGACCCAACGATGAATGTTAGTGTTAAAAAGCATAATCAATACAAACAAAATTCTGCTATTCGTGCAAATATGCCCATGTTGTCCAGCCAAAGGCCTAATGCCCTAATCCTATTCTCTTTTGGTTTCCATTCCTATTCGGAATTGGATTCGATTTTTGTTCCTATTTAGAGTTGGTTTTGGCTTTAAAAGAAAGCACCACTCATGATCTATAAATAGGACAACCTTGAAGAATTATTCTATGCTCATTGATACAAGTCTTTGAAAGACTTAAGCACATAATAGTGGTTTTTGAGAGAGCTTTCATCAAGAGAGAAGAGAGAAGAAAAGTATTTGTTTTGCTGCAGATTTTTATTTCGACTAGCCAACTTCAAATCACTTTTTCTTATTAGTTAACCGTTGGATCGGGCTGAAATTTTGACTGAGTGTTCGTAAATCTTGGTGTTTGATTTGAACGGTGGAGATCGGATTTGGAGGCTCGTAGCATCTGATTTCGAGCCTCGAACAATAGCTTTGTTTTTGTGGAGTCTCCTCTTTCTTCAATTGATTTGTTGTTGCTCTTGCTGCTATTGTTGCTCCGTTTGTGTAGTCAATTTGGAGAACCTTTGTAACCCTCTTATTGTTATAGTAGAGCTTTTTGGATCTTTGTGATCCCGTACGTGATTTTTACCTTCGACTTGAAGGATTTTCCACGTTAAAATTTGGTGTTCTTTACTTTCTTTATTTTCGGGTTTGCCTCTTTCTCGACATAACAATAAGAATTGTTATGAAGAGCTATCTGCGCGAAAAATTTAGAAAAAAAGCAGCGAAAAAAACTAAAACTCATAGCTAAACGCCCTTCTGTATGATTTTTCAGTATCACAAGTTGTCTCAATTGCTTTGCTAGAGCCTCTCACCAGTCTAAAACTCATAGATGAATCTAGTTCACAAGACATTCGTCGATTTGGCACAAATTTTAACTGTATTTTTCCCGAGGTTTAAACTATTTATCGAACTTTTTTATGGTTCTAAACTGTACACGAAGTCTTAAACAATCCAAGAAACTTGGAATCCTCAGTTCGCATACAATTAGTTGACAATTGGACGGTGCAAAAACGTTTGAAACAAGTAGGAGTACATAAATGTCTTTTTGTTTCATATTTAATGCATGTAAGTAGGGAGAAATGAAATTTCAGCCGTTGATAATAGTAGTAGGTTTGATATATGAAGCTTCTAAGGGCTTTCGAGAATTGAATTGCTTGTCAATTCCACTGTATTTCAGAAATGAAACTCGTTTAGAAATACTTCTCATTATTGCTTGATTTAGTGCTAGCGCATCTAGAACATGCCCTAAAAATTTTCAGAAATTCAATCTAGTTCACATTTTAAACAGCATTATCAAAGGCGAAAAGAGCAAAAAAGTTCTAAGGTTTGTTGGGACTTTAAGGGCGAGCACAATTAATGCATGAACTTTAATGAAGAATGACGCCAATAGGGAAAAAAACTACAAAAATATGTATGTTGTCCAAGATTAATATCTATAAGCATGAATATCAAATATATGGACAAGGAAATTGAAGAAAATTTACGATAAAGTGAAATATCAATCAGCATGTATTAATATACACGAAAAAGTAGATATAACCATAAAAATATATGTTGCATGACCGCGAAACGCCATAAAATGAGCCCGAAAGTCATGGTAATATCTGTGGACGTATAAAAATTCAGACTAGTCGGAGTATTGGTCCCTATGTTGTTTCCTTGGCTTACTATAGTACTATAATAGAATTAATAAACAAGGGTTTTGCTAACTTATTTATATGAAGACAGTAGATTATCATTGTACCTATTGTGTATTGACAATATGTCATTAAAGGCATTTAATATAGAATTTCGTTTAAATGTTTCACTTAACGACCTCTCCGCCTATAAAACTGCAAAAGAACAGAAAGCAAACCTCCGACATAACAAGGAGCATGTTTGGGTTAGATGATTGTAGATAGCTAAAAATATTAACTGTTAGTAAGCTCTTTCTCGTGCTGAAATTGACTTAATAAAAAAGCAATTATGTATTAAGAAAGTGATGATAAGCAATTGATGTGTTTGGTAAAAGAGGAATTCGGAACTTAAATGTGGTTCTTTTTTACTCAAAATACGTTTTTAAGTGTAAAAAAAAAAGTTACGTTTCTACATAAAACGTTGTACTGTACCGCGTTTTACCTTAACAGTTGTTTGAGCCGTTAAGGTAAAACGCGGTTCCTAACAGCGATATATATAAAACGTGGTACATTATAGCGTTTTATATATATCGCGGTTAGGAACCACGTGTTACATGTTAAGTTGGCCCACCAATAATTGTTCTGCGCTTAACTGACATAACAATAATTCAAATATGTAAAATGCTTTTTTAAACCGCATTTTACTTCAAAAAATTTGACCCCCGGAATTGGGCATTGCCTTATATAAATGAGTTAAGGGTTATGAGAATTATCATTCAGAAATACTCCAACTTCTTTATAAATTTTTCTTGTTGTTAAATTCTCAAGGTTGCGAAAAGTAAGGGTTTCATTATATTGGGGGGGGGGGGAGGGGAGGGGTTGAGGTTGTGGTGGAAAAAAACTCAGTGAGCTATAGTTTATCTCCACAGTATCATGTTAAGTTCCCACTTACAATGACATACGATAAACTAGTATCATTGTTATGAAATAAAATGAGATTGAACAAACGTCCGGTGAATCTTAAAATAACTGGAAGGTATCTATATTCTATGACTCCGCAAGGGTTTGCTTGTTATTCTAAGTTTAACATCCAAGACGATGAAACTCTGAGAGATTTTTTGAGGTTTCCGGATGAATACAGAGAATTTATTATGATAAAATTGTTGGAAATGTACTTCAAGGCTGAAGACATTCGCAATAATGAGATTGCACAAAGCAGGAATAACCCTCAATCATCGGGTGGTTATTTTGGAGCAATTTTAGCCCAACAGGTTCCGGCTGAAAGAGTTTGGCCGGATGTTAAGTTATCTCCGCGGGCGAACGAGAAGCGAGAAAATAATTTCTCTCCTACTTTACATAATCCACGAGATGACTGGTAAACTTCAACTTTCCTTTCTGTTATGATATTTTTTTTGTTGAATTAAATTTGTATTAACACTCATATATTCCATAGGGAGTACTGTTCGGATATAAATTTTACAAGTTATGACCCCACGCCCAGTTGGAATATGTGTAGTTTTGGCATGTCGGATCACAGTGGTCCATCCGGAAGTCATCACCAACAGAAAAATGTCAATCATGGAATGTCAACACAGTACGACTTGTAAGTGAAGTGATATAGCTAAATGTAAAGTATTTATCAATTTGAGTAGCTTATCATTTTGTTATTTGTGTAGTGAAAACGAGCAACTTGATGGTCTTGACCTCACTTAGTTGCCTGTAGATGACGTATTTACTCGGGATTTGGCAGCTACGCAGAGTGAGGAAGATAATAGCGATTTTGACAACAATGCCGATGAGTCTAGAGATGACACACCTTTCCCTGACGAGGGTGATGAGGATGAGGAAGTGAATGTCGAACCTGAGCTGACGAGGGAGCATGCTCCTACTTCTCCTATTAGACCAAGAGTGTACGAGTCCCACGTGCTGTTTCATTCAAGGCATATTCCCTACCTTGATAATTTGCTAAGTATGCTAGATGTGGATGCCCTCACAAGGGATACTGACGAATTTCGGTCAGCGATGTGGGATGAGTCTAGGCCAACGCTGTTGGAAAAGGGCATGTATTTTTTCCAATAAAGCTCGCCTAACCAGGGCTGTAAAAATGTACAGCATAAGAGAGTGCTGTGAGATGATGGTATGAGAGTCAACAACGGGGGTATACAAGGTCGTATGTCGTAGATACTTTATGGGTTGTAACTGGATGTTGCGTACGAGCAAGAAGGAAACAGGGTTATGGAAAGTGGGTAAATTTAATAGCACCCATGTTTGTGAAATGGACACATTCAATGAGAATCACTTTAACTTGGATGTAGACTTGATTTCTCTTGTCTTGATTCCACACTTAGAAGTGTCCATTAGGTACAAGATCAAAGAGTGTATTACATCCGTCCACCAGGAATATGGGTGTACTATTACCAAAAGAAAGGCATATCTCGGGTGCAAACGTGCATTTGAAATTATTTATGGTGACTGGGATAAGTCATTTTCATCTCTACCCAGGTACATGGCTGCACTGAAACAATTTAACCTCGGGACTGTTGTTGAATGGAGGCATGAGCGGAGTCCGGGAATACCGAAATATATATTCAATTACGTGTTCTGGGTATTTAAACCAGCAATTGATGATTTTGTGCATTGTCGTCCGGTAATTTCCATAGACGGTACTCATGTCTATGGAAAGTATGATATTAAGTTGTTGATCGCCGTTGCAGTAGATGCCAATGGACTAATATTTCCACTAGTTTTTTCCATTTGTGACAATGAAAGCGAAGAGACATGGATGATAATTTTGAACCACTTGAAGCAGCACGTTGTCAAACAGCGTTTAGGTATTTATCTAATATCTGATCGACATGGTGGTATTTTAAGTTCTGTATGGCATTTGCCTGAATGGCAGGAACCCTATGCATACCACAGTTACTATGTGAGGCACATGAAGGCCAATTTCCAGAAGAAATATCCCACCAAGGAATTGTATGATTTAATATGGATAGCTGCAACTGAGCACCAGCAGTGCAAATTCAGGAGGCGCATGAAAGCAATCTGTCAGTTAGACGAAAGAGCCTATAATTGGCTGATAGGACATGAGCTTCACAAGTGGACATTGCATGTTGATGGTGGCAGATGATGGGGAGCCCTGACTACAAATGTGTCGGAGTCATTCAACGGGCTATTGAAGTTTGCACGTTGCCTGTCACTGTCATGGTCCGAATGACATTCAAACAGATGGCGAAGAGGTTTGTTGAAAGGCATAGAGCTGCATCGGAATTGATGGACATGGGTGTTGAATTTATCCCAATACCGATGATAAGATTTGAGAAATATAGGAGGCGAGCACATTGACATTCATATTTACAGTATGATCATGATCAGGGTGTTTTTGATGTTCGCACCGCTATACGCAGACACCGGGGGAATAATCTACACATCATGAATGAAGCTAATAGGTTGTGTTCATGTGGGAAATGGACCATCTACCACATGCCGTACGCACATGCCATGAAGTGCTTTCAACAAGTTGGTTTATGGGCAACCAACTATGTTGATAGGCAATACAATATTGCTGCATACGTAAACACATATAGTGGGCAGTTGCAGCCATTGGGTGCTGAGCATTATTGACCGCCGGAACCATTTAAAATGTTGTGTAACAAGGACTATTTGCGCAAGCTGCAAGTGCAAAAGAGAACGCGTATACGGAACCAAATGGATGTTTGTGATACCCTTTATGCGCGTAAATGTGGCATATGCTCGCAAACAGGACACAACCACCATAAATGTCCTTCAGCTGGTTTAGGTGGCGGTCGTAATCCAGGTCCTGGTGCAAGTTCATCTAATGTACCCAACTATCAAGGATACACCTAGTGTTTTGTTTTCGTAATATTTTTTGTAATAGTTGTCTGTACTTGTTTATGTTGCAAGATGTATCAAATAAAATAATGTTCCACAGCCTTGTTACATCTTATTGATATTTAACCTTTTTCAGTTGACTAAACGAATGAGTTTCACTCTAAAATTGGTAGAAACTACACGCAAATGGATGTTAAGTATGATTTGAACAGAATGAAACATGACCTTTTGAATTGGGATGATGATATGATAGTACCAACATTCAACTTATTGGTGTTAGTAAAGAAGACCAATATGAACATTGAAATTTCATAACATAATAGTTCAAGAGAAAAATGCACAACAACCATAACTAAAGCAACATACATGAAAATACAAGATAATAAAAGGATAAATTACAGAAACACATCCTAGCAGAAAGTAAAAAACGGATTAGTACAAACAGGATATCCGTCACCCTTCACTTGAACATTGAAGATAGCATCTATTGGTGAAACATCAACCAACGTAAATTGAAAATAAGCAACATACATGAAAATACAAGATAATAAAAGGATAAATCAACGCAAACACATCCTAGTACCAAGTAAAAAATAGATTAGTACAAACAGAATATTCGTCTCCCTTCACATCCACATTGACGATAGCACGCAGTGGTGAAACATCAACCAACATAAATTTGACGACGAAACCTTGCCTGATAAAATTATCCAACACAAAAAGTCTCCATCCTACCTTGAACCTTCTTTGATCACCAACACTCATATTTACATACCACTCTTTGCCACGATGGTGAAGAACCGCGTGTTCTAATGTTGGAGGAAGATGCTTGTATAATTTTCTTGGAATATACTTTAAAAAAAGCATTACTATTAAGTTTCGGAAAATATGAAACTGAATGAAGATATACAATGTTGATGTATATATATTTTATGGAGTTAAGGTATAACAAACAAAAGTATTTTATGTTAAAGAAATAAAGTTTAATGGACATAATAATTTACCAGATCGTTGTCGTCGATGCATGAATCAGTCATAACCACTTCAAATATTGGAGAATTCTCTTCTTTATTATCACTGCTAGTAGAAGAGTAAGATAGGGCATCACTGCTATTAGAAGAGTAAGATAAGGCTTGTTTGGTAGAGGAAGAGTCATCCATAGTTTAGGGTTTGAGTATATGAGTGTGTTTTATGTCTTTAGGGTTTGAGTTTGTGAGTGTATTTTATGCTTTGAGTATGTGACTATATATATAGGGAAACGCATAGCATAACGGCAATTAAATACTACCTTTTGCATGAATATATATAGCGCGGTTTAATACTACGTTTTGTGTGTTGTCTTGCCCATCTGAAAAGTTGTTCCACTGCGAAAAAGTTGTTTTGTACCAGAAAGAATATTTAGCATAGCGCGGTTAAATACTACGTTTTGCGTGAATATATATATATAGCGCGATTTAATACAACAAATTTTTGTGTTGTATTATCGATCTGAAAAGCTGCCCCACTGCGAAAAAGTTATTCTGTATAAGAAATAATCTTTAGCATAATGCGGTTAAATACTACATTTTGCGTGAATATATATAGCCCGATCTAATACTACATTTTCTGTGTTGCCTTGCCTATAAATAACAGGCGCATTCTAGTTAGTATCTGCGCTTAACCATAACAAATAGCAAAACTTTTCATAAAAGCAGGTTTTTTTAGCATTAACAAATGTCTGACTACATGTATGTACCAATGTGCCAATGTGGCAAATGATGTATGATGGCGGACTGTTGGAATGACGGTCAAGTTAGGCGCATATACTGGATGTGTGTGAACAAGTTTGGACGCAACAACGAAAACTTTTGCAACTTTGAGGTATGGCTTAATGAACCCTGTGAGCAGGAATGCTACAAAAAAATTTTGTAGTATCTTCATGATTTGACCAAAAAATAGTGGGAAGATGAACGCGAATATAAACGAGAAATTGCGGAGTTGAAGGAAAAACTCAAAGAGGTAGAAGAAGAAAAAAATAAGTTGGAAGAGAAATTTAAGTGGCTGGAGCAGAGAATACTAGGCGGTGGTGACTAAACAATGACATGTATGTGTTGAGTGTAGTACTATATCTTTATGTTTCTGGTGTCATGTGTTTTCATTAGTTGTATTGCATTTAAATTATGTTAAGTTTCTATGTTTGTGTTTGTTTTGTAGTGTCAAAATAAAGAAGAAATGGGAAATAAAAACATAATGTGCATATTATGTAAGCATAAAAAATTAGTGTTATTATTTACATAAAATAATATTTACATAGCGTACATAAAATACAAAAAAAAAAATCAATGTGTCCCACATCCTGTGTGCTTCAATGTAGCCACTGGCCTGAGGTGCATCCCATCCCGCCTGGATACGCTATCAGAATCATCCTTATTACGTCGCTTCTTTATCGGAGGATGCGCTGCAGCATGATCGTCAGTAGTGTTGGCAGGATCGGTAGAAGGGGTCGTCGGTCCATCAACAACCTACAAAAGAATTAGTCAATTCAGTATATGAAAATATATATTAGTAATGTATGTGTTAAGTCAAAAGCAATTTCTTATCATGGTCTCGCCGGGCTCCTGAATATAAGCATCCGTCGCATCCTGCTCAGCATCGCCCAAAGTGGTCTCCGTAACAGGCTGGGATGAAGCCTTAATAAGAAAATTATGAATTTATATATTGTGAATCAATGAGAAAAAAATATTTAAAATTAATACCAATACAAACATACCTGCGCCTGTGAAAGATCCACACCACCCGTCGACGATGAGCCATAACTCAGCTGGCGCCCACCATTCACATCTCGGCACGGCCGATCCTCAGCAGCGGTCTAAGGGCCTGCAAACATCTGCTCCCAATCATGTCCGTTAATGTTCGTGCCCGTGATCAACAGTGGATCTGACGGGATCATCAGCGATGTGGCTGGAGTGAACGCCAGCTGAAGGCTGTACGACAGCATGCTACTGGGATGCTCGTCTGGCTGATGGAGGTCACCCGACATATCATCTCCAACATCCCCAACATCCTCATCAGGTGCCTAAACAGGTGCCTCAACGCCCGTTTGCTGGGGACCACCTCCTCATTGGCCCCCACGTCCTCGTGGGATAGCCTGCCTCGTGGGGCACCCCTGCCTCGGAGGACAACCCTGCTTCTTGGTCCCCTCGCTTGTGGGATAGGCCTACCCCGATGGTAGTTCTCTGGTGCCATATAAGTAGGTATGTGCTCTAAGCGCTGGTCCTCTCTGGCTTGGAGTGTCCTGGCAGCCAGCTCTGTAACCTGCCGGCCATACTCCTGCAAAGCGACCGCAGGATCGCCGGCATGTTGCTGCATCTGCAGTCCCAACTGGTGGACTAAATATAGCCTAATATCCTGCAAAACAATAAAGGCATATCAATCACGGAACGCTAGAGCACAATTATAAGTAAGAATACCAAATAACATACCAGTGCCTCGTGCATCCCGGCGTATGAAACATACCAACCGCCAGCTCGATGAATGGGTTCCCGACGAAAAGTCGGGTAACGCTGCGGTACCAGGGCATATAATCATGCTCAGTATCCTGCCGACTCGATAATGGGGGAGGGGGGAATCAACTCTAGTCGATCGTCCCAAATAAATAGCTGCTCCTGCAGGAATGCCAAAAATGTGTTGTCACCCTGATATGATCATCCCGCTAGTAATGTGTGGTCTACCAGGTGGGCGGGGTCGGTATGAGATGCGGCCTGCCAAACTGGCAAAGTACCAGCTCGGTGGCATGACACTCCACAATATCAATGCAGAACAACGGGATGGAAGAGGCCCACATAAGTCGCCCGACCGAGCAATAATCGGGCAACCCAACTATCAACGCGTCGTTGTATGGCGTCCAGATGAACTATTAAGTATGAAAAGGAACGTTAGTATATGCAAGTTGTGTCTAAAGCAATGACAAGTATAGTTAGATATTCATTTACCTGTGCGCCATCTAGCAAATCCAATATATCCCTGCACAAGGAGAGATTATGCCGAGCCTCATACTCACACATCTGTCTCCGTCAGAGTACCCACCTCCTAGCTAGAGGGAGAAACGGAGGTGGTACATCTGGAGGTAGTGGTGGTAGAGGTGGCTGCAACTACAGAAACCGCTCCCAGGCCCAAACCTAACATAAAAAGTGGACATAAAATTTAAGATATATTTTTAGTAGGTATGTTATAATGAATAAAGTATAGGCAATATGTTGTCACTTGCAGTAGCGGCAAGAATCCAGCAACCTCACACTGGGTGCCCATGCTCACCCGACTTATACATCTGTATAAGTAGGCGAGAACAACAGAGCTCCAACTATACTGGGGTAAGTCATCTAGCTGCTCAAGATGATGAAGAAATCACAAGCTGACTAGGTTCCCCGAAGTGTTCGAGAATAAGACCCCTTCAAACAACAGTAGTACCAGCAACATCGTATACCGGTCAACATGATAATCCGGTATATCACCATCGATCTGAGGATGCAATGCATCCAACCACAGTCGAATAGTCGTCAATGAAAAATGACCGGTTCCATGCAGTACATTCTCATCCTCTGGGCAGAAAGCAGTGAGCCGATGCAGCATGTCTAGGTACTGTGTACCTGTCATCTCTCTCATAGGGGGCGGCAGAGCAACGGGTTGTCCATCAACGGGAAACCCATATAAAACCTCCACATCTTGGAGTGTGATAGTGGCATCGCCAATAGGCAGGTGGAATGTGTGCATCTCCGGCCGCCACTGCTCTATCAGGGCCGTGAGAAATGACCAATCGAGCTACAACCGCCCGATCTCAATCATCCTATAGAAACCTGTATCCCGCAAGCGCACGACTACACGATCATGGAGAACTCTTCCATGCAGAAAGTCCCACATGTCGTCCACTCTCCTAGAGAGTCTGGGTCAGTAACTCACCCTCCCATATGTGGGCGGACCTATGATCGCCTTGTAACGAGAGCAGCTCATCGCTGGAAGGTCCGGGATGAATTGGCGGCACCTCCATGTCGTCTAGTGTAAATTAAACAATATTAAGTACATGTTAGTTTTATAATTTTATATGTTTATTTGTAAATTAAATACAACAACAACAACAACAACAACAACCCAGTGTAATCCCACAAGTGGGGTCTGGGGAGGGTAATATGTACGCAGACCTTACCTCTACCCCGAGGGGCAGAGAGGCTGTTTCCAGGAGACCCTCGGCTCAAAGAGGCAACAAGAGACACTATATTAGTACTATCAATAGACTCATAATAAAACAACATAAAGTACCATAAAATCCATAACATAACATAAATACCATAAAAAACAAAGTAACAGCAATATAAGAGATATAGGAAATACGAGAAAGATGTAAGGTATTAATACACAGAAGATAAAGCCCATCATCAGTAGTTGATCAATGGCATTCTAAGACTAATTCCTAACTGGCTAGTCTCACTCTAGTGCGCTGTAAAAAGACATCACAATTTCCCCTAACCTACAACCTTAATGTTCTAGGCTCGATATTTGCGGCCCAGTAGCACCAACTTATTCTATTTTCTTCTACGTGTGTGTTAGTTTATTAAAATTTATATGTTAGTTTGTAAATTAAATAATTATTTTTTATAAATAAATATTCACATATGGGTTCCACGCTCAATATTTGCAGTTCAGTAGCACCAACTTATTCTATATGTTAGTTTTATAATTTTATGTGTTAGTATTAAAATTTTATATGTTAGTTTGTAAATTAAATAGTTATTTTTACAAATAAATATTCACATATGGGTTCCAGGCTCAATATTTGTGGCCCAGTAGCATCAACTTATTCTATATGTTAGTTTTATAATTTTATGTGTTAGATTAATAATTTTATATGTTTGTTTGTCAATTAAATAATTAATTTTTAGAAATAAATAATATTTAATTATTAAAGATTCATATATGGGTTCCAGGCTCGATATTTGCGGCCCAGTAGCACCAACTTATTCTATTTTCTTCTATGTGTGTGTTAGTTTATTAAAATTTTATATGTTAGTTTGTAAATTAAATAATTATTTTTTATAAACAAATATTCACATATGGGTTCCAGGCTCGATATTTGCGGCCCAGTAGCACCAACTTATTCTATGTGTTAGTTTTATAATTTTATGTGTTAGTATTAAAATTTTATATGTTAGTTTGTAAATTAAATAATTATTTTTTATAAATAAATATTCACATATGGGTTTCAGGCTCGATATTTGCGGCCCAGTAGCACCAACTTATTCTATATGTTAGTTTTATAATTTTATGTGTTAGTTTAATAATTTTATATTTTTTTGTCAATTAAATAATTATTTTTTATAAATAAACAATATTTAATTATTAAAGATTCATATATGGGTTCCAGACTCGATATTTGCGGCCCAGTAGCACCAACTTATTCTATTTTCTTCTATGTGTGTGTTAGTTTATTAAAATTTTATATGTTAGTTTGTAAATTAAATAATTATTTTTTATAAATAAATATTCACATATGGGTTTCAGGCTCGATATTTGTGGCCCAGTAGCACCAACTTATTCTATGTGTTAGTTTTATAATTTTATGTGATAGTATTACAATTTTATATGTTAGTTTGTAAATTAAATAATTATTTTTTGTAAATAAATATTCACATATGTGTTCCATGCTCGATATTTGTGGCCCAGTAGCACGAAATATATGTTGACTATAATTGGACAAAGTTTGTGTTTGATCTATAAATTATTTGGCGTATTTTTGAGTATAAGAGATACTTAAACTACAGGAAAATTACGCTAAAAGGCACTACATTTTACTACGCTAAAAGGCATTACATTATACTACCCTAAAAGGCTCTACAGTTTACTACGCTAAAAGGCACTATATTTTACTACGTTAAAAGACATTACATTTTACTACTCTAAAAGGCTCTATATTACTAGTTTTTAAGCAAAAAAATAATTTAAACCAAACAAAACACAACAAATACATTGTAATCACAAAAATACATATAAAAAATTAATAGTAATTTATTAAATTTTTATAACAAATAATGACGATTTCACAATTATATTAGATTTTTTTACAACATTAATATCTTAGTCCGGATAAAATAATATACCAATTTAATCGCAAAAAATATACAAAACAACATACAACACATTCAAAACAATTAATATGCATTTTTATACGAGTTTTAACAAAAATTAAGTTGAAATAACTCGATTTAAGGTTTTTGGAAAGTTGAAGATTTGGCGATTTGAAGCCGAAACAAGCAACCCACAACAAAATATTGCCTTAACTAGGATGTGGGACCGAGAATTTTTACTTTTTGTGGGACGGGTGAGCTCCACACGAGATTTTTTTGTTTGTTAATGGGGGAGGGTGCGTTTTTGATTTTTAAAATGAAGAAGAAGATGGGCAGTGAGGGAAAGGGAAGGGATATAAAACTTCTGTATATAAAATGCGGTCTATTACCGTATTTTATATAAATCGCGATAATAAATTACGTTTTATATATTAGTCAAATCAGCCCCTGTAAATCGCGGTATATAACTGTGTTAAGGTAAAATGCGGTACTATACCACGTTTTATGTAGAAAAATAATTTTTTTTACAATTAAAAACGTATTTTGAATAAAAAAGAACCACATTTAGGTTCCGGACTTGCAGTAAGATATAGAATTTAGGATGTTTTCTTCTATATTGATTTTCTGTATATTCAAATATGTACATGGTATTGTATATATACAAAAGAGAAAGGGCATAAAGAATATTCTTCCAAACTAATTTGTCAGAAATCTCCTATACATAATTGACTGTGTGATAAGAATTACAGAAAAAGGAAAAACTTATCTACAAATACGTGTGTATATTCTAGAAGTATCCAATGTTTCCAAATTTCTAGTTTCTGAGTATGAGAAAATATTGTGTTTTGTTCTTTTCCTTTTTGGGATGTATTCTCCTTCTATTGGGTTGTATATGTGTAAATTGTTGGCCTGCTCCGGAAGTCCAAAACTTCTGGCCTATTTTCCTTTTGTAATTTCAGACAAGACCAACTCAAACCTTTCCTTAAACTTGTCAAAACATTTTCCTCTTTCATTCGATACAACCAAAGCCCTAATTTTTCTTTCATCTCCCTTGGCTCTTTGACGATTAGAATCAGGAGTATTATTATCAACACCCCCCCTCAACTTGGAGGGGTGTGAAGAAACCCCAACTTGTCGATAACTTGCTGCTGGCGAACAAAATGACAATCAAGCTCCACATTCTTGGTATGCTCATGGAAAAATGGGATTTCGAGCGATATGTATGGTGCCTTGACTATCAGAAAGAAGAGGGTCCGGAAGAGATAGTGAAATGGTGAAGTCAGATAGTAAACGAAGGAGCCAAGTAAGTTCGGCAACAATGCGGCTCATGGATCTGTACTCTACTTCGGCAGAGGAAAGAGAAATTAAAGGTTGTTTTATTGATTTTCAAAAAATAGGAGAGCCACCAAGGCTAATCAAATAGTCGCTAACAGAGTGACGATCTTCAGAGAAGAATGCCAGTCGGAATCACAAAAAACAAGCAGCTGAAAAGAGGGATCAATTCTAAAAAACAAACCAAGACCCCGATTGGCAAGTAAGTAACGAAGATAGTGAATGGCTGCTTGAAAATGAGGTTGCCCGAGGACTCAAATGCTGAACGTAAAAGGATAAATCTAAGCGGGTATGAGTCAAACAATTAAGCTTTCCCTGTAGTTGACAATAAACAGTAGGATCGGGCAAAATCTCACCAACATCAGCATAAAGTTTAGTTGATGGCTCAAGGGGAGAAACATCTAGTTTCTTGTCAAGACAGTCAAATTCAGAACAACAATTCCAAGGTAAACTTTCTTTGTGTAACAATCAGTCCTTGAGATTCCCTTAAAAGTTCCATCGCAAGGAAAAAATGAGTTTTCCCCAAGTCTTTTATTTGAATTCCGAGTGAAGAAAGTCCTTTAGAAGAGCCATCTCAGTAAGATCATCTCTTGTTAAAAGGATATTGTTTGCAACAAATTATTTATGATACAAAAATAAATTGTAACCACATTATAAATATGAAGAAACATAATTTTATTGATAAAATTATGCAGGTACAATTCTGTTTGTTCCCTTGATTCTTCTCTCTAGATCGTTCTTCGTGATTCGAGGGCTTAACCAATGTATTTCTCGAATGTAGAATGATTCGAACTTCCTTAGGATGTATTTGATCTCTGGGAAAAGGAAGACCATCCGTTGATCACTTCAGTGATTTTGAGAAATATAATATTTAGTGTCTTTGATCTTTGTGTGAAAATTCCATGAATTTTTATGGAATTTCGAGATGCTTTCAAAGGGAATATGTGGGCCCCTTTTATAAGTGTAGCTAGGGTTTTGGGTAGAGTACCCTCAAAGCTAGGGTTTCAAGTAGAGTACCTCCAAGTTGGGGTTTCAGATAGAGTAGCCTCCAAGAAACCTCGATGGACTCTACTTGTAGTATCTTAATAGGATTTTGCCCAAATTTCATATGGATTTGATCCGAAAATTTTGATGTCTATATATATCATCAACACAAACTGTAAGGATGCACACTCTAATAGTTATTTTTTTGAAAAATAGGGAGTAGTCATTCGGAGAATGAGAATACCCTTTAAAATTAAGTATAGCAATTAGTCTTGCATACCACTGTCATGAAGCCTGTTTTAGACCATATAAAGACTTCCTCAATCTGCATACATGATTAAAATTAGGAGGTTGCATACCAGCAGGAAACTTCATACATACTTCTTCTTGTAAATCACCATGAAGAAATGCATTACAACAATAACAACATACCTAGTATTATCCCACACTGTGGGGTCTAGCATGAAGAAAAGCATTTTTAAAGTCTAATTGAAACAAATTCCAGCCCTTTTTAACTGCAACTGCTAATAGGCATCTCACAGTATCATCTTGAACATAGGTGAAAAAGTTTTTGTGTAATCAATGCATTCTCGTTGAACATCCCCTCGAATGACTAGTCGTGCCTTGAACCTTTCGACACTGCCATCTACCTTGTATTTAACTGTGTAAACTCATTTACAAAATAGTGCCTTTTTCCCTTTAGGAAGAAGAACTACATCCCAAGTGTTGTTGGCTTCCAAAGCCTCAAACTCTTGTGCCCATTGCTTTCTGCCAATAAGGATGTAAATAGGCTTGGGAAAAAGTAGTTGGCTCATGAATATGAGAAGTTGAGTTGAGCAAATCCTGATTAGAATGGGAAATATCAGCAATAGGTAGAGTAGGAGGTGAGGTTGAGGCTACAAAACATGTTGAGGTTAAATAAGTCAAGTAAAATGCACTACATATATAATCCTTTAAATAGGTCGAAGAATGGGTATCTCTGGAGGACCTTCTCCACTGAAAAGGAGAAGGGAAAGATGTAGGTGCAGGAGGAGTGAAATGTACTGGATTGTGACTCGTACAAGGCCTTGGAGAGGAAGAAGGAATAGATTTAGTAACAAAACTAAGAGGTAGAGAGTTAGTGGAAAGGGAATTGGGATAGATAGGAGGAGAAACAAGAAAATAAAGAAGCTGGGAAGAAGAACAAAAAATAGAAGAGGAAGGTGATACTGAAAAAATAGAAACAGAGGGAGTAGAAAGAAAAGGAAAAAAATCTTCATAAAATCTTACATTCCTGGAAATAAAATTTTTCATAGTGAGTAAATTCAACTGTTTGTATCCCTTTTTGGTTAAAAGGATAATCCAAAAACACATATTTGATAGCTCTAGGGTCCATTTTAGATCTAGATTGTGGGAGGGTAGAAGCATAGCAAAGGTAACCAAAGACTTTGAGGTTATCATAAGAGGGAGACCAGCCAAAAAGTAGTTCATATGGTATTTTGTAATGTAGAACCCTAGAAGGGAACCTGTTAATCAAATAAGTAGTAGTCAAAAGATATTCACCCCAATAGGATAAAGGTAGATTGGACTGAAAAAGCAAAACTATGCAAGTCTCCAAAAGATGTTTGTGTTTTATTTCGACTATCCTATTCTGTTGTATTGTGGCTACACAGGATGTCTGGTGTAAGATACCTTGGGATAGGAAATCAGATGTGTTTAAGCTAGAACCTAACTCTTTTGAATAGTCAGATCTAATGATTTTCATCTTGGCATTGAACTATCTTTCAACTAAAACCAAAAAATACTTCAAAATGGTGAAGTCATTGCTTTTTGTTTTAAGAAGATATGTCCATGTATCCCTACTAAAATTATCAACAATTATTAAAAAGTACTTGTAAGCATCATGAGTTGTGATTTTATAAGGGCCCCAAGTATCTACATGGATAAGTTCAAAGATAGCTTTTGAACAAATATCACATAGAATAGTAAAAGTAGATAATGAAGACAAAGGAAAACTAGAAAGATTATTCATACTAAAAACAAGCAAATGCCCCAATATCTTGTACTAAAGGCTTACATAAGATAATCTCTTGGAATTCGATCGAGAATTTGAAACTAGAGTGGTACTAGAATTATTACAAACAGACTTAGAAGCTAAAGTTCTAACTGAAACTGAGGCAGACTTGAGTGGAGCATCACTAGGCTTGATTGGAATAGACTTGAGAACTTATAACCCTTCTTGAACTTCACCAAGAACCACTGCCTCTTCATTAAAGAGGCCTGCAAGATTGCACCAAGAATAAAAAATCAACGGAAAACATAATTGAGTAGTGAATTTGTGGACTGAGAGAAGATTGAATCTTAACTCTGGTACAAAAAGCATATTGTGGAGAATAAGATTCGGCAAGATATTAACACTACCGTTATGAGTAACTTTGAGTTTTTAATAATTAGGAAATTTAACATAAAATGTCGTAGACAAAGGCATGATGTTAAATAAGAGTGAATGATCATAGGTCATATGTTCTGAGGCTCCAGAATCAAGTACTTTTAAGAAAGAATCAATGTGAGATAGTAGTGAAAAAAGAGCAAGGGTCCAATTTAGGTGTAATTATACCAACACAGTTGGCAGAAACTGTAGCTGAAAGAGTTGAGAAAATTGTTCTTGTGTGATGATATTTCCAGAAGAGGTTCCATCCATGCTTTGAACTGGCTGCACATTGTTTTGTTCAGCTGCAACTGGAACTGCATTGCTATGAACATGAGGCTGATACTTCCTGGATTTGGTAAATTTAAAGTCTGCTGGGAATCCAATCAACCTGTAATAATTGTCAACAATATAATTTGTCATTTTACAGTAAGTGCAAAATTTTCCGCCCTTTAGTTTATTAGAGTTTTTGTTTCATAGTTCCAGTAGTAGAATTAAACTTTTGAAAGTTGTTTGTCCTCTAATTGTTGTTAAACCTAAGATGGTTCTTGGAAAGAAGCTTCAAATGGATGGGTAGCAACATGGACTTCTCTTTGTTTGTCATCCCGAATGAGCAAAGAATAAGCATGGCTAACAATGTGTGATGACCCAAAAGGTCATCACTTGTGTTGCAATGAAATTCTATATTTGGAGGCCTTAAAAACCTTCCTTAGCACCACCTCGATTTGTGTGCGCAATCCGGATGCGTAGCCGAAAAGCTTAAATGTGAAAATTTGTGAAAAATGATAAGTTTTGACTGTAAAATGAATAAATTTGACTTCGGTCAATGTTTTAGGTAAACGGACCCGAAACCGTGATTTGACGGTCCCGAAGGGTCCGTAGGAAAATATGGGACTTGGGAGTATGCCCGGAATCGAATTCCGAGGTCCCAAACCCGAGAAATGAATTTTTAAAGGAAATTGTTTTCTAAAAATGTTTAAAGAAATTTGAAATGAAATTTGCTTAGAACATGATAGTATCGGGCCCGTATTTTTGGTTCCGGCACCCGGTACAGGTCTTATATATGATTTAAGACATTTCTGTGGAATTTGGTAAAAAACGGATGTCATTTGATGTGATTCGGACTTAAATTGCAAAATTGATGTTTAAAGACGTTTTGAGAAATTTCATTGATCTCGAGGTTTAATTTGATGTTCATGATGTTATTTGGGTGATTTGATTACACGAATAAGTTCGTAGGATGTTTTTAAGGTTTTGTGTGCACTTGGTTTGGAGTTCCGAGGGCTCGGGTGAGTGTCGGGTAGGTTCGAGATGTTTTAGACTTAAAACCAGAAGTTGCAGGTCTCTGAACCCGCCAGTGTGGTCCGCACAAAAAAGTGTGCGACCGCGGAAGGGGCCAGTGTGGCCCGCGGACGGTTTCGTGCGGTGCGCGGTGGAGGTCGTGCGACCGCAGTCCATTTCGTGCAGTCCGCACAGGGCACTAGACCGCAGTACCCTCAGGAAGTCCTGTGCGGCGCAGTACATTTTGTGCGGTTTGCACAGGGGGTCTGAGAAGGGTATAAATAGACGAGATTTTCAGTTATTTTGCATTTTTCAAAAATCCCAAAAACATAAGAGGCGATTTTTCAAACAACCTTTTTTCTCCAAATCAATTGTAAGTCATTTTTTAACTAGTTTTCTTCAATCATTAACATCTTTTAACATGATTTCAACTTTAAATCAATGCTTTTCATGGGGAAAATTGGGTGTTTTGGATAGAACCTATGTTTTTCAAAAATTGGAGATTTGGACCTCGATTTGAGGTCCGATTTCAAAACAAATTACATATTTGAGCTCGTGGGGGAATGGGTAATCGGGTTTTGGTTCGAACCTCAGGTTTTGACCACGTAGGCCCGGGGGCGATTTTGACTTTTTGGGTAAAACTTTGGAAAACTCATTTTCATGCATTCAAATTGATTCATTTAGCGTTTATTGACGTAATTAAGTAACTTGTGGCTAGATACGAGCGAATTGGCGGAGGAATCAAGGGGTAAAGCTATAATTGGAACTTGAGTTGTGTTCGAGGCATCAAGGTAAGTGTTTGGTCTAACCTTAGCTTGAGGGATTAGGAGTTGTGTCTTATTTGCTACATGTTAATTGTGGAGTACGACGTATAGACATGGTGACGAGTATCTATACGTTGGTGCCAAACATGACTGTGAGTCTTGTATTATAATTGTTATGACTCCATTGTGGTTTATTGCACTTCATATGGTATTATCACCATTGGTCCCTTGCCGAGATGTTTGTTTGATATTAATTATCCCTTGCCGGGATGTTTATTTTGATAGTATTGTTCCTTTGCCAGGATGTTTGTTAAAATATCATTGTTCCCTTGCTAGGAAGTTGTTATATTGCTCTTGTTCCCTTGTCGGGATTCCTTGAGATTACTGTTGCCGGGATGTTTGTTTTGATAGTATTGTTCCCTTGCCGGGATGTTTGTTGAAATATCATTGTTCCCTTGCTGGGAAGTTGTTATATTGCTCTTGTACCCTTGCCGGGATTCCTTGTGATTACTGTTGGCTTGTAAATGGGAGCGAGTGGTACGCCTACCACAAGATATAATGAAATGGGAGCGGGTGGTATGCGTACACAAGATATAATGAAATGGGAGCGGGTGGTACGCCTACCACGAGATAAATAAAATGGGAGCGGGTGGCACGCCTGCCACGAGATACAGGACATGGGATCGGGTTGCACGCTACAACAAGACGTGAAAAGAAAGTGAAATCTGCCTTTGTTTTCCTTATTCTTGTTAGTGGTTGGATTTTGATTCCTTTATAGTTCACTTGATATTTTGTTTTACCTACTATTCCCCGAAGCATGTTCCCCCTCCCATCTTTACTTGTTTATTCCTGCTTTACTTTTCGTTGTATATCATATAACTGCACAGGTTTATCTGGAGTCTAGTCCTAGCTTCGTCACTACCTCGCCGGGTTTAGGCTAGGCACTTACCAGCACATGGGGTCGGTTGTGTTGATGCTACACTATGCACTTATGTGCAGATACTGGAGCAGTATTGGATCAGCAACAGTAGCTTGGGAGCTAGCCTTCAGTCTATCGAGATTCCGAGGTAGTTCTGCAGGCGTTCGCAGACCCGACGTCTCTTCTATCATTTATTTTGTTCTATTATCATTGTATCTGAGACAGACAGCGTTCCTTCTTTCAAACGTTTGTATGTAGTAATCATATATAGTGCGTGAATGTTGTGACACTAGTTTTTGGGTAGAGGCATATGTTGATTTCCGTATTATTTTGGCTTATTTTGTTTAAGTCTTCCGCTTAATCTCATATTCCGCTATTATTTATATGTTTATCACCTGGTAATGCAAGTTGTTAAAAGGATTAAAACAAAGGAGTATAGAATTTTCTTAATTTTATGGCTTGCCTAGCGTCTACGAGTAGACACCATCACGACTCCCGAAGGTAGGAAATCCGGGTCGTGACAAGTTGGTATCAGAGCTCTAGGTTACATAGGTCTCACAATTCACGGACAAGCTCAGTAGGAGTCTGAGGGATCGGTACGGAGACGTCTGTATTTATCCCCTAGAGGCTACATGGTTAGGAAACACTTCACATTCGTTCCTTCTTGTTGTGCGGTTTGTTTCTAATGCTAATTGAATTTCCACTCTGTTCTATCACAGATGGCGAGAACACGCGCTTCCTCATTCACTGACCAGCAGCCTGAGCTCCCAGCAGCAGTTTTCACGAGGGGCAGAGGCCGAGGCCGTGCTAGAGGCCAAGATAGGGGCAGAGCTCAGCCCCGAGCAGCAGCACCAGTGGCGGAGCCTCAGGTTGACTTTGATGACGAGGTTCCAGCCCTAGCAGTTCTGGTAGGCCCAGCTCAGGTCCTAGAGGGGTTTATTGCTACCCCAATTCTTCAGGATGCTCTGGTCCATCTAGTGGGCCTCATGGAGAGTGTCACCCGAGCAGGCTTGCTTCCTGTAGCACCAGCCGTCTCTCAGGCTGGAGGAGGAGCCCAGACTCCTACTACGCGCACTTCGGAGCAGGTAGCTCCCCAGATTCAGACTCCAGCGGTTCAGCCAGCTGGAGCAGTTCAGCCAGGTGTGGTAGCACAGACCGGTGATGGAGCAGCTATGTCTGCCGATGCTTTGTGGAGGTTGGATAGGTTCACCAAGCTCTTCACTACTACTTTCAGCGGTGCATCTACTGAGGATCCCCAGGATTATCTAGACAACTGCCACAAGGTTCTTAGGAACATGGGGATAGTTGAGACTAATGGGGTCGATTTTTCTACTTTTCGCTTATCTGGATCCGGCAAGACTTGGTGGAGAGATTATTGCTTAGCTAGACCAGCTGGATCGCCAGCCTTGACTTGGGAGCAGTTTACTCAGCTATTTCTGGAGAAGTTTCTCTCCATCACTCAGAGAGAGGCCTATCGAAGGCAGTTTGAGCACCTCCAGCAGGGTTCTATGACTGTTACCCAGTATGAGACCAGATTCATCGACTTGGCTTGCCATGCCCTTGTCATCCTTCCTACCGAGAGAGAGAGGGTAAGGAGGTTTATTGATGGTCTTATTGAGCCGATTCGTCTTCAGATGGCTATGGAGGCTGGGAGTGAGATTACTTTTTAGGAAGCGACCAATGTGGCCAGGTGGAGATGGTTCTGTCACAGGGAGGTGGTCATGGGTCAGATAAGAGGCCTCATCATTCAAGCAGATTCAGTGGTACCTCATCTGGAGGTAGAGATTCATATGGTAGAGGCCATCCCCCTAGGCCTTTCTAGTTAGCACTTCAGGTTTCTTACGGTGCTTCAGGTAGTCGTGGTCCTCAGATGCAATATTCTGATCAGCAGTCCTACAGTTCACCACCAGCACCTATCAATGCACCACGCTTTAGAGTTTCCACGTCGTCATCCCCAGCAACCGAGGGCTTGTTTTACTTGTGGCGACACGAGGCACATTGCTAGGTATTACCCTCGAGCTTCGAGTAGTTCTTCGCATCAGGGTTCATGTGCTATGGATCAGGCACCAGGTGTCCCACAGGCCACCCAGTCAGCTAGATATGGGGGTAGAGGTGTTAGAGGTGTTAGAGGTGGAGGTAGAGGTGCTAGAGGTGGAGCTCAGGCCGCTAGAGGTGGAGGCCAACCAGCTGCAGGCCATCCCAGAGATGTAGTTCAGGGTGGTAGGATCCAACCCCGATGTTATGCTTTCCAGCCAGGCCTGAGGCTGAGGCTTCAAATGCAATTATTACATGTACGGTTCTGGTTTGTGATAGAGATGCTTCAGTGTTGTTTGATCCAGGGTCTACATACTCGTATATGTCATCTTATTTTGCACCGTATTTGATCATGCCTAGTGATTCATTGAGTGTTCATGTTTATGTGTCTACACCGGTGGGTGATTTCTTTGTGGTCGATCGAGTCCATCGTTCTTGTGTTGTGGTGATTAGGGGTCTTGAGACTCGTGTAGATTTGTTGCTTTTAGACATAGTCAATTTTGATGTTATATTGGGAATGGACTGGTTATCACCTTACCACGCTATCTTGGACTGTCATGCCAAGACTGTGACCTTAGCTTTATCGGGTATACCTCGTTTAGAGTAAAGAGGGACTCCTGGTCATTCTACCCATAGTGTTATCTCGTATGTGAAGGCTCGACGTATGGTCGAGAAGAGGTGTTTGGCCTATTTGGCATATGTTCGCGATTCCAGTGCTAAGGTTTCATCTATTGATTATGTGCCCGTCATTCGTGAGTTCCCTAAGATATTCCCTTCAGACCTGCCGGGTATGCCACCTGACAAGGATATTGATTTCTGCATTGATTTGGCTCCGGGCACTCAGCCTATTTCTATCCCGTCGTATCATATGGCCCCGCATGAGTTGAAAGAGTTGAAGGAACAGTTGCAAGACTTGCTTGGGAAGGGTTTCATTAGACCCAGCGTTTCGCCTTGAGGTGCGCCGGTGTTGTTTGTTAACAAGAAGGATGGGTCGATGAGGATGTGTATTGATTACCGGTAGTTGAACAAGGTTACGATCAAGAATAAGTATCCATTGCTGAGGATTGATGATTTGTTTGATCAGCTTCAGGGTGCCAAGGTATTTTCAAAGGTTGACTTGAGATCTGGCTACCGTCAGTTGAGGATTAGGGCATCTGATGTCTCTAAGATAGCTTTCCGCCCTCGGTACATGCATTATGAGTTCTTGGTTATGTCATTCGGGTTGACAAATGCCCCAGCAGCTTTTATGGATTTGATGAACCGAGTGTTCAGGCCTTATTTGGATTCGTTCGTGATAGTCTTCATTGATGATATTTTGATATATTCCCGCAGTCGGGAGGAGCACGAGCAACATCTTAGAGTGGTTCTTCAAACCTTGAGTGATAGTCAATTATATGCTAAGTTCTCGAAGTGTGAGTTCTGGTTGAGTTCAGTTGCATTTCTGGGTCATGTTGTATCAGCAAAAGGTATTCAGGTTGATTCGAAGAAGATTGAGGCAGTCAAGAACTGGCCTAGACCAGCATCAGCTACAGAGATTCGGAGTTTCTTGGGATTGGCAGGCTACTATTGTCGGTTTGTGGAGGGCTTTTCATCTATCGCAACACCGATGACCCGGTTGACCCAGAAGGGTGCCTAGTTCAGATGAGTGTGAGGCAAGCTTTCAGAAGCTCAAGAGGGCTCTGACTACGGCACCGATGTTGGTTTTACCCACAGGTTCAGGGCCTTATATAGTTTATTATGATGTTTTTTGTATTGGACTCGGTGCAGTGTTGATGCAGGATGGCAGGGTCATTGCCTATGCTTTGCGGCAGTTGAAGATTCATGAGAAGAACTATCCGGTTCATGATTTGGAGTTGGTAGCCATTGTTCACGCATTGAATATTTGGAGGCATTATCTGTATGGCGTGGCATGTGAGGTGTTCACGGATCCCAAGAGTCTTCAGTATTTGTTCAAGCAAAAAGAGTTGGATTTGAGGCAGAGGAGGTGGTTGGAGTTGTTGAAGGATTATGATATCACTATCTTATATCATCCGGGAAAGGCCAATGTGGTGGCCGATGTCTTGAGTAGGAAGTCAGCCAACATGGGTAGTCTTGCTTATATTCCGGTCGGTGAGAGACCGCTTGCATTGGATGTTCAGGCGTTGGCCAATCAGTTCGTAAGGTTTGATGTTTCTGAGCCCAGTCAGGTGTTAGCTTGCACGGTTGCTCGTTCTTATTTATTGGAGCGTATCCGTGATCGGCAGTACGATGACCCTCATTTGTGTATCCTTAGAGACACGGCGCAACACGGAGGTGCCAAGCAGGTTACCTTAGGTGATGATGGAGTTTTGAGATTGTAGGGTCGAGTTTGTGTGCCTAATTTAGATGGGCTCCGAGAGTTGATTTTAGAGGAGGCCCATAGCTCCCAGTACTCTATTCATCCGGGCGCCACGAAGATGTATCAAGATTTGTGGCAACATTATTGGTGGCATAGAATGAAAAAGGATATCATTGCATATATGGCTCGGTGTATGAATTGTTAGCAGGTTAAGTATGAGCATCAAATGCCTGGTGGATTGTTTCAGAGGATTGAGCTTCCCGAGTGGAAGTGGGAGCGGATCACTATGGATTTCATTATTGGACTCCCGCAGACTCGGAGGAAGTTCGACGTGGTATGGGTTATTGTTGATAGGCTGACCAAGTCAGCGCATTTCATTCTTGTGGCAGTCTCCTATTCATCCGAGAGGCTAGCTGAGATCTATATCTAGGAGATTGTTCATCTTCATGGTGTGCATGTGTCTATCATTTCAGATCGAGGTACGCAGTTTACCTCATGTTTCTGGAGAGTAGTTCAGTGAGAGTTGGGCACGCGGGTTGAGTTGAGCACAACATTTCATCTTCAGATGGATGGGCAGTCCGAGCAGACTATTCATATTTTGGAGGATATGCTCCGAGCTTGTGTCATTGACTTTGGAGGCTCGTGGGATCAGTTCTTGCCTTTAGCAGAGTTTGCCTACAACAACAGCTATTAGTCGAGTATCCAGATGGCCCCTTATGGGGCTTTATATGGTAGGCGGTGTCGATCTCCGGTTGGATGGTTTGAGCCAGGAGAGGCTCGGTTGTTGGGTACAGATCTGGTTCAGAAGGCCTTGGACAAGGTCAGGATTATTTAGGATAGGCTTCGTACAGCTCAGTCCAAGCAAAAGAGTTATGCAGACCGCAAGGTTTGAGATGTGGCTTTTATGGTCGGTGAGCGGGTATTGCTCCGAGTGTCGCTTATGAAGGGCGTTATGAGATTTGGGAAGAAGGGCAAGCTTAGTCCTAGGTTCATTGGCCCGTTTGAGTTCTTGATCGAGTGGGAGAGGTGGCTTATAGACTTGCTTTGCCGCCGAGCTTATCAGTCGTGCATCCAATGTTTCATGTGTCCATGCTTCGGAAGTATAACGGTGATCCATCCCACGTGTTAGATTTTAGCACTATCCAGTTGGACAAGGACTTATCTTATGAGGAGGAGCCGGTGGCTATTCTAGACCGGTAGGTTCGTCAGTTGAGATCGAAGAGTTTTCCTTTTGTTCGTGTTCAGTGGAGAGGTTAGCCTCCTGAGGCATCGACCTGGGAGTCCGAGTCTGATATGCGGAGCCATTATCCCCATCTTTTCCCCGACTCAGGTACTTCCTTCTTCTGTCCGTTCGAGGACGAACTGTTGTTTTAGAGGTGGAGAATGTGATGACCCAAAAGGTCATCACTTGTGTTGCAATGAAATTCTACGTTCCGAGGCCTTAAAACCTCCCTTAGCACCACCTTGATTTGTGTGCGCAGTCCGGGCGCGTAGCCGGAAAGCTTAAATGTGAAAATCTGTGAAAAATGATAAGTTTTGATTGTAAAATGAATAAATTTGACTTCGATCAACATTTTGGGTAAACGGACCCGGACCCGTGCTTTGAAGGTCCCGAAGGGTACTGTAGGAAAATATGGGACTTGGGCGTATGCCCGCAATCGAATTCCGAGGTCCCAAGCCTGAGAAATGAATTTTTAAACGAAATTATAAAAAGAAATTTGAAATGAAATTTTCTTAGAACATGATGGTATCGGGCCCGTATTTTTGATTCCGGTGCCCGGTACAGGTCTTATATATGATTTAAGACGTTTTTGTGGAATTTGGTGAAAAACGGATGTCATTTGACGTGATTCGGACTTAAATTGTAAAATTGATGTTTAAAGACGTTTTAAGAAATTTCATTGATCTCGAGGTTTAATTTGATGTTCATGATGTTATTTGGGTGATTTGATTACACGAATAAGTCCGTATGATATTTTTGAGGTATTGTGTGCACTTGATTTGGAGTTCTGAGGGATCGGGTGAGTGTCGGGTAGGTTCGGGACGTTTTAGACTTAAAACCAGAAGTTGCAGGTCTCTGAACCCGGCAGTTCGGCCCGCACAAAAATGTGTGCGACCGCGGAAGGAGTCCATTGCGGTCCGCGGTCGATTTCGAGCGGTGTGCGGTGGAGGCCCGTGCGGCCGCAGTCCATTTCGTGCGGACCGCACAGGGCACTGGACTGCAGTACCCTCAGGAAGGCATGTGCGGCCGCAGTCTGAGAGGGGTACAAATAGACAGGATTTTCAGCCATTTTTTATTTTTCAAAACCCCCCAAAAACATAAGAGGCGATTTTTCAAACAACCTTTCTTCTCCAAATCAATTGTAAGTCATTTTTTAACTAGTTTTCTTCAATCATTAACATCTTTTAACATGATTTCAACTTCAAATCAATGCTTTTCATGGGGAAAATTGAGTGTTTTGGGTAGAACCTAGGTTTTTCAAAAAATTGGGGATTTGGACCTCGATTTGGGGTCCGATTTCAAAACAAATTACATATTTGAGCTCGTGGGGGAATGGGTAATCGGGTTTCAGTTCGAACCTTGGGTTTTAACCACGTGGGACCGGGGCCGATTTTGACTTTTTGGGTAAAACTTTGGAAAACTCATTTTCATGCATTCAAATTGATTTATTTAGCGTTTATTGATGTAATTAAGTAACGTGTGGCTAGATACACGTGAATTGGCGGAGGAATCAAAGGATAAAGCTATAATTGAAACTTGAGTTGTGTTCAAGGCATCGAGGTAAGTGTTTGGTCTAACCTTAGCTTGAGGGATTAAGAGTTGTGTCTTATTTGCTACATGTTAATTGTGGAGTACGACGTATAGGCATGATGACAAGTATCTATACGTTGGTGTCAAGCATGCTCGTGAGTCTTGTATTATAATTGTTATGACTCCATTGTGGTTTATTGCGCTTCATATGTTATTATCACCATTGCTTCCTTGCCGGAATGTTTGTTTGATATTAATGATCCCTTGCGGGGATGTTTGTTTTGATAGTATTGTTCCCTTGCCGGGATATTTGTTGAGATATCATTGTTTCCTTGTCGGAAAGTTGTTATATTGCTCTTGTACCCTTGTCGGGATTCCTTGTGATTATTGTTGGCTTGTAAATGGGAGCGGGTAGTACGCCTACCACAAGATATAATAAAATGAGAGCGGGTGGTACGCCTACCATAAAATATAATAAAATGGGAGCAGGTGGTACGCCTACCACAAGATATAATGAAATGCGAGCGGGTGGTACGCCTACCACAAGATATAATAAAATGGGAGCGGGTGGTACGCCTACCACAAGATATAATGAAATAGGAGTGGGTGGTATGCCTATCACGAGATAAATGAAATGGGAGCAGGTGGCAAGCCTGCCACGAGATACAGGATATGGGATCGAGTTGCACGCCTGCAACAAGACATGAAAAGAAAGTGAAATCTACCTTTGTTTTCCTTATTCTTGTTAGTGGTTGGATTTTGATTTCTTTATAGTTCACTTGATATTTTGTTTTACCTGCTATTCCCCGAAGCATGTTTCCCCCTCCCATCCTTACTTGTTTATTCCTGCTTTACTTTCCGTTGTATATCATATAACTGCACAGGTTTATCTGGAGTCTGATCCTAGCTTTGTCACTACCTCGCCGGGTTTAGGCCATGCGCTTACCAGCACATGGGGTCGGTTGTGCTGATGCTACACTCTGCACTTATGTGCAGATACCAGAGCAGTATTGGGTCAGCAGCAATATCTTGGGAGCCAGCCTTCAGTACACCGAGATTCCGAGGTAGTCCTGTAGGCGTTCGCAGACCCGACGTCTCTTCTATCAGTTATTTTGTTCTATTATCATTGTATCCGATACAGACAATGTTCCTTCTTTCAAACGTTTGTATGTAGTAATTATATATAGTCCGTGAATGTTGTGACACTAATTTCTAGGTAGAGGCATATGTTGATTTCCGTATTATTTTGGCTTATTTTGTTTAAGTCTTCCGCTTAATCTCATATTCCGCTATTATTTACATGTTTATCACCTGGTAATGCAAGTTGTTAAAAGGATTAAAACAAAGGAGTAAAGAATTTTCTAAATTTTATGGCTTGCCTAGCTTCTACGAGTACGCGCCATCACGACTCCCGAGGGTGAAAAATTCGGGTCGTGACACAATGGGAAGAGGGTCCATCATCAGAATATTACTCTAAACACTTGAATAGGCTTCATTAAGCCCCATCAAAAACTGGATCAGCTATCTTGATGGGATTTGATGGTTTTCTCTTACCACCACAGGTGTACTCGTATGAGCAATGGTCAAAGGTATTGAGAGTATCTAACTCATCCCAGATCTTCTTGACTTTTGTGAAATATTCTGCTATATCTGAAGCACCCTACACACCATCACTGAGTTCCTTTTGGAGCTGGTATAGCTGAGCTCCATTACACTGCCCAAATCTGGCCTCTAGCTCCTTCCATATCTCTCTAGCAGTTTTGGCAGTTTTGGAGTAGAGAACAAATTCAACAATGTTCTTAGAGAGTGAGTTAAGAACCTAGGATATCACCATGTCATTACATATGCTCCAAGACTTGTAGTGAGCAGACACAATAGCTGGCTCAGCAGAAGATCCATCAATGAAACTAAGTTTGTTTTTGGCTGAAAGGGCAATTACTCTTATTGATATTTAAAAATTATTCTTATTAATCTTTCCTTTTTTAAATTGTATAGATGTCCTAATATTTAGGAATTTAAAATCATTAATGATTTTCCTTATATGGAATATTTTCTTATTTCAACAAAATTATTCTTATTAATCTTTTTTATTTAAACTGTATAGGAAGTCCTAATATTTAGGAATTTAAAATTATTAATGATTTACCTTATATGAAATGTTTTCTTATTTTAATATATACCATGACTATAATTGTTCCTGTGTTAATTTTTCTACTATTTTTTTTAGGTAATTAACATTTTTATTAATCACCAATAAGCTTTAAATTTATAGCCTGCTTTATAATTCAACAACTATATCTATCAAAAACTCAAAGAAACCATCTCAAACCTACATACTATGTCTAATAAAACATAAAATGTTGAACTAAACTACTAATTCCTTTGATAGCTCTCACATTACATATGTAGGCTATTTCTTTAACTATACTATCAACACTTCTGCTTCTCTGTTGAAATAGTCTCATATTCCTTTCAATCCAAACACTATGTATAACCTCTGCATACACTTTTCGGTACAATTGAGCTCCATAAGATCTGCCTTTAGCACATTGTATCATTCATTGTTGATGTTGCACCCAGTTATCTCGAAATACATCCTGTATTTGCATCCAGTGTAAGACCTTCTGCCACACTGCCTTAGTAAAGAGACAGTCCTCAAATAGATGGTCTCTAGTTTCATTATGAAGCTGACATAGAGAGCATTTTGAATCCATATTTACCCTCATTTGATCAATCTATTTGCAATTAAAAGCCTCCCATGCAATTGTAGCCACATTGTGAATATGGCTTTAGGTCTAGCTTTGTTTTGAAACATTATACACTTCCAGTTGACTCTAGGCTTATTTCCCAGTAGCTGAATGTAAAACTGGCTAACCATACTCTTTTTGATTTACTGCTTATGTTGTACTTGTTGTAGGACTATTCTGTCACTTAGTATTTGCCTGACCATCCAGCTTGCCTGTTGTGGGATTGCCATGTCTTCTAGCCTCTTATATTTGATGTACAACGCGTAAATCCACCTGATCCACAGTCTGTCTTGCTTACTTGCTGCATCCCAACAGAGTTTTGCTATAGCTGCCCTATTCCATAATTGTACATTAATCAAACCCAAGCCCCCACTTGACTTAGGTGTGCACATCCTACTCCAAGCCACCAGAGACTTTTTTGTAATGGTATTGATCCCAGACCAAATATAGCTCCTGCAGTAGGACTCTATCATCTTCATAACTTTTGCTGGTAAGTTGAATAGCTGTGACCAATAGGATTTAATACCAAATAGGATAGTTTGGACCAGCTGCACTCTTCCAGCATATGAAAGCTTCTTTGCAATCCATGAGGATATCCTTGCTACTATCTTTTCTATTAGAGGATACCATTGTATCAGAGAAAGTTTCTTGGTAGCAAGAGGAATACCAAGATACTTAAATGGTAACTCTCCATTTGTGTAGCCCAACTTTTGAATAATCTCTAACTTGGTAATCTATTGAACTCCTCCAAAATACACTGAACTCTTATTCAAATTTGATTGTAAACTAGATACTTGAGAGAAATGGTTGAAACATTCATGAATATGAGAGATAGGGTTTAAATCACCTCTAGAAAATAGCAAAATATCATATGTATAGCTTATGTGAGTAATTTCTAACTTTGCACATCTGGGTGGAACTTGAAACCTTTTACCTCCTTTAGTTTGTTGAGACTTCTACCAAGATACTCCATTACAATTGCAAATAGGAAAAGGGAGATGGGATCTCCCTATCTTACGCCTTTAGCAGCATCAAATGGTGGGGTAGGCTCTCAATTAACCATGACAATGTAGTTGACAGTTGTTATACACTCCATTATCCAATTCACAAACCTCACTAGGAATCCCATTTCAATCAAAACTTGCTCTAAAAAACTCCATTCAACTGAATCGTAAGCTTTTTGGAGGTCAATCTTGATCATGCACCTAGCAAAAATATTTTTCCTTGTGTAAGCTTTAACTAGCATATGAGCTAGTATAATGTTATCTGCTATCCTCCTACCAGATATGAAACTAGCTTGAGCTTCACTTATCACTGATGCAATAATTTGTTGAATTCTGCCAGCTAAGACTTTAGATATCAGTTTATACAATATGGAGCAACAAGCAATAGGTCGGTAGTCTTTTATTGTACTAGGATTAGTCAATTTAGGAATCAATGTGATAGAAGTACAATTCACTGCTTTATATAGTTTTCCAGTATTGAAGAAATCTTTAATAGCTTAGCTAACTTCTTTTTAATAATCACCCATGCCTTCTTGAAGAAACAAGCATTGTAGCCATCAATTACTAGTGTTTTGTCACTATCAATAGCACATAATTCAGTATAAATCTCTTTGTCAGTAACCTCAACACATAGAGCAAGTTTTTGTTGTTGTGACAATATTGGACCATTCTTCATAATCACTTTATTTATGGCAGGAAAAAAGTGAGCTGCTGATCCCATTAAAGACTTATAGAATTCCACCACTTCTTGCTTTATGCTTTCTGGATGAATAAGCTTATCTCCTATGATTGACACAAATTCATTTACTTATTTTATCTGACTTCTTTCTTTTATAATAGCTATAAAATACTTTGTATTTGAATCTCCCAGTTTGATCCACTTAGTTCTTGTTTTCTGCCTTAATACACTTTCTTTAATAAGAGACCATTTTTCTAAATTCTGCAACAAGCTTTTCTCTTCTTCAATCAGAGAGTCATTATATGTTGCATTGATCTTCTGCTGCACCTCCTCTAAGCTTATTCTGGCCTGCTCAATCTTCATACTAATAGTTCTAAAGTGTTCAGTATTTAGACTCCTGAATAAAGGCCTTAGTTCCTTCAATTTTACCCAGATGTTCTTCATTTTGCCCTTAGTATATGATTGATTCCAGACTCTTTCTATAATGGATATAAAACTATCATGATCTGCCCATACATTAAAGAATCTAAAAGGTGTTTTACTAGGTTTAGAAGCTGAGTGAAGAGTAATCAACATTGGACTATGATCAGATATATATATGGCAATCCATACTCAGTGATCACATGACCCCACTGCATCATCCACTCATAATTGCCAAAAGCTCTATCAATCATACTGATGATCCTTTCTGCACCATATTTCTTGTTAGACCATGTGTAGCAATCACCTGTCCATGCTAGCTCATTCAAAGTCAGAGTAGTTACACAATCAGCAAAGTCCTGCACTTCTGTGTAAGTAATAGGATTGCCCATCAGCCTATCATTAGTATATAGAACTGCATTGAAATCCCCACATAACAACCATGGTTTTGTGATTCCTGCTGCAATGCTCTTCAAGCCACTCCATAACTATTTCCTTTGCTCTATAGTATTGTATCCATATATAGATGTAACTACACAGTCAATTATCCCCACCCTATCTTGTACCAAATAGTGTATAAATTGAGCTGCAATACTTAGGATAGTAACATTGTACCACTGAGAATCTCAAGTAAACCATATCCTCCCATTTAAAGCATCTTGACAGTTGGTAGCATAGTTTCATCCTGGTATTATTTTTTTATAATTCTATTAGCATTTTGTTCCTTAACTCTTGTTTCCACTATAACTGCTAACTTTATTCTTTGGATACTAATGTATTTTTTTAACTTTTTTGTTTATATCTCTTATTCACCCCTCTAATATTCCAAAATAGCCACTTCATCAGCATGTCATTCTACTTATACCCTTATCAGGGGGTACATTACTAGTACACCATGATCCCTTGTTCAATGGCTCAAAGGATTTCCTCATAGTAATAGCTGATAAAGCTGGGAAGTTTATCATATCCAGCTCAATCCTGTCCTCTATAGCTTTACCTTTGTCCACTGGTTTTTCCACTATACACTATTGCTGGGATGGTGCCTTCATAGTATCCTGCTGAACAGTTGTCTGATCATCCATTGGCTGTCTCAGTGTCTTCAGCTCCTACTTGACCTAGCTTCTGTGGTTCAATATGTTGTTGGCTAGTCTCATCTGCTTGCTTGGTTTGACTAACCCCTTCTTTCTCTGGTCCTTTTGATCTCCATTCCATGGTAACTTTCTTTGCTTCTCCTCTGTTTCCTTGCTGCTTATCTTGTTGCTTATATTGTTGTTGCTCCAAACTACATTTGTGACCAACCACTAAACATTTCTGACAAAATTCAGGTTTCCAGTCATACCTAACTGCTTGTAAAATATCCTTCCATTAGGATCCATGACTGTTATCTCAGTATGCAATTCTCTAGTAATATTCACTTCTATCATCATCATTGCAAATGATACTCTCATTTTCTTTGTAGTACATTCATCTGCATAGATTGGAGTACCTATTGCAATAGCCACTCTACTCAAAGAGTCATGACCCCAGCAATTCATAGGAAGATTAGGAAATTGAACCCATAGGGAAATTTCAGTGGGAAACTACTCATTGAAATCAAACTCTGGTGTCCACGGCTTCAATATAATAGGTCAATTGTTACAGATGTAAGGTCCAAAGTAGAAAATCTCTCTCATGTCATTGTTGATACCCAATTTTTCCCTCACATATTTTTAATATATATATATATATATATATATATATATATATATATATATATATATATATATATATTCAAAAAAGTACACATGCAGTTATAAGCATGCATAAGCATTTTCTATAATTTTTCTGTAGTTTTAAAGGCTCCAAATCAATTTATTTTTCCTCTTTTATTATATAAATATCCAATAATTATCCTTCATACTAATTTTGTAATACTTTAGTCACCCAAATTAATTATTTATGCCAACATAGTGTTTAAATATTTTTAGTGCATTTTTGTAATTATATTTATGTTTTTTAAGCCAAATTGCACATTTTTGCAAAAATAGCCCATACAGATGTATAATTACATTATTTATGCATAAAATGATCTTTTATATTTTTAAAATATTAAATAACTATTTTAAATCATTTTTAGTGCACAAAGACATTTTGGTACTCCTTTATTATTTTTTATAAATTATTTAGTTGTTAAAATTGACTATTTAAAATCTGGCCTCATTTTTTATTCAATTTTGATCCTAAAATTGACCCAATACTCAGCCCAATTTCGACCCAAATATACCCAGCCCAAACCTTAACACCCGATCCGGCCCCAAACCCTTTCAATCTCGGCCGTTAATCATAGAGATCAACGGCCACAATTAGCCCTTTCTTTTTTTAGTTCCAAACGACCCCCAAAACGTAATCATTTCTCACTAACAGCCACCTTTGGATCCCCTTCTCTCTAGTTCTCTCTGAAACCAACCCCTAACTCTAATCATCGTTACCTAAAATCAGCCCTAACCCTTTGAATCCTTGTCCGATCTATGGCGTCCTATGGCTGTACGAAGCCTCTACCTGTCTCCTATTCCCTCAGTTGTTCGATTATGTGGTTTTTGTGGAAGAACCTCGAAGAGATCTGGTCTAGATCTCGTTCAAAGCTCTTCAAGGGTTCGTCCATGGTTTGCGAGTAATTTCTATTGAAGTTCCATGGTTCAAATCTCTGGTTCAAAACCAGGTTCTCTTTACCCCTCCCCTCTCTCCTCAAAACCCTAATCTTTGGACATGAATCCGTCCCGATCATTGTAGATCTGGAAGGATTCTGAGTTTGTCAGTGACTTTTCTTTAAAGATTTCTTGTTTCTTTACTGTTAATCAATTTTAGCATTATATTTTGGGTTCTTTGCTATTTACTGTTTGAATCACTGCATACTTGAAAGGTTTTCAAGTTTCTGTGATTTTTCTTTAAGTTTCTCTTATTCCTCTACTACTGACCAATTTTGAACACTACAATACTTCAAGTTTTTCGACTTCTATGACTTCGTGTTTGTTCGAATCTCTATATATTGACATGTCTCCCAGTTTTCTTCTTTAAGTTTTTCCAAACTAGGGTTTCCCGAAAATTTCTTTCGCCAAAACGTTTGATGATTTTAAGTGTTTAATCTTCTATTTCTTGTGTGTTTTAATCGATTTAATGAAGATTGCTTTAATCCTAACTTGTTTATGCAAAAAGCCCTAATTTTTTCGACATGATTGTTTGGATTCTAAGTTTGTCTAGGTTACTTGTGTACTGACTTTGTCCTATGCTTTGGTTTCTGTGATTTTTCCTCCTAATGTGCCTCTATTGATGCTCTTGGTTCAACTTTTCTACTGATTCTACATGTCTATGTCCATTTTTTGCCTATTCATGGTAAACCTATACTTTCTCTCTGATCCCAAAAATGTTCTTCATGTTTTCTCAAACTGTTTTCCACCCTAACTATGTACTGGTTTCAGAAAATCCTTTTTCATTCCTAAGGCCCTCTTGCTACTGCTTACCAAACTCTTTCAAATCATTATGCACTCTCACATTACTCTTAGATTACTAAGTCCTGCCCTTCTGATATGTATACTACTTTGAGATCCTTGAGATCTCTTTGAACTCTGGCATATCAGGGCTGACACTTTCACACTGCACATAATCAATCTTTGTTTGAGGAAAGTCTGGGTGTGGGCACTGCCCGGAATCCTTGAGGTTCTTAAGGAACTCTGACACACCTAGACATGAATTGGGCTATGGAACTTTGGGCATTTGAGACCAGTAAGGGATTGGTAAACCATGACTGTTTTGGGCCTGCTTCAGGCTCCCTATAACTTGGCTTCTATTTTATTTATATAATTTATATTCAGTTCTTGGTCTGTAATAATTATTGTATACAAACATTGGGGTGATTAGTGAAAAGGGTGGGTAGTTGCATATTGTGGGTAAAATTGGGTAGATAACATGCCTATAGGGACTATTTCGATTTAAATGTGTTTGTTAGATAATATGCCTATAGGATCTGTTTTGGTTTAAAATAAATTCTACATGCTTTACTTTCACACAATTAGAAGTCATGCATGTAGGATATAAATCAGCTTTATAATTAGATATCATGCCTATAGGGTGTAAAGTAATTGAAGTTCAGTTTCCATTACAGCGTGCATTCAAATTGGTCTCCTTAGAAATCATGTCTATAGGGATTTCGCTTTGATCAAATAAATCCTGCTTGCTTCACCTTATGTTCAGATAGAAACCATGTCTATAGGATTTAAAACCAGTTTAGTTAGACCTAAAATCAGTTTAACTCTAAGCTTATACGGTAAGTTCTGAATCAATTTAATTAAATAACCTACTCTTTTCGTGTTAGTCAATATCACTAAAAAGCATGCCTATAGGATCCAAATTACCCGTTTAAAATTGTTTACTGATTTACTGCCTTCCTAATCAATAATAGATACCATGCTCATAGGACATCACTATTATACGCCTAGGCAAGCCTATATGGTGCTTAAAAATCCTGCAATTGTAAAACTATATTCTGTTATCTGTGACTGCTCATATTCAAACAGGTCTAAAATCAGTAGGCAAGCTAAATAGGTCTTTGACACTTTGGTCCTAATTGAATATTGTATAATCTCTGCTCACCAAGATATCATATTTTAAGATTTTCTCTTAAATACTTGAAACTGTTGTTTGAGACGTGCACTTACTTGTTACGTTTGTGGAGGTAAATGTGAGTCTTTAATTGTTCTCTTTAATGCAGTCTTAACTGTTTTGATTGACGCCTAGATTTTTCTCCTTTAAGTACTTTAGGATGGTCTTGAACTACCTAAATTAGAGGTCATAAATACCTCCAAGGCCACAAGGAAGGGACGGGTAGTGCACGCATAGGATATTTTTCAAGGTTGATAGAACGCTTTAGGCTATGACCAAGGGGAGGTAATTGGGTAGTAAGGATATGATGACTACGCGCTAATGTCACGTGTAACCCCTCATCGAGGTGTGGTTACCAGACATTGTGTGGGTATGATCTTGTAGGCTAACCAACCTAGGACCCCTCTTTCCCAACTCCCGTTGTTTAAATGAATTTACTTTCTTTATATATGAGCAAATTGTTCAAACCCTTTTCCCTTACTTTCATTACTTGAATCATACATAAACTCAGAATGTCAAAAACATGCCTTCATTTGCAAACATGTGTTAAAACTGTTTATTTGTTAACATGACTAATTCACATAGATTAAGTTTGGCTGGGACCCACCGTTGTGGACCACGAGGGGTGCCTAACACTTTCCCCTCAAGGTTATTTCGAGCTCTTACCCTAAATCTCTGGTAATGCAAAATAGTTACATAAGTTAATCACTCTAAGGTGCCCTAACGCACTATAATCGGTTAGGTGGCGACTCTTCAAATACCCAATTCCCAAAAGGAAATGAGTTATTTCCCCCATGAATGTGAAAACCCGGACTTCCCCGTCAAAAAGGGAAAAAGGGGGCGTGACAGTCATCAATAGTTTGAAATTTGATAATATAGTACCCTTCCTCATGTAAATACAGATCCGGCTCAACCACATTCGCCCAATTTACCCCAATGACCCTCTTAATAGCATTATGTCCTGGAGATTCCCCAATTATGTATGCTATTACCGCACTCTTCCATTTCTCTGTTTTCAGATCCACCTCTATTTTATCTAATTGAACCACAACTTAGCCATCTATGAGTTGTGGAGGTATGTAAGCCAGAGACATATCATTTTCAACTGCTCGATTCCTCTGAAATAGATTTGTCTATGCTTTTCCCTGCTTATTAACTGCTTCCTTAGGTTGATTATTCTCCATCGTCACCACTTCACTAGCTGCATGTACCGATTTAACAGTTCCATTGACTGAACCAACAATCTCCTTGCTTGCATGCTGAATCTACACCTCTACAGAGCTGCTAGTTGTTACCGGAGTACTCAGATCAAGCCTCTTCTTCACTTTTGTACCCATCGACGAAGATTCAGCTTCACAGCTTGCTCCTTGTACTACCTCTAGTGTAGCTTCTTTGTTCTGCAAGTTTTTCTCAGCTTGAATTTGAGCTCCCATAGAGCTACCATAGATATCTATGGGATTATTCCTGGGCCTTCCTCGACCCCGTCCGCGTCCTTTTCCTCTGCCATTCGCCATGGAAACACCAAGCAGTGCACGTTAACTATCGTGCGCCGAGCATAGCGAAATTTGTTTTCTACTATTTCATTAGAACCTTGAAATGTTATTAAATTCTTACTTATTTAAACTATATAAAAATTAAAGTCCTAATATAATTGGTAAAGAGTAGTTAATAGTAGAACGTATTCTTAGTACTAGCGAGGTAATGTCCGTGCTATGCACGGGCCCAATATTTAAGCTCATGAAAAATATATTTGTATCAAATAAATTTCATAATTCTGAAAATAACACTGGTTAATGTTACCAGAGTGGAAAAAAAACTTAATGGTTTACGAATAAATCTTGCAAACTCATAATGTAATAAAGGAATTGACTTTATAATGCGATATAATATAGACTCTTTTCTTATAATAAGAAGTTCAAACAATTTATAAATAAAATTTTAACTGTATCAAACAAATTATTCTAGTTTAATTTGAACGTAAAATTCTCATTTTTATATATAATTTTCTTTGGAGTTGTTTCTTGAAGGTTTATCACTCATATTAAATATTGTTTGTAACTTATCCATCTTAATCGTTTGAAAGTTTAAATTGTTGACTTGACAAGTTTATTCATGCCAAACAAAATATTTTTAATTTTGTTCTACCTAAAATTGGTTAATTGATTTTTATATTTTTAGGTGAAGATATTAGGTATTTTTACATATTTTTCTCCTTTTGTTATGTTAGGAGTATTTTGTTGTTGTTTACAACTAAATTTTTTTACCTATGGAATTACACTGAGTTTGTTGTTGTTACAACTAAACTTCCACGGATCCTCCTTTTTTTATATATATATAAAATAGGTATATATTATATCTCTAACTATTTTACTATATGTTAACCTTAATATTTAGTTAAGACCTCTCAACAAGATGGATGTTATTTGACCAACGTTAATCAATAAATTGTTATGTTATCAATTTGGTAGTTATCGTTTGAAGTTTTAATCACTTTGTATGTTGTCCATAACTTATTCAATCTTAATAATTGAAATTTTTTAAATTTTTGAATGAGACAAATTTACTGTAATGTCAAAAAAAACTATTTTTATTTTTTTTACTCTACATAAAGTTGGTACTTGATTTTTTAATTTTTGTTCAAGTTGTTGGATTTACAGTATTTTTATATTAGTTTTTCTTTTTGTTATGCTAAGAGTATTTTTTATTTTTTATAACTAAACTTGCATGGGTCCTCCTATTCTTGAAATAAAATAGGTTTATGTTATCTTGCCATATTCTTTGTTAACCCTGTATATTTTTTAGACCTCTCACTAACATCGATGCTATTTGTTATCATCTTGATTTAAGAAAATCTTAGATTAAATTGAAGTTTTATTGAAGTAAATACTTTGTCATATCCAACTTAAGTTAAAAGTTTGTGATTGATTTAATCATAGTATCCTTCACTAAATATAATCTTTAATAACCTATTATTTGGAAAGTATTTTTATATTCAAAATCTCACTTATTACTATCACTCCTATATTCGTGTCTAAGATCCGAAAATTATTTAATGAAAAATCTCATAGCTATTCTCTCATAAAATTTGAAAAACTATATTCTTTTTGATATTCAATATCACTTCTCGTGTGCACTCTATCATTATAACATTTCAATAGAAAAGTACATTTTACATTAAAATAGTTTATACCATATTAATAAACTTTTTATTTAATGAATATTTATATATTCGTTACTGAAGTATTGTAATACAGTAAAACCTTTCTATAATAATCATCATCTATAACAATACTTTTCTATATTGGTCAAGTTTTATTGGGATCATTTTTTCATATTATGTTATAATATATATTTAATATAACAATACTTTACTATAGATGCTAAAATATATCGGAATAATTGAGATTGTTAATTAAAAAGTTTTATTGTAGTATAAGCATAATTTTTTGTTCAAATAAAATATGAAAATAGAAGTTTGTGTAAAATTTCGAACTATATGGTAACCGAATTGTGCATTTAGATTTGATTAAATTTAAATAATCTATTAGATATTAGTAACATAAACTGTTTAATTTAAATAAAAATTGTAATAAAAAATAACAATAACTAATGAAATATGAAATTTATAAAATTTTATCAGTTAATATATCCTCAGTGAAATAAATATATAAAAGTATTTTAAAGGTTTCATACACTAAACCTGTCATATTAACCAAGGAAGTTGGGCACAAGCTCCAACGCCGATGTTTAAGAGTAAAAGGCTGCATGAGAGACAGTTGTATTCAATGGGCCCATACGTTTTCAAAATAGAAGTACATGGCGTGGGGCAATTTAGTCAAGACAGTTCAAAGTTTGTAGCACTTTAATTTGTTTTAGCCAATCATGTTACGTCACTTATCCTGAAATGACCAAATTGTCCTTTAAATCCTAAGCAGACGTGTCGTCCAGCTTTGTGCTAACTCCCTCTTATTAGACTAGTAGAATGTGATGTCAAGTGTTCATTGACACCCAAAAAAAAAACTTATTTACATAGAATTTCTCTAAAATTTTAACATAACGTAAACTTTGAATACCATACAAATTCCCAGTTGGACAAAGATCCCCAACTTTAGAGTCATTCTATTATTTGTATTTCCTTCAAATTCAAATATATATCTCATAATCTTCCACCTTAAGAAAACACTAAACATAGTCCTAATTAAGTATTAATTCATTAGCTTCATATTCAAATGAAGCTTAAATCCAAGTTGTGTTACTTTCCAGAATAAATAAAAACTGAAGGCATCCGTAGGAAAAGATAAGAATGTAACTACTCCATAAGATTAAGATGCAAATGTTAGAGACTATCCCAACCCGTAAACCATAATGAAGCTCAACTATTACAGCCATGGCGACAACAACAACAAACTCAGTGGGAGGGTAAGATGTACGCAACCTAACTCCTACCCCTACAAAGACAGAGAGGCTATTTCCGAAAATGCCCGAAGGCAGGCTTAGAGTGGCTCATTAGGTTATTTAATGTCATTTTTAGAATGAAGAAGATGCCCGAAGAATGGAGGTGGAGCACGATGGTTCCTGTATACAAGATCAAGGGTGATATCCAAAATTACAATAACTATCGGGGTATCAAGTTGCTTAGCCATACTGTGAAAATCTGGGAGACAGTGGTCGAGCTAAGGGTGATGAGGTGTGTGTCTATTTCTGAGAACCAGTTTGGTTTATGCCGGGGCATTCGACTACAGAAGCCACCCACCTTGTTAGGAGATTGATGGAGCAATATAGGGAGAGAAAGAAAGACTTGCATATGGTATTCATCGACTTGGAAAAGGCGTACGATAAAGTTCCAAGGGAGATTTTGTGAAGATGTTTGGAGGCTAGAGGTGTATCTGTTGCCTACGTTAGGTTGATTAAGGACATGTATGATGGAGTAAAGACCCGTGTGAGGACGGTAGGTGGGGACTCGGACTATTTCCGGTGGTGATGGGGTTGCATCAGGGGTCGGCACTCAGCCTTTTTTTTGCTCTAATGATGGATGTACTGACGCGCCACATCCAAGGGGAGGTGTTGTGGTGCATGCTGTTTGCAGATGATATTATACTGATTGACGAGATACGAGATGGTGTGAACACGTAATTAGAAGTATGGAGGCAGACCCTGAAATCTAAATGTTTCAAGGTGAGCAGGATCAGACAGAATACTTGGAGTGTAAGTTTAGTGGCGAGACTCAAGGAGGGGAAGGGGAGGTGAGGCTGGACTCGCAGGTCATCCCTAGGAGAGAGAGTTTTAAGTATCTTGGGTCTATTATTCAAGGGGGTGGAAAGATTGATAAAGATGTCACACATCGTATTGAGGCGGGATGGATGATATGGAGACTCGCTTCCGGTATTTTATGTGACAAGAATGTGCCACCGAAACTTAAGGGTAAGTTCTACAGAGTGGTAGTCAGACCAACGATGTTTAATGGGGCTGAGTGTTGGCCAGTCAAGATTGCTCATGTCCAGAAGATGAAGTAGCAGAGATGAGGATGTTGAGATGGATGTGCGGGCACACCTTATTAGATAGGATCAGAAATGAGGTTATTCGCGATAAGGTGGGTGAGGCCCCTATTGAGGACAAGATGCAGGAAACGCGACTTAGGTGGTTTGGTCATGTGAGGAAGAGGAGCACAGACGCCCTGGTGAGGAGGTGTGAGAGGTTGATATTGGAGGGCCTATAGAGAGGTAGAGGTAGGCCAAAGAAGAGGTGGGGAGAGGTGATTATGCAAGATATAACATAACTTCAGCTGACCGAGGATATGACCCTTGATAGGAAGGTATGAAAGTTAAGAATTAGGGTAGTAGAGTAGGTAGTCTATAGTGTTCATAACAGTAGTATTGACACGCAGTCTCGCTTTCTGTTGATAGTAGGTTTTTATGACTAACCATTATTTTCTTTCAATATTGATCACCTTACTATCTTGTTATTTTTATTCTGCTTTTATATGGCTTTTTGGTACTATCCCTTCTTTTCTATATTTTCATTAATGTAGTGCTTATACTTTCCTGAACCGAGGGTTTATTGGAAACAACCTCTCTATCCTCACAAGGTCGGGGTAAGATTTGCGTACACACTACCCTCCCCAAACCCCATAGTATGGGATATTAGTGGGTATGTTGTTGTTGTTGTTGTATTAAGGAGTCATTTGGTTGGAATACGACTTATGCCGGTATTGGGATAGGTTATGTTTGGATAAGTTATGCTGGGATTATTGTTTATTCACTGTTTGGTATGTTGTATTAAGAATGACAATTGCATAATTTCTAAGAAGGTATAAGTTGTACCAGTGCTAATTACCCAACCCTCTATAAGATATAAGTTATCCCGATGTTAATTTAACACCGGAATAATTTATACCAGGTTTGCTAGCCAAACAGAATATTAAGGTGATATTAAATTTTTATAATACCCGATACCTTGTTATATCTGATACCAAACGACCACTAGAGAGCTCCAAACATAGGGTATCCATTAATAATAAACACTTGTTCAAATTTTAAGGTTTCTTTTCTGTTTTGGCCCCTTGCCACCAGCCGGCGTTGGTGATCTTCACGTATTGACTTTTGCTAAAAACATCACCATTTATGAAACTTGAAACAATCTTAATTCTTCATATTTTTCCTTAATCTCATCAAATCCCATATACACTAACACATTTCTTTTTCAAATGTCATTAGCTACCCATTTTTCAGCATTCCTTTTCCTTTTTACAATAGGCATTCGCCGTCTAATTTTCTGCATTTCCAATTACCTCAAAAACCCATCACTCTATAGATCAAGAACATGGTATTTCTCAGAACCCAAATGGAAAAATCTTGATTTATACTCTCTTTTAATCATTCTCCCCATTGCCTCATTTTCTCATGTATTTCTCTTCCTAGCTTTTTCAGGCACCAACATAACTTATAAATTCTCATTCTTACAGCAATCTTTAGTCATTTTCCTCTTTTGGGTACTCTTAATTCTTATCATAATTAAAGAAAGTTTTGATCTCTATGCAATTCTTGATAGTTTTGTTTACTGTTTTGCTGGTGTTTCTTTTGCTGTTGAATTCTTGATGAATGGGAAAGGACTTGTTGGTCTTAGTGGTAATGTGTATGGACATTTAGGAGAATTGGGACTTGTTTGTGCTGGTTGTTGTTTGTGTTTAGCAGTAAATCCATGTGCTTTTTTTGTGGAGTTTTCGTTTTCCTCTGTGCTTGTATTGAAAGGGACTTGGGTTTTGCAAGTGGGGTTGTTGTTATATACTGATTTTTTTACTGTAAAAGGGTGTGGGAATCTTTTGGCCACGTTGGCAAATGGGAAGAATGATGTGAAATGTGATCTTGATGAGAATAAGTTGAGGGGAATTGCATTGATGAATCTGATGTTTATAGTGCACATCATCGTGGTGATGATCGTGAGCTTGGGGTTGTTTGCATTGTTGAATAAGAGTAAGAGGATGAGATTTGGTGATACGAGTGGACCGTTGCTAGCACAGGTTGGGTCAGAGGGCGTGTTGATGCGTCCGCTTCCTGAATTAGAGATCGAATGAGAAGTCCTGATGTTCTTTGATAGAGCAGCATTTGTAAGTTTTGAATTTGCAGATGTTTTTTTTTGTCCTATATAGGAAAGTGTAACCTTTTGTTTCACTTGAGCTTCAATGCTTTTTCTAATGTACCTTACTAGAATGAAAGTTTTCATTTCTGATACTTCCTACTATTGAATGAAAAGGAGTGTCTATAGTTCATTATATTATTGTTATCTTTCTATATTTCTATATTCATTCTGGTTATTAGTGGCAAAATGCTGGTAGCCAAAGAAAGAACTTCTTGAGTCAAACTGCGTACTTGGCTTTAAAGTAAGTATCATCGTACTAAATAGAAAAGCATAAACAAAATAGGTATCTTCATTTTTGCACGACGGATTGCTGTGAATTCTACAAAAGAAGGAAGGTCATCCCTTCTTCAAATGTGGGGAATCTATGAAATACAAAAGTTCATTTACATCATCTGCAAGTGAAATTTTTACCAATGAGCTAAGACCGTTAAACAAAAAGCCTTGGTGCTATAAGGAGGAATGAATTTTCCTCCAAAGCATCTGGAGTTCCTTTTCCCGAAGAGTCCATACAGCGCAAACAGGGAACAGTGATGGGCGAACCATGTTTTCTGCTTTCCTGAGTAATTTATCTTGGTATTATCCTAAATCAAAATCTCATATGTCACTCTTACAAGTTAGAATTCTCTCCCTTTTACCTCTCCTTTTTTTGTTGCTACTATTAGAGTTCTCGCTTTTCCTTTCATGTCAATGCCAAGGGAGGCTGACTTCTAGTCTTGTATACATGTCCCTCAGTTCCTAAATGTGATCGCTCATCAAAATACTTGTTCATAGACCTCATTTTCATATATTTCAAGTGTGTCAAGAGTCTGAGCAATTTATCTTTCTTTTCAGAATTCTTGTATTTATTGATGTACAGCAGATATCAAGTTACTTTATATACTTTTGTATGACCTGAAGAAGGAAAGAAGAGAAAAACATTACATACTTTTGTCATCCGTACTGCATCTCTGACTCTAGGATGTGGAGGTGTCTGCTCAATTATTTGATGTTTATGTTAAAGGAAATCAAAGCTAGTCTAATTGATAGTGGAATAGTTATAAGTTCCCATTCGGTGGTAAGAAGGTAACGACCTGATCTAGTGTTAGTGGACAGTTGCACTAAACATTGATCTTCAAACTGTTGATCATCAAATAGAAGAGAAACTTTCTTACTTAACAGCTAGAGTAATATGGAAATATGGATGTAAACTGTGAAAGAAGTATAAAACAACTCCTGACCAACACGTTTATTGTGCTTTAATATTTGTACATAGTATACGGGTATCTATATGTATTGCCAACATTTGAGAAGGTGACAAATACAGAGGTGTTGTACGTGTTGGATTGTACCAACTATCCTGACTCAAGGATATTTCGTCCCTTGTGAAGAAACTCTGACCATAAGCAGAATCCATTAATTATGTTGAGGAGAAGTATCTTTTTCCAGCTTTCTATACTTTGTCTTGGAGGAGAAGTTGGGGAATGACAACCATTTTCGACGAAAACGGCCGAACCCGTGGATTTTTAATCTCGAATGAATCCTCTTAAGTTTACTGGTGAAATCGCTTCTATATCTGAGTATTTTGGATTTTGAGAAATTTACCAACTTTTTCATGCGTTTATATCCTGCATAAATGTTGTTTGGAAAGAAATGAGGAGAAAGTTAAAGAAAATGGAATAGAGTTAGAAAAACAGTGAAAAAAGAAAGGAAAAAAAAAATAGCAGGTAAGTGGCTTCAAGCTAATAGAATTTACGGTCTTTCATTATGAAACATATGATAAATCCACAGAATTCTTCTCTGTCTTTGCTTCTACTATATGTGCATAAATTTCATAAATCTTGTCATACTGTTTCTTGTTGTTAGTTTCTCTTTAGCCTTTCCATTCAGATATATGTTAACCTCAGAATCTAATATTCATACCTTTCACCTCTTTAATCTGTTGGTCATCTTGAAGTCCTGTTTTCTGTAAGACCTGCAAGTTGCAATCAGATAGTAGTTCATCACTGTGCATATTTTTGCAATGACATCTTGATGTGCAGAGAATAAGAGAGGTTCTGCTGTTTACCTCAACTAGGCTCTTCAGACACGTTCTCATCCTTCTTTGTATAAATCCTCGAGTACTCTGTTTGATGCAGAATTTAGCATAAGTTGTTTGTAGGTGTAATGCCATGACTATAGAAGGATTTTTACCTTTACATGATTTTTGACAAATGCGTAAAAGTTCAGAAGGTTCCACACTGTCTTATCTAGCCTTTTGCCTTCAATATGGCGTGAAGTAATATCTGTGAATCCCATGATAAAAAAGGTAATTATCAGGCCAACTCCAATTCCAAGATTTAGAGAAGTCAAGGGAACACTAATATATGCATCTTCTAAGTTTACAAGTAGACCTCTTTTTAAATGTCCGTTTCATATCATCACTCATGTTTTAGGAAGTTTTTGGAGTCTGTTTTTTCTCCAAAGCTTAAGTAACGTAAACATTTTCTTTTTGCTTTTATCAAATGCTTCATTTATATTAAAGAAACAGTAATTTTATGTATAGACGTGAGGTGCTAAAAGGACTTAAGTTGATACCAAAAGAAACAAACCCTCCATTTGTGCTCAAGTCTTCAATTGCTTCTCCTCTTAGCTCGGGAGGTGGAATAGGGGACCAGATGCAATGGGGTGCCTTAGCACATGCTTTTGAATTTGCAACATCCATTAGTTCCTGCTGGGGAAACTGTTAGTTATCCTGAACGCTTGAATATAATAAAGCCATACGTGCTATTAATTGCAACTTCATACATGTTATAAAATTGTCTTACCTGGAAGAAAGTTGTAGCTATAATCACATCTGTTTTCTCCTTAAAACGCATCGGAAATACTGCTGTGATTTTTTGGGGCTGTCACAAATGTGAAGTTACATATTAAGAAGCATGAAGCTGTATTCTCTCAAATAAATCTCATATTTTAGGAAGGAATTTATCTCTACATTCTTTTTTTGGAGAATCTTTTCTCTTCATTCGAGTGCAATTTATTATAAATTTTTTAACCAAAGTCAATCATATAGTTTCTGTTCATGTGCCATATGTTGAACTTAGCATAAAGCAGTAGCTATATGCAGTAATTTGGAAGTATTGTATGGCCTAGTTTAGAATTTTATTTCAACATGCTTCCAGTGTGTTTAAGAGAAATGCCTGCAATCTGTCCTTCCTTTACAGCTTCCTGAATTGGCATGAGAAAAGGTGTGTACTTTCCGTATAGTATACATTTGATGTAGTGCTAATTGATTAGGTGTGAATATAACGCTTGCAATTAAGTTCATTGCAAGTAGAGTTCACAATTCAAGGCTGTAAGACGTTTGATTTTAATGTTTGAGTAATAAATCATTCTGCAGATATTAAAGTCTGAAATGGACTTGAAATTTGTTGGTATCAGAAAAAATTTGATGTTCTTACTTTGATTTTTTTTTAATTTTGTTTTTAGTATAATTTTGTCACTTTTTGTTTTGTATTTCGACCTGCATGTAAATGAACTGATTGTTTCTCAAAAAGGGTTGCAGCATTATTTCTGCCCCATAATTCATTTTAATCCCTTTACTGATGTTCTGCCAATGTGGATCAACCTACTTCCAAGGTAATGTTAGCTTAGCTAGTCTTACATTGAGCAGAGCTACTTATCTGCATAGTGTGTTCATTTACTTGGCGTTAAATTTGAAGTAGTATTTTCAGTGATGGTGATTGAACAAAGTTCTATCATAATGCGGATTACCTGTTTTATGACATAAAATGGCTCTCTTGGGTGATAGACAAGTTTGATTGGTTTGTACATTCCTTGAGCCACATCTTGCGAATTCACATTCATCAGCATTTCTTCCAGCTGAGAACTCAGAATTACACCTTGCACAGCAGCAATGTCTGTGATCGTTTTTATCGACTCTGAAAAGAACACGAGACAACACAATTTTATGAGCACCACTGCACTGCGTAATATTATCATAGTGGTAAATGGTTGATTCATTACAGAAGGGGGGAAATATTTTAGCGATTTAAATTAGAATATCCAGAAAGAAATTGTCTTAACAGCATAAAATGAAGATGGCAGACATCTCTCTTGGAAGCAACAATAATATATCTGAGTTTGTTTTAACTTGCATCTACATATTTTTTGGTCTTTTTTAGGACTATTTTGATCCTTTACTTGACCCAGGTTGTTAAAATGATGGAAAAAGCATCTTCTGCATGTTTTACAATAAATGATTCCCAGTTTCAGTACATTTAATCACCCTCTGCTCATTTTAGTTTGAAGAACTTGAAATGGATGGGCTTGGTATCAGTAATGGCCAACTGAAACGTGTATCTAAAGACAGGTATTATTTTCTTCTGTTCCTTTTAATTTTTTCCATTAAACTTGATAACTAGTCTTATTTCTTTATGCGAACATTAGTGTATCCCTGTTTTGAATTTTTCTAGACATGACTCTCCATAGAGCTCCTTCTTTCGTCCTTATTTTTTTCTTCTGTAGTTTCTTGAACCTGTTGAAGCTTATTGTTGCCGAAAGACATATAATTAAAAGTGCTCAGTAAACCTCCACCATACAGTGTCTTTGCATCTGTAGTGAGAGTTAATCTTAATTCTTAAGTGAAACTGTTCTAGCAGCAAGAAAGATGTGATTATAACTTTACAAAGCTCCAGCTACTTGACTAGAAAGTTCAATTTTGTTCCACTATCCATTGCTCGATTTTGTGAAATAGCCTCTTGCATAAATGCAAGGTTAAGGCTGCATACATAAGAGCCAAAATAGCCCATTCCTTCCCCGGACCCCGCACATTGCGGGAGCTTATTGCGCGGGCTGCCGTTCTTACCCATGGCTCACTTTCATCTTATCTTCTGCATAACAAAGTGGAAGTAGCTGACCACGGTAATGGTTCTCTTTTTCGCTTATGGCGCCACATTTAATTGTTTATTGCATGATCTATCATTCTGCTTCTGTGATGTTTCTAAAACAGGAAAAAGAGAGAAGGAGAGTAGAGTTGATGCGAGGAATTTCTAACCTTTACCATGCGGCATTCTAGCAAAATTGAGTCGTAAAGTCAGCTGATATCCTTCTTTTGGAGGTTCCACAATCTCCAGAACATCAGCACTAATTGCCTTTACCTTCTCCATAGTGTAACGTGATAGCCGAGTTGAGATCAGGAATGCTTGAGACAGAATTGGAGTTGATATTGATAAGTAGGTACGATCAGGATCTGACACCGTGGACTGATATAAAATATTTAAAAAAAAAAAGAAGTTATGGAAACTTTAACACACATATTTGGGATTGTTAAAATATCAGCAAAATTTAAAGCAATAAAATGCAATTTCTCGACTTGGAGTCCTTATTTCATATAAAAATAGTTGCTTAAACTGTTCTTTTGTACCGCGAACTTCAACCCGCTATGGAATATGTGCTTTGTGGTTGCTTGTTGCTCTTACCTGAACGTAATATTCAACGGACCCAAATTCATGAAGGTGATGGTCGACATCAATGGTCCGTTCATCTCTGTCTCAAGGAAAAAAAACATGTTCATTATAAGAGTTTTATTTTTTACATCAGTGTTGTTCAAGAACTTAAGATTCACTCCAGGAAGAAAAACATTCGAGGACTGCTTAAAATTTAGTTAGTTGAATCTACAGTGAATTACTTGTACTTATTCCCTCCCTTTTTTGATATTTGATCTAAATGGACCTCAGCTCCAGTTTAAGAAGCACCTATCCCCTCCCTTTTTTGATATTTGATCTTAGATACCACCAAATGAAATCCGTAAAATCACCTGTTTAAAATGGATAGGGTCAGAGAACTTTTTCTAGGGTATTGCCGCTCATGCCCTTTCTAGAGGATAAACATTCAATGAATTCAAGTTCTGTAGTATTTTTCCACAAAAACCCTATTCTTAGCTTGCCAATTACTGAGTGCCATGGTCTGTTTTGCTTTACTAAACTAGACAAGGAGGTCTATTTCGTCTTGCTAAACTTGTGGGAGGTCCATTTTGTTGCTAAACTAGAGGGAGGTTCAAGTAATTCACCAAGTTTCCTGAAAATGAACAAATTATCAGTTGATTTAAACTTTGCATCAATCTGTAATCAGCATATCTTTACCTAGATTTCTTGTGTGGTCAACCTCTTGACTGTAGAAAAGGAAGTTTCATATCAGACGTCTCTATTTATTTGATGTTATTGATGTGTCTTTACTATTTGGGTTTCGTATAAAGCTCTTGAATATAGACTATATACTAATGGTACAGATCCTAATAGAGCGAAATGGATAGTTAGGATTCATATGCTAACCTCAACTAGCTTGTGATTGAGGCGTAATGGTTGCTGCTGTTTTCATATAAATCTCTATTGAGATAATTCTCCAAACTCCATATTGTACTTGACCGAACTAACTTCCAAACCTCCCAACCTATGCCTCTTCTTCTCCCCCCCCCCCCCTCAAAACCTCTGTCTAAATCACGATTATTCAGTCATAAAATTCTTGTCTAACTTGATGTATAAATATATAAAAGGAAGTTGTTCCAATTAATTTGTTGCATGACTATGAACTAAATAACAGCATGTTGTTTCTGCAGCGGGACAAGTTTAGCACAAGAATATGATAGTTGGCTCATCTCTTTCAAGCACTTTGGCAGTGTACCGGGCTTGTGGTCTCAAAAAGTGGTATCCCCTTAAATTTGCTCAATATTGCAGTCACTAACTGGACTGTTGAAAGCAACATTTCACAATAGTGCAAAAAGCGAATATAGTCCCAGAATTGGAATTCCACCTGTAATGCCTTATCTTGTCTGCCAAATAGAACCTTTTTTTCTGCAAATACTCAATGTCATATCTGCTTCCACATCATAACTATACATAAATTCCTATTCATCCGCAATTTAAGCCAATCCGGTAGTAATAGAAAGTTAATTATATTTTACATAATGATTCCTGCTTAATCTGTCTAATTGCCTTATGTTCTGTACATCCACGTCTTTACCTTTTCCTTATGAAACTTTCTCTAGCTTGTTCTATTAATTTAATTTCAGCTTTTAATAATGCGATCTTGAAGATTTTCATGAAAGGTAATGTTCACTATATGAGGTGCATGCTTTTAATGGACTAGTTTTACCGAGCATGGAAATTGGAACTAAACTCGAATATTAGACTGAACGATACTATCTCAGCAACCTTCATCCTGGTGAATACATTGTCGCATTATTTGCTAGATCTTGAGATAATATAAGATTATAGCTGATACTACGGCTGTCATTGTGTAATAGGTGATTCTAACTTATTCAAGATTGATATGTTTTAAACTAGCAAAACGCTCTCGTGTGTAACCTCTACAATAAAGAATACTTGTCTACCTTAGTGAGAAGTAAATCTTGAACATGACTTGAAGCAGAAAGAACAACAAGTACAAGTTCTTTTTTTACCGGTATAATCTGAGCAGGATCTCCTTCAATGCTGGCGATGCACGTTCAAAACACGCCATGCTTCGTGTGTTGGCGTGTGTGTTGATCTTGAAGGTGGAATGAACTTCATGAAGGTATGTAAAACAGGTTATTTTTTACTGATGAGTTGTGGTAGAAGTAGTTCACTTGTTTGAGTAAAATGCAAGTTTTTGCATTTTGTAATCATGGTTAGCAACTTTTGAAGCAATTTACATAAGAAGACAAATGGTGCCCTCCCTTTTGTCTCAGCCAATGTGATCATATCTACCAATACTTGTCTTCAAAGCTCAGGAAACAGATAATAATCATGTTATGATTCTATGTACTGGTTACTGACCTATTATTGATCATTATTGTCTTGGCATCCAAGGGTGTAGCCTAGTGGTCAATAAAGTGGGTGAGAACCATAAGGTCTCGAGTTCAAATCTCAGCAGAGGCAAAACACACTAGGTGATTTCTTCCCATCTATCCAAGGCTTGATGGATAGAGTTACCTGGTACCTGATACCTGTTGCTGATAGGAGGCGGCAGGTATCCCGTGGAATTAGTCTAAGTGCGTGCAAGCTGGCCTGGACACCACGCTTATAAAAAAGAATGATCATTATTGTCTCCACTTCACTTGGAATTGAAACTTGGGTTCTTACATTTGTGCAGTGCAATCAAGATCTCATTATATACTTAAGCTAATGAGCTTTTAGTTCTGCTTAAGGAAGAATAAAAGATGATTTTTTGGACTTATTCTGGTGCTCTGTCCTCTCTCACCAACAATTGAAGTGTCTTTTTTAATATTTGTTTTTTCATTTGTTCGCCACTTTTTCTTTTCATTTTCTTTAGTCGAGGGTCTATCGGAAATAGCCGCTCTGCCCTCCCAGGGTAGAGGTAAGGTTGTATACATCCTAACTTTCTCAGACCTCACTTCTGAGACCTCACGTAAACTTTGTGTGGTTTTAATTACCCCTGACAAGTTTCACCTAATGGAAGTGAGTTCCACACGCTGCCATGTCCGTGTGGCATTTTTTGTTCGAAATAAAATATATCTTTTACCTATTTTAATTCATTAAATTTTTAATCATCTTTTCTGGGTCAAATTTATAAAAACACAAAAAGAAAATGGCTGGAACTCCTTTATTTAAGCTAAGATTTTTCATTTGATGAAAATACTAGAGTTTTAGCTAGATTTTTTTCTCCCAGAATTGGACCAAAAAAGAAAAAATACATATTATTTTGGCGAAAGAAGAAACAAAAAGAAATATGCAGTTGGAACTCCAGTATTTTGGTTAAAACTATTTTTATTCGGTTAAAATATTGGAGTTCAACCAAGTGATTTTTATAGATTTGGTTCGGAAAAAAAAACAAAAAAATACAGAGTTGGAACAAGTAGTTATTGTATCTAAAGAATAAACAACAAGAAATACAAGGTTAAAATGTGCAGTATTTATTAAGAAGAAGCAAGAAGAAATACATACAACAACAACAACTCAGTGAAATCCCACTAATGGGGCAAGAAGAAATACATAATTGGAACAAATAAATCATTTCACATGACTATTTGGTAACCAACGCTTGAAAATACCTTGGAAGCTAATTTTTTTTTTCCTTACTCTCACGCGTTCAAAATATAGTGTATTTACGCTTTTTGCCACATCAACATCATGAGGTAAATGATAAGAAATAGGCAAGTTCAGAGGAATAATTAAAACAACGCAATATTTAAGTAAAATGTGCCATGTTTAGGATAGGTTTTTAGGTATTCTGTTTCTGCCTCAGGAAAAAGGGTTTGCATCAGAATTAATTATAATGTTTAATAAAGCATCTATTGCATTCCATTTACTTATATCTTGAAATGAAATTACAATAATATAAATTTATTCTCATAAACAAATAATAATACATATGTGAAGTTATTTTCCTACTGGGGAAACACATGGGAATCTTTTGGGATCATCACAAACCTTAATTTGATGCTCATCATATAATTGCTTAGTCTCACAATTAAATTCTGGTATTCCTTCTCTACATTTACTTTCTAATTCTGCTTGAGGAGTATTATCTAAGCCTCTTTCCACTAATAAATAGTCAAGACATTCTAAAAAACAACCATATTCTATTGATGGAGGATATATTTTACAATTTACTAATATTGTAAATAATATAAAGAAAAAAATACAAGTATACTCCAAAGTCATCATCTGCTTACAAGCCATCCTTGTATTTATAATTCCTATGGAAATAAGCAATTAAGTAGTGACGTTAGAAGTTTCATAGCATTGTTTTCATAATTTGTATAAACTAAAAACAACAACAACAACAACAACAAAGCAACAGCTCAGTGTAATCCCATAAATGAGATCTTTGGAGAGTAGAATGTACGCAGCCTTACCCCTACCCTGGAAGGCAGAGAGACTGTTTCTGATAGCCCTCGGCTAAGAAAAGATGGAAGAAGCACTAATAGCAAATAATAATCATAGAAGATATTTAGAAAACCAAATCCAAGAATGCAAAAGAGAAGATGACAGAAGTACTGGTAGCAAGTAATAACAATATAAGATATATTGTGATAACAAACTAAGAGAGTACTGATGACAAGTAATAACAATACAAGATATATGGTAATAACAGCCTAAGGATAAAAGGAATACCATACTAATAGTAATATTATTGAACTAAGAAAGACAAAGGGGCAGTTGTGTCTATATAGATTACCACTTTTTTTAATAAATAAATAAAAATAATAATCTTATTGATGATTCTCGGTGGATACAATTTTGTTAGTTTCTTTGATTTTTCAGTATGATTTGAGGGCTTAAGTAGCGTATTTCTCGAATGTAGGATAATGTGAACTTTTTTGGGTTGTATTTGATCTCCATGAAAAGGAAGAATGTCTATAGATCACTTTGGCAGCTTTGAGAAAGACAATATTTAATGTCTTTACATGTGTATTCCGTAAATTTTTGGAATTTCGAGATCATATAGATTGCCACTTCAATGTGGATATTACACGATAACTGATAAAGAATTATAAATTTAAGAAAATCCTCTCAAGTATTTAAAAAATCGCAATTGATGCTTACTTTAATTTTACTCGAAATATAAGATCTTTTTAGTCAAAAATTTGTTAAATTACCCTCTCAAATTATTATACTTGGACCCGAATGTGAGTAATTGACAAACACTTTTGCTATTACATCTCAGTGCAATTATATTGCTTTTCAGAAAGTCTTATTGTGTTAAAAACTAAAATAAGCTCTTCCATTGCGAATTAAAAGACATTTTCAACCTACAATTTCTATGTTTAAAGAGTGGAGATTGTTCAAAATATAGAAGCACAACTATAAAGAAGTAAATTAAAGAGGCACATAACAACAAGAAATGAAACAAAAAAATTAATTAATTAAAGGTGAAGAGAAAAAAATCTTGCTTACCCTTTATTTTGATAGCACAAGAATGTTTGGTTTAAACTGATTTTAGACATAGGGTATAAATAGAGAGAGAAATTAGTAGAATTTAGACATGTACGTTATGAGTAAACAAAAATTTTATTGATGTGAAAGGCTTAAAAAGCTTAAATGTTCAGATTGGTCTCTCTTCACCAATGGATTAAGAATAGATATTAATAAAGTCCCATTAATATGAGAGAGTATTTGTTCACAACTAATTAATGTCAAAGTTACATCCTCTTGCTAAGAACGGGAGAAATGTAACCTTCTTGTGACTGTTAGTCCTAACTCCTACGTATATTACTTTGATGAATATTTATATATATTACTTTGATGAATATTTATAAGTTTTGATATGCCAAATATGAACACGCACTGCAAAGTGTTTCTTTATATACTTGAAATAATTCAAAAAGCAATATCGGGAGAGGAAGAGGGACCTGCATATGGTGTTTATCGATTTAGAAAAAGCTTACGATAAAGTCTCAAGGGAGATTCTAGGGAGATATCTGGAGGTTAGTGGTGTTCCGGTAACGTACATTAGAGTGATTAAGGATATGTACAATGGAGCAAAGACTCAGGTGAGGATTGTGGGAGGAGACTCGGACTATTTTCCTGTGATGATGGGGTTACACTAGGGTTAAGCTCTTAGCCGATTTTTACTTGCCCTGGCAATGGACGTGCAGACACGCCACATTCAGGGGAGGTGCCATGGTGTATGTTATTTGCATATGACATAGTGCTAATCGATGAGACGTGATGTGGGGTTAACGATCGGCTGGAGTTGTGGAGGCAGACCCCGGAGTCTAAAGGTTTCAAGTTGAGTAGGACAAAAGCTGAATACTTGGAGTGCAAGTTCAGTGTGAGGATGCATGAAATAGAAGTGGAGGTGAAGCTTGATTTACATGTCATCCCCAAGAGAGATAGTTTCAAATAACTTGGGTCTATTATTCAAGGCAACGAGGAGATTGACGAGGAAGTTACGCATCGTGTTGGAGCGGGGTGGATGAAATAGAAGCTTGCGTCTGATGTTTTGTATGATAGGAATGTGACACCAAGACTTAAGGGCAAGTTCTACAAAGTGGTAGTTAGGCCGACTATGTTGTATGGAGCCGTGTATTGACCAGTCAAGAAATCTCATGTCTAGAAGATGAAAGTAGCAGAGATGAGGATATTGAAATGGATGTGTGGGCATACCAGGATGGACCGGATTAGGAATAAAGTTATTATGGACAAGGTGAGTGTGACTCCTGTGGAAGACAAATTGCGGGAGTCGAGTCTGAGATGGTTCAGACATGTGAAGAGGAGAGACACCGATGCCCCAGTGAGGAGATGCGAGAGGTTGACCATAGCGGGTCAGAGGAGAGGTAGAGGGAGGCCTAGGAAGTATTGAGGAGAGGTAATTAGGCAGGACATGGCACTACTTTAGCTTAGTGAGGACATGGCCCTCGATATGGAGGTGCAACGGTCAAAAAGAAGAGGAGATCAAGGACCTCCGAGCCGAATTAGCCACAACTCATAAAGAGTAGACCGACATGATTGAGCAGGTAATGAAAATTTTTAGAAGCTCAATGTATCAATTCGGGGACTATAACTAATACTTCGATCCTACAGGTTCAACAGAAGGCCAAAAAGATCGAACAGCTCAGTGAGGAGGCCAACATGATGAGGGAAGAGACTTTGGGGTGGAAACAAAATGCCTAGGAGAAAGATGCTTCTCGAGCACAACTGTCATCGTCTAAACGTCAACTCCAAAGCATGAAAGCGGAAAGCTCAGCCCAAGCCAAGAAAATTGAGGAGCTCGAGGCTCGGTTGGCCGCCGAACTAGCAAAGGTTACATCTGAGGCAGAAAAAGTAAAGGCTAACGAGGAGGCAATCATGGACGTCTACCGAGCTGATGCTGAAGCTACTCAAGCTCGAGCAAAGGAAGTTGTTGATTCCGCTCAGACTCGAGCATACTGGTCTGCCTATCATGTCAAGTACCAGCCTCGAAGAGAGACTCTTGAGGAGATTCATGCTCGTGGCTTTAACCTTGTTGTCGAGATCGAGAATGTGAAAGAGCTCGAGGCCGAAGCTAAAGAGTTGCTCTCTTCCGATGACGATGATTCAGGGACATGAGTGGATCCGAGAGCGGAGGGGATTACAATGGCAAAGGTATATCTCCCGAGGAAAATTAGGCACTTAGAATTATTTTTCTTTTTTGAATTTTTTGTGTAGGATCCTGATCGGTCCATGTAAATATTTTCATATATATATATATATATATATATATATATATATATATATATATATATATATATATATATATAAAAGATCTATTTTCTCTCTGATTTGTCTTTATTTTAATTTTTGCCTCGTAAAAATTCTGTTTCGACCATGTCTTGAAAAGTTTCATAAGTATGAAGTTTGGGCAATTTGATCGAAGTCGGACTAGTGTAGTCTTTATAATTGAGCGAGTATTTGCTCAAACTCGAAGTAGGATGACCCTTAGGTTTTATTTGAGTGAGTATGACTTCTCGAGCTCAAAATAAAATGCCCCCTAGGCTCTTGAATTTGGCCGACATGGCCTTAAAAGAATGGCTACATTTCCCCTTTTCGGCTTAAAAGAGTTAGTCATATAAAAATTTGTTATGCCTTATCATAATATTGTTTCGAGAGTTTGAACAATCCGGTATCCCTTTAGGGTTTTCGAGGGTTGATATTATCGAAACCCTTTGTAACTTTGCCGAGGGCAGCCTTTTTAACCGGTTTTGTGAAGATATTAGAAGACCTGTTTTTATTACAAAATTCGGACGTCTCCGAACCGTGGTGGTTTGGCCATAACCTTTAACTTGGGATTTGCCTCTTGGGCTTATTTCCCGATCATAGTTCGAACTGGGTCAAAGTGCCATTCCCTGAGTGGGGTGGTCGTGGCCTATAAAAAATGAGGGTTTCCTTTTTAAGGTCTTATAATCTCGAGATTCTAGTGGTTCAATTTCATCGATTTTCGGACGGCACTCCCCGAGTACGGGGTGAGTTGTTTGAAATTCAGTTGTGATCGACTCTTAAGCCTGTTTCCACAGTAGATCAAAAGTATGAATTGTAAAGTAAAAATTTCTTTGAGGCAAGAAATATTTGACAAGGAAAAATGCTTTTCTCAATAGATTATACGTGCGTACATGTCTGCCTTTAGGGTTCGAGTGATCTAAATGGGCACGGCTCGTTTGACCGTTTGGCCCTTACAAAGTTTTACCTATCGAGACCCTGTTGACACGAAGAACCTTCCTTGTAACAAAGTTAACATCCGAGGGTGATGCCCCCCAGTATTCGAGGTTGATTGTAAAGAAGCCTCAGATATTGTTGAGTTGCTCTAAGTTAGCACAAACGACAGTTGTCTCATTTAAAACCTTGCGGAAAAAACCTATTTGGGATAAAAACCGGTCTAAGGGAAAAAGAGTGCAACGCGTGCTTTCAGACCTTAGGACTTTTTGCTGAAGGGTCCTTCGATAGCTTCGGTTGAACACCTGCAATTGGTTAGCATAAAATGTAAATAAAAATGGAGAAGATCATACCTTAGCAGTATTATCGTTTGAGAAGTGATATGTTCCAATTATTTGGTAATTGTTCTCCATCCATTGTGCTAAGTTTGTAGGATCCTTTTTCCTACGATATCGAGGACCTGATATGGTCCTTCCTAGTTCGGGCCAAGTTTTCCTTCATTTGGGTCTCGAGTATTGATGGTGACCTTTCTTAGGACTAAGTCTCCAGTTTTAAAGTGTTGAAGATTGGTTCTTCGGTTGTAATACGTCTCAATCCGTTGTTCTGTGTGGCCATTCGAACGAGGGAGGCTTCCCGTTCTCATCTAGCAATTCGAGGCTCATGTTCATAGCCTCGTGATTTGATTCTTCCATTTCATACCTAAACATGAAGCTGGGTTCCCTGACTAAAGAGAATGACGTTGCCCCATACTGGATTTCGACATTGTTCGATATGCACAAAGGACCTCAGTCAATATTTCTCTCCATTTTACTTTAGCTTCGTTCAACCTTTTCTTCAGATTTTGGATGATGGTCTTGTTCGTCGATTCGGCCTGCCGTTCCCACTAGGATGGTACAACATTGACAGGATCCTTTTTATTTTGTGGTCTTCGAAAAACTTTGTCACTTTGCTGCCGACGAATTGCTTTCCATTATCGCATACGACTTCGGCAGGCATTCCAAATCGGCATATAATGTGGTCCCAAATGAAGTCTATGACTTCTTTTTCTCTGACTTTCTCGAAGGCATGCGCTTCAACCCACTTAGAGAAATAGTCAATCATAAAAAAAATGAATTTAGCTTTACCTGGGGCCGATGGTAGAGGGCCGACAATATCCATCCCCCATTTCATGAACGGCCACGGGGATAGGACTGAGTGGAGTTGCTCTTCGGGCTGGTGGATCATCGGTGTATACCTTTGACATTTGTCGCACTTTCGAATAAATTCTTTGGTGTCCTTCTCCTTATCGGCCCAATAGTATCCTTCTCTGATGACCTTGTGGACCAATGATTCGACACCGGAATGATTTCCACAAGTGCCCTCGTGAATTTCCCATAGAACATAGTCGGTGTCTCCTGGTCCCAAACATTTCACTAACGGTCCATCGAACGTTCTTCTATACAGTGTCCCATCTTCGGCCAACGTGAACCGTGCGGCCTTCATGCGCAGGGTCCTCGATTCTTTAGGATCCGATGGAAGCTTCCCGTTCTTTAGGTATTCGATGTACTTATTCCTCCAATCCCAGGTTAAACTTGTGGAGTTTATTTCAGCATGTCCTTTTTCGATAACTGACCTTGAAAGTTGTACGATAGTCCCTAAGCTAAGTTCATCATCTTCAATCGACGACCCTAAATTTTCAAGAGCATCATCCTCACTATTTTGTTCTCGAGGTACGTGTTGTAGCGTCCATTCTTTAAATCGATGTAGAGACACTTGCAATTTGTCTAAGTACCTCTACATTCGATCTTCTTGAACCTCGAAAGTTCTGTTGACTTGATTTACCACAAGTTGGGAGTCACATTTGGCCTCGATGACCTTCGCTCCAAAGCTCTTAGCTAGCTCGAGACCTGAAATCATGGCCTCATACTCGGCCTCATTGTTAGTCAATTTTGAAGTTTTGATTGACTGTCTAATTGTATTACCTGTGGATGGCTTCAAACTGATGCCTAGTCCGGACCCCTTCACGTTCAAAGCACCGTCTATGAAGAGGGTGGAGGGTCCACACCCCTAATGATGTACTCGATTTTAATAATAGTTCCTTTTCGACCTCGGGTATGAGGGCTGGCGTAAAGTCAACCACAAAGTCTGCCAATATTTGAGACTTGATGGCTGTTCAGGGTTGATACTCGATATCATACCCACTAATCTCGATGGCCCATTTGGCCAATCGGCTCGAGAGCTTAGTCTCGTGCAAAATATTTCAAAGGGGGTAAGTGGTCACAACACAAATTGGGTGACATTGAAAATATGGCTTTATTCCTAGAGGCACTTAGTAAAGCAAGCGCTAATTTCTCTAAGTGTGGGTATCGGGTCTCGGCTTCACCTAGGGTCCGACTAACATAATAAACAGGAAATTGCTTACCTTGCTCTTCATGAACTAAGACCCTACTTACAGTTATCTCCGAGACCACTAAGTATAGGTAAAGTTGCTTATCCACCTTTGGGGTGTGAAGCAATGGGAGGCTCGGCAGGTAACGCTTGAGTTCCTCCAAATCCTGTTGAAATTCGGGGTCCATGCGAAGTAGCTCTTTTTCTTAAGCAGTGAGAAGGAGCAGTGACTCTTGTCTGAGGACCTCGAAATAAATCGACCCAGGGCAGTTTTGCGTCCGGTTAACCTTTGTACAACCTTGACATTATCAACAATTAAGATGTCTTCGATTGCCTTGATTTTATCGGGGTTGATTTCGATTCCCCGATTTGATATCATAAAGTCGAGGAACTTGCCCGAGCTGACCCTGAATGCACATTTCTCCGGGTTAAGCTTCATGTTGTACTTTTTCAGTATGTCGAAGGTCTCCTACAAATGTTTCAAATGGTCCTCTGCTCACAGGGACTTAACTAGCATCTCATCAATATAAACCTCCATTGATTTACCTATTTGTTATTCGAACATCTAATTTACTAGGCGTTGATAAGTAGCACCAGCATTTTTAAGTCCAAATGGTATTACATTATAGCAATAGGTGTCGTATTTAGTGATAAACAAAGTCTTTTCCTAATCCTCTTATTCATTTGTATTTGATCGTACCCGGAGTAGGCATCGAGAAAAGTAAGGATCTCGTGGTCAACCGTAGTATCGATCATACGATCAATATTCGGCAGAGGAAAGGAATCTTTAGGGCATGCCTTGTTAGATCCTTATAGTCTACGCACATTCTAAGTTTGTTTCCCTTTTTAGGGAACACAACTACGTTTGCTAACCATTCGGGATATTTTACCTCCCGAATGGACCCTATATTGCGAAGTTTTGTTACCTCGTCCTTGATGAATGTATGTTTTACCTCGGACTGAGGTCTTCTCTTTTATTTCACCGAGTGGAACTTTGGATCCAGGCTCAGTCTATGTGTAGTGATCTCCGGTGGGATCCATGTCATATCTAGGTGGGACTGGTGTTGCCCAAACTCACACCATAAATATAGGTAGTGAGGTGGTCGAAGCAATAATAAAAACCCAACGCAAGTCGGGGTCGAATCCTTAGGGAATTAGAATTGAGATTAGGTATATATTTAGTATAATTGTATAATGTGCCTCAAATTATACTTCCACATTCTTGTTTGTTGTTTCTACTTATACTTTAAGCTATTGATTGCAATTATAAAACTAGAAGACAATATTTATGGTTTTGGTTGTTTTTCAAATGATAAAAGATCTAGGGTCGTAACTTCCAACTAGGTGGTTACCTAATATGTTGTAAACTCTAGGACAAGTTTGATTGGTCGGGGTTGTAATATAGCAGCCACACACAATTACACACTCTATAGCTCTCGGTAGTTTGAGTGATTTTGCCCAATTTGGCTTTCTCAAGTCCAAATAGGTATGGCAAAAAACAAGGGATATATGCTCAAGTCGGGTCTTACTATCTCTAGATTTGACCCTTTAATTGGGGCTATCAATTTCTTGAGTTCACCCCAATTTCTTGTTAGCCAAGTTTTTCTAGACTTAGTCTCTGTTTCTCAAGTAGAGACTAAGTCAATTAAGCATGAATCAATGTTTACAGCCATTAATTCTTGAATTCAAGCAAGAACTAGGCTAAATATCACTAACCCAATCACAAACAAGCCCTAAATCAAACACTCATTAAATACCCACACTAGGGTTAGGCAATAACCCTACCTAAAAATTTAGTTATTCATGAATAATAAAGAAATTAAAGAAGAAATTAAGATAGAATGCATAATAATTGATTAGGGAAAGAAAATCTAATGTTTAAAAACTAATCTAGTATAATATTACTCAAAATAGTAAAGAAAAACGACTCAGGTGCTCTACACTAATACAACATAACCTAAAATGACAAAAAGTTCTATTTATACTAAGCTGAAAATATCTGACAAAATTTTCCCTGCGGAGGTTGTGCGGCTGCACAATTATGTGTACGGTCCGCGCTTTGAGCTTGATTGGTCAACTAGGCCTCCTACGATCGCATAAAAGTAGGGTGCATCTGCACTTCATTTGATTATGTGGACCGCACATTTCTGATTGCGGTCGCACACTTGAATTTGGATTGGAATATGGCTCTCTGATTCTTCTCTTCTGCGGGCCGCGTAATTGTGAGTGCGTTCGCACTTGTCATCCTGTGGCCGCACAATTATGGTGCGGTCTGCATATCTTCAGCTTGCCTAAAAACCAACTCTCTGAAACTCCTCTTCTGCTGCCGCATAATAATTGTGTGCTCCACATACTCTGAAGGAAATTTGACAGTGCTCTTTCATTGTTTTGCGGCCGCACACAGTATTGTGCGGTCTGCACTGTAGGCATTTTTGTCTTGTTTTGGTCCTTGTCCAATTTTGACTCCTTTATGAGTTGATTTTGACTTCTTTGGATCGTTTCCTAATATTCCTATAGGAAAGCACATTTCATTAGTTCTCGAGAATATCTTTAAGCATTTTTGAGCTAAAACACAAGTAAAAGAGAGAAAATAAGCCGTCAAAATTCCTACTTATCAACTTCCCCAAACTTAAGCTTTTGCTTGTACTCAAGCAATTAAGGCAATTCCCACCTCCACTAAAAAAAGGGATATTTCAGCTAGCCTAAGGTGAATCAATCACACATCAATTGGGACCAACAATTACCCACAACACGTATGAATTATCAACAATGCAATGATTTGACTTTTTGAGTACAATAGTTCTAATGTGACATTAGAACGTTAAGAGTTGACTTTATTCATCAAGGAAGCTCGCTCTTTCATGTAGGTCATTATGGATTCCAAACTCCTCCTCCTTTACTCTACGTTAGCAAATCTCACTTTAGAATGTAACATTCGAAGCAAGGATTGTGAAAAGTTCGCTCATCTCTCTCAAAAGAATGTCACAAGTCCGGCTCTAAGCACTATAAGCTTGCCCCTCATGTAAATCACTACTAATGCAAGCTCACTCAACTTGAAATCATGTAGGGCTTTTTCGGGATGTAATGAAGGCTTTTTAGATCAAGGTAGGACTTGATGGAATAGAATGAGTTCATCTTTCCTTAAGCACTTCATTTTCTCTTTTTGGCCCATACTTTGTCGACTCTTTGAGTATAATTTCTTTTTCCTCGGGGGAACTAGAGAGACGTAACGTCACTCTTTCTTGGTCATGACATTCATTTTTCTCCTTTTCTATTTACTCCATGCCTTTCATCCTTGTCTTTCTTTGAATCCCTTCAACTTTTTACTTTATTCACTTTCTTTTTTGGCATTTTTATTTCTGTTCTTTCTTTCTTTTCTTTGCCTTCCCTTTTCTTCATTTCTTTATCTTCTTTGTACCTTTATATTATTTTCAAACTCCTCGTCTATCTCCCAAACTTATATTTTTGTCAATTGTTTCTCAAGAATGCTAAGGAAAGATCGGGTGCCAAGAGAGGATCATTATAAAACGGGTAAAGGCTTGTAACTTGGTTATTTAAAGTAAAAAGGCTTAGGCTCAAATGGGTTGACTAGGGATAACACATTGGTAGGCTATGGAAGATTTCAAATTGGATTAAGGAGAGCCTACAATCATTTCTCAAGCCAAGCTACACTTAGAATTTCTCCTAGAAAAACATTCAGGGCAAGTTCTAGACTATTAGCACGGGTACTTGGACTTGCAATTCAATACCTCACCTATCACGCTGCTGGATTGCTAAAAGGAACGTAGTCAAGGTCCCAAAACAACCCTAGATAAGATTGAGAATCACAAATGGCTCGACTGAACCACTCCATGACTGCTTAAGTCAACACAAAAGTCAAAAGGTCACAACTAGAGCTATTTTTTGCCAACAACTTGTTTTTAACCATAAGGTCGTAGGTAAATGTGTTGGTACCAAGTGAAACATGCTTGAGACCATTTTATTCATTACTACTATATTTTCCTAAACATAAAAGAAAACAGACTCAATCCCTTAAGAAGGTTGTCACGCCATCCAAGAGACACATGGTTCACACAAAATCCACCTTTGGAAAAAATGTGGCATTAAGAAAAACAAATGCTTATTGTTCACTCAAACGTAAAAAGAAGCTAACAAATCAAAAATAAGCTACTGATTAAATAAGACGTTATACTACTAAGGAAAACAAACTAAAGAAGCTATGAAGTAAACTACGGAAAGTAAAATAAATAAATATAAAAACCGAGGGGAAAATGAATATATACGTCAAGGGAAAGGGAGGGATATATACATAACCAAAGAGAAAAATAAAGATAAAAGACAAAAATAGTATAAGAGTTATTACAAGCCAAATGTCAATGTCAAATCAATCAAAATAGACCGCCACCACCCCCACCCCCACCCCTACCCCCCTCCAGAATAAAAGTAAGAATTGTCCCAAATGCTTATAAAAAATAAGATCAAAGAAGGGTAGAGAGTTAAGAGAACTCCCTATGTGGTCTCAGTCTGCATGGCATCCCCAGCACTCTCGGTCTCCTCTAGTTGTATATCATCACTCGGCTGAGGGACAATAGGGTTTGTGAGCATCTCCTCAGCGGTGTGGGCAGTCGCAACTGGCTCCTCAAACTGGCTGGATGATATATGTGATGCCTCGGGTCTACTTGTGCTGCTGGGGCTGAAGGTGCTCCCTCCATAACTAAGTCCTGTGGTAGATCTCCGGCAGATGCAATATTGGCAACTTCTTTTCTCAACTTGTCCACTGACCTCTTCGATGCCTAAGACTTCCGCATTTTCTTTACTTGTTTGCCCAACTCCTCATTGACTCCCCCATGTGCCACCAGGGTCTCCATAATGGTCTTCTGGTTGTCCAAAATCTTCTTCAATGTTTCATCCACTGACGGAGGTACCTGTGGTGCTGCTGTGGCAGAAGACTATGCTGCAACAACACTAGATATGTCAAAAAGCTTTGAAGTAGCTATATGCATCTAGTTGCTGAGACTCGCCAATGTCTGAAAGACTCGCATCGCAATCTGTGGATAAGTGGATGAGGCTGGCACTGAGAACGGAGCTGGTGTTCTAGAAGAAGTAGGTGGTGGCATGGTTGTTGTCCCGGTGGAAGGACCGGCTGCTGTGGAAGGCATGGCATCAGTGGAAGGCTCAACAGCTAAATTAGTAACTACTACAGTTAGCTCCTCAGACTGGCCAGCGGAGGTAGTTGCCTTACCCTTGAACTTCGGGTTGTCAGCACCCTGGAGGTGGTACCATGAGAAAGGTTTCTTTGCCTTTACTTTAGTATCATACTGCCTCGGCTCCACCTTTTCATCATTGAAGTACTCTGTGAGGAAGTTCGGGTAAGGGTAGGATCACTCATCCTTCTTGACAGCTGAAGTGATGTTGGTTGATATTATAGAACCCACATTGATCGGGTACTCAGCCATAATTGAAGCCACCAAGAGTTCTCGGGGAAGTGGGAGTTTGTTCTCATTTAAGCACGGGTCAATACGGGTACACATGAAGGTTTGCCACCCTTTGGCTTCAAAATTTAGGGTGGCCCAGACTATGGGAACCCCTGCTGTGAGCTACGAGGGTGGTTGTCCTTGAGGAGCCAAAATCTCAGCTAGCCATGGGCGAGCTACATCACCTATGGCAAGCTTCTCCAAGTACTGAACAACTTCCACTTCTTCAAACCCCACATACTTGTTCAAGGAGCATGCGTCAAATTTGATTTTCAGATTCCGCACTTTTGTTATCTTGGTGCCCTTTTTGATGTGAGCCATGTTTGCATAAAATTCTTTGACAAAATGCTCATTTGCATCTAGGACACTTTGGTTGAACCATTTCCACCCTTTTCGCTCCTGAAACTGTCTAAGGACATTTAGATTGTGAATATCTAAATCCTTAAGTAGGAATTGTCACTCAAGTGTGAGCGATCTCTGGGGCCACCACTCCTTGAATCTGTTGAAGGCAGTTAAGCTAACAAATCTGTCTTCCCATATCTCTCTTCTCCTCGACCTATCAAGGCCGCCCACTCGAGTGTCACCTCCTCCCCCATCATCCGGGACATTATCATCATCAACTACATTGATTTTTACAGCTAGGGCATGTAAGGAAGAGGGCTCAGAGTCTTGGCTACCCTGTTTCGAACCTTCAGAAGAACTAGCAGTGGAAGAGGATTCATCTACCAAGTGAAATCTACCCGGGACTTGTTGATATTGGGTATCAGGCAGTGCTTGCTTAGAGTTACCCTCAGAAGCTTCCCTAGACGGGAGGTACTCACTGGACTCGGAGGGTTCAGGAACTCTATTGGTGGTTGGTTTCTTGCCTATGGCTCTCCGAATGGCAAGTGGTAGGTTACTCTTTCCCCCGCCTCGGCCTCGGGAGGGCTCATCCCTTCCTTTTGATGTGTCACCTCTACCACGTAATCTAACCATTGTCTATAATTCATAACAATAAGAATAAGTTAAAGTTCAGGTTCATAGCACACAGATGCATGCATGACAGTTGCAGGCCAGTTATGGAAAAACAGTCCTAGAAGAGGCAGTGCAAATCGCACAAAAGTGAGTGTGGCCGTAGACTGCCAAGTGCGGACCGCACAATTTCATAGGGAGGCCTCAAAACTAAAAGTACGGACCAAATAATTTTGAGTGCGGCCGCACAACCCCAGGTTCAGACTACTCGGTCTCTGATCATTTAACAGTGCGGACCACACATTTTCACTGCGAACCGCATAATTTCACTACGGGCCGCATATTCTTGAGTGCGCTCCGCACAATTCAAGCACACAAATGCCCCAACTTAGCGAGATGTGAACCGCACAAAAGTGTGTGCGGCCGCATAATTTGAATTTCACGCGACAGTAAACTAGGGTTCATAAAATTTTTCACAAATTAGACATGATTTGCACAAATTGATAAGCTTAGTGGTCTATCCAATCCCTAATTAACACTTATGAAGCTACCCACATAATTTCGAAGCACATATTAAGCTCATTTGACATTTGTAGGCCTAAAAATAACTAAACTAATCAAAGAAAAAAAGAACACAAACTAAGAAGAAAGAACAAAAATCTAACATGGATTGAACATACCAGTAGTGAATGATGCAGGTGAGAATCTAACTTGATGCAATGAGAGAAAAGTTAGGGTTTGGGAGTTCAAAGGTCGAAAAGTGTGAATAATGCATGGAAGTCTTATTTGTAGGTTGATCCAGTTAGGTCCAGACTTGCCTGAGTGTGGCCGCACAATTTTGAGTGTGGTCCGCACTCTTTACCTGATCCTTTGAAGACGTTTTGCGATCCGCACAAAAGTGAGTGAGGCCACAAATGGTTAAGGAAATTTGACAGGCCAATCTTCAGAGAGCATGCATTTTTAGTTGTCCAGTTGTGCAACCGCACACAGAATTGTGCGACCGCAGAGTGATTGTGTGGTCCGCACTTTTGTGACACTTAGCCAATTTTTCTTGCACAATCCCTGCAATGCACACCCATTCCTGCATACACTTCAAAACTAGTTAGCACAAAACAAAGCCTATCTAATCTAAAGAAGAAAACCAAGAAAAAGAAAAAGACACATGGGTTGCCTCCCAAGAAGCGCCTATTTAACGTCGCGACACGATGCAAATTATCAATCATTTGAAATGGAGAATTGATCGCAGCCTACTCCGCACCAATAAAAAGTAGCGAGAGAGGGTCGCAATAGCTTTTACCCGATTTTGGGTTGGGATCGATTTCCACAGAGAGCTAGAAAGGGAGTTGAGTATCTATTTAGGTTGGGATTGTATTGGTTCCAAATTGCACTTCCATTCATTTTTGGGTTTTCTTTTATAATTCTACTATTATCAAACTACAAATTATAATTGCAATTAGATTAAGCTAAGAGTAAAATGCTACAAGTTGTTCAAATATTCTAAAAGGCACTAGGGTAGTGACTTTCATCTAGGTGGCCAATTGATGGGTAATTGCGTAGACATGATTGACATGATTGGGGAATATGTTATAATTGTTGATCGATATTACCCACTCTCACACCTCCCGGTAGAAAGAATGATTTTGCCCGATTGACTTTCTCAAGACCAATTGGGTATGCATATTTGCTCAAGCAACTAGGGTTCAAGTCGGGCATTACTCTCTCGAGGTTTAACTCTTTAATTGAGACTATCAATTCTCTTGAGTCCATCCCAATTCCTTGTTGGATCAATTTCGGAGACTTAGGCTCTCTTTCTCAAGAAGAGCCCAAGTCAACTTAGCACAAACTAGTGTTTGCAACCACTAATTTAGTAATTAAACCATGAAATTGACCCAAATAGCAAACACACATAGTCAATCTAGCCCTAAATTGCAACACCCATCAATTACCCACACTAGGGTTGAGCCACAACCCTAGCTAATGGGTCTAGCTACTCATACTTGAAGAGAAAAACAGAGAAATAGATGAAGATGAACACATATTAATTAATTGGTAAGCTAAATACAAAGATTCAATGATAAAAAGTAAGTAAAAATGCCCAAAATGGCTACAAGATACGTTCCCACGAGCGCAGGTGCTATTCTAAAATGTCTGATACCCTATAAATGGAAAAAGATTCTATTTATACTAAGCTGGAAAAACTGGACAAAAATGCCCCTGCGAGGTTGGTGCGGACCACATAAAATGGTGTGCGGCCACACTAGGCTCTTGAACTTGAAAACTTGACTCATTGAACTCAGGCTCCGCAGACCGTACAGAATGGACTGCGGCCGCGAAGGCTTCTAGTGCGGTCCGTGCAAACTGGACCGCGGACCGCACAGGCTTGAAAGCTCCAACTCCACCCTCTCTGAACCTCGGTTCTACAGAGGCCCCATTGCCTTCAGTGCGGACCACACAAAATCTTCTACGGCCGCACTGCCTTAATGTCTGAAATACCAGCTCTCTGAATCTCCCTAGTGCGGACCGCACAAAGTGTAGTGCGGCTGCACTAAGCCTTTTTTCCTGAGTTTGTCTTGTCTTTGGTACTTGTGCAAGTTTCACTCCTTTTGAGCTGATCTTTGACATCTTGTCACTTTGTTGATCAAACCTACAATCAAGCACAACTTATGAGCCTTTTGGGACTATTTTGTATGAATTTATAATCAAAGTATAAGCAAGAAGGAGTATAAAATGTGTTAAAATCCCTAGTTATCAACTCCCCCAAAATTAAGCTTTTGCTTGTCCTCAAGCAAACAAAATAAGACCCACCCCTTAAGGGAAAATCCAAGAAATTTTCAACTGTCCTAAAGCAACCTCAACTAGCATCAATTGGGATTAACAAATTGCCCTCAATACAAATAAGTCATTAACAACATTTAACCTTTGAAAAACCATGGATCAAGTGCGACACATGAGCTTCAAGAGTTGACTCAACACATCAAAGAACTCTCTCAATTACTTTGGTCATTGTGGAACCCAAACTCACACATCCTCACCTCTCCCTAAGCAAACCTTACCTTTAGAATATTGGCACACAAAACGAGTTTAATGGAAATTCACTCATCTCTCTCAAGAAAATGTCACAAGTCCGGCTCTAAGTACCATATGCTTGCCCCTTATATGAGTATCCACAAATGTAAGCTTCATTCAACTCAAGATCATATAGTGCTTTTGTGGAGATATTGTGAAGGCTTTTGGTTTAGGGTAGGACATATTTTGGTCTAAGTAGGTTCCATCTTCCGTTAAGCACTTTTTTTTTGATTCATTTGACACACATTCTCTTGACTCTTTGAGTCATTTCACTTCTTTCTAAGGGGTTAGAGAGACATACTATCACTCTATCTTATGCATTTCAAACCTTTTTCTCAGTTCTCAACTTTCCACAACTTTCATTCTTTGCTTTTTCTTGAATCTCTTTTTATTCTTTTTCACTTTGAACATTCTTTTTTTTTTGTCTTTTTGCTTTTCTTTCTTTTTCATTGCCTTTCCTTTTATTCTTCTCTTTTTTTGTGCCCTTTTACCACTTTGTTGCAATCCTCATCTCTCTCCCGAACTTATACTTTTGCCATGTGCTAAAGGAAAGATCGGGTGCCAAGAGAGGGTATATTTTAGAACGGGTATAGGCTTGTATCATGGTTCTTGAAAGAAAGAGGTCGAAGGCTCAAAAGGGTTAACTAGAGATCATATCATTGGTAAGCTCCGGAATTGTTCAAACTATCATTTGGATCAAGGAGAGCCTATAATCATGCCTCAAGTCAAAATTCACTTATGATTTCGCATCAACAAACATTCAGGGCAAGTTCTAGACCAATGGCTCGGGACTTGGACGTGCAATTCAATTATTCACCACACAAGCTAAGGGATTGTTAAAGACATAGAGTCGGGGGCCCATAATGACCTTAGATACGATTTGAGCACACAGTGGTCCCGAAAAACCACTTGATGATTATCGGTCAACACAAGAGTCTCAAGGTCACGACTTTCACCATCCTAAATCCAACAATTTGTTTTTGACCATGAGATCAAAGGCAAATGTGCTAGGCCCAGTTGAAGCTTTGCTTGAGGCACCCTTAACTACTAACTATTAAAAACAAAAAAGAAAAACGGACTCAAACCCTTAAGAAGGTTGTCACGCCATCCATCATTGGGAAGAGCCACCCGATTCATACAACACTCCGTCTTTGTAAAGAACCGTGGCATTAAGAAAACCAAAGGCTTATTGAAAACGTCCAAAACAAAACAAAAAGTTACGAACATAAATAAGAAGCTAAAAATAAAATTTTTTTGCGGAAAATAGAATGAATATATACAATAGGGGATTTGAATATACAACAGATGGGATGAATATGTACAATGAAACGTAACTTTATATACAGACCCAAAGTAAAATAAAAATACGATAAATGTAACTAAATATCAAATTATATACAGACCAAAGATGAAAAATCAAGAAAGCATAAAAATGTATCAATATATATAAAATCATCCAAAATGTAGGGCCTATCCCCTCAAATAAAAGCTGGCATTGTCCCTAATGCCAACTAATCTAAATAAAGAATCAAAAGGATAAGAGGAAAAAAGATATAGAAGACTCCTTAAGCCATGTCTGTCTGCATAGGATCATGAGTGGTCCCTAGGTCCTCTGTGTGCTCGGGAACCTCAGACTGGTTCCCGGTGGTCTGCTCCTCTGCTGACTGGAGGAAGTCTCCGGTGGGTCTGCCAACTGGATGATAGCTTCATCAGCTCTAGGAATCATCCTCTTCCTCTTCGGAGGCCTCTATGTCTGCTTCTGCTGTGGCTGAGTTGCTGGGACTGGGTCCTCGAGCAATAAGTCTAAAGGCAGCTGATCTGCCTTCAGTCTGTCAACATCTGCACGCAGCTCCTTCACAGACTCCTTGGAGGCCCGTGTCTTCCGCAGCTTCTTGTGCTCCCGAGCAAGCTCCTTGAGAGCCTTACTATGTGAACCAACTATCTTTGAGAGCGTAGCCTGAGTGTCTAGGATTTTTTTCTAATTGTCAAGTATCTCCTTGAGCACATCCTCTATCGACTGTGGCATCTGTTGAGCTGGGGGAACTGACTGAGCCTCTACAGTGGTAGTCAAGATGGACAACTTGGATGAGACAGTCTGCATCCGGTTGTTGATACTCAATAGTGCCTGGCTCAGACGGTGGGCAGTAATAGGATGGGCCCGGGAAGATGGGACCTCCGGTCCCGCTGATATGGATGGACCGGCAGGAATATCTGTGGATGTGGAAGGTCCGGGAGGGATTTCAGCAAGAGTTGAGGCAGGCTCAGCAGGGACCTCTACCACAACTAGCTTTTCAGACTGGCCAGTTGGAGCAGAAGCAGGAGTTTTGTAGTTCTTGCTCTTGGGGTTGTCATCCCCCTTCATGCTATACTAGGAAAATGGGGCTGTCGCCTTAACCTTGATGTCATAGGGTCTCTTGTCCACCTCCAAGTCCTGAAAGTACATTGTGAGGAAGCTGGGAAAGGGTAGTTCCGGTCATGCTCCGCTCCCACTATAGTGATAATCCGGGACATCACATTCCCCACATTGATGGGGTACCCTGCCATGATAGAAGCCACTAACACAGGCCGGTGGATAGGGAGGGTTTTGTCATGAGTGGTAGGGTCCAACCGGCTACAAACAAAAGTCTTCCATCCCCTCGCCTCAAAGTTCAAGGTCCTTCTCAATATTTTGACCCCAGCAGTCAACCAATCGGGGACGGTACCTGGGATTGCCAGGTACTGTGCTAGCTATGGACGGACCTCCTCGCCCATTTCCAACTTTGCCATATACAATGTCTCATCCTCCTTATTGAATCCCAGATACTCATTTATCGACTTCCTATCAAATAACACCTTCAAGTTTCGAACCTTGGTCACTTTGGAGTCCTTTTTGATGTGGGCTACATTGCAATAAAATTCCTTGACCAAGTATTCATTGGCGTCTACACAGTCATCCATGAAATGCTCCCAGCTCACTCTAGTTCTAAACTGTATTTGCACGTCGAGGTTGTGGGGTAATAGGTCTTTATCTATGAAGCTCCTCTCCGGGATTAGTTTTCTCACCGGCCACCAGTCCCTAAACTTATGGTACGCCACTTCACTTACAAACCTATCATCCCAAGATTTGGGCTTCCTATTTCTAGCAACGCCTCCCACCTGAGGCTCACCTCCTTCAGCTACCTCCTCATTTCCATGTACTTCCTCCTCACCTCCTTCTGCACTCTCCCCAGATAATGAAGCTGTGGGAAAGGTGGAGTATTCCCTACTACTGGTTGCTGAGCCCTCAGACGAACCAGAAGAAACATGAGTTGGTGCTTGGGCAGTAGGTGATGGTGGAGGAGTGTCTCTCAATCGATGCCTCTCCGGCCAGTCAGGGATGTATTCAGGTATAGAATCCGAAGAGATTTTCTAGGAGGGCTCATACTCACTCCCCGACATGTCAATGGCCCTATCAGTTGTTATGGCCTTTCTCATATTCTTGATGTTTTGCCTCGCTTGGAGAGTGAGTCGTACCATTTTCTGCTTTCCACCCGGGAAGGATTCACCTCTACCAGGTTGTTTAGATCCATTGACTCTTTGTTTACCTATTGTCTGCAAACATCATTCAATACATTTGTTAGTATCAATAGAAGCAGTTTAGATTATTGTTGCAGAAAGAATTGCAGAACAGAGGCAAAATGTTGCAGACAGTTCTCAGAAGATACCAGTGCGGACCGCACAAAATGGAGTTCGGCCGCACAGGGGCCAATGCGGTCCGCACAGAGATGGGGTTCAGACTACCCATCCTCTGTATCTAATCAGCTCGGACCTCAAAAAATAGTAGTGCGGTCGCACAAGGTCCAGTGCAGTCCGCACAAAATGTAGTGCGGTCGCACTGCTCAAGGTTCAGCTTTCCAGAAGTTCATCAGTGCGGTCTGCACAAAATAGTACTGCGGACCGCACTGGGGCACCACAGACCGCACAAAAACGACCGTGGTCTGCACTAAGTGCCGAGAAGTGGCACTGAGTTAGGGTTCATGAAATTTTGCCTTTAAGGCCATTTTTCCACCTAATTAGAGTCCCTAGATGATTACCCAGCCCATTACACTAACTAAGTCCATATGAATCCAATTTTAAACTAACCTAACCTATCAATTAAAGAAATACGGGAGGAGTAGAAAGAAAAACCTAAGAAAAACAAAAATTAAATGAAATTGATAAAATTAAACAAGTAAAAGGAAGATTATGGTACCAGATTATGAGATGAATTGAATCAACGCAATGAAAATCAAGTAATTACTATCAAAGGAGAAGATGAGCATTGTTTATAATCTCTGAGATTCAATTTTGCGAAAAGAGTAAAAGGAGGCCCTTAGGGTCTATTTATAGAAAAATCCCTGGGGCCCATTCTCACCAACCAGTGCGGACCACACAAAATGGACTGCGGTCTGCACTGCCCTGCTTTGTTCAAGTTTGAGAAGGCAACGCTCTGCGGTCCGCACAAAATGAACTGCGGCCGTAGAGGTCCACCGCGAACCGCACAAAATGTAGTGTATCCACGGTGGAAAACTTCAGAGAGGCTTCATTTTACCCACACCAGTGCGGTCTGCACCAAATGTACTATGGTCATGCTGAAAACTTCAGAGACCTGTGCATTTATTCCACTATGTCCTACACTGCATCAACACAACCCTGTGCAACTCACAACCAGTTTGCCTAAAAATCAATCCTCTACTACAAAGAAAATCAAAGAAAACAAGAAGAAAAACACATGGGTTGCCTCCCAAGAAGCGCCTGATTTAACGTCGCGGCACAACGCATGTTACCATCACATCATTTGAAATAAAGAAGCGCCACCACATGGCTGTCATCAATTTTCCCAAGATAATGCTTGACCCGATGCCCATTAACTCTGAAGACTTTACCATTTTTATTTTTCAAATCAAGAGCACCAAAAGGGGTCACAAACACAACTTCAAACGGTCCACTCCATTTGGATTTGAGCTTCCCCGGAAACAGACGTAACTGGGAGTTGATCAAGAGAACCAAATCACCTACTTTGAACTTCTTTCTACGAGCATATTTATCATAAAGGTACTTCATCTTGTCCTTATATAAGGACGAACTGGAGTAGGCATGGAATCTGAATTCATCAAGTTCACTGAGCTGCTCCACACGAAGATTGGCTGCAACATCCCACACAAGATTAAGCTTCCTCAAAGACCACATGGCCTTGTGCTATAACTCAACCGGTAGATGGCAAGCTTTCCCAAATACCAACCGATACAGAGACATACCAATCGGAGTCTTGAAAGCCGTCCTATAAGCCCATAGAGCGTCATCCAACTTCTCGACCAATCGGTCATATTTCCATTGACCATCTTTGACAATATGCTTTTGATTTCCCGGTTGGAGACTTCCACTTGACCACTTGCTTGAGGGTGATAGGGGTAGAAACTTTGTGATTGACATCGTACTTAGAAAGCAACGTGTCAAAAGCTTTATTGCAAAAATGAGATCCCCCATCACTGATAATCGCACGAGGAGTGCCAAACCTTGTGAAAATGCTCTTTTTAAGAAATGCAACAACACTCCGGGCTTCATTGTTAGGCAAAGCCACGGCTTCAACCCATTTTGAGACATAGTCAACCGCCACGAGAATGTAAGTATTCCCACAAGAGCTAACAAATGGACCCATGAAATCGATGCCCCAAACATCAAAGATATCCACTTCAAGAATGGTATTGAGAGGCATCTCATCCCTTTTAGAAATTCCACCTGCTCTTTGGCATTCGTCACAGCTCTTCACAAAATCACCTGAATCTTTGAACAAGGTGGGCCAATAGAATCCACAACTAAGAACTTTCGAGGAGGTCCTCACCCCACCATGATGGCCACCATAGGGTGAAGAATGGCAAGCCTCTAAGATACTCAATTGTTCTTCCTCCGGGACACATCTACGAATCACACCATCCGTGCAAATCTTGAACAAGTATGGCTCATCCCAATAGAAATCCAAACTATCCCGCTTGAGCTTCTTCCTTTGGTTAGAAGAGAGCTCACACGGGATTACTCCGGTCACAAGGTAATTGGAAACATCGGCAAACTATGACATATCATTCATTGACACCGCAAGGAGTTATTCGTCGAAAAATGAATCATTGATCTCAAGGTCATCACAAGGCCTCCCCTCCTCCTCTAAACGAGATAAGTGGTCTGTCACTTGGTTCTCAATACCTTTCCGGTCCACAATTTCTAGATCAAACTCTTGAAGTAGTAACACCCATCGCATCAATCTTGCCTTGGAGTCTTTCTTTGTCATCAAGTACCTAAGGGCGGCATGATCGGTGTGCACTATGACCTTGGCCCCCATAAGATACGGTCGGAACTTTTCCATTGCAAACACTATGGCCAACAACTCTTTTTTGGTAACCGTGTAGTTCCTTTGAGACTCATTCATGGTCTTGCTTGCGTAGTACACCGGATGAAACATCTTGTTAACCTTTTGACCCAAGACATCCCCAACCGCAACGTCACTTGCGTCACATATGATCTCGAAAGGCAAGCTCCAATTTGGTACGGTAATGATTGGGGTAGTGGTCAACTTAAGCTTGAGAAGCTCAAATGCTTGCATACATCTCTCATCGAACACAAACTTTGCATCCTTTTCTAGTAGCTTGCACAAGGGGTTTACCACCTTTGAAAAATCTTTTATAAACCTCCGGTAGAATCCCGCGTGCCCAATAAAACTCCTCACCCCTTGACGGAAATGGGGGGAGGAAGCCTTGAAATCACCTCTATCTTGGCTTTGTCAACTTCAATCCCACACTTTGAAATCTTATGCCCGAGAATGATTCCTTCTTCCACCATAAAGTGACATTTCTCCCAATTGAGGACAAGATTGGTTTCTTTACAACGGGCCAACACCCTATCAAGATTCTTCAAGCATTCATCAAATGAGTCCCCCACAACACTAAAATCGTCCATGAACACCTCCAAAAGGTCTTCTACCATATCGGTGAAAATGGCCATCATACACTGCTGAAATGTAGTAGGTGCATTACACAACCCAAAAAGGCATCTTAGAGAAAGCAAATGTGCCATACGGACAAGTAAATGTGGTCTTTTCCTAATCTTCTAGAGCAATAAAAATTTGATTATACCCCGAGTATCCATCCAAAAAGCAATAAAAGGCACGCCCTGCAAGGCAATCAAACATTTGGTCAAGGAATGGCAATGGGAAGTGATCCTTGCGGGTCACCTTGTTCAGCTTCCGGTAGTCCATGCATACCCTCCATCCGGTAATTGTCCGAGTGGGAATAAGTTCATTGTTGTCATTTGTCACCACAGTTATACCACCCTTTTTGGTACACATTGCACTGGAGAAGTCCACGAGCTATCGGAAATGGGGTACACGACCCCGGCATCCAACCACTTGATCACCTCCTTTTTCACAACCTCTTGCATTGCCTCGTTCAATTTTCTTTGATGCTCCAAGGAAGGTTTTGCATCATCCTCCAAGATAATTTTGTGCATATGCGGGGCTTATTCCCCGAATGTCAGCCAAAGTCCATCTATTGCCCTTTTTCGCCTTTGAAGCACCACCAAAGTGGCCTCAACCTGCATGTTAGTTAGGCAAGAAGAAAGAATAACTAGTAAAGTAGAATTTGAGCCCAAGAACTCATACCTGAGGTGTGGAGGCAGTGGTTTCAACTCCAACACTGGTGGCTCCTCAATTGATGGTTTTGTTGGTGGAGTTTTGCGGTTTTCAAGATCCAAAGACAATTTTCTGGGCTCATAGGAATAAGAGCCCATCTCATGTAAGGCATTCATGCACTCCACTCTGCTTGCATCATCATTGACATCAAGATTTAATAGCACGACCTCAAGTGGGTCCTGCACATTGATCATAGCACTGGTGTCCTCCACAATCACAGCTGTGACAAGGTCTACAAATAAGAACACATCAGTGTTATTGGGTTGCTTCATAGATTTGCACACATGAAAGACGACCTTTTCATCTCCCACTCGGAAAGTGATCTCACCCGCTTCAACATCAACCAATGCCTTCCGCGTTGCAAGGAAAGGCCTCTCTAGAATGATTGGGACCTCATAGTCCACTTTACCGTCTAAAATCACAAAGTCGGCTGGCAATATGAATTTGTCCACCCGGAAAAGCACGTCATCAATAATGCCCAAAGGTCACTTCGTCTATCGATCCGCCATTTGTAACCTCATGGAAGTCAGTCTAGGTTGCCTAATATCCAAAGTTTTGAAAACTGAGTAAGGCATCAAATTGATACTAGCTCCCAAATCACATAGAGCCTTGGCAAAATCCGCACTCTCAATGGTGCAAAGAATGGTGAAAGCACCGGGATCTTCAAGCTTAGGGGACATTGAATGCACTATAGAACTAACTTGGTGAGTTATTTTTATAGTTTCACAATCCATAGAACACTTCTTTGTGACCAAGTCTTTCATGAATTTTGCATAGCCCGACATTTGTTCAAGTGCCTCCACCAAAGGCACATTAATATATAAGCTCTTCATCATGTCAATGAACTTTTTTAACTTGATTATCATTCTTTTGCTTCGAGAGTCTTTGAGGATAAGGTAGAGGTGGCCTTGGCAAAGGAGCCTTGGCTTTTGGCACAACCGGCTCCGACATGTAAATTATGTGTTCCCTAGACGGGTTCACATCATTTTGAGTTTCCACCTCGACTTCTTGAATATCAATCCTCACTTCATTGTTCACATTTTCATCAACCACATCTTCAACTACCAAAGGGACTTCGTCATCTTGCAACTCAACATCATCATCCACGACTTGCTTTTGCTTAGAGTCATTCACATCACCGCCTTTCCCACTTCTTGTTGTAACCGCCATAACATGATTGTTCCTACCCTTTGGGTTCACTACCGTATCACTTGGTAGAGCACCTTTCGGGCGAGTATTCAATGACTGAGAGATTTGGCCTAATTGCACCTCCAAGTTTCGGATAGAGGTGCTGTGAGAAGCTAACTGTGTATCAGCATCTGCATTCTTCTTCATCATCTGTTCGAATATCATTTCAATTCTACCCATATCATTACCGGAAGAACTAGGACCTTGAGATGGAAATGGGGGTGGATTGTTCGGTTGTTGGTACATTGGGGGCCTTTGAAAGCCTTGCCCCCGGTTGCCTTGGTTCCCATTGTTCCATCCACCTTGATTGTTATTGTTGCCCTCATTATTATTATTACCATTCCAATTCCCTTGGTTGCCTTGATTGTTGTTCTGATTCCCCCAATGTTGTTCCAATTACCACCACCTTGTTGTTGATTGCCCCAATTTTCTTGGGGTCGCCATTGTTGGTTTGAATAGTTGCCTCTATTGCCTTGATAGTTGTTGACATATTGTACTTCTTCGCTTTGGTCATCATAACCATCATTTTGAAAATCATTACATGTATCATCATATTGCTCAGAATTCCCTTGGTTTTGTTGCTTTCTTTGCCTTCTCTTGTTGACAAGCATATTAACACCCTCCATAGCATTCACTTGGCGAGGATTTTGGACTTGTTGCAACTGTGCCTTAGCCAATTGATTCATAGTAGTTGTCAACTCCGCTATAGCTTGACCATGTTCATGTAATTCCTCGTGCAAATGAATAACTGTAGGGTCGCCTTGAGGCACATTGGCTCTACTTTGCCATGCATAAAAAGTGTCAGCCATCTCATCAAGTATATCACATGCCTCATCATATGGCAGCTTCATAAAGTTTCCCCCGGCAAGTTGGTTCACTATGCATTGATTTGTTATATTGATGCCCTGGTAGAAAGTTTGTTAGATCATAGCGTCGGTCATATCATTATTGGGGTATTCCTTTACCATTGTTCTATACCGCTCCCAAATCTCATGCAAATGTTCCGTGGGCTCTTGCTTGAAAGCCAATATCTCATCTCGTAGTGCCTCCATATGTCCGGGTGAAAAGAATTTAGTAATGAATTTATCTGCCAACTCATCCCAAGTTGTGATGGAATTGTTGGGAAGTCTCTCGAGCCAATCTAATGCTTTCCCCCGAAGTGAGAATAGGAAAAGTCTCAACCTAAGGGCATCCTCGGACACATTTGTCTGTTTGCTCCACCAGCATGTATCCACGAACCCCTTGAGATGTTTGTAGGCATTTTGATCCGCAACGCCCATGAAGTACCCACACTGCTCAAGTAAGGTCAACATCACATTGGTTATCTGAAAGTTGCCCGCCCGGATTCTGGGTGGGACAATAGCACTTGCATAACCCTGGTTCCGAAGTACTCTAGGAGCCACTCTTGGAGGTGGAGGAGAAGGGTCTGGAATATTGCCATTTGGATTAGCATTGGCATTGCGGCCTTTAAGTTGTCCTTGAGGTACAAGAGGCACCTCATCTTGTTCAACATCATCTACATCCTCCCCCGCAATTACATTTCCAAGAGGGTCATTTGTGTTGTTCAATGCCATTTTAGTACCTGAGTAGTGACACAAACAAGTAAGTAACAAAGAAGGAAAGAAGAACAATACACAAAACTAACTAAATAGATAGCCAAAACCGTTAGCTCCCCGACAACAGTGCCAAAAAGTGATTGCGACCCACTCTGAACCACTAAAAATTAGCGAGAGAGGGTCGCAATAGTTTTTACTCGATTTTGGGTCGGGGTCGATTTTCATAGAGAGCTAGAAAGGGAGTTGAGTATCTATTTAGGTTGGGATTGCGTATTGGTTCCAAATTGCACTTCTATTCATTTTTGGGTTTTCTTTTATAATTCTACTATTATCAAACTAAAAATTATAATTGCAACTAGATTAAGCTAAGAGTAAAATACTACAAGTTATTCAAATATTCTAAAAAGCACTAGGGTAGTGACTTTCATCTAGGTGGCCAGGTAGTGACTTTCATCTAGGTGGCCAATTGATGGGTAATTGCGTCTAAGACACGATTGACATGATTGGGGAATATGTTATAACCATTGCTCGATATTACCCACTCTTACACCTCTCGGTAGAAAGAATAATTTTGCCCAATTGACTTTCTCAAGACCAATTGGGTATGCATATTTGCTCAGCAACTAGGGTTCAAGTCGGGTATTACTCTCTCGAGGTTTAACCCTTTAATTGGGACTATCAATTCTCTTGAGTCAATCCCAATTCCTTGTTGGATCAATTTCGGAAACTTAGGCTCTCTTTCTCAATAAGAGCCAAGTCAACTTAGCGCAAACTAGTGTTTGCAACCACTAATTCAGTAATTAAACCATGAAATTGACCCAAATAGCAAACACCCATAGTCAATCTAGCCCTAAATTGCAACACCCATCAATTACCCACACTAGGGTTGAGCCACAACCCTAGCTAATGGGTCTAGCTACTCATACTTGAAGAGAAAAACAGAGAAATAGATGAAGATGAACACATATTAATTAATTGGTAAGCTAAATACAAAGATTCAATGATAAAAAGTAAGTAACAATGCCCAAAATGGCTACAAGATACGTTCCCACAAGCGCAGCTACTATTCTAAAATGTCTGATACCCTAAAATGGAAAAAGATTCTATTTATACTAAGCTGGAAAAACTGGACAAAAATGCCCCTGCGGGGTTAGTACGGACCGCACAAAATGGTGTGCGCCGCTGCACTAGGCTCTTGAACTTGAAAACTTGACTCACTGAACTCAGGCTCCGCGGACCACACAGAATGGACTGCGTCCGCGGAGGCTTCTAGTGTGTCCGCACAAACTGGACCACGGACCGCATAGGCTTGAAAGCTCCAACTTCACCCTCTCTGAACCTCGGCTTTGCGGACCGCACAGAATGGTAGTGCGGTCGTATTGACTTCAGTGCGGACCGCACAAAACCTTCTGCGATTGCACTGCCTTAATGCCTGAAATACCAGCTCTCTGAATCTCCCTTGTGCGGACTGCACAAAGTTTAGTGCGGCCGCACTAAGCTTATTTTTCCTGAGTTTGTCTTGTCTTTGGTACTTGTGTAAGTTTCACTCCTTTTGAGTTGATCTTTGATATCTTGTCACTTTGTTGATCAAACCTGCAATCAAGCACAACTTAAGATCCTTTTGAGACTATTTTGTATGAATTTATAATCAAAGCGTAAGCAAGAAGGAGTATAAAATGTGTTAAAATCCCTAGTTATCAAGAACCGCCACGATATGACCATCATCAACCTTTCCAAGATAGTGTTTGACCCGGTGCCCATTGACTCTAAACATCTCATCGTTCTTATTTTTCAAATCTAGAGTACCACAGGGGGTTACATTCACCATTTCAAATGGGCCACTCCATTTTGACTTCAACTTGCCCGTAAACATCCGTAACCGAGCATTGAACAATAGAACAAGATCACGCTCTTTAAACTCCTTGTTGTGGATGTACTTGTCATGGAAGTACGTCATTTTCTCCTTATAAAGGGAAGAGCTTGTGTAGGCATGATACAGAAATTCATCTAGCTCATTCAACTGTGACACCCTTAGGTTTGCAGCGACATCCCACTCAAGGTTCAACTTCTTCAAAGCCCACATGGCCTTATGCTCAAGATCCACTGAAAGATGGCACGCCTTCCCGAACACAAACTAATATGGAGACATCCCAATCGGTGTTTTATAGGTCGTTCTATAAGCCTAAAGAGAATCATCAAGTTTCCTTGACCAATCCGTCCTATTGGCATTCACCGTCTTTGACAAAATACTCTTGATTTCCCGGTTTGAGACTTTAACTTGCCCGCTTGCTTGAGGATGGTAGGGGGTCGATACTTTGTGAGTGACACCATACTTTATGAGTAAGGTATCAAAAGCCTTGTTGCAAAAATGCGAACCCCCATCACTAATAATGGCCCTTGGTGTACCAAACCTCGTAAAGATGCTCTTCTTCAAGATTGCCACCACACTCCTCACTTCATTGTTGGGAAAAGCAACGGCCTCGACCCACTTAGACACATAATCAACTGTGACTAGAATGTAGGTGTTCCCACAAGAGCTAACAAACGGACCTATGAAATCAATACCCTACGCATCAAAAATGTCTATCTCCAAAATGGTGGTGAGAGGCATTTCATTCTTATTTGAGATCCCACCGGCCCTTTGGCACTCATCAAAACGCTTGACAAGCTCACTAGCATCCTTATAGAGCGTAGGCCAATAAAATCCACAACTCAAAACTTTTACCGCCGTTCTTGCTCCCCCATGGTGACCACCATACGGTGAAGAGTGGCAAGACTCAAGAATACCTACTTGTTCCTCCTTCGATACACATCATCGAATTACACCATCGATACAAATTCGAAAAAGGTAAAACTCATCCCAATAATAGTCAAGGCAATCTTGTTTGAGTTTCTTCCATTGTTTTGAAGAGAACTCATTCGGTACAATGCCACTCACAAGATAGTTTGCTAAGTTGGCGAACTATGGTATCCCGGTCATTGAAACGGATAGGAGTTGCTCATCGGGAAATAAATCATTGATCTCAAGGCCGTCATGTGGCCTCCCCTCCTCCTCCAATTGGGACAAGTGGTCCGCCACTTGATTTTCATTGCCCTTGCGGTCTTGAATCTCTAGATCAAACTCTTGCAATAGAAGTACCCACCACATCAACATTGCCTTAGAATCTTTCTTGCTCATCAAATACCGAAGTGCCACATGGTCGGTGTGAACAACCACCTTTCTACCCATTAAGTACGAACTGGACTTCTCCATAGCAAAAACAATAGCAAGGAGCTCTTTTTTGGTCACTGTATAGTTGACTTGGGCATCATTCATGGTCTTGATTTCATAGTAGACCGGATGGAAGATTTTGTTGATACGTTTCCCCAACACCGCTCCAACCGCCACATCACTTGCGTCATATATGAGCTCAAAAGGCAAGCTCCAATCTGGTACGGTAATAATAGGAGTAGTAGTCAACTTGAACTTAAGCAATTCGAATGCCTTTATACAATCTTTGTTGAAATGGAACTTGGCATCATTCTCTAAAAGTTTACACAAAGTGTTTACCAACTTGGAAAAATCCTTGATGAATCGACGATAAAACCCCACATGACCCAAGAAGCTCCTCACTCCCTTCACTGATGTAGGGGGAGGGAGTTTGGAGATCACCTCAATTTTGGCCTTGTCAACCTTAATACCATGCTTTAAAATTTTATGGCCGAGGACAATGCCTTCCTCGACCATGAAGTGACCTTTCTCCCAATTCAACACCAAATTTGTCTCTTCTCATCTATCCAAGACCCTATCCAAATTGTTCAAGAAATTATCAAAAGAGTTTCCAACCACGGAGAAATAATCCATGAAGACCTCAAGAATATCCTCCAGCATGTCGGTGAAAATGGCCATCATACACCATTGAAAAGTCGCCAGTGCATTACACAAACCAAATGGAATCCGTGAGAATGCAGAAGTACCATAGGGACAAGTGAAGGTAGTATTTTCTTGATCCTCCGGAGCAATGCGAATTTGATTGTAGCCGGAATACCCATCGAGGAAACAATAGAAAGCACGTCCGACCAACCTATCAAGCATTTGATCAAGGAAGGGAAGTGGGAAATGATCTTTTCTTGTAACTTTGTTGAGCTTGCGATAGTCCATACACACCCTCCAAGTGGTCACCGTCCTTATAGGAATCAACTTGTTCTTGTCATTGGTAACCACAGTCATGCCCCCTTTCTTTGGGACACATTGCACCGGAAAAGTCAATGAACTACCGAAAATGGGGTAAACAACCTCGGCATCCAACCACTTTATGATCTCCTTCTTGAACACCTATTGCATTGCTTCATTTAGCCTCCTTTGATGTTCAACGGAGGGTTTGGCACCCTCCTTCAAAATAATCTTGTGCATGAAAAAGGGGGGCTTATGCCCCGGATATCCGCCAAGGTCCATCCGATTGCTCTTTTCCTCCTTTGTAGCACCTCCAATGTAGACTCTACCTGCATGTTAGTCAAACAAGAAGAAAGAATAACTGGTAAAGTAGAAGAAGGGCCAAGGAATTCATATCTGAGATGTGGAGGCAATGGCTTTAACTCCAAAGTGGGAGGCTCCTTGATTGAGAGCTTTGTTGGAGGAGTCTTCCGATTTTCAAGATCCAAATATAGTTTGCGGGGTTAATAAGTATACGACCTCATTCCTTGAAATGCATTCACACACTCCACATAACCTTATTTCCCCTCATCATCGTCAAGATTGAGCCAAACGGCTTCCAAATTATCCTCAACATTCATTCTGGCACTAGCATCATCAATAATCACATCCATCACCAAATCCATAGACGAACAAACTTCATTGCTATTTGGTTGCATCATAGATTTGCGCACATGAAGACTATATTTTCATCACCCACTCGGAAGGTAAGCTCAGCGGCTTCTGCATCACAAAAGCCTTCCCTATAGCAAGGAAAGGTATACCTAAAATAATCGGTACCTCATAGTCCACTTCACAATCAAGAATCACAAAGTCCGCTGGGAGGATGAACTTGTCAACACGGACTAACACATCATCAATAATATCCAATAGCCTTTCATAGTACGATCTGCCATTTGAAACTTCATGGAAGTGGGCCTTGGTTTCACAATCCCCAAAGTTTTGAATACCGAGTAGGGCATCAAGTTGATACTCGCCCCTATATCACATAGAACTTTGGCAAAATCAGCGCTCCCAATAGTGCAAGGGATTGTGAAAGTGCTCGGATCTTCCAATTTTGGACCCATTAAGTGCACAATAGCACTCACTTGATGTGTCATCTTGATAGTTTCACAATTCATCGATCTCTTCTTTGTGACCAAGCCATTCATGAACTTTGCATAACCCGACATTTGCTCTAAAGCCTCAACCAATGGTACATTGATAGACAAACTCTTCATCATGTCAATAAACTTTTGGAATTGGTTCTCACTATTTTGCTTTGCAAGCCTTTGAGGCTATAGAGGAGGAGGCCTTAGCATTGGTGCCTTAGCCTTTTGCACTACCGATTCTGGCATATCAATCATGTGTTCCCTAGACGGGTTCACTTCTTCTTGCGTCTCCTCCACATTTTCATCAATATAAATTCTCACTTCTTCATTAGCTCGAACCACATTGCTTGGAATTTCATCTTCTTGAACCACAACATCATCATCCCCAATTCTTCTTTGATTTGAGGTGGTTACATCTCCACCTTTTCCACTTCTCATAGTTACGACCATAGTATGTCCCGTATTATTCCCACCCTTTGGGTTCACCACCGTATCACTTGGTAGTGCCCCCTTAGGACGAGTGTTCAAAGCTTGCGAGATTTGGCCCAATTAAACTTCCAAATTGCGAATAGATGTATTGTGAGAGGCTAGTTGAACATCAGAGTTGGCATTCTTCTTCATCATCTATTTATACATGTTCTCTATTCGTCCCATATCATTATTAGAAGAGCTCGGTCCTTGAGAAGGATAGGAAGGCAGATTGCTCGGTTGTTGGAACATCGGGGGCCTTTGAAAACCCGACCCCCAGTTGTTGTTGTTGTTGTTCCACCCTCTTGGTTGTTGCCTCCCCAATTGCTTTGATTGTTTCCACCCCAATTGCCTTGATTATTGCCTTGCCAATTGCCTTGGTTACCTTGATTATTCTAATTTTCTTGATTAGGATTGCCACCACTCCAATTGCCTTGGTGGTTTTGGTTATTCCAATTTCCTTGGTTTCCTTGTGATCTCTATTGTTGTTGATTTTGTTCTTGAGCATTGTTTCTTTGACCTTGATAATTGTTGACATATTGCACTTCTTCTTCTTGCTCATTAAACGAATCACCTTGGTCATACTCACTATCATCTTGCATGAATTGTTCCGGATGACTTTGCATTTGTTGACCTTTTGCCGTCTCTTGTTCATTATCATATTCACACCTTCCATTGCATTCACTTGTTTTGTCCCTTGAACTTGTTGAAGCTTAGCTTTGCCAATTGGTTCATTGTAGTTGTCAACTCGGCTATAGCTTGCCCATGGTCATGTAGTTCCTTGTGCAAGTGAATGACATTTGGGTCACCTTGAGGAACACTGGATCTACTTTGCCATGCCGATGAGGTATCCACCATCTCATTCAAAATTTCACAAGCTTCGGCATAAGGCGTGATCATGAAGTTCCCATCGGCGAGTTGATTTACCACACATTGATTTGTTGTGTTGATCCCCCTGTAGAAGGTTTGTTGGATTATTGCCTCGGTCATATCATTATTCGGGAACTCTTTAACCATAGTACAATAGCTTTCCCAAATCTCGTGCAATGGCTCATTTGGATCTTGCTTGAATGCAAAAATCTCATCCTGTAGTATTGCCATATGCCTCGGAGAGAAGAATTTGGCAATGAATTTCCCCGCCAACTCATCCCATGTATGAATGAAATAATTGGGCAGTCTCTCTAACCAGTCCAATGCCTTTCCTTGTAGAGAGGGAAATAGTCTCAACCTTAACGTGTCTTCGGAGACATTGGTTTGCTTGATCCCCCAACAAGTATCGACGAACCCTTTGATATGCTTGTAAGCATTTTGACTCGGAGCCCTGGTGAAGAATCCTCGTTGCTCAAGTAGTGTAAGCATCACATTGGTGATTTGGAAGTTGCCCACCCTAATATGAGGCAGGACTATAGCCCTTGTTTGGCAATACCCAGTGCACTGCCGCTCTTGGTAGGGGTGGGGAAGGGACGAGAACTCATGAGGCAGTCGGCCTCGCTTATTTGCTTAAAGTTCGGGAAGAACCTCATATCCTTGGTCATCGTCCACTTCCTCCCCTAATGGCACATTCCCGATGGGCTCATTGTTGAAAGCCATTCTCGTACCTATAATGAATTCAAAAACAAAGTTAGTGACTCGGAAGGAAAAGAAGACAAATCACACAAAAACCTAGATATATAGCTAAATCCGTTTAACTTCCTAGCAACGGCGCCAAAAATTGGTATCGCCCAAACTCACCCCACAAATATAGGTAGTGAGATGGTCAAAGAAATAATAAAAACCCAACGCAAGTCGGGGTCGAATCCTCATGGAGTTAGAATTGGGATTAGATATATATTTAGTGTAATTGTATGATGTGCCTCAAATTACACTTCCACATTCTTGTTTGTTGTTTCTACTTCTACTTTATGCTATTGATTGCAATTATAAAACTAGAAGACATTATTTTTGGTTTTGGTTGTTTTTCAAATGATAAAAGATCGAGGGTCGTGACTTCCACCTAGGTGGTTACCTAATCGATTGTAAACTCTAGGACAAGTTTGATTGGTCGGGGTTGTAATATAGCAACCACATGCAATTACCCACTCTATGCCTCTTCTGCAGCATAATAATTGTGCGGTCCGCATACTCTGAAGGAAATCTGACAGTGCTCTTTCATTGTTTTGCGGCCGCACGCAGTATTATGTGGTCCACACTGTAGGCCTTTTTGCCTTGTTTTGGTCCTTGTCCAATTTCGAATCCTTTATGAGTTGATTTTGACTTCTTTGACTCGTTTCCCAATATTCCTGCACGAAAGAGCATTTCATTAGTTCTCGGGAATATCTTTAAGCATTTTTGAGCTAAAACGCAAGTAAAACAGAGCAAATAAGCGGTCAAAATCCCTACTTATCAGGGACCAAACAAAACAATCCATGTTATTTAAAAGAAATTGAATGAGTTTTTTCCTGAGCTCGGGAGTCAACCCCGTACCCAGGTATACCTTTCGATCGGGCAGATGCTCGATCAGTACGATTTGTTCCAACTCTTCGACCGTTGACTTCGTTGCATCATAATCATTGGGGATTATGAAGGTTCGAGGTATCGTATAATCATCATCCTCGAAAGTTTCCTGCTCCTCCGGCCTGGCTGAGGCCGACGACTGTGGTTACTATTGACCTCTCGCTTTCCCTTTAACTCTGATTCCTTTGTTGACGAAAGCGTCAACACTAGTACTACGTTATCGATTGCAAACATTTCTTTCGCGACGAGTTTTTCACCTTACACTGTTTTGATTCCTTCTGATGTTGGGAATTTCAGGACTTAATGAAGCATCGAGGGTACTGCCCTCATGTTATGGATCTAAGGCCTCCTAAGAAACACATTGTACCTCATGTCGCCTTCGATCACATGGAACTTTGTCTCCTGGATGGTCCTGGCCACATTTACTGACAAAATAATTTCTCCTTTGGTTGTTTCACTTTCCATGTTGAAGCTATTAAGTACCTGAGTTGCGGGTACGATTTGATCTTGGAGGCCGAGCAGCTCTAAGACCCTTGATCGAATAATATTTGCCAAGCTTCCTGGATCAATTAACACACGTTTAACTTGAATTTTATTCATAAGGATATATATTACCAATGCGTCATTGTGAGGTTGTTCGATCCCTTCTGCATCCTCGTCATTGAAAGACAAGGTTTCTTTTGGTAAATAGTCCCGAGTTAGCTTCTCCCTCATGATTGTCACTTTGGTTCGGGTAAATACTGGTCCTTGAGGAATATCGACCCCTCCAACGATCATGTGAATTACATGTTGTGGTTCTTCCTGCTCGTTCTATTTGTTTAAATATCTACTTTTGAAATGATTCTTGGCTCGATCACTTAAGAATTCTCGAAGATGACCTTCATTAAATAAACGAGCTATCTCCTCCCTCAGTTGTCTGCAATCTTTGGTTTTATGACCGTGAGTACCATGGTAGTTGCATATTTGGTCAGGGTTCCTTTGAGCTAGATCGGTTTGTAGGGGCCTGGGCCATCTAGTATCCTTGATCCATCTAATGGCTGACACAATACCTGATGCATCGATGCTGAAGTTGTATTCTGATAGTCGTGGTGCTTCTGTGGGCTCGACATGTTTATCGAAACCACTTTTACTCATGAGCCCTCGGGAGCTCTGTCCTCGATCATTCCTTCGATCATTTCGAATAGGATTCCATCCCGGGCAGCTGTTTTTACGATATGCATTGTACGGTTGGTACCGATCTCTGTTCGATCGAGGTTCTCTGTCGATGTCCCTTTGAATTATACCGACGGGCCTATTTGAATAAACGGAACCGGAAGGGGTTCCCAATTGATCATCCTCGGCCCTGATCTTTGACTGGTATCGATTATGTACATTGGCCTAGGTTACAACTGGATATTTAATCAAATTCTGCTTTAGTTGTCGTGATGCTATCGAACTTCGCTCGTTCAAACCTTGAGTGAAAGCTTGAACAGCCCAATCATCTATGACCGGGGGTAGGTCCATGTGTTCCATCTGAAACCAAGATACGAACTCCCATAACATATCATTGTCCTTTTGTCTTAATTTGAAGAGGTCCGACTTCCTAGTTGCGACCTTTATTGCTCCAGCGTGTGCTTTTACGAACGAATCTGCAAGCATAGATGAAATTGGACATCAAATTGTGGTACTATATCATTGCCCCTTTCGATAAAGTCTCTCCAAACTTTTTCAATAGAACATATTCAATCTCATCGTCTTCTAAGTGATTCCCCTTTGTTGCGCATGTATAAGAAGTAACATGATCATTAGGATCGGTGGTCCCATTGTATTTGGGAATATCTGGCATACGAAATTTCTTCGGGATGGGCTTCAGAGCCTCACTTGAAGGGAAAGGCTTCTGCACAAACTTCTTCAAATCTAAACCCTTTAGAATCGTAGGTTCCCCCGGTATTTGATCAACCCGTGAGTTGTACGTTTCTACCTTCTTATCACTGGCCTCGATTTTCTTCTTGCCTGATTCGATCCGTTTAGTAAGCTCCTAGAGCATCTTGATAATGGCGGGATCAGTTCCCGACTCATTGGCGTTCGGGGTATTCGATACAGGTTTGGCTCTGTGAATAACTTCTTGTTATGTTTCACGCTCAATTCTGCTTGGTGCTCGATTCTGATTTTGGAGTTGTGCTATAGCAGCTTGTTGAGTTTGCAACATCTCGTATATCATTCGAAGGCTAATTCTGCCTTCTTCACCGCTCTGTGCATTTTGATCGGCTGCTCGAGCATCCCTGTGGATGCTATTCTCAGGGTAGACGCCCTAATTCCTATTGATGGCAATACGGGAGCTGATATCGACTGGGTCTACGGCCGGCGGACCGTTGGGGTTGACTGGAGGTACTCCGTTTCCCGGGGTGACTATAATTTCGTTCTCGCTATGAAGACCATGGCCATTGTCTGTGTGAGTGGGTGCTACTTGAGAGTTTGACATGTTGATTCCTGAAATCAAAGACACTTACGAGAACAAGCGTAAAGCAGTGTGTATTGTGGGAATTAATACCAGGAAGTCACTATTATCCTTAGCCCACAGTGGGCGCCAAACTGTTTACCCTAAAAATTGGATAACAATTAAAGTTATAATGTGATTTTAAGGACACATGATTTCACCTAATACAAATTGATAGATGCAACGAGTAATAATAGAAATTAACAGTAAAATTAAGCAAACTAGTATTTGAACGGAATTCAACCCTCGAGTTTGAATACCCTCGAACTGATCGATGCAAGAATAGTTAAAAATATAGCAACCTGATGAACATGAATATAAGCTAGAAGGTATTGTATCGCTTTGATATGTGACAATGTAAGGTGTTTACAAAATTAGCAGAACCCTCTTTATATAGCAAAGAATCCTATTTATGGTACAATTCTAATTACGAAAGTAAATCCCATGATTAGCCTAAACAATCGCCCTTGATTTGATCTGTTCCGGGATTTTCGCCGTGATATTCGACCGGTCATGAATATCTCGCCTTTTCGTTATTGCGCTTTGCTCGAAGTCTGTCATATTTGGTCTGGATCGTTGCTGGCCTCGATCTCGACAGACACCTCGATCTTCGAACTCGATACCTTGTCTTTGTGCTCTGGTCTGATCCACTACGAGGCAGACCTTCGATACAATTTCCTGCCCTCGATCAAATAGTACTCGATTTTAACTGTATACAGTAATATTAAACAAGTTTATTAAATAATAAAAATAGCATTAAGCTTGTGCAATGAAACAAAGTTACAAATTGTGCAGTCCCCGATCATATCTACCATCTACATCATGCAAGGAGCGATAAAAAAGGCAGCCAGGTACACTAAGATCCCACTATGTGCGGGGTCCGGTGAAGAACCGGATTACAAGGGTCTATCGTATGCAATCTTACCCTGCATTTCTGCAAGAAGCTGTTTCCACGGCTCGAACTCGTGGCCTCTTGGTCACATGCAAGGAGCGATATTGGATTTAGAGTGTAACCTATAGGTTCACGAAATTTAGTAATTTTTGCCCAAACATTATATATGTATTAAAAAATTTATTAAATATTTATAATTATTCGCTGGACCCAATTATTATTATATATTTAACTTGAGGCACATGAACTCTATATCTTGAATCCACAAGTAAAAAAAAAACATATTGCACCAAAAAGCTATCAGAGAAAGAGATCTAAACTCACGGCTAATATTTCTGTTCTTTAAGCCCAAATTATCCACCAATTAATAGCTTGTAGGATCGTGTTCCATAAAGTTGTTATTAGAACAAAAAAACCAAAACGGAATTGCAAAAAATCGTGTGGCCCTTTTATCTTTGAATCATGTCTCACCCGTCGCTATGCAATAGTGTCAACTAATGCCACTATAAATTTTGCAATTTTGATATGGCTTTTTTCTTATTGTATATCTTATCTTTCCTGTTGCAAATATTTCAACAGGAAATTTCATGTATAATTGTAGTAAATTACAAGAAAACTTCGATAAAAATTTCATGTATAATTGCAAATATTTTTAAAAAATAATCAAATATTAACATACAACTTGTAGGAAATTACGGGGTTTATTGTTATTGTAATCAAATATTAGTATAAGTCCCCGTACCAATCTTCATAAAAAGTGATAAATTTATATTAAATGTCATGGTATTCCGAATTCGTCAAATCTTGGGTCCGCCTCTACCTCACCGTCCACAAGATAAAAGTGTATCTTATGTTCTACTATTCTTATTCTAGCATTACTAAAACGTTTCGCCAATATTTTATTTGCTTTGTTTATTCTTTAATTGTTAATTTAATCGGTGTTAGGAGTATATAAAGCTACCTTGAAGCTCTAACATATCCTTTTTGACTCACGTTCCATATATGTGTTTGTCGTTATTGCTTTATTTTATGGCTGCAGTTGGATATGGTTTTATTAGTATTAGCTTTATTGCTTTTTGGGAAAGCATGTTTGTTTAGTTTGAATAATAAGTATAGTTATTAGCTGTGTATATGTTAATATGTTGGTGGAAAGAAAAGACATCCAATTAAGTTTTTGGTCAATGATCAAGAGCCTTAATGTGTTTATTTCTTATGGGAAGTGAGGTAGTCTATATTTTTTTACTCAACCATACTCCAGTAATATAATTTTTTTAATTTACAATATGAGGGAACGGTATACTGATAATAATATATAAGTTAAAAGACTTAATTAACTACTTCTAATTTAAATTTAACACAATTCAGGTACAAACTGATACAAACCATAAATTCAAAATTTTGCCATTAAAAAAAATAAAAATCGAGCCCGCTATTCAAATCGATATCACAGAGAAGGAACGAGCACCTACATGACCTAGAAAAAATGTAAAACCAGTAAAACCGGCAAAATTGTGAATAAAATCTCAATGTAATTTTCAAGATGGAGATATTTAGGGGTAAATAGAAACAAGAAAGAGTTGGTCCGAAGAACCATAGTATAATACATGTCACTTTTCTTACTCATAAAGACTTTTTAATTTTTTTTTAATTAAAGTTTTTGGAGAAGAGAGACTGCATAAAAAAGTACGTAAAACAACTTAATAAAATCATCCAAGAGATAATATAAAGAAATTATTTCACTTATCAAAATGTTCTTTAATAACTCCATGGTATCCACTTTATATTTTTTTGCCGACACTTGTTAACTGAAAAATATTTAAGAAAAAGTCCTCTCTAGAGGAGAAGTCTATTTTTTCTAGACTCTTTCAATTTTAACCATTGACATTCTATCTTTTGCATATAAATACAAATTGAGATGGATTTGTTTTTTTTTTTTTTGGGGGGGGGGGGGGGAGGGGGGAGGGGTGACACACTTATTTTCATGTTTTGACGACAAAGTAGACCTACCAAAAAGAATTAAAATCCAAGCAACATGTCCTTTTCTTTTCTTCTTTTTTTCCAATAGCCTAAAGATGGATATAGTGAAATTTAATGATTAAAAGGGATGTCATTATCATTTTAACACTGCTAAATAAGAGCATAATTCACCACAATCGATTAAGTGTGTTTAAATATGATAGGAAGAAGCAAATCTAATTAGATTTCGATTGTTCAACACATTAAGAAAATTGACATATTGGTTCTATCATTCTTAGTGGAAAAAGTCTAATCTATCAACTCATAAGTAATCTCTCTCGAAACCAATAATTATTTATTTGTCCACGTCAATTAAAGGTTCGGCTTCCTTCTCCCCACCAAAAATAAAATCAAAAAGAAAGAACAGAAATTGGACCGTCTCTCCCAAAAGAGGTCACATTCTCTCGAGCTAGTAGTTGAATGCTATATGACTTGTTTCCCTCGTATCTAAAAAAACCTTAAGTAAGATGAAGACATTATCGTGTCATCTAAACTTATTTTCAATATTCAATGTAATTTTTTGTTACCTTTGTAGTGTGTGTATATATATATATATCACATGTTTACTCTATATTGAAGTCATAGATATGTAAATATTTTAATACTAAGCTCAGCAATTAGAATAATAAAGAAAATATTTGACAATATAAATGAGAAAGAGAGTGAGAGAAAAGTGGTCCACGAACCTTAAATAGCACTAATATTAATAAATAAGTAAAACAAGAAGGGGAACCTGGTTTGTAGCAGATGAAACAAGTATATTCAAACTATGGAATATTCAACGATAATGAATTAACTATTTAACCTACTTATAAACGAAAAAAAAAAAATACAAGACAAAACATCTTCATGTGAAAAGATTCATGGGATAAAACCTGTCATTTCCACATAAATTGACTAACTTTTTCATTTTGATGTGTGTTTATGTATAAAATAAGATACTTCAGGGTTGTTTAGTTGGGAAACAAGTTATCTCATGATTAATTATCTCGTAATTAATTATTCTATTTTTTGTGGGAATAAAAAATACTAAATCTCGGGATAACTAATCCCAAAATTAGTTATACCAAATTTTATCTCAACCAATATGAAATTAATTATCTCAAATTTAATTCCAAAATTAACGTGGAGTATTAGAGGTACTTGTACCTAATCAGTGTGATTTCCTTTACAAACTGTCTCTGCAGCCTGCATGAGAACTACGAAGAGTACAATTTTTATCCTCCCTTTTAATTAGTTTAACTCTAAAGCAAATGAGTGACAAGTGTAAAGAGATTGAGAAAATACTAGTAGTAATTATGTTTGGGTATACTAATTTTTGCTTCCATTGCCTATTCTATTTAGTATATAATCTCATGGTTACTTCACTACGGTATTCTATATCCTAATGACAATATAATTATCTAATATTTACCATGAAAATTAAGATTAATGAATTTCTTGAACAAGAATTAAATAAAACTCATAGAAGCATTATTAATCGAAATTGAGACTGATTACAAGTTAGTAGAATTCATTTAGAACATATTTTAAGATTACCATATTAATTCAATCATGTTTTGTGAACAAATAGTTGAGATAGGAAACGAGTCCAATGAGTTGTTCTAGAACCGTAATTTTTTATATGACTTTAAATATTCTAAATTATTATGATCTGTAGTATTTTAAGTAGTTTTAAATATATTCGAAAAATTTAAAGATTTTATATTCAAATATCTGAGGAAAATAAAAAAATTGTTATTATTGAAATAGAGAGTATTATTTTGAGCTTCCACAAATAATAACAAAAGTAAACGCACACTTCTCTCTCTCTCTCACACACACACACACAGTCCTGTCTCCCTTTCTATTTCTCTCTCTTTTTCCAATCTAATCATACAAATTCAAGGGTTTTATGATCCATTTGCCTTCACATTGAGAGAGGGGGAAAAAGAGAATTCTTGGAGCTTCAATTGTTTGACCCTTTATTTGTTCTTTAAAAAGCTGAGTTTTTTAATGCATACCCATATGGTTTTTATGAGAATTTGAAGATCAAGAATCTGCAATTTCCATGTTTTATTGTTATTTAAGAGCTAAATTTTTGTGGGTCGTGAAGATAATGCATTAAATCTTGAAATTTTCTTGCAAAGATTTGAGCTTTGCAATGGGATTATTGGTTCTGCATTGGAATTATCTAATTTTGGGGGTTCTTTAAATAAATTTAGCAGGAAAAGAGCTTTCTTTTATTGTGTATTTTTGGCAATGGATACAAAAAATAAAGAATTTAAAGGGGAGAAAAATAAGTATGTAGATAGTGTGGAAGCTTCTAAAGATGAGGATGATGAGTCTAAAGCATTGTTGTTGCCTTGTAAAAAAGGCGGGCTGTCAAAAAATAAAGGCAAACCAAAGAGGAAAGTGCAGTGGAATGATACAAATGGGAATAAACTTACTGAGGTTTTGGAATTTCAGCCAAGGTAAATTTTTTTTGATCCAATTCTCCTCATTCAGCTATTATTTGGCTTCTAGCTGCTAACTTATACTAGTTAATAATATAGAAGTTTTGGTCCATAAGATTTGTTTCGAAGTTTAAGTTTCCTCTGATTATATGTGAATTGTATTGGTTGTTCATCAAGGAGATGCATCCTATAAGTTCCATATTTTACACAGTCGATCACAAGGGAGTCTTGGCGTGACTGGAGGTCACTGGTTCGAGCCGCGAAACAGCCTATTGCAGAAATGCAGTGTTAGGTTGTACAATAGACGCTTGTGGTCCGGCCTTTCCCCGAACCCGGCACATAGCGGGAGCTTAGTGCCCCGGGCTGCCCTTTATTTTACACAGTCGATCACTAGAATAAATGTGGCAAATGAATAAACTTCAGTAGAACTATTTATGGTATACTAGTACTTAAATCTTTACAAAAAAGATGGTATAGTGGCTTAGTCTGGTAGATTTTTTGACTTATCAAAAAATAAAAAGAAATTAACTTAAGTGTGGTATTTCGTTTATGTCAAATGTCAAATTTGAAACACGGTACTAAGTGACTTATATGTAGCCTGTGTCTGCGTATCTGTTTGATGATAAGCAGATTGAGTGAGTGAGTTGCAGCTGTAGACTGCCTATCGGTGATGCTATTGTGCTTGGCATATATGAATATAAGCAGCAAAATATAGCCTGTTATTATTAGTTCCCAAGGGGATGACAGAGTAGTTGAGGCACAGTAGTAACAACCTGGAGATTCCATGTTCGAATTCCAGCTAGGACACTTAACCTGAACTCATATGCTCCAACTTTGGTGGGCATGTTTACCCAGAACCTGTGATTGTGGACAGTTGCAAGCTACTTGGTGGATTAGTCGAGGTGTGCCAAACTGGCAATGACACCACCGTCGTCCAAAAAATGAAAGGCATGTGATAATTAGATTTCCTAAACTAATAGCTGATAAACTGCTAGGCTTTAATGGTGCATGTTCTAATCCTGGCTCCATTACTGGCATGATCTTGTCAAAACCTACAAGCTTCACTGTTAGCATTGGGCAACGTAACAATTATATGCTCAACCTAACAATTATATTTAATAATTTCATAGTAAAGTGTATTAGTGGCAACTCCCCCTACTTAGGAGCACTCCAATTTGAGCAATATAGGCATTTAATGAGCTGTCAGTACTCGTTTAGTTTTAACTTGCTCATCTATTCTATTCATTATAGGTTTCTCAAACATCTAAAGACCCTTGCAGAAGCAAGTACTAGTGTAGACTTTAAAAAATCTTGGTCTAAGAAATATGTGTGCTTCTCGAGAAGAGAAGTAGGATTAACAACTTAGGAGAGGTGAAGCCTTTTCTAATGTTATGACTTATCGACAATACTATTGCATAGAGCCATCTACTTGGAACTGTGTGTCTCTACAGTTTGCTTTTGTACGTCATCACAATAAAATTGAGCAGCAAAGTATATGTGTACAACAACAACAACAACCCAGTAAAAATCAGACAAGTGGGGTCGGGGAGGGTAAAGTATACGCAGACCTTACCCACCCCGGAAGGGTAGAGAGGCTGTTTCCGAAAGACCCTCGGCTCAAGAAGAAAGAAATAAACAATAGACAATAGATTAGTGACAACAATAGAAGCCAGAAAAATAAAATAATATCAGCATAAACAGAAAATAAATGTAAAAGCAATAACAGTAACCAATACTAATGCCATAGAAAATAGTGTGGAAGCTACATAAACCACTAACAACCCAAGGCGAAACATTATCAGCCTAGTACCGCTCCCGGAAACAACGTAGAAAAACGCCCGACTCCCTCCTAACCTACAACCCTAATGCTCGACCTCCACACCTTCCTATCCAGAGCTATGTCCTCGGAGATCTGAAGTAGCGACATGTCCTGCCTGATCACCTCACCCCAATACTTCTTAGGCTGCCCTCTACCTCTCCTCATACATGCAAATGATAACCCCTCACACCTCCTAATCGGGGCATTTATGCTTCTTCTCCGCACATGCCCGAACCATTGAAGCCTCGCTTCCCGCATCTCGTCGTCCATGGGAGCCACTCCCATCCTATGTTGCTCGGACTTTTCGAAAATGTGGTAGGATACATGTCGGATCCTCCAAAAGTAGTGCATTTTTGAAGGACCCGACACGGGTGCGGCTACATTTTGGAGAGTCCCCGCAACATAGCTCCCACCTTCTCCCGAAAATCTTTATTCCTAATCTTATCCAACCTAGTGTGCCCGCACATCCATCTCAACATCCTCGTTTCTGCCACTTTCATCTTCTGGGTATGGGAATTCTTGGCTGCCCAACATTCCGTCCCATACATCATGCTGGTCTAACCACCGCTCTATAGAACTTGCCTTTAAGTTTCTGTGGCACTTTCTTGTCACACAGGACTCCAGTAGAGCATATGTGTTGACAAAATTTCAGCAACCAACATGATATTTTGATTGATTTTGAAGGTGTTGTATTATTAGTAAGGTGACTATAGTTGGACTCTTTCTGATCTTCAGTACCAATGCCTCCAGATTTAATTTGACATATGAACTAGGAGGTCCAATACTTCCTCTAGGAGGATTGAGCTATGAAAAGGAAGGGTAGAAAGATTTACAGAGTGAAAGAGGAGTCATAAACTTATTTTCTCTTTTTTTTTTTTTTTTTTTTTTTTGTGTGTGTGTCAGTATATGGGAAGTTCCTCCATGTTAGCTTTTTCCACCCTTTTGGACAGAGGAGAAAGTAAATCACTTCCATTTCTCTAAGCAAATGATAGATACTTCACTCGAGGGAACCAAACAGATTGTAAGGCGTTTTAACACAGTGGGAGCAATGCTTCTCTCTTCTTTAACAGCACTGCTATCGCTTATAGGTCGTTTGGTAGAGTGCATTAGAGAAAATAATGCATGCATTAGCTTTGTGTATTAGTAATACCTTGTTTAGTACACTTTTCAACCTATGTATAACTCATACAAGTATTAGTTACACCTCCTATTTGGTATTATCCTATGTATAGCTAATGCATAGAAAACCATATTATTAATAATACTAAAGACTATTAATGCATGCATTAGCATAATTAAAGATAAAATTATCGTTAAAGTCCCTTAAAACTAAAGAATATAAATGACATTTTTGTAAACAACTAATTTTTTTAAAAATTATGCAATGCATTTTAGTTTTTAATACACCACACCAAACAGTGTATAAAAAATAATCTCTGCATAACTAATACTTGCATTACTAACACATGCATTACTAATACACCTTATTCAGCATTATTGTTATACACCCTACCAAACGACCCCTTACTGTGGTCATCTTGAGTGTGAGGAAAAATAACCGCAGTTTCCTTTGATCTGGAGAAATGAGATAAGAGATACCAGAGTTTGGTTGAAGCCTGGTTTATAATTAAGGTAGCTTGTTACTGATAGAAAAAATGAATTAAGATAGCTTGCTTCGTGGGTTCTAATTGACACTTTTTCACTTGTGCTTTCTATTAAAGTTGCTAGTTTTCTGAAATTTTCTTGTCTGACTTTGCACATCTATTAAGAGTAAACTTATGTTGACTGGGGATGATAAATGGGGCTGATGATTCTTTCTTCCACCACAGTTTTGACCCCGCCTTTGCTTACATGTTTAACATAATCCCCTATTTACACCCAGCCCACCCCCACCCCTCTTACTTATTTTTCTTTTTAAAACTTTTTCATTTCAGTTTGCTTCTTTTTCTTTTTCATATTTTGTCCTCTTAATTATAGTAATCTTGTTAACTCTAACAACTAGATGCACATGAAGATAATGGCTTTAATCTTATGCATACTGATATAATAAAAAATAAATATACATGGCAATGCAAATAATTTCCTACAAAACCATGAGTATGATAGCTAGCAACAACCATATAGGATTAAAATATCCCTGTAAAAATTCTCCACTATTTTCCCAGAATATTTACAATGTAAAACCATAACATTCCCAATCTGGAGGTTACCTAAAAACGAAATATGCTAACTAGTTTTTCCTTTTTCTTTCGCTCCTTTCGAAGAAAACCAATCATCTGGGAAATCACATCGTAGAGGCTTCAACATCCGGCCAAATCCCCATCTAATATGTTTAAAATTATGCATCTTAGCAAACTAGTCATTGATATTCACTACAAGGTTGAAGTGTCAAAGCCCTTTCCTCAGGCGAAAGCTGTCCCTATACTACCAATTAAATTATCTAAAAGCATCATAAGCAGTAAACTTAGTTATAAATTAACTTCTATTATATCAAAGGTCCTGCCTGCAAAAAACAAAGCTCACGTAATAAAGATTTAGAAGTCCCAGTAGAATAATCCTGAATACTAACCAACAAGGGTTGTGGTGGAGTGGTAAGTACTCCTTCATCCTTAACCAGAGGTCTCGAGTTCGAGCCCTAGGTATGGAGTCGCCTTTGTTAGGGAGCGTTTTACCCCCAATGTGGCCCCCCCCACCCAAATGTGGGATTTCCCGGCGCGAATCCGGATTAGTCGGGCCCCAATGTGGGTACCGGATACCGGGTGAGAAATCAAAAAAAATAAATCCTGAATACTCAACCCCAACCCTGAACAATATCTCTTTTTCCAAAGCTTCAAGAAAATACACTAAATCCAACAATGAAGAATACAGACATTTCATAAACTAACTAATATTAACCAGGCAGAACACAAAACTACAGAAACCCATTACATCTTTCTGTCGTCGTAGATTAGAAGTGGTTATATCGGAGGCATCGAGACACCTGAGGCTCCCTGCCGTTTTTGTCGTTGTAGGTTAAAGTGGTTATATCATAGGTCCTGCCTGTCTGCCTAAGCACTGCCCTTCCCCACCTTGCCCCATTACCATCCATAATGGAAACACATAATCCTCGTAATTTGATGTTTAAATTTTATATGGAAAAGGGCAAAAGCTAATTGACGAAAAGTGATTCTCACGTGACTATTTGGCTCTATATAATAAAGGGTAGAATTTCAAATGGAATCTCTACCTCATCCCAGTATAAGCATATTGTTCTAAAATGAAATTTCTGCCCCTTCCGGTTCAGAAAGGGTAGAAGTTCCACTTTAAAACAATATGATTATACTGGGATGAGGGAGACATTCCATTTGTAATCTAGTGATAGCTTTCCTTCCAAATGGTGATAGTTATATAGTTGAGTACCTATGCTTATAGTATAAATTAACAATTGTCCTTGGACTTCCATGCTCTGAGTCATTACCAATTTCATAATTATTGTGAGATTATAAAGGTCCTACTGAACTAGTTTCTGTGGTGTCATATGATACATCATAAAGATGTATATTGCCCAACACTCGGATTAAGATGAGACAATGATTATCCAAAAAAAAAACACTAAACTAGAAAGAATCTCACTTTCATAATAAATTTGACTTTAATGGTTTACATCCAGAACAAGTGTAGATATTGAATTCTTGTTCTGTTTATGTTTTGTCATTGTTGGCAATCTGGCACTTGCAGTTACAGGACACTGCTCGATATAGTTTGTGAATGTTTGTTTTTTTCTCTATTTAGTTCATTAAAAAGACAACATGTGTTTACTTTTACCCCGCAGCTGTGGAATGTGTAATGGATTAGTTCTGAAATTTGGAATTATATGCAATGTTTTTAGTAGATGACTAAACTATAGCTTGTTTGGATTGCTCTAATGTATAAATTTTTGTTTGTTTTGCAGTGATGTCAGTGACTCAGATGACGATGAATCAGATTCTTGCATTTGTAGAATAATGTAGTTCTCAGTGAATGCACTACCAAACCAGTTGTCCTTTGACTTAATACAGGGTGAATCAACGCGTTGAATCTCCTTGATTCACATCTTATATAGCCTTCAATAACAGCAGTTTGTTAAAGAGAGTCAACTGTCTCTAATTTTGGTTCAAGTTATCTGGCACCTCGAGCCAAATGAACCGACACTTTCCTTTGTACACAATCAGATAGAGAGAATGACTTCCTCTGTTGTATGTATCATACAGAACCTTCGGGTTTTTCTTGTCTTCTTTTGCTCAAAATGTAATGTATATGAGTACTGAAGCTTACATCTGATGATGGTGATCTAGCATATAGCTGGATTCATAACAAGATTTGGTTTTGTAACAAACAACTTTCTTCATTTGTCTGCTACTTTGTTTTGTAAAGAGTATTGAATTACAACATACATATGTTCTCAACCAAATACAAGGCTCCACAAATGGAATTTTATGTCCCCCAAATTTATCTAGAAAAGAATACAACACAACTGCACTCACAAATCATGTACTACTGTCCAAACATAAAGACAAACAATACTTTACACAAACATCAATCCAAATGTATTTAGGCCATTCTCTGCACTTTCTTTGTTTATATGGTATTGAATTCATCAATCACAACTTGATGATCTTTAGCTCTATCTTCAATATAATACACAGCCGAGCGATTTACCGATGCTGCTCCTTGTGAAACCAGCCAGTTTGAGAGACTCGCATCAACTGGAATTTCATGCCCCCGAGTCTTAGGCTTAGAGTTTTCTTTGGGGTTTAGGTCTGCACAATTGATTACTGGCTTTTTAAGCAAAGGTATTTCTTGTTTTCCATCAGATTTGTTAATGTTTTCCTTCTGATGCTTCACTTGCTGTGCTCCTTTAGCTTTAACTGCTTTCCATTGAGTGAGATTTTCAACTGGAAGTAGCACAGAATTTCCATACAAATTCCTATGATCTTTACCTACTTCATTTGTTTCATCTTTGTTCAGCCTTTTATCATTTTCAAACTTGTCTTCTGTCTCGTCGTCACCATCTTCATTGTCATCATCATCATCATCGCTAATGCCATAGTCTTCTTCATCAAGATCATCGATATCACTTTCCTCAAGTGTTATCTCGTCTTCTTCCTCGTCGTTGCAGTTATAGTATCGATAACTTGAAGGGTACATAGACATACTTGATTTTGCGGTTTCTTGTTCATTGTATTCACATTGTGTCTTCTCCTCTTCATCTGAGAAATATGTTGTATTGTTGTCATCATCTTGGATTCGCTCATATGCCTTGACATTCAAATTGAAGCTCACTTTCTTTTTTACCTTAGGTTTTGATGATTCTTTAGGCTTATCCCTGCATGAAAACCAAATAAAATTCACAAAACTACCTAAGAACATGAAAGTGGCCTAGCAGTCAACGAAATCGGTGAAAATTATGGGAGATATACGAAAACCAAATAAAATTCACAAATTACCTAATTGACATCGATGAAGTCGGCCAAAATTATGGAAGATCAAGAAAAAACAAATAAAATTCTCGAACTACCTTAACATGAAGTGGCCTAGAAGTCGGTGAAATGAGTGAAAATTATAAGAGATTAAAGTTCAAATTCCAAAAGATACAAACAAAAAAAAACTAGGTGGTTAAATCTCATTTGTCTAAGCTTTGGTGGCCAGAATTATTAAGTATTTGCGCTATTGGAAGATAGCAAGTATTTGGTGAAATAGTCAAGTTACATAAACTGATCCGGAAATCACCACAACAACGACAACAACAACAAACTCAGTCCACAAGTGGGGTCTGGGGAGGGTAATGTGTACGCATATTTTACTCCTATCTTGTGAAGGTAGAAAAACTGTTTCCGATAGACCTTCGGCTCAAGGTGATTCGGACACCACAAAAAAAAAAAAAGGGCAGCCCGGTGCCTAAGCTCCCGCTATGCGCAAGGTCCAGAGAAGGGCCGAACCACAAGGGTCCATTGTACGCAGCCTTATCCTGCATTTCTGCAAGAGGCTGTTTCCACGGCTCGAACCCGTGACCTCTTGGTCATATGAGGCCAAGGCTCCCCTTCTCCCGCTATACGCAGGGTCCGGGAAGGGCCGGACCACAAGGGTCTATTGTACGCAATCTTACCCTATATTTCTACAAGAGGCTATTTTTACGGCTCTAACTTGTGATCTCCTGATCCGAACACCACCACTATCAAAATTGTACGGAAAAAATGAAAATTCATGTGTTACTGACTGACCTGAGTTCAGAATTTACAGAATCTGCAGCATTTGCCTTGTCAGAGTTTAGTTGTACATACTTTTGATGCACCTATAAACAAAATTCAAAGAAAGCAAACATTGGAATTCAAATAACACAAGGGAATCAATTCATATGAAAGGATTTGGCTTCATCCAACTCATATAAATCAACAAAAAAACTAAATTTTGCATAGTATCAAAATCAACACTAGTATAAACCTTCATTTCTAACTAATTCATCAGACCTATAACCATTTAAATTAAACTTGAAAAACGTGTCATATGAAACAAACAGAAGTCAAAATTGACACAAAATTAATTTAACAAACAGTGGTATAACTTACTTGGAACTTATTACAAGGTTTTATACGCTTTTGTTTCTTGGTCGTAAAACCAAAACAGCCAAGAAAACATCCCATTTCTTTTTTAGATCTCTGCTTTCTTAATTTTCCCAAAACCCCTGCAGAGAAAATGGAGGAAGATTTTGTCTTGTATATTTGCAGTGTGTTTATATGAAAGTTTGTTGGTTGGTGGGGTGGGGTGAGGTGGGAGGGGTAGGGGAGAATGTGGCTTTCTTTGGTAATGGAGGATTTAAATATGTTGCCTCCAACGCTATTTGAAAAATAGGAACGTTAAGAAAAAGGGATAGAAATAATAATGAAGTAGGGTAGTGGTAAAAGACAAAGGTTCAAAGCCAGTTTGCCAGCTTTTTTTATGATTTTCTGTAATATTGAGATTGGCATTCTATTTTTTTTTAATAAAGTTTTAATTACCCTGTCAATTTCTTTTTAAGAAACTTTTGATATTTGACAAGAGGTACAGAAAGATTTTAGAAAAGTTAATGTACGGACTTGAAAATACTTACATAAATGTTAAAAGAATTTAATTGTACTTTTATAACTACTCTTATCTAATACTATATAACTAGTGAATTGGTCCGCGCTTCGCACAGTTATAATAAATTTACGAATGATGTTTTGAGAATTTAATTAATTGAGATAGAATAAATAAAAGTTTTATTTAAAAGCATATGAATATTAATTCTATAAGTTTATTACCACAAATATAATATTTTATCATTGAAGACAGCTTGATCAACTCGATGCGATTGTAATCTCTTCAAACGCCTCTGTTAAAAGTTGTTGATACACTGCTTAAATAAGTTTTAGCATTTGAAGTTTATTTAACGTAAATTATAAAAAACGGTCGAAAAGGTAACCCACACTTTTGGAATGACAACCAAATTGCTACTTTGGAGGTTTAGCAATTTTAACCAAGCATAGATCTATGCAGTAAGGATACATTGGTGAGAGAATTTGTTCCAAAACATTATATTGAGGGAAAAAAGGTAATGAAACCCCCTAGCCTTCCTTCACTATTTAAATAGTATTCATTATTAATATTTATTAGTAATTGTATTTAGAGACTTTGGGGCTTACCTACATCCTCCCGCCAAATTCCCTTCCTTATCATGAAATGAAATGGTGTTCATAATAATAGTTCACTATTGTAATATTTCTTTAATATTTATTAATTAATTCATAATTGGATTTTGATACTTTTGAATATTAAAAAAATTATAACGTAATTTTCCTGCATTTTGTTCCGTTTAAATGTCATTCCTAACTAATATTTTGACAATTGTAATAGAAATAATTATATGTGATAAATTTACAGAGTATCGAGCTTTATTGATGAGGAAAAAAAAATAAAAATGAGAAAAGATGCATATGTTTTCTAGTCTAAAGATGTGCCCTATAATCGATCTCTTCAAATACCAAAATTATATATATGAAGATAGATAAAAATTAATTATTATATTTAGAGATTACTGAACTTTAACGAGGAGAAAAAACAACTAAATTTTTTTTCCAAAGTGATAATATATTTTTATATCTAGAAGGTGCCACGCCATCTCTTCTTCATGACTATTCCCCTTGATATAACATTGCTATAAAAGAGGAAAGAAAGGAAGTAGACAAAAAAAAAAAAGTGAAAAAGGTACTAAAAAAACAGAAACAACCAAGTGTTGGGTGCCACTTCAAGAAAGTATTCAAATAAATCAATTTAAACAAATTTGTGCATTCATAATTAGATCTAAATTAGATTTTTGATCTCAATAGCATTATACAACATAGCCAAACAATATTTTACAACGAATTAATCAGGAATTGCGCCGTTAGTAATTTTTGAAGAAAACTCAATATGGGCATTTCAGTCATGACTTATGGGCAAATGAGTGTGAAATTGCTTGTTCGAATTTACTGAATGAGCATTGTAGTTCTCCACAATCACCTTCTCGATATAGGATCCTACTAATCAGTCTTTGATATTTGCTATTCTTTTTCGTTGTCGTTGATTTAGCAATGACCAGTGATTCTCGTGCGTCATGACCCTAGTATATCAACATTGAAACTTCTTCTAATTTTTAACAAATAAAATCATAAATTGATTAAGAATTACATAACCTTCACATAAAAATGTTCAATGAATGTGAGAGACTAATTTTACTATCTGAAAACCTAATACCACTTGCAGAAGTTACCCAAAACAAAAAGTGAAACAAAAAACGTATGTAGTATTCCTTTCTTTTTCTATGTTTATTATTCATTTTTTTTTATTTTTTTCTTTCCGTTTCTTCTTTATTTTTTTCCATTCAGTGTCCATGTCTCCCCCCAACCACCAATTCTTTTTCTCATCACGTTGAATCTGTTCTCTACTCCAAAATAAATTTTACAAACTTACTTGTATTCCTCAATAACTCCTCATACAATTTAAATATTTACACTCTTTATGGATAATAATAGAGTAGAAGAAACAACTAACATTTAGTATTTGGTAACATCCTCCCGCTATCACGCGACTTCACAGATATCTTGAGAGGTGATCATGAGTGCTTCTTATTAATTAAGTTCCTTGGAAAAATGAGATTCAGTCCACACAAGTAGTGTTTTTTTTTCTTGATATAAAAGTTTGTAAAGTTCATTAATTATGATAATCAAAATTTTGCTCACTGTAAAAATTATTTAGGAAGTGATATACATCTTCAAAAAGCTATACTGGTGAATGAATTCGTTACCTGAGGCTGTTAAGCTCCTTTTGCAATGATCAATCTGAAACTATTATCTCCGTGCAAAAAATTTGTTCGTTCAATTATATTGAGATCTTGTGTTCCCATGGCTAACATTTATACCCTTTTAATCGATATTGATCAATATTTACTGCTTTTCATTACCTTTCTTTATTATAATATTCTTTTCCGTTTCAATTTCTTATTAACGTTACAAATCCAGCGTGATGTTTTAAGAAGGTGACCATTGAACCTTTTAAGATAACACATAAATATGAGTATTCCTCCAATTAGTGTAGTTTAAAGATCATAATAAAGTAGGTAACGTATAAAGCTAAATGCATTATTGGGCTAATTTACTAAATTAAAAACAAAAGAAAAGGCAAAAAATTGACAAAAAAGATAAATAAGAATCCTAGTCTAAGAGATATGCCATATCACTTTTCTTTTTCCTAGCTTTATATATTATATATATATATGGTAGAAACTTACTCACACCGTATGTTTACACCAAACAATAGATACATAACATGTGTCTTGCATATGGACTTCATCATTCAACCATGATAAATTATATGCATTCTCATCTAATTAAATTAATTAACCATGGTGAGTTAATATATTTTGGTGTAAACATGCATGAAATTGGTAATAAAATTGCTTTGTGAAGTTTTGAAGATTTGGTTTTTCTATACTCTTTTATCTTCTTTTTTCTATTTCTTTTGGATGGAAAGGCTTGGGTCAAAGGAAAAGGAAAGAAAAAGATCTAGCCAAAATTGAATGTTATTCTTTTAGTACGAGGGATAAGGTATAATTAATTCTAGTCGTAAATTTGAGATGAATTTATCTTATGTTTGATTGAGATAAAATTACGGTATTAGTTATCATGAGATTATAGTCTTATTTTTATTCTTATAAAAAGATGAGATAACAATCTTGAGATAATTAATTCTGGAATAATTTATTTCCTAACCAAACGACTCCTAGGATGTAATGTGAAGTACCGACTCTACCACTAAACTATTTCTCAACCTTCTATATTCTTCTTTAGTTGAAACAAATGAAATAAAATTGCTAAAATTTCGACGGGGATTATGTGAATGAAGTAACTAGACCTTTCCGCAAATTGATGTTTGACAAAACTCTAATAAATGAAATCACTTTTGAATTCTGTCTTTTCTCGATTAGATAGTCTAGAATATTGTACATCTAAGGAACCTGCGGCTGCTAGATTTGCATCTCGAAGCAAGTCTTATCATCTAAAATATAATATATATTTTTTTGTTGCTAAAACGGAGATATTATTAAAACTAAAATATAGTATGAGAACATTGACTTTCAATATACTGCAAATTTGGAAGTGCTTGAATTTTTGAACATGATGAAATTGGTCGGGTTGGGTGTTCCTTTCGATACTTCAATATTTATTTTTATCAATTACGCATATCGAATATCATACTAAAATAGTTTGATACAGTTCGATATTTCTTATTTGATTCAATATGATTTCGGTTTATCAATTTGCATAGAAAATTTGCTTGAAATTTCCATAAAAAATGCAGCAGCAAGTGCAACCAAGAAGCGGCAACAACAGATTATTGTCCGTTTTCATACACCAACCAAATCAAATTTCATATAGTAAAATGAAAGCAAGGTAACAATAAAACACCATCTGGTAAACCAAAGTGTTATACAAACTCACAACATAGAAATACAACAAAAATCACTCCAAGTAGCGCTATTTACCTTGCGAAATTCTGAAATTTTACTCATTGTTTAGGTGTTCGAAGTAGAAGTCATGCTATGTGTTTTGAATCTAGATTATTACGTTACATTATGTCCTTTTTGTCATATATTGCTATTACTACCTAGAGTTTAAATGCTTTCTTGGCTTCGGCCTTATTTTATTTTGTTATTATTTTTACTTGTTGTCATTATTTTTTTTTATCCGTTCTCCAACCGAGGGTCTATCAGAAACAGTCTCTCTGCCCTTCCAGGGTAGAGGTAAGGTTACGTACATCTTACCCTCCCTAGACCTCACTTGTGAGAAATTAATGGATATGTTGTTACCATTATGGGACAATCACATATCATTCTTGCTAATTATTAGATGCAGTAAATAAACATCTTTTAGTAGCTATAGATCAAAATTCTTAATTAATGATAGGCCAAAGCCGTTTTCCATTTATAAAGATCAAGAGACATAATTTCTACTAAAGGGATTTAAAAAAGAAAAAATTAAATTCCCTTGACTATTGAACTATGCTTTTAGGTTGTATCAAAGGAATTCAAAATAAAACATATAACACTAATTATGCATTATAATTTTCCGCCGAAGTGGGCTCATGCACCCCTTTTGCCCCCGGATGCATTAAACATAATATGACATTGAATTGAGGTAGTAGCAACACAAATAAACCAAATTTCCTCAAGTTTAATTTTAGTAGTAGACGCTGAAATGGAAATATCGATATATTCTAATAAGCTAAAAAGAAAGAAAAACTGAAATTTGGGTTAGGTTTGTGGTTGGACTCAAAGTTAAATTAAGCTACTTATTAGGCATAATAAAAGAGGTTCAGTAAGAGCGAATGCTGAACTGAAGAACCGAAATATTGATATCCCAAATCCCAATATCGAAGACCATACCGGAAATCAATACTTAGCTATTATGCCCGCCCCTAGAAATTGGAATACTTGGTGGCCAAACGGGCTATAATTCACTAATGTATTTAACATATTTGTATCTTCATAAGGTGGTGATGTAGTCATATAAATTTTAAATCCATAAAAGAATTTGGATTATATTTTAAATTCAAGATACATTGGTCCAAATAAATATATGGGCTAATATAATTGAATTAATTATATAAGTCCAATATATATGGATTAAATAAATAAGTTTTAATCTATTGGGCTAGCCCATTTAATTGGGCTAAAGTGATGAGCCCACTTAATTAAGCCCAAGATGTCATCTTCCTAGAGGCCCAGTTTGGTGCCACATGTCAAATGACGTGGCGCGCCAAGTCAAACGAAAGAGCCAATAGGACCATGCCACATGTCAAAATGACAAGGCGTGTCCAGTCACGTTAAAAGGCCAATGAAATCGCGCCACGTGTGCAAGTGATATGTTCTGGTCAATCAAATGCAGCCATGTCACACTTCAATTTGATTGGTCGGAAAGAGTTTGTTCTTATCATAACTCTTCCCTTCCACAGCTATAAATAGGGGTCTTCATAACTCAGAAAAGACACCAGAAATTATAACAAGAAGCAAGAAATAGCTCGTGGATCAAACGCTGCAAATTCTTCCGCAAGTTTCAAGCTTCAAGTTCAAGTTCAAGAAATCAAGTGCAAGTTCAAGAACGAAGAACAAATCAAGGTCAAGTTCAAATAATCAAGCTCAAGCTCAAGAACAAGAACATCGTTCGAGGCAACGAATACATATTCAAGATCAAGCCCAAAAGCCCTTGAATTTATTTACTATTGAAAAGTAGAATCAGAGGATTCATAGAGATTGTAACACTCAAATATTCGAAATAAAATACTACGATTGTTGCGATATTTTCGGTCTTGATTTTATTTTCTCGACGCAATTTATTGTCTACAAATTCTGGCACGCCATCTCTACCTCTCATCTCAACTTTTCACTCACCAAAGTTCAAGAACATTGAAATGGCTTCAAAGAAAATCAACTCCAGATCAACATCCACCAAGACTGCTAACTCCAGGTTCTATGCTGATGTGGAAAGCATCCTCGATGTCACCTTTGGAAGCTTCGGACCTGTTACGAGGAGCAAAGAAAGCTCTTTAGGACAACAAGCACCCCAAGAGCCGTCCGCATCAACCCCTGTTTTCGGATCTTCATACTCAAAAGGAGCAAGATCTTCCACAAATGCATCTGAAGAAAGAAGCGATGTTGCTGAAAAGATCAAGAAAACTCTTGCTCTGCTTGACCTCTCCGGCTCCAAGCACTCTGCTGTGAAGGAAGATGATGATGCTTCAAGCGATGGATCCTCCCCACTTACACCAAATAGCGCGAGCCAGTCAAGGATCAGTTTGTGTGAAAATCCATGCTACTCTCCGTCATCCACGACAATCATGCAAGCCATGGTGACAAACACTTCATCTATGAAGGAGCAGTTGGCAAACTTGATGGATGCAATCGCTGGCTTGACCAAATGCATGCAAAATCAAGATGCTAGAATTGACAAGCTAACAGACAGGGTGGGAATCTTGATGGAAAAAGAATCTACCCATGCAGCCGGCAAGCTCCTAGAAGTTCTAGAGAGTGACTCTCCCCCAAGACAAACAGCATCCACTAAGGCTATCCCTGTCTCATCTGAAGGGATGATTCCAATCGATCAACTGAAGGAGTTCATCGAAGGAACCATTAAGAACAAATATGAAGTTGCTGCCAAATCCTCCCTTACATATGCAAAGCCGTACACTACAAGGGTCGATATGTTGAAGATGCCTGCTGGCTATCAACCTCCGAAGTTTCAATAGTTTGATGGTAAAGGTAACCCAAAGCAGCATATTGCGCACTTCGTGAAGACGTGCAACAATGCTGGGACTTATGGAGATTACCTCATCAAGCAGTTTGTCCGCTCTCTAAAAGGAAATGCTTTTAACTGGTACACGGACCTCGAGGCTGGATCTATCGACAACTGGGATCAACTAGAGCAAGAGTTCCTCAATCGCTTTTATAGCACAAGACGCACAGTGAGTATGATAAAGCTTACAAATACTCGTCAACGAAAGGGGAAACCAGTTATCGACTTTATCAATCGTTGGAGGAATGTAAGCCTCAACTGCAAAGACAAGCTTAGTGAAGCTTTAGGCATAGAGATGTGCATCCAAGGCATGCATTGGGGATTGCGCTACATCTTGCAAGGTATCAAGCCTAGCACATTTGAAGAACTTGCAACTCGTGCCCATGACATGGAATTGATCATGGTGTCCGCTGGAAATGAAAGGCTACCCATCTATGAACCTTGCAAAGTGAATGACAAGCAAGAAGTCAAGAAGTGGGGCAAGTTCATACCCAAGTCTGAAAGCAAAGAAGCTATGAATGTCAATACGTCACCTATGAAGTTCACGACGAAGGTGAGCAAGAAGCAGAGTATGAAATCCACTTCTTTTCAAGACAAGCCAAGTGGAAAGTTGACTCTAAAAGAAATGCAGGAAAAAGAGTACCCATTCCTGGATTCTGATGTGCCAGCCATTTTCGAAGAACTCCTTGAGTTAAATCTCATCGAGCTTCCGGAGATGAAATGACCAAATGAAGCTGGGAAAACAAATGACCCAAACTACTGCAAATATCACCGACTTGTAAGCCACCCTCTGGAGAAGTGCTTTGTTTTCAAGGATAAAGTCATGGATTTGGCTCACGAAAAGAAGATCGTGCTTGAAGATGAGAAAGCAAGTGCAAACCAAGTCTCTATCACCTTTGGCTCATTTAGTCCGGATGACTTATGTGATTTTAAAGAAAGTAAAAATGAAGAATTAGTGCAGAGCGACAAAGCTGAAGTCAACCAACCTGATGATGATGAAGGTTGGACATTGGTGACTCGTCGTAGGCACCACAAAAGGAGCCCACAAAAGGAGCTCACAAAAAGAATCAGTGGAACAACCAACAAGGAAGATGATGGTAAAAAGAGCAATAAAAAAGAATCCAGTTAGGTATTTGAAGAAAGCAAAAGTGGAGATGCACCACCCTCAAGAGCCACGAAATCGAGTGACCTTAGAGGAATTTTTACCAAGTTGGTTCCGCACGAAGATTTCCCATGAGGGCATTGATGCCTCTTGTTGCCATGTTGACAAAGGGGAAGAAAAAAGTGATGACCTACCGTTGGCACCATCTTCGGAAAAGCCCATCGAGTCCACTCCTCAAGAAGTTAATGATTGTGAGGAAAAGGTCACGTTCACAAATGACGATCTTTTGCTAGGTGACACTCCTCATAACCGCCCATTGTACCTGGTTGGCTATATGCGCGATGAAAGGGTAAAATAGATTTTGGTTGATGGAGGATCCTCAGTGAACATTTTGCCAATCCACACTGTGAAAGAACTTGGTATTCCCATGAATGAACTCTCAGAAAGTCGTGTGATGATCCAAGAATTCAACCAAGGGGGGCAAACAGCCATAGGCGTGATCAAGCTAGGAATCACTATTGAAGATATGCAATCAAGTGCATGGCTGCATGTGATCGACGCGAAAACTTCATACAATGTTTTGCTTGGGAGGCCTTGGATACATGAGAATAAAGTAGTTCCATCTACCTACCATCAATGTTTAAAATACTATGAGGGTAAAGTCGAGAAGACGGTATTTGATGATGATGAGCCATTCACTGAGGTTGAGTCACACTTTGCCGATGCAAAGTTCTACTTGAAGAACCGCATTGTGAAGGAGCTGAAAGTTGATGATGGTACGAAAAGCAAGAATGATGAACCCATAACTAAAAGAGCTGATGTGACTATTGGTAAAGCCAAAACTGTTACTGAGGAGGTACCCGCCAACGTGAGTAAATCTCATAAAGGGGGTATTGCATCTTATGAAAAGAAAGTAAGTCCCACACTCCAATATGTCCCTAAAAGGAAGAAAGACGAGGGCAGAACACATAATCTCCAAACCAAGACGCTAAGGGAGTTAACTCTTCCGGTAAAACGAATTGAGGCAGTAAAGTTGTCCTCAAAGCCGCTTGTAGGGTTTGTAGCCCAAAATCGTTCGCAGAATGTGGCACTCCCTACAAAGCGAACAGATGAAGGTTTCGATCCTAACACTTACAAGCTATTTGCAAAAGCTGGATACAATCCCAATGAGCCGTCAAAGTTAGGGAAGCTCTCATCAAAAGCTGCAACGAGGCAACCACGTGAAGGTATGGGATACAAGCAACCGTCACCAGTATGCATCTCAATAAGAAGGGCGAGTAGCAATTATATCAGTGTAGAAGACGAATCTGCCGCTTCTAACAGGCCTTCTATCTTTGATCGGCTTGGAAAATCAACTGTGAGAACTTCTATATTTGAGAGATTGGGTCCATTAAAGAAGGGGAATAAGTTCCAGAGAAATCATCGAAATACAAGAACACCCGCTTCACCCAAAATTCAGGAGATCTCTAAGGATTTCCAAATTTGGTTCCTTCCAAAATGAGGCGACAAACAAAACCGGTGGTTTAATGTGAAGAAGTACTGAAGGTAAAACCATACACTATAGTCTACACTAAGGAACGTGACGAAGAAGAAGAAAGTGTAGGTTCTTCGTATCATGTCACTGTACAAGGCGAGAATGGTGTTTCGTCTTCGATGGGAGATAATGCGGAATTGGAGGATGTTTCGCAGTGTTTTACATATCCTTCAATGATGGGGACCCTCAAGAAGATGAAGATGCGAAAGATGCTCCACCTGAACTTGAAGAAGGAGTGAAGACGACAGTTGATGCCTTAAAAGAAGTTAACCTTGGCACCGATGAGGAACCAAGACCCACCTACCTAAGTGCTTTACTAGAAGCTGATAAAGAGAGCATTTATATTGAGTTACTCAAAGAATTCAGAGATGTCTTTGCTTGGAGTTACAAAGAGATTCCTAGCTTGGACTCGAAAGTAGCAGTCCATCACCTTGCAGTCAAAAATGGTGCTCACCCTGTTAAACAAGCTCAAAGGCATTTTAGGCCGAACTTGGTTCCCCTGATTGAAACTGAAGTTAACAAACTCATTGAAGTTGGCTTTATTCGTGAAGTTAAGTATCCAACATGGGTTTCAAGTATTGTCCCTATAAGGAAGAAAAATGGCCAGATTCGAGTGTGCGTTGACTTTAGGGATCTTAATAATGCATGTACCAAAGATGAATTCCCGCTTCCTATTCCGGAGCTGATGATCGATGCTACTACTAGTTATGAGGCAATGTCTTTCATGGACGGTTCGTCGGGCTATAACCAAATTTGCATGGCACCAAAAGATGAAGAGCTTACTGCTTTTCGCACCCCAAAGGGTATTTATTGCTACAAGGTAATGCCTTTTGGCTTGAAGAATGCTGGTGCTACTTACCAAAGGGCTATGCAGAATATTTTCGATGATCTTCTCCATGAGAATGTCAAATTCTATGTTGTCGACTTGGTGGTGAAATCAAGAGAGAAGGGCAACCACATAAAAGATTTGAGGATGGTATTTGAATTTCTCCAGAGATACCAACTTAGGATGAATCCATTGAAATGTGCCTTTGGAGTTACTTCTGGAAAGTTCCTTGGTTTCATTGTTCGATATCGAGGGATCGAAATTGATCAAGCAAAAGTGGATGCCATTTTGAAAATGCCCGAGCCTCGAGATATCCCTGAATTGAAAAGTCTGCAAGGAAAGCTAGCATACCTTATAAGATTCATATCAAACCTGGCTGGGAGGTGCCAACCGTTCAGTCGCCTCATGAAGAAAGGCATTCCTTTCAAGTGAGACCAAGCTTGTAGCAATGCCTTCGAAAGTATCAAAACCTACTTGATGAAGCCTCCAGTTTTAGCAGTTCCTATACCTAGAAAGCCGTTAATACTATACATTACAGCACAGGAAAGGTCTGTTGGAGCACTGTTGACCCAAGAAAATAGTGAGGGGAAAGAAAACTCTCTTTACTACTTGAGCAGGATGATGACACCTAACGAGTTAAATTATTCGCCAATTGAAAGTTGTGTTTGGCGCTAGTCTTCTCAATTCAAAAGTTGAAGCACTACTTTCAAGCTCATGTTGTCCGTCTTGTTTCTAAAGCAAACCCCGTCAAATTCGTGATATCAAAACCTGTTCTTAGTGATCGACTAGTGAGATGGTACCTCCAATTTCAACAATTCGAGATTTTGTACATCCCTCAAAAGGCTGTAAAAGGACAAGCATTGGTAGACTTCTTGGTAGATCATCCGATACCTGATGACTGAGAGCTAACTGATGAGGACGCAATGGTCGTTGAAGTTCAACCTTCATGGAAGATGTACTTTGATAGTGCTGCGCATCGTGGGGGAGCTAGGGCTGGCGTAGTATTTGTTATCTCCCAAGGTGAAGTCTTGCCCTACTCCTTCACTTTGACACAACTCTGTTCCAACAATATTGCTGAATATCAAGCATTAATACTTGGGCTTGAAATGACCGTTGATATGAAGCAATTGCAGTTGCAAGTCTTTGGTGACTCCCAATTAGTGGTCAATCAGTTTTTGGGTAGTTACGAGGTCAAGAAGCATGAACTACGTCCATATCATGATTATGCTAAAAGGTTGATGGGATGGCTCGGTAATGTGACTATTTAGCATGTGCCAAGGAAAGAAAATAAGAAGGCTGATGCTTTAGCTGCTCTAGCTTCATCATTAACCCTGCCTGACCAAGCTCAAGTTACCGTCTGGCAAAAATGGATAGTACCGCCGCCAAATGAGGCTGAAGGTGAAGAAAACGAACTCAAGCATCTTGTTGCCGTTTCTGAAGTTGAGAAAGAAGAATGGCAACCCATTATCGACTACTTATGCTATGGGATACTTCCAGAAAATCTGAGGATAAGGACTGAAATCCGTCGTTGCGTACCTCGCTTCTGTTACTACAAGGATACTCTATACAGAAGGTCATTCGAGGGAGTGCTCTTGCGATGCCTAGGAGAAGAAGAAGCGCTTCAAGCTTTGCAAGAGGCACATTCTGGGGTATGTGGATCACACTAGTCGGGACCAAAGCTCCACTTCCATATAAAAAGGATGGGATATTATTGGCCAACGATGGTAAAAGATTGCTTGGACTACGCCAGAAGATGCAAGGCTTGTCAATTCCATGCAAATTTTATTCATCAACCTCTTGAAGTGTTACACCCGACTGTTGCATCCTGGCCATTTGATGCTTGGGGATTGGATGTTGTTGGACCACTGCCAAATTCCTCTGGTGGCCACCTATACATCTTGGCTGCAACTGACTACTTCTCAAAAGGGGCTGAAGCTGTTGCTTTTAAAGAGGTAAAAAAGGAAAATGTTGCAAGTTTCATCCGAGTAAACATTATTTATCGCTTTGGCATTCCTCATTACATAATAATGGATAATGGAAAGCCATTCGATATTAGGGTGATGAACATGATTTGTGAAATGCAGAAGTGCAGAAGTATAATAATTTCCTATGAATATGATACCTATATGAAATGCTGAAGTGCAGAAGTATAATAATTCCCTATGAACATGATATCTATATGAAATGCAGAAGTGCAGAAGTATAATAATTCCCTATGAACATGATATCTATATGAAATGCAGAAGTGCAGAAGTATAATGATTCCCTATGAACATGATATCTATATGAAATGCAGAAGTGCAGAAATATAATGATTCCTTATGAACATGATATCTACCCCTTTGTCGGCATGATTCCCTCCCTTTTTACTAGCCATCCCCAATAGTTATTACAAGTTATTACAGCCCGGAATGAAATAAGAAAAGCAAAATTAAAAGTACAACCAAGGGGAGTCTAATTCAGACTCCATGTCTGAACTATGAGATGAACCAACTCTAAAGATCATGATCCAAAGCCTTTCTCTCATCTTTGGATGTGTCAGAGTTCCCTAAGAGCCTCATATGGACTCCGGGCAGTGCTCACACCCAAATATTACTAGATTAAGAACATAGTGCAGTGTGGAAGGGCCAGCTCTCAAGTGTCCAAGTTTAGAGGGAACTCAATGTCCCAAAGCAAGGCTCATAAGAGGGGGGTAGAACCTAGAAGCTAGGAGAGCGTGCAAGTGCAGAAGTGAAATTCTGAAAGGGGAAAGGGGGGAAAAGGGAACAACTTAAAAATTAGTGCATATAGGGGTATAGAGGAGTAGGGAATTTGCAAGAACACAAGAGAAGCAGGCTGATGGGCATACTCAGCAATGGGATATGCTGGCACACCTCCAGCCTGTTAGAGGTTAGGACCTCACTGGTTCAGAACTTAAGTCATAGGAAACAACTTATGTTGCCATGCCCTAAGTCACCACTTACAAACACATAGGGGTAATGGGGTAGAGAGCAAAGATTCACAGTAGAAACAGACAGTAGAACATAGACATATTAAGTTAAATATTGAACTCTACATAAGAAGTAAGGTAGCCATGGATATAAAAACTTTAAATAAACACATTGGGGTGATGCTAAAACTAAAATTAGGACACACCAGTTTCAGAGAAACAAACAAAGAGAAAGCAATAGTCTTGTAAAGCCAAAATGCAAACGAGAAATCAGAATGCTATGAATTTAGAAGAGAATTGTGAAGTGTAGAAGTATTGAATTGAAGGTGTCCTAAAGTGCGGAAGGGTCGTGCCCTTTTATAGTGCAGAAAGCAAGTAGAAATAGGTAAGAAAAATAGTTTGGAAATCAATTACACAAGGTCTCCCTTTAATTAAGGGATTCTGATTTCAAACAGGCAAAATAATTAAGGAAAGGGGTCAATCAAACACTTTTCCAGAGCAGTATAAGAGGGGTAAATACATAGAGGTTTATTTAAGGACAAAGTCTTGATAGTACACGGTTTGTGCAAATAAGGAGAGAAAATCAGTTAACAGCTAGTAAATCAGAAATTGAGGATTTCGTATGAATGAACCAGGTCAGAAAGATGGGAAGGATTTTGACTTAAGGAAAATCAATACCAATCAATTAAACTTATTAAAAGGAATTCTGAATCAATCACAAGTTGAAAACCCATTTTGAAGAAAGATTCCTCATATATAAAAGCACAAAGACACGTTAAACATGAAGAAATTTGTCATGCTATTCAATAGAAGAGTCTAGTGTAGGAGAATCAGAATTGTGTGCAAACAAAAGAAGTTCACACTTAGTTCATAGACCCAGAAATAAGTCTGAAAGAGTCAAGGGTCCTCAAACAGAACCCTAGTTTGATCATATGACCAAACTCGGAGGAAACCTCCAAATTCTAGGGTTTCCGTCTCGAGTCAAATATAGAGATGAAGAGGCAACAAGCTCAGAGATTTCCTTTCAGAATCTCATGAGAAGACAAGCAAATATAAATAATATTCGAAGCAGATAGAGCGTAGGAGCATAATGAGAGAATAGTCACGACAACAAAAGAAACGTATTTAAGAAAACCTTTTAGAAAAGACTTAAACATAGTTTAGTAGAAGGCAAACAAAACTTAAGAACTCAGTAGGAAATACATACAGTAGAAGAACACAAAAATACTGGAAAAGCATAGCAAAAGATCATATAGGAAAATACAACAAGATAAACATGCGAGCATGGTACAAAACACAGTAGAAACACAAAGCACAGAAGAACATGCATGATAAAGGAAAACATAAGAATATAGTAGAAGAACACGCGTGGTAGAAAAGAAAACATAAGAACATAGTATAGACAAATACACACAAAGAAAAGAAGAAGAAAAGTCAGAGAAACATTTTAAGCTTTTTAGAAAAACCCTAAATCGGAAAGAAGTAATTTTTGAAAGAAAAATTAGGGAAAACGTTTAAAAACTCAAGTAAAGCACAGATATAGAACAGATTTAAGAAAACGATCAGAGAAAACCTCGAATAACTAGGGTTTCAGAGGAACCCTAAAGCGAGAAAGGCTTGGAACATGTCCAATCTAAGTCGGATAAGTCAAAAATAGGCTCATAATGCTTGGATATGCCGGAGCAAGGCCAGAGAGGCCATAGAACCTTGAATCGGAGAGGATCTGAACGGACACCATTGAGGTCAGACCTCGAAACTTCGAACACCAAATGTTTAAGAGTAGAGAGGGATGAGTTTAAGCCATCCATGGCCTGAGAGGCCATGGATTCTGGTGAGCTGAAGGTAGAAGACAGTAGGAGATGATTAAGGTTTCAAGAACTTTCGAGAGAGTTTGATAGAGGGGGGGGGGGGATTCAGAGGCGACTGATAGAATGAAATGAGTTAGGGTTAGGGGTGTGGACGGATTAAAAAAGGAAAGGGGAAATTGTGGCCGTTGATCAAATTGATCAACGGCCTGGATTAAAAGGGGTTTGGGTCGGGTAGTTTTAAATGGGTTAAGGGTTGGGTAAAATGGAATTGGGCTGGTCCGAAATTGGGTTTGAAATTGGATCAATTAGGGGAACCAATTTTGGCTATAATTAAAACAAAATGGGCCAGATTTTAAATAGCGACTTTGCCTTTTTTTTTATAAAAATAGTAAAATGACTTCTGAAAATAAATTAAAGGTATTGAGTCAATTAATGATATATAAATAATAATTTAAAAATATTAGAACCAATTTCACAATTATAAAATGCTATTAATCTTAAAATAGGCTAAAATTGCAATTAAATGCAATTTAGTTTTTAAAATACCAAATAAATTTGTAAAAAATGTATACAAATTACCCTAGCTATATAAATATTAGAATAAAGTAAGTTATTCACCAAAATGATAATTTTGAGAATAATTATTGGTTTTTGTACTGCTAAAATGGGCAATAAATCAGTTTAAAAATCTTTTAGAAATTAGAAAAATTATTGAAACACTTGGACATACTTATATATGCATATATATGCTATTTTGAAAGTATTTGCATGTAAAAATACATAGGGAATTTTGAAAGTATTTGCATGTAAAAATACATAGGAAAAAATTGGATATCAACACCTGTTAGGTTTCATACTACCCAAATTCGTCTTTGAATAAAGAGGAAATGTACACCATTAATCAAATTCTATAAACATGTCATTAACAATTTCATTTCATTTCCATTATCAACTTCGTTTATAATTTTGAAGATATTACAAGTTTTATACATCATTGCGAAACATCAATATTTTTACTTTAATTCCAATATCCGACACTACCCACAACTTGTCTACGGAGCCTCTAACTATAACTGAAGAATAATATGGAAATCCCGGCAACAAGGCTCCGGCTATACCTCAAATACAAAGGACATGATATACAGATGAAACAGGACCCCGAAACGAGGTGGGGCTCACCAAGTCAGCTGAAAGGATGATGCGGCACTAGCTGCGACCAACACTGCCTGCTATAGAAACACCTACATCCATTTAAAAACGTAGCTCCCCCGACAAAAGGGACGTTAGTGCCATTGAATAGAACTAGTATGTATAACTAAGCACCATCTAGTTAGAAAGAACTTTCACACCAAACATAAGGAAATCATAAGTATAACTCAAAAGCTTCAAACGATCACAACATTATCAAGGTAAAATAATAATACAATTTTCACATTTTTTTCCATAGCCTTTAGTTTGGGGTATTTAATTTTGTTCATCATTGTTCACAATACCACCGCTAGCTTGAGCGGAGTCCGATCTCGACCCGATCGGCTAGGTTGCCTCACTTGAGACATACACTTCAATCATAATCTCATTTTCCCTTTTTATCCGGGACTCAATATCAAAACAATACCACCATGTGTGCGCATGGCATCCGATCTCGGCCCGATCAGCTAGACCGCCTTACCAAGGCGTTTCCCTTTTCCATCAATCATCTCAATTCTTTGTTTCATATATGTCATTTCATAGGCACTTGGGGCCATAACTACCACGTCATATATTTGGCACTAGGCCACATTTCACATCATTCCAAATTTCAATGTTAGATTTGTAATTTAGGATAATATGTGCACACAAGAGCAAATAAAATTTTAAGCATAGAAGAGACTTCACATAGAGGACACAACATATGCAGCTTCAATCTCAATTTAAGGTCTAAGCATTTCAGTACATGATTCGTATTCCTTGCACCCTTTCAAGTTATCAAGAATAGCATGTTTATCAAATTGAGACACATCTTTCACGCATATAAGGTCGCAACCCCAAATTCATGTGAAACAACAATCAACACAACAATTCAACTTTGATCTTACTGTATTCACACAAACACAAATGGAGCTCAATTTCTAAAAGACAGGGTTTTAGCCATACATACCTTGTTTAAGCTTTCCTTAAGTTACTACGACGTTCCGGAAATTCTAGCAATCCCAATCTACTTGAGACATAACAAAATTGAACGCAAATTAGGAAGGTATTCATGGTTTCAGCTCATTTGAGCATTTTATCAAACACTAGTTGAGCATCTTGATTTCAAATCTCTTTTACAAGATTTCCTTCATTCCCCAACCCAATCTTTACTTATAAGTTCAACAATCTTTCCACAAACCTAATTTGTACATGCATGTAAACATAATACTATTACACCCAAGAATCATACCTCAATAACCCATCTCACAATCTCTACAACACCAACACAACCTAGGTTAGGCACCTATGGCTTCCAATCACCATCCCATGAGTTACAATACTTAATTCATACTCATATTTCCATAATAACTCCATATATGTAAGTCTAAGGATAAAATATTACCTCTTGTAGACCAAATCTTGAAAGACAACCTTTGGGATGTTCTTTAGATTTTGAAAAAATCCTATGAATCCAATCAAAACCATGTTTAACTAGTGATTGAGAAGTGAAATCACCATGAAAACACCCTTAAAAATGCACCTTAGGTGTGCAATTGGATGCCTTGGCCAGATTGGGGATGGAGAGGATGCCACAAAATCTTAAATTACTTAGCAAAATTTTCTGGGGCTTTACATTCTCCCTCACTTAGGATCATTCATCCTTGAATGATAATTGGAGTCAATCCGCAAATACTTAGTATAACTTATCTCCTTTCTCACACATCTTTAACTTCCAAATTTTGACTAACTCCCAAATTTTTCAGAAATTTCGGCAGAGTTTCCCTTGTAACTAGGCCTATCCACCTGTCAGAGAATCCCAGAAACGCATCCTATCAACATATACATAATCCAAAGATGCAACGTAATATAAAATGATGCCAACCGTGGCCCCATAAGCAATGCATTTCTAGAAAAGAAACTCTATTATCATCAACTAACCATGTGATACATAATTCATAGAAGGTAAGCTTTCAACATCTTCATAGGACACAAATACTTAATTACATAGCTATCCAAACAAGTGAGGGTACTTCTTCTTCATTTCTTCCTCGGCTTCCCAAGTGGCTTCCTCACTTTGCTGGCTTCGCCATAACACTTTCACGGAGGCAATTTCTTTGTTTCTCAACTTTCGGACTTGCCTATCAAGGATGACAACTGGAATTTCTTCGTATGATAATTCGTCATTAACCTAAATAGTCTCAACTGGCACAATAGTGGACGGATCTCCCACTACCTTTTTCAACATAGACACATGGAAGACTAGGTGCACCAATGACATCTCGGATGGAAACTCGAGCTTGTATGCCACCTGACCAATCCTCTGAATGATTTTGTATGGCCCTACATACCTCGAACTTAGTTTTCCTTTCTTTCCAAACCGCATGATACCCTTCATGGGAAAAACCTTCAAAAATACCCGATCATCTTCTTTGAACTCCAAGTCTCTGCGACGAACGTTCGAATACGACTTTTGGCGACTCTGAGCAGTTTTCGACCTCTCTTTAATAATCTTGACTTTCTCCATAGCCTGATGCACGAGGTTTGGATACTAGCATAGAAGTTGTTATTTTAAGCAAATTCTATGAGTGGCAAATTGTCATCCCAACTACCTTTGAAATCAAGAGTGCAAGCACGCAACATGTCCTCAAGCATCTGAATAGTCCGCTCTGCTTGCCCGTCGGTTTGAGGATGGAAAGTTGTGCTAAGATTTACCTGCGTACCCAAACCTTGGTGAAATTTCTTCCAAAAGTTGGCAGTGAACTGAGCCCCTCGATCTTAAATGATTGAGACTAGAGTGCCCTGCAATCTGACTATCTCTTTGATATACAGTTAAGCATATTGTTCCGCTGTGCCAGTAGATTTGACTGGCAAGAAGTGCGCTGATTTCGTGAGTCGATCCTCGATTACCCAGATTGAGTCGAACTTGCACGCAGTGCGCAGTAAATCCTACCACAAAATACATATTGATCATTTCCCATTTCCACATTGAAATTTGAATGCTTTGTAACAATCCTCCAGGTCTTTGATGTTCAACCTTCACTTGCTGACAGTTCGAACATTTTGCCACAAAGTCTGCCACATACCTTTTCATGTTATTCCACCGATAAACTTCTTTGAGATCATGATACATTTTTGTAGAACCTGGGTGTACGAAATACCTGGAAGTGTGAGCTTCTGCCAAAATCCTTTCTCGAAAACTATCAATATTTAGAACACATAGGCGCCCTTGGCACCATAGGGTACCATCATCAATGCCAAAAGAAAAAGTTGTGGTCTTGTGTTTATGAATTCCCTCCTTCAACTGTACCAACAATGGATCGTTGAATTGTTTCTCTTTCACTTCTACCACAAGCGATGATTCAGCCCTATTCTGCACAATTACTCCTCCTTTATTAGAGTCTGCAAGGCGAACTCCCAAGCTACCCAACTGGTGAACCTCCCTGTCCAGCGGCCTCTGATATACCTCCAAATGAGCCAAGCTCCCAATAACATTAGCCTTCCCTGGGTGATAGAGAATATCAATGTCATAGTCCTTGAGTAACTCTATCCATCTTCTTTGTCTCAAATTCAACTCCTTCTGTTTGAAAATATATTGAAGGCTCTTGTGGTCCGTAAATACATCCACATGCACCCCATACAAATAATGTTGCCAAATTTTTAGTGCAAACACCACCGCCGCAAGCTCTAAGTCATGGGTTGGATAGTTCTTTCTATGGTTCTTGAGTTGCCTGGAGGCATAAACTATCACCTTAATACATTACATCATTAGTGGAACATCTTTATCACATTTCTCTTACATGAGACCTCTCACGAATCGAGTTCTACATAATTTCCCTGATATGGTTACAATCTCCTGTGAATACTTGCAACTAACTCTTCCAAATTCTCAACAAAAGACATTACTGAATGAGTTTTTTTTCATAGGACCTTCTGTCTCAAATGAATAACACCTACTAATTTGCGCATATACCTTGATAACATCAACCTGCACGACATTGCATCAAATGTAAGGTAACATTGTGCTCCGACTTTTCTTAGCCAACCTCTTCTCCCCATATGTGCCTTATAGAATTTAAGAAACCGCACTACTTCCCCTGTGAATATTCTCACGATCCCTCTTTATGGTTAAGCACCACCCAAAACACATATCAACACCCTTTATATGTATACAATTTAGGAAGAGTCACTAGCCTGAGAAGGGCATTCTCTGAAACTTGAGATCCTCCTCAATATTCAACAACGACTTTTGGTTTTACTCTTAAGTGTAAGACTTAGTCCACCTGATTCTATCCTCGATGAGTAACTCGCCTCATTCCCCATATTGTAGCTACCAATAGAGTTCCCTGATATTGCGGTTTAAGAGTTACCATATTAAACCTGTATGGTCCATAACAAGTGTTCATCCTCTTTCAATCTATTTTGAACCTTTTATTTGCCCTTTGGGTAGATTGTGTTGTCTTTCCCTTTTTTTTGCCCTTTGCCCTGGACAATATGCTGGTACCATCTTTTCTTTCTAACTGGAACATTCATTCCCATTCTGTTTTGCTCATAGTGCATAATTGATAGCCTTATTATGCCACGCACTTGTCTACCTCCCGTGAACTTGTAATATCATTGTGGCTGGTTTAGTGAGTTTATCATACCACAAATTCACCTCCAGTAGTCTCACTTTCCATTGTATGTAGACATGAACTGTCTCTACATCCTTTAGTTGATATTCGGTGTCACCCAAGTCGGTTCCATTATGGTTAGTCCTTTATAACTTTTATTAACACTTATACTCTAAGCGAGTCCACCATTCTGATACAAGATATTTTATGATAACCATAACCATCTCAATTTATAGGTTTTCTCCCCATTTCTTCTCGCCTCATTCTTCCTAGCTAGTGAATAGCCATGCATTCTTCCATATGTTACGTGTCCTTTTTCCTTAGTTATTTCCTTCCGCTCACCTCTTAACTCTTGTTAGGATATCCGTGAGAAAGTGTGTTCATCCGCATATCACTTAACACTTCTTTGCTTGTAAGATTTTTTTTAGGCTCTCCATCAAGCCCAAATACCCTCTTGGGTTATTATAGCATCACATTTATTTCTCCCACTCGTTCCGCCTTTCTTAACGTCTTGAAACTTTGGTTAAATCACAAATCTATGATTAACCCATTCTAAAAACTCGCAACCTTCCACATTTGACCTATAGTACTTCCTTAGGTACCATTGTTCCTGACCCTCTAACAAGTATAAAATCCCTTTACAAATATACTCTTAGTTTCTAGGATCGTTGACCCTATCATTCACATTGCCATATATGAAGAATTTACCTCCCTTAACCTTCAACCTTCTTGGGGGTACTAGCGGTCTATCATTAGCTTATCCTTTCAGATAATCACGTTATCCATTATCACTTTTCTAGACTTCGCATGTCTTCAACAAAATATTTAAACATCATAGCTGTATGGTTTTACTCTAGTTTCGTTGTATTTAAGTGGCCTTACTGTGGCCCTTCCTCCCCCACTTAAGGCAAATGTCCCGGATTTCAATACAAGTCTTGAATTTAGCAACTTCAGGGACATATGCTCATGTCTCTATACCTCGTATATATGTTCGACTATTAGGGAGATTTAAGTCACCATGGTATTAACCTCATAAGTTCTCTGCTCTTATTCAGCCACACGGGCTTGGGATTCCAATTCCTCATGTCAATATCCTTTAGGAGTGTAATATCACTTAGTACACTTCTGCATTTTTATAAAGTTCCTAGTACAAGGGTCTTCTCATCATGGGTTCAATTAACTCTCCTTTCATAACTTCTTGCCTCCTATGAGAGACTTGCACTCTCATCAATAATCTCCTGGTCATGTCTCCCATATATCGCGTGCTTATATAACCAATTTTCTTTCACACCTAGGATCATTTACATACTTTTCACACTACCCACATGTGCTATCTAAGCTTACATATCACTTATCAATTCAATGTCTCCTTGGAGGTGGTAATCATTTTTAACACTTTTCTCAAATAAAGTATGCTTCTGGTACTATGTACGTATCTCATATGTTCGTACCATACGTTCAACACGATACATGTTCCATCTCCTTAATATTCAGGCCTTTGCCCATTTGTCATGTCATATGACAACACTACTTGGAATAGACGAAAGATCATTTAAACTTACCTTGAACCTTAAAGCACGTGTTAGAAGACAATCTCATAGTCAAGCTCTATCGTACAATCTGGAGTGTTGAAGAAGGGTAACATTCCTAAATGTCCATGTAGCCTCCAACTTATAGATGTGGTCGACAACATACTGATAAGAAGGACTCTACTAGACACGGCTCCGATACATCCTAGGATACTTTAAAACCTTAGGCTCTGATACCAAGTTTGCCACGCCCTAAAATCCGAGGAGCGCGACCGGCGCTCAACCGAGTAAACCCAACTGAGCAAGTCTGTTAGGTTTTATACTATCCAAATTCATCTTTGAATAAAGAGGAAATGTACACCATTAATCAAATTCTATAAACATGTCATTAACAATTCCATTTCATTTCCATTATCAACTTCGTTCATAATTTTGAAGATATTACAAGTTTTATACATCATTGCAAAACATCAATATTTCTACTTTAATTCCAATACCTGACACTACCCACAACCTGTCTACGGAGCCTTTAAATACAACTGAAGAATAATATGAAAATGTCGGCAACAAGGCTCCGGCTATACCTCAAATACAAAGGACATGATATGCAGATGAAACAAGACCCCGAAACGAGGTGGGGCTTACTAAGTCAGCTGAAAGGATGATGCGGCACTAGCTGCGACCAACACTGCCTGCTATAGAAACACCTACATCCATTTAAAGATGTAGCGCCCCCGGCAAAAGGGACATTAGTGCCATCGAATAGCACTAGTATGTATAACTAAGAACCATCTAGTTAGAAAGAACTTTCACACCAAACATAAGGAAATCATAAGTATAACTCAAAAGCTTCAAACGATCACAACATTATCAAGGTAAAAGAATCATACAATTTTCACATTTTGTTTCCATAGCCTTTAATTTGGGGCATTTCATATTGTTCATCATTGTTCACAATACCACCACTACTTAAGTGGAGTCCGATCTCGACCCGATCGGCTAGGTTACCTTACTTGAGACATACACTTCAATCACAATCTCATTTTCCCTTTTTATCCGGTACTCAATATCAACACAATACCACCATGTGTGCGCATGGCGTCCGATTTCCGCCCGATCGGCTAGGCCGCCTTACCAAGGCGTTTCCCTTTTCCATCAATCATCTCAATTCAATCTTTGTTTCACATATGTCATTTCATAGGCACTTGAGGCCACAGCTACTACGTCATATATTTGGCACTAGGCCACATTTTACATCATTCCAAATTTCAATGTTAGATTTGTAATTTAGGATAATATGTGCACACAAAAGCAAATAAAATTTTAAGCATAGAAGAGACTTCACATAGAGGACACAACATATGCAGCTTCAATCTCAATTTAAGGTCTAAGCATTTCAGTACATGATTCGTATTCCTTGCACCCTTTCAAGTTATCAAGAATAGCATGTTTATCAAATTGAGACACATCTTTCACGCATATAAGGTCGCAACCCCAAATTCATGTGAAACAACAATCAACACAACAATTCAACTTTGATCTTACTGTATTCACACAAACACAAATGGAGCTCAATTTCTAAAAGACAGGGTTTTAGCCATACATACCTTGTTTAAGCTTTCCTTAAGTTACTACGACGTTCCGGAAATTCTAGCAATCCCAATCTACATGAGACATAACAAAATTGAACACAAATTAGGAAGGTATTCATGGTTTCAGCTCATTTGAGCATTTTATCAAACACTAGTTGAGTATCTTGATTTCAAATCTCTTTTACAAGATTTTCTTCATTCCCCAACCCAATATTTACTTATTTATGTTCAACAATCTTCCCACAAACCTAATTTGTACATGCATGTATACATAATACTATTACACCCAAGAATCATACCTCAGTTACCCATCTCACAATCTCTACAACACCAACACAACCTAGGTTAGGCACATATGGCTTTCAATCACCATCCCATAAGTTACAATACTTAATTCATACTCATATTTCCATAATAACTCCATATATGTAAGTTTAAGGGAAAAAGATTACCTCTTGTAGACCAAATCTTCAAAGACAACTTTTGGGATGTTCTTGAGATTTTGAAGAAATCTTATGAAATTCAATAAAAACCATGCTTTAACTAGTGATTGAGAAGTGAAATCACCACGAAAATACACTTAAAACTCATCTTAGATGTGCAATTGGATGCCTTGGCCGGATTGGGGATGGAGAGGATGCCCTAGTCTTGAAATATGACTTAAATCCTCTCATTTCCCGTCCTTAGGCGTATTTAGAGGTCTGCTACTAGCAAGACCGCGCTAAGGCCGAGCTCACGATGCAGAATACTTCTCAATATGCACGGCCGCGCTTCCACCGCGCACCTGGGCGCGCATATGACACATGCCCAGTAAAATGGTCGTAACATTCTGTATACACCTCCAAATGATGAACGGTTTGATGCGTCGGAAACTAATTCAAAGAGCTTTAATTTGATAGGTTGTGCATCTCACAAAACCTTATATAACTAGAGATATGATTGTCCAAAGTGAGATCTTGTGCGTACTCATTCACAACTTTAGTCCATTATGAAATTTTCTAACATGGCTTAGACTTAGGCCTCTCCTTAGACTCCAAATCACTTATAATATGACTTATATGCTTATTAACATGTCCAATTGATATCCATTATATCCTGAATCCTCATTTTCACACAAAATAAAATAATTAGCCTACCTTGGCACCACGAAATCTTAAATTACCTAGCAAATTTTTTTTCTGGGGCTTTACAATCCACCCTCAAGTTCTCACCCAAAGGAAACTCGAAGATAGGGTAGTGCCACGCTGCATCACACTAACGGGTTTTAACAATGCAGTTGAGCGGACATCTGGATAAATCATTCTGCCCGTCCTAGCCGGTGACGTCACTTTAGAGACTATGTTCCACATCATATACCAGGATACGGCGTACAACGGCATCATAGGTCGACCTTGGATCCATGCCATGAAAGTTGTCCCCTCCATATTATATCAAGTCATCAAATTTCCTACCCCTTGGGGAGTATTCAACATCCAAGAAGAACAATGCACCGCCCGGGAATGCTACCGCATCCCCCAAGACTGCACGCACACCCAACAGTTAAAAGGTAAAGGCAGAGAAGCATAACAATCAACAAGGTTGAGGTCGAGCGAGGACGAGAAAGATGTGATCAAAGATCCTGAAGCCGTAGAAGCTACAAGATCTACTGTAGAAGACCTCAACCCCGTCCGACTCGATGATAATGACCACAACAAAAAAAGTCTACATCAGTCACAAACTCCAAGATCCAGGTAAGTTCCATCAATTTTTAGCTAACAACAGAGACTTGTTTGCCTTTTCCCATGCAGATATGCCAGGCATCCCAAAAGAGATAACAACTCACAAGTTGAACGTCGACCCATTTTACCCCACAGTAAGGCAAGTTAGACGAATATTTAACTCTACAATAAATGATGCGGTCCACGAGGAGGTTGAAAGCTTTTAGAAAATTGTTCTATCCGTCTATCAAAGTACCCTCAATGGGTCGCCAACGTGGTCATGGTGAAAAAGAAGAATGGGAAGTGAAGGATGTGCTTAGACTTCATAGATCTGAACAAAGCCTGCCCAAAAGATTCATTCCCACTACCCCACATTGACCAACTCATCGACGCAACAGCCGGGCACGAGCTGTTAAGCTTCTTGGATGCCTACTCGGGCTAGAACCAAATCCTCATGGAGGAGGAAGACCAAGAAAAGACCACTTTCATCACCCACCAAGGGATGTACTTCTACAAGGTTATGCCGTTCGAGTTGAAAAACACAGGGGCGACATATCAAAGGTTGGTAACAAGAATGTTCAAATACCAGCTCGGCAAAACAATGGAAGTCTATATCGATGACATGCTGGTTAAGTCGAAAAGGAAGAAGGATCACATCGACCACCTGAAAGAAGCCTTCGACATACTCAGATGGTACGGTATGAAACTAAACCCTAAAAAGTGTGCCTTCGGAGTAACCTAGGGAAAATTCATCGGTTTGTTGGTATCACAGCGAGGTATCGAAGTCAACCCCGACCAAATCAAAGCTATATAAGGGATTCCAGAAAACCTGACTAGTAAGAAGCAAGTACAAAAGCTGACCAGCCGTGTAACCGCCCTGTCGAGGTTAATCTCACGGTCCTCCAATAGATGCCATAAATTTTTTGGCGTACTCAAGAAAGACAATAGAATCCAATGGAACTCCGAGTGCATCGAAGCCTTGAAAGAACTAAAAGAATATTTGTCTTCTCCTCCACTACTCGCCAAGGTAGAACTTGGTGAGCGTCTCCTCATCTATCTGGTCGTATCTGACGTAGCAGTGAGTGCGGTCCTAGTCCGAGAAAACAAAGGTATGCAATCTCCAATTTATTATATTAGTAAAACTCTAGTTGATGCCGAGACAAGGTATCCACACCTCGAGAAGTTGGCCCTAGCTATGGTCGTAGCTTCACGAAAGCTTAGGCCCTACTTCCAGTGCCATCCCATCTCAGTAGTGGTGACCTTTCCCATGAGGAGTATTTTGCACAAGCCCGAGCTGTCAGGCCAACTAGCCAAATGGGCCATAGAATTGAGCGAGCACGATATAACCTATTAGCTGAGAACCGCGATAAAGTCACAAGTGCTCGCCGACTTCGTTGTTGATTTTAGCGCAAAAATAATGCCTGAAGTCGAAAAGGAAGCCTCCCATGCTTCCCCCGAATTCTTCGACCTGTGGGTGTTGTACACAGATGGCGCTTCCAACATATCAGGGTCAGGAATGGGACTCATGCTCGAGGTCCCAATAGGTGAAGTAATTCGCCAGTCTATACGATGCCTAGATATGACTAACTACGAAGTCGAGTACGAGGCCCTGATTGTAGGTTTAAATCTAGCACTCAAGTACAAAGCAAAGCGAGTCGTCCTATGGTGCAATTCTTAGCTCGTTGTCAATCAAGTCACAGGGACTTATCCAAATAAAGGAGCAAAGACTGCAAAAATACCAAGCCGAGATCTGCAAGCTATTACCCCAATTTGATGAATGCCAGCTCGACCAAATTCCTCAAGCACAAAATATTGAAGCAGACGGCCTTGCCAAATTAGCAGCGGCCACTAAAAGCATAACCAGAGAAGGGAACATGGTCACTCTCCTCCACTCGTCGATCAATCAAATCGAGGTACAAACTATAAACTTAACTTGGGACTTGTGCAATTGTATTGTCACATATTTGCAGGACGGAGTGCTCCTAGACGATAAAAAAGAAGCCAAAAAGCTTCAAATGTAGGCGGACAAGTACAACGTCATCAATAAGCTTAGGCCAAACTAGACGTGGCACATCCTTTAGGAAGTTCACGAAGGCCACTATGGAGCTCATAATGGCAATGGAGCTCTCGTCACATTCCTCATACGAGCAGGCTACTACTAGCCCACAATTAAAAAAGTGGTTGCCGACTTCGTAAAAAAATGCGAGCAATGCCAAAAATACACTCTAATGATCCATCAAGCGGGCGAGCACCTCCATTAAGTCACCTCGCCTTGGCCTTTCATCAAATGGAGAATGGACATCGTCGGACTCCTCCCAGCAGGACAAGGTAATGTACGATTTCTTTTAGTGTTAACTGACTATTTTTTCAAGTGGGTGTAAGAAGGTGCATTTGCCCAAATACAAGGGCAAGAAGTGATCACCTTCATATGGAGAAATATCGTGTGCCGTTTCGGCCTCCCTAATGAAATCAGTTGTGATAACGAGCCTTAATTCACTGGAAAAAAGATCATCGAGTTCTTTGAGAAATGGCATATCAAAAGAATACTCTCCACTCCATATCATCCTGCGAGCAATAGGCAAGCGGAGTCCTCCAACAAGTCAATATTGAATATCATGAAGAAGAAGCTCGAGAACGCCAAGGGACTATGGCTGGAGTTGCTGCCAGAAGTACTATGGTTACCGCACAATGCCGAAAACAAGCACAAGGGAAATGTCGTACTCACTGGTCTATGGGAATGATGTAGTAATACCGGTCAAGGTCGGAGAACCAAGCCTAAGGTACTCACAGGAGAGAGGGCCGAGGAACACCGAAAACAGGAGGCAAGACCTCGACGAGGCTGAAGAACGAAGAGACATGACTTACATAATAATGGTCGCTCAGAAATAACAGACAGAGCGATACTACAACAAAAAATCCAAAACCAGACCGCTCAAAGTCGGAGACTACGTGCTAAAAGCCAAAGCATATGCAAGTAGGGATCCACGAGAAGGAAAGATAGGGACTAAATTGGGATGGCCCATACAAAATTATAACAGCAGCAGGCAAAATGGTCGTTCCAACTAGAAACAATGGAGGGAAAGCTACTACTAAACAACTGGAACATCGCCCACCTCAAGTACTTCAACTTCTAAGGAAAGATGTTCTCTGAGTCGTACTCTTTTTCCCATCACCTAAGTTTTGTCCCAATTAGGTTTTCTCAGGGAGGTTTTCAACGAGGAGACAAAGAGGACATCTCAAAGTTTAAGGCTCGAGCATGTTAGATTACAAGTTGGCAAGTTCATTGTTCGACCCCTCGAATACTCCTCCGGGCTGAACAATGAAGGGACTAGATAGACTGGGACTGGAACCAGCCCGAAAAACATGTAATCTTCTCTGATATATGTATATATGAAAGCAAAGCATACAAACACATAATGTTCGCCTGTCTCCACCAAGTTTTAACTCTGCACCAATCAATGCGCTCACATTCGACCTTGTTCGAATTAACATAGTCAACATTCAACCTCGCTCAAATCGACTCACATTCGACCTTGTTCAAATCAAATAAGAGTCAACATTCGACCTCGCTCGAATCGACCCACACGACCTTGTTTGAATTAACTAAGAGTCAACATTTGACCTCGCTCAAATCGACTCACATTCCACGTTTTTCGAATTAACTAAGAGTCAACATTCGACCTCGCTCGAATCGACTCATGTTCGATCTTGTTCGAATTAACTAAGAGTCAACATTCGACCTTGCTCGAATCGACTCACGTTCGACCTTGTTCGAATTAACTAAGAGTCAACATTCGACCTCGCTCGAATCGACTCACATTCAACCTTGTTCAAATTAACTAAGAGTCAACATTCAACCTCGCTCAAATCGACTCACATTCAACCTCGTTTGAATTAACTAAGAGTCAACATTCGACCTCGCTCGAATCGACTCACATTTGACCTCGTTCAAATTACCTCACATTCGATCATGTTCGAATTAATTAAAGTAACATTCGACGTCGCTCGAATTAATTCACGTTCGACCCCGTTCGAACTAACTCACATTCGACCTTGTTCGAATTAATGAAGTAACATCCGACCTCACTCGAATTAATTTTCATTCTGCCTCGCTCGAATTCAACCCATGCTCAACCTAACCAGAGTTCAATTTACAAGTCGATTTCCCTCGAGTTCAGCACGAAGACATGGGACTTCACCCAGATTCAATCAAAGATGTACTCGACCATGTTCGAGATAGCACATACCAACAAAATTCTTCTAAAGAAACTATTTGAAGAAAAAACATTCAAAGAAAAATAAAGAACCCAATAACATACAGCAAAAGGTTGTGATCATTCTATTCCAAAAAATATCTTACAAATGGCCAGAAAGACACCCACAAAAAAGAAGAAAGCAAAAACTAAGTACAAAGTACTACACATCGTCCCCACCTGCATCGCTGCCGTCTCCACCATCGCCTTGGGGATATTCATCCTCGTACCAGGCATCCTGCTCAAGATCATCCAATTCTTCCTCTTTCTCGCCATCGCCAGCCCTCGGAGTAGCTAGATCATAACCATAAGCAATCCTAGCCGCACGCACCTTGGCACGAGCATCTTCAAAATCAGCCTCAGAAGCCTTCCTGACCGTCATCAAGCCCTTGAATATGCCTACTTGAGACTCAGCATGAATCCATTTCTCGTACAAATCCCACGGAACATCAAGATAAGAGGAAGCATGAGATGAAGACGGTCAAGCCGACATCTGTGCATTCCCGACCTCAAGAATGGTGATCTGCTCCTTTAGGTCTAAAATATCTTTCTCGAGAACACCAATCCATTCGTTAGACCTCGCCTCCCTGAGAGCGGTTGTCTTAGCATCATTTTCCCATTCATATCTAAGGACACAAATAGCATCCTCCAATTCCGCCAACGCCGCTACCCTAGCCTCTGAGGCCCTTTCCAACTCTGCCACTTTCTCAACCAACTCATCACTCAAGCCGTTAGCTCTGATCAAGATCAGCCCACAGAGACATCACATGATCTTGGAGGTCAACACACTCATCCATAACCGCCTTGTTCACTTCGATCTCGTCCTCCTTAATCTTGAGCGCCCCCTCAAGCTCGCTGCATTTGCCGATGACTCTTACGAGCTCATCGTCCTTCTTCCTCAACTCCTCCCTGAGAGACTGGAGGTTACCTCCGCCGGCGAGCCAAGTACGCATCTCATGGTACTTCTCACGATACCTTGCGATACTTTGAAACCATTTTCTTAAAAACAATCTTTTGCTTTTCCTCTCGACGGGTGCTCTCGATCTCAAAAATAAGAGTCTAAAGAGAAAAGGAGCCAAAAAGAGTTAGTAAGATCAAAAAGGATAAAGACGCAAGGCACAAGAACAAAAACAAAGATACCAACTCACCCGCCCATTCCAGATACACGTATCGACATATCGGCATCCTAAATGATTGTAGAATCCTGTTCTCAGCGTCAGAGCAAAGTCGGACCAAAAAGGGGACCACGCTCTCTGTGTTGGTCAACAGGTTGCAGTCCTAGGGGATGACTATCGAACAAGAAGATCCATCGGTTCTCACCTCAACCCGAGTAAACCCCTCATCGAACAACTTCTCCTTCTCGGGGCCGACGTCAGAACTGGATTCAGAATCATCTACGACCACACCTTTTTCTTTCTCCTTGGCAGAGGAAGGAATGTTGACCAGCTCAGACATCGACGGATCACTCCTCGGCTCGATTGTGGTAACCTCTGGTAAAGGAGAAATCTTCGCATCTGGAACCGAAATCTCAGCATTTGAAGCCACGTCGATCTCAAGTGCGGGCACGACTAGCTCGAACTTACCTCTCATTGACCCTTTGCCCCTTACTACCTCATCGCCAACCTCTACTCACCATCATTTCACCGGAACCTCTTCCTCATCGTTCGGTGACGACTCATCTACCAAATGCAATAAAGAAGAAGTCGGAGTCCCTATTGATAGGGCAGCCGCCCGACGGCCAGGTCTATATAGAGTTGGGGCCTTAGAAGAAATAGTAGTCTGTGCGGACTCGCCTACAATCACAGCGGTTAGAGACCTAGTTGTGATGAGAAGCTCATTTACTCACTGAAACATGCATTGGACAAGCAAAACAAATTTTATTCAACTGAGTATAAAGTTGGTGGATTTCCATTTCCGTTATGTGCTTGGTTCTATGAGCACTTCCCAGATATTTGGAAGAAGTATTTAAGAGAGGATGAGTACCTTGATACCCCTCAAGTTCCTAGGATGTTACGTTATGTATGTGTGGGAGAGCCTAAATATAACGAATTTTTTGAGGATTACTTTAGTAATCATGCTGTAAGTTAATTTTTTTTATTTTTGTCTTTGTGTTAATATGTTGACGTATTAGTTTTTTTCTTTCTCATAATATACTTTTTTGTATTAAACAGAGATATCGCACGTTTAGGGTATTGGATATAATTCCTATAGAAGAGGAATTGAATTCAATGCTTTTAATTGGATAATTACCATGCAGCCGGATTCGTTCAAAGGTACTTAATGTGGTTCCTTCAATTGGTGAATCACCACGTAGTCTGAGTCGATCAAAATAAGTGAATCGAACTCATGTTATTGGCGAATCACCACATAGTCAGAGTCGATCAAAAAAGTGAATCGAACTCCTATTATTGGCAAATCATCTCGTACCCTGAGTCGTTCTAACCATTCTATAACAGCATTTGACAATGAATTAGTCGACACAATATGTTCTGTAAGTTTTGAGATGATGTTTTTTGGTTGTGTTTTTGTAAAACTACAACATGTTTTTGAGCTAAAGATTTGTTCTGTTTGTAATGAACTTTAGCATTATAATAGCCGAAGTTGTGTTCTGTATTTGCTAAACTTCAGCATTCTTTTATATCTGAATTTTTATTCTGGTCTCTATACTAGAGGGTAACGATGGAGGTTCAAAGGCATGCCGAAAAAAGAAAGAAGCACAATCACGAAAGAAGTTGTCGATCAGCTTAAACGGGATGAGTGATCTGCTATTGTGGATGTGGTTTTTGAAAAAGTGAAGGTAAGCTAATTTATAGAGAAGTCCTTTTTTCTGCTAGTGTAATTCAGATTAATCATTGTTAGTATTTTTTTTCTAGGAATATTTCGATGAGAAGTTTGAAAAGTTGTTTAAGACTGTTGACAAATCAAATGGAATGGACGATGGCAATTTTGATTTGATGAACTATCGACAATATGATAGGATGAACGACTCTTTCAAACATCTATCGGATATCAATGCTGCTCATGATGCATCGCATAAAGTCGTAGATGAAAATGCTACATGTGAGGAAGCGGCTTCTGAAGGTGATCAACATGTTCAAGAACAAGTTGAAGAGGAACGTTCCAGTGTTGATAGACTGAGCAGAGATGGAAATTATGAACAGTTATCAACTGAGAATGTTGGAAGCAAGCAAGGTGCAGATGATCAAGTTGTTGATACTGAAGAACATGCTGCTCATGATGTATCGCATAAAGTCGTAGATGAAAATGTTACACGTGAGGAAGCGGCTCTTGAAGGCGATCAACATGTTCAACAACAAGTTGTAGAGGAACATTCCAGTATTGATAGACTGAGTAAAGATGGAAATGATGAAGAGTTATCAACTGAGAAAGGTGCAGATGATCAAGTTGTTGATACTGAAAAACATGCACCGAGTTGTGCTTTGGGCAGTGATATTGCAAAAGGCAATTTGTTTGGTGATGGAGATCATACACCTATTGGTACTTTCGAACTGACATCGAGTGATGTGTGTAGCACTATTGGGAAAGGGAATCGGTTTGCAGAAGCACTAGCTATTTGCAAGGAACTTGAAGGTCTAGATACACAGGAAATTTTCACTACAGGTATAAATTTTACATATATATATATATGTAGGTCACTGATTCATCCCCCTCTTTATGAATATGCAGTGGAAGATACAACTCAAAACTCTCTGATGATGCTGAATTGAATGAAGATAGAGTTGAGAAAAACCTTCCAGAGAATACTCCAATGCTCCTCGACATTGGTGAACAATTGAATGAAGTTGGAATTGCTGATATCGGCAAAGACATCCAGCCTGCCGAAACCACAGCGGAAGACAAATGTCAAGGTATTCTATAGATTATGAATTTATTACATTTGATCCAAGTATTTTTTTAAAGTTTGAAATTTTACATACTTTGTTTTCTTTTTTATGTTTTTGAATGATTATTCAGAAAGACTCAATGCAGCTCAAAAAGAATTTGGTGAGCTTATTCGGCTATATGAAAAAGGAGAGGTACATCTATTCACACCTGTTGGCTCACAAACAAGTGTGAAGTGTGTTTGTATTATTTTATAAAATTTAGTTAATATTATTTAGTTTTTTTGCATGAAGATATAGGCGTATCTGAAGGTAAAAGAAGTGGATCTATTGGAATGCAAACACCATCTGTGTCTCAACACTTAGACCAGGTAGTTATTTTCTGCAATTCGATTACAATGTATTTTTTTGCCGAATGTGTTTTTGTATCAGTTGTATTTATGTTTATATTTTTCTTGCTTTTGCAGATCTCATCTAATGTATCACAACTTCTTCCAAATCCTAAGAGAAGGACGATGTCCAGTTCTCCTAATGTTTTGTGTGACACCAGTGATATCCCCAAATTCAATTTATGTTCATTTTCGCCGGGTAGTACACAAGGGACTGGTTCAGAAGGTAATTATGCTATTGTTGTTGGTGGTGAAGAGAGACAAGAACACCGTGAACAGCAGGGAGCTGGTCAAGTATCTGCCACCATGGATGTGGATGTTTCCCCTACTGTTGAACAACAACATTTAGTTGTGACGGAACAGCAGGAAGAGCAAGCAAAAAGAAAACCTGATAAAAAAAAGGAAAAAGATTCGTGTGGAGAGTATTTGGTTGAGATCTCTTTACGTCATTCCTAAACAAAAGTGAAGGGGGCAAGATTGGAAAGTAAGAAAGACTACAAGAAGGTGTCCCTTCCATTATGTTAATCAAGACAGTGGATTGATGCAAAGTTTACATAGTGGTTGGAAATGGATGCCAGTGAATATAATTCCAATCCATTCAGATTAGCTGGAATTGATATTTCAAAATTATTCTTTACCGAGCTTGTGGATCCTACCTCTGATCTTTCAGATGAAGTAAGTTATTAAGTTTGTTTTTTGAATTGGTTTTCAACTGTATTTCCCAAAACTTCAGCTTATTTTTATAGTAAAGTTTTTGTACTGTAATTTGGCAAACTTCAGCATTATTCATAGTAAAACTACTGAAGTTTTTTAGCTTATTTGCTAAAACTTCAGCATAACCTTGCTGAAGTTTTTGACATGCATTCTCTAGTTTTTTTTCTAAACTTTTAAATCAAACATGTTGAAGTTTTTTAGATTATTTCCTAACATTACAAACTGAATATGCTTAAGTTTTTTGTCATGTTGTTTGTAGTTTTGTAATGCGTTTTTTTCTAAACTTCATATTTATGCATGCTAAAGTTTTTATTTCACATAATTTCATTTGTTGTTGTTCATTTGCAACATATTGAAGTGGGCATATATTTCTTGCGCAAAAAATATTGCTATCACCTTCCAAGTTATCCAAAATCAAGATGTGCAGTAACAGATTTAGTTTTTAATCAGTATATTACTAAGTTGGCTAGTGTTCATCTTTCATATGAACAGAAGGAGAAAATTAGAAAAAGGAAGGAAAAAAGAATGGAGGATAAAAAAAGAGTAAATCAAAGAGAAAGAGGACATCCAAAAAACAGGAATGTGAGGATTATGGAGAAGAAGAAGAAGAAGAAGAAGAAGAAGAAGAAGAAGAAGAAGAAGAAGAAGAAGAAGAAGAAGAAGAAGAAGAAGAAGAAGAAGAAGAAGAAGAAGGAAGAAGAAGAAGAAGAAGAAGAAGAAGAAGAAGAAGAAGAAGAAGAAGAAGAAGAAGATTCAACTGGTGAAAAGGTGTCCAACTACGTAAGAGGCATTGACCTTTCATGTGGTATCACATGGGCATCTGCCAAAAAGTATTCTTTCCATTTCGACTTAAGCCAAGGTCGGGCCAGAGATTTACGCACTACTTTTTTGAAATTCTGCACTTTAAAGATAAAATTATATATGTGTATAATTCCATGGGCAATATAACATATGAGCGTGCGCTTGAACATATCCAAAATTATGCTTGGTTGATCCCACATTGTAGGGAGCCTTCGCTTTCTTCGGAGCCCTTCGACTTAACAGCAGGGAAAGACTGCGTGAGTGAAAAAGAAAAACGATATTAAGGCCGAGGTGACCGAATATCAGACTTGGACTCACTGGTCAAAAAAGGTTGACGCCCAAACTTCTTGTTGAACGATGACCACTCACAGATCCCCACCGTGTGGTTAAAATCTGAGCCACCCAGTCTCGAATAGGAGGCTCCTTATCGGCTGCACCATAAAAGAATGATTAGGTCACCAAAGGGAGACAACAAACGACTAGTTAACAAAAATACTTACGGGCAAAGTTCCACACCTCGGGGAACCCACTAGGGTTCGCACCACATGCTTGGTTTTGACGTAGAAAAAGTTGACCCAAAACCTATGATTGGTCTTATCATCTATTTTCACCACCAGTCTCTTGGTCTCATGGTGGTGAAGGTGTATCATCGTGCCTTGGTAAAAATTTGGTGCAAAAAGATGTAGCAAATGGTGGATAGAAATTCCACGGTCGGCCAGCTCCGCGTACTTTATCAACATAATGAAAAGTTTGTAAATATAGGGAGAGAGCTGGGCTAGACAGATGTTGTAAATAGCAGTAAACTTCCTTCGCTAATGAGGGAAGAGGAAGAGAATAGCCCACTCGAAATGGGTACGAGTAAAATGCACAATACCCGGGCGATGAATATGGATCACATCGTTCCCGGATGGGACCATATCAATGTGAGCAGGGATGTCGTACTTGGCCTTAAGCTCGGCAAGATGGGCCGTTCCCATTTCAGACTTTACGGGCACAGGCTCATCCGCAAGTGACTTCGAGAAGTTTAACCTAGCCTTGTCATTACGAGGAATGATCTCCTCCACTGTGGGAAAGCTATCATCCTCTGTAATAATGGCCTACCCTTCATCATGAGCGAGCATGCCACTGTTAGCGGAACTGGGCTGAGAATCTCCTCGGAGTTGGAAGATGCACTAGCTATTTTTATAACTGTATATGAGCGAAAGGATTGGAAGTGAAAAAGAGATAACGATAACAACAGAGAGAGTTGCAGAAGGTGGAAGCTCAGAAAGAACAAGAGAGAAAGATATGCAGGTTTAGGAAACTCGAAAGTGTAAAGTTTCGCTCAAAAAGGTTTCCCCCTTTATTTATAGAGAATACTGGCACATTAATCGAGAAAAATAACCGCCACATGCTCTAAGATCGAAGCAACAGGTATACAGGAAATGATGTAACACATCAGGAAGATGCGTAATTATGACGCATGAGTCTGTGACGTCATTCTGAACCATCATCATTAAGCGCAGCCCTCAAAGCGCCACATCACCATCTCGGCCACGACTACCACTACTCGACCTCCCCGTCCAAATTTCTCAATAATACGGCTGATTAAGTCCGCTCATCAAGGCCGACCAAAAGAGTACCTCGATAAGCGGAGGGACTAACTGTATGGGTCAAAATTCTACTGAGGAAATTTGGTACGAAGAGCGACAATCATGAAGATTATAACTCAGTATAGGCGGCATGGCCGAGGTCAATCAACGGTTAATGGAATGAGTCGTCGTGTGGCCCATCTAGGCCGAAGTCTAGTAATAAGAACGGAAATAACGACTAGTATGGAAGAACTTTCTCAGATCTCTACAAGGTCAGACTGCTTTCTAGACTTTACAATCACATCATCCATATAAACCTCGATCTCCATGTGTATCATGTCGTGGAATATGGTCGTCATTGCCCTTATGTAGGTTGCCCTAGCATTTTTCAAACCAAATGGCATGACCCGATAGTAGTACGTTCCCCATGGCATGATGAATGTCGTCTTTTCTGCGTCCTCCTCATCCATTAAGATTTGGTGGTAGCCCGCATAACAATCCACAAAAGAACCAATCTCATGTTTGGCACAATTATCGATCAATATATGGATGTTCGGCAATGGGAAGTTATCCTTGGGACTCGCCTTGTTGAGATCTCGGTAATTAACACACACCCTGGTCTTGCCATCCTTCTTCGGCACAGGCACAACATTGGCTAACCAGGTGGGATACCGGGTGACCCAAATGACCTTGGCCTCAAACTGTTTGGTGACCTCTTCCTTAATCTTCACACTCATATCAGTTTTAAATTTCCTCAACTTCTGCTTGACAGGGGGAATGCCGGGTCAGTGGTCAATTTGTGAACCACCAAATCAGTGCTTAGACCCGGCATGTCATCATAGGTCCATGTAAAAATATCTTTATACTTGAACAGTGCTTTAATTATCTCCTCTCTGAGTTGTGGTTCAAGATGGACACTTATTTTAGTTTCCCGGACATTATCTTGGTCCCCTAAATTGATTGCTTTTGTATCACTCAGGTTAGGCTTGGGTTTTTCTTCAAAATGGCTTAATTCTTTACTAATATCTTGAAAGGCTTCATCCTCGTCATATTCCGATTCACCATCACACTCTATTTCTTGAATTACTATTTCAGAATTAGATTGGCTTTTAAGACTGGGCCGTAGATTCATCATGCATGTCATATCATTGAAGCCAGCATAAAAAGAATTGTACAAGGAAGAAAAGAAAAACAAAAATAAAACTATCACGAAGGAATAAAAAGGGAAATTGCATTTCATTGAAATTAAAGATAACAAGGTTTATACATCCAAACGGACGGAACATAGCATCTGAATTACAACCCTGGAGTAATCCAGATAAACTGAAAGAAAATCAAAGCAAACTACCAAAACTCCTTCTTGGTGGGGAGAGGAGTCACTTCCCAATTGTTAATCTTTGCATTGGACCCAACAAATTGCACATCCGCCTTACTCGAACCCTCTCCAACCTCTAACACGTTCACATCAGCGAATAACCTCTCAAACTTTTCAATCAAATCTCCATCCATATCAACCACTGAACTGGGAACCATCGTTACTGGGCGCTTTCTGGTACCAGACCTAAAATATGATCTAGAAAGACGCGAGACCGGCTTTGGAAGGGCCCATGCCTTCTGTTTCATTTTTCTGGCTCTTCTTACGTATGTGACTGTGGGCTTGAATCCCAGACCAAATGTATCCAAGTTTTTAGGAAGAGAAACTGGTTGTACGATACCTTGCAGAGACGCACCCAAACCCTTGCCCGGTGCAAAACCATTTTTCAACATTTCGGTAGCTATCATGACTGATGCGGCAGCTACCCTCGGGGTTGGAACGCACTTCCCTTCTGGAATTTTCTCTACCGATACTGTGTCAAAAACCTGATAAACCCATGGCCCCTTGTCGTCCTCAAACTCTATGAATGGAACAAAGGCATCGCTGGGAACACGCCAATTATCTTTGCCGTGCATAACGATTTCCTGTCTATCCTATTCAAACTTGACCATTTGATGCAGAGTGGACGGGACCACCTTAGCAGCATGAATCCAGGGTTGACCTAATAGCAGATTGTAAGAAATAGCCACATCGAGCACCTAGAATTCCATGGTAAATTCAACTGGCCCTATCGTAAGCTCAAGCACTATGTCCCCAACTGAATCTTTCCCTCCACCGTCGAATCCCCAAACGTAGATATTGTTATTGTGAATACTTTAATCATCCACCTTCAACTTGTTCAGAGTAGAGAGAGGGCAAATGTTTGCGCTAGAACCATTGTCAACCAGCACCCGAGTAACCACGGAGTCTTCGCATTTCACTGTCAGATAGAGGGCTCTATTGTGCTTGGTACCCTCCATGGGCAACTAATCATCAGAAAAAGTGACTTTGTTCACCTCAAATATCTTGTTATCTATCTTTTCCAAGTGGTTTACTGAGATTTTGTCAGGAACGTGGGCCTCATTCAGGATCTTCATCAAAGTCCGACGGTGCTTATCTGAATGGATCAATAATGACAATAATGAAATCTGAGTCGATGTCTTCCTCAACTGCTCCACAATGGAATAATCATGCACCTTCATTTTTCTCAAGAACTCCTCTGCTTCTTTCCTCAGTCACGACCTTGTCAAATGAGGTTGAATAACCTCCACAACTACGTTCCAGGTTAAGCCTATTCTAGAATGATTCATTAGCAAAAAACTGTGGTCTGATTCTCTCCCAATCACCTTTATTTGATCCTACATATGCATAAGATTAGACATCGGTAGGTTATTGTACCACTCACATTTTTAACTCTCCCACTTCTGCATGATTTCATCCATTGTAGGCTTCCTACTTCTGCTTGCACCAGACACTATTTCTTTAACAAAAGCTAAAAGGCTAAGGATGAATATAAATTTAAAGAAATATGATGGAAGTCTATGAATGACTATGAAATTTCCAAGTGAAGAGATTGTTAATATAGCCAAAGAGTGCACCTAATCAATTTAATATCTATAAATGTAAAAGTAACTTTTCAGGCCTGTTTACTGTTTTACGTTCAGAGAAATTGAATGAAACAAGATAAGTAAGTGGTAAATGCAAAAAGAAATGTAACTCAGCCTTAATCAGCCCACAATTTTTCTATAGTAAAAAAATAATTTCAGCCTAAAAAAATTTCACATAATCAATATAAGTGCAAAAGTAACTTTTCAGGTCATTTACTATATAGCCAAACAAATTTAAATAAAAGATGAAGTAGTTGATAAAAGATAAAAAGTAGCTAGTAAATGCAAAAAAGATAAGTATCAAGTTAAAAGAATACCAAAACATATTGAAGTTTTTGTCATGAGCTTTTTTAAAAACTTCAACAGAAGCTGCTGAAGTTATTTAGTTCATTTCTAAAAATTTCAGTGCTTAATAAGCTGAAGTTTTTTGTCATGGATTCAATAGTTTTGTCGTAAAGCTTTTTCAAAAACTTCAGCAGAAGATGCTGAAGTTATTTAGTTCATTTCTAAAAACATCAGCACTTGATAAGCTAAAGTTTTTGTGCTACATTCAATAGTTTTGTCGTAAAACTTTTTCAAAAACTTCAGCAGAAGATGCTTGTCACGACCCTAAACCCAAACCCGGTCGTGATGGCGCCTCTCTTGAAGACAAGGTCAGCCGACACATTCCCAATTCATTTTAAGCAATTTAAAATAGTATAAATTAAGTCTTAAACAAAATAAATATCCCAAATAGATAAGGTGAAATAGTAAAGTTGCGGAAAATAAGCCCAACACAGCCCGATACCGGGATGTCACCAGTCATGCACATCTATCAATTTAATACAAGTCTGAAGAGTTTACAAAGCTACTATAGAATCACTAATAAGGGAAAAGAAATGAGATAAAGGGGGAGAAGCACGGGGCTGCGGACGCCGTGTAGCTACCTCGTGACTCCAACTCAGTGAGTAATAATCATAAATAAAGATTGAGAAATATGAAATCACGTAAGGCACATAACAGTCTATAAGGAAATAGTAAAAACCAGTAAAACTAGTGAAGCAGTAAAGATGTGTAAAGTCATTTTAGTTCAGTTCAACCCTCATGAAATGCCTTTTTAACAATTAAGCAAGTATATGACAGACAAATAAGAAAGATAAACACATAAAGGATTGCCTCTCAAGAACAATGTCAACAAATCCGCCCCTCGGGATATATCTCACATCACAATGGGTATCCGTGCTCACTAGGGGAGTGCAGACTCCTGGAGGGGCCCCTTACGGCCCAAGCGCAATATCAAGTCATTTCGTGGCATCATCACTAGTCTCTCGGCCACATATCAACAAGCCACCTCGTGGCGTACAAATCCCAGGCCCTCGGCCTCATAATCATAGTGTCACGACCCTAACCCCGAACCCGGTCGTGATGGCGCCTCTCGTGAAGACAAGGCCAGCCAGACCAAAACAGAACACCTCTTTTAAACAGTTAAATACCGTAAATAGTTCTAAATCATGATATAACAACCATAATTTGTGGAAATAACGATAACAATAGTAGAAATCATCCCGACGCAGCCCTAACCGGGGTGTCACAAGTCACGAGCATCTATTAGAGTATAATACAACTATAAGGTCTGAAATATACAAAAACAAGACTGATGAGCAAAAAGGGAGAGAAAACGGTGCTGCGAACGCTGACAGCCACCTTGCTAAGCTCCGATAACTCTGCCACCGATTAGCCAAAACCCACTACCGGGTGTATAAATACCTGCATCTGCACACAAGGTGCAGAGGAGTAAAGTGAGTACTCCAACTCAATAAGTAATAAAGGTAAATAACAACTGAGTAGTAAGAAATCACGTAAGGCAACCCAACATGCTGTATAGAAGTAGTGTAAAACCTTTGAGAAAAACAATGAAGCTGTGAAATCTTTAGAAACATCTTAGCTCAGTTTAAAACCTCTTTTGAAAATGACTTTTTCAACAGTTACACAAATAAATGCAAAACAGTTAGTGCCGATAAGCACAGAACATCCGCCCCTCGGGCACAAATACCACAGTATAACAGGTAAAATGCCAAGTAAATATGAAAGATGAACACATAAAGGTTTGCCCCTCCGGCAATCTCTCAGAACAGTACCAGCCCCTCGGGCTCACTCTCAAAATAATATTAGCCCCTCGGACTCACTCTCAGAACAATATCAGCCCCTCAGGCTCACTCTCAGAACAATATCAGCCCCTCGGGCTCACTCTCAGATCATGATGGGTACCCGCGCTCACTGTGGGGGTGCAGACTCCGGAGGGGCCCCTAACGGCCCAAGCGCAATATCAGGCCATCTCGTGGCAATAAAAAGTATCTCAGGCCCTCGGCCTCATATCACTCAGCATATCCTCACATATGGCCCTCGGCCTCACTCAGTCCAAAAATCATCACAAGCCCCTCGGGCATTAGTAAAACAATAGTTCTCAGCCCAAAATATCATTTTGAAATATCATTTAAGTTCAAATACGAATAAAAGTGGCTGAGTTTGTAAAATAATAAATATCAACGGGACTGAATTCAAGTAATAAGTCAATAAGGAGGAATTAGTGATAAAAATTCCCGGAGGGTTCAAATAGTTGGTACGAAGCCCAAATATGGCAATCAGCCCAAACCATTATGATAACAAACAAGTTTCAGTCAAATACGCAGTAAAAACATCAATTGGGGCGGACCAAATCACAATCCCCAATAGTAAACGACCCTACGCTCATCATCAAGCGAGTGTCGCACCTCAATATAGCACTACGATGTGCAATCCATGGTTTCAAACCCTCAGGACATCATTTACAATCATTACTCACCTCGAACCGGCTAAATCTCTAGCTCGCGACACCTTTGCCCCTCGAATTGGCCTCCACGCTCGTCAAATCTATCCAAAATCAGAACGAATACGTCACAATATGCTAAGGGAACAAATCTCAAGCGAAAACAATCAACAAAGGGCGCGATTCTGGAAATTACCAAAACCCGAGCCCCGGGCCCACATCTCGGAATTTGACAAAATTCACAAAACTAGAATCCTTATACTCTCACGAATCTATCCATACGAAAATTATCCAATTCTGATACCATTTGGTCCTTCAAATCATCATTTTACATTTTTGAAAGATTTCACAATTTTATTCCGAAATTCCATCCCAAATCACGAATTGAATGATGAATTCAATGATAGATTCATGTACTCTAGCCAAATATGAGTTAGAATCACTTACCCCGATGAATTTCTTGAAAAACCTTTGAAAAATCGCCAAAACCCGAGCTCTCTAGGTCAAAATATCAAATAAAACTCAACCTTGTATTTATAGAGTACCCCAAAGATTTTCACCTCTGCGGGCCGCACAAAACCGACTGCGGTCCGCACAAAACCAGTGCGGTCTGTATAAAAATGACCATGGGAGCACTGTTTTCCTCTACAGTGACTGACTTTAGTATTTTGGCTATACCCTTTTCTACAAATATCCAAATTGCGATGTCTTTACCTTTCTGGAAACTAGACACGAAGGGCTACAACTTTTGTTTTTAATTCATCTCAAAATTCCTTGTAGATCAAAAGATATGAGCTTCCGAAGTAGGACCAGCGGAATGTTCTTCACCGCGGCCGCACACCATTTTGTGCGGTCCGCACAGCACTTACCGTGGCCGCACACCATTTTGTGCGGTCCGCATAGCCCATGCCACGGCCACACTTCTTTTTATGCGGACCGCGCGGGTGAGTTCCGAGGCCTACAACCCTTCTGGACCTGCTACAGCTATGATTTTTGGCCTAAAACATCCCGGAACCTACCTTGAACTCCCGGAACTTCAAACCAATGGTACCAACACATCCCATGACATCGTTCAAACTTGTTCAAAACTTCAGAACGCTCACAACAACATCAAATCACCAATTTAACATAGGATTCAAGCCTAAGAACTCCAAGAACTCTTAAATTATGCTTTCGATCAAAAAGTCTATCAAATCTCGTCCGAATGACCTGAAATTTTGCGCACACATCCCAAATGACACAACGATGGTAATTCTCAGAATTCCATTCCGACCCCTATATCAAAATATCACTTATCAACCGGAAAGCGCTGAAATCTCAATTTTGCCAATCGAAGCCTAAACCTTCCACGGAGTTCCAAAATGCATTCCGATCACGCTCCTAAGTCCCAAATCACCTAACGGAGCTAACCAAATCATAAAAAATCCAATCCGAGATCATATACAAACGAGTCAAATATTGGTCAAACCTTGCAAATTCTAAGCTTTCAATTGAGACTGTTCCTCCAAATTAAATTCTAATTAACTTGAAACCCAACAGTAACGATTTACATAAGTCATATTGCATTACACGGGGCAAGTCAAGCCCAAGAACTAGCGAGCGAAATGCAAAAGCTCAAAACGACTGGTCGGGTTGTTACATCCTCCCCCACTTAAACATACGTTCGTCTGCGAACGTGCCTAGAGTTGTTCTAAAAGCCAACCAATCGCTGAATAACCTTACCATGCATATGACCAAGGGTGGTCCCACGTCATCATATCTCACATAGGTTCGATAACACAATATAACTGAATTTTCACAATTCACCCTTATCCATAAACCATAGAACCACATTTCCTCTTTTGAAATCATTCACAAGATCAGAATCTCACATCTATTTTCCGAATGAGCCCTAACAAGCTGTAATCACCCATATATGCTATCTCCGGTGCAATCACATGGTATACCACATAACTCAACACTTGTAGTGATAACTTGTAATCACAGCAGCTACACACAACATCCGCATACCGATAGAAAAACTCCTATTAACTAAAGTCTCATCCTAACACTTTCATATACTGCCAATGATCACTAAGACACGCGGTAAGCCATAACCATTTCCCAGATCAACCATTCATGAAGCCACTTCTTCCTTGGCAAATACCACAACAAATTTCTGAACCGAAGCTCGATACTATCCTTCCAACATGCTGAAATCGAATCCGTTCATATTCATTAATGATCCCAACAATCTCCTCTAATCCAACACACCACTCTGGTGACATGACACATCAATATAGGCCTAAGCCACAACTTGCCTAATATGCGCACCAATAAGCAACGGTCCGAACATACTCAAATCATAAAAATGACTCAAATGAAAGAGCTGTACCTCAAGCTCACCAGTACCACCACAACACAAGGCTGAGAACCCGTCTCACATCATAGGAACAGAACACATGAATCTAACCCACAAGGTCATACCTCCTCATAACTTCGTTGCGATGTGCGATCCTATCCAACATTGCTCCACATGAACCACCTTAAGTCACTATGCTCGAAATCGACAACCACGCATAATTCGATGTCTGGAACCAAAGCAAATCATCATACTCATGGTGAAGCAAATAACATAGACCACAATAACCCAAAAGGACGTAACCGATACGCCATTCACCGAGCAATACCCAATCACTCTTCCCGCTTGACTTTGACGATGAAACCCCAATAGAACCGTACCATATGTGCCCATAACCAACAAATCATAACATCTCGCAACACAAAAAGGTAACTCATGGATCTCCCCAGATTACTAATAAGCTCAATAACAATCGAATCAACACACCCCTCAACAGTACAATTTAGAGCCAACCTAGCCGGCTCAAATTAGAACACACATCCACATTGGCCTGCCAACGAACTCCTTATCACAAAAATCCTGGAGCTGTTCTTCAACTCCTTTAACTCTGTCGGTGCCATACGATACGGTGCCCGACATCAAATCAATATCGAATCAACAACCTTTCTCGACGACATGCCCAGCCACAAGAAACACATCCGAAAAGTCCCTCACCACCGGAACTGAATCAATGGTAGAAGCCTCTAAACTTACATCCATCACAAAAACCCAAATAAGAAAGACAATCCTTCCCAGCCGTCCGCTGGGCCTTCGAAATATAAAACCACATCACTAGGGCATAATCCTACGGACCTCGCCACTCAATCCGTGGCATTTTTGGCATAGCCAACAGTGCCGCCTTAGCGCAATAGTCCAGAATGACACAACACGGAGACAACCAGTCTGAACCTAGTTTCCCATCCAGAATCTAACATGCCAAGCATAAAAGATTCACCCGGGTCTCCTAACCCCGATAGTCACTAAACAGTGCCGATACACACGACTTACAACCACAACATAGCCTGAATGTCGGTAGTCGATCTAACAAGAAAGCGTCGCAATTCTACCGAAGCACCATCAACTTAATCACATTGCCCCTTCTGAAACATATATCCTCGTCAAATCACTCCCATTTAGCAATACCATTTCCTTAATCATCTGGAGATCATCCCCCTAATCATCTGAAGCTCCTTTCTCTAATCATCTAAAACTGCCCGTGCTGCCTAAGAATTTTATGACTTTCCGTTCAAGATTGAACTGTAACCTTACACACGCAAATCTCAATCCTCCGCAACACACCGCATATACCATACCATCCTAGGATAACATGAGAACTTTATCTGTCTTCTGAGCCACAAACATCTACGTACTCTACTAGTCAAGAACTTTCCATTGATCCCATCTAGAAGGAAATCACTATGCATCCCATGCTCCTCACGCCAATAGGAAAAATATACCTCTCTAACTGTGGTGGAAACCATCTAGAACTCCCCGAATTCCTTTTGCACAATACTAACTCATTAGGACTGAATCCTTCTAACTCAACCGAGCTACGCAGGTCACTAAAACCAAAAAGAATTGCCGCGAAACACCTGCAGAGACTCATTACCTCGAAGACACCCAAGGAACTAATCATATCCTTACCATACCAATCTGGCCTACTACCACGGTATCCCATCTATTCGAGTTTCCTTCTGATCTACCGTTAGCTTGACACTTCTTCTTGCTAAAACGCCACAATTCCTCAACCCAGACTCACCACGCGAGACCCAAGCATAAAACCACACCGTCTAAGGCTTATAAGCTGCTGAGTACTCTCTTAAATATTGTCAAAAGCACCACGTTCAAAGTACCTACCCCGAAGGGACCTCCTATGAATCTGGAACCATTACCTTCCTAATACTGATATATAGAATCCCATAGTTAATGTAAAGAGTACCACAAGTCTTGACATTTTCCAAATGAAAACTCAGTTCCTAACCACATATACAACTTTAAAATACCCAATTTCTACATGTAGAATCTTGAACACATTAGAACCATTCTCGAGAGTCATTCACTCTATTCAAACTGCAATTAGTCTGATCAAATGAACCGAACAACCCGTGCCTTATTGGCACTCTAACACCGCAGAATGTAACCTCATCCCAATACAACCAAGCAACTTCCTGCTCTATGCGCTAAGCCTTCTTGCCAATAACAACTCAAGACATCTCGTGATTCTCACACACCTATGAAGCATAATATAATCTTCGTCAAAATTTTCCTTTACTCGAGCCATCCTCGGTCTCAATTTCCGCAAGCCATAACTGATTCACCAGCACGCCTCAACCTGGAACCAACATAGCACCTAACCATGCAATCGCCTAATCAATAGCAGGCTCCTCCACTTGGCTCGAAGCTATAGATCAGCACACACTCAATAACTCATAACGAATATACTCTATTAATGCCATGATACCATAGTGAGATTAAACTCAAATCTTTTATAAGCCTGTGAAAACACAGATCATCTAGAATTTTAACTCTTCTGCAAATCTAGCATTCCACTCTCGCAACAGTTACACCCACTCTCTAAGAGACCCAATTTAAATTGTAACACATATCCTTCACTCACAAATGAGATCTTCTAATAGACACATAAGGATCGTACAACCTCAGAACGCTTTGCTGGAGACAACCCACCTGCTTTGCTTCTAACTAACATTTTTGTATACCTTCCACTGTCATAAACTGTACACAGTCACTTAGTCATCCTAAGTCTAAACGCATACCGCAACATGAAATTAACTTCACTCACAACTGGGAAACATGAAAAGACCCTTCACACGCCCTTAACTTGGGGCTATACCTCGAATCAAGATGGAATTCAAGCACCTAATAGTTCTTCTATCCTCTAGCAGACCTTCTCGTCGCTTCCAAATCATTTGGATACATCTCGCAGTACCAATATACTTATCACATAGTTATCCAGCCGTCACTTCCACTAGTAGGGACAATACCGAACATATACATTCCAAAAATACTTGCTCACACAATCAACACCTCGGTGCTCAAGCAAAGATCTGGCCTCAAGTCCTCCAGACTGGCCTAACATCAACTCACAGAGATCACATCTCGCCCCTCGATCAGGGAATCACAAGCCATCGAGGCACATCTGATATTGAGTGCTCATGCATGCATTCAAATGCGTGGAAGGAATTTCAAGAGTTACATTTCAAGATGAATCAAGGACGCACGATAAGAATTCAAGAATGTGAAGTTTTTCCTAAAGGTTCTGCATCCTCTCGAGGATAAATACAGGCGTCTCCGTACCGATCCGCGAGACTCTACTAAACCTGATCATGACTCGTGAGACTTATGTAACGTAGGCTCTAATACCAACTTGTCACGACCCTAACCCCCGAACCCGGTCGTGATGGCGCCTATCATGAAGACAAGGCCAGCTAGACCAAAACAAAATACCTTTTTTAAACAGTTAAATACCGTAAATGGTTCTAAAGCATGATATAACAACCATAATTTGCGGAAATAACGATAACAACAGTAGAAACAATCACGACGCAGCCCTAATCGGGGTGTCATAAGTCACGAGCATCTATTAGAGTATAAATACAACTATAAGGTCTGAAATATACAAAAACAAGACTGATGAGCAAAAAGGAAGAGAATACGGTGCTACAAACGTTGCAGCCACCTTGCTAAACTCCGATAACTCTACCACCGATTAGCTAAAACCCACTGCCGGGTGTATAAATACCTGCATCTGCACACAAGGTGCATGGAGTAAAGTGAATACTCCAACTCAGTGAGTAATAAAAGTAAATAACAACTAAGCAGTAAGAAATCACGTAAGCTAACCCAACATGTTGTATAGAAGCAGTGTAAAACCTTTGAGAAAAACAATGAAGCTGTGAAATCTTTAGAACATCTTAGCTCAGTTTAAAACCTCTTTCGAAAATGACTTTTTCAATAGTTACGCAAATAAATGCAAAATAGTTAGTGCCGATAAGCATAGAACATCCGCCCCTCGGGCACAAATACCACAGTATAACAGGTAAAATGCCAAGTAAATATGAAAGATGAATACATAAAGGTTTGCCCCTCCGGCAATATCTCAGAACAGTACTAGCCCCTCGGGCTCACTCTCATAATAATATCAGCCCCTCGGGCTCACTCTCAGAACAATATCAGCCCCTCGGGCTCACTCTCAGAACAATATCAGGCCCTCGGGCTCACTCTCAGATCATGATGGGTACCCGCGCTCACTGTGGGGGTGCAGACTCTGGAGGGGCCCCTTACGGCCCAAGCGCAATATCGGGCCATCTCGTGCCAATAAAAAGTATCGCAGGCCCTCGGCCTCATATCACTCAGCATATCCTCACATTTGGCCCTCAGCCTCACTCAGTCCGAAAATCTTCACAAACCCCTCAGGCATTAGTAAAACAGTAGTTCTCAGCCCAAAATATCATTTTGAAATATCATTTAAGTTCAAATATGAATAAAAGTGGCTGAGTTTGTAAAATAGTAAATATCAACAGGACTGAGTTCAAGTAATAAGTCAACAGTGAGGAATTAGTGATAAAAATCCCTGGAGGGTTCAAATAGTTGGCACGAAGCCCAAATATGGCAATCAGCCCAAAACATTATGATAACAAACAAGTTTCAGTCAAATACGCAGTAAAAACATCAATCGGGGTGGACCAAATCAAAATCCCCAATAGTAAATGACTCTACGCTTATCATCAAGCGAGTGTCTCACCTCAATATAGCACTACGATGTGCAATCCAGGGTTTCAAATCCTCAGGACATCATTTACAATCATTACTCACCTCGAACCGGCTAAATCTCTAGCTCGCGATGCCTTTGCCCCTCGAATTGGCCTCCACGTGCGTCGAATCTATCCAAAATCAGAATGAATACGTCACAATATGCTAAGGGAACAAAGCCCAAGCGAAATCAATCAACAAAGGGCGCGATTCTCGAAATTACCAAAACCCGAGCCTTGGGCCCACATCTCGGAATTTGACAAAATTCACAAAACTAGAATCCTTATACTCTCACGAGTCTATCCATACAAAAATTATCCAATTCCGATACCATTTGGTCCTTCAAATCATCATTTTACATTTTTGAAATATTTCATAATTTTCTTCCCAAATTCCATCCCAAATCACGAAATGATGAATTCAATGATAGATTCATGTACTCTAGCTAAATCTGAGTTAGAATCACTTACCCCGATGAATTTCTTGAAAAACCTTCGAAAAATCGCCAAAACCCGAGCTCTCTAGATCAAAATATCAAATAAAACCCAAAACCTCGTATTTATTGAGTACCCCACAGATTTCCACCTCCGCAGGCTGCACAAAACCGACCGCGGTCCGCACAACAAAGCCCAACAATAAACTAACCAACTAAATTCTATAAGCATCCGGAGAAACAACATGATACAAACACTAAAACGACTTCCATAATAAAAAATCTAACTAAGCTACTGTTTAATTAATACAAGCATGCAGAGATTTAACTAAGTTGTCAAAGCAACCTAATTAAATTAAACTAAGTGGTTTAAAACAAAAAGTGAAATCAGAAATTGAACATACTCTTGACACAAACCAATCAGACCAATAAAATTTAGAAAAGCAAAATTGAAAAGCAATAAACGGACAGTCCTCAATTTTTAGCTATACTTTATTCAAGTTTCCATTCAATTAATCAGAGAGAAAGAGAAGAAATGAGGAGGAAAGAAGACTGAAGGCACACAGGAATGAAAGAAGAAATAAGAAACTCACCAACCTATGCTTCGCACTCACGATTAACTTTCTGATTTAGTCCCCAAATAATGTCATCTGCTTGTTCCTTGCGAAGAACAATTAAGCAACGTTATTCTGGGACAAGACCGGCCTTGAACGCTAAGGAAACTTTGAAGGATATCCCTGCATGAACGAACTCGGCCATGGCTTCTAGGGCTCGAACCCTAGATTTGAGATTCGAGGAGTTCAGGCCATGTTTGAGAGGAGCGGAGTGGGGATTTGGAAAGGGGGGAGTGAGGAGGTCTTGGGGTGTAAAAATGGGGGTGAACGGAGGTGGTCGCCGCCACCAATGGCGGTGGGAATTTAGGGGCGGCGGGCTAGGGTTCCGTCTCTGATAGAGGTGGGTTTGTGAGAGATGATGAGAGGAGGGGAGGCAACGGGTTAGGACATTTATATATTAAGCTAGAGTCAGTTCCGGACCGTTTGATCAACTGAGATCAACGGTCCAGATCAAAAGGACGAAACGGTGTCGTTTAGTTTTAAGGTGGGGCGGACCGGGTAGAGGGGCGGGTTTTGGGCCGAATTAACCGGGTATTCGCGTTTAAATCAATTGGGCCTGAAGGGGTTGAATGGAAGTGGCCCAAAAGCTGACTTCTTTACTTCTTTCTTTTCTTTTTCTTTTCATTTCTTTTTTCTAATTTCTTTTTAAATTAAAATTAAAAATAAAACCTAAATTAATTCCTAATCAAATTATCCTATCAAATCAAATTAACTAACTCTAAATAATAATTATCACAACTAATTAAAAACCAAATTCAAGAAAAAAAACTACCAAAATTCGAAATTAAAATTAAAAAGTGCAAAATAAACTATTTTTGTGATTTTTCCCATTTTTATAAAATAACTAATTTGTCAATTAATCCTAAAAATGTAAAATTAAATCCTAAATGCAAATGCAATATATTTTTGTATTTTTCATTAATTAAATAAAATAAACATGCACAGACAAATGCAAACAATAACAAACAAAAATCTACGAAATTGCAAACAAATGAAAAAAAAAATATTTTGTTTTGAATTTATGGGAGTAATTCATATATGGTAAAAATCACGTGCTCACAGCTGCCCCTCTTTGCCCGAAAATACAAGAGTTTTCGTGCAAAGATAAAGTGAGCGGATACGAGCGATTTTTGCCCATCTGAATACTCCGTGGGAAGCATTTTTGAAAGATTTAACCGCACCCTACTTCCGAGGTTGCCTACATATCCTTGGCTATAAAGGAATCAGGTCAATGTAGTTCAGGAATGTTTTGGTAGCTGGGACTACCATGAAGCTCTGATTTCACTGTTGTTGCTGCTGCTACTACTTCTTACTGAACCCCTTATTACACCATGATAAAATAAAAGAAACTAGACTAGACTATGATCTATGCATTACAAAATCCTATCTATATCTTCAAACTTGCTCTTATGGTTCTTGTTGCCTTGTTGACTTGCATTCTCCCGGTGGAATCCCCTTGTTGCCTCCTTGAATTGTAACCTTGGATGTTTCCCTTTCTCCAGGTGGACACCCTCTTGCTGAAACTTGAATGTATTCCCTTGTTCTCTAGGTGGGCTCCTGATTGCTGAACTTGAAATGTATTCCCTTGTTTTCCTGGTGGGCGCCTGATTGCTGAACTTAAAAGTATTCCCTTGTTCTCCAGGTGGGCGCCTAATTACTGAACTTGAAATGTATTCCATTGTTCTCCAGGTGGGCTCCTGATTGCTGAACTTGAAATATATTCCCTTGTTCTCCAAGTGGGCGCCTAATTGTAAAAGTATTCCCTTATTCTCCAGGTGGGTGCCTGATTGCTGAACTTAAAACGTATTCCCTTGTTCTCCAGGTGGGCGCCTGATTGTCGAACTTGAAAATGTATTCCCTTGTTCTCCAGGTGGGCGCCTGATTGCTGAACTTGAAAATGTATTCTTTTGTTATCCAGGTGGGCTCCTGATTGCTGAACTTAAAATATATTCCCTTGTTCTTCAGGTGGGTGCCTGATTGCTGAAACTTGAAAAATGTATTCCCTTGTTCTCCAGGTGGGCGCCTGATTTCAACAAAAATAAACAAAGACAAAGAAAATTTCTGCCCCAGTTTGGTGGCTGGGCATGTCTGTGAGTGTTAAATTGAGTCATATTACCACACACTACTAAGAATTTGAAAGCTAGGTCCCATTATCCAGGAGGGTCCTGACAACTCTTAACTAAGCTATATCTTTCAAAGGTATGACTTCCGCTAAATCTTGTTATCTAAGAAAGTCTTAAACTACATCCAATTATCCAGGAGGATCCTGAAAACTTTTAAAATTAAATCCCATTATCTAGGAAGATGCTGAAAATTTAAAAACTAAATCACATTATCCAGGAAGGTCCTGAGAATTTTAAATTAAATCTCATTATTCAGGAGGGTCCTGAGAATTTAAAAACTAGATCCCATTATCCAGGAGGGTCCTGAGAACTTTTAAAAACTAAATCCCATTATCCATGAGGGTCCTGAAAATTAAAAACTAAATCCCATTATCCAGGAGGGTCCTGAAAACTTTTAAAAACTAAATCCCATTATCCAGGAGGGTTCTAAGAATTTTAAATTAAATCACATTATTCAGGAAGGTCCTAAGAATTTAAAAACTAAATCCTATTATCCAGGAGAGTCCTGAGAATTTAAAAACTAAATCTCATTATCCAGGAGGGTCCTGAGAACTTTTAAAATTAAATCTCATTATCCAGGAGGGTCCTGAAAATTTAAAAACTAGATCCCATTATCTAGGAGGGTCCTGAGAATTTAAAAACTAGATCCCATTATCCAGGAGGGTCCTGAGAATTTTAAATTAAATCCCATTATCCAGGAGGGTCCTGAAAACTTAAAAAATTCCATTATCCAGGAGGATCCTGAGAACTTTTAAAAACTAAATCCCATTATCCAGGAGGGTCCTGAGAATTTTAAATTAAATCCCATTATCCAGGAGGGTCCTGAGAATTTAAAAACTAGATCCCATTATCCAGGAGGGTCCTGAGAATTTTAAATTAAATTCCATTATCCAGGAGGGTCCTAAGAATTTTAAATTAAATCACATTATCCAGAAGGATCCTGAGAATTTAAAAACTAGATCCTATTATCCAGGAGGGTCCTGAGAATTTAAAAACTAAATCCCATTATCCAGGAGGGTCCTGAGAACTTTTAAAATTAAATCCCACTATCCAGGAGGGTCCTGAGAATTTAAAAACTAGATCCCATTATCTAGGAGGGTCCTGAGAATTTTAAATTAAATCCTATTATCCAGGAGGGTCCTGAAAACTTAAAAATTCCATTATCCAGGAGGATCCTAAGAACTTTTAAAAGCTAAATCCCATTATCCAGGAGGATCCTGAGAATTTTAAATTAAATCTCATTATCCAGGAGGGTCCTGAGAATTTTAAATTAAATCCCATTATCCAGGAGGGTCCTGGGAATTTAAAAACTAGATCCCATTATCCAGGAAGGTCCTGAGAATTTTAAATTAAATCCCATTATCCAGGAGGGTCCTGAGAATTTAAAAACTAGATCCCATTATCCATGACGGACCTGAGAATTTAAAAACTAAATCCCATTATCCAGGAGGGTCCTGAGAACTTTTAAAATTAAATCCCATTATCTAGGAGAGTGCTGAAAACTTAAAACTAAACCTCATTATCCAGGAGGGTCCTACGAACTTTTAAAATTAAATCTCACTATCCATGAGGGTCCTAAAAACTTAAAAACTAAATTCCATTATCCAGGAGGGTCCTGAGAATTTAAAAACTAGATCCCATTATCCAGGAGGGTCATAAAAATTTAAGGTCAAACCTGTCTGGCGCTTGCCTTTCCCTATAGAGGGTTTCCCCGAAACAAACAAAACTTTCTTTCCCTATTTCAATCAAAGAAAAATCTTATTAGTTTAAACTGTGATGGTTAGTTGATGGCATTTTTGTTGAAGGTTTCTCCGCTGTATTGTTTTATTTTGACTGGCTTCCCCGAACTGGCCCTGAACCACTTGACTTTCTGACTGACTTTCAAACCCCATGACCCTGGATGACCTGAGTGTTCTATACCTAAATCGTTGTTTTACATTTCTGATCCCTTTATCTGAGTCTTTGCATCTCCCATGAACTTACCAAATCATTCCACCGATGAAACTTTCGATGACTCATTATATCCCACTTCGCGTCATGTTGTCTTTGGTATGTCCTGGCCACACTGTGCTTTGCACTTTTGGAAGTTATAGTAAGCTTTGAAATCCTTTCTTACTTGCTCCAACAAGATTATCATTAAAACATCTTATAGAAATAAGACCCAGAAGAAAATGAAATGCAATGACTCCGAGAGTTAAGGATAAGAAGAAATCAAAACTGAAGGACTGTTAAAAGAAAAAGAAAAGGGACATATCTGAATGGAGCGGCTGGTACCAATGATCATGACATGCATTTTGGATTAATCGGCCCAGCCTGTCCAACCAACCTTCAGTTGCCATACTTTGTTGTCCCAGAATTTTCATAACCATATTTCTTCACCAAAACCTTGACCTTGTTCGGCCTGCGGTGCCCTGAAGGGTTTTCACCAGCAAGCCTCTCTCATTTGTCCATCCCTCAACTCACTTTCGCCTTACAGTTCCCGTGGGGGTTTTCACCAATAAGACTCTCTCATTTTTTATTTCTCTCAGCCCCCGTCGCCATACGGTGCCCGTGAGGGTTTTCACCGATAAGACTCTCTCATTTTTTATTTCTTTCAGCTCTCGTCGCCTTATGGTGCCCATGAGGGTTTTAACCAATAAGACTCTCTCATTTCCAATATTTTCTGCTTGGACCAGAGTGTTGTCCTTGATATGAATCACCTCCACTTACTTGACTTGGAATATCTCGAAGACTGATCGAAAGGTCTTTCTGTGGGCTTTTGGATAGGGTTAGAAAGAAAGGATATCAAGGCTCAAAACAATTCGAATGGGTTCAAAATTACAACTTTCTGAATCAGATTTCTAACAACAACCACAACTTCTACCCTAGTTTCTTGTTTGGGGACTTTTGGATTTTTATTTTGATGGGACCGAACCGTGAGGTTGCCTACGTATCCTTAAAAGGAATCAGGTCGGACGTAGTTCATGCCATAGAAATTATTTTGTTGTTGTGATGTTTTCTTTTCTCTTTCTTCCTTTTTTTATTTCTTTTTTTTGCTCTCTTTTTCTCTTTTTGTTGTTTTTCTTCTTTCTTTTTTTCTCTTTTCATTCTTTTCTTTCTCTTTTCATTCTTTCCTTTCTCTTTTCTCTTTTCTTTCTCTTTTTCTCTTCTTCCTTTACTTATCTTTCATGCTTGTGTTTCTGATGTTTGCTACGGATTCCGAAAGAGGGGTATGAAAGAAAATAAATAAGGCTCAAAGGGGTAACAAAGGATAAAGTGTTTAGATAGCAGAACAAAATGCCTTCGTCATTCCAAATCTTCAAAAATATGCCAAGTACAAACAAACAAATATAAATTAACCCAAAGAAAATCATACATAGTATCTCTTGACCGCATCGGAATTGATGGCCATCTCTACACACTTGCCTTCTATATCCATTAAATACATAGCGCCATTTGACAACACTCTAGTTACGATGAATGGCCCCTGCCAATTTGGGGCGAACTTGCCTTTTCCTTCGGCCTGATGAGGAAGGATACGTTTCAATACTAACTGACCCACTTCAAACTTCTGTGGACGCACCTTCTTGTTATATGCTCTCGCCATTCTCTATTGATACAACTGTACATGACAAACTGCTGCTAGTCTTTTCTCATCGATTAAATTCAATTGTTTCAAGCGGGTTTTGACCCACTCATCGTCATCAATTTCTGCCTCCGTGACAATTCGAAGGGATAGGATTTCCAATTCTGCGGGTATTACTGCTTCGATGCCATATACCAACAAATAAGGAGTCGACCGGCCAAGGCCAGGAGCTGGTTTGGGGAATCACGGGGCCTTACTTATTCGGGGGGACTTGATTCTGAAATGGAATGATTGATAGAATCGATATTTCATAGAAGAATGACCGAGACCATAAAATCCTTTCACACCCGCACATGTGGCTGAATATATAAGGAAGCCTACTGAAGTACGGACAGTAGTGTGATAACCCAGCAATGCAAAAGGTAATTTCTCATGCCATTGCCTGTAACCTTCCACCATTTTCCTCTTTATGTTTTTGTTGGCCGCCTCAACTGCTCTGTTTGCCTTAGGGCGGTACGGGGTAGAATTGTGATGTGTAATCTTGAAGTGCTGACATACCTCTTTCATCAAATGACTATTGAGATTAGCCCCATTGTCTGTAATGATCACCTTTGGTATCCCAAACCGGAAAATGATATTTGAGTGCACAAAATCAGCCACCTCCTTCTTGGTTACAGACTTAAATGTTTTAGCCTTTACCCACTTGGTGAAATAGTCTATGGCCACTAGAATAAACATGTGCCCGTTGGACGCTGCTGGCTCGATTGGTCCAATGACATCCATGCCCCAAGCAACAAAGGGCCATGGTGTAGACATCGTATGTATTTCAGATAGTGTAGAATGAATCAAATCTCCGTGCACCTGACATTGATGACACTTGCGCACAAAACTGATACAATCTCGCTCTATGGTGAGCCAATAATAACCCACTCGAAGGATCTTCTTTACCAGAACATACCCACTCATGTGCGGTCCACAGACTCCAGAATGTACTTCGATCATAATAGTTGTAGCATGCCTAGCATCTATGCATATCAGCAGCCCAAGGTCTGGAGTCCTTTTGTACAGAACCCCTCCGCTGAAGAAAAAATACTGCTTGCCAACCGCCTAATTGTTCTCTTTTGATCACTTGTGGCTTGTACTGGATACACCCCCAGCCTGATGTATTCCTTGATATTGTGAAACCAAGGTTCCCTACCGAGCTCTTCTTCCACCACATTATAGTAAGCATGCTGATCATGGATCTGAATCTGCAAAGGATCCATATAAGCCTTATCTGGATGACGTAACATTGATGCCAAAGTAGCCAAAGCATCAACGGCCTCATTGTGAATCCTCGGAATATGCCTGAACTCTACTGATTGGAACCGCTGACAAAGATCATGTAAACATTGTCGATACGGTATAAGTTTTAGATCCCTAGTTTCCCATTCTCCTTGAATCTGGTGCACCGGAAGGTCTGAGTCACCCAAGACCAAGACTTCCTGGACACCCATATCCACAGCCATTCTCAAACCCAAAATGCATGCCTCGTACTCGGCCATGTTGTTAGTACAGTAGAACCGAAGCTGAGTCGTAATTGGGTAGTGATGCCCTATTTCAGAAACAAGTACCGCTCCTATTCCAACGCCTTTCATGTTAGCAGCCCCATCAAAGAAAAGTTTCCATCCTGGCTTTGCAATCTGTTCCAATTCATCAATGTGCATTACCTCTTCATCAAGGAAATAAGTCTTCAAAGGTTCGTATTCTTCATCCACAGGATTCTCAGCCAAATGGTCAGCCAATGCTTGTGCTTTCATCGCAGTCCAGGTCACGTAGACAATGTCAAATTCCGTGAGCAAAATCTGCCACTTTGCGAGCCTCCCTATAGGCATAGGCTTCTAAAAGATATACTTTAACGGATCCAAATGAGATATGAGGTAAGTAGTGTAAGATGACAAATAGTGCTTCAACTTCTGTGCCACCCAAGTGAGGGCGCAACACGTCCTCTCAAGATGAGTGTACTTAACCTCGTAAGATGTGAACTTCTTGCTGAGATAGTAGATGGCCTGCTCCTTCCTGCCGGTAATGTCATTCTAACCCAACACACAACCAAATGAATTATCCACATATGCAACTACGTTCAACTCTTCGGGGGCAAAGCATCTCCTCGATCGAGTCAAACCATGGGTCTCACATACTTCTTCTTTAACTTCTTTCCCCTTGTAAGTCACTGTCACTCATTCATAATTCCACGGGACTGCCCTACTGTTAACTATTGGTAATTGAGTTACCGGCTTGATAATGACAGGGTTTATGCGGGCACCTTCCACAATTACAACAGGCTTGTTCGCCATTCACAACCACTTTTGCTCTTTCATGTTTCCCTGCGACGTCACTTGAGGACCCCTTCTTGACCACCATAGATGGTTCATTATTTGCCCCATTCAACTTGATCGCAGACTTCTCACTTGTTGACTTTTCAAACGGTCTGGCATCACTGGACCGAATCATCATGACAATTTGCGAAGGCTTCTTAGGCTCCCCTTCCTTATGCACTATCTCAATCATATTCGTCTCTTGATGAGCTGGTAATGGGTTCTGGTTGATATTAGGTGCTTCTGGAGTTTGGACCTCCATCCGATTAGTATCAATGAGCTCTTGAATAGCTGTTTTCAATTGCTAGCACTTCTCCGTGTCGTGCCCCGGGGCACCAGAACAATATTCGCAACTCATGGAGTGATCAAGATTCCTCGGGGGAAGATTTGGCAATTTTGGTTCAATCAAACTCAGCATACCCAATTGTCTCAACCTGCGGAACAAACTGGTATAGGATTCTCCCAATGGAGTGAAAGTCTTCTTCTTCTGCAACCTCTCATTCTTGGTGGTCTGATTGGGCTGGAAACCTGGTCCAGGGGGATTTCGGTAGGCTCTTGGGGGTGGATAGGCATTTTGTGGAGCTGGGTATCTATTTTGTGGGACTGACGCACGCCATTGTGCGTGCGCGGGAGGTTGAGTGTATGTTTGTGCATGATGGACAGAAAAATGGGGATCTGGCGGTGGATAGTAATGTCGTGGTGGGCTATATGGAGTGTGGTGGTAAGTTTGGTGATAGGGTCGAAGCTGATTATAGTAATGTGAAGGGCCCCTGGATCCGACCCAAGCTCCCGACTCAATTGTCGCAACATCCTCTTTCTTCTTCTTCACGAGTACACCCCCAGTACCATTTTGGATGGCCTGGGTGGTTGCTTTAATTGCTGAGTAGCTCATGCATTAGACTTGAGTCCCTCTTCTACCATGCCTCCCTTTTTTACAACCTCATTAAAGGACTTGCCCACTACTGACACCAAATGACCAAAATAAGTGGGCTCCAAGGCCTGCAAGAAATAATCAACTATCTTGCTTTCTTCCATCGGAGGGTCAACCCTCGCTGTTTGCTCCCTCTAACGGAATCCATATTCCCTGAAACTCTCACCAGGCCTTTTCTCAATCTTCGTCAATGATAGACGGTCTGGGATAATTTCAAGATTGTACTGAAAATGATAGGCGAAGGCTTGGGCCAAATCGTCCCATATGTACCACCTATTGTGATCTTGTATAGTATACCATTCCAATTTCGATCCACTCAGACTTTGGCTGAAATATACCATCAATAATTCATCTCTTCCGCCTGCCCCTCTCATCTTGCTATAAAATCCTCTTAAGTGTGCTACTGGGTCACCACGCCCATCGTACAGATCAAACTTAGGCATCTTGAACCCTGCTGGTAACTGAACATCTGGGAACAGACATAAATCCTTATAGGCCACGCTTACCTAACCTCCCAAACCCCTCATATCTCTGAACGATTGTTCCAAGATTTTGACCTTTCTGATCATCTCCTCATGTTCGGGATTTTTAGGTGGCTTCTCGGTCTCTGCCAGGAGATCAAGATGAGGTGTGTAAGAATACGGTTCTAGAACTTTGAAGGTGGGCTCAGGGGGATAATACTAGTTGTCGTGAGTCTGGAACAGAGGCTCACTGGAAGACCGATGTAATGCAGCAGGTGGAGGTGCCACAAAGACGGGTGTGACTGGTGGAGGAGGGTATGGGACTTGTTTGGGTGGTGGAGCTTGTGATGTATGGGAAGTGGTGCCATAGCACTGTTGGTAGAGAGGAAAGGCCGGAGACGAGTTCACAGTGGGAGGTTCCTGAGGTTGAGCCAATGGTGGGATATAAGCAGGGTTGGCGGGATAGACCGGTGGTGGATGCCCCTTTACCCAGGCCTGGTACATTTCAGCCATTTGTTGCTTTAACTTATACATCTCTTCCTTCATCGTATTAACATCCAATTCTTCCACCTTTTTTGACGGATCAACAATACTTGCCTCCGGTTCTTGGTTGGCCATATTCAGCTTGTCTTTTGATCGGGTGTTGTAGGGGTGAGTTTCCAGAATGCCAATCAACTAACCACCTGCCTGAACTCAGTATATCAACAACAACCTTGTTAGTGATTAGGGCTTTAACAAATTGGTAACCACACATTTTGGGGAATGAATGCACCTAAGCAGTTAACCATTTCTATTATGCATTTGATCGGCTGTTTGCATCATCTCGGCCTTTCCTTATTTCCATTTGCAATTTCTCTTTTCCCCCTTTTTCTCTCTTTTCATTCTGGCCTTTACTTTTTCTTTGTTTTTATCCTCTCATTTCCCTCTTGTTTTGCCATTGTTTCTTTCTCTTGGTTTTCTTATCTTTCTCTCTTTTCTTTTCTTTTCTCTCTTTTCTTTTCTTTTCTCTCTTGTTTTTCCTCTCTTTTTTTCTTTTTTTTCTCTTTTTTTTTGTTTATGGTCGAATCCTATGGAGATTGCCTACGTATCATGACCCCGTATGAATTAGACCGAGCGTAGTTCTGGGAGATAAGTGTGAAAGTAAATAATAAAACATTTTGGGATTTTCAATTTTCATAAAAAGCAAATGCTTTGATTACAAAGACTCAAACCAACAGACTCCAAAAGAAACTAACAGACTCTGATGTAAAGACAAAATACAGACTCCGAATATAAACTATCATACCCCAACAAAAGAAAATACAGACTCGAAAACAACTGACAGACTCCAGCTGAAAGAAAATACAGACTCAAAACAACTGAGAGACTCTAACAGAAAAGGAAATACAGACTCAAATGAAAAATCATGAATACATTAATGTTCCTGGTGCCCGCGGGACATCATTCGGTCTCGTCGCGGGCCTATATGCAAGATCCCTTTGAAGTTGATCCAAGTCATTTATTATCTGTTCAACAAACGTCATCACTGCCGCGAAGAAGGTAGTGCGAGTCATGTCCTCACAGGCTTGGCACTTCACAACAGTGTAATCAGATATGGTTCTAATTCTTTCTCTTATGACTCCTTTTTCTTGTAACAAACACCTGATCGGATGGGCCCTGGCTTCCAAAGTTTTCTTGGCCACATGATTCTGCTCATGAAGTTGTTGTAAATCCATTTCTAATTGTGCCAATGCTGTATAACAATGTTCTCTTTCTATCTTAAAGTCTTTAGCCTGCTTGATCACTTTGTTCTCTGTGGAAATTATTCTTTTCTTTAATCCCGCGACCTCATCGTCATACTTCTCTTTCAACTGCTTAACTAGGCGTGCTCGTTCATCCGCGTTTTTAGCCAATTGTTTTCGAGCCCTGGCTAGTTCACTTTCTGCTTTGTTCAAATCAAAACTATAGTCACTCACTTTCTGCCTCAGGTTACCTATAAGTTTTTCATCTTTGGCACTTCGGGCAAGGTTCTCTGCCGCTACTTTCATTTCCTGAATTTGGGCTCGAAAGGTCTCGTTTTCCTTAGTTAGCTTTTTCTTTTCACCTTCGTCTGCCGCGGCTTGCAAGCGATTCTCGAATTGAAGTTCTTTGACTTATTTCTCCAACTTTCCTATTGTGGCCCTGTACTCATTCTCCTTGGCCAACCAAGCCCATTGTTCTTGTGACGCCTCGACAAATTCCTGAAGGTGGGGTCTTTTGGCCGGCCTGCTAAACTCAATTTCTCTTCTATACCAAGCCAGGTACTCTAGTGAAACTTCACCTTTGGATCAATCACTCACACAGGTACTTGCTGTTAAGTATTGACATTCACTCCAAATTTGGCGGACTGCTGCTTCATGAAACTGACCATTGGGTCCGATCTCGACTACTTGGGCACTAAGATCTTTATCTCTCGGAACTATTTGGCATCTCCCCAGTTGCCTCAAAACCCGATATGGGGTATAAGGCTGGATACTCCTGAGTCCCATCAGGAGGAAATGAGGCCAAGTGGCTGGCATGTATATGATCTCATCCACAGGCAGCCATCCAAATGTCCACTCTATTGGTTTGCAGTGATGGAACGGAGGCATGCTATCCATTCTGTAACCCCTTATGGTAGGCTGATCCCATTAACCCTCGTATAAAATTCCTCTATACATGTTTTCTCTGTCGACCCATAACTCATAAATTGAGGACGATGGTGTAAGTGTTCGATCAGCAACAACATGTTGCACCCCTCAAAAAAGTCTCCTCCGGATTTGCAAGCTGTGAGAGCGCAAAAGATTTCAGCTACTATCATGGGTGCGAGGATGTTGTTGGCCTGAGTAAGCAAAGTGCTGACAACCCCGGCTACTCGGATGTCTATATTCTCATCCTTTCTAGGAAACACCAAAAGTCCCAAAAAGACTACCATAAATGTAAAACACTTGTGTTCTTCCCACTTAAGGCGGTTTCCTCTGCTGCAAATTTTGTTTTCCGGCTTGTTGAACCCCCCTATATGACCATATCTGTTGTATATAAACTGAAAAGTACAAAAACCAGCTGACAAGTCTGGGTTGTGGACCCCCTTGTTTATTTTCAAAGAGTCTAGGAACCTGTGTACGGCTATGGTCATTAGAGCAATCAGGTACTGGTGTCTCAAGGGAACTTTGGGACCCCCCATATATCCGGTTATTTCTTCCAATGTTGGGGTAAGTTCAAAATCTGATAAATGAAATACGTTGTGGGTCGGGTCCCAGAATGTAACCAACGCCTTTATGATGTCTCCCCTAGGATTAATCTTCAGCAACCCAGTGAGGCCTCCTAAGTATAGATTGACCGTGTCTTGTCCCGATTCACCCAGATCATCCCACGACATATGCAACTCCAAAGGGATCTTGTTCACGATTGTTATTGGCACATTCTGACTTGTGCTCATTCTGCACATTTGTTAGGGTGGTTAAACAAAAATCATGATTCAATTGACTCAAAAACAAAGCTGAAACTTTTTCAGATTTTATTTCAAAAGTAAAAACCAGTTTTGCAAATACGGCCTTTCAGCACTTCCGGAGAAAGGTTTTAAGGTTGTGCTCGCTAACTAGCTAAAAATTTGAAAAAAGAGACTGAAGGTGGCTGTTCTTACAAAAACAGCCTTCCGGTGTCCTTTTGAGGACAATCGGCTATTTTTGACAAAAATGGCATCACCTTAACCATAAAAAATAAAAATTTTGGTTTTACGGGCTATTTTTGCAAAAAGGCAGTTGGACCCAATGGGGGTTGTCTACGTATCCCACACCCAGTGAGAATCAAACTGGCGTAGTTTGGGCAATTTTAAAAAAAATAAACCAACTTCTTTTTTTTTCTTTTCCAAAACCACAAATATTTTTCCTTCTTTTTTTCTTTTCCACAAAATTCTTCTTTTTGTTTTCAAAATTTCGGTAGAGTTTCGGTATGTTTTGGGACATTGGTTTTTCAAAACAGTCACTTATCCCTCTCAACCATCTCATTAACCTTTCTAAATTTTCCTTATCAGCCGATCAACATGCAAATACGAAGCAAATGAATGCACAAGTAGCAAGTAAGATGCATCGTAATGGTCTTTACGTTTCGGGTACACCTGTCCTAGACAGACCCAACCCCTGTGTTGAGTCTCCAAAGTCAAATGCACATGATGCAAACAAACGTGCCTACTAGGGATCCGGCATGAGGCTGAGTTATTTTAGGTTCAAAAACCTGGGTATGTGTGCTAGACTATGTACCTAAGCGGACAACTCGAGCCGAGGAGAGGGCTACGTACCGGGAACCAAAAGGCCATCCGGCTTAGTAACTTGTCCGAACCTCTTTCTTATTTCAAGGTATGACACTAACAGAATAGAGAGTCTCAACCAGCGAGCACATCCTCGAAAATGAGAAGAGAAGGGTTTCGTAGCAGTTTATATACAGTTCAGATAATATCAAAATGGTAAAAGCATCACTTAGCACATTAAGTCCAAACATGTAACAAATTCAGATAAAGCCAAATACAACAATTTATCTAAGCTCGAATTCTGAACCCTGAACTAGAGGTTCTAGGTTCGATCCCCAGCAGAGCCGCTAGAGTTGTCACACCTCCTTTTTACCTACCCCGCGAGAAGGGTGTATAAGGGAGTTTTTTCCAATTAAAGTGACAATCAAAAAGGGATTACTTATTTATTAAATTTAGAATTGCCACTTGGGAGATTTATGGTGTCCCAAGTCACCGGTTCAAATCCCAAATCGAGGAAAAGATTGACTCTGTATTACAGTCCGCGAACCAGAAATCCGGGTAAGAAATTATGTTAACCCGGGAGAAGGTGTTAGGTGTTCCCGAGTTCCGCGGTTCTAGCACGGTCGCTCAACTACTATATTCAGCTTAATTATCTAATTTTAAAACAAGTTTCAAACCTATGTGCATTTTTAACTTTTTACCGCTTTTATTCCTTTTTGAAGAAAATTGCAACGTTATTAAAACGCGTCTCGAACCACGTCACATAAATGCACCTGTGGTCTCTGAAATATCTTAACATCATTGAGATTTGGATTTAGGTCACATAAATGCGCACCCGAATTTAGGAAAGGTAATATTATTAAATGACGCGCCTAAAGCAACTACGCGTCTTTAGCTTTGCGAGGGCCACGAAAATTTCACTAAGTGGCACGCCTCGAATTCTAAGGATTAAATCAAACTTAATTAAAAGGAGGACCAAGCAATTGTCATTTTTTTGTTGGGAATGGTGCACCTCAACTGAACTATAAGGGTCCAACAAACTAAATGAGGCTTAAAGAAATTATAGTTACTCCTAAGCTAATGTTCTATCCCAAATCGTTGATTGCAGATCCATGCTGGACGAGGTCAGGTAATTAGCTATTTTTGGTCAAAGCTTAAATAAACAAAAAACCGATGTCATTTACAATCTCCAAGGGCAAGACACAAAGGAAATTGGGCTCAAAATGAAGCCCAGATTAAATACAGAATTGACGAGGGGGCTCGGCGTGAACGGGCTAACGATAATGGCCCAAGCTCTTAACCAAACGTGGTTGCCTAAAACCCAGTACGCCCCATGAGAAACTTGGCATTGCAACAGGTATTTGACAAAGCATGATTGAAATTAATTATTCAAGCAACTTAAAGAGAAAACACTACAATTGGGGAACTGGGCCATTCATGATTCAATGCCCAAGACAACAGCATCTGAGGGCTCAACCAAAGTCCCTTGCACAGCCCAAACTCTCACAAATTTTTTATCAAATGCAAATCATGCTTCAATATAAAACTACACTATTGTAATGAAGATGCAGCACTTGAGGTTATGATTACTCACTCACAACTTATATCACTGTTAAAACATGACAAAAGTTAATTCTTAACTCCACAACTAACATAGTCTTAAGATTTTATACCTATTGACAAGCAAATTAAAGATGAAAGGGAGCCCAAAACTGTTTTTACCATATACCGACCATGGCATCAACAGATAACTTTGAACAATGCCAACACTAAGTAATTCCTGAGAGCCAATTAACCTTACTCAAAATGAGTGAACTAACTATAGAATTTAACGACCACCATTAACATGAGGTTCTAATCGCCAACCCTTGAACATAAAAGAAATACTGAAATTAGCTTCATGGACCAACCAAATGAACAATTCATGAAATTGCATCAACTTAAGTCCATTATAGACTAATTTTGCTGACTTTCACAGTTTTAAATGGATCTGGATAGAAGATGTTCAATATAAACTAGCCCCCTGCTACAGCATATCCAACAGTCCATACACACAATAGATTTCAATCATTTTACAAGCCAACGTACCCATTCCAACTTACAAACACAATCTTAAGCCAATAACATAAATAAGCAAGCAAACATATGAAGAAAAGCTAAATTACTACATAACTAAAGGAGTTTAATAACATAAGATGGCATTTGATAGCAGGATGTGATAAAACTTTCAACGGGATCATGTAACTTTAGATTTCCCCATTATTACACATATAGAGGTCTAGAAAGTACCTGAATACAACAAAAACAACAAGGAACAACCTGAAGTTAGGAAGAACAACAGCAGTAGGTAAACAACAATGCAAACGATTCAATCCATGCTGGAACCCAGAAATAGCAAGGTATTGGAAATTCTTTTGAAAGAAACCCAGAAATTTGAACTAGTTCATCAACGGAACAATACCCTAGTGCCTTTTCTTTGTTTGAAGCTCTCTCAATATGTAGGTATTTTGTATTCTAGGTGCAGAAGGTAACTTTCAAAGATATTTTCAGCCGTTTCTGACTTTTCTCCAAGTATGATCCTCTTTTTCAAATATGCCTTGCCTATCAAGTTTAAGTGCCTTTATAGGCAAGGCATTAGGGCAGCCTAAAAGTATTAAAATTTGCATTTCAAACCTTTTCTAATTTTGGTTTTAGCAACTATTTTCAGAATTTCAAAACCAGTTCCAAAACCCCTTTCCTGGAAGCTTCCTAAGGTTGTTACATAAGATTCCCCTACTAAATACCCAAACTACCCTCAAACCCATGAAAATTGCTTCAGAATTCCAAATGGGTTAATTTGACCCAGTGACTTAAACCAAATTGAACGGGCTACAATTTGCAAATGGGTCGGAAACAACCCAAAGCCCAACAATAAACTAACCAGCTAAATTCTATAAGCATCCGGAGAAACAACATGATACAAACACTAAAACGACTTCCATAATCGAAAAATCTAACTAAGTTATTGTTTAATTAACACAAACATGCAGGGATTTAACTAAGTTGTCAAAGCAACCTAATTATATTAAACTAAGTGGCTTAAAACAAAAAGTAAAATCAGAAATTGAACATACTCTTGACACAAACCAATCAGACCAATAAAATTTAGAAAAGCAAAATTGAAAAAACGGACAGTCCTCAATTTTTAGCTGTACTTTGTTCAAGTTTCCATTCAATTAATCAGAGAGAAAGAGAAGAAATGAGGAGGAAAGAAGACTGAAGGCACACAAGAATGAAAGAAGAAATAAGAAACTCACCAACCTATGCTTCGCACTCGCGATTAACTTTCTGATTTAGTCCCCAAATAATGTCATCTGCTTGTTCCTTGCGAAGAACAAGTAAGCAACGTTATTCTGGGACCAAACTGGCCTTGAACGCTAAGGAAACTTTGAAGGATACCCCTGCATGAACGAACTCGGCCATGGCTTCTAGGGCTCGAACCCTAGATTTGAGATTCGAGGAGTTCAGGCCATGTTTGAGAGGAGCGGAGTGGGGATTTGGAAATGGGTGAGTGAGGAGGTCTTGGGGTGTAAAAATGGGGGTGAACGGAGGTGGTCTCCGCCACCAATGGCGGTGGGAATTTAGGGGCGGCGGGCTAGGGTTCCGTCTCTGATGGAGGTAGGTTTGTGAGAGATGATGAGAGGAGGGGGCAACGGGTTAGTGCATTTATATATTAAGCTAGAGTCAGTTCCGGACCGTTTGATCAACTAAGATCAACGGTCCAGATCAAAAGGACGAAACGGTGTCGTTTAGTTTTAAGGTGGGGCGGACCGGGTAGAGGGGCAGGTTTTGGGCCGAACTGACCGGGTATTCACTTTTAAATCAATTGGGCCTGAAGGGGTTGATTTGAAGTGGTCCAAAAGCTGACTTCTTTACTTCTTTCTTTTCTTTTTCTTTTCATTTCTTTTTTCTAATTTCTTTTTAAATTAAAATTAAAAATAAAACCTAAATTAATTCCTAATCAAAATATCCTATCAAATTAAATTAACTAACTCTAAATAATAATTACCACAACTAATTAAAAACCAAATTCAAGAAAAAAACTACCAGAATTCGAAATTAAAATTAAAAAAGTGAAAATAAACTATTTTTGTGATTTTTCCCATTTTTATAAAACAACTAATTTGTCAATTAATCCTAAAAATGTAAAATTAAATCCTAAATGCAAATGCAATATATTTTTGTATTTTTTATTAATTAAATAAAATAAACATGCACAGACAAAATCAAACAATAACAAACAAAAATCTACGAAATTGCAAACAAATGAAAAAAATTATTTTGTTTTGAATTTATGGGAGTAATTCATATAGGGCAAAAATCACGTGCTCACAGCATGCTTCTCATTTGATTTTCTTGCATCAACCGAGCATTCATGGTTGTTATGATATTTTATCACCCTAAAAAGTGTGGAATTTTTTATTCTGCTAGCACGTACATTCCAACCACATTTCTCCACGATGCATTTCAGCTCGTATCTCTTTGAACATGATCTAACAGCATGAATTCAACTTTCTGGTTTATCTCCAAGTTGCAGAAAAATTTAGTCATGTTTTGTTTGTTCTCAAAAATTGATCCTACTCTTACTTCATCAGGCAATGCATCATGCCTAAGTATTTTACATGGTGGAGATTCTTTCAGCTTTCTCCTCACTCTTTTTCTTGATTTCTGAGAAGCACTAGAAGTTTCAGCAATTTCTTCAATTCTATCCGATGTTATCGGTATAAGCTCTATATTTACTTCATCTTCGTTGTTGCTTATTATTGCAGAAGGTAACAAAAAATTTTGATGTATTTTGTGTTGGTTGTCAATTTGCATTATTAGTTGTCTTTCTTCTTCTTGGTCATCGACAAACTGGTATGAATTTATTGGAGGAGCGGGTAATTATTGCAGCATTATATATTCTGAAGCAGTTGTAATGTTAGAAGGTTGTTGCTCATTGTCTACTTCCATTATTGGTTGTCCTAGTTCATGTTAATAATCAGCAAAAGGTTCTAAATCTATTACATATGCAAGAGATTGTTTGAATGCTACAGATTCTGAATGTTGTATTTTTTCAACGACGAAATGGCAATTCTTGTAGACTGAATCAATTGTAAGCAAATATATAGAACTACTGAGTTCTTCATCTAAAGTTACAAGTATTCCTTTGCTTGTATTTAGTTTGATATCAAACCATACCTTTAGTGAATATCTGCTTGAATCAATTTTTGTAACTTAACTAATTTTCTTCAGGAAAGTATTGAATGATACTTGATTATTAAGCAGAACAAGTTTTGTATCATGATCCAAGTATTTGAAATCAAGAGTCCACCTCCCATTAAAAGTAATAACAACGCAAATCGAACTCATCCTGCAGAAGTGTGACGACCCAAAATGTCATCACTTGATTTAAAATGAAATTCTGCATTCTAAGGACTTAAAAACCTCTTTTAGCATTACCTCAATTTGTGTGCGCAGTCAGGGCGTGTAGTCGGAAAGCCTATATGTGAAAATCTGTGAAAAATGATAAATTTTGACTATAAAATGAGTTAATTTGACTTTGGTCAATATTTTAAGTAAACAGACCCGGACCCGTAATTTGACAGTCTCGGAGGGTTCATAAGAAAATATGGGACTTGCGCGTATGCCCGGAATCAAATTCCGAGGTCCCATGCCCGAGAAATGAAGTTTTAAAGAAAATTATTTTCTGAAATTATTTAAAGGAATTTGAAATGAACCTTGATTAGAACATGTTGGTAACAGGCCTGTATTTTGATTTCGGCGCCCAGTACATGTCTTATATATGATTTAAGACGATCTTGTGAAATTTGATGAGAAACGGATGCTATTTGATGTGCTTCGGACCTAAATTGCAAAATCTGAGGTTTTATGAAGTTTTGAAAAACTTCCATGGATTTTGAGGTTTAATTCGTTGTTATTGAGGTTATTTTGGAGATTTTATCGCACGGATAAGTTTGTATGATGTCATTGAGTTAGTACGTATGTTTGGTTAGGAGCCCTGAGGGCTCGGGTGTGTTTCGGATGTGTTTCGAAAAGTTTTGGACTTCGGAAAAGTCGCAGAATTCTACTGCACGTGCACAGATCTTTTGTGCATCATGATCGTGTAGTAACACTCGCGATCGCGAAAGGGAAATTGGGATACGGGTGGATTTTCTCTTCGCGAATGTAAAGCCACAGTCACAAACGCGGAGCACTGGGGGGTTGCTCATCGCGAACGTGACCAGTGTGACGCGAACGCGTAGTGTAAACTGGAGGTGGGCTGGGGACTTGTCTTTCCTTCTACACGAACGCGTAATGGTGTCCGTGAACGCGAAGGTCAGGGAGGCTTACCCTTCGCGAACGCGTAGAGGAAATTGCGATCGCGTAAGTCCACTTACTAGCAGCTCTTTGTGATCGCGATGAATACTGTCGCCTAGCACTTAAAATAGTAGCTAAGTCGGGATTTAGCCCATTTTTTCATATTTTCAAAACTAGAGAGCATTGAGGCGATTTTCTAAGAACAAGTTATTCCCTAAAGCATTGGTATGTGATTCTAAACCTTTTCCTTTCAATTTCCCATTGCATTTCATCAATTTTCATCCAAATATCTAGGGTTTTTATGGTAGAAATTGGGAATTTGGGTAGAATTAGGGCTTTTTGAATAATTGGAATTTAGACCTCATTTTGGGGTCGGATTTCGAAACTAATTGCATATTTGGGCTCGTGGGTGAATGGGTGATCGGGTTTTGGTCTGAACCTCGTGTTTTGACCAAGCGAGCCCGAGGTCAATATTTTGGATTTTTGGGAAGAATGATTAGAAAGCTATAATTAAATATTGGAATTGGATTGTTTAGCATTTATTGATGTTATTAAGTCGATTATGTCTAGATACAATTGATTTGGAGCCAAATTCGAAAGGAAAGGCGGTGTTTGAGGATTGAGTTGGTCGTGGAAGTTCGAGGTAAGTGTTTGGTCTAACCTTAACTTGAGGGATTTGGAGTTGTGTCCTATTTGCTATTTGCTTCTTGTTGAGTACGACGTATAGGCATGGTGATGAGTATCTATACGGTGGTGTCAAGCATGACTGTGGGTCTTATATTGTGATTTTCATGACTTCGTTATATTATTCATGCCTTGGTGAAGATTTCTATTTATTGTGTAAAGTTGTGGAAAGAATTGTGACCTATGAACATTGAGGAGCTTTGGCTCCAGTTGTGAAGTGAATTGTGAAGTAAAAGTGAGAAAAAGAAGAGATAATTATATTGGCCCCTTGCCGGGCTATTGTTGAATTGTGGTTCCCTTGCATTGTGTTCTTAATTGATATCACGGATGTTTAGGTTAATGATTCTTTGTGTTAGTTGTTGTAACAAGTTTGGTTATAGATGAGGTAGTTAGATGTTGTAACGAGTTTGGTTATAGATGAGGTAGTTAGATGTTGTAACGAGTTTGGTTATAGCCGATGTAGTTAGGTGTTGTAACAAGTTTGGTTATAGCTGAGGTAGTTAGATGTTGTAACAAGTTTGGTTATAGTTGTTTCTCCCTTGCCGGGATATTGTTTGGTGATATTATTGTTCCTTTTCCGGGATTCCTTGTGATTATTGTTGGCTTGTACATGGGAGCGGGTGGCACACCTACCACAAGATATAATGAAATGGGGGCGGGTGGTATGCCTACCACAAGATATAATAAAATGAGAGTGGGTGGTACGCCTACCACAAGATAAATAAAATGGAAGTGGGTGGTACGCCTACCACAAGATATAATGAAATGGGAGTGGGTGGTACGCCTGCCACGAGATAAATGAAATGGGAGCGGGTGGCACTCCTGCCACGAGATAAATGAAATAGGAGCGGGTGGCACGCCTGCCACGAGATATAATGAAATGGGAGCGGGTGGCACGCCTGCCACGAGATAAATGAAATAGGAGCGGGTGGCACGCCTGCCACGAGATATAATGAAATAGGAGCGGGTGGCACGCCTGCCATGAGATACAAGAAATGGGATCGGGTTGCACGCCTGCAACAAGATGTGAAAAGAAAGTGAAATCTGCCTTTGTTTTCCCTATTCTTGTTAGTGGTTAGATTTTGATTCCTTTATAGTTCTCTTGATATTCTGTTTTTACCTGTTATTCCCTGAAGCATGTTTCCCTCTCCCATCTTTACTTGTTTATTTTCATATTTCTTTTCTGCTATATATATTTGAAATGCACAGGTTTATTTGGTAGTCTGGTCCTAGCCTCATCATTACTTCGTCGAGGTTAGGCTGGGCACTTACCAGCACATGAGGTCGGTTGTGCTGATACTACACTTTGTACTCTTTTGTGTAGACCCTAGTGTTGTAGACTTCAAACCACAGTGAGATTGCTGAATCTTGTTCATCAGGCGACCCGAGGTAGCCCTGCAGGTGTTCGTAGGCCTTGGCGTCTCCTTCTATCTACTTTCTTGTTTCTACATGTATTTCTAGAGACAGTGTTGTATTTAATTCTTTCAGACCTTTATTTGTAGAATTCTTAAACCGTCTGTGAAACTGTGACACCAGTTTTGGGTAGTTGAGACTCAAACAGTTGTAATAGATATTCATGTTCAGATGGCTTATTGTTTTCTTCCGCTTATGTTATATTCCATCGTTTAAATATTATTTCTTCGTAATTGTTAAAGAGAATAAGATTGGTAAAAAGGTAGATGGTTCAATAATTGGCTTGCCTAGCTCACATTAGTGGGTGCCATCACGACTCCCGAGGGTGGGAAATTCAGGTCGTGACAAGTTGGTATTAGAGCTCTAGGTTACATGGGTCTCACAGTTCACAGACAAGCTTAGTAAAGTCTGAGGGATCGGTACGGAGACGTCTGTATTTATCCCATAGAGGCTATAGGGTTAGGAAAAACTTCGCATTTATTCTTTCCTGTCGTGTGATTTTGATCTCTCAATGCGAAATTGAAACCTTTACTCTTGTCTTTTCGTGAATGGCGAGGTCATGTACCGCTTCTTCAGTTGAGCAGTAGTACAAACCGGTGATAGATTAGCTACGTCTTCGGAGGCTTTGTGGAGGTTGGATATGTTTTACCAAGCTCTTCACTACTTTCAGCGGTGCATCTTCTGAGGATCCCCAAGATTATCTAGGCAGATATCATGAGGTTCTCAGGAATATGGGGATTGTGGAGACCAATAGGGTCTAATTTTGCTACTTTTCATTTGTCCGGATTTGCCAAGACCTGTTGGAGGGATTATTGATTGGTTATACCAGTTAGGTCATCAGCTTTGACTTGAGAACAGTTCACGCGGCTATTTCTGGAGGAGTTTCTCTACATCACTCAGAGAGAGGTCTATCGGAAGTAGTTTGAGCGTCTCCAACAGTTTTCTATGACTGTTACTCAATACGAGATCAGATTCATCGACTTGGCCCGTCATGCTCTTATCATACTTTCCACTGTGAGAGAGAGTGAGGAGGTTCATTGAGGGACTCATCCAGCCCGCTCAGTTAGTTGGAGGTGGAGATAGAGGTATTAGGGGTGGAGGTAGAGGTATTAGAGGTGGAGGTAGAGATGCTAGAGGTGGAGGTAAAGGTATTAGAGGTGGAGGTGGAGGTACTGTTCTGGTTTGTGGTAGGGAAGCTTCGATTTTATTTTGCACCATATCTGGACATGCCTAGTGATTCATTGAGTGTTCTTGTTTATGTATCTACACCGGTGGGTGATTCTATTATGGTAGGTCGAGTCCATCGCTCTTGTATAGTTGTGATTGGGGGTCTTGAGACTCGTGTAGATTTGTTGCTTCTAGACATGGTCGATTTTGATGTTATATTGGGGATGGACTGGTTATCACCTTACCACGCTATCTTGGACTGTCATGTCAAGACTATGACCTTACCTTTACCGGGTTTGCCTTATTTAGAGTGGAGAGGTACTCCTGGTCATTCTACCCGTAGGGTTATCTCTAATGTGAAGGCTCGGCGTATGGTCGAGAAGGGGTGTTTGGTCTATTTGGTATATGTTCATGATTCTAGTACTGAGGTTCCTTCTATTGATTTTGTGCATGTTGTTCGTGAGTTTCTTGAGGTATTCCCTTCAGACCTGTCGGGTATGCCACCCGACAGGGATATTGATTTCTGCATTGATTTGGCTCCGGGCACTCAGCCCATTTCTATTCTGCCATATCGTATGGCCCCGCCTGAGTTGAAAGAGTTGAAGGAGAAGTTGTAGGACTTGCTTGAGAAGAGTTCCATTAGGCCGAGTATCTCGCCTTGGGGTGCGTCGGTGTTGTTTGTTAAGAAGAAGGATGGATTGATGAGGATGTGTATTGATTACTGGAAGTTGAACAAGGTTACAATAAAGAATAAGTATCCATTACCGAGGATTGATGATTTGTTTGATCAGCCTCAGGGTGCCAAGGTATTTTCAAAGATTGATTTGAGATTTGGCTACCATCAGTCAAGGATTAGGGCATACGATGTCCCTAAGACAGCTTTTCGCACTCGGTACGGGCATTTTGAGTTCTTGGTTATGTCATTCGGGTTGACAAATGCTCTAGCAGCTTTTATGGATTTGATGAACCGAGTGTTCATGCCTTATTTGGATTCGTTCGTGATAGTCTTCATTGATGATATTTTGATATATTCCTGTAGCCAAGAGGAGCACGAGCACCATCTCAGAGTGGTTCTTCAAACTTTGAGGGATAGTCAGTTATATGCTAAGTTCTCGAAGTGTGAGTTATGGTTGAGTTCAGTTTCATTCTTGGGTCATGTTGTATCAGCAGAAGGTATTCAGGTTGATTCGAAGAAGATTGAAGCAGTCAAGAACTGGCCTAGACCAGCATTAGCCATAGAGATTCAGAGTTTCTTGGGAATTACAGGCTACTATCATCGGTTCATGGAAGAGTTTTCATCTATCGCAGCCCCGATGACCAGGTTGACCCAGAAGGGTGCCTAGTTCAAATGGTCGGACGAGTGTGAGGCGAGCTTTCAGAAGCTCAAGACAGCTCTGACTACGACACCGGTATTGGTTTTGCCAACAGGTTCAGGGCCTTATACGGTTTATTGTGATGCATCTCGTATTGGACTTGGTGCAGTGTTGATGCAGGATGGCAAAGTCATTGCCTATGCTTCGCGACAGTTGAAGATTCATGAGAAGAACTATCCAGTTCATTATTTAGAGTTGGCAACCATTGTTCATGCATTAAAGATTTGGAGGCATTATCTGTATGGCGTGGCATATGAGGTGTTCACGGATCACAAGAGTCTTCAGTATTTGTTCAAGCAAAAGGAGTTGAATTTGAGGCAAATGAGGTGGTTGGAGTTGTTGAAAGATTATGGTGTCACTATCTTATATCATCCGGGAAAGGCCAATGTGGTGGCCGATGCTTTAAGTAGGAACTAAGCCAGTATGGGGCAGTCTTGCTTATATTCCGATTGGTGAGAGACCACTTGCTTTGGATGTTCAGGCTTGGGCCAATCAGTTCGTGAGGTTGGATGTTTTTGAGCCCAATCGGGTGTTAGCTTGTGCGGTCGCTCATTCTTCTTTATTGGAGCGTATCCGGTATCGGCAGTATGATGATCCCCATTTGTGTGTCCTCAAAGACACAGTGCAGTAATGAGGTGCCAAGCAGGTTACCTTAGGTGATGATGGAGTTTTAAGATTGCATGTGTACCTAATATGGATGGACACTGAGAGTTGATTTTAGAGGAGGCCGATAACTCCCGGTACTCTATTCATCTAGGCGTTGTGAAGATGTATAAGGATTTGTGGTAGCATTATTGGTGGCGTAGAATGAAGAAGGATATTGTGGCATATGTGGCTCGGTGTTTGAATTGTCAGCAGGTTAAGTATGAGCATTAGAGGCCTGGTGGGTTATTTAAGAGGATTGAGCTTCCCGAGTGGAAGTGGGAGCGGGTCACTATGGATTTCGTTGTTGGACTCCCCCAGACTCGGAGGAAGTTTGACCCAGTTTGGGTCATTGTTGATAGGCTGATCAAGTCAGCACATTTCATTCATGTGGCAGTCTCATATTCTTCTGAGAGGTTAGCTGAGATCTACATCCGGGAGATTGTTCGTCTTCATGGTGTGCCCATGTCTATCATTTCGGACCGAGGTATGCAGTTTACTCACGTTTCTGGAGAGCAGTTCAACGAGAGTTGGGCATGCAGGTTGATTTGAGCATAGCATTTCATCCCCAGACGGACGGCAGTCCGAGCAGACTATTCAGATTTTGGAGGATATGCTCCGAGCTTATGTCATTGACTTTGGAGGCTCGTGGGATCAATTTTTGCCTTTAGTAGAGTTTGCCTACAACAACATCTACCAGTCGAGTATCCAGATGGCTCCTTATGAGGCTTTATATGGTAGGTAGTGTCGGTCTCCGGTTGGATGGTTTGAGCCAGGAGAGGCTGAGTTATTAGGTACGGATCTAGTTCAGGATGCCTTGGACAAGGTCAGGATTATTCAGGATAGGCTTCGTACAGCTCAGTCTAGGCAAAAAAGTTATGCCGACCGCAGGGTTCGAGATTTGGCTTTCATGGTCAGTGAGCGGGTATTGCTTCGGGTGTCGCCTATGAAGGGCGTGATGAGATTTGGGAAGAAGGGCAAGCTTAGCCCTAGGTTTATTAGCCCGTTTGAGATTCTTGATTGAGTGGGAGAGGTGGCTTATAGACTTGCATTGCCACCGAGCTTATCAGCCGTGCATCCAGTGCTTCATGTGTCCATGCTTCGGAAATATCACAACTATCCATCCCACATGTTAGATTTCAGCACTGTCCAGTTGGACAAGGACTTGTCTTATGAGGAGGAGCCGGTAGCTATTCTAGACCGGCAGGTTCGTCAGTTGAGTTCGAAGAGTTTTCCTTCTGTTCGTGTTCAGTGGAGAGGTCACCCTCCTGAGGCATCGACCTGGGAGTCCGAGTCCGATCTGGGAAGCCGTTATTCCCATCTTTTCCCCGACTCAGGTACTTCCTTCTTCTGTTCGTTCGAGGGCAAACGATTATTTTAGAGGTGGAGAATGTGACGACCCAAAGGTTATCACTTGTTTTAAAACTAAATTCTGCATTCCAAATCCTTAAAAACCTCTTTTAGCATCACCTTATTTTGCGTGCACAGTCCGGGTGTGCAGCCGGAAAGCCTATATGTGAAAATCTATGAAAATGATAAATTTTGACTATAAAATAAGTTAATCTGACTTCGGTCAATATTTTGGGTAGACGAACACGGACCCATGATTTGACTATCCTGGAGGGTCCGTAGGAAAATATGGGACTTGGGGATATGCCCGGAATTGAATTCCGAGGTCCCAAGCTCGAGAAATGAATTTTTAAAGAAAATTGTTTTCTGAAATTGTTTAAAGGAATTTGAAACGAATCTTGATTAGAACATGTTGGTATCGGACCCGTATTTTAGTTCCAGTGCCCGATACATGTCTTATATATGATTTAAGACGATCCTGTGAAATTTGTTGAGAAACGGATGTCATTTGACGTGATTCGGACCTAAATTGCAAAATCTGAGGTTTTAAGAAGTTTTGAAAAAATTCACAGGATTTTGAGGTTTAATTCGTTGTTATTGAGGTTATTTTGGCGATTTGATCGCACGGATAAGTTTGTATGATATCATTGAGTTAGTACGTATGTTTGGTTAGGAGCCCCGAGGGCTCGGGTGTGTTTCGGATGTGTTTCGAAAGGTTTTGGACTTAGGAAAAGTTGCAGAATTTTTGCTGTAGGTGCACAGATCTTCTGTGCATCGCAATCGCGTAGTAACACTCGCGATCGCAAAAGGGAAATTGGGACAGGGGTGGATTTGTTCTTTGCAAACACGAAGCCACAATCGCGAACGTGGAGCACTGAGGGGTTGCTCATTGCGAACGCAACCTGTGTGACGCGAATGCGTAGTGTAAACTGGAGGTGGGCTGGGGACTTGTCTTTCCTTCTACGCGAATGCGTAATGGTGTCCGCGAACGCGAAGGTCAGGGAGGCTTACCCTTCGCGAATGCGTAGAGGAAATCGCGATCACATAAGTCCACTTACTGGCAGCTCTTCCCGATCGCGACAGTGTTCTCTCGAACACGATAAACACGGTCGCCCAGCACTTAAAACAGTAGCTAAGTCGAGATTTAACCTATTTTTTCATAGTTTCAAAACTAGAGAGCATTGAGGCGATTTTATAAGAACAAGTTCTTCCCCAAAGCATTGGTATGTGATTCTAAACCTTTTCCTTTCTATCTCCCATTGCATTTCATCAATTTTCATCCAAAAATCTAGGGTTTTTACGGTAGAGATTGGAAATTTGGGTAGAATTAGGGCCTTTTGAATAATTGGAATTTAGACCTCGTTTTGGGATTGGATTCCGAAACTAATTGCATATTTGGGCTTGTGGGTGAATGGGTGATCGGGTTTTGGTCTGAACTCGTGTTTTGACCAAGCGGGCCCGGGGTCGATTTTTGACTTTTTGGGAAGAATGATTAGAAAGCTATAATTAAGCATTGGAATTGGATTGTTTAGCATTTATTGATATTATTAAGTCGATTATGTCTAGATACAATTGATTTGGAGCCAAATTCAAAAGGAAAAGCGGTGTTTGAGGTTTGAGTTGGCCGTAGATGTTCGAGGTAAGTGTTTGGTCTAACCTTAGCTTGAGGGATTAAGAGTTGAGTCCTATTTGCTATTTGCTTCTTGTTGAGTACGACGTATAGGCATGGTGACGAGTGTCTATACGTTGGTGTCAAGCATGACCGTGGGTCTTATATTGTGATTTATGACTTCGTTGTATTATTCATGCCTTGGTGAAGATTTCTATTTGTTGTGTAAAGTTGTGGAAAGAATTGTGACCTATGAACATTGAGGAGCGTTGGCTGTAGTTGTGAAGTGAATTATGAAGTAAAAGTGAGAAAAAGAAGAGATCATTATGTTTCCCCCTTGCCGGGCTATTGTTGAGTTGTGGTTCCCTTGTATTGTGTTTTTAATTGATATTACGGATGTTTAGGTTAATGATTCTTTGTGTTAGGCGTTGTAACAAGTTTGGTTATAGCTGAGGTAGTTAGATGTTGTAACGAGTTTGGTTATAGCTGAGGTAGTTAGGTGTTGTAACAAGTTTGCTTATAGCTGAGGTAGTTAGATGTTGTAACAAGTTTGGTTATAACTGTTTCTCCCTTGCCGGGATATTGTTTGTTGATATTATTGTTCCCTTGCCGGAATTCCTTGTGATTATTGTTGGCTTGTACATGGGAGCGGGTGGTACGCCTACTATAAGATATAATAAAATGGGATCGGGTGGTACGCCTACCATAAGATATAATGAAATAGGAGCGGGTGGTACGCCTACCACAAGATATAATGAAATGGGAGTGGTTGGTACGCCTACCACGAGATATAATAAAATGGGAGGGGTGTACGCCTACCACGAGATAAATAAAATGGGAGCGGGGGCACGCCTGCCACAAGATATAATGAAATGGGAGCGAGTGGCATGCCTGCCACGAGATATAATGAAATGAGAGCGGGTGGCACGCCTACCACGAGATACAGGAAATGGGATCGGGTTGCACGCCTGCAACAAGATGTGAAAAGAAAGTGAAATCTGCCTTTGTTTTCCCTATTCTTGTTAGTGGTTAGATTTTGATTCCTTTATAGTTCTCTTGATATTCTGTTTTTACCTGTTATTCTCCAAAGCATGTTTCCCCCTCCCATCTTTACTTGTTTATTTCCGTATTTCTTTTCTGCTATATATATTTGAAATGCACAGGTTTATTTGGTAGTCTGGTCCTAGCATCGTCACTACTTCGTCGAGGTTAGGCTGGGCACTTACCAGCACATGGGATCGGTTGTGCTGATACTACACTCTACACTCTTTTGTGCAGACCCCAGTGTTGTAGACTTCGGACCGCAGTGAGATTGCTGAATCTTGTTCATAAGGCGACCCAAGGTAGCCCTGCAGGCGTTCGTAGGCCTTAGTGTCTCCTTCTATCTACTTTCCCCTACCACAAGATATAATGAAATGAGAGTGGTTGGTACGCCTACCATGAGATATAATGAAATGGGAGGGGTGTACGCCTACCACGAGATAAATGAAATGGGAGCGGGGGCCACGCCTGCCACAAGATATAATGAAATAGGAGAGGGTGGCATGCCTGCCACGAGATATAATGAAATTAGAGCGGGTGGCACGCCTGCCACGAGATACAGGAAATGGGATCGGGTTGCACGCCTGCAACAAGATGTGAAAGAAAGTGAAATCTGCCTTTGTTTTCCCTATTCCTGTTAGTGGTTAGATTTTGATTCCTTTATAGTTCTCTTGATATTCTGTTTTTACCTGTTATTCCCCAAAGCATGTTTCTCTCTCCCATCTTTACTTGTTTATTTCCGTATTTCTTTTCTGCTATATATATTTGAAATGCACAGGTTTATTTGGTAGTCTGGTCCTAGCATCGTCACTACTTCGTCGAGGTTAGGCTGGGCACTTACCAGCACATGGGATCGGTTGTGCTGATACTACACTCTACACTCTTTTGTGCAGACCCCAGTGTTGTAGACTTCGGACCGCAGTGAGATTGCTGAATCTTGTTCATAAGGCGACCCAAGGTAGCCCTGCAGGCGTTCATAGGCCTTAGTGTCTCCTTCTATCTACTTTCCCCTACCACAAGATATAATGAAATGGGAGTGGTTAGTATGCCTACCATGAGATATAATGAAATGGGAGGGGTGTAAGCCTACTACGAGATAAATGAAATGGGAGCGGGGGCCACGCCTGCCACAAGATATAATGAAATGGGAGCGGGTGGCATGCCTGCCACGAGATATAATGAAATGAGAGCGGGTGGCACGCCTGCCACGAGATACAGGAAATGGGATCGGGTTGCACGCCTGCAACAAGATGTGAAAAGAAAGTGAAATCTGCCTTTGTTTTCCCTATTCCTGTTAGTGGTTAGATTTTGATTCCTTTATAGTTCTCTTGATATTCTGTTTTTACCTGTTATTCCCCAAAGCATGTTTCCCCCTCCCATCTTTACTTGTTTATTTCCGTATTTCTTTTCTGCTATATATATTTGAAATGCACAGGTTTATTTGGTAGTCTGGTCCTAGCATCGTCACTACTTCGTCGAGGTTAGGCTGGGCACTTACCAGCACATGGGATCGGTTGTGCTGATACTACACTCTACACTCTTTTGTGCAGACCCCAGTGTTGTAGACTTCGGACCGCAGTGAGATTGTTGAATCTTGTTCATAAGGCGACCCAAGGTAGCCTTGCAGGCGTTCGTAGGCCTTAGCGTCTCCTTCTAGCTACTTTCATGTTTCTATATGTATTTCCAGAGATATTGTTGTATTTAATTCTTTCAGACCTTTATTTTTAGAATTCTTAGACCGTCTTTGAAACTGTGACACCAGTTCTGGGTAGTCGAGACTCAAATAGTTGTAATAGATATTCATGTTTAGATGGCTTATTGTTTTCTTCCGCTTATGTTATATTCCGTCGTTTAAATATTATTTCTTTGTAATTGTCAAAGAGAATAAGATTGGTAAAAAGGTAGATGGTTCAATAATTAGCTTTCCTAGCTCACATTAGTAGGCTCCATCATGACTCCCGAGAGTGAAAAATTCGGGTCGTGACAAGAAGCATGTTTAGTGCCAAGTATTAAGAAAGTGAACAGAAGAAGTTAATTATGAAGTTCATAAAAAATGTAAGCACATTGAAGTTGAAGTTGAGCAAATGTACTAGAACATTTTTGGCTTGTTTATAGTGAAGTTTTCGAAAAAAAGCCATGAAGAAGGTGATTAATGCAGGACAAGACTTGGAGGGTGTTTGGATTGACTTATAAAAAGTAGCTTTTAAGCTAAAAGCCAAAAGTCATAAGTTGGTAATACCAACTTGTGGCTATTGGCTTATATTTGTACTTTTTATGCCTAAAAGTAAGTGCGTTTAAGCACTTTTTATCATTAACAAATAGCACACAAACTAAAAAAAGTGCTTAAAAGCCAATAAGCACATAAAATAAGCCAATCCAAATATAGAGAGTGTTTGTATTGGCTTATTTTAAGTGCTTATTGGCTTTTAAGCACTTTTTTTAGTTTGTGTGATGTTTGTCAGTGATAAAAAGTGCTTAAAAGCACTTACTTTTAGGCATAAAAAGTACAAATATAAGCCAAAAGCCAAAAGTTGCTATTACCAACGTATGACTTTTGGCTTTTAGCTTAAAAGCTACTTTTTATAAGCCAATCCAAATACCCTCTTAAGCATAAACTAAATCTAACTTCAGCATGCAGGAAAACATTTCATAGTGCAGGAGGAAAACTTTTAGGTTGTTTGTCCTGAAGTTTTTACAAATGAATTAAATCACTTCAGCATCTTCTGCTGAAGTTTTTGAAAAAGTTGTATGACAAAATTAATGAATTTACGACAAAAACTTCAGCTTATTAAGTGCTGCAGTTTTTAGAAATAAAATAAATAACTTTAGCATATTCGGCTGAAGTTTTTTGAAAAAGCTGTATGACAAAAAGGACAAACACTTCAGCTTATTAAGTGCTGAAACTTTAGAAATGAACTAAATAACTTCAGCACACTAAGCTGAAGTTTTAGCAAATGAACTAAATAAACTTCAGCATGTTTCAGCATGAAGTTTTAGTGTGCATTAATTGTATAGTATACAGGAGTAAACGTAACAAACACAATTAAAGTAGTAATTATATTACCTTGGGGGTATGTGTTAGTGTAATAATTACATTGCTATCACAATTATGCACGCTTTTCATTAGACGTTTAAAATTCCATGCTTTTTTATATACCATGCAGAAGTTTTTTTCCGCCTATATAAGTACTCTATGCCTTGTGAGTTTATTCACTCAAACACATATATTTTAGCAGATAAAATACAAAAGGGAGAAAGATGGATGCTGTCATCAGGCAAATAGTTGACGAAATTAAGCAAGACATCATAGAGGCATTTGAGTTGAAGCTGGATGAGCTGATAGAGAAGTACGATAGGGATGCTGGCCAAATTTGATAGTCTTGGTGATGAAGATGCTCGTCCATCTGCCAGTGACAACGACGATGGCGATATGGACCTTAGTTTTTTTTTTTGGATAATCTTCTAGTTAAAGGGTTATTATGTTATTTCTTTTTTATGTAATTTTAATTTATCTTTTATTTTATTTAATGAAAAATTCTATTTTCGTTTTATGATTTTGTGCGTTTTTTTAAATATTAATTTTCTTTAAACTCGAAAAATAACAAACGAAATGAATTAAATAACTTCAGCAGGAATTAACAAAAACTCATCCGAAAATTATATATTGCACGACGAAATATTAAGCATGTTTTAGCAAATGAACTAAAAAAACTTCAGCATACTAAAAATTTTATGAAAAATATTTTTCATGTTCCGAAAAACTTAAACATTTTTTGATATGACGTTTTACCAAAAAAAATATAATAAAATACATAGTGCAGGAGGAAAACTTCAGCTCTTTTTGCTGAAGTTTTCAAGAATGAACTAAACAACTTCAGCACTTTATGCTGAAGTTTTTGTGCAATAGGTAATTTTTATGTTTTATTTTTTTACCTAGTGGAGGAGGGAAACTTCAGCTCGTTTTCCTGAAGTTTTTAAAGATGAACTAAACAACTTCAGCAACCCATGCTGAAGTTTTTGTGCAATATGTAATTTTAATTTATATTTTATTTTTATCCAGTGTAGGAGGAAAACTTCAGCTCGTTTTGCTGAATTTTTTAAAGATGAACTAAACAACTTCAGCACTTTATGCTAAAGTTTTTATGCATGTAATTTTAATTTATATTTTATTTTTTACCCAGTGGAGGAGGGAAACTTCAACTCGTTTTTCTGAAGCTTTTAAAGATGAACTAAATAACTTCAACATCTCATGCACAAGTTTTTATGCAATATGTAATTTTAATTTATGTTTTATTTTTACCCAGTGCAGGAGGAAAATTTCAGCTCGTTTTGCTGAAGTTTTTAAAGATGAACTAAACAACTTCAACATCTCATGTTGAAGTTTTTGTACAATATGTAATTTTAATTTATGTTTCAGCTCGTTTTCCTGAAGTTTTTACATATGAACTAAATAACTTCAGCTTGATGTAACAACCCGACCGGTCGTTTTGAATAGCACAATCTCGTTTCCCCATTTATTGCTAAATTCATGCTTTACAGTTGTTATGTGACTTGCCAGGGTAATTGGTTTGGGTACGGTGAGGTTTTGAAATGAATTGAGACACTTAGTCTCCAATAAGGGAGCTTAAGTTGAATAATTTGACCGGAAGGTGAAATATGTGTAAATGACCCCAGAATGAAATTTTGATGATTCTAATAGCTATGTATGGTAATTTCGGGTTTAGGAGTGTGTCCGAATAATTTTTTCGAGGTCCGTAGCTAAATTAGGCTTGTAATGGCGAAAATAAGAAATTTAAGTTGGAAGGTTGACCGAGGAGTTAACTTTTTGATATCGGAATCAGAATCCAGTTCTAAAAATTTTCATAGTTTCATTATGTCATTTATTACTTGTGTGTAAAATTTGGGGCCAATCGAAATTTATTTCATAGGGCAGTATTCTTGGAATCTTATAAATAAATAAAGAGCAGTCGTACTTTAACTGCAAGATGTAAACCACGGTGTTTACAGAAGAAAATTAGACCATGTCACTAAAAGTTTGTTTCTCCCCATCCATAAAAGTCCACATTGGGTAGGTAAGTTCACTCATTAAACTTATATATTTATATGCAATCACTATTTATTGAAAGACCTTATCAACTTCAGATTGCGAATTCTCCTTTTCTTCATTTTTGGACTTATTTGAGGTACTTATACTTTTTTTTTTAATTTGGTTTATCTGTTAAAGTTTTGATCTTTATTTTGTGGCAGTTTAGTATTTGATTAAAGTAAGTAACTTTAATTCGGGTTTAGTCTAGTAAAGTTTTGATCTTTATTTTGTGGCAGTTTAGTATTTGATTAAAGTAAGTAGCTTTAATTTGGGTTTAGTGTAGTAAAGTTTTGATCTTTATTTTATGGTAGTTTATTTTTTTTTTATTTTTTTATTTTTGATTAAAGATGTTAGATTTAAATCTTGATATGTGAAATGGGTTTTACTCATTGCTTCATTTGGTTATCTTATGGTTGAGTAGTTTTTTTTTACTGCTGGATTTTATAGTACCATGTAGATTACTCAAAAAAATTTAGTTTTTCTTTTCTGATTACCTTTCTTTGATTGTTGTTGTGCTTTTGGCCAAAACATTTGGAACTTTCTTTTTATGTTTCATCCAGATCTCATCCAAGATATTTTTGTTTCTTTAGTTTACAATAGTTCCTTTTCTTGGCACCTTTTTATGATTTTTTTTTGGTATTGCTCTGACAACTGATTGTTCTTCCATCTTGCATTCGGATCTGTTTCACATTTGCTTCCATGAACTAGTTTTGTAATTATTATTTTTCTGGTTGTTGTTGTTGTTGTTATTTTGGCAAGATTCGAGCCATTCAGAATTGAATAATCGAGGAAAAAGCCTATTAGTGGATTAATTGGAGCAAGTCGAGATAAGTGACTTGTCTAACCTTGCTTGGGGGACTTTCCCTTAGGATTGGTATCAATGTGATAATTGCAATGTATTGAAAAGTTGTGTACATGAGGTGACGAGTGTGTACACGGACTAAATGTGGAAGGTTATACTTTCAAATTGTGTAGATCACTTTTGCATATTAATTAAATCATTTACTCCTGTTATATTCATTATCATTGAATTATTTTCATATCCATGAAATTCGTCTGACCTTTTCTTGCTAATTTCCTATCTGTTAAATTGAAACTTGTTTCTTTTATTTGTGCTCATTATTTGAGGGTTGTGTTTTTTTAATTTAATTATTTTTTATATGAAGTATTTGGCATGGTAAAAATTGGTATGGAATCAAGGTGATAAATTGTGAAATATTAATTGTTGAGATTTTACACCCATCGAGATTGAGCAGTGAGCTTTTTATTGGGGAAAATATTGTTATTGTTGACTTATTTTGGCAAGTTGAAATATTTGAGCACTTGAGGTGCACATTGTGATATATTTTGATATTGATACGCATGCGGTGGTATAAGGTCTGGGTGTTGAAACGCATACGGTGAGATAAGGATGGCTTGATACGCATGGCTAGTAGGGAAACTACTAGAAGTCATGCGGTGAGATAAGGGTGGCTAAAACGCAGGATGCTATTTCGGGAAAAATATTTTCTTTAAAATTAAATGTGAAGGCTCCCGCGGTGATATAAGGAAATGAGATCTTGTGGTGTATGATTTGGGACTACGAGGCGGTACCTCGTGAGTGCCCCTGTTGATATTTCTTTATGACTGCATTTACTTTCCAGTTATTTTATGACTCTTTATTTATTGAATTGAAGTTTTCCCTTCAGTAAGTTATTACTAATTGCTCTTATTCTGTGTTGTTAAATTTTGACATAATCTTTATGTGACATGTTTCCATTTGTCATTACTGCTATTATATTGTTAAACTTCTTGCCCTGTCTTTTATTACATTCCAATAGGGCCCTTACTTGACCTCGTCACTACTCAACTGAGGTTAGGCTTGGCACTTTCTGGGCACCTTCGTGGTGTGCTCATACTACACTTTTGCGCATTTTTTTGTGCAGATCCAAGTATTTCTTATCAGACCAGGTACCTGTGAGCTAGTTGTGCATGGAGACTTCAAGGTATATCTGCCAGCGTCTGCAGACCTAGGAGTCTCCCTCTATCTTTACTATCTTGTTTCTTTATCTTTATTAGATTCTGATATTTAGAGCTATTTTAGGACTCCTTCTAAAAGCTCGTGACTTGTATTTTCACCAGGTTTTGGGAAATTTATTATGTACTGATTAATGGATATTTTGAGAGTTTTAAAATTGCTATTTGATTATTCCGCATGTCACTAGGCTTACCTAGTCTTAGAGACTAGGTGCAGTCACGATATCCTACGGAGGGAAAGTTGGGATCGTGACAAGTTGTTATCAGAGCCCTAGGTTCATAGGTATAATAAGTCACAAGCAGGTTTAGTAGAGTTTTATGGATCGGTATGGAGACGTTTATACTTATCTTCGGGAGGCTATAGAACTGTTAGGAAATTATCACTTATTTGATTCCTTATTGTGTGTATTTGTGGAATTCGAATTATTAAACTTTTGCCTTTCTATTCTCTTACAGATGGTGAGGACACGTACGACTAGATCCGATGATCAGACACCCACACCCCTGCTATAGCGGCAAGAGGCCGGGGTAGAGGCCGAGCCAGAGGCTGAGGGAGACCACGTGGTACAGCCAGAGCACCTGCACGAGCTGCATGTTTAACACTCTAGCTCAGGCAGGATTGATTCCACTTGCTCCTGCCACATCACAGGCCGGGGGAGGAGCACAAACTACCGTCGCACGTACCCTAGAGCCACGGGTCCAGGTTGATCATGTACCAGGGGTCATACCCGTACAGCCAGTCGTCCCGGTACAGGCTGAGACTAGAGGAGCAGTTTCTGAAGGGGAGCAACTCAGGCTCAAGAGGTACAAGAGATACCACCCTCCTACTTTCAGTGGCTTAGCATGAGAAGATGCCCAGGGATTTCTTGAGGAGTGCCACCGTATCCTCCATACCATGGGTATTGCAGAAACTAGAGGGGTTTCTTTCACTGTATTTCAGCTTAGGGGAGCAGCTTATCAGTGGTGGCGGATATGAGTTAGATAGTCCTGTCGAAGTAGCTTCACTCACTTGGACTCAGTTCTCGGATATGTTATTGAGGGAGTATGTTCCCCAGAGTCTTAGAGATGCATGGCGTGCGGAGTTTGAGCAGTTGCGCCAGGGTTCTATGATTGTCTCGGAGTATGCAGTCCAGTTTAGTTATTTATCCATGCATGCACCAGCCTTAGTTGCTACTGTTAGCGAGAGGGTTCGTCGATTTATTGAGGGGCTCAACCCTAACATCAGATAGAGTATGGCCCGAGAACTAGAAACGGACATCACATATTAGCAAGTAGTGGCAATATCCAGGAGATTAGAGGGTATGCAGATCCGAGATAGGGAAGAGAGAGAGGCTAAGAGGCCTCAAGATTCTGGCACCTATAATAATTCTCATGCCCAAGCTGCAGCCCGTCATGGTAAAGGCTATGTGAGTCGTCCTATTCATTCTGCACTTCCAGCTGCCAGTGACATTCTGCCTACTCCTAGACCTCTGGCTCCTTATTATGCACTGCCACTATCCAGTGTACCTCCTGTACGTGATGATTTTAGCGGTCGGTCTAGTCGATCAGGCCCGAACTAGTTTCAGCAGCCGCATCCTCCGAGGGCTTATTTTGAGTGTGGTGACACTCGTCATATTGTGAGGGATTGCCCCAGACTTAGGAGGGGTGCACCTCTATACATTTCTCAGGCCCCACCTGCTCCACAAGGCCCTCGAGTTTCTCAGGCTATGGTTGTTGCACCAGTTGCCACTCCACCTACACAGCCAGCTCGAGGTGGAGGTCGGGCGAGTAGAGGTTGCCCAAGAGAGGGAGGTCAGGCCAGACATTATGCTCTTCCAGCTAGGACTGAGGCATTTGCATCTGACTCAGTCATCACAGGTATAATTTCGGTTTGTTATAGAGAGGCTTCAGCCTTGTTTGATCTAGGCTCCACCTATTCTTATGTGTCTTCTTATTCTGCCCCATATTTAGGAGTGTTTCGTGATTCTCTGAGTTCTCCTGTGCATGTATCTACACCCGTGAGAGATTCTATTATTGTTGACCGTGTGTATCGGTCGTGTTTAATTATTATTAATGATTTTGAGACCAGAGCCGATCTATTATTGCTCAATATGGTAGATTTTGATATTATTTTGGGCATGGACTGATTGTCGTCCCATCATGCTATTCTCGATTGTCATGCTAAAACTGTGACGCTGGCTATACCCGGTATACCACATATATTATGGAGAGGTGTTTTAAATTTTGTTCCTAGCAATGTTATTTCCTTTCTAAAGGCTCGGCGTATGGTTGAAAAAGGGTGCAATGCTTATCTAGCCCTTGTGAGAGATGTCAGTGCTGTAGTCCTACCATAGAGTCAGTTCCAGTAGTCAGGGATTTTCCAGATGTATTTCCAGCTAATCTTTCGGGTATGCCACCCGATAGGGATATTGATTTTGGCATTGTTTTGTTACCGGGCACTCAACCCATCTCTATTCCACCATATCGGATGGCCCTAGCAGAATTGAAAGAACTAAAGGAGTAGCTACAAGAGTTGCTTGATAAGGGCTTTATTCGGCTCAATGTATCACCTTGGGGTGCCCCAGTCTTGTTTGTAAAGAAGAAATATGGCTCCATGCGTATGTGTATTGATTATCGACAGCTGAATAAGGTTACAGTGAAGAACAGGTACCCATTACCTCGTATTGATGACCTATTTGATCAGTTGCAGGGTGCCAAGGTATTCTCAAAAATTGATTTGCAGTCTGGGCATCACCAATTGAAAATTCGGGATTCTAATATTTTGAAGGCAGCATTCAGGACCCGATATGGTCACTATGAATTTCTTGTGATGTCTTTTGGGCTAACCAATGCCCCAGCAGCATTTATGCACTTGATGAACAGTGTATTTCGGCCCTATCTTGATTTATTTGTCGTAGTATTTATTGATGATATCCTGGTATACTCACGTGGCCAGGAGGAACATGCACAACACTTGAGTATTGTATTGCAGAGACTGAGGGAGGAGAAACTTTATGCAAAATTCTCTAAGTGTGAGTTCTGTCTTAGTTCGATGGCATTCTTGGGGCACATAGTGTCCAGTGAGGGGATTCAGGTAAATTTGAAGAAGATAGAGGTAGTTCAGAGTTGGCCCAGACCAACCTCAGCTACGGAGATTCGGAATTTTCTCAGCTTGGCATGATATTATCGCCGATTTGTACAGGGTTTGTCTTCTATTGTTACACCTATGACCCGATTGACCCAGAAGGGTACTCCGTTCAGGTGGTCCAAGGAATGTGAGGAAAGCTTCCAGAAGCTCAAGACAGTTTTAACTACTGCTCTGGTGTTGGTGTTGCCTACAGGTACAGGGTCTTATACTGTATATTGTGATGAGTCGTGTATTGGTCTCGGTGCAGTGTTAATGCAAGACGGTAGGGTAATTGCCTACGTATCCAGACAACTGAAGGTACATGAGAAGAATTATCATGTGCACGACCTTGAAATGGCAGCTATTCTTCATGCCTTGAAAATTTCGCGGCATTATTTGTACGGTGTCCATTGTGAGGTTTATACCGACCATCAGAGTTTACAACATTTGTTCAAGCAAAAGGACATTAATTTGCAACAGCGAAGGTGGTTAGAATTACTTAAGGATTATGATAATTTCCATATTATATCACCCGGGGAAGGCCAATGTGGTGGCCGATGCTTTGAGTCGGAAGGCGGAAAGTTTGGGTAGTCTAGCATATTTACCGGTAGCAGAGAGGCCATTAGCATTGGAGGTTCAGGTTTTAGCCAACCAGTTCGTTAGATTGGATGTCTCGGAGCCCAATCGGGTTCTGGCATATGTGGTTTCTCAGTCCTCCTTATATGACCGCATTAAGGAACGCCAGTATGATGATCCTCATTTACTTGTCCTGAAGGACACGGTTCAGTACAGTGATGCCAGTGATGTAACTCTTGGGGATGATGGGGTACTGAGTATGCATGGTCAGTTGTGTGTTTCTAACGTAGATAGTTTGCGTGAGTTGATTCTCCAAGAAGCTCACAGTTCGCGGTATTCCATTCATTCGGGTGCTGCAAAGAAGTATCAGGATTTGAAGCAGCACTATTGGTGGAGGAGAATGAAGAAGGACATAGTAGAGTATGTAGCTCGATGCCTAAATTGTCAATAAGTGAAGTATGAGCACCAACGACCAGGTGGATTGCTTCAGAAGCTAGAGATTCCAGAGTGGAAATGGGAGCGGATTAATATGGTTTCGTTGTTGGGCTTCCACGGACTCAGAAAAAGTTTGATGCAGTTTGGGTGATTGTAGACAGATTGACCAAGTCAGCTCATTTCATTACAGTAGTGACGACTTACTCTGTGGAGCGGTTAGCAGAGATTTATATCCACGAGATTGTTTGTCTTCATGGTGTGCCAGTGTCCATTATTTCTGATAGGAGCACACAATTTACATCACAGTTTTGGAGAGCAGTGCAGCGAGAGCTAGGCACACAAGTACAGCTTAGTACAACATTTCACCCTCAGACGGACGGACAGTCCGAACGCGCTATTCAAATATTATAGGATGTGTTACGTGCTTGGTCATTGATTTGGGGGGTTCTTGGAATCAGTTCTTGCCTCTAGTGGAGTTTTCTTATAATAGCAGTTACCAATCGAGCATTCAAATGGCTCCGTATGAAGGTTTATATGGTAGACGGTGTCAGTCTCCTGTGGGTTGGTTCGATCCAGGTGAGGCTAGGCTATTGGATACTGATTTGGTTCAGGATACCTTGAACAAGGCCAAGTTGATTCAGGAACAGCTTCGCACGGCGCAGTCTAGACAGAAAAGTTATGCCGACAGGAAGATCTGTGATGTGTCTTACCTGATTGGTGAGAAGGTCTTACTGAAGATTTCGCCTATGAAAGGTGTTATGAGATTCGGAAAGAAAGGAAAGTTGAGTCCTAGATATATTGGACCTTTTGAAATACTTAAAGGATCGGGAAGGTGGCTTATGAACTTGATTTGCTACCTAACCTATCGGGTGTACATCCAGTATTTCATGTTTCTATGCTTAGAAAATATATTGGGGATTCGTTCCATATTTTGGATTTCAGTACAGTTCAGTTGGAGGGTAATTTGACTAATGATGTAGAGCCAGCGGCAATTGTAGATCGGCAGGTTCGAAAGTTGAGGTCAAAGAACATAGCTTCAGTGAAAGTGATGTGGAGAGGCCAGCCAGTCTGAGAAGCTACTTGGGAGACTGAATGGGATATGCGGAGCAAATGTTCACACCTATTTGAGACTTCAGGTATTTTTCTAAACCCATTCAAGGATGAACGTTTGTTTAAGAGGGCGAGAATGTAACGACCCGACCGGTTGTTTTGAATAGTACAATCCTGTTTCCCTATTTATTGCTAAATTCATGCTTTACAGTTGTTATGTGACTTGCCAGGGTAATTGGTTTGGGTTCGGTGAGGTTTTAAAATGAATTGAGACACTTAGTCTCCAAAAAGGGAGATTAAGTTGAATAATTTGACCGGAAGGTAAAAATATGTGTAAACGATCCCAGAATAAAAAATTTATGATTCTAATAGCTCTATATGGTAATTTCGGGCTTAGGAGTGTGTCCGAATAATTATTTTGAGGTCCGTAGTAACGGCAAAAATAAGAAATTTAAGTTTGGAAGTTTGACCGAGGAGTTAACTTTTTGATATCGGAATCAGAATCCAGTTCTGAAAATTTTCATAGCTTCATTATGTCATTTATGACTTGTGTGTAAAATTTGAGGCCAATCGAATTTATTTCATAGGGCAGTAGAGCAGTCGTACTTTGACTGCAAGATGTAAACCACAGTGTTTACAGAAGAAATTAGGCCATATCACAGAAAGTTTGTTTCTCCCCATCCATAAAAGTCCACATTGGGTAGGTGAGTTCACTCATTAAACTTATATATTTATATGCAATCACTATTTATTGAAAAACCTTATCAACTCCAGATTGCGAATTCTCCTTTTCTTCATTTTTGGACTTATTTGAGGTACTTATACTTTTTTTTTTAATTTGGTTTATCTGTTAAAGTTTTGATCTTTATTTTGTGGCAGTTTAGTATTTGATTAAAGTAAGTAACTTTAATTCGGGTTTAGTCTAGTAAAGTTTGATCTTTATTTTATGGCAGTTTAGTATTTGATTAACGTAAGTCGCTTTAATTCGGGTTTAGTCTAGTAAAGTTTTGATCTTTGCTTTATGGTAGTTTATTTTTATTTTATTTTTTATTAAAGATGTTAGATTTAAATCTTGATATGTGAAATGGGTTTTACTCATTGCTTCATTTGGTTGTCTTATGGTTGAGTAGTTTTCTTTTACCGCCTGATTTTATAGTACCATGTAGATTACTCAAAACTTTTTTTTAGTTTTTCTTTTCTGATTACCTTTCTTTGATTGTTGTTGTGCTTTTGGCCAAAACGTTTGGAACGTTCTTTTTATGTTTCATCCAGATCTCATCCAAGATATTTTTGTTTCTTTAGTTTACAATAGTTCCTTTTCTTGGCACCTTTTTATGATTTTTTTTTGGTATTGCTCTGACAACTGATTGTTCTTCCATCTTGCATTCGGATCTGTTTCACATTTGCTTCCATGAACTAGTTTTGTAATTATTATTTTTCTGGTTGTTGTTGTTATTATTTTGGCAAGATTCGAGCCATTCAGAATTGACTAATCGAGATAAAAGCCTACTAGTGGATTAAATTGGAGCAAGTCGAGATACGTGACTTGTCTAACCTTGCGTGGGGGACTTTCCCTTAGGATTGGTATCAATGTGCTAATTGCAATGTATTGAAAGTTGTGTACATGAGGTGACGAGTATGTACACAGACTAAATGTGGAAGGTTATACTTTTAAATTGTGTAGATCACGTTTGCATATTAATTAAATCATTTACTCCTGTTATATTCATTGTCATTGAATTATTTTCATATCCTTGAAATTCGTCTGACCTTTTCTTGCTAATTTCCTATCTGTTAAATTGAAACTTGTTTCTTTTATTTGTGCTCATTATTTGAAGGTTGTGTTTTTTTAAAATTTAATTATTTTTTATATGAAGTATTTGGCATGGTAAAACTTGGTATGGAATCAAGGTGATAAATTGTGAAATATTAGTTGTTGAGATTTTACATTCATCGAGATTGAGCAGTGAGTTTTTTATTGTGGAAAATATTGTTGTTGTTGATTTATTTTGGAAAGTTGAAATATTTGAGCACTTGAGGTGCAGATTGTGATATTGATACGCATGCGGTGGTATAAGGTCTGGGTGTTGAAACGCATGCGGTGAGATAAGGATGGCTTGATATGCATGGCTAGTAGGGGAATTACTAAAAGTCATGCGTAAGGGTGGCTAAAACGCGAGATGCTATTTCGGGAAAAATATTTTTTTAAATTAAATGTGAAGGCTCCCGCGGTGATATAAGGAAATGAGATATCGTGAATTTATTTATGATTTGGGACTACGAGGCGGTACCTCGGGAGTGCCCCTATTGATATTTCTTTATGACTGCATTTACTTTCTAGTTATTTTATGACTCTTTATTTATTGAATTGAAGTTTTCCCTTCAGTAAGTTATTAGGAATTGCTCTTATTCTGTGTTGTTAAATTTTGACATAATCTTTATGTGACATGTTTCCATTTGTCATTACTGCTATTATATTGTTAAACTTCTTGCCCTGTCTTTTATTACATTCCAGTAGGGCCCTGACTTGACCTCGTCACTACTCAACCGAGGTTAGGCTTGGCACTTACTGGGCACCACCGTGGTGTGCTCATACTACACTTCTGCGCATTTTTTGTGCAAATCCAGGTATTTCTTATCATACCAGGTACCAGTGAGCTAGTTGTGCATGGAGACTTCAAGGTATATCTGCCAGCGTCCGCAGACCTAGGAGTCCCCCTTTATCTTTACTATCTTGTTTCTTTATCTTTATTGAGCTATTTTAGGACTCCTTCTAAAAGCTTGTGACTTGTATTTTCACCGGGTTTTGGGAATTCTATTATGTATTGATTAATGGATATTTTGAGAGTTTTTAAATTGTTATTTGATTATTCCGCATGTCACTAGGCTTACCTAGTCTTAGAGACTAGGTGCAGTCACGATATCCGACGGAGGGAAAGTTGGGATCGTGACACTTGATTACACTACAAGACAAATACTTTAGCATATGTAAAACTCAACTTGTTTAGCAAATAAACCAAAAACTTCAGCATATTATGCAGTGGAAAACTTCAGCATATTTGAATTTGTCGGATTAGAATGTTAGAATTTAACGTGAAACAGATTTAGAATGCAAATTGATTCGTCAGTGTAATCTATCAGTGAAAAGTTCATGTTTCATCCATCAAACAACTTCAATCAATCAATCGGAAACATATATTCAAGTGTGAATTACGAAAATAATTATAAAAACATATATCATGAAATCAATCGGTTTCAAAAACTATTTTGGATTCTGAAGATGAATTGGAATACTTACAATGTATTTTGTAATTTTAAATTTGGAATTTGAATCTGGTTCAGATTTCTGGTATGCGAGAGGCGATCTGAGGAGAGACAGAGTGATGGAGGAGAACCGTAAATTGATTTATGTGTGATGCATCTTTTATATGTTTTGTCCGGGGTATAATGGTCATATTATTACGGATTTTTTATTAGCTGACTATCAAATCAATAGTTTTTAAAAATAAGGTACATGTTAAAAGGTGGCATAAATATAGGGTATGACTGCAAGTCGCCCAAAATCCCAAGCTTGACGTACAAAGCGGAAAATTTGAACCAAATAAAAGTATAAGGGCTAGAAATACAATTAACCAATACCATAAGTACCATTCAAAAGTTAGAGACAGGTGGTATATAATGAGTTTACGGCATATACTACTTATATATTCCTTTTTTGCATAATTATGATATTCGCCATACACTATTTTACACTTTGCGTCGAATTTTATGAGAAACAATGGAAAGAGTTTTGATTCCTTGCAATTGGAAAATGGTGCAAAATCAGAATATAATCATCCAACATTCTAATAAAATGACATGTAGCACAAAACTCCAAATTCCTTATACTAAAACAATGACATAACTACCGCTCATATGCTTTTGTACCATTTCTAAATTATTTATTTCCACTTTTATTTATGTAATTCTGTTGTGATTTTTTCTCTTAAGCACGATTAAAAGTTACTAATCATGAAATTCTTTTAATCTGGCTTAACATTTCTACGTAACACATATATTCAGGCTTGTCAATAGATTATTTGTAAGAACGTGAGATATCATATTTAATTATTCCCACAAAAGTGTGAGTTAATGTTCAGCTTCTATTTTAGTACTTTCATCACCATTGTGTGCTATTAATGCCAATGTGCATTAATTTAATGCTGCATAAACAGTGGCGGATCCAGAATTATTAAATTATGGGTGCTTAATTATCTTTAATTTGAAAATTACTACTGAGATTGGGTGCTCAACTAACATATTTATATTAATTATTAATTTTTCTATATAAGTAATAGTGTGTAGCTGCAAAACTAATGGATGCTCAAGCACCCATAACTAAATACATAGATCCGTCATTGTGCATAAATATAGTACTAGCAATTATTTCTTATCTTGTGATAAAAAAGGGCATAGAGTTCGAGTATTTAGTTTTTGATTTTGCTTATTTCTTTTCCGCTTTGAATTATTAGTTTTTGTGACAAGCGGTCAATTTAGTTCAAACTTGCTATAATACTAAATCGATTTCAATGTTAACCTAATTACCAAGACACAAAATTTCACATCTAAATTTTGAATGATATCTCGATTAGCATAAATAATTTTTGTAAAGTGGTTTGTTAACACATTTTGTAATTCAATACAGTAAATTATTTTAGGTACATATAAGCTTCTTTACTCGTCATTCAAATTTACCATTTTATATTACCTATTAATAATCACTATTACTCTTCTAAATCTAACATCTCATCCCCTGATTTTATTTAAAAAACTAATACTCCCTCCCACACGCCTGAACAAATTTCTATAGAGAAGCAAACATAGGAGGTTGAAAATTATGAAAAATGCAAAAGGAAACAAATCAAACAAAAAATTAAAGGACAGGAAACATAAATAAAGAAAAAAGGTATCACCAAACATTATGATTGGATGAATGTGATCCTTCCATTGAGATTTCGAGTTTATAGTTCTGTTAGGAAATGTTTTCCTCATTGTTCGACACCATCCGAAAAGCAAAAAATTCGTTAGTCCAGACTGAAAATACATGCATAGATAGTGATTATAACGAGTTTTACACAACATTAGCAACATTGTGAGTATGGCTGTATGAGCATAGGGTCTTTAGGAGTTGCAATGGGGAATCCCTAATGCAACTAACACTCTAACGAGTTGCTAGTTATTATGCAGGGACTTACAATTACTAACCAGAACTATCTTACACATCTCGAAATTACAAGCTAACAATACTGAGGTAATCAAGATGATCAAAAATGGCCACCCAACTTATGACACTTTGATTTGTGAATGCAAGTTATTGATGGAAACCGAAAAATCTAATCATCAAGCATAACCATAGAGAACAAAATCAAATGACTGATCTACTGACAAAGGAAGGAACAATCAAGAAGTTTTTTGATAGCGTAATAATTTCTGATGAAATTTTTTGGACAAACATACTAACAACTACTTTCTCTAAAAAAAAAAGTTTCGAAGTGTAATATTAACCCAATGTGACATAATGAATAAGTAAGATCAATGCTCCAACCACCATGGTGCAACGGATGGGGCTGCTCTTCCCTTAACCAGAGGTCTCGAGTTCGAGCCCTGGGTATGAAAAAAATCTTTGGTAAGGAGCGCTTCCCCCCGAATGGGGTCCTACGCGGCGCGAATTCGGATATAGTTAGGCTTCATTGCGGATACCGGACACCGAGTGGGAAACAAAAGAAAAAAAAAGAGCAATGCTCCAACTGTTATAAAACTAAAAGCAATTTACTATAAACTTGAACAAGATAATAGAGATAGAGAAGGAAGAGAATTTATTTCTTCTTCAATTGTGTGTATTTTCCTATCTATTACAAGGCCTTTATATAAGCATGAAAAGTGAAGAAAATATGTCATTGAATATGTCATTAAGCATTTGTAAAAATCATGGAGTAGGAGTAGACATCCACCATAAGATTTATCTTATAACACTTCCCCTTGGATGTCCATAGATAATGTGCTTCGTAAAAATCTTATTAGGAAAAAACCCTATGGGAAAAAAAATCCTAATGAAGGAAAAAGAGTACACATGTTTGGAAATACATCTTTTGGTTGCCTCGGTAAAAATCTTGTAAGGAAAATCCAGTGGGACAAAATCTTGTAAGGGAAAAAGAGTACAACGCATATTAACTCCCCCTGATGAGAGCATCAATTCACATCCTTGAGCCTTCACATCCCAATCTTGTACACTAGTTTCTTGAAGGTTGACGTCGGTAGAGATTTGGTGAACAAATCAGCCATACTATCACTTGAACAAATCCGTTGCATATTAATATCACCATTCTTTTGAAGATCATGTGTGGAAAATAACTTTGGTGAAATGTGCTTTGTCCTATCTCCTTTTATGAATCTCCCCTTCAATTGGGCTATGCATGCTGCATTGTCTTCATAAAAAATTATGGATAATTTGTCACAGTTCAAACCACATTTGTCCCGAATAAGATGTATTATAGACCTCAACCATATACATTCTCGACTTGCTTCATGAATAGCAATTATCTCAGCGTGATTAGATGAAGTAGCCACGATTGATTGCTTAGTCGATCGCCAAGATATGGCAGTGCCTCCACATGTAAACACATAGCCTGTTTGAGATCGAGCCTTGTGTGGGTCAGATAAATACCCAGCATCGGCATAACCAACAAGATCAGGACTGTAATCATTGCCATAAAATAATCTCATATCGGCAGTCCCTTTTAGATACCGCAATATGTGTTTGATTCCATTCCAATGTCTCCTTGTAGGAGCAAAGCGATATCTTGCTAAGACATTAACTGAAAAAGTTATGTCATGCCTTGTAGAGTTAGCAAGATACATTAGTGCACCAATTGCACTAAGATATGGCACTTCAGGACCAAGAAGCTCTTCATTCTTTTCTTGAGGTCGGAATGGATTCTTATTTACATCAAGTGATCAAACAATCATCGGAGTACTTAATGGATATGATTCATCCATGTAAAATCGTTTCAATACCTTTTCTATGTAGGCAGATTGATGAACAAAAGTCCCATTTGCCAAATGTTCAAATTGCAAATCAAGACATAATTTTGTCTTTCCGAGATCTTTCATCTCGAATTCCTTCTTTAAATAATCAATTGCCTTTTGGAGTTCTATAGGAGTTCCAATAAGGTTTATGTCAACATATACAGTAAGTACAACAAACTTCGATGTTGTTTTCTTTAAAACACATGGACAAATGGCATCATTTATATAACCTTCCTTTAATAAATACTTATTAAGGAGGTTATACCACATTCTTCCTGATTGCTTTAGACCATATAAAGATCTTTGCAATTTGATTGAAAATATTTCCCGGGACTTTGAATTATGTGCGTCAGGCATTTTAAATCCCTCAGGAATTTTCATGTATATCTCATTATCAAGCGAACCGTAAAGGTAGGCTGTAACCACATCCATTAAATGCATGTCAAGCTTTTCATGGACAGCAAAACTAATGAGATAACGGAATATTATAGCATCCATAACAGGAGAATATGTCTCTTCATAATCGATACCGGGCCTTTGCGAAAATCCTTGTGCAACTAGACGTGCCTTATATCTTTGTACTTCATTTTTCTCATTCCTTTTACGTACAAAAACCCATTTATATCCAACAGGCTTAACACCATTAGGTGTTTGCACTACAGGTCCAAAAACTTCACGTTTCGCAAGTAAAGTTAATTCTGCCTGGATAGCGTCTTTCTATTTTGGCCAATCATCTCTCTGTTTACATTTATCGACAGATTTTGGTTCAAGATCCTCGTCTTGTTGCATTATTTCAATAGCAACATGGTAAGCAAAAACATTATTAATAACAATATTATTTCGGTTCCATCTTTTCCCCGTTGAGACATAACTTATTGAGATCTCTCCATCATCATCATTTTCAGGTACCTGAACCTCCCTTGAGGTCTTATCATTTGTTATGTCTATGTGCTCTTATTGGGCCACTACCTCCATATTATGATCACTTTGATCATTTACTGCTTTTATTTCCGAGGATTTTTATCTTTAGAACCGACTGGTCTACCACGTTTCAAGCGTGGTTTAAACTCATTTACTTTAATTGATTGTCCTACCGAGATATCAACTCGAACTGGAGCATTAGTAGCTGGAATATATGACTTAGTCACCCTTGGTAGGTCAGTGAACGCATCTGACAGTTGATTTGCAATATTTTGCAAATGAATTATCTTTTGAACCTCTTGCTCACATTGATTTGTTCGAGGATCTAAATGAGATAGTGATAATACATTCCAATCTATCTCCTTTCTCAGCTGCTTATTTTCTCCATCTAATTTTGGGTATATTGATTCATCAAAGTGACAATCAGAAAATCTCGCTGTTAATAAATCTCCAGTCATAGGCTCCAGATATTTTATAATAGAAGGAGATTCATACCCAACATATATCCTCAACCTTCTTTGGGGGCCCATCTTTGTGCGTTATGGTTGGAGAAATTGGAACATATACCGCACTACCAAAGATTCTAAGATGGGAAATATTTGGCTCCTAGCCAAAAGCCAATTGTGATGGAGAGACTTTATGATAACTTGTGGGCCTTATCCGCACAAGTGATGCCGCACGCAAATGTAGACATGTGATTTTTTACTCTCCCCAAAATTTTTCATATTTTAGCACGTAAATATTTAATTTAGGCCTAATATAGCTATTTCAACTCATTTTTACTCTTTTACTTTTATTTTATTATAAAAAACGAAAATTACAAAAAAATAGGTTCATTAATGTTTTATAGTCATTTTTAAGTCATTTTTAATCTTGAAATATACCAAAAAAATAGTTTTGGTTTAATGGTCAGTCTTATTTTAATAATTATTTTTACTTAAGTAGAGCTAATTAATATTTTTGATAATACTTTTAGTTAATTAAGCTAATTTTAAACATAGCTAGTCATAAAGGCCCAAGTTTTTAGCCCATTCCTTAAGCTCAATATCCAATACTCATTAAGCTAATTCTAGGGACCCTTCTAGACTCTTCTTTGGAACAAAAAATAAATAAAAAGACCCTAAGGACTTAACACAAAAAGACCTAGGGACTAATTGGCAAAATACTCAAAAAAATACACATTTAGACCTAAATCTATATAATAGGGGTAATGCCTAATACTAAAGGAGAGCCGCAATACACTCGGGGGATCAGCAAAAAGAATACAAAATTGAGGAGCTAATTTCCTGAGAAAAAGGCTGACTAACGCCTAAAAAGATCTGGAAAAAAGAAGCAAAAAACCTAAGGTCCCTAAGCTAATATAGACCTATAGCGCCGCAATTCTAAAAAGGAAACCACCCCTGTTCTCCACCGTCTTCAGCAGTCCCTCCCCGTCGCAGTCACGGCAGCTCGCTTCCCTTCACTCATCGTTGTTTTTGCTTCTTCTCGTTCATAGCAGCTCGCCGGAAAACGAGCTGAAACGACCACCAAAATCAACCTAGACCGCCTACCTCTGCCCCGTTCTAACGTAGTCAACGTTCTGTCCGTTTTCGAGTTTGCCGGCGAGTTTCGATACTCCGTCTGAGGGCTGGTTCGTGGTCTTGTCCGTTTCTGCTTGTTCATGTTATTAAAATCAAGTTTTTTTGGATGAGGAAAGATTGAAGTTTAAAGAGGTCATGTTCTAACTTTACCTATCTTTCTAATTTTCAGATCTTATGTCATGTTTTTTTTCGAATTGTTTTGTTTGATTCGTTTCTGTCTGGCTGCTTGCTTACGATTCCTGCTCAGTTTTGCTATAAATGTAAGATATGGAACCATATAACTGAGTTGATCAAGATATATGTCCATTTAGATAGACACATAGGAAAAGAAGAAGAAATAACGTTGAATAAGACAAGCTAGTCCATAATTTCCATGTTGTCCCACAAACAAAAAAAGAAATTCTTAGAACCGTAAATACAGCCTTGAACTTACTTAAGTAGTAGTCCTTTATTAAAAATAATCCTGCTTTTTGATTATTATTTGAATTACAGGTCTAGAACAAATAAACCCATGTTTTTAAACCTAGTATAACATAGCCTCATGCCGGATTCCTAGTAGGAACGATTGTTTGCATCATGTGCATTTTGACTTTGGGAACGCAACACAGGGGTTGGGTCCGTCTAGGACAGGTGTACTCAAAAATCAAAAGACCATCTTGATGCATCTTACGTGCTACTTGCGTATCTGTCTGTTTCGGCTTGCATGTTGACTGGCTTCTAGAATAGGGAAAGAAAAAGAAAAAAAGAAAAAAAAAGAAAATCAAAAAAAGAGGAGAAAGAAGAAAAAAGAAACAAAAAGTGAGAGGTAGGTATTTAGAAAATTCTGAAAATCTGCCAAAATTCTGAGAAAAAAAAGTCATTTCAAAACGAGCCAAAATTTTCAAGTGTCATGTTTTCCTGTTCCATCAAAATTGGGCGAACTACGCGGGTCTGATTCTCACCGGATGTGAGATACGTAGGAAAATCTCATCGGTTCTAGCCCATAATTTTTAAAAAATCCAAAAATATTTTCCTTTACTTCCTCTCTAGAAAAGTCTTTTTTTTAGACACCATTTTTAAAAAAAATCCAAAATATATTTTCATTTACCTGCTTCTTTAGAAAATCTTTCTTTTCGACCCCATTTTTTAAAAAAAATACAAAAATATTTATTTTAATTTCTTCTCAAAATCCAAAAATATTTTCATTCTTCTTTCAAAAATTGAAAAGAAAATTCAATATTCAAAAATATTTTCTTTTTCTTTAGAGGCATTTCTTCCATAAATTCAAAATAAAATTTCAAAAAATTCAAAAATATTTTCTTTCCTTTTTAGAAGTCTTCCTTTTCAAAAAATTTAAAAAAACAAACAAACAAACAAATAAATCGAAATCCAAAAATATTTTGTTTCTTCTTTTTAAGTCTTTCTTTAGAAAGAAGTCCAAAATAAAAAATAAGAGTTAGTTTATTTACTTTATTTCTAATCTTCCCGAACTACGCAAGATCTGATTCATGTTCCCACATGATACGTAGGCAACCCACATCAGGTTCGATCACCATAAAAAAGAAATGAAAAATGAAGAAATGAAAATATTGATAATAATAAGGACCGACTGAGTCCATTCTAACATGTTTTGTTTTGAATTGTGAAGAAAGTTGAGGTGGTCAGTTTGTGGTAAGCTGGAAACACAAGATCCAAGGAAAAATGATAACTGACATCGAAGCTGTTACAAGTGCTCAAGAGACTCAGGGTCAGAGGGTTCAACAAGAGTCTACTGTGTTTGAGAAAAATAGAATACTGAAACAGCAAATGACCGAAATATGTCAAGCATGGGCCAGTGGTCAAGGACAGCCTCGTCATGAGTCACAATTTGCTACACAGCAAGAGCAGTACCACTCTCCTGAGTACCACTCGTACTCGTTTGATCTTCTTGCAAACATTGAGAAGCCTGCCCGAAAGATGGTACAGGAAGAAATGACCCAAAGAGTGAAAAGCTTAGAACAACGGTTGAAAAATATGCAAGTGTTGACAGGTCAAAAGAGTGTTGCCTTCAAAGATCTATGTATGTTCCACGATGTCCACTTGCCGTCTGGTTTCAAGACTCCCAAATTTGAAAAGTATGATGGACATGGAGATCTCATAGCCCACCTAAAAATGTATTGCAATCAACTGAGAGGTGCGAGAAGAAATGAAGAATTGTTCATGGCTTATTTTGGGGAAAGCCTTACGGGAGTAGCCTCCGAATGGTTTCTGGATCAAGATACATCTCGCTGGTATATCTGGGATGACATGGCATGGGCCTTTGCCAAACAGTTTCAATACAACATCGACATCGCCCCGGACCGTAATTCCCTTTCAAACCTGAAGAAGAAACCAACTGAAAGTTTCAGGGAATATGCCATTAAATGGAGAGAGCAAGCAACTAGAGTTAAGCCACCCATGGACGACCACGAGCTAATCACTGTCTTCCTTCAGGCTCAAGAACCAGATTATTTTCAAAATATGATGTCCGTAGTTGGCAAATCCTTCTCGGACGCAATCAAAATAGGAGAAATGGTAGAGAATGGCCTTAAGACAGGTAGAATTATAAGTCAAGCATTTCTCAAAGCCGAAACTCAGGCTGTCCAGATTGAATCCGATAATTTTGTTGACACGAATGAGAAGGTTGAAGAAATCATGATGACATCAGGGTCGAGAAGAGGTCCTAGGAGAGCGTCTCGAAGGTATGACCAGCTTCGTCTGTTTTCCGATAACTCCCCTGAGCATTACTATCCCCCTCAGAACCCACAATACTCTGTCGCTCCACCTCAGTATGTTGTCCTGCCACCAAAACACCCCAAAAAGGCGAGCACGAGCATCACAAAATCTCTACCAGCCTCCACAAAATTTTCAAGTGCCTTATAACCCACATTCATGCTAGGGGTATAGAAGGGAACAAAGGTTGAAATATAATTTTACACCAATATGAGAGTCATATGCAAGCTTATTTGAGAAGTTAAAGAATCATGACATGATTGCACCCATTCCTCCAAATCATGTGGACCCACGTGCAAGGAACTTTGACCCATCTAAAAGGTGTGAATATCATTCCAATGTTCAGGGCACAATGTTGAAAGTTGTCGGGATTTGAAAAGAGAAATAAAAAGGATGATCCAGGAAAACTGATTGTGATCCAAGACAGTGACACCCAAAATATCGCGCAGAATCCTTTACCTGCACATCATGATACACACTTTGTGGGGATGATGCCTGGTGACATGGAGTATGAGAATCCTCTCGGGGACTTGCTAACTGAAGTTAATGATGTTGAAATTGGAGAAGGCTCTGCTGATTCTGATGAGCAAATTTGTGGCTAAATGTTAAGCCTAGCAATTGAAAAGTCATTCCCTCCTCACTAGGAAGGAATATTGGTAGCTTGTTTTGATGTTTTTTCTATTATCTGGGATATTTCAGGGTTGTGATCTAGATTTTGTTTGTTTTATTGAGTTAAACCCTTCTATCCCTCCATTCTGTTTGTGTGAGTCTTGTCTATCTGTTCTGTTGCTATTTTCATTAGTCGAGTTATTTTAGGGTTGTAACTCGTATTTTGGGTTGCTTGTTTAGTTGTAAAACCATTTCATCCTTTATTCAATAAAATACAGTTTGTCCTTTTGTGTCAATCTCTTCCTAGTTCTTTTCTCGCTGGTTCTAATGACATGACATGCATGCGGAAATTTTGGCCAGATCTTAGGAACTGATTTAATCTGGAATTCGATAACTAAAAAAAATACTTTTGAGGATGAATAAAGAGTTGGAATACTTTGGAACTAAGGTCGAGTAAAATTCACCTTCAAATCATGGTGAAGATCGGGCTTAAGGATGTTTAATCAATTGATGTTTGTTGAAAAGTTTGTCACTAAGGGATGAAAAATGTCTTGTAACCACGACACACCAAGAAGACAAACATGTTCGTCAATGCTGTGATCGCGAAAAGATACCATGTTTGATGTTCTTGAGGTTGGGAGGCCTTTTTTCTGCTACCCAAACACTTTATATCCTTTGCTACCCCTTTTGAGCCTGCGTTATTTTTCTTTGACTACCCTCTTTTGGAATCAAGTTTAGAGTCAAAAAAAAATCCATGTCCCAAGAGTACAAACTGGGGCAATTCTTAGAAAGTTCAGAAAAAAAAAAGAATTGTCAAAGGTCCATGCCCTCAAAAATAGAAGCTGGGGCAAACAAAAAAAACGAAAAAGAAAAGGAAAAAAAAAGAGAGAAAAAATAAAAAAGAGAAACAGAAAGAAAGATGAAAAATAGTTTAGGTCAGATGTTTGAACTACGTTAGACCTGATTCCTTTAAAATAAGGATACGTAGGCAGCTTCACGGTTCGGTCCAACCAAATAAGAATTTAGAAGAAAAAGAAAAAAAATAGAAAAAATAGAAAAATCCCCAGCATCTGAAACTGGGGCAGAGATTTTATTTCACTTTTGAAAGAGTCGATTCCAAGAGTTGTAAGTCCACAACCCCCTTTACTTTGAGTTTATTTTGAGCCTTCATGACGTCCTTTCTTTCCAACCCTATCCAAAATCCTTCCAAATAAAGACCTCCTGATATGCCTTCAAGAATGCTAAGAGAAGCATGCAATGAGCAACGGTTGTCACATGACATAGAACACCGTCGAGTTTCTCACAAAAAGGGAAAGAAAAAGAAAAGAAAAATGAGAGAGTCTTATTAGTGAAAACTCTCACGGGCACTGTAAGACGACGGTAAGCAGAAATGAATAAACAAGAGAGACTTGTTGGTGAAAACCCATCGGGACACCACTAGTCAAAAGTGAGTCGCAAAGCTGATGTAAAGAATTGGCACGAACAAGCCCGACTTCAAAGCTCATAAGAATGACAAAATGGAAGATTGGATTAGTTTGATAGATCAGGCTGTTGAGTCCAAAATGCATGTCATGACCATTAAGGCTAGTTATTGAAAAAAAAAAACTCTTCCTTCTGACCTTCCGACAGGGGGCATTTCTTGTTAATATTGTTTCTTTATAGCATTGTGTACTTCTCTCTGAGTCAGTCCTTGTCAAAACAAGCAAGAAAAGATTTCAAAATCTACTACCAGCTTTTCAGTTGTACAAAGTAAATTTGGCCAGTACACTCGGTTGTTACTGTCAACGTTCCTTGAGGATTCATGCAAAGGCTCCCCCAAAAGACTCTTGTCAGCCTATTTGGCGTAAGCAAAGATAACTTGTGATTCTCTCTGACAGACAAATTGCTCAAAAGCAGGAAGCCATTCAAGATATCAGAAAAGGTCATCTAAGAAAAGATCTCCAGTTGGGATAATGCTGATTGAGCCAGAAATACAATGGTACCGGGTGTGAAATAATTAGGGTTGATGCAGAGCAAAAGTCTCTTGAAACCGACTCAAGCTGATTGAGCAGAAGCCAAGCTGCCCAAGACTCAAGGCCACAAATCGACCACCATTTTCAAAACTGACAAATTTTCCTTTGTATGAAACATGAACAAAGCGGTGCAAGGAAAGTGATTCAAAAAGAGAAAAAAAATAAAAAAGAGAAAAAAACAAAAAAAAGAGAAGAAAAAGGAAAGACGGGAGGAGCCGACAAAGGGAAGTTTCTCAAATCTTTGCCTTTATTTGTCTTGCTATTGTGCATAAAATCTTGCCATTAATCTTCACATTTTTCCTCCTAGGATCAAAATCTTAGTCTGATGAATTTTTCTCCTAAGATAGAAGACCTAATCGGATGAACTTTCTCCTAGGATAAAAATCTTAGTCTGATGAATCTTTCTCCTAAGATAACAAAAAAGGGAACCTAGTCCGATGAACTTTCTCCTAGGATCGAAATCTTAGTCTGACGAATTTTTCTCCTAAGATAGAGGACCTAGTCTGATGAACTTTCTCCTAGGATCAAAATCTTAGTCTGATGAATTTTTCTCCTAAGATAGAAGACCTAATCTGATGAACTTTCTCCTAAGATCAAAATCTTAGTCTGATGAATCTTTCTCCTAAGATAACAAAAAGGGAACCTAGTCCGATGAACTTTCTCCTAGGATCGAAATCTTAGTCTGACGAATTTTTCTCCTAAGATAGAGGACCTAGTCTGATGAACTTTCTCCTAGGATCAAAATCTTAGTCTGATGAATTTTTCTCCTAAGATAGAAGACCTAATCTGATGAACTTTCTCCTAAGATCAAAATCTTAGTCTGATGAATCTTTCTCCTAAGATAACAAAAAAAAAGACCTAGTCTGATGAACCTTCTCCTATGATCAAAATCTTAGTCTGATGAATCTTTCTCCTAAGATACCAAAAAAAGTGACCTAGTCTGATGAACTTTCTCCTAGGATCAAAATCTTAGTCTGATGAATTTTTCTCCTAAGATAGAAGACCTAATCTGATGAACTTTCTCCTAGGATAAAAATCTTAGTCTGATGAATCTTTCTTCTAAGACACCAAAAAAAAGACCTAGTCTGATGAATTTTCTCCTAGGATCAAAATCTTAGTCTGATGAATCTTTCTCCTAACATAACAAAAATGGGAACCTAGTCCGATGAACTTTCTCCTAGGATCGAAATCTTAGTCTGACGAATTTTTCTCCTAAGATAGAGGACCTATTCTGATGAACTTTCTCCTAGGATCGAAATCTTAGTCTGATGAATTTTTCTCCTAAGATAGAAGACCTAGTCTGATTAACTTTCTCCTAGGATCAAAATCTTAGTCTGATGAATCTTTCTCCTAAGATACCAAAACAAAGACCTAGTCTGATGAATTTTCTCCTAGAATAGAAATCTTAGTCTGATGAATCTTTCTCCTAAGATAACAAAAAAAAAGGACCAAGTCCGATGAACCTTCTCCTAGGATCAAAATCTTAGTCTAATGAATCTTTCTACTAAGATACCAAAAAAAGTGACCTAGTCTGATGAACTTTCTCCTAGGATAAAAATCTTAGTCGGATGAATCTTTCTCCTAAGATACAAAAAAAAAGACCTAATCTGATGAATTTTCTCCTAGGATCAAAATCTTAGTCTGATGAATCTTTCTCCTAAGATAGAAAACCTAGTCCAATGAATTTTCTCCTAGGATAATAATTTTTTTTAAAAGGGAAGTCTGAATTTGAAAAAGGGGAAGTCATTTTTTTAGTTTTCTTAAGATTATCAATGTTTAATTTTCCTGAAATTAGGGGCCCCCATCTGGAGAATAGGGTGAGTTTTTACTTTAGTCAAGCTTAGTTTATAGTTTTCCGCAAGCTCAATTACGTTTAGAAGACACACATCCTAGTCGAGTCATTAATTTTACTCTCATCATTGCATCATTCATCAGTAGCGCAGGTGATTTATAGTTTTGTTAACACTCACAGATGTTCCCAATATCAAACTGGGGCAGGAAAATTTATTTTGTTTTGTTTGTTTTGTTGTAATCAGGCGCCCACCTGGAGAACAAAGGAAGATAACTCAAGTTTTAAGGGAAAGCAGTTTCGAAGGAAGACAACTCAAGTTTCAAGAGAAAGTAGTTTTGAAGGAAGACAACTCGAGTTTCAAGGGAAAACAGTTTCAAAGGAAGACAGTTCAAGTTTCAAGGGAAAATGGTTCAAGGTGCAAGGGAAAACAGTGTTAAGTAACAAGAGAAGACAGTTCAAGTTCAGCAATCAGGCGCCCACCTGGAAAAAAAAAGGGAATTCAATTCAGAATACAATTCAAGTCAGCAACAAAAGAAGCTCGCGTCAAGAATGCGAGTCAGTAGTCCAAGATGATCAACAGAAGTTAGTCACAATCCAGAATAAAAAGAAAAAAACAAAAAGAAAGACAAGAAGTGAATCCAAATGCAGAAGTTAATAAAAGATGTGAGCTGCTCAAGACAGGGCTGAGGTCACAAGCTCTGCATGTCCCATCTTGGTTTGAAAAGCTGAAAAAGATTGAACCAACACCTGCAGCTAACAAGCATCAAGATTCAGATCAGGGTCCGCATGAAGAACCGACCAAGACTCAAGATCAAGTTTCAGAAGACTCATAGATAGGAATCTTGTAACTCGTAGTTGATAGACTTAGTTAGTTCAGTTTTTTATTTTTCATTTTTGTGCAATAAAGAGCTCAGCAAGCAGAAACAACAACAACAATAGTGAAATCACAGCTTCCTGGTAGTCCCAGGTACCGAAACGTCTGACCTACATGTCACCTGATTCCTTTATAGCCAAGGATATGTAGGCAGCTCAGATACTAGGGCTCGGTCACATTCCCTTCTCTCTTAGTTTTAGTCTCTCCAAATAAGGGTCGGGTCAAAAAAACCTGTCTAGTCGTTCTTTGTCCGAAAACTCTTCGTGTTTTCAATAAAAGATGGGCAGCTGTAGACATGTGATTTTTGACCCTCCCCAAGATTTTTCATATTTTAGCACGTAAATATTTAATTTAGGCCCAATATAGCTATTTCAACTCATTTTTACTCTTTTACTTTTATTTTATTATAAGAAACAAAAATTACAAAAAATAGGTTCATTAATGTTTTGTAGTCATTTTTAATCTTGAAAAATACTAAAAAAAATAATTTTGTTTTAATGGTCAGTCTTATTTTAATAATTATTTTTACTTAAGTAGAGTTAATTAATATTTTTGATAATATTTTTAGTTAATTAAGCTAATTTTAAACATAGCTAGTCATAAAGGCTCAAGTTTCTAGCTCATTCCTTAAGCTCAATATCCAATACCCATTAAGCTAATCCTAGAGACCCTTCTAGACTCTTCTTTGGAACAAAACTAAATAAAAGACCCTAAGGACTTAACACAAAAAGACCTAGGGACTAATTGGTAAAATACATAAAAAATACACATTTAGACCTAGATCTATATAATAGGGGTAATGCCTAATGCTGAAGGAGAGCCGCAATACACTCGGGGGATCAGCAAAAAGAATACAAAATTGAGGAGCTAATTTCCTGAGAAAAAGGCTGACTAACGCCTAAAAAGATCTGGAAAAAAGCAGCAAAACACCTAAGGTCCCTAAGCTAATATAGACCTGCAGCGCCGCAATTCTAAAAAGGAAACCACCCCTGTTCTCCACCGTCTTCAGCAGTCCTTCCCCGTCGCAGTCACGTCAGCTTGCTTCCCTTCACCCATCACTGTTTCTGCTTCTTCTCGTTCATAGGAGCTCGCTGGAAAACAAGCTGAAACGACCACCAAAATCAACCTAGACAGCCTGCTTCTGCCCCGTTCTAACGCAGTCAACATTCTGTCTGTTTTGAGTTTGCCGACGAGTTTCGATACTCTGTTTGAGGGCTGGTTCGTGGTCTTGTCCGTTTCTGCTTGTTCATGTTATTAAAAATCAAGTTTTTTGGATAAGGAAAGATTGAAGTTTAAAGAGGCCATGTTCTAACTTTACCTATCTTTCTAATTTTCAGATCTTGTGTCATATTTTTTTTGAATTGTTTTGTTTGATTCGTTTCCGTCTGGCTGCTTGCAACGATTCCTACTCAGTTTTGCTATAAATGTATAGATATGGAACCATATAACTGAGTTGCTCAAGATATATGTCCATTTAGATAGACACATAGGAAAAGAAGAAGAAATAACGTTGAATAAGACAAGTTAGTCCATAATTTCCATGTTGTCCCACAAATAAAAAAGGAAATTCTTAGAACCTTAAATACAACCTTGAACTTACTTCATTAGTAGTCCTTTATTAAAAATAATTTTGCTTTTTGATTCTTATTTGAATTACAAGTCTTGAAATGTAGATAAGCTAAAACTCTTGTGATTACATAATATGTAGTGAAATTTGTGTGAAGTATATAGGAATTGGGAAAATGGGTTTTGTTGGATAGTGAGGTTCGGGATGTTAAAGAAAACTAAATATAAGTTTGCGTTTCCAAGATAAATTGGTAGTAGCTGAGAATTAAATTTGTAACAATTTGAGTCTTGGATGATTTTTGTTTGGCTTTATTAGTTTAGTCACTAGTAGCATGATTAGGTCGTTAATATTCATAAACATCGTAGCTTGCTTTAGGGCGATCAATAAAATTATCACGACTACGGGTACGGTTCCCGTGACGTAGTTGCGATACACAATTTTCAAATATGGGTGTACATTTCATGAGACCCGATTCCAAATCTCAACAACGTTTGATAAAATGTGTCGTGGATCGCGGGTGCATTTATGTGACGTGGTTCAAGACGTGCTTTAGATGACGTTGAATCTTCCTAAGATTAATTAAAAGCGGCTAATAAGTAAAAGTGTACCATAGGCTAAAACATGTATTAAAATCAGATAATAAGCCAATTGTAACAGTTGAGCGACCGTGCTAAAACCACAGAACTCGGGAATGCCTAATACCTTCTCCCGAGTTAACAGAATTCCTTACCCGAATTTCTGTGTTCGTGAACTATAATACATAGTCAATCTTTTCCTCGATTCGGGATTTGAACCGGTGACTTGGGACATCATAAAATTATCCCAAGTGGCGACTCTAAATTTTAAATAAAATAATCCCGTTTCGATTGTCACTTAAATTGGAAAAAACTCCCTTATGCCCCTTCCGGGGGTGTAGGTAAAAAGGAGGTGTGACAACAAAATAGCATGACCCCATACTAAAATGGGAAGTTTTGTTCTCATAAGCATTGGTCTAGCAATAAATTGAAGGCGTTTGATCAATGATTCCACTAGACCATTTTGTGTATGAACATGAGCGACTGGATGCTTAATTGTTATCCAGTTGATATATAATAATCATTAAATGCTTGGAATGTAAATTCACTGGCATTATCAAGATGAATTGTCTTAATTGCATAATCTGGAAATTGTGCTCTTAGCTTTATTATTTGAGTCAACAACCTTGCAAATGCCATATTGCGAGTTGATAGTAAGCACACATGTGACCATCTTGTAGATGCATCTACCAAAACCATATAATATCTGAATGGTCCATATGGAGGGTGAATAGGCCCACATATATCACATTGTATACGTTCCAGAAATATAGGGGATTCCATCTTAACTTTAATCGTTGATGGTCTAATAATTAATTTGCCTTGAGAATATGCAACACAAGAGAATTCCTTAAATTGAAGAATCTTTTGGTTCTTCATTGAATGTCCATGTGAATTCTCAATTATTTTATGCATCATAGTAGAGCCATGATGACCCAACCTATCATGTCAAATAATAAAATTATCTTGATTAGTAAACTTCTCATTTACTATGGCATGTGTTTCAATCCTGCTAATACTTGTGTAATATAAGCCAGAGGAAAGAACAGGTAACATTTCAAGCACATATTTCTTACCCGAATTTATTGTAGTAATATAAAGATATTCAATCTTTTCATTATTTATAGTCTCAATGTGATATCCATTTTGGCGAATATCTTTGAAGCTTAATAACTTTCTTTGAGATTTACTACAATATAATGCTTCATGAATAGTCAAATTTGTTCTTCCTGGTAGTAATAAATTGACTTTTCCAGAACCTTCAATTAATCTTGTACTACCGGATATTGTATTAACATTGGCTTCTTTCATTACCAAATAAGAGAAATATCTCTTATCTCTTAAAATAGTGTGTGTTGTAGCACTATCCAGAAGACATATATTATCTTTATTAATCTTGAGTCCAATTGAAGACTGGAAAATTTTCATATTCTTCAAAAAAATCAAAAAGTACATTATAAGAAATATGAAAGACAAACAAAAAAAAACATTAAAAATTACATTAGGAAGGTAGAGACTAGCAACACATGATGCATTAGGAAACACACTCAAGAAAAATAAACTAGTTGCAAACATAAAAAATGACAACTTTTATTATAGCCTTCATTCCTCATTAAGATGATTAGTTCTTCAGTCAATATCCTCAAAGAAGTCTCCAGCTTCTAAATGAGTAATATTTGTTAGGCCTCCAAAATTATCATCTTTATATGCAAGATGTGCCTCAGAATCATATTTATTTGAGGGGCCTGCTTCTTCATCGTTATTTTGAAAGGTCAAATATGCCTCCATACTATTTTCTTTCTTTCTAAGGGAGACTTGATAAAGTTTGACAAAATGATCTGGCGTACGACAAATGTGTACCCAATGACCTATCATACCACACCGGTGACAATTATTAACTCTACCTTTTAAAGGATTATTTTGAGGATTCTTATTGTTCTCTTGTTTATTTTCACCATGACAACAATAATTATTTCGCCCCCTTCCATGTCCACGTCCACGCCCACGAATATGGCCACGACCACGACCACGATAATAATTTTGTCTTCTTTCAGACTTTTGGGTGGTTGTTACCATATTAACTTCAGAAAATGGTGCAGAACCAGTAGACGTGCTTCATAATTTTTCATTAAAAGGGTATTATATTGCTCAACCACCAGGAGACATGAGATTAATTCAGAATATTTCTGTAAACCCTTTTCGCGGTATTGTTGTTGCAATACTATATTTGATGCATGAAAGGTAGAAAGAGTCTTTTCTAGTAAGTCCTCATCATTTATAATTTTCCCACGTAATTTAAGTTGGGAAGTTATCCTGAATATAACAGAATTATATTCACTTACAGTTTTAAAATCTTGTAACCGCAAGTGAATCCATTCATATCTAACTCTTGGTAATATCGTTGCCTTAAGATGGTCATATCGTTCCTTCAAACTGCTCCATAGTTCAAATGGATCCTTTAGGGTTAAGTATTCAGTTTTTAATCCTTCATCAAGATGATGACGAAGAAAAATCATAGCCTTTGCTTTATCCTGACTTGATGTTTCATTTCCTTGTATAATAGTATTTTTAAGAGCTTTTGCAGCAAGGTGAATTTCAGCATCAAGGACCCATGATAAGTAATTCTTTTCGGTAATGTCTAGTGCCACGAATTCAAGTTTTGACAAGTTTGACATATTGAAACTAATTACAAAATAAATGGGTTGGAAAGAATAAAAATAATTTTCAATGAAAATGTACTTCTAAAAAAAAAATCAGACAACTAATTAAGAAGTTGATCACTTCAAACATGTAGTATAAATAGAAATGTAAGTAACATACAATATATATGTCAAATAAACAAGAATTATATAGTATATAAATAAACATAAACAGATATATTCAGTATGGTAAAAGAAAAATAATTTATTATAAGCGGGGACTTGAGGAATAATCCTATATGGTGATAAGGGTGAATATATTCAAATATCACTTTCCACCAATTGTAAAGCAATTTAAACTAGTATGTACAATTATTATTTAGTCACCTTAGTTATCACTATTTTATTTTGTTAGTTTAACGCACTTAAGATCTATATCTTATATTTTCTTTAACAATAAGCAAGGTAAGAGGACTTCTGTAATATAATCTACTAAAATAAATGCTTAACAGTATATGAATTTATTAATAAATAGCATATTGGTGCATATATATTACCATAAACCAAAAGAATATATAGTTATATACCCGAAGGAGAATCGAACACAACTAGGATGTGATTGTGAAAAATAGAGGTGACCATCGTGCTGATAACGTGTTATAAAATTAAAAGTAATTTACCATAAACTTGAGCAAGATAATAGAGATAGAAAGAAGGAAGAAAATTTATTTCTTCTTCAATTGTGTGTATTTTCCTATCTATTACAAAGCCTTTATATAAGCATAAAAAATGAAGAAAATATGTCATTGAATATGTCATTAAGCATAGAAAATATGTCATTAAGCATTTGTAAAAATCATTGAGGAGTAGTAGACATCCACAGTAAGATTTATCTTATAACACCAACAACCATTTGGTTCTCATAATATTTTTGTTACTGCACCAAAAAAAAAAAAGAAGTACGAGCATAGGGTAGGAAAAAAAAATCAAAGCTTCGAATAGTGACGTTAGTACATAGTCACACACTTTAGAAAAAAATATCTTAATAATACAAATAATCGAATATCACGACATTTCATCACATTAAATCTGGACCGTTAAATCCTCGTACGCTAACATAGTTCCCCTTTTTCACTTCTCTAACCCTTGTTTTCTGTCTTTCTCCTCTTTCCTCAAGTCGGCCGCGTCTCTCTTCAACTCCTCAGAAACCCTAAAATGGATTCAGATCAAGGAAAGCTGTTTATCGGAGGTATATCATGGGAGACAAGTGAGGAGAAACTGAAGGAGTATTTTCAAGGATACGGCGACGTTTTGCAGACTGTTGTGATGAGGGATAAGATTTCCGGGAAGCCACGTGGCTTTGGTTTCGTTGTCTTTGCAGATCCTAATGTTCTTGATAGGGTTCTTCAAGATGAACATGTTATTGATGGCCGTACTGTGAGTCAATTTTTTTTTTAATCTCTCAGATTTATAAGTATTTTTTTAGACTTTATTTTTCTGCTTCGTTAATTGGGGTTTTCGTTTACACTAATTTGGCTTCTGGGTAACTGTAGGTTATTGATATGTACTGTTGTCTGCTAATTTGGGTTCTGAGTAAGTGTATTTCGTTGGTTTTCTTGTGATTAATTGTTTGTGGGTTCTTCAAGATAGACTTTTTATTGATGGAGGTTTTTTCCCCTTAGATTTATAGACATTTAAGTACTCTTTTGGGCCTTTATTTTGTCTGCTTCATTTGTGTTTTCTGTGAGATTAATTGTTTGTGGGGTTTTAGTTTAGGCTTGATAGTGTTCTTCAAGATAGGATTTTATTTAATGGCAGGTATTTCTCTGCTTCCTTTGTGGGGGTCCCCCCCCCCCACCCCAACCACTTAGCACCACTTATTTGGCTTCTGGGTATTTGTGTTTCATTGATTATAGACTTATTTCCTTAGATTTGTAGATGTTTACTTTTTTTTGGACTTTTATTTAACTGCTTCACTTGTGGTTCTTTTATGCTAATTTGGCTTCTGCATAACTGCATTTCATTGATTCTTGTCTTTGAGATTTATTGTTTGTGGTGTTTTCAAGATTTTCAAAAAAAAATGTCACGTGTGTTGGTTGTTTTAGATCTTTTGTTGCTTTCATTTCACCCTATCAAGATCTCACAAGGTTCTGTAAAGTATTTCTATGTCATACAACTATGACTCATATTGTATGCTTTATTGAGTGCTAACCTGATTGCTGTAAGATATTTCTTGTTGATCTTTCGAGAGGGGTTGTTTTTCATGTAAACCTTTATTGTTGGTTTACCTGGCATATTTGTTGTATAGGTTGATGCTAAGAGGGCCTTGTCGAGAGAGGAGCAGCAGGGTTCAAAATCTGGAAATGCGAATAGTGCCAGAAATTTTGGAGGTGGTGGAAATACCAGGACCAAGAAAATTTTTGTTGGGGGATTGCCTCCCACTTTGGCCGAGGATGGATTTAGGCAATATTTTGAAGCTTTTGGTAGTGTCACTGATGTAGTAATTATGTATGACCAGCAGACCAACCGACCTCGTGGGTTTGGCTTCATTTCATTTGATTCTGAAGATGCAGTAGATAGAGTTTTACAGAAGACCTTTCATGATCTGAATGGAAAGCAGGTAGAAGTGAAGCGTGCTCTTCCTAAAGATGCTAATCCTGGTGCTGGTGGCCGTTCCATGGGCGGCGGGAGGCGGTAGTGGTATGGGTGGCGGAAGTTATCAGGGATATGGTGCATCAGGTAACAATCCTAGTTCTTATGACAGCAGAATGGATTCCAGCAGGTACATGCAGTCTCAAAATGCTGGAGGTGGCTATCCATATGGTTCATCAGGATATGGTACCCCAGGTTACGGTTATGGACCATCCAACAATGGTATGGGCTATGGTGGTTATGGAAGTTATGGTGGAGCCAATCCTGGCTATGGCAGTGCCAATCCTGGCTATGGTGCTGCTGCAGTTGCTGCCTATGGAAATCCAAATGCGCCCAGTACTGGTTATGGAAGTGGTCCTGCGGGTGGACCAAGAAGCACATGGGGTTCTCAGGCTCCTTCTGGATATGGGAATGTGGGCTATGGTAATGCTCCTTGGGGTGCTTCAAATGCTGGTGGTGGCGGTGGGCCTGCTAGTGGAGGATCTGGTCAATCTCCAACTGGTACCACTGGATATGGGAATCAAGGTTATGGTTATGGCGGTTATGCTGGAAATGATGGTGCTTATGGAAATCCATCTGGTTATGGCGCTGTTGGACGTGCCAGTGGTGCTCCAAGTGGTAATTCACCTGTTGGAGGTGGTGCTACAGGAGACATGCAATCAGGTGCTGGGGGTTACATGAGCGGTGGCTATGGTGATGCCAGTGGAAACTCTAGCTATGGGAATGCAGCATGGAGGTCTGATAACTCGCAGGGTTCCGGTAATTATGGTGCTCCACCAAACGGAGCTCATGGTGGCCAAGCTGGATATGGTGGTGGATATGGAGGTGCCCCCAGTCGGCAAGCCCAACAGCAGTGAATGAGATGATTCTTTTTTGTCTCAGACTTCACCTTTTACTGGAGAGTTTTTGCGTCACTTTTGCGTTTCACATGCAGAGTGCTGCTCTTGCGAGATGTCACCTGCTAAACGAGACCGGTTGGATTGCTTGAATCCCCTAGTAGTTTGCAGTACTTATTTTCTAGTTTATAATAACTAGTATTGTCACTAGTATTACCTATTTCTGTTATTGTTGTTAAGTGCATTCTTAATCTGGCTTGCTTATGGTTATGTTTATTAGTTAATGTGGTTCATTTGTTTTCGCAGTGCACATATATATTTGCTTTGTTAAACTTGCGTGAGTTTACCTTTTGATTGAGCCATGGGCTGTGGAGTTAATATTTAAAGTGTGGCTTTAACCCTTTGCCTTCTGAAGCAGGATGGTATGATGCTATTTTACATATCATTTAAAAGAAACAGTTAATAAGAAAAATAGAACGCTTTCTATTTTTCTTTGCCTGATGTAGTTGGACCATGAGATATGGTGGTGCTACTTACTCATAGGAGAGCAGTTGTAGCAGACTTGGTAGATCAGTACGTAATGGCTAGCGATAATGTTAGCGGTAGTTGACTTTTGAGAATGGCATAATCATTTCCCCCTGTATTTGACCTTGTGTTGTACAGGAGGAGAGGCCTGAACACTGAATGTGATGAACAGTCCACTCGGAGAAAAGTACGACCTGGGTGCTGGAGATGTTGTTTAGTGAAGAAAGGTACCGTACTCGTGGGTTTGGCTTGTTTGATGTGGTATTGTCCTGAAACTTGTCATGGTGAGGCAGACCAAGGCCAAGCAGGCGCTGTTGAGTTGTGTAATTTGTGCAGGGTGAAGACTAACAGCCATCCACATGGTATATGTTGCATCCAGCTGATTTTGAGCGTCGTATTGGCTCTTTTGGAATTGGAGAGTTAGGCTTTCTCAATAATTTGATTAGGTACTTGACAATTAACTTGCAGAACAATTTTTGTCAATTAAATGGTTTCTTTCTGAAGATGGTTGTTAGAAATTAGCATGGTTTAGGCCACTAGTGGTAGATGATTTCGCTTACCAGTTTCCACCATTACTTCTCGTGTTTATCCATCATCTTATATTAGTAGGGTAATTAGTAGTGTATGCCTCGTAGAATTAGAATTCAGCCTGTGAATTGTCGTTAGTTGAGCTTTATATACTGGTAAGTAGGATCAGTAGTGTAAGATGTTCTGACTTTCCATCTTCCATGCTTCTCACATTGATGAGTTTTCATATATCAGTAGGGTAGCTTAGTAGTATATTCCTTGTTACATCAAATTAGAATGTGATAGTGGTTGAAGGATGTAGCTAGTTAGTTGAGCTTTTTATACTGGAGATTGCCTTGTGTTGTTAAGAGCATATTCCTTTTTCAAATTATGTGATAATTTTGCTCCCGGATTGGCCTTTGAAGGAGCTAATTGCTTTTCTTAGGTTGAGGTAGGTTCATGTTTCCCTCTACTGTCTATGTGGGTGAGAGTTGACACTATCTGGGTGTGCGTCCATCATATCTTGTTTCATACTAGATTACTAGCATTTGTGGCCACATGTTGATATTCTTTTACTTAGAACAAATCATCCGCTATTTCTCTCTTCCCTTTCCCTGAACACCCAACTAACATTACCTACTGGTGTTGCTTCTTATCAAAAATGGGGGAAAAAAAGGAAATACTAGTGGCTTTGCCCCATTTAGTTTTGTGTTTATGAATGTCTGAGGTGCAAAAGTTTTGGGGATGATTATTTAGTACCTCTAGGATTTTGTTACTTGTTTACTTTCATTTTACTCATCACATGTTCGGAAAGCAGGGAAGGGAACGGTTTGAGTTGGTTGGAAGAAGGGGAAGAGAATGGAAAGCAAAAAAGTTGCTTTCTCCTAGCTACTAATAAAAAAGAGAGTTACTGCATTTTTTTTTGGTATTTGCGGTGAAAACTGTCTTTGTATTTTCTTTTGCCTGTGCAATTTCCTTTCCTTCCAAACATGTCTTTGTTCTTGGTGTCAGCTCTGGAAATGAAGTAATGAATTGAGTCTATAATTGAATCAATGAACTAAGCTGTTGTGAGAGGGTGAGGTCCTTGAGCACATAAAGTTTTAGAAGGCTAATTGTGCAGCATGATTGGTTCGGATTTGCCGTTTAGCCTTACAGTAGCAAATGTAGACACAATCTTCGTGTTAAAAGCAAGACTTTTTCATCCAAAAGCCAGGGTTTCGTTCTTTTATAGTGAAAAATTGGATAAGTACGATATTGCGTGTAGTGTTAACCAGCTTTTGAAAATTTTGAAGGTTGTCTTCAGGCAATTTTCTTTTTGAACTTGAAGTCCGAAAAAGGGGAACCTTGGAGCAACGATAAATTTATTTCCGTGTGATTTGTAGGTCACGGGTTTGAACTGTGGCAGCAGCTGCTAGTGCTTGCGCTAGTATAGGTTTGTCTATATCACATCTTTTGGGGGGAGGGGCGAGGTGTGAAATTCAAAAATAGTCAGATTTACAAGTGGTAATTGAAAAATAGCCACAATTTCAAAAGATTGAAATTTAGTTACTTTTTATCATATCATATTATACTAAAAGTAGGAAGCTCCTACCTTTCTCGGCAGGGAGAGAAAGAAGAGAAGGAGAAGAGGAAGTACAACGAAAAGGGTATGAAATAGGTTGCTTATAGCGATTGCGATTGCTTATTTGGTTGGGATTACCAGCCTGACCAAAGAATAAGATAAAAAGAAGAGTTCCCGCCTACGACTACATGCCCATTAAGAGCTATACCTGGAGTCGAGCTAACTGCATAGGCAGAGGGGAACTTTCCTAAAAAGCCTAATAGCAATTAACCGCATTGGAAACGACGAATCACACTCTGAAAGGAGACTTCGACAAGACAGGTGCAAAAGGAAAAGGAGTAAGGGCTTAGGAAGGTAGCGCAGTGAAAGCAGCAATCCCTATTTTGCATAGCCCTTTATTGGGTAAAGTGAATCAGAATAGGCGGGTTGACTGAATTACGATAATATCTTTCAAAATATGAGTTACAATTTTTTCCTTGAAAAAAGAAGAAGCTTTAATTAAATAATATTTAAATTACATTAGATATAAGCCGCTGATGTTGTAGTACTTTAATACTTCATCAAATCAATTTAATGTATTCAATAGGTTTGAGACCATTTATATTCTCCTTCCCAGAAACGTTTTCTTTTAATTGCTTCATCATAACTCTCAAGGAAAACGTTTCTCCCTCTTCTTCATTTTCTTGAATTCTTAATTCCCAAGAGCTTTTATATTTTGTTTCTTGCATCTACCATGTTAACGTCCTTTTACAAGCTTTTTAAATTCTTTATTTATGACAATGTAAATTTCCTTAGTTAATTCTGATTGTTTCCATTTTTCATATTCAACATTAGTAACTTCTTTTCACAATCTTTTCACATTCTTCACCGTACTCTATATAAGTGTACAATAAGATGTCTTTGTTCCATTATCCTTTGTAAATTCTTACGGCAAGAAATTTCTTTTTTCCCAAAAGAGTATACTTCACTCACCAGTATTTGTAAACAGGTATATATGTTTCAATTATTTTATGGTGGAAATATTGACTTCTCTTCCGTCCTTTTTGGATCATAGTTAGCAACCTGTTATTCTTGATTATGTGATTTCTTTAAAAGTTGTAAAGTTAAACATAGTATTAGTGTGAATATTGTCATGTTATATTCAACTAGCTTATGATGCAATTGTAGACTTTGCTAGGTCCTTTTTGGATCATAGCTAACTGATTGCTGTCATACTTAGCGCAGAATATGTTTGTTGCGAATTATTTAGCATTAATATTGTCAATGTTATATGCAATTATCTTGTGTTGCAAGTGTAGACTTCCCTTAAGTACTTTTTGGATCATAGCTAATTTAACATTGTAGTACTTAGCGCATAAAATGTTTGTTGCAAATTATTTGGTATTGTCACAACAAAATTCTTATTACGTTCCATATAGCCTTAAAGCAATCACTCCATTTAGAAAATACATCAAATGATTTGTTTGTCTTAATTCTAATGCCTTATTATTTAGTATGAGCGTTAAATTCCTTATCTACATTAAACTTAATTTTGATGTTATTATCCTTCTAATAGGTTTTTGGTAATTACGTTTGAACTTTATTAAGATATTCACATATGTTGTCAGCTAAAGTTGTTCGCTTTTCCAATCAAACCACAAGAACATCCTTAAGGTTCCAAAGCAGCGATTTCACTTTGTGCTTTTAACTTTTAATAATTACTTTTCATCTTCACCGGTAAGAAAGGAACTTCAAATTGTGAGTTTGGGGCTTACTTCTGCATCTAATACTTTACAGGGAAGTAGATACTGTGGATTCTACCTTTGTTTCATAAGCTAAAAAGAAGTAACATTAAGTATAAAAATGTTTGATGAGTGAATAATATAATCAGATAATGTTTAGTTGAATCCGTATTTGCTAAAGATTTCCTTGCTTACTTTGTTGTTGATGCAAGCTAATTATTCTCCTTCTCAACAATTTAATTTATTTACTTTTTGTACAATGCGCTGAATGTTTATCAATGCCAAATTTTTGACTCATGACATCCATGAAAGTGGACTTTACGTTACTAAGCTTTTCTGTGTTCCTAAGACTTAGTTTGTGTTTTAATCCTTTTAACTGATTTCTTGGTTACTACATCACAAAATTGGTAACAATTTTATACTTTGTCATTATCTTAAAACATTATTAAGATATTCATATATGTTGCTAGCTGAAGTTGGTCGCTTTTTCAATCAAACCACAAGAATCAATAGCTTCTTTGAAACATATTAGATTTGAGAACATTCTTTTTGAGAAGAATAATAATATTTGATCTTGCAGATACCATTTCTTCTTTTTCCCTAAAGCTGAAACAGTAGTGGAACACATTAAAATTGTAAATTTAACAGGCAAGTTTATTTTCCCCTATTGTCACTTCCTATGAGTATTACACAATATATTATTCTTTATGCACATTTTTATACTTATTTTCTTTTCACACTCTTGGGACGAAGTGATGTTGATTTTTTGGCAGTCATATTTGCCAAGTGTCTTCATCCTTTTGCTAAACAATTATACTTTGCCTAGAGCCTAGATGACCTGATTATTTGAGGATTAATAGAATAGTTTAGCTAATTAATATTTTGGCTTCCTTTTCTTTCTTTTTTCTTCATTATTTCTTGTTTTTTAAATGATTTTCCCCATGTTTTGTCTGCTTCCTTCAGTGGCATATTTCACTTAAAAATTTTGAAGTAATCTTTTTTGTTTTTCTTTATCAAGAATTCATGTACAAAATAGTTATTGATTCATCTTGATTAGTGACTAAGCTACCCAATTAAAAAAGTGTATTATGCCACTTATTATTTGGTCTATTTTAACTCATTTTTTTTTTACTATGTGAGTTTAAGAATAGATAAAGTATTAGATTACATGGTGCTTAATGAATGTTAAATTTGAAATATGATTGTCGTGCTATATTTATACAATTATAAATTATATAATTCAATTCTTTTGTCAAATTCACAGATGAAAGGAGTCATAATCTTGAATCAAGTAAAGGGTTCTTGTACGTGCAACAATGATATCAATAAAACTTTTTGATATTAGTAATTATTAAATATCTCTATTACAAATAGCTATTTTTTTTTTTGCAGCTTTACACCATGAAATGAATTATGATTTACTAGCCACCCTAAGGAAGACCTATGTTGATCGAATTTCTATACAACTTCTACAAGTTACAACTTTCACCTGACAACAGCTTCTTGATATGTATGCGACTGTAAAACTAAGAAGGATTCAATTTCTTAAAGACAAAGCAGGAACTTCTAGATGTGAAGTATCCACAACTATAGTCGACGTTGCTCATATTCAAATGTAAACTACATGTTGTCCAAATATAAAGAGGCAATGAAAATATCAAATTGAATATTTGGTATGACAATCATATTTATATAGCTATATTTGTTGTTTAAATAATATCAAATCCTGTTATATTCAATAATCAATTAAGGCAGAGCATGTATTTCCTTATCGTACATATATTTTAATATTATTTATATCATTTTAAAACGTTTGTACTTATTACTATGGGATACACGTGCAACGCACATGTCTAGGGACTAGTGTAAAAATAAATCTGAACGAAAACACTGTTCAAAATTCGAAAAATATTCCAGCATAATATAATGGAGTTCCAGTACTATATACTGGACTTCCAATATAATATACTGGTCCAGCATAATATGTTGGAAGTTCATATACAGGTGCATCAATCTTCGGTATATTACGCTGGAACTTTTCGTGTTGCACAAAATAGTGGCTATTTTTAATGACTTTGCAAACATTGGTTATTTTTCAATTACTAATCCGAAAACTAGCTAGCCCGTGCTATTTTAAAAGGTGCATTTTTTCTACGGACCTTGCTTGAATACATGATGTCTTGTGCATGGGGTTGCCCCTTCTAGAGCGATATAGTGTCCAGTTGCGTGCCCTCAAGTGCACCTGGAGAACCTGAGAGGATCAAATGCACCTAGTATTTTCCTGTGTTTCGTTTGTATGTTAAGTAACCTTCTGTAAGTACCTTTTTTGAAGGGAGAACCTCTCTGAAAAATTATTTCCAAAGAGAATTGCAGTAAGATAAAGTAAAGGATGAAAAAGGGTCACTTTCTGCTTTCGTTTGTTTGAAAGGAAAAGAAAAGCTTAAATAAGCAAATGTTTTCCCACAATTTTCCGACTAATCAAACTTTGAAAAGAGCAGCCCGGTGTACTAAGTTCTCGCTACATGCGGGATCCGGAGAATGACCGGATCACAAGGGTACATAGTAGTATAGTACAGAGTTACCCTGCATTTTTGCAAGAGAATTTTTTCACGTTCGAAGCGTAACCTCCTGATCACATGGTAGTAACTTTACAAGTTGCGACTTGCGCCAATGCCTCCCTTCAATCAAACTCCGAAAAGATGCAAAAAATAAAATAAAATAAAAAAAAGGTATAGGAGAATTTCTTGCACATTTTTCTTCTACCCAGGAAACCAAATGATACCGTAGTTTCTTTCCTTAACATCAGAATATTGATATTCTAAAATTGCAATAATCCCAAAACTTTCCTTCCCTACATTCTAGTGATAACAACTTGAACTGTAGGACAAGGATCATGTACCATAATTTTCCAGTGTGATTTGCGTGAAGCGTGTAATTTTCCTAAATATTGTAATTACCAAATTGGGTAAGCTAAAATAAATTATTTGAATTGGCAATTGAAAATTTCTCAATAACTTGCAACTTGCAAGCAATTAGAGCCACATAGAAGAATGATTTATTCAAGTTTAACAAAAATACAATATGAGAGAATTACAGAAAGAATTAGCCAATGACACTTGTATCATGGCTTGATTAGTTTTTTCTTGCAGTGAAAAAGGAAGTAAACTATCTCCAAAAGGAGGTTCTTAATCTACAATAATGGATAAGAAAAACAGCCCAGAGTAGGACCTAAACAATAAACTCTTCTCTTTGGCAACAAACAATCAATCTTGAAAACGAAGAAATGCTAATAAGTTGAAGGTACACCATGGTAAGGATCACCAAATGCTGCAACATTTCCTGGCCTTGAGAATACAATCTACAAAAGTGGAGCAACCTTGAGTAGTTTTACTTCACAACTTTGTTAAGCAATTTCAAGATTTCTGGTAAAGGAGGAGAATAAATATCATGTTTACTGGTTAGAGTAAGCTCTTAGCTAACTTTTCTTTGTTGGGATGTGTAGTTAGAGTCCGTATCCTTATTATTATTTCATACTCACTTGATTTTAGGTCGAGAATCTATCGGAAACAGCCTTTCTACTATCAAGGTGGGGGTAAGTTCTGCATACAGACTACCCTTCCCTAACCCTACTTGTGGGATTACGTTGGGCTTATTGTTGTTGTTGTTGTAGTCACTTGATCTTATATTCTTATACAGAATAGTAGCATGGCCGCATGGGAACTATCTACTAAAGTGAAGATCAAGGTCCATTTGATTAGAACTAATATGTTTTAGACCACTTCGCGGTGTTTGAGCCTCGTAAATTAACATCAAATAGGGAAAAATAACTCATATCCATATGTGAAGGAAGTGATTTTCCATTACAGCTCCCTCTACCCTAGCTCTATTGATACTTGGTCCGACAAACACATATACATTATGCACTCTTTGCCCTTTTATTCAAAGAATTCTCACCATACCTGATAATCTCCTAGTGTGCACGTTTTGAATCCAGCAGCACAGTAGTCAAAGTAATACTCCCATGTCCTGATGAACTTGTCGTCGAATCCCAAAGCATGAATTTGGCTAGTTACACAGTTATTGATGCTCAAGTATCAGAGTCTAGAAATGATCTCTTACTTTTGAACAAGCTACAAATGATACATGAAAGAAATAGGTTGAACACAATATATAACTGATCTTGGTTTACTTACCTTTGTTTTTGCAGGAAGTTCTTCCGCCAGCATCTCAGTGTCTGATAGTAATGAATTCCTATATCTTCTAGGTGCTCTACACTGCATTACAACATTTTTCAAATGATTAAAAACAAGATGATTTTTAATAAGAGACAGCATGTCATGTGCAAAATGACAATGAATCGTTGTTACCATAGTCTGGATGCAGCAGCCATAGCTGATGTTACTCGACTTAGTGAAGGCAAGCATCCACCTGGGAATATATATTCTTTTATGAAGTCCGAGCTCTGCCTGTATTCGTCATACCTCTCGTCTGGTATTGAAATGAACTAAGGAAAGCAAACACTTGTCAAAAAGCAGCATAAAAAAATCAAAGGGAAAAGGTGAATATAGTGGAATGTGTTGAGAGTCATTTTAATTGATTACCTGCAAAACAAGAAGGCCATCTTCTGCCAATGCAGATTCACTGCAAGTAAAGAATTCCTCCATAAACTCATGACCAACAGCTTCTAACATCTCACTGAAAATGATCATTAGTACTGTTATCACACTGCATGGTAATGAGGGATAGGAAATGAACTAATTGTTGTAGGCAAACATTTACCATGATATAATCCTGTCATATCTCGACATATTTGGCAATTGGCGATAGTCACATAGGAGAAATATTATGTGATCCTGTGAATACATTTCTTTGAACTTAGTTAGTAAAAAAGGGTAGCCCGGTGTACAAAACATCTCGCGTTCACGCAGGGTCTGGGGAAGGGTCGCACCCCAAGGGGGTGTGATGTAGGCAGCCTACCCTAATGCAAGCATCAATGGCTGATTCCACGGCTTGAACCCGTGACCTATAGGTCTCACGGAGACAACTTAACCGTTGCTCCAAGGCTCCCGTTCTCATTGAACTTAGTTAGTATTTATTAAAATTTTCCGAAATTGGCTTCAAGTGTTTAGTAGATATAAAGCATGTTCTTGTATGATGTAGCATCTCTAACCTGACTTTAGACCTTGCTTGTTTTCGATCTTTTAATAGTTTAGAATAACACAAAAGAACTGTGCATCTTGAGTTTCCACAATTGTTTTAAGTTATGTACCTGAAGGCCTGCTTGCTGAACTCTTTTCTGTGCATACTTCAGTTGCTGTTCAGAGAGAGTGATACCGGTATATTTACATCCTGTTCGCTTAACAACTTCCACGGCCAAACTTCCCCAACCACATCCTATCTCTAGAATGTGGTGTTCCTTGCTAACTTTTGCCTAAAAAGATTAGAATCAGAATCAGGTTAGGCTTGAAAATTATGTCGAAATAAGGGATTATTTACTTTGTTGATGACTTACCTTTTCAATGAGAAGAGAAATTTTCCTCTCCTGTGCAACTTTCAAGTCTTCCTCTTCACTCTAGAACAAGTATAAAAGAAAAATACATCACCATAAGAATGAGATTAAGGAGCAAAAAATGTAGTTTGCATAAGATATAGGCGACGTTGCAAATATTTGAAATTTGAGGTCTTACCTTGAAAATTGCACATGAGTATGTCATTGTCTGATCTAGGAATAGCGAGAAGAGTTCATTACTCTGGAAAAAATGAAATAAATATACTTATCAATTTACACTTGAAGCCACAGGCCTATTTATGATGAGAAAGTTACAAGAAAACAGCAGGCAAAAACCCATATGCATTGAGAATTTCAATTTCATTAGTGATCTTGATTACCAGGTCATAGTGACGAGAGATGTTCCGACGAGCTCGAGTCAGGGTGTTTTGATTTGAAACGTGTCGAATGAAATATTTTGCAGATGACACTGCAGCTGTAAAAAGCAATGGTGTCCACCAGCCTCTGGAGAACGAAGTAGCGAAAAACTTTTAAGGTATGAACAACAACAACAACATACCCAGTGTTATCCACGCCGTGGGGCTTTAAGGTATGAACATAAGTAGCAATTTCTTGATTTCAGTTTCTATAAACTACTTACCTTTTCTTACTAGATCTTGTGACTGATGCTTTCAAATCTCTGTTGTTAACAAAAATCTGTAAAAGAATTCAGGATGCCAAGTACCAACAAATAGCTATTTACATAGAAATAGAGTCATTTCCTCACCATGAAAAGATTAAGAAGACCTTCATTCTTATCGACAAAAGAGAAATCCCCTTGAATAAAAGCATCAGCAAGGCCTAAATCACCTTGAGTTGCAACCTGTAAGAGATTAGTTTATGTCAACGAATTTATCCATATTGTAGAATTCTTTGAAATTTTCTTTTTTATTGGCTTGATGAATTATACGAGAGGAAAAAAAAGAACTCCAATTACCTTCCAGTAAAACTGTGGACTATGAACTCTAAGAGAAACTTTAAGAGAGCTTTTATTCTCTGTTCCTTCGAAGGTGAACATCGTCCCCCCATCTTCTAATAAGCTGAGCACAGAAAATACAGTCTAAAAACAATGTATGCATGATTCGTTTATGTTTTTAAGTACATCTGAGAATAGAAAGTAGCAGGAAATTTTAAGCACACGAGATTCGTTCAATAAAATAGTTTTGGCATCTTAACAAGTTATAAGATGAGGAAGTAGATGGATAGATAACATCTTAGACAACCATTTTGGGATTAGAACAATACAAGCTGAAACTATTGTAACTTACATTATGCATCCTGTGGTGATGAAACTCTTGAGGAACCTAGTAACGAGGAGGCGTGCTCCTGTTTCTGGCCAGGTAGGTACCATGTGTTTGGGGTTTTTCAGGACACTATAGTTTCTCTTAAGCAGACCCTGTGCAGCAATCACACCTGCCTGAGGAGGAGCAAAAGCAGATAATTAGCGACACATTGTGTTGTGCTATGGATTTCCTTTCTCCTTTTGCTGAAAAGTTAATGTGTATTACTATTTTCTGTTCTCTTAGGAACATGTCTCATGCTTCAAGTTAAAATCTATTAAGCTTGTCAGCAGAAATGGTTCTACCTTTAGTCCATCCTCATGGAAGCCATAGCCTGAAAGTATTTGCAATAAATATAACATCAAAACCAGTGAAAGCCAAAGCGGCTATACACTTTGTGCACTATAGGAGGTTACAAGGAACATCCATTTTGAAGCAACTCCGTACTCTGTATAGAAAAAGATACATACCTTGATATGCTCCACAAAACCATATTCCTCTCTTTCCTTGGATTTGATCTAGCTCGGATGAAGCTATTGATGCAGCAACTGAGGGTACGGGGTGGCCTGTGGTCCACTTAAGCAACGTATGCTCTGGTGTGTGAGGAGGATTAAGAGTTACACAATAAGGTCTCTCTGTCTCACCAAGGTTCTGTAGGTATATACATTTCAAAGATAAGAGGACAGTTAACAAGAGAAAAGACTTTTCCGCTGAAGAATGTTAAAATGGTTCTGATGCATCGCACACCTGGAGTATATTGAGCCAATATGTTACGCATACTTTATTGTTCATGGTTCCAAGAAAATTCCATGCACTCCATGCTGCTGGGTTGCGAGGCAGGAAAGTTTTGTCACAATGAAGGTAAATATCACTGTCGTAGAGGAATAGAAATGAGTGTGCATTTTGACATCATAAAATCTTTGTAACACTATGGCTCAAAATACCAACTCACTTCTTTCAAACAAAGCAGCAATACAAGAAGTTCAGAGAATTTATCAAGAAGATACATTCTCTTCCACATTATATTCTGCCCTTCACACTGTGTTCATGAGTAGATTTCATTCACTAATTTCAGAGGCAGAACTACTAACTTTATTAATCTGCTGTCTACAGAAGCATTTTCAGATTAGCATCAGAAGTTTAGTCAGCTGAGTTGATAGTTGACTACAACCAACCAGCTTAAGACACACATTTTAACTGAAATTCATTGCTTGCATCAGAGTAGGCTGCCTACATCACACCTTCATGGGGTGCGATCCTTTTCTGGACCCTGCGTGAACGCGGGATGCTTTGTGCACCGGGCTGCCCTTTTTAGTTGATAGTTAACTACAACCGACCACGTTAAGACATGCATTTTTAACTGAAATTCACTAAAGCACAAAATAGTTTCCCCCAGTAAGATATACTACTAGCTATAATGGACATATATTTACGACCGTTTCTGAGAGGAAGATTAAACTAATCATCATATCAGTCTAAGGATGAACTTTTCGGATAAGAAAGTAACTGAGATGAGAAATTTAAGTTCAAATTGTTTAAGAAAGAGGCGTCCAAAGTACCTATAAACATATTGGAAAGCACCAAGTATTCTTGTTTCATCGCATGTTGCCTCTTTCCCTAACATTCTCAGAGTATCTGGTGCATGTGCAGCCATTACGCATCCATCATATACGTCTTCGGAACCATCAGTGCAAGCTACAGTACAACCTGCAAACGCTCTTTCTTTTACAGTTAGAATCATGAGTAGTTCCTAACTGTGAGATTAAAAATAGACATGAGAAATAGAGGCATTTAAAATGCTAGAACCAAACCGGACCTTCTTCATTCGTTGATATAGAATTTACTTCACAACCAGTCCTTAATTGGCAGCCTCTCTTCTCCAGCTCCTCCTTAACCTGCTTTGTACACCCATCGTATTACTCAGACGGATGATAGAAGCTTAGCAATTCACTCAAGAAAGCAAGAAAATGGTACTTGCTAGTACTTTGTGGTACATAGAGAATAAAATACCACCTTGTTTACATATGTACGTGATCGCCATCTAACTGTGAGCCATTGAGGGCGACCAAAGAGCTGTAAAGAATGAACAAAAGCACTCAAACAACAAAATGATATATAGAAGCATTCAAATTCAGTATCTTATATAAACCAAATTCAGCAATTGGCTATAAGCCATACAGAAAATATGCTCATTAAACAGTATGTATGTGAACTCTACCTGTAAAAGATGGTGGTTGCGACAGAATGAAAGAATGGAATAAGCAGAAAAGCCCATAACTCCTTCCGAGGGGCAGGACCAAATTGATGCACATATTGGAATCTGTCAAAACATATGTGTGAATTGCTAATAGCAAGATCAATCTTTTGAACGAACAAAAATGGCCTATGCATGTAATGAAATCAAGAACTGTGACGGAACAGAAGTCTCACCAGATAAGCTTTCTGAAATAACTCTGAATAGCCATGTGACTGAATAAAATGTCCTAACGTTTCGTTCCGATCAATATCAGGATTGTTATCAAGTTCCTCAAGGTAACTGCAATGGAATGGGAAACATAAACTACATTAAAGACAGCTCCTTTTTGACACAAAACACAAAACAGAATGGTTTAGTCATTTTCCACCAAATGCATGATCTTCAAATAAACAAAGTGATGATGTCCATCTCATTGAAGAAGTATTAGGCATGTGCCTAATAAGAGTTTTCTTTGGTTTGGTAGCCAACCTTGTTGACTTGGTTTGGTTGGTAGCCAACCTTGTTGAATTAGTTTGGTTTGGTAGCCAACCTTGTTGAATTTCTTTGGTTTGGTAGCCAACTTTGTTGAATTGTGAAAAGTGTGTGTAAATTGTCAAATATTGTAGGCTTTAGAGGGTGAAGCTTTGGCTATAAAAGGAGAGCTTCAACTCTCATTTCTACACACCAACAAAGAGAGAAAGAAAGAGTAAGGTTTCACAGACAAGGTATAAGAAAATAGTCTGTGAGGAAAATAGAGAGAGAGCGATATTGTAGTGAGGTGGGAATATCAAAAGAGGGTTATTTCTTTTGAGTGTTGTAGTGGTCTTTGGAGTATTTACCTCCGACCTACAAAGTTGTAAAATTCCTTACTATAGTGATATCAGTTGCTCCTCTCGGGGTCGTGGTTTTTTCCCTTATTCAGAAGGGTTTTCCACGTAAAAATTTTGGTGTCATTGTTACTCTTTTATTCTTGTTAATTACCGTATCTCGGTGCTACATTATTATTCCGCTTTATTACCGTGAATATTATTTTGGTAAGGGGTTTATTCCCAACAACTGGTATCAGAGCACAGGTTCTGCTCGTTCACTGAAATACTATTCACTGTCGGTAGTACTATACTTGGTGAAAAATAAAAATGTCCGGAGTAAAGTACGAGGTAGCAAAATTCAACGGAGATAACGGTTTCTCAACATGGCAAAGAAGGATGAGAGATCTGCTCATCCAACAAGGATTACACAAGGTTCTAGATGTTGATTCCAAAAAGCCTGATACCATGAAAGCTGAGGATTGGGCTGACTTGGATGAAAGAGCTGCTAGTGCAATTAGGTTGCACTTATCAGATGATGTGGTAAATAACATCATTGATGAAGACACTGCACGAGGAATTTGGACAAGGTTGGAAAACCTATACATGTCCAAAACGCTGACAAATAAATTGTACCTGAAGAAGCAGTTATACGCCCTACACATGAGTGAAGGTACGAATTTTTTGTCACATTTAAATGTGTTTAACGGACTAATCACACAGCTTGCCAACCTCGGAGTGAAAATCGAGGAAGAAGATAAAGCCATCTTGCTATTGAACTCGTTGCCATCTTCGTACGATAATTTGGCAACAACTATCCTGCATGGTAAGACTACTATTGAGTTGAAAGATGTCACATCGGCTCTTCTACTTAATGAGAAGATGAGAAAGAAGCCTGAAAATCAAGGACAGGCTCTCATCACAGAAGGTAGAGGCAGGAGTTATCAAAGGAGTTCGAACAACTATGGTAGATCCGGAGCTCGTGGGAAGTCAAAGAACCGATCCAAATCAAGAGTCAGAAATTGCTACAACTGTAATCAACCAGGTCACTTCAAAAGAGATTGCCCAAATCCAAGGAAGGGCAAAGGTGAAACCAGTGGCCAGAAGAATGACGACAACACAGCCGCCATGGTGCAAAATAATGATAATGTTGTCCTCTTTATAAATGAGGAAGAGGAATGCATGCACCTGTCAGGTTCAGAGTCGGAATGGGTGGTTGACACAGCGGCATCTCACCATGCCACACCGGTAAGAGATCTTTTTTGCAGATATGTAGCAGGTGATTTCGGCACAGTGAAAATGGGTCTCACCATGCCACACCGATTGCAGGGATTGGTGACATTTGTATCAAGACAAATGTCGGATGCACATTGGTTCTAAAGGATGTGCGGCATGTACCTGATTTACGGATGAACTTGATCTCGGGAATTGCTTTAGACCGAGATGGATACGAGAGCTATTTTGCAAATCAAAAGTGGAGACTCACTAAGGGATCATTGGTGATTGCAAAGGGAGTTGCTCGTGGCACGTTGTACAGGACAAATGCAGAAATATGCCAAGGTGAATTGAACGCGGCACAAGATGAGATTTCTGTAGATTTGTGGCACAAAAGAATGGGTCATATGAGCGAGAAGGGATTGCAGATTCTTGCCAAGAAATCACTCATTTCTTATGCCAAAGGTACAACGGTAAAACCTTGTGACTACTGTTTATTTGGTAAGCAGCATAGAGTCTCATTTCAGACATCGTCTGAAAGAAAATTGAATATACTTGATTTAGTATATTCTGATGTTTGCGGCCCAATGGAAATTGAATCAATGGGCGGTAACAAATATTTTGTTACTTTTATTGATGATGCTTCACGAAAATTATGGGTTTATATTTTGAAAACCAAAGATCAGGTGTTTCAAGTTTTCCAGAAGTTTCATGCTCTAGTAGAAAGGGAGACGGGTCGAAAGCTAAAGCGTCTCCGAAGTGACAATGGAGGTGAGTACACTTCAAGGGAATTTGAAGAGTATTGTTCAAGTCATGGGATCAGACATGAAAAGACAGTTCCTGGAACCCCACAGCACAATGGCGTAGCCGAGAGGATGAACCGCACCATTGTGGAGAAGGTGAGAAGCATGCTCAGAATGGCTAAACTGCCTAAGTCATTCTGGGGTGAAGCAGTTCAGACAGCCTGTTACCTGATCAATAGGAGTCCATCAGTTCCGTTGGCGTTTGAAATCCCAGAGAGAGTTTGGACCAACAAGGAGGTGTCCTACTCGCATCTGAAGGTGTTCGGTTGTAGAGCTTTTGCACATGTACCAAAAGAGCAGAGAACAAAGCTGGATGATAAATCTGTTCCCTGCATATTTATCGGATATGGAGATGAAGAGTTCGGGTACAGACTGTGGGATCCTGTAAAGAAGAAGGTCATCAGAAGCAGAGATGTAGTCTTCCGAGAAAGTGAAGTTGGAACTGCTGCTGATATGTTAGAAAAGGCGAAAAATGGTATAATTCCTAACTTTGTTACTATTCCTTCTACTTCTAACAATCCCACAAGTGCAGAAAGTACAACCGACGAGGTTGCCGAGCAGGGGGAGCAACCTGGTGAGGTTATTGAGCAGGGGGAGCAACTTGATGAAGGTGTCGAGGAAGTGGAGCACCCCACTCAGGGAGAAGAACAACCTCAACCTCTGAGGAGATCAGAGAGGCCAAGGGTAGAGTCACGCAGGTACCCTTCCACAGAGTATGTCCTCATCAGTGATGAGGGGGAGCCAGAAAGTCTTAAGGAGGTGTTGTCCCATCCAGAAAAGAACCAGTGGATGAAAGCTATGCAAGAAGAGATGGAATCTCTCCAGAAAAATGACACATACAAGCTGGTTGAACTTCCAAAGGGTAAAAGACCACTCAAATGCAAATGGGTCTTTAAACTCAAGAAAGATGGAGATGGCAAGCTGGTCAGATACAAAGCTCGATTGGTGGTTAAAGGCTTCGAACAGAAGAAAGGTATTGATTTTGACGAAATTTTCTCCCCCGTTGTTAAAATGACTTCTATTCGAACAATTTTGAGCTTAGCAGCTAGCCTAGATCTTGAAGTGGAGCAGTTGGATGTGAAAACTGCATTTTTTCATGGAGATTTGGAAGAGGAGATTTATATGGAGCAACCAGAAGGATTTGAAGTAGCTGGAAAGAAACACATGGTGTGCAAATTGAATAAGAGTCTTTATGGATTGAAGCAGGCACCAAGGCAGTGGTACATGAAGTTTGATTCATTCATGAAAAGTCAAACATACCTAAAGACCTATTCTGATCCATGTGTATACTTCAAAAGATTTTCTGAGAATAACTTTATTATATTGTTGTTGTATGTGGATGACATGTTAATTGTAGGAAAAGATAAGGGGTTGATAGCAAAGTTGAAAGGAGATCTGTCCAAGTCATTTGATATGAAGGACTTGGGCCCAACACAACAAATTCTAGGGATGAAGATAGTTCGAGAGAGAACAAGTAGAAAGTTGTGGCTATCTCAGGAGAAGTACATTGAACGTGTACTAGAACGCTTCAACATGAAGAATGCTAAGCCAGTCAGCACACCTCTTGCTGGTCATCTAAAGTTGAGTAAGAAGATGTGTCCTACAACAGTGGAGGAGAAAGGGAACATGGCTAAAGTTCCTTATGCTTCAGCAGTCGGAAGCTTGATGTATGCAATGGTATGTACTAGACCAGATATTGCTCACGCAGTTGGTGTTGTCAGCAGGTTTCTTGAAAATCCTGGAAAGGAACATTGGGAAGCAGTCAAGTGGATACTCAGGTACCTGAGAGGTACCACGGGAGATTGTTTGTGCTTTGGAGGATCTGATCCAATCTTGAAGGGCTATACAGATGCTGATATGGCAGGTGACATTGACAACAGAAAATCTACTACTGGATATTTGTTTACATTTTCAGGGGAGCTATATCATGGCAGTCTAAGTTGCAAAAGTGCGTTGCACTTTCAACAACTGAAGCAGAGTACATTGCTGCTACAGAAACTGGCAAGGAGATGATATGGCTCAAGCGATTCCTTCAAGAGCTTGGATTGCATCAGAAGGAGTATGTCGTCTATTGTGACAGTCAAAGTGCAATAGACCTTAGCAAGAACTCTATGTACCATGCAAGGACCAAACACATTGATGTGAGATATCATTGGATTCGAGAAATGGTAGATGATGAATCTCTAAAAGTCTTGAAGATTTCTACAAGTGAGAATCCCGCAGATATGCTGACCAAGGTGGTACCAAAGAACAAGTTCGAGCTATGCAAAGAACTTGTCGGCATGCACTCAAACTAGAAGACAGTGCTACCTCCTCTAGATGAATGAGACTGGAGGGGGAGATTGATGATGTCCATCTCATTGAAGAAGTATTAGGCATGTGCCTAATAAGAGTTTTCTTTGGTTTGGTAGCCAACCTTGTTGACTTGGTTTGGTTGGTAGCCAACCTTGTTGAATTAGTTTGGTTTGGTAGCCAACCTTGTTGAATTTCTTTGGTTTGGTAGCCAACTTTGTTGAATTGTGAAAAGTGTGTGTAAATTGTCAAATATTGTAGGCTTTAGAGGGTGAAGCTTTGGCTATAAAAGGAGAGCTTCAACTCTCATTTCTACACACCAACAAAGAGAGAAAGAAAGAGTAAGGTTTCACAGACAAGGTATAAGAAAATAGTCTGTGAGGAAAATAGAGAGAGAGCGATATTGTAGTGAGGTGGGAATATCAAAAGAGGGTTATTTCTTTTGAGTGTTGTAGTGGTCTTTGGAGTATTTACCTCCGACCTACAAAGTTGTAAAATTCCTTACTATAGTGATATCAGTTGCTCCTCTCGGGGTCGTGGTTTTTTCCCTTATTCAGAAGGGTTTTCCACGTAAAAATTTTGGTGTCATTGTTACTCTTTTATTCTTGTTAATTACCGTATCTCGGTGCTACATTATTATTCCGCTTTATTACCGTGAATATTATTTTGGTAAGGGGTTTATTCCCAACACAAAGAACTCAATATGAAAAGGACTTGACTACTGATAAAAAGTCACATATTTAAAGCCAAAGGATTTATTGGTACCTTATGACATCCTGCTTGAACTTGATGATTTCTCTAATCATTTGCCAAAAGTAAGGATTCAAGACATTCTTTTTCTGTGCAAACAAACCAGAGAGTCCAGTTCGGCTACCCCATTCACAACCATAGCCTTTGTCCAAGCTCACTGAAAATGACATATCGGAGATCTCCATATCGACTCCAAGATTCTCAAAAAATTCCATCATGTTCGGATAAGTTACCTGTCAAATAAACCATTTCAAAATACATTAGTACTCAAACTAAATGGAGTTAAAACAACTCTAGCTATGAACAGTTCCAGCTGAAGAGCAGAAACATTGGGATAATGATTTACTCAAGAATCTTAGAAAAAATCAAGACAAAAATTCAAAACAATTTGGAACTTGTTGAGAAATGGATATTACGCCCAGCTCAACCCCAAAAGTTACCTCATGAGGTGAGGATCACCCAAGACCAGAGAAAAATGACCCATCCCTCAACCAACGTGGGACACTTAATACCCCTCTCGTACACCCAGGCCTTCCAATTGGAGCGTGGATAACATAACATAGGAATTGAAAAACAAAATAACAGGGTTAGGCCTAGCTTTGGTACCATGTTAAGAAATGGACAACTTAACCCCAATAGCTAGTTCATAAGGATTGCCGAAGGCGAAGTGAGGAGACAAACAATCCATATCTTAACCAATATGGGACAGAACTCAACAAGTTTGGCTTCTAAAAATCCTAACAATGTCATTATGAATGGAGTTGCCATAGAAATATGATGGAAGATGAAGTAAGAGCTACTTATTACTAGCTACTTTATGAACATGAAATCAGTTAAAAAATGAGCATTCTGCCTAACTCAACTCCAAGAGGTTGTTCATGAGGTAAGGACAGACCAAAACAATATAAAGAGATCATAACTCGTATCCTTTACCAATGTTGGATTCTAACACCATGTCACGTTCAAGGCTGGAGCAGGGATACCTTAACATGGAGGCTTAACATAGGGTAAATCAATATTAGGAATGAGTCTATCTCTAGCTCTGATACTATATTAAGAAAATGGACTTTAAATCAAACTCAACCCCCAAAATTTGCTCATGAGATGAAAACGTCCAAAACCACGTTCAACCAATGTGGGATTTTGATAAAATTCAAATTGAATCTAATGTTACATTTTTAGATTTCTTTTTATGGACATTAATATGCATCAGAACCCACAAAAATGATATAAAAGGAAAGCTTGAAATGGTGATAGAATTGTGAAAAAAGTTATCAATTAGCAAAGCCATGGCTGCTAGGATTGTGACGTAGTTGTTGTTATTGTAACCATATTGTACTCTTAGTTTTGCTATTTCTTGTTAAAGAAACGAAACTTTAGGCAACCTCAAAAGCTACGTGATAATTGTCCAAGCCATTTAAGGAGACCAAAGTCCCCCACTCCGTTCTGATGTGGGAAACCCAAATAAATAAACCTCGGATCAAATTCAACACCAAAAGTTAACTCATGAAGTGTGGATTGCCCAAACTATATCAGGAGACCAAGTCGCCCATCCCGTTCTGATGTGGAGACTCAACATTTCTTGTTGCTTCTTGATATATATATATTGCATGTTTAACATCTCATCCTAATGGTGTCTGATCTGGGAGAAATCCTAAATTTGGGGAACTGATATTTGTACTCTGCACTGGACATTTATGTGCTGTTGCCTGTTGGCTATGCATAGGCAATTTGTCACGTTCGAGACCTTCACTATGGTAGTTTTACCATTATTCTGCTATTTCTTTTCCCTATTCCTCTCAATATTCATTTTCAATTTCTATTACCTCCCAATAGTTCGACAAATTCAGAAAAAAATGTCTAGCTACAAAGTGGTTGCTAATAAAAAATGTACGTAATAATAGTTCTGTCATTAGTTTTGAACTAAACGAACTACTATGGTGCTAATCTGGTGGAGTATCTAGATTACCTAATAATCAAACGTGGAAGCTTTTAGCCTTTTACATCTCACACATGCACAGAGGCTCCAAAACCTTATATTTGTCTAAAGAAATCGATAAAAAAACATACAAATTATTATTCCTAATTTAAAATCTAATAGCTTAAAAAGAGTGAAATCCTGAACCATACACTTTGAATCCTGGTTCTGCCTCTTAATCGTGCAGTACTTCTGCCTTAAATTGTTTGACAATTTTTTTTCGTTCGATCTAACTTGTAAATAGTTTCTATAAGGAATTACCTTGCATTTTTGCGAAAAATTTTATTTTGTGTCTCATACAATTGACACTAGTTGTATGAGACATCTTTTTTGTCTCACAGTTTTGTGGACCCAGATTTTTGTGGATCCAGAAGTATAAGATTGTGGTCGACAAATTTGTGAGACAAAAAAGAGCCTCACACAACTAATGTCAGTTGTATGAAGCACACAATAAAACTTATCCATTTTTGTCTTTACTAAGATGCTCTTTGAGGAGTTGACATGACTTGTATGAATCCCACTAGAAAGGTAATTTTGATGTTTCACACACATTAAAGAGGAGTTAGACATACAGATTTTTTACTTTTTTCGAAATTTCTTTTATATAAAAAGGTATTTGTTCATGAAAATTTATAAGTTTTTGAAGATTTTTCAAAAAATGAATGTTTCAAAAATCAAAAAGTGGTACTACCTTTTCAAGTTATCCGGACAAAAGTATTTTTCTCACTCATAAAACTTTAACTTTTATCCAAGTAAATACATGTCCAAATACAACTTCAACTTTCAAATACTATTTATTAACTCAACTTCAAAAATTCTGTTTCAATTTTTTTAAAAATATTATCTATGCTAAATGTCTATTAAGCTTATCTATCGAAACTTCAATTTTATATTTTTTTTTAAAAAGTTTTCTGTCCAAGTCAAATGATAATAAATAAATTGAGGAGTACTAAATAATGTGACAAACAAGAACAGCCATACGGTCCGACAAGTATCTAGTGGCATTTTGTTTTATTATTACCATTACACTACTCATTGGGCCTACGTTTACTTTCCAACCACATAACGATAAAATATTTTGAAGTGTCTTCTCCTGTTCCTTTCAGTATGCTAAAATATTTTGAAGTATAAAAATATAATTTTCAATTCTAATAAAGATAAAGTTGTTCTAGAAAGTATGGAAGAGATTTCGTTATCATTCATTTCAGATTGACTTGGTTAACGATCGTAATTGGAATATTTTATCGTTTTTTTTAATTTAATTGTTTAGGTAAACACATCCAAAAATTCTCTTTTATTCTCAAAGACAACAATGAGGTAACTTGTAGGTGTCAAAATGCTCTTTTCTAGATATTACTACTAGTATTAGGCACATAGCTGCGGTCAGGGGCAGGTGGATAAAATGGGGTTCAATCGAACTCCCATCGTCGAAAATTATACTCTACATCTGAGGTTAATATTTTTTTATGTACATATATTAAATATTGAATTTTTCCCTTAATTTTTTTGTGTTTTATTTTATTTTATTTTTGATCCCCATAGTAAACTAAAAAAAGAGTCGAACTGCATGTCTATTTCGAAAAACAAGATAAGCCCCCCACCCCACTCACCCCCCCCACCTCCACCCCCCCCACCCCCACACATGAAGTTCATGAACGACGCACAAGAGAACGCGTGGTAAGTTTTGAACCAACTAAAAATAAACATCCTTAAACCTATTTTGAAGAACTAAATTTAATAATTTCATGATTTAATCTGTAATTGTTTAACATCATAACTCTCTTCTTCACCAAATGCTAGTGAACATATCTGGAGCTTCCAAAGGCTTATAAAGATGTTGGACTAATAATTATTTTGTTGGATTAAGGTTCGCGGTCTCTCGGTTTCTTTTACATCATTTTATTTTGCTATATAAATGACAATTACACGTATTTACATATTGTACATTGTAGATTTTTTTACAAAATTAACCATTAGATAAATAGAGTAATTTAAATAGGATTAAATCATCAAAATTATACGTGACAAGTGACTGGGGTTACCACCACATTATAAAGCTTACTGTTGGGAAAATAAGCAGCTTCCTTAAATAGCAGAATCCTCCCTTTGCACTTTATATCCTTGTGAACAATTATGACAAATGTAGATCGTTCGAGATTTTATTAAACAAAAGGAGCTAAATATCTCATGTAATTATTTTCTCTATTTGTCATATAGAGCTAAAGATTATAGACCATGCTTATCTGGTCTCCTACGTATATAAATAGAAAGCAAAGGTCAACCTGGTGCACAAGATATCCTATATCATGTAGGGTCCGGAAAAAGATCGTACTTCGATAGGAGTTTGATATAGACAACCTACAACCCTACACTAATGCAAGTATTATTGACTGCTTCTACGGTTCAAACTCGTAACTTATAAATCATGCAGAGATCACTTTACAATTGCTCTAAGGCTCCCTTTCTACGTACATAAATAAAAAAAATCTAGAGACCTCACTTTTTACATATGTTGAACAAGAACCATATATATCCATATGTTATATTTGTACTTGGGAAATGTACGTACCCGATTGAAGACCATAAACCCAAGGTCAAGATCAACGTCATTGACAGTAACAGTCTTAGCATGGCCGCCGAGATAATCTTCCTTCTCATAAACCACAACTTCAACACCAGCTTTTGCCAATTCATATGCAGAAACCAATCCACTTATTCCTGCCCCAACTACTGCTACTTTCATGTTTGTTCTGCAAAAATAGTTAAAGATGAAATATAGAACTGTAAAATGTAGATTAATGCATAGCCATATTATTAGTAAGACAGTAAACTGATAACATACCTTAATGATGATAAGGAATTAAAGGAATGGTATTGTAGAAAATAAAATATTTAGCAGACTCAACCAATATTGTCACAGTACTGAACTCTCCCTAACCTCTATTCACTGCTGCTAAGCAAAAACAAAGGCAAAGGCTAGTGAGGATTGGTTGGCTCACGACTAAGAGACACTAAACTTAAAACCAAGTGGAAACAAGGCAAGAGAGTGGGCGCTATTCTGTCTTACTAGTTAGCCTTGTGATATAGTGTTAAGATAAGGTCATGGGTCTTCTCTTTACAGACCCCACCCAAAAATATATTTTTTCTGACAAAAATAAACACCGGTGTCCTGTCCTTGGATTTAGTACTAAGCTGAGGCATATTTAAAATTTTAAACTTTGTGAATTCGAATTGTGAAATTTTATTGTATCCTATTTGAAGTATAAATTTCACCCGTGGTCATTCAACTATGAGTTTGTAAAATAACAATAACTACTTTTTTATTTTTATAATATAAAAATTATTTAACTTTGAGTGTGTAACACAAAAGCTATTTTTTTATTTTTTGTCACATAAAAGTCTCCAACTTTGGCCAAGTTATTATTATTATTTTTTTGGCCAAGTTAATTAAAAGGTAAATATCAGAAAATACAACATGACACTCCAAAATAAGTTAGTTACATTTGGGATAATTTCAAAAACCTCCTCCCCAAATTTTACTAATCTCAGTTGTGATTTACGATATTATGTTTACTTTTCTTATTTTGATTACTTTGTAATAATTTTGCTAACTCATTATTATATTATTAATGTAAATGATATGATTTGATTATTTTGCCCTTGTTAATTTATACTTATTTGTTTAGTGAATTTTATAATTACCTTTTTGAATTAGCAGAACAGTCATTGTTAAAGCATCAAGCAATTCAACGACAAATGCAAAATGTAGGAGCTTGATATGTTCCCATATCTTCGAGTTGTTACATAGAAATCAAAATACGAAGATAAACGTAATTTCATAAATCATATTGAAGACTAGTGTTACAAAGTGTCATACCATATCATATTTTTCTATAAAACTAATTTATTACATTCATTTATTTTATTAAGTCAACTAGCTATTTTGGAATGTCATGTCATATTTCCGATATAAAATATAAATTTTAGGTTATATTTACTTTCTAGCGAACTAGGATAAAGTTGGATGACTTCTACGTGACAAAAAAAATAGAAAAATAACTTTATGTTATAAAGTCAAAGTCAAATGATTTTTATGTCACAAAAAAAAAATAAAAAAATTACTTTCGTATTACAAACTCAAAGTTGAATGACAATCGGTGAAACTTAATTTCTACTTGATTTACTCGATTTGAAATCTAGTATTTGCACTTATATAACGATTTTTGAATTTTCTTAGCTATTTGTTTCTCACTGTTTGGATTTTGAAAGACAAACAAGTTTTACTTTGGTCGTTATTTTTTAATATACCTTTTAAATATTTTGAATTATTAATTATTGTGATTTAAAGTACTTTATACATAATTTCCAAATATGCAAATTTTATGTTAAGAAATTAAATGATTCTATGTCTCATCATGGTCAAAAAAAAAATTTTACTCTCTAAATTCGAACAGTGCCACATAAATTAGGACAAAAAAAGTAGTTAACTTAAGATTAGAAGATGTTTGATGTCGGAAAATATGTTAAAAGTACATGTACCTTGATTCATTTGTTTATAAAGACTAAGATAGAAACACGTGTTTTTTCCATATCCAAGGATACTATGTTAAGCATGAAAAAAAATTAATATCACATTAGAGCAATTAAACGTAAGACAAAATAGTATAATTTAATTAATTTATAATTCTTACATTATAATTTAATAGTTTAAAAATATCTTCTCGTCATCATGATCGCAATAACCGTGAGTTGCGTGCGTCTCTTAACAACAACAACAACAACAACGACGACTTAGTGAAATTTTACTAATAGGGTTTGAGGAAGATAATGTGTATGCAGATCTTACCCCTACATCAAGGGGTAAAGAAACTGTTTTTGATAAACTCTCGACTTTGTGCATCTCTTAGTTAATAAATAATTAGGTCAAAATTATAGGAAGACCCATTCAATTATGTCAACTGTCGTCATGCATAAAAGCGATTTGTGTTTTTATAGGAGTGATTAAATCATTCGTCAACTCTTATTAATCTTTATTCCCAACCCCAAAATATGTGTTTCGAGGAATATAACGATTTATCGGAGAAATTGTTACGATAAAGTCAGTTCGTATGTGAGTAACCAATTAATTAACCAAAGGAATTCCTTTTCAGTCAACAATGTCACATAGAGTTTGTGGGGTTCATTTTTGAGAGAATGACATCGTAGATCACTTATTTGAGATTATTTATCAAATGAAATAAGTGAAGATTTTCTTGTTACTGCTACGGTTTTGTAAATATTTTTTAAATATTGCCTAGTTATATTTTTTTTTTCGTTGCAAGAATAATTTAGTTCCAGCAAGGATTGTGAAAAAAATAATCTTAATTTGTCCAACTTGACAGAATATTAGAGGAAGATGAAACAAAAAAGAGAGGAGAAGAATAAACACAAACAATTTTGAACCACATCTTTTGTATGTCTTTTTGCAAGGGACTTTAAGTGCAACGTGGCTTAATAAAAACCTATCACCACAATTGGTGAGTTAGAGTTCCAAGTACCAAGTCTTGAACAAAAGAAAAGGTTCAACTTTGTCTGCCTTAATTTATGATTTATCTAGCAAGTTCCAATAGGCAGCAAAGTCAATAACGACGACTCAGAAAGTCCCACTAGTAAAATTTGGGAATGGTAGTGTAATAAAAAGAATTAATCAATATTTGAATCATAATATATAAAGAACGAGTTTGAAATATTTCAGTGACTTCATAGTTATTAATAATCACTCTATTAACTATTTGAAGAAAAAAGTTTCTTGTTCAAATTTTAGAGCGTATCACATTTTGCTATATATGCAATTCTTTATGATATAAGACTGTAATTAAACTTACTTTAGAAAGGAATAAGTGTTAGTGCTACTATTACTCGATGGAAAGCTACCAAGAATTATTATATAGGAGATAAATTGCTCAACATTAAATCTAAACATTAATTAAATTCTTCATGCTTTTGGCGTGCGGATAGATTCTTTTTATATATGTCAAGGTGTAACATCTTTTTGCTTATCGATGACAAATTTGAAACCAAGTTCATTGCAATTCAATATTAGGTGAAAGTGTTTGACCATCTCAAATAAAAATTAAAACTGTTAGAGAAATTTATTTTTATTTATTTAATTATATTCTAAACGAGTCAAAGAAAATAAATCAGTGACTTCTTCGTTCTATGTCGTTTTAACTTTATCAATTGTACTTAAAGGGACTAGTACTCTCTACTCCATTACGAAAATTATGCATACGTTATGCAATATACACAGACTTGAATTACATCCCAATATAAAAGATTTCAATAATATTTGTCATTAGACGTCTGAAAATAATGTTGAATGTATAGACAAAAAATGGAGAGACTAGAATGAGGAGGCAGGGTGAAGTGGGACCTTTAGTGGTGAATAGTGACAAGTGATAATTTACGAGGGATAATAGAAGTTGTGAAGTTGAAGTGAAAAGACCTAACGGAGGAAGAAAATAAATGGAAGAAAGAAAGAAAGAAAAGAAACATGGTGGGTGCACCTGTGTTTTTCTGGGTAAAAAAAATAAGAAATAGCTAGATTTTTAACCGGTAATTGAAAAATAGTCACAATATCAAAATTAATCGAAATTTAGCCACTTTTTCATGCAAAGATATAATGTGAACAAAAACACCCTTAAAAATTTCGAAAAAAATACCAGCATAATATGCTGGAGTTCGAATTTTTTACATATGAGATTCAGTATAATATGTTGAAATTTAATAATGTACTGGAGTTCCAACATAATATGTGGGAATTCAAACGAAGGAGCTCCATAATCTAGTATATTATGCTGGAATTTTCCGTGCTAGAGTTGCAACATAATATGCTGGAAGTTTATATGCAGAAGCTCCATAATCCAGCATATTATGCTGGAATTTTCCATTACATTACATATCACTTATTATTTTTAATGGCCCTCCGAGTGAACTTTATTTTTAATTTATACATTACATATCACTCATTAGATGAGCATAGCTATGGAGTTATTGGTGTTTAAGAAGGGTGTTATAATGGTGGTAAACGTACCTCAAGAAAATGCCGTAAGAAAGGAAATGAAGTGACAGAGTAGAAGAAACTCCTTTAATGTCTTTGCGCCAAATGCATTGCTTTGCCCAGAACTTCGTTTTGCTCTCTGAAAATAAACGGAATATCAGGATCTCCTAATCAGTTGACTATTTATAACCTGCACAAGATACTTCCGTTTGGATATGTTAGGGTTAAAACGGTCCAAAGATATGATGTGATAATGTCCGCTTTTGGACTAAGGCCGTACATTATTTTCAAAAAACCTCACATCACTAAGAGTATTCAACTTCTTATAAGGTGAAAATAACATGGGCTAGCTAGCCAGTTTTTGGACAGGTAAAAATAATCAGCATTTGCAAAGTTATTGAAAAATAACCGCTATTTTATCTCAAACACGAAAAGTTCTAACATAATATGCTGGATTATGGAGCTCATGCATATAAAATTCCAACATATTATATTGGAACTCCGACACATTAAGCTGGAATCTCATATATAAAAAATTCGAATTCCATCATACTATGCTGGAATTTTTTCGGATTTTTAAGGTTATTTTTGTTTAGATTTTATCTTTACATTAAAAAGTGGCTAAATTTCAACTACTTTTGAAACTGTGGCTATTTTTCAGTTATCAGTTGTAAATCGGGCTATATTTTATTTTCCCCCATTATAAGTAACTTATTTTTCTTTTTTACTTTTTATGTGGGACTTTGTTCACACACACCTAATAATCTCTCCATTGAAATAAGTTCCACATAACTCATCACCATCTATGGGCTAATTTGGAGATTAATAGTGTGCAACCCATATGATCCGAGTATTTATGGTCACCGAAGTCTAGCGGAGAGGCCATGTATGTGTCTTTTAAGTTACAGGTAAAAGTAGTAAACTGGCCTATAAAAAGGCAAGGCACTAAGCCGGCCTTACGCCATCACTCCGTCATCTCCATACTCATACCATTAAATCATTGGCTCTAATATCAGTTGTTGGGTTAAAACGGCCTAAAAGTACTCTTAATATGGTGCAATATTGTCCGCTTTGGGCTAAGCCCGTACGATTTATTTCAGTATTCAATTTTTTATAAGTATCTTATTTTTCTTTTCTACTTTCCATTTGGAACTTTGCTCACACATGTTTAACCAGAAAATAGGAATTTTGGTCAAAGCTTACTTTTTAGAAGAACTCGGGTTACTGATAATCAAATATAAACAAATAAGAAAAATTGACTTAAATGATAGTTGAATAAGTAAAAGAAAGCAAAGTAAATCAATGTATTCCGATAATATTTTGTGTCCTTACAACAAATGTTATTTCTCTCCTTTTATAGCTATTTCTAAGTAATACGTTTCTTTCTTCTCATAACAGAGCCATTATGAGAATTTAATGGCATTAATGTAATGTTATAATTGGTAATCGTAACTGTTTCGTGAGGATTCTATAACGTTTTCCATCATTGATGCTCATTAATCACGGATAATACGTATCTGTATTTTTTACTACCTAGGTTCACTCCTCCGATGTCTCTTCAAATTATCAAGAGGTCCGAATAGCCGTTCCTTCTTGTTTTCTTGAATCTTTACCCGCTCCTGTTAAGGTTCGTGCCTCTTCGACCATTCTTTGCCAACTGTCATTCTGTTATTAATCCACGTGTCTTGACGTGTCAGCACTTAATTAATTCCAAATGTAACTTGATTTTTCCTAATACAGATAGTCCCCCCACTTGCCACTTATTAATCAATTGAATATTTAGGAAGTGGATCTTCATTAAAGCGGGAAGTTTTGCCGCCATTCTTCGTATCATTATAACTTCTCCAAAACTGGCGCTTCGTATGTCACTTCCATTTAATGCTCGTGACACGCGATGGCTTTTGATTGGTTCTGTAACCCTTCAGCGCCTTTTGAGGCTTCTTCCGACTTGCATCAATCACGAAGTGACAACTCTCATTATGACGCTCCCATCATTGCCTTTTTTGTTTGACGATTGCTTTTGAGTATAAATATAACCTTTGTCTTTTCTTTTCCATAAAAGTTTTTCATCTTTGAATATTCATTCTTGTCTTCTTACTCGTACAACTATGTCTTCTTCGAACCCTAATCCCCGAAGAGTTCCTATTGTTGATGAACTTCCCCTTGCTCCTGTTAGAAGTAGAAGAGGGGGAAGACTACGCAGTTTGGGATCATCATCTATTTGAGGTGCTTCTTTGCCTCTACTTAGTTCTACCTCTCCTTCTTCTTCTAGAACTAGGGGTTCTCTTCCACATAGATCTTCTGCCAGAAGTAGGGATTCCAATGAGCCAATCCGTGAAACTACAGTAGATGAGATTATTCCTTATGAACTTTCCTTCTATACTGATAGAGAATCAATTAGGAACCAGGTTTCCTCTATGTCCTCTCATAATCGTGCTGATGTTTACCCTTCTCAGATTACTGAAGGTTTAATCTCTATTGTCCGTAGAGATTATCATTGGAAATTTGACTTCCCAATCATATTTTCTAATGCAAATCAAATAATCACATCCTACATGACTGGATTTTCTTTCGTGTATACATATCCTTTTACACTGAATTTTAGACCCCCCATTGATCCTGTTATCATCGAGTTCTGTCGTATTTTCAATATTTATTTGGGACAAATTGGCCCCATTGTGTTGAGGGTCGTTGCTTGTTTAAGGTACTTGGTGAACTTAGCTCAGTTGCCTTTTACCTTTTTTCATCTAATCCACATCTACTTCCCTAAGCTATTCTGACATAGGATCTTTACTTTGGTGGCGAGGAGTAAGAGGGTTTTAGTCAGCCTTGAGGATGACAAGTGTAAGCACGTGATTTTTGCCCTATATGAGAATTACTCCCAAAAAATTCAAAAATAAAGTAATTTTTCTTGGTGTGCAATTTTGTGATGTTTTGTGATATTTTGAATAATTATTTGTATTTATCTGTGCATGTTTATTTGCTAAATTAATAAAAAATACAAAAATATGTCGCATTTTGCATATAGGATTTAATTCTACAATTGTTAGTAATTAAATTTGTTTTACAAAAAAATTAAAAATTACAAAAATAGGCATCGTTGTCATTTTTAGCATTTAATGTCCAAATATACAATTTTATGCTTAATTAATACTTAATTGTGCGTTAATTGTTATTGGGAATTAATTTGCGCTTTTATAACTTAATTTAGTTCTTAATAATAGTTTAAGTATTTTTATAATTTAGTTTTAGAAAAATAAAAGAAGAAAAGAGAGCGAAAATATAAAGAAAGTCGGAATTAGGCCTCTTCTTCAATTTCAAGTCATAGGCCCAAAAAATGGCCCAATCTTCCCTACGACCCAGTCCATTTTGAACTGGGTCGACCCAGTCCATAACCCAACTCCCCCTCTTCATTTTCATTTTTTTCATTTTTACAAAACAAAAAACAAAACAAAACAAAAAGAAAAAACCAAAAACCCTAAAAAACCTAAGAAACACCTCCGCCCCCCCTCCCTTTGCTTCATCTTCTCCAACCTCCAACTCCCAACTTCAAGCAGCCATGGCTGTTCCTTCCCCCCCCCCCACACAGCCGGCCAAGCTTCCAAGTAAACTCCACTCCACGTTCGTCACCTCCGAACAACCCCTCACCGCTGGACATAACCCCAAACGACCACAGTCCTTTAACACCAAAGCTCAACCACGATTTGTAACGTCGTCCGCTGCTTCACCTTCTTCAGTCGCTGCCCAACAGCTTTGCTACATCCAAACAAACCCCATGGCTACTGTCTCGTCTTCTCCGGCGTCGAGTTGCTGCCTTAGCTTCGACCTCCATCGCACATGGCTGCCTAGTCGTGGTAGTTTGTTTCCATCCCCTCCATCATGTTGCTGCTGCTCGTAACCATGGCTGCCTAGTCGTGGTAATTGTTTCCGTCCCCTCCATCATGTTGCTGCTGCTCGTAACCATGGCTGCCTAGTCGTGGTAATTATTTCCGTCCCCTCCATCGTACTGCTGCTACCGTTGCTAGTTCGCCGGAGCTGGGTCGTCATTGCTGCTGCCGGCGCTGCTGCTTCACGTTCCATGCTTCGGCTCTTGCTTCGTCTTCTTCGTTATGTCAAAGTCTCGTTGTTTTCATTTAGAGTTCGTTCGATGTTCGTCGTTGGTCATTTACGGTTAGTTGTTCTAAGTTTTATTTTTGTCCATATTTTTGTTTGATATTTTCCGAATCCAAACTCGTTAAATGATACAATTCTTGTCTTGTTCGTTGTTCATCGTTGAAATAATTTTCTAGTGTGTTCATGTGTTTGATTGAATTAATTTTCAGATTTCAAATGATAAATTAATTAAGTGGTTTTTCATGTTTATTTCATGTTTGTTTTATTGTTTAGGTAAAAATTTGTTAGTTTGATGTTTGTTAGATTCAAATTGAAATTTAATTAACTATTTCTTCAATTTGTTTCATGTGTTTATGTATTGTTAGAAATTGTTAATATTGTTAAGTTCAAGTTTAAGTTCATAATTGTTTCTTCGTCGATCTTGTTATTTGTTTAAAGAATTTAGTTGTATTAAAGGAATATATTGTTTTAATCGTTTAATCCGTCATGTTTGTTGTCTTAAAATAGATTCATTCATGTTCATACTTTGTTTGGATGATCTTGAATCCGAATTTTGTATAGTTTGATTTCTTGTTTACCATTTATGATTATTGCTTGAATTGTTCTCATAATCTTGTTTTAAGTTTAATATAAGAATTGTTTGTTGTAATGTTGTTAGAGTTGATTTTTAAGTTCAATATGATTGAATTTAGAAATCTTCATATTTTGTTTGTTGTTGTTTGTTGAATCCGAAAATAGGATTGTTTGTTGCTAAAATATTGTTCAATCATAATTGTTCTTTGTTGTTCAATTCGTGTTCATGTGATTTGTTGTTGAAATGTTGTTAAAATCATGTTCATGTGATATTGTTGTTATGATGTTCATCCATGTTCATATTGTTGTTTGAACATTGTTAGAAATTGATCATATTGACTATATTTTGGTTATGTTTGATTAAATGATGTGTTATAGCTGATGGGTAATTTGGTAAATTTGTAGTACGTTCAGGGGTAGTTTGGTAATTTCAGTAAGGTCGGAGGGGGTAGTTTAGGAATTGTACATTTTGAAATTGTTTATTTGAAGCATGGGGGACAAAATGTAATGGGGTGGGTTGTGATATGATTATTTAATATAAAGGGGGGACAAGATTTAAATTAAAGGGGAATCTTGCATTATTTTAAATAAAGCATGGAGGACAAAATATAATGGGGTGGTGTGATATGTTTATTTAATGTAATGGGGATGAGTGGGAAGATAATGGGTTGGGTAGAGAAAAAGTATTGATTAAAAGATTTATGGGATGAGATTATATATATGTGAAGTCTTGAACACAAGAGAAGAGAAGAATACAGATAGAGAGAAAAAAACGGACAGAGAATAGAAGAGAGAAAAATTCCGAAAAATATTTAAGCTTTCAAAAATAAAAATAAAAGCTAAAAAATCTACTGCTTTCTTTCTTTGTTTGAAATTAGTATTAATGGTTGTTGTTTCATTTAAAGCTTAAAGCTTTTGTTTTTGGAATTACTACTCCACCGGTCTGTTACTGGGTTGTTACTATTGTTGGGCAGTTGTTGCTATTGTACTGTTATTATTGCTGCTGATTCTCATCATCATTTTCTTTTGCTTCCAATATCAGGTACATATCTGTAAATTCATGTCACGAAAAGCTTCAACATGACAAATTAATGAAGTTCGGGAATTATAATTCTGTTTTCCATTCATTCAAGTTTAGTAGTTAAAAATTTGGTTTTGTTTCAGTTGATTAATATAGTAGTACGTTTGGCGTAATGAATATAAGATAATTGTTACCTCTTAAAATTCGTTTAAGTGTTGTAATAATATCATCTATTTCGGAATTTTCATTAAGTGAAGTCATGATTAAAATATCAAGGTAGCGAACATGGCATAAAATGGGCCATTAATTACATCCCGTAATATTGTTAGCTAAATGCAAAGTAGAATGGAAGTATCAATAAATTACATTATTAGTATATCTTGTAAAAAAAATCTGATTTTTTTAGATTGATAAAAGTTGTATGTTCATATATAGCATGATGATGAGTATATATATAATCATATGTGGAAGGTGAGTTGATACAATATTAGGAATGGTTCAAACGTATAACTATATTGCATGTGATGTAATTTTATTGAATCAATTTGTATAATAGTTCTCTTTCTTATCAACTTGACTCTTATCTTCCATTGCAAACATTAACCAAACCATTGCAACTTTGGACTAAAACAAATACATAAGAAGGACATAGGATTTATAAACGAATCGTGGCATTTTATGTAAAAGATATATAGAAGAAGAGTTCGCCTTAAATGAAACAATGAAAATTCTTCAAGAACTATTAATTTGTTTATCAAATTAATTCTTTTTCCATTTTTATATGCGATTCGATTTTTTGATATATTAATGTTGTATCCACGATAAAAAATGATAGTATTTTTTAGTTACCCGTTGTTTGTTTCTTTTTCATATCATTAATTCTTTAAAATTTGAATGGCTTGGAGGAATATAATTCATATGCGTAAAATAAGATTTGCAGTGAACACATAATAACTTTTGAATGTTTTTTTCAAGAAATATAGAGACGTCTAAATCAATGTTTCTCTATGGCTTTCATATAAAAATAAGTGGATATAATAAACAATTTGTAAACAAATTTATACTACCATCAAGAATATTTTTGTAATTAGGGATACGTTCGCGTAACCTAATTATATTTCTAAAGGCAATTCGGATTATGCGTTCGCGCAACTTCGATCGAATGTTTAATAAAAGGGATTTATCGGAGAATATCATTATTAATTTCATATAACTCGAGATGTGCGGTTCAATATTTAATGATACAAGAGCGACGGACATTCTTAATTTTATTTTAAGCACAATTTCGAACTTAAGTCTATTTTTATAAATAAATAAAAATTTCGAAAAAAAATAAATAAATTATATTATCAATATCATTGTGTATACGTACGCGTGACACGATTTTCACGTTAAAAAATATTAAAAACGAATACACGTACGCGTGATTCGATTCGAAGAAGGGTCTTTAATTATAAACAATTTAAATAGAAGCGGTAACAATAAAATCATGCAATAAAAATGTATTTAATAAATCAAAATAATCAAGCCAAATATAACAGTTGAGCGACCGTGCTAGAACCACGGAACTCGGGAATGCCTAACACCTTCTCCCGGGTTAACAGAATTCCTTATCCGGATTTCTGGTTCGCAGAATAATAAACAGAGTCATATTCTCCTTGATTCAGGGATTAAAATTGGTGACTTGGGACGCCTTAAAATTCCCAGGTGGCGACTCTGAAACAAACAAACAAATCCCGTTTCGACTGTCCTTTAATTGGAGAAAACTCCCTTGCACCCTCTCGGGCACGGAAAAAGGAGGTGCGACAGCTCTGGCGACTCTGCTGGGGAATAAAACCCAGAACCACTGGTTCAGGGTTTAAGAATTCGAGCTTAAAATAACTGTTATAGTTGGCTTTATTTATTATCTGATTTTTTTTATATATGCCCAATGTGCTAAATGACACTTTTACCGCTTTAATATTATTTGAATTATGAATATATACAACTGCTACGAAACCCCCTTCTTTCTGAGTCTTCTAAATTTATGGTGCACACGTGCGCGTGGCCCACCTTTCTGTTAAAGTCATACCAAATAAGACGAAGTTGGGGCAAGTAACTAGGCCGGGTAGACTTTCGTGCTCCCGGTACGTTGCCCCCGCTTCGGCTCAAACTGTCCGTTTGGGTAAGCCAGGGCTAGATCAATATGCCTCAGGTTTTTCACTTAGAATAACTCAGCTTCATGCCGGATCCCTAGTAGGAGCGATTATTTGCATCACGTGCATTTGACTTTGGAGACTCAACACAGGGGTTGGGTCTGTCTAGGACAGGTGTACCAAAAAACAATGACCATCCTGATGCATCTTACTTGCTGCTACTTGCGCATTTATTTGATCCGGATTTGTGTGTTGACTGACTTTTGAATATGATGAATAATATTTTAAAATTGAAAAAAAAAAAAAGAAATAGCTGTTAGGGAATTGACTGTTTATTTTTGAAAAAAAGCCAATGCCCAAATAACTGTCAAAACTCTGCCGAAATTTTGAGAAAATGAAAAAAAAAATGTTTTATTAGTTTGTTTTATTAAAAGCAAAGGAAAAATAGAAAATGAAAATAAAAAAAAAGAGTCTTATTTTTAAAATGGTTTTTATTTTATTTTATTTGCTTATGAAAATGCAAAAAATAAAAAAAAAATAAAAAAAAAGGTCTTTCATTATTTGTCGCAAATATATATATATATATATATATATATATATATATATATATATATAAATCCGAAAAGTTTTTTTTTATTTCCAAAAGATATATATATCTTTATTTGTTGCAAAGAGTATTTTTCTTGCCAAGAAAATTTAAAATAAAATTCCAAAAATATGTCTTGCAAAAAATAATATAAATATCTTTATTTTCCATTGTTGATAAAACAAAAATAATAAAAATGTTTTCTTTTAAGAAAAAAATCCAAAAATATTTTGGTTCCTCTTTCAAAATTGAAAAGAAAATTCAAAATTCAAAAAATATTTTTTAGAAGCATTTCTTTTATCAAAAGAAAAATTCCAAAAATATTTTTTTTAGAATAAAAAAAAAGACAAATGGAAATTCAAAAAAAAAAAAAAAAAAAACTTCCTTTTGAAATTCTCAAAGTTCAAATCAAAAGAAAAGGAATTTTTACGAGTTTTTCTTTCAAAAAGAAATCAATCAAAAAAAATATATATACTTCCTTTGAGCAGTTCTTTCACAGTTCCAATAAAAAAAATATTAGTTCATTTACTTATTCACGATGCCCGAACTACGCGGGTTTGATTCTCACCGGATGTGAGATACGTAGGCAACCCTCATCGGGTCCAACCCCCATTTTTGCTAAAATAGCCAAAAAACCAATAAATAAATAAATAAAAAACGTGTCAAAATTTTAATTTTGTCATAAATAAGTCGGGCAGTGTCCAGCCTCCCCTTTTGCTAAAAAAAATAGCCAAAAAAATATGTCAAATTTAATAAAGAAGTCGGGTGACGCTGTTTTGTCAAGACACAGCCGAATGTTCCCGAAAGGGACGTCGGAAGGTTGACTTTGCATAAACAGCCACTTTTTGGGTCATGTGTAGGATTTTGGTCCAGTCGACCCACACGGCCTTAAAAATCTTCGTCCCCGAGGCGCTGAAGGGCCATGTTTGAAACAACCGGTTTTATTATAACTTGAAAAAAAAAAGAGTCAACGGTCAGGTGAATACCGTTTAGATTTTTGGTCAAAATAAGCCGAGCCAGCTTCGGCCGCGTCTTAAACCGTTCTTGCCGAAATAGCCCTAGAGTATCTTTCAATTTTTGAAAGGCTATTTTCGTAAAAGAATGAACAAGTTTGTAAAGTGTCGTAAAATAATCCTCTCCGGCCTCAAAATTTGGAAGGGGCCACATTTGAAAAATAACCGTTTGGTTGTCTTTGTCAAACGGGAAAAGAAGCTGGTCGTTTGTTTTTGGAGTTTGTAAATCTTTTAATTAGAATATGTGGGTTGTTTGATTTTCGAGTTTGTAGGTCATCTTCAAACCTTTGAAACCCAGTTTTGTTTAATATGAAAATTGAAAAAAAATGATTAGTATTGTTTATCTTTTATTGGTCCGAACTACGCAAAGTCTGATTCATGCGGGGTCATGATACGTAGGCAATCTCCATAAGATTCGACCACAACAAAAAATGAAAAAGAAAATGAAAAAAGGGAAAAAGATGTTGCTAGTAATAAGAACCGACTGAGTCCATTCTAACATGTTTTGTTTTGAATTGTGAAGAAAGTTGAGTTGGTCGGTTTGTTCAGAGGGTTCAACAAGAGTCTACTGTGCCGGAAAAATAGAATACTGAAACAGCAAATGACCGGAGTGTGTCAAGCATGGGCCAGTGGGCAAGGACAGCCTTGTCATGAGTCACAATTTGCGACACAACAAGAGCAGTACCACTCTCCTAAGTACCACCCGTACTCGTTTGATCTTCCTGCAAAGATTGAAGAGCCTGCCCGAAAGATGGTACAAGAAGAAATGACCCAAAGAGTGAAAAACTTAGAACAATGGTTGAAAAACAGGCAAGGGTTGTCTGGTCAAAAGAGTGTTGCCTTCAAAGATCTATGTATGTTCCCCGATGTCCACTTGCCGCCTGGTTTCAAGACTCCCAAATTTGAAAAGTACGATGGACATGGAGATCCCATTGCCCACCTGAAAAGGTATTGCAATCAACTGAGAGGTGCGGGAAGAAATGAAGAATTATTGATGGCTTATTTTGTGGAAAGCCTTACGGGAGTAGCTTCCGAATGGTTTATGGATCAAGACACGTCTCGCTGGTATGTCTGGGACGACATGGCACAAGCATTTGTCAAACAGTTCCAATACAGCGTCGACATGGCCCCAGACCGCATTTCCCTTTCAAACCTGAAAAAGAAACCAAGTGAAAGTTTCAGGGAATATGCCATTAAATGGAGAGAGCAAGCGGCTCGAGTTAAGCCACCCATGGATGACCACGAGCTAATAAATGTCTTCCTTCAAGCGCAAGAGCCAGATTACTTTCAGAACATGATGTCCGCAGTTGGCAAATCCTTCTTGGAAGCAATCAAAATGGGAGAAATAATAGAGAATGGTCTTAAGACAGGAAAAATTATAAGTCAAGCAGTTTTTAAAGCTGCAACTCACGCTGTCCGGGTTGAGTCTGATAATTTTTGCGACACAAATGAGAAGATTGAAGAAATCATGATGACATCAGGGTCAAGAAGAGGTCCTATGAGAACATCTCGAAGGTATGAGCAGCCTCCTAAAGTTATCTATGAATCCCCTGAGCAATATTATCCCCCTCAGAACCCACAACATTCTATTGTTCCACCTCAGTATGTTGCCCGGCCACCAAAACTTCCCAGAAGGCGAGCACGAGCATCACAAAATCTCCATAAGCCTCCACATAACTTTCAGGTGCCCTATAACCCACATCCAAGCCAGAAGTATAAAGGGGAACGAAGGTTGAAAGACAATTTTACACCAATAGGAGAGTCCTATGAAAGCTTATTTGAGAGGTTAAAGCATCACGACATGATTGCATCTATTCCTCCAAATCATCTGGACCCACTTGCAAGAAGCTTTGACCCTTCTAAAAGGTGTGAATACCATTCCAATGCCCAGGGGCACAATGTTGAAAGTTGTCGGGATTTGAAAAAAGAAATAGAAAGGATGATACAGGAAAATCTGATTGTGATCCAAGGTAATGACACCCAGAATATCGCGCAGAATCCTTTACCTGCACATCATGATGCACACTTTATGGGGAGGATGCCTGGTGACATGGGATTTTAGAGTCATCCCGGAAAGCCGCTAACTGATGATAATGATATCGAAGTTGGAAATGGTTTGGACAATACTGCAAAGCTCAGTGGCTAAAGATGCCAACTTTGATAAAATGGGAGGACACTCCGTTCCTTGGTTAGCAAGAGAGAAGCTTGTGGTGGCTTATTTTGTTGTCATTTCTGTTGTCCGGATTATTCTTAGGGTTGTAATCCGAATATTGTCTTGTGTCAAACCTTCTTATCTTTCCATTTTTGTCGTATCAGTTTGTTTAAGTCTCGTTGATGTTGTGTTAAGATTTTATTCTGGTTGTTTTGTTTATTTTTCTAACCATTTCGCCGGAAGTCTAATACAAAAGCCGGTCTTTTATTATTTCCAGTCATCTTTTTATTTAGTCCTTTTGTCATTTTCGTTCAATGCCGATTCTAGGGACATGACATGCGCACACAGTTTGGGCCTAATCTTTAAAGTTAATCATAAAACCCTGGAGAGGTGATCAAAGCATTTAAGGGAAATAAGAACAGTTTGATATTATTTGAAACCCGAGCCATGTGGAACTGGGGCAAGTAAAACATAAAGAAAACCGTTAAATGCAAGATTCGCCAAATTGGCATGAGGGTCGTGCATGAGAGTGAGAGTGTCGCCCAGCAGTGCTTTAGAAATGACAAATGAAAAAGCAAGTGTTTAACATAATTGTCAAGTCCAGCACCATCGGAAGAGACTATAAATCTATGTTCTATTGTGTTGTTTGCACTTGGCATGTTTTGAAGACTGGAATGACGAAGGCATTTTGTTCTGCTACCTAAACACTTTATCCTTCGTTAACCCTTTTGAGCCTTATTTATTTTCTTTCATACCCCTCGTTCGGAATCAATAGCAATGACTAGGAAATACGAGCCTGAAAGGTAAAGAAAAAATCAAAAAAAAAAACGAAAAAGAAAAAGAAAAATGAAAAAAAAACAAAAGAAAGTCAAATGAAAAAAGAGGAATTGGGAACTACGTTTGACCTGATTCCTCAAAGAGGATACGTAGGCGCCTCACGGCTCGGTCATGGTGTAAAAAGAAATTAAAAATAATAAATAAATAATCCCCAAGCAAGAAACTGGGGCAAGGGTTGCGCTCGTGGTAAGCAAAATTGGTTCCGAATGTTGTAATTTTTAACCCCAAATTTATTTTGTTTTTGAGCCTTTAATACCCTTTCTTTCTAGCCTATCCAAAAACCCACATTACGGTCCAAAGAAAGACCTTCTGATCAGTCTGCAAAAGATGCCAAGTCAGACAAATGAGAGTCTTACCGGTGAACATAACACTCTGTTCCACAACAGAAAGGACTCTAATCTCCAGCAGAGAGAGTCATACCGGCAACACTCCAAATCCCCAGCTGGAAAGTGATATAAATGAGAGAGTCTTATCGGTGAAAATCTTCACGGACACCATAAGGCGATGGAAGATGAGAGAAAAACCAAAATGAGAGAGGCTTGATGGTGAAAACCTTTTGGGCACTACAAGTCGAATAAGATTGGGAATCAGATGGAGGATAGTCAAGGGAAGATCTTGAAAGACGATTGACGACGGAGGATAGGCCACATATGCATGTCATGACCATTAGAGTCGGTGTCTGCGTTTGATAGGTTTTTATTTATAATTTCTTTTGTTAAAAAGTCATCTTTTTCCTTTGTCTTTTATTCTGTTCCTTTTTATCTTTCTCCTTTCATAGAAAATTCCCCAGTAGAGTCTGTTTGGTCAGAACCAGTGGGAAATGACTTCAAAATAGGCCATCAGCTTTCCAATTATGCAAGATGAGATATGGCTAGTACATCCAAGTGGTATAGTCAGCAAGGAACGAGCACAAGGCCAGTGTCAAGAAAGATATCCCCAGCAAAAGGGAATTGACAAAAGGATTGACGAGTGTCAAGAGGGATATCCTTGCCAAAATCAGAGGTTATTAAAACCTCAAGGCCAAGGCCCGTGGACAAACAAGGAGAGCAATAAGCATGACTTGGAAAATTCATGCGAGACTAAAAGGTCGGAAAAATGCAAGTCTCCGAGCCATGCCACGAAAGAAGAGGGATATCCCTAGCAGAAAAGGATTATCCTCAGCAAATAATATCGTCCCTGGTGGAATGCAGAGCAAGGAAGGAGAAAGGGAAAAGCCATCCCAGTGGAGTATCACAACCAACTACCACGCTTTAAGCTAACAAATTTTGTTTGAGTTAAAACAGGTAAAGGAAATGGCATTGATGGCGGAAATGCATGCCGCAAGAAAGATTGTCAAACTGGGGCAGAAAAGTTTCTTTTCAGTTAGAAAATTTTCTGGAAAATCAGGTACCCATTTGGGGAAGAATAAAGATAGCACCAAGGAAGTGGTCTTTGAACCAGGGTTGCCCCCAACATAATAAGTTTCCAATGGAGGAAGTTGATCCCCAGCAGACAGAACAAAGAGATGACATTTGTGCTCAGAAAAGCAAAGAGCCATTATCATCCCCAGCAGCTTCCAAAAGAATGAAGCATCGATTTGAAGGGATAAAATTCCCCAGCAGCGTTAACCTCAACAATGTTATCCTAAGAAGATAACACTTTTATCCCCAGCAGTGTTAAAAAAAAAACCAAAAACAAATTTGAAGGAGGGGAAGAAAGGAGACTCCCACAGTGGTATTATCCCCAGCAAGCAAGAACAAAGCAGCGCAAAGGAAGGAGAAAAGAAAAGAAGAAATTACGAAGGTAAGTTTCTCAAATCATTGATCTTTACTACATTTTTCTCCTAGGATAAAAAGTCCTAGTCTGATGAATTTACCTCCCGATACAATCTTGGTCCGATGAAATTTTTCTCCCAAGATAAGATATCAAATCTTAGTCGGATGAATCTTTCTCCTAAGATCACAACAAAATGGACCTAGTCTGACGATTTATCTCCTAGAGTCAAAATCTTGGTCTGATGAAATTGTTCTCCCAAGATAAAATCTTAGTCGGATGAATCTTTCTCCTAAGATCACAACAAATGGACCTAGTCTGACGATTTATCTCCTAGAGTCAAAATCTTGGTCTGATAAAATTGTTCTCCCAAGATAAAATCTTAGTCGGATGAATCTTTCTCCTAAGATTACAACAAATGGACCTAGTCTGACGATTTATCTCCTAGAGTCAAAATCTTGGTCTGATGAAATTGTTCTCCCAAGATAAAATCTTAGTCGGATGAATCTTTCTCCTAAGATCACAACAAAATGGACCTAGTCTGACGATTTATCTCCTAGAGTCAAAATCTTGGTCTGATGAAATTGTTCTCCCAAGATAAAATCTTAGTCGGATGAATCTTTCTCCTAAGATCACAACAAAATGGACCTAGTCTGACGATTTATCTCCTAGAGTCAAAATCTTGGTCTGATGAAATTGTTCTCCCAAGATAAAATCTTAGTCGGATGAATCTTTCTCCTAAGATCACAACAAAATGGACCTAGTCTGACGATTTATCTCCTAGAGTCAAAATCTTGGTCTGATGAAATTGTTCTCCCAAGATAAAATCTTAGTCGGATGAATCTTTCTCCTAAGATCACAACAAATGGACCTAGTCTGACGATTTATCTCCTAGAGTCAAAATCTTGGTTTGATGAAATTTTTCTCCCAAGATAAAATCTTAGTCAGATGAATCTTTCTCCTAAGATAAGATATCAAATCCTAGTCTGATGAATTTTCTCCTAGGATAATAATAATAAAAAAAAATGAAAAAATTGGAAAAGAAGTCAGGCGTCCACATGGAGAATGAGGATGAAAAATCGAAGAAGAAATCAGGCGCCCACCTGGAGAACAAGGGAAAACAGTTGAATTATCAGAAATCAGGCGTCCACCTGGAGAACAAGGAAGGACAGTTGAAATAGCAATCAGGAATCCACCTGGAGAACAAAGAAGAAGAGTTGAAATATCAGAAGTCAGGCGTCCACCTGGAGAACAAGGAAAAGCACCAAAACTGGGGCAGAAAATTTTCTGCCATTGTAGAAAATTTTCTCGGAGGAACGAGGAAATTAATTCAAGTTTTAAGAGATAGCAAACAACACGATTCGAAGAAAAACAGTCGGAGGTAAGACAATTCCAAGATTTTGAAAATGGGATCATCCGCCCTCGAATAGGATATTGTTGGGTTCATCCGCCCTCGAATAGGATATTTTGGGTTCATCCGCCCTCGAATAGGATATTTGGGTTCATCCGCCCTCGAATAGGATATTTTGGGTTCATCCGCCCTCGAATAGGATATTTTGGGTTCATCCACCCTCGAATAGGATATTTTGGGTTCATCCACCCTCGAATAGGATATTTTGGGTTCATCCGCCCTCGAATAGGATATTTTGGGTTCATCCGCCCTCGAATAGGATATTTTGGGTTCATCCGCCCTCGAATAGGATATTTGGGTTCATCCGCCCTCGAATAGGATATTTTGGGTTCATCCGCCCTCGAATAGGATATTTGGGTTCATCCGCCCTCGAATAGGATATTTTGGGTTCATCCGCCCTCGAATAGGATATTTCGGGTTCATCCGCCCTCGAATAGGATTTTATTTTTTAAAGTTGTTGAAATCAGGAGCCCCCTCTCCGCCCTCGAATAGGATATTTCGGGTTCATCCGCCCTCGAATAGGATATTTTGGGTCATCCGCCCTCGAATAGGATATTTGGGTTCATCCGCCCTCGAATAGGATATTTTTGGGTTCATCCGCCCTCGAATAGGATATTTGGGTTCATCCGCCCTCGAATAGGATATTTTGGGTTCATCCGCCCTCGAATAGGATATTTGGGTTCATCCGCCCTCGAATAGGATATTTCGGGTTCATCCGCCCTCGAATAGGATTTTATTTTCAAAGTTGTTGAAGTCAGGAGCCCGCCTGAAGAGAGGAATGGCGAATTATTTTCAAAGTTGTTGTTGAAGTCAGGAGCCCGCCTGAAGAGAGAGGCATACGTTTCAAGTCTTTAATTTTCAAGTATTGAAGTTGGGAGCCCGCCCAGATAACAGAGGCATACATTTCAAGATCAAGTCAGAGGACAATAAAACAGAGGGTTACAATAGGAATCCCCAGCAGGAAACAATAAAATTCCCCGGCACCGGGAAACAGAAGGTTGCAACAAGAGGTCACAGCACAAACTCAAGTGCATGTGTCAAAAGAAGAAAAGTATCGGAAGAAATGCAAGCAGACAAGGAAGCAAGGCAACAAAAACAAATTGTACTCTAGCCTAGCTTCTTGTTTTCTTTTAAGCACGTTGTAACAAGGAGATCAGTAAGCAGTAGTAATAGCATGCAACAACAGTAACATTGCAGTCCAACGGTAGTCCCAGCTACCAAAATTTCCCGAACTACATTGACCTGATTCCTGTTTAGCCCAGGATATGTAGGAAACCTTTGAAGCAAAGGTTCGGTCAAATCTTTTTCAAAAAATGCTTCAACGGAGTACTCGGATGGGCAAAAATCGCTCGCCTTATCTTTGCACGAAAACCCTTCGTGTCTTCGGGCAAAGAGGGGCAGCTGTAAGCACGTGATTTTTGCCCTATATGAGAATTACTCCCAAAAAATTCAAAAATAAAGTAATTTTTCTTGGTGTGCAATTTTGTGATGTTTTGTGATATTTTGAATAATTATTTGTATTTATCTGTGCATGTTTATTTGCTAAATTAATAAAAAATACAAAAATATGTCGCATTTTGCATATAGGATTTAATTCTACAATTGTTAGTAATTAAATTTGTTTTACAAAAAAATTAAAAATTACAAAAATAGGCATCGTTGTCATTTTTAGCATTTAATGTCCAAATATACAATTTTATGCTTAATTAATACTTAATTGTGCGTTAATTGTTATTGGGAATTAATTTGCGCTTTTATAACTTAATTTAGTTCTTAATAATAGTTTAAGTATTTTTATAATTTAGTTTTAGAAAAATAAAAGAAGAAAAGAGAGCGAAAATATAAAGAAAGTCGGAATTAGGCCTCTTCTTCAATTTCAAGTCATAGGCCCAAAAAATGGCCCAATCTTCCCTACGACCCAGTCCATTTTGAACTGGGTCGACCCAGTCCATAACCCAACTCCCCCTCTTCATTTTCATTTTTTTCATTTTTACAAAACAAAAAACAAAACAAAACAAAAAGAAAAAACCAAAAACCCTAAAAAACCTAAGAAACACCTCCGCCCCCCCTCCCTTTGCTTCATCTTCTCCAACCTCCAACTCCCAACTTCAAGCAGCCATGGCTGTTCCCTCCCCCCCCACACAGCCGGCCAAGCTTCCAAGTAAACCCCACTCCACGTTCGTCACCTCCGAACAACCCCTCACCGCCGGACATAACCCCAAACGACCACAGTCCTTTAACACCAAAGCTCAACCACGATTTGTAACGTCGTCCGCTGCTTCACCTTCTTCAGTCGCTGCCCAGCAGCTTTGCTACATCCAAACAAACCCCATGGCTACTGTCTCGTCTTCTCCGGCGTCGAGTTGCTGCCTTAGCTTCGACCTCCATCGCACATGGCTGCCTAGTCGTGGTAGTTTGTTTCCATCCCCTCCATCATGTTGCTGCTGCTCGTAACCATGGCTGCCTAGTCGTGGTAATTGTTTCCGTCCCCTCCATCATGTTGCTGCTGCTCGTAACCATGGCTGCCTAGTCGTGGTAATTATTTCCGTCCCCTCCATCGTACTGCTGCTACCGTTGCTAGTTCGCCGGAGCTGGGTCGTCATTGCTGCTGCCGGCGCTGCTGCTTCACGTTCCATGCTTCGGCTCTTGCTTCGTCTTCTTCGTTATGTCAAAGTCTCGTTGTTTTCATTTAGAGTTCGTTCGATGTTCGTCGTTGGTCATTTACGGTTAGTTGTTCTAAGTTTTATTTTTGTCCATATTTTTGTTTGATATTTTCCGAATCCAAACTCGTTAAATGATACAATTCTTGTCTTGTTCGTTGTTCATCGTTGAAATAATTTTCTAGTGTGTTCATGTGTTTGATTGAATTAATTTTCAGATTTCAAATGATAAATTAATTAAGTGGTTTTTCATGTTTATTTCATGTTTGTTTTATTGTTTAGGTAAAAATTTGTTAGTTTGATGTTTGTTAGATTCAAATTGAAATTTAATTAACTATTTCTTCAATTTGTTTCATGTGTTTATGTATTGTTAGAAATTGTTAATATTGTTAAGTTCAAGTTTAAGTTCATAATTGTTTCTTCGTCGATCTTGTTATTTGTTTAAAGAATTTAGTTGTATTAAAGGAATATATTGTTTTAATCATTTAATCCGTCATGTTTGTTGTCTTAAAATAGATTCATTCATGTTCATACTTTGTTTGGATGATCTTGAATCCGAATTTTGTATAGTTTGATTTCTTGTTTACCATTTATGATTATTGCTTGAATTGTTCTCATAATCTTGTTTTAAGTTTAATATAAGAATTGTTTGTTGTAATGTTGTTAGAGTTGATTTTTAAGTTCAATATGATTGAATTTAGAAATCTTCATATTTTGTTTGTTGTTGTTTGTTGAATCCGAAAATAGGATTGTTTGTTGCTAAAATATTGTTCAATCATAATTGTTCTTTGTTGTTCAATTCGTGTTCATGTGATTTGTTATTGAAATGTTGTTAAAATCATGTTCATGTGATATTGTTGTTATGATGTTCATCCATGTTCATATTGTTGTTTGAACATTGTTAGAAATTGATCATATTGACTATATTTTGGTTATGTTTGATTAAATGATGTGTTATAGCTGATGGGTAATTTGGTAAATTTGTAGTACGTTCAGGGGTAGTTTGGTAATTTCAATAAGGTCGGAGGGGGTAGTTTAGGAATTGTACATTTTGAAATTTTTTATTTGAAGCATGGGGGACAAAATGTAATGGGGTGGGTTGTGATATGATTATTTAATATAAAGGGGGGACAAGATTTAAATTAAAGGGGAATCTTGCATTATTTTAAATAAAGCATGGGGGACAAAATATAATGGGGTGGTGTGATATGTTTATTTAATGTAATGGGGATGAGTGGGAAGATAATGGGTTGGGTAGAGAAAAAGTATTGATTAAAAGATTTATGGGATGAGATTATATATATGTGAAGTCTTGAACACAAGAGAAGAGAAGAATACAGATAGAGAGAAAAAAACGGACAGAGAATAGAAGAGAGAAAAATTCCGAAAAATATTTAAGCTTTCAAAAATAAAAATAAAAGCTAAAAAATCTACTGCTTTCTTTCTTTGTTTGAAATTAGTATTAATGGTTGTTGTTTCATTTAAAGCTTAAAGCTTTTGTTTTTGGAATTACTACTCCACCGGTCTGTTACTGGGTTGTTACTATTGTTGGGCAGTTGTTGCTATTGTACTGTTATTATTGCTGCTGATTCTCATCATCATTTTCTTTTGCTTCCAATATCAGGTACATATCTGTAAATTCATGTCACGAAAAGCTTCAACATGACAAATTAATGAAGTTCGGGAATTATAATTCTGTTTTCCATTCATTCAAGTTTAGTAGTTAAAAATTTGGTTTTGTTTCAGTTGATTAATATAGTAGTACGTTTGGCGTAATGAATATAAGATAATTGTTACCTCTTAAAATTCGTTTAAGTGTTGTAATAATATCATCTATTTCGGAATTTTCATTAAGTGAAGTCATGATTAAAATATCAAGGTAGCGAACATGGCATAAAATGGGCCATTAATTACATCCCGTAATATTGTTAGCTAAATGCAAAGTAGAATGGAAGTATCAATAAATTACATTATTAGTATATCTTGTAAAAAAAATCTGATTTTTTTAGATTGATAAAAGTTGTATGTTCATATATAGCATGATGATGAGTATATATATAATCATATGTGGAAGGTGAGTTGATACAATATTAGGAATGGTTCAAACGTATAACTATATTGCATGTGATGTAATTTTATTGAATCAATTTGTATAATAGTTCTCTTTCTTATCAACTTGACTCTTATCTTCCATTGCAAACATTAACCAAACCATTGCAACTTTGGACTAAAACAAATACATAAGAAGGACATAGGATTTATAAACGAATCGTGGCATTTTATGTAAAAGATATATAGAAGAAGAGTTCGCCTTAAATGAAACAATGAAAATTCTTCAGGAACTATTAATTTGTTTATCAAATTAATTCTTTTTCCATTTTTATATGTGATTCGATTTTTTGATATATTAATGTTGTATCCACGATAAAAAATGATAGTATTTTTTAGTTACCGGTTGTTTGTTTCTTTTTCATATCATTAATTCTTTAAAATTTGAATGGCTTGGAGGAATATAATTCATATGCGTAAAATAAGATTTGCAGTGAACACATAATAACTTTTGAATGTTTTTTTCAAGAAATATAGAGACGTCTAAATCAATGTTTCTCTATGGCTTTCATATAAAAATAAGTGGATATAATAAACAATTTGTAAACAAATTTATACTACCATCAAGAATATTTTTGTAATTAGGGATACGTTCGCGTAACCTAATTATATTTCTAAAGGCAATTCGGATTATGCGTTCGCGCAACTTCGATCGAATGTTTAATAAAAGGGATTTCTCGGAGAATATCATTATTAATTTCATATAACTCGAGATGTGCGGTTCAATATTTAATGATACAAGAGCGACGGACATTCTTAATTTTATTTTAAGCACAATTTCGAACTTAAGTCTATTTTTATAAATAAATAAAAATTTCGAAAATAAATAAATAAATAAATTATATTATCAATATCATTGTGTATACGTACGCGTGACACGATTTTCACGTTAAAAAATATTAAAAACGAATACACGTACGCGTGATTCGATTCGAAGAAGGGTCTTTAATTATAAACAATTTAAATAGAAGCGGTAACAATAAAATCATGCAATAAAAATGTATTTAATAAATCAAAATAATCAAGCCAAATATAACAGTTGAGCGACCGTGCTAGAACCACGGAACTCGGGAATGCCTAACACCTTCTCCCGGGTTAACAGAATTCCTTATCCGGATTTCTGGTTCGCAGAATAATAAACAGAGTCATATTCTCCTCGATTCAGGGATTAAAATTGGTGACTTGGGACGCCTTAAAATTCCCAGGTGGCGACTCTGAAACAAACAAACAAATCCCGTTTCGACTGTCCTTTAATTGGAGAAAACTCCCTTGCACCCTCTCGGGCGCGGAAAAAGGAGGTGCGACAACAAGGACCGTGGCTAGTATGCTAGATTTGTTGTTGCTCCTACTGTAGGGTTAGTAGGTGAAGAAAATACTCCATTCCCTGAAAAGTGGAATTTTTCATGTAAGCTTTCTTTACAACTTTTTTCTCCTCTTTTTCCCTTTTCTCTTTTTTGTTAGAAAATGTTTGTTCTTCCCTTGACTATTTCGCTTTTTCTTTTCAGCAACCATAGGAACTGTTGAAGAGATTCCCAATTTCCGTGGTTGGGTAGAGAAATTGTTGACCATTGTTCCGATGGAGACTAGATCTTGGAAATACCTTTCGAACAAGTTTGGTTGGAATGTTAAAACTCATGGTAAAAACTTTACTCTTTCCCTTTATTTTTTTGTCTTTCATTTAGAATGTATTTGACCCATCTTTTTATCAGGGTTTCCAATTCGTGGTGTTAGTGCCGAGTCAATCATAGCTTCTAGGGTTTCTTTGGCAAAAGCTCAAGAGATAATTTTGAGTTGTTCATCGAAAAGGAAAGCTGATGCATCCCAGGATTCTGAGGAGGAAGAGGAACGAGATGGAAGTTCCTTGATTAGAAGGCCGCGGGCTAGAAGGTGCATCATTCCGGATGGCGAAGCTACTTCTCTCCGTTTTATTCCTGTGACCGAGCCTATTGAAGCCACCTTAGTGAGTTCTGATGATGATGCTCCTATGGCTGCTCGTGACTCTGATGAACAACTTTTTTCCGTGGGTTTGATAGTGAAAGTTTTGATTTGGTGTCTGATGAAGTACCTCTTGCCTCTTTCCCCGTGTCTGTCCCGGTGGAATGCTCTTTACCCGTTTCTACTGCTGCTGTTTCTGCCCCGCTTCAAGCTATTATGACTTCCTCTACAGTCCTCACTACTACTGTTCCTCACATTGAAGTTGCTTCTTCAAGTTGAAGCAAATTACCATTGAAGTCCCTGCCGATGGTAGTCTTTTGAAAAAGTCAGGTCGGGCTGACGTATGGTTGAAATCCTTGATTGGTCCGGTTTGAAAAATCCAAACTAGAAAGTCATAGTTCTCTGACTTGGATGAATGATATCGTGCAGTCATCACTGAAGGTATTAATTTTTTTGCATGCTTTATTTCATTCTCCTTTTACCAGGATTCTTATTCCTTTTTTTAGATCAATCTCATTGGTACAGAGATGATGAAAAGGGTTTTCCATATAGAGCAGTTGATGCATGATTATCAAATTGAGGCAGACAATTGGAAAGAACAATATGAAAGTCTTCAGCTTGATATGAAAGTTTTAGAAGAAAACAAATGTACCTTAGAGCAATAGTTGAGGGTCATGGCTTCGGAGTTAGCAGTTGAAAAAACTTCTTCCAACCAGGCAGGTAAGGATAAAACTCTCCTTGAGTCATCATTTGTTGAACAACTCTCCAAAGCCACCGAGGAGATCAGAGGTTTGAAGGCTTTGTTGGATGAGAAAAAAGTCTATGCAAGAGAACTTATTCAAACACTCACCTAGACCCAAGAAGATTTTTGTGTGTCTTCTGATAAGGTCAAATTTTTGGAGAGTTTGCTTGCCCCTTTACAGTCTTCTTACGATGCTGTTTTGGCTAATGCTGTATTCTGGCCTGGGCCTGGCGGTCCCGGGCTTCGTGGTCCTGGGCTCTGGCGGTCCCGGTCTTCGTGGGCTCAATGGGTGGAACCGGCCCGTGACGGGCCTAAGCCCACATGGTCCTGTGCTTAACGGACCGGGCTCGTGGGCTTCGCGGGCCTAGCGGGGGTTTTTTTTTTTAAGGCAATTTCTTGTAGTATCATGGCTATATTAAAAATATATATGTAGTATATATGTAGATCTAATTATTAAAGTGCTTGACGAAAAAGAAAATAACAAAACAATAGTAAAACACTAAATTGTCATGCATAATATATTTTCTTGTAGTATATTATATTGTATCTTATGTATATATATTCTCTTATATATTTTCTTGTAGTATATATATTGTATCTTATGTATATATATTCGCATAATATATTTTCTTGTAGTATATATATTGTATATTATGTATATATGTTCGCATAATATATTTTCTTGTAGTATATATATTGTATCTTATGTATATATATTCGCATAATATATTTTCTTGTAGTATATATATTGTATCTTATGTATATATATTCGCATAATATATTGTCTTGTAGTATATATATTGTATCTTATGTATATATATTCGCATAATATATTTTCTTGTAGTATATATATTGTATCTTATGTATATATATTCGCATAATATATTTTCTTGTAGTATATATATTGTATCTTATGTATATATATTCGCATAATATATTTTCTTGTAGTATATATATTGTATCTTATGTATATATGTTCGCATAATATATTTTCTTGTAGTATATATATTGTATCTTATGTATATATATTCGCATAATATATTTTCTTGTAGTATATATATTGTATCTTATGTATATATATTCGCATAATATATTGTCTTGTAGTATATATATTGTATCTTATGTATATATATTCGCATAATATATTGTCTTGTAGTATATATATTGTATCTTATGTATATATATTCGCATAATATATTTTCTTGTAGTATATATATTGTATATTATGTATATATTGTAGCTTATAAATAATTCTAAGTATAGACAAAGAAATATTGCGAAAAGAAGCTCATGGGTAGAAGCAATAAATTTTATTACTAAAAATGGCATATCTTTCTTAGTCATCCTTCCCCCAATGGAATGAGCACAACAAGGTACTAATACCACCATTAGAAGGAAAGAAAACTAAGGAAGATGTGCCAAAATACAAGTTACATATTAGTCTATGTATTATCTCTAACAAATCTCATAAATCCTTCAAGGTTCGGAGGAGGTTGCGTTAGTGGTGGTGGAAAAGAAGCTTGTTCATCACCACTTCCGGGCGAAGCCGAATCCTCCGCAAGTTCCGCTATCATTTCTTCATAAGCTTTATCTATCGCCGATTGTGCTTCTGCAATTCCAAAGTTTCTTCTTTTCGAGCGGATTCAATCTCTAAAAAATACTGATTTTTCCAAGCTATCCCTCATAGACGCTCTATGATCACCTATTTGCAGTCTTGCTTGACTGAAAGCGCTCTCTGATGCAACAGTTGAAGCTTGAATTGATAAAATATCCCGAGCCATCCTTGCAAGAACAAGAAAATGTTTTTCCCTTGCCTTCCACCATTCCAAAAGATCAAAAGAGCCGTCTGGATTCTCCTTTTCAAGTCCCTGAGACAAATAAACTTGAAGCTCATTTAGATGTGAAATTTCATCATAATTTTCACCTTGAGACCCCCTGAACTCCGTCCAAGATTTAAGAGCTTTTAAGCCCGCAACTCTTTTAGACGATTGCCCAGAAAATGCATTTGTAGCAATTTGAAAATGTTCTAAAAAATCTAAAAGAATTTTAACATTCGTCCAATCTTGAGTGGTAAGCATTTCATCATCATCCTCACCACCTACCCGAGAATTAAACGTTGCATTAATTGGGTTTCTATATTCATATGCTACTACTAAACTTTCGTACATACAATTCCATCTAGTCGGGCAAGGTTTAGGAACCTTTCTTTCTCTAAGGCCATATTCATCACATTTTTTAAAATACTCTCTAAGTCTACTTCTACGGTTTGAATAAAAAAGCCAATTAAGAGCCATTCTAACCTTTTCAATTTCTATGTTTAATATTCGCATACCATCACCGACAATTAAATGATAAATATGACAAATACATCTAACATGAAAAATATTAGTAAATGCAGGATTTAGTGTTGTTGTAAGCATGCCTATAGCACTGGTGTTACTAGAAGCATTTTCCATTGAAATTGCCATTATTTTATCACTAAAGCAAAAATATCTACAAATATCTGCAATAGTGTTAGCTATAAACTTACTTGTGTGACGCGAATTAATTATTCTATATGCAATTATGCGTTTTTGCATTATCCATTCCTCATCTATCCAATGACTTGTAACAGTTAGATAATCACAATCATTACCACTTCTACCAATATCAGTAGTAATAGAAATCCGATTAGGTATATGAGTAAATAAATACCGCAAATATTGTTCATATTCATGTTTGAATTTATAAATATCACTCTTAACTGTTGCGCGAGGCCAACCTTTATAAGTAGGATTAAAAACTCTTCTAATATAATGAACCCAATTAGGATTAGATGCAAAAGTATAAGGTAAGCACATAACAGTAATCATCTTTGCTAATTCTTCACGATCTCTATTTGGATCGTAATATAAAATACCTCTGGTGACAGTGTTAATTCCTGGTTGAACTAGATTTGAACCTGTACTAGGGTTAACCGCAGAATCTACACTTGTCCCCTCTAGTTGCGCTTTCATTTGAAAAAATCTAGCCTTATCTCTAGGGTGTGTTTTTATGTGCCTAGTCAAACTACCCGTGCCGCTACGGTCTCCAGTATATTTATGCACCATTAATTTCCCACAAGTTTTACACTTAGCCTTATTTTGTTCTCTTACTTGACTAAAAAAATTCCAAACTAATGATGTTTCTAGGCGTTTAGCAGGTTCTCTATTAAAAGTAGGAGTTTCTACAGGTGGGTCGACCGGTGCATCAGTTGGGTTATTAAGAGGACTAGTAGGTGTATCATCTAAATCCGGTGCTTGGGTTTCATCATCATCCTCATTTTCCTCATTATTTTCTAAGATGGTTTCATTAGGATAAAGAGCATTCATAATTTCATCATCTAATTTTTCACCTGGTGCAACATTATGGTAAAATTCACTATCGGTAAATTGAAAACAAGAGTGATCACTATCAAGAATTACGGAAGGAGGAGGACGTCTAGGTTGGCGACTACTTTCAACTTGCTTATCTTTTCTAGGTCGGGGAGCCGGGGGAAGGGTAGTTGGTTGGCCACTACTTTCACCGGTTTTATCTTTTCCTTTACCAAACATTTTTTTCAAAGTAAATGCCATATTAATTATAATTATGCAAACTAAACCACACAAAAATATATTCTTAAAACGTAAGAGTTGAAACGAGTTTACCGGATTGCCGAACAACTTCTTGAAAATTGAAAATCGTTGAACACTTGAAAACTTCAATTCAACAACTTCACAATTTTTCACGAAATTTCAACAATAAATTAAGTAATTGTAGTAGAGAGATTGAGAGATATTGATGAATGAGTGAATAAAAATGAAAGAATGAGGGGGTATTTATAGTTGAGAAATGGGAAAAAGTGTAATTATATAAAGTTTGGGGTTAAAATAAAGTTTGGGGGCCAAAATGGCCATTTTTTAAACTTAAAAACGGTCATATTTTCAGCCCAAACGGCTAGATTTTAAATATGGCCGTTGGAGAATTTTAATTTTTTTTTTTTAAAAAAAAATAGCCGTTGGGCCCGCCAGGACCGGCCCAGGCCTGCCTGACGGTCCCGGGCTAAACGGTCCCGGGCTCGTGGGCTCAAACTAGAAGACCGGCCCGTCACGGGCTTCCCAGGACCACCAGGACCGGCCCACCCAGGACCGGCCCACCCAGGACCGGCCCACCAGGCCCGTTAGAACCGCGGGCCCGGTCCGGTCCGGTTCAGGTCCGGCCCACCGAGCAGCCTTAGTTTTGGCTGAAAGGGAGGAGCTCAAGAGTGAAATTGACTATTGGGAAAGAGACTATGAGGCTCTTGAGGACAAAACTGCTGTTGAAGTAAGTTGGGCTATACTGAACACACGCCATGATACCCTTACGGAGGTTAGCCAAGAAGGCTTTAACTTGGATGCTGAGTTAGCAAAGATCAAAGAGACTATTGAAAAAACTCAGCAAGGTCAAAGTTTCTCTTCTCCCATGGTTTATACTCCCGAGTACGTTGAAGCTGACTCTAGTGCGGTGGATGTCCCAACTCCTTTAGATCAAGTCGAGCCTTCAGTTGCTGATGATACTGTTTTGAACCCTTCTCTTGCTCCACAGTGAAAGCTTATTGGTGAAGTTTAACTCTTTTTTTTGGTGGAATATGTGGTGGTTTTACCCCTGGTCCCATTTTGAGCGGTTAAGTTTTTGGTGATAACAAGTCCCTAGGTCTTTTCGGGGCTTTTTTGTAAAAATGACAATCAATTTATAACTAAGTTCATACTTAGTTTAAACTTAATATTATTAAGTTTTCATTTTAACTTAATTTCTTTCGATTTTCTGCTATACTCTTTTAATAATTTGCCTTGTTTTTTATAAGTTCAAGGTCTTGCTTTTTAATTCGTGGGTTTTTGTCTTACGCTTTTGACTTTTTGCATTTTTAGAAATGCTTTATTAACTTCATGGATCTTTGAATCAAACATGAATTTATAAAAGAGGGCCCTTTTATATATGACACTTAATGAAGAAGACGTCTCAACTTCATAATGGTGTAAACATACGAAAGGAGAAATAGGAACGCACATGTTTCTTGAAATAACTTTGATAAAGTTTTCATTCAAACTTTTTCAAGTTTAGATAACATCTTACATGTATTTAACTATCTTCTATTACTCTCTCGTAACTGTTTTCTTTACAACAGATTTGCAAAATAGAAAAATCCAAGGGTTTCTTTATGACCCATGGATAAATACTGCGTTTAACCTAAACACTGTAAGATTTTGAAATCTATATCCACGAGTGTACTCTTCACAGGTTTTATGATCAGGCTTGTGTTATTGGCTCATGACTTTGCTCTGAACTTGATATTTGATAAGTAGACTTTTAGGCTTGACTTGAAATTTAATTGTTTTCAGTATTCTTTGCCTTCCTTATACATATATATGTATATTATATAGTCCCCCAAGTGTTTGAGCTTTGAAGTATGAAATCTCGAGCACTTGATTATTCCTTCTATGCGGTCCTTTTCCTGAAAAGGAAAAACATACGGGACTCGGAGGTACGATTTTAGACAAAGACTGTTTAACCCGTTTAAATTTCCATCAGAATAGTTGTAACCCTAGACCGGGAATTATGTTCTTTCCACGTGTCTTTCAGGTCGTAATTCATCATTTAGTGTAGGCTAAATTTTTTCCTATCATCTAAAATTGTAAGTAAAATTTTAATAATTCAAAAATAAAAATCGTTAGTAAGGATACCTGCTCGTGGGTATTTCCTTTCTTTAGAAGTAGTATCTCTTTAGATGAACATCATTCCAATTTGAAGGTAGAATCTTGCCATCCAAAGTTTCAAGCTCATATGCTCCTTTTCCTGCGATACCATGAACCTTATAAGGCCCTTCCCAAGTTGGACTTAACTTTCCTGCATTGGCTGCCCTTGTGGATTGGAAAACTTTCTTGAGTACGTAGTCCCCAATCTTGAAGTATCTGAGGCGAGCTTTCCGATTGTAATATCGCTCAATAACTTGTTTTTGGGTGCCATTCTTATTAGTGTATTTTCCCTTCTTTCTTCAAGTAAATCCAGGTTTACCCGCATCTCTTCTTCGTTCGATTCTTCGGTAGCTTGAGTATATCTCGTACTTGGTTATTCTATCTCAACTAGGATTAAGGTTTTAGCTCCGTACACAAGTGAGAACGGTGTTTCTCTCGTACTTGTTTTTTGCTATTATTCGATAAGCTCATAAGGCTCCAGGTAGTACCTCTGGCCAATTGCCTTTAGATTCTTCCAGTCTTTTCTTCAAGTTATTGATAATGACTTTATTTGTTGATTCAGCTTGTCTATTACGCCGGATGGTAAGGAGTTGAAGTAATCATTTTAATTTGCCAACTTGGGAAAAATTCTGTGATTTGTGCACCTATAAATTGCGGGCCGTTGTCACATACGATTTTCTTTGGTAGCCGGAATCGGCATATGATGTTCCGCCATATGAAGTCTATGACCTCTTTTTCTCGTACCTATTTGAAAGCTCCCGCTTCTACCCCTCTAGTAAAATAGTTAGTGAGCACTAATAAAAATCTTACCTTGCCTTTGGCTTATGGTAGTGGACCTACGATATCCATCCCCCACTTCATAAAAGGCCATGGTGCAACGACCGGATGTAATAATTCAGCTGGTTGATGCATGTTACCATATCTTTGGCACTTGTCACATTTTGCCACAAAATATTCCGCGTCTTCTTCCATTTTTGGCCAATAATAGTCGGCTCTAATCATGGTTTTTACCAAAGATCTTCCTCCAGCATTATTTCCACAATGCCCCTCGTGTATTTCCCTCATCACGACTCTATTTGAGAAGGCCCGAGGCATCTTACTAGAGGACCAGCGAACATTTTTCGATAAAGATTGCCTTGCTTTAAACAGTAGCGAGCAACTTTTTTGCGAAGTGCTTGAGCCTTTTTCTTATCCTCAGGTAAAATTTCATGCTGTAAAAAATTGACAATCTCATTCCTCCAATCCCAAGTTAGATTATTGTAATTACCCCGTTTTTGTCTTGATCGAGTACTGAATTAAACAAATGAATCACGGAAGCATTTTCTTCATTTGTCACTTCTGCAGCAGATGCAAGATTAGCTAGGGCATCTACCTCGACATTTTCTTCCCTTGGTATTTGCATGACTTTCCAAGTTTGAAATTGCCTGACCAAATCCCGTTCCTTTTCCAGGTGTTGCTGCATCCTCATCTCTCTGACTGTATAAGTCCCCTGCATCTGGTTAACAACAAGCTGCGAGTCCCTTTTGATTACTACCTGCTCTATTCTGAGCTCTCGTGCCAACTCTAAACCTGCAATTACAGCTACATATTCTGCCTCATTATTAGTGATTGGATGGCACTTTATTGCTTGTCTTATGGTTTCACCCATAGGTGGTGCCAGGACAATGCCCAGACCTGCTCCTTTTACATTTGACGAACCTTCAGTAAATAAGGTCAATGTACCTGGATTAGATCCGTTAAATACTTGCAGTTCTTTTTTTTCTTCTAACTGTATCCCTTGGCTAAAATCTGCCACAAAATCTGCTAAAACTTGTGATTTTATTGTAGTTCTAGGTTGATATGTAATGTCATATTCACTTAGTTCTATAGCTCACTTGGATAAACTACCAGATAACTCTTGTTTATGTAGTATATTACGTAACGGGCAGGCGGTTACCACAGAAATATGATGACATTCGAAATAAGGTCTTAATTTCCTAGATGCCATAATCAAAGCTAATGCCAGTTTCTCTGAATGAGGAGATCGAGTCTCAGCATCTAGCAAAGATTTGCTAACATAATAGATTGGTGATTGTTTACCTTGATCTTCTCGAACTAATACGACACTTACCGCCACTTCTGAAACTGCAAGGTAGACAAACAATTTCTTCCCATCTTTTGATTTGGCTAGAAATGGTGGATTTGACAGGTACGTCTTTAAATTCTTAAGCGCTTGTTGACATTCTTCAGGCCATTCAAATTGATTATGCTTTTTTAAAGCTAAAAGGAATTTGAAGCATTTTTCTGATGACTTGGAAATAAACCTGCCTAAGGCTGCTATTCTTCTTGTCAGCCTTTGAACTTCTTTTTTGCTCGTGAGTATGTTTGGAATCTCTTCGATAACTTTAATATGCGCAGGATTTACTTCAATGCCATGGTTAGAAACAAGAAATCCCAAGAACTTACTTGATGAGACGCCAAATGCACATTTCTCAGGATTTAACTTCATGCTGAATTTACGAAGAATCTGAAATGTATCAGTCAAGTATTGAATATGGTCCCCTATTTGTTGTGATTTGACCAACATATCATCTATATACACTTCCATGGTTTTGCCTAAATGTTCTTGGAACATTTTGGTCACTAGCCTTTGGTATATTGCTCCAACATTCTTTAAACCAAATGGCATGACTTTGTAACAGTAAGTCCCCATGTCCGTGATGAAAGAAGTTTTTTATTCATCTAGAGAATCCATTTTAATGTAATTATATCCTGAATAGGCATCTAGAAAACTTAACAATTCATGCCCTGCAGTAGCATCAAGTAGTTGGTCTATATGCGGTAATGAAAAAGAATTCTTTAGGGCAAGCTTTATTTAGATTAGTATAATCTACGCAAACTCGCCACTTGCCATTCTTTTTAGGTACTACCACAATATTAGCTCAATCTAGATACTTTACCTCGTGAATAGACCCAATTTTTAAAAGTTTCTGCACCTCATCTTGAATCACCTAGTTTTTGAAGGAGCCTTGCTTTCTTTTCTTTTGTTTGACAGGTGGTTATGATGGATCTTTATTTAATTTGTGGGTCATTACCTCCGGTGGTATACCTTTCATGTCTGAGTGGGACCAAGCAAAACAATCTGTGTTAGCTTTTAAAAATTCAATCAACTTACGTTTCATTTCCGGGCTGAGGTTGGTTCCAATGTAGACTTTTCTGTCTGGCCAATGTACAAACAGCACCATAGCTTCCAGTTCCTCGATCGTTGTCTTGATATTTTCATTTTCTTTTGGTTCCTGAATAGTATCGGGCCTTGAATCTACATCTGTTTGCCCATCTTCAGTTGAGGTTCGTGTTGATGCGTCCTCAACTATATTCTGTGATTGCTATTTTTCATCACTTTTTGCGTTTGAATCTGCCACAGAATTAATGCTTTATGAAGCTTGTTGGTCACCATGAATTTTCTGTATCCCCCATTGTGATGGAAACTTGATAACTTGATGTAGAGTTGATGGAATAACGTCCATTTCGTGAATCCATGGTCTACCAAGAATCATATTGTAAGCCATATCCATTTCTACCACATAAAATTTTGTATCTTTGACTACTCCTTTTGCGAATGTGGTGAGTATTATCTCCCCTTTTGTTATGATGCTCAAGTTGTCAAAACCAGATAGGTGTGTGCCTTGGGTATCAGCTTATCATCACCTTGCATCTCGTTTACCACTCTTAATAGAATGATATTCATAGAACTACTTGAATCAATCAAAACTCATTTTATATTAGTGTCATGTACAAGTGAAGAGATTACCAGTGAATCATTATGCGGGGTTAGCACACCCTCTGCATCTGCTTTATCAAATGTAACACTTTCTTCTTCCAAAACCTATCGAACTCGCTTCCCATGTGTCACTGTAATTTTTGAAACTTTCTTTGCTGTAGTATACGTTACACCATTAATCTCTTCTCCTCCGTTTATGACATTAACCATCCTTTTTGGTGAAGGGGGTTTAGGGGGCTCATGCCTATTCTTCATATATGATTGCTTCCCCTTTTCACTAAACAATTCAGTTAGATATCCTTGCTTTAATAAATGTTCAACTTCGCCTTGCAGCAATCTACAATCCACCGTTTTGTGATCGTGATCATTGTGAAACTCGCACCAAAAATCAGGATTTCGCCTATTCGGGTTTGATCTCATTTTCTTTGGCCACCATACCTTGTCTCCCATGATCTTTAAAATAGCCACCAACTCGGATGTGCTAACATTAAAACTTTAACCGCCGATCTTTACCTTCGAGCTTCTATCATCATCTCGCACCTCTCGCGTGTTTCTTTCTTTTCCGAACCTTGATGATGAACCTGACTCCCTATCTCATGATCTATGATCGTACCTCGAGTTTTCTTGTTTTGAACGAGAGTCTCTTCCTGATGGTCCCATGTAAGGCTCGTACCTATTTTAACCGGACCTATTTTCAGTTTCAGCTCATCTTGTACTTACCCTTTCCTCTTTTCGAGACTGAGTGATGGTATCCTCTTCTATCCACAGCTTTGCTGTATCTGTTATAAACATCATTCCAAGTTGTTGCTGGAAATTCTCGTAGACTTTCCTTAAGACTTCTTGTGGCTTTTGAACTTTTCTCATTTAGATTACTAGCAAATGCCATAGCTGCCCAGTTATCAAGTACACGTGGCAATATCATCCTCTAATATTGGAATCTGTCTACGAATTCCCTGAGCAGCTCCGTATCTCCTTATTTTATTTTGAAAATGTCCTCCATTCTTTTTTTCAACTTTTTGGGCTCCCGAGTGTGCTTTGATAAATGAATCTGTAAGCTAAAGAATCTATAGAATTTTCGGGTAAAAGAGAGTACCATGTTAATGCTCCCTTAGTGAGTGTTTCGCCGAATATTTGACCAATACTGATTCAATTTCTTGCTTGGTCAAGTTGTTTCTCTTTACACCAATTGTGAATGCAGTTACGTGATCTCGTGGATCAGTTTTTCTATCATATTTTGGAATTTCGGAATATCAGGCATCTTGAATTTCTTCAGAATTGGTAGAGGATCAACACTTGGCTTCCAAGGTTGCTGTGAGTATTTGTCCATATCTATTCCCTTGATTACCGGTGGCACTCCAGGTATTTGCTCTATGCGGTCACTCTGCTCCTTGAGTTGTTTATGCAAAGTTAATACTAAATTTTGTAAATTAGAATTAACTGGGTTACCTGGTTCTCCATCACGAGATTCGCTGGGAGTTCCGCCACTGCTTGAATTAACGAGTCTTGAGCGAGGAATTTCCAGGGTGTTGTTGTTTGGAGTTGGTGTTGGCGGTACAACTGGCAACTGGCTGGTAAAAGCCTGCAGAGCATTGCTGACCTGTTGAGCGATTAATTTCTTCAGATCTTCATCGATAGATTGATCATTTGCAAGTCTATCATTTTCATTTGATTCATATCTGCTAGGAGACCCCTCTCGTGATTGTCGCTAAGAATGTTGTGGCGAAGGAGGGGGAGTTCTGTCACCTTGTTGCTTCAGTTGTTGTGGATCTGCTTGGAATGGTAAATTTTATTGGTTATTGTCGTTGACATTCGACATGATATTTTTTGATAAAGAATCGATTTGGAAAGCAGAAGATTATCAGATTCCCAGTAACAGAACCAATTTGTTTAACCAGAAAATAGGAATTTTGGTCAAACCTTACTTTTTAGAAGAACTCGGGTTACTGATAATCAAATATGAAACAAATAAGAAAAATTGACTTAAATGATAGCTGAATAAGTAAAAGAATGTAAAGTAAATCAATGTATCCCGATAATATTCTGCGTCCTTACAACAAATATTATTTCTCTCCTTTTATAGCTATTTCTAAGTAATACGTTTCTTTTCTCTCATAACAGAGCCATTATGAGCATTTTATGGCATTAATGTAACGTTATAATTGACAATCGTAACTGTTTCGAGAGGATTATATAACGTTTTCCATCATTGATGCTCATTAATCACGGACGATACGTATCTGTACTTTTTGCTACCTAGGTTCACTCCTCCGATATCTCTTCAAATTATCAAGAGGCCCGAATAGCCGTTCCTTCTTGTTTTCTTGAATTTTTACCCATGCATATTAAAGTTCGTGCCTCTTCGACCATTCTTTGCCAGCTGTCATTCTGTTATTAATCCACGTATCTTGAAAATGTTAACTTGATTTTTCCCAATACAACACACTCAATAAGATAGGATGTTGTTATTATGCTTTTCTTTTTTAACTTAATTAATTAACTTGAAAAGGATTTTCGATTAAGACTACTACGCGTTAAGTACAAACTACTTTCATGCGAGGTCCTGTCTCATATTTAAGCCTTTATGTAGTTTAATGAAAGAAATATTTGTAGTTACTTACCTTACTAGAATTAAAGCAATAGAAAGAAGGGTATCTATCCAAAATTTAGTTTTGTTTTTCCTTTTCCTTGTTCAATACGTTTTTTCTATTGACCCTTCAAGAATACTTGCCAGACACAATATAGGTCCTCTTCTAGGATTGTCTAGTAATTAAGAAGTCAACCTAAATTAATTAAAGGAAAGACACAAACATGAAGTTTTTACGTCAAACCTAACCAAATCTTTAGAATTTTATAATAAAAAAACACAAACCGAAAGTGGCCATCCCTCTCAAATTACTTGGGGAAATTTCTAGAGTTGACAAATCTCCAAGACCGATAAGAACCTTTTTGTACAGTTAATGCAAATTAAGAAGAAATTGATGAGTACCTAAAAAAAATTGAAGTCACAACCAAACATTTATATTTAGGAGTAGGCATAGTTTGGGCAAAGCCAAAATTTAATTTGATTTTTATTTTTTATTTTTGGTTTGGATTTTTGGACTACGTATTAGATTTCGGATTTAATTTTTAAATTTTTTGAATTTCAGATTGGATGTTGGATTTGGTACTTTATATTTTTGAATATTCGAAAATCTAAAATTCCTATTCTTTATATTTAATGCTACACATTAGACAATTATCCATATTCCAACAGTAAAAAGCCAATACCGGATCCGTTAGATTTTATCTCCTATACTATAATTATTAAGTTACTATCAGAATATTTTCTAAAATGGTTCTAGATCAACTATTTATACTTATTAAGTAAATTTCTTAATAAATATATAGAATTTGGTCAGAGCTATTGAATTCTGTCAAATATATAACTAGAACTATAGCTCCACTCATGTATATTAATCGGGATGCACAATACAGTTTATTGAAGAAAAAGAAGAAAAAAAGCTGATTGCTTTTTAGTAGCTTCCTTTTTAGGGTTTATTTGGTAACTAGAACTGCAAAATTTATTAGCTTCATCCAATAATTAAATGAACACTCAAAATTTTTAATCTCTCCTTTCCCTTTGCCAAATAGTAAATTCCTTTGAATAATTTTTATAGCATATTTGCTCAAGCTTCTCCAAAGCTAAAATTATTTTTATTTAAAATAAGAAAAGTTTGTTTCTTTCAAAGTTGATGTTTGACCAAGCTTTTGGGAGAAAAAAATACTTAAGTGGAAATAGAATTTTAAGAAGCAGAAAAAAATAGCTTCTCTCCCGAAGCATTTTTGAAAAAAATACACTTAGAAGCACTTTTTAAGAGTTTGGCCAAATACTAATTGCTACGGAAGCTTTTCAATAGTCAAATACAAAGTGCTTCTCACCGAAAGTACTTTTCGGAAAGCACTTCTCAATATAAGTTGATCTTAGAAGCTTAGTCAAACAGGTTAATTGGTAACAAAAAAGAGGAGTTGACAGAGAAAATCATAGAAGTACGAGCCGATTGTTAAGCGTGTGAACAAAGTCCTATATGGAAAGCACAGAAAAATAAGATACTTATAAGGTATTGGACACTCGTAATAGTGTGGGACCAAAATCGTACGGACTTTTTCCAAAGCGAGCAATATTACACCATATTAAAAGTATCTTTGTGCCAGTTTAGCCCAACACTAATGACATGTCTGGCTTGATTAGGTTTTCCTTGTTGTGTTGAGTAATAAATTTATTTTTTCAAAAGGAAGTTCCACTATTCCAACAAAGAAACTCTAATCATCATACTATATTATAAGTGGGAAGCCCCAAAGCGAAAGTTAAGAGACCAATGTACCATAAGAATTTAACGACCATCTTGCCCTTCATTTAAACACTACTTTTTGTATCAAAATTTAAATATACATTAATATGAAATTAGGTTAAAAATATGTGAACTCTAGGGTAAATGAAAAGCATATTTTTCAACTCCACATTTATGTTGTCCATTGAATGAACAACAACTATACCTCAATTTAGTTGGTCCGTTTATCCTTAGACTAACTCTTTTTGGGAGTATTTTCTTTTTGGCAACGACGCGAAATCTAACAGCCACCTTGTTGACTTTTTTTTTTTGGTCAAAGGGATATTATATTATATTAGCCAAACTAGTTAAACGGGGGGTTACAATTGTGGCGTTACTGGGGTACCTTATGACACCCACTGTTGCAATATTTTGCATAATTTTACTTAGGTTACATCCCACAAAAGATTTAGGTAGTTCAGTTCCTAGGATGTCTGTCCAAAATACATTATTGGCAAACACCGGAGGAACTGCCAAAGACAAGGATTTGTTCAAAAAACTTTCTTTTGCTGCTTCCTTCGCCAGCACATCAGCTACTCTGTTTTGCTCCCGATATGTGTGCCTCACCACCACGCTGCCCATCCTTTGGATAATTGATCTACATTCACAAATTAGGGGGTCAAAAATCAGATGTCAATTTATCAACATATTGATTGTTTCTGCTGAATCAGTGTCTATTTCTAACGGAACTAGGTTGTTTAGTTCAGCTAGTTGTAGACCTCTAATAAGGGCTTGAATTTCTGCCCTTGCGTTTTTTGTTTGAGGTATGTTATTCATGTAGCCCAAAATCCAGTTTCCATTATGATTTCTGAAACTTCCCCCTGCTCCATCTATTCCTGGGTTGCCTTTTGCTGCTCCATCAGTGTTCAGTTTGTAGGAGCCTCTAGGTGGTGGAATCCATTTAAGCATGATTTGGTGAGTGAACAGTTTTGGGTTGTTATTATTAAGCACATGGTACTCTGTTGCCTTTGCTATGGTGTTGTTTGCATTAATGAGGTCTAGTTTATTATTAAAGACATTGTTGTTCCTTGTCAACCAAATGTGCCAGAGGTATAAAGGGATGAGACTGTCTCAGTTGAGGCAGCTGTTATACTTCACACCTTTCAGGGTTGGCCATGCTGATTGCCAAAGGTGGCTATTAAGGACTGGATTGGAAGGTGTGAAAGCTGATGATTTTGACAAGATGATATTCTAGTAATGTGCAACATTGGGACAGAGGAAGAAGATGTGGTCAATGTCCTCCTGATCAAATCCACAGAAGTGGCATTGAGGGGGGCAGTTTATTCCAATAGAGTGTAGAAAGCTCCTGGCGGGAAGTCTTCTATGGGTTATGAGCCAGGTAAAATGCTTGATTTTGTTGGGGGTTTGAAGCTTCCAAATCCACTTGAAAGGTGCTTCTTCCCCAGGAGAGTAAGCTGGTGTGTTCCTACTTATGAAGGAATAGGTAGAGCTGTTGGAGAACTACCTATTGGCGGTCAGGTCCCATATTAGATTGTCCTCTTTAATGGTGGAACTGGGAATAAACACATACTTAAGAAGATTTAGGATATGTGGGGGGATGGTAATGGACAGCATTGAGGTGTCCCAAGTGCCCATATTGTGAATTGTTTCAACCCTGACTTGGAGGTCATTCTGGGTTAGATGGCCTTTTATCATGTGCCTGATAGTTGACTGGTTAGGAATCCAAATCATTGTCATCACTTGCTTTAAATTAAATTCTGTGTTCTGAGGCCTTGAAAACCTCATTTAGAGACACCTCAATTTGCATGCGCAGTCCGAGCGCATAGTTGGAAAGCTTAAATATGAAATTCTGTGAAAAATGATAAAAAAAATTGGTTATAAAATGAGTTAATTTGACTTCGGTCAATGTTTTGGGTAAACGGACCCGGACCCGTAATTTGACGGTCCCAGAGGATCTGTAGGAAAATATGGGACCTGGGCGTATGCCCGGAATCGAATTCCGAGGTCCCAAGCCCAAGAAATGAATTTTTAAAAGAAATTATTTTCTGAAAATGTTTAAGGAAAAATTGAAATGAAATTTGCTTGGAACATGATGGTATCGGGCTCGTATTTTGGTTCTGGCGCCCCGTACAGGTCTTATATATGATTTTAGGCATTTTTGTGCAATTTGGTAAAAAACGGATGTCATGTGACGTGATTCAGACTTAAATTACAAAATTTATGTTTAAAGAAGTTTTGAGAAAATTTCATTGATCTTGAGATTTAATTTGATGTTCATGAGGTTATTTTGATGATTTGATTACACGAGTAAGTCCATATGATGTTTTTGAGTTAGTATGATATTTGGTTTGGAGCCCCGAGGGCTCGGGTGAGTTTCGAGATGTTTTTACACTTAGGAAAAAGTTGCAGATTCATAGAAGTTGCAGGTCTCTGAAGCCAGGTCTCACGGTCCGCGGTGGAAACTTCACGACCGCGGTGGGGACTCCGCGACCGCGATGGGATTTGTGCGGTCCGCGGTGAGCAAGGGCAAGCCTTCGCGGCTGCGCTCGATTTCTTGCGGTCCGCGGTAGAGACCTGTGCGGCCGTGGTCCATTTCGTGCGGTCTGCACAGGGCACTGGACCGCAGTACCTCAGGAAGGCCCGTGCAACCGCAGTCCATTTTATGCGGTCCACACAGGGGGTCTGAGAGGGGTATAAATAGACGGGATTTCCAGTTATTTTCATTTTTCAAAACCCCAAAAACATAAGAGGCGATTTTTCAAACAACCTTTCTTCTCCAAATAAATTTTAAGTCATTTTTAACTAGTTTTCTTCAATCATTAACATTTTTAACATGATTTCGACTTCAAGTCAATTATTTTCATGGTGGAATTGAGAATTTTGGGTAAAACCTAAGAATATTGAAATTTGGGAATTTAGACCTCAAATTGAGGACAGATTCCAAAACCAATTATATATCCGGGCTGGGGGTAAATGGGTAATCGGGTTTTGGTCAGAATTTCGGGTTTGGACCAAGTGGGCATGTGGTTGATTTTTGACTTTTGGGGAAATATTTATAAAACCTATCTCCATGCATTAGAATTGATTCATTTAGAGTTTATTGGTGCTGTTAAGCAAATTGTAGCTAGATACAAGCGAGTTGGTGGTGGAAGCAAGAGGTAAAGCGGTAGTTAAGGCTTGATTTGTGTTTATATCATCGAGGTAAGTGTTTGGTCTAATCTTAGCTTGAGGAATTAGGAGTTGTGTCCTATTTTCTATTTGCTTCTTGTCGAGTACGACGTATAGGCATGGTGACGAGTATCTATGCGTTGTTGTCAAGCATGACCGTGAGTCTTATCTTGTGATTTTCATGATCTCATTATATTATTCATGCCTTGGTGAATATATCTACTTGTTGTGTAAAGTTGTGGAAAGAATTGTGACCTATGAACATTGAGGAGCGTTGGCTCAAGTTGTATAACAAATTGTGAAAGTATAAGTGATAATCGAAACTCTAGAGCATTGGCTCGGGTTGTGATGTGAATTGTAAGGTAAAAGTGAGAAAGAGAAGAGATCATTATGTTGCCCCCTTGCCGGGCTATTGTTGAGTTGAGGTTCCCTTGCATTGTGTTCTTAATTGATATTACGGACACTTAGGTTGATGATTCTTCATGTTAGGTGTTGCAACCAGTTTAGTTATAGCTGAGGTAGTTAGATATTGAAACTAGTTGAGTTATAGTTAAGATAGTTAGATGTTGGAACAAGTTTGGTTATGGCTGTTTCTCCCTTACCGGGACGTATATACTTGTACTGTTGAGTTTCCTTGCCGGGATAGTGTAGTCTATTGTTGATCCCTTGCCGGGACGGTTAATTATGATTATTATTGACTATATATTTGGAATGGGTTGCACACCACAACAGATATTATATTGGAACGGGTTGCACGCCGCAACAAATATTATATTGGATCGGGTTGCATGCCGCAACAGTTATATATGTGGATCGGGTAGCACGCCGCAACAGATATTATATTGGGATCGGGTTGCATGCCGCAACAATTATATATGTGAATCAGTTTGCACGCTGCAACAAGGTTAAATGTTAAGGGATCGGGTTGCGCGCCGCAATAGTATTGTTATCGTATTGATTGTAGACATCGAGTGTTCTTTCATACTTTATTAAGTTTCTGATAGAATTGGTATGTTTCCCCCCTCCCTTTTAAACTGTTATTACCTGTTTATATTTTCGCTATATATTATATAACTGCACAGGTTTATCTGGAGTCTGGTCCTAGCCTCGTCACTACCTCGCCGGGGTTAGGACATGCACTTACTAGCACATAGGGTCGGTTGTGCTGATACTACACTCTATACTCTGTGCAGATACCGGAGCAGTGCTTGGTCAGCAGCAGTAGGGGAGCCAACCTTCAGTTCATCTAGACTCCGAGATAGTCCTGCAGGCATCCGCAAGCCCCAGCGTCTCCTCCATATTTTATTATGTTTTGTATCACTTGTATCTAAGACAGATGGTGTTTCTTTCTTTCGAACATTTATATGTAGTAATCATAGTTAGTCCGTGAATGTTGTGACACCTATTTCTGGGTAGAGACATATGTTGGATTTCGTATTATTTTAGTTTTATATTTGCCTAAGTCTTCTGCTAATCTCACATTCCGCTGTTATTCAATGTTTATCACCTGTTAAATGCAAGTTGTTAAAAAGATTAAAACAAAGGAGTTAAAAATTTCTGAATTTCGTGGCTTGCCTAGCTTCTACGAGTAGGCGCCATCACGACTCACGAGGGTGGAAAATCCGGGTCGTGACAAGTTGGTATTAGAGCTCTAGGTTACATAGGTCTCCCAATTCACGGACAAGCTCTGTAAAGTCTGAGGGACCGGTACGAAGACATCTGTATTTATCCCCAGAGGCTACAGAGTTAGGAAAACTTCACATTTGTTCTTTCTCGTCGTGTGGTTTTGTTTTTTAATGCTAATTGAACTTCTACTCTGTTCTTTCGCAGATGGAGAGAACATGTGTTTCCTTATCTACCGCTCAACAGCCTGAGCCCCCAGCAGTAGCTCCCACGAGGGGCAGAGGGTGAGGCCGAGGCTGTGCTAGAGGCCGAGATAGTGGTAGAGCTTAGCTCCGAGCAGCAGCCCCAGTAGCGGAGCCTCAGGTTGACTTTGATGACGAGGTTCCGACCCTAGCAGCTCCGGTGGGCCCAACTCAGGTCCTAGAGGGGTTTATTGCTACCCTAGTCCTTCAGGATGCTCTTGTCCGATTAGTGGTCCTCATGGAGAGTGTCACCTGGGCGGGCTTGTTTCCTGTAGTACCAGCCGTCTCTCAGGCTGGAGGAGAGGCCCAGACTCCTACTACTCGCACTCCGGAGCAGGTAGCTCCTCAGATTCAGACTCCAGCAATTTAGCTAATTGGAGCAGTTTAGCCGAGTGTGGTAGCTTAGACCGGTGATGGAGCGGCTATGTTTGTTGATGCTTTGTGGAGGCTGAATAGGTTCACCAAGCTCTTCACTTCCACTTTCAGCGGTGCATCTACTGAAGATCCCCAAGATTATCTAGACAGCTGCCATAAGGTTCTTAGGAACATGGGTATTGTTGAGACCAATGGGGTTGATTTTGCTACATTTCGCTTGTCTGGATTCGCCAAGACTTGGTGGAGGGGTTATTGATTAGCTAGACCAGCCGGATCGCCTGCCTTGACTTGAGAGCAGTTCACACAACTATTTATGGAGAAGTTTCTCCCCATTACTCAGCGAGAGGCTTATCGGAGGCAGTTTGAGTGCCTCCAGCAGGGTTCCATGACGGTTACCCAGTATGAGACCAGGTTCATTGACTTAGCTCGCCATGCTCTTGTCATACTTCCTACCGAGAGAGAGAAAGGGTGAGGAGGTTTATTGATGGTCTTATTCAGCCGATTCACCTTCAGATGGCTAGGGAGGATGGGAGTGAGATCACTTTTCAGGAGGCGGCCAATGTGGCCCGTAGAGTGGAGATAGTCCTATCGCAGGGAGGTGGTCATGGGTCAGATAAGAGGCCCCGTCATTTAGGTAGCTTCAGTGTTGCTTCGTCTGGAGGCAGAGATTCACATGGTAGAGGCACTCCTCCTAGGCCCTTTCAGTCAGCTCTTCAGGTCTCTCACGACGCTTCAGGTAGCCGTGGTTCGCAGATGCAGCATTCCGATCAGTAGTCCTACAATGCACCACCAGCTCCTATTAGTGCACCGCCGCTCCAGAGTTTTTGGGGTGGTCATTCTGGTCGCCTGGGTCAGTCTTAGTTTCCTCAGCCACAACACTCAGGTGGATGTTTTGAGTGTGGTGAGTATGGTCACATCAGGAGGACTTGTCCGAGGTTGGTGGGTACTCAGTCGCAGCAGCAGGGTCCCTGTGCTATGGTCCAGGCACCAGGTGTTCCACAGACCACCCAGCCAGCTAGAGGTAAGGGTTATCACCTTACCATGCTATCTTGGACTTGTTTAACCAAAAAATGGAATTTTAGTCAAAGCTAGAATTTAGAAGAATACGGGTTACCGATAATCGAAAGAATATGTAAAAGAGAGTAATTTGGGTAGCAAGAATATAATCAGGAGAAAAACAGAAAAACCAAAGTTTATTCCAATAGTGTTTCGTGTCCTTACAATTGATAAGATATCTCCCTTTTATAGATATCTTGGAGATATGCGTTTTGCCCAAATCATAATAAGGCTATTATGAATAATTAAAGACACTGAATGCTACGTTACATAATCATTATATTCAATACAAATTCTCTAACGTATTCAACATTTAATTCCTATTAACTACTGTATCTGCACTCTTTTCTATTGTCAGATCCATTCCTTTTGATTCTTAGATATAAATGACTTAAATAGGTGCGGGCACTGAATCCTTCGAATAACCGCCCGTGCCTCTTCCTTTGCCTTTTCTCGTTTTCGTTGCTGCTCATGCCTCTTGGCTAATTGTAATTCTTTGTCCATTTGACCAGTCCACATGTCTTGACACGTCACCTTTATATACAATTTTTCCCAATACAGATAGTCCCCCCACTTTCCATTTATTCATCAATTGAATATTTGGGAAGTGGATTTCATTAAAAGAGAATTTTTGTCACCATTAATGCTATGACAAAATTGACGCTTCAATTGTCTCTTCCATTTAATGCTCCGTACATGTGTCATTTTTCCATTGGTTCGCAGTTTTGCAGCCCTTTTCAAGGCTTTTTACGGCTCCACTATTCATGAAGTGCCAGTTATCATTATTATGGTCCTTCCATCACTGCACTTTTACCTTTGGCGATTGCTTATCGATATAAATATAACTTCTTTCCTTGTCTTTTACCTCATAAAGCTTATTGAACAATTAGTTCTCCAAATCTCTGTTTATTTCTTCCTCACATCATGTTTTTTCGCTATGTCTTCACCAAACCCTATCCTTAGGAGAGTTCCCATTGTTGATACCTTTCCCAATGCCCCATTAGGCATAGAAGGGGAGGTAGGCTTCGTAGCTTAGGATCTATTCGTGGTGGTCCATCTATGCCTTCTCCTAGTTCTGGTCCTTCTTCTAGAACCAGAGGTTCCCTTTCTCACAAATCTTCTTCTAAGGGTAAAGAACCTTCTGAACCATTACGTGAGCCTTTAGTAGAGGAGATAGTCCCTACAAAACTATATTTTTACCATGATAAGGAATCTCTTAGAACCCAGGTTTCCGCTTTAGATCGTGCTGACGCTTACCCCACTCAAATTATAGAAGTTTTGACTCCTGTAGTTCGTAAAGACTGCCATTGGAGTAACAATTTTCCCATTATTATCCCTGATCCAAATCAGAGAATTACTTCTTATTTGACTGGGTTCTCTTTTGTTTACACATACCCTTTCACTTTAGGGTTCAAACCAGCTATTGACCCAGTCATTCTTGAATTTTGCCGTTTCTTCAATGTTTGTTGGGTCAAATTGGCCCAATCATATGGAGGGATGTTGCCTGTTTAAGGCATTTAACTACTAAAGCTGAAGTTCCTTTTACTTTCCCTCACCTGATTCATCTTTACTCTCCTAGGCTTTTTCGCAATGGTGTTTTTACACTAGTAGCCAGGAGCAAGAGGGTTTTGGTGAGCCCTGAAGATGACAAGGATCGTGGCTGGTACGCCTGGTTTGTTGCTTCCCCCACTATTGGTTTAGTGGGTGAGAATAACGTTCCCTTCCCTGAGAAGTGGAATTTTGCACGTAAGTCTTTTATCCATCTCGTGCCTTTTTCCTTCAAGTTTATCAACTTCTCTAATTTTGCTTTTTTTAGTAACCATGAGAGTTGTGAAGGATGTTCCCAATTTCCGTGGTTAGGTAGATAAATTGTTGAAGACCGCACCAATGGATGGTAGGTCTTGGAAAACACTTTCTAACCATTTCGGTTGGAAAGTAAAGACTCATGGTAAGAGTTTATATTTTGTTCTTTCATGCCTACATTTTCCTTTATTGTTCTAACTTCCATCCTTCTTTTTATCAGGATTTGCTATTCGAAGAGTTACTACTGAAGTAGTTGCGGCCTCTTGTATCTCTTCGGGAACCCGTACTCCTTTGGGAACCTATATCTCTTTAGAAAGAGCCCGAGAAATAGTCTTGGGTTATTCTTCTGCGAAAAGGAAAACTATTGAAGAAGAAGATTCTAAAGAAGAGGAAGATGGGGGTTCCCTGGTGACGAGGCCACGAGCTAGGAGACGCATCACCTCTGATGACGAAGTTGAAGTTTCCCCTTGTCTTTCTGTTTCTCTTACCGAACCTGTTGAAACCCCAGTAATAATTCCTGACGATGACGTCACTCCCCATGATACTCATGAGTCTATTGATCAACTTTTCATCAGTAGTTTTGGTAGTGGAAGTTTAGGGCCTGTTTTAGATGAAATACCCTTATCTTCTTTTTCAACTCTCGTTCATGTGATTCCTTCCTTACCAGCTCCAGCTGTTTTGTTCCTTCTTCTATTGTTTTCACTTCTTCTACCGCTCCTCCTTCGACAATTCCCCCTCCTATCGTTCATCATACGGAAGTGGGCTCTTCAAGTAGAAGTGCCGCTATGAGGAGGGTAACTATTGAAGTTCCTACTGATAGCACCCTTTTGAGGAAGTCAGGTCTGGCAGATGTATGGCTGGAGCCTTTAATTGGCCCAATTGAAAAAGCAAAGCTGGAGAGCCATAGTTCCCTGACTCTAATAAATGATATCGTGCATGCCACTTAGAAGGTATTTTCCTTCTCTCCCTTCTTTTTCTTTGTAAATTTTTTTATCTTTGGGATTCTTATTTCCCTTCTTTTTTTAGGCCAATCTTATCGGCACAGAAATGATGAACAGAATCCCCCTCTTGGAGAAAGTAGCACGTGATTCTCAGTTGGAGGCGATCAATTGGAAGGAACAATTTGAGAGTGCACAAATTGATATGGAAGATTTACAAGAGAGCAAGAGTACCTTAGAGCAGCAGGTGCGGGCTTTAACTACAGAGTTAGCGGTTGTAAAAGCTTCCTCAAACCAAGCAAAAAAAGAAAAAGAACGTCTCGAATCCTCCTTCTCAGGGCAACTATCTAAGGCCAACATAGAGAATAGAGAGTTGAAGGCTCTTTTGAGTCAAAAAGAAGTTTACGCTGGGGAGCTCGTGCAAAGCTTAACTCAAGCACAAGAAGACCTTCGAGTCTCTGCTGATAAGGTACGTGATTTAGAGAGCTCCCATGCCTCTCTTCAAGATTCTTACAACTCCGCCTTGGCTGAAAATGAAGAGCTAAAGAATGAGATTGCTGTCACACCTCCTTTTTACCTACACCGGTAAGGGCGTAAAGGAGTTTTTCCATTTAAAGGACAATCGGAACGGGATTTAATTATTAATTATTCAGAGTCGCCACTTGGGAGATTAATGGTGTACCAAGTTACCGGTTGAATCCCGAACCGAGGAAAAATATGACTCTGTTACAGTCTGCGAACCAGAAATCTGAGTAAAGAATTCTGTTAACCCAGGAGAAGGTGTTAGGCATTCCCAAGTTCCGTAGTTTTAGCACGGTCGCTTAACTTTTGCATTTGATTTTATCTGATTTTAATACCTGCTAGCTTACGTGCCTTTTATTTATAAACCGCTTTTATCGTTATTTTTAACGAGAGTTGCAACGTCGTGAAAATGTGTCTCGAACCACGTCACATTAATGCACCCATGGTTATTGACACATTCCAACTCCATTGAGATTTGGACTTGGGTCGTATCAATGCGCATCCGAGTTTAAGAAAGTAATTTTATTAAAAATGCTCCTAAAGGGTCTAACGCATTGTTATCTTTAGGGAAAGCTGCGAAATTCGCTAAACGGCTCATCCCGAAATCTACAATATTTTTAATCAACCATTTATTGAGGGCCCCACATTTATTTATTTTTGTTCGGTAAGGCTCGTCTCAAAACTATTCAACTAAATAAACTAAGGAAATTCATAACTAAAAACTAATATCACAGCTACCTCACGGGAACCGTACTCGTGGCTATGACGATTTTCTTATTAAGAAGTTGATTAAACTAGTTCATCTATGTTTGCGAATAAAATACCATGATTTACAAGAACCTTGTTTTCACTGAAGGATCCATGTCACCTTATAGCAGATTGTTAGCAGATCAACAACCCAATTTGATTTCAGATGCCATTTTAGACCAAAGCTTAATTAGAAAATAACCCAGCAATCTGCCAGAATCTTGCATCAAAAGAACTTCCGTAACGCATTTGTGTCGAACTTCACTTAGCAAATAGAAACATCCATGTCAATCACCAACAAATGAATGATCGATTCACCTTTATGCCAACGGCCGAAAACGAATAACTCGGGTACAATTCTAGATCAATGATTCATCTGACAGTAGCATGACAATTAAGCTTCAACCAACACACGCTTTCTGGAAAGAAACTAGAGTGGCTCTCATATGCTACTTCTAGCGAAGATAACAGAAATACTCACAGAAGGGGCCTAGGATCACCACATTGAGTAACTCACAATCATATTTACCTTACGAATCTTGTGAGCACGTGATTTTTGCCTTGTATATGAATAATTCCAAAAATTCAAACAAAATAATATTCCTTTATTTTTACAATTTTTGTGAATTTTGGTGTCGTTTTGTGTTAATTATTTGCATTTTATTTGTGCATTTTTATTCACATGAAAATACGAAAATATACATTTGGCATTTGCATTTAGGATTTAACATCATATTTTAAGATTAATTAGGGGTTAATTTGTTTTAGAACAAAATATAAAGAAAATAACAAAAATAGTCCACTTTTGCATTTTTAATTGTTAATTGTTGAATTTGTCACGAAATAGATTTTAAACAATTTTAGGAGTTAATTAGTTTAACTTTGAAATATAGTAGGACTCTATTTTACTTACATTTTTATAAAATCAAACAAAATAGACTTTTTCCAATTTTTACCATTTTATAGGATTTTGTAGGATTTCTATTTAATTGTTTGCATTTATCTATGCACGTTTATTTTATTTAAATCATGAAAAATACCAAAATATCATGCATTGCATTTAGAATATGTTTGTATATTTTTAGAACTAACCGGTAATTATTTGTTTTATAGAAATTCGAAAATCACAAAAAATAGCTCGTTTTTACATTTTTGTCTTTTAATTTTTAGCTTATTGATTTATCTCTTTTAATTTAGAGTTAAGTGTTGTTTATAATTTTTATAATTATCTAATTAGTTTAATTTCACACTTTTGGATAATTTAGGATTTTTAAATTTTTAGGATTTTAATTAATTGGATTTCAAAATCAAAAAGAAAAAAAAAGAAAAGAAAACAAAGAAAAAAAGGGCCATTTTGTAGCTCAAAATCGGACTGGGCCAGCTTGGAACAACCCATTTGATTTTAAATCCCTAGTCCATTTTAAAGGCCCAGAACATTGACCCATTAACCCTTTGCCCTCTTTATACCCTAAATCCCTCACATTAAAAAAAAAGACAAAAAATACGATCAGATCCTTAGACCCAGAGGGAGAAGAGCAACGACGCCCCTGTACTAAAAGGCCCCTCCTTCTTTTTCACTCACTGACACTAGAGACCCTTTGCAGAAACCCAAGCTTTCTTCCTCCTCACCTCCCACTCACAGCTTACACACGAAAAATCGCTCACCATAGAGCTAGAAACAAAACTTTCAAAAGTTCAAAAAAGAAACTCAAAAAAGAGATCTGAAAATAAGTTTGGGGAATGATTTTCTGGGTTTAAAAGCTGTTGAAAACTTTTAAAGTTGATCTCGCTGTATTGTTGCTGTCGAGTACTACGAATTTTGCTGCCGTTTTGCTGGTTTCGTTACTGTCAGTTGATGCTGTCTTGTATTGGAAATTGTTAGTTGAGCCCTATCGCTTTGTTTGTTTAAGAGGTAAATTCAAAAGAACCCCTTTGTATCTTGTTATATTTAGTGATGAATGAATTTCTATCTCCGCTTTGAAATCATTTTAAATGTTGATTCACTGTTTGTATTTTTATAATAAGTTTGTTGATTGAATTTTATAATAAGTTTGTTTCTTGGATCTTTCTGTATTGTTTTTTTGTTCGGAAATGCCATTGAGTTGGTTCAAGTGTTTTCACTGTTGGGATTCATTTTTGGCTATTTGAGCAAATGTACTGAGATGTTATTTCTATCATTGATTTTGCCATGTTACTATTATATTTGCTATATCGCCTTATTTTGATCTATGATAATTGTTGTTTCCTTCCCGTTAATTCCATAAAAGGGAGCAATTAATGTGATAATTTAGCATAATTGCTATCATTAACAGTAGCAAGACAAATGCCATTATGGCAATAATATCAATAAATCGTGATTATACTATCATCTCTTGCTTTATGATAAGTATGTCATGGCAGTAGTATTCCAAATTTGTCATATTCTTCATGGCAGTAGTATTCCAAATTTGCCATATTCTTCATGTCAGTAGTATTTCATGATATAGTCCATATGTATTAACATGTCTTTGTCCTAGAAAAAAGGTGCATATACTATTGGACTTGAAAAGAGCTGTTAATTATTAACGTAGGAAAAGAACTCATGCACACGTAGAATGTTTTAGGCGCGTTTTATACATCGTGGCTATGAAAAATAATTTGAGGTGCGCCATGCCAAACAAAAATGACAAATTGCGTGGCCCTCATTTTAAGCAGGAATTGATCCTTAGATTCCGAGACGTGCCATTTAGTAAATTTCATGGCCCTCACAAAGTGCAAACGCGTAGTCGCTTTAGGCGCGTGTTTAATAATATTACTTTCCTAAATTCGGGTGCGCATTTATGTGACCCAAATCCAAATCTCGACAAAGTCGAAATGTGTTGACAATCACGGGTGCATTGATTGTGACGTGGTTCGAAACGCGTTTCACGACGTCATAATTCTTATAAAATAAATGATGATCGAAAAAATAGGTTCATAAACTGAGACGAGCCTCACCGAATAAAAATAAATAAATGTGGGGCCCTCAATAAATGGTTGTTAAAACTGATTAGAACTTGGGAGGGCCGTTTAGCGAACTTCACGGCCTCCCCCAGAATAATATTACGTTAGAACCTTTAGGCGCGATTTAATTAAATTACTTCTTTAAACTCGGGTGCGCATTGATGCGACCCTAATCCAAATCTCGACGAAGTCGAAATGTGTTGACGACCATGGGTGCATTGATTGTGACGTGGTTTGAAACGTGTTTTCATGACGTCGCAATACTTTTAAAATAAATAATGATAAAAAGCGGTTTACGAATAAAAAGCACATAAGCTAGCATGTATTAAAATCAGATAAAATCAAATACAACAGTTAAGCAACCGTGCTAGAACCACGGAACCCGGGAATGCCTAACACCTTCTCCCGGGTTAACAGAAATCCTTACTCGAATTTCTGGTTCGCGGACTGTTAACAGAGTCATATTTTTCCTCGGTTCGGGATTCAACCGGTGACTTAGGACACCATTAATCTCCCAAGTGGCGACTCTGAATAATTAATAACTAAATCCCGTTCCGATTGTCCTTTAATTGGAAAAACTCCTTTACGCCCTTGCAGAGTGTGTGAAAAAGGAGGTGTGACAAGATCCTTGAAGAAAAATCTGTTGTTGAGGTAAGTTGGGCATTTTTGAATTCACGTTGTGATACCCTAATTGAAGCTGGCCAAGAAAACTTCAACCTGGAGTCGGAGTTAGCTAAGATCAATGAAACCATTGAAAAAGCTCAGCAAACTCAGGACTTCCCTTCTCCCGTGATTGAAGCTCCCGTGAATGTTGAAGCTGATACGGGTATCCCAACTCTTTAAAGCCCAATCGAGCCTGTTGCTGCAAGCCAAGTTGAAACCACATCTGTTGATGCACCTGCCCAAATTGAGCCCGCTGCTATTGATGTTCCTACTTCAGTTCCACAAACTTCTCAGTGACCAGTTTTAATCATTTGAATGATTTTGTTTTTGTTTTTATTTTGGAAAATTGTAATCAAACCCTTAGCTTCATTTGTGGGTTTATTTTGGAAACGCAAGTCCCCAAGTCTTTTATGGGGCAATCTGTATAAACAATTTCATAGTTTTATGACTAAATTCAAACTTAGTCTTAGATTTTTTACATATTAAGAACTTTTTCATGCTATTATCTTAAACTTCTGTTTGCATTATTCTTGCCTTTATTTTTAAGGACTTACAGAATAATTTGCATTTTTATTTTTCGAAAATGCTTCTGTTAACCTCATGACTAATTAATTTAAACATGAGGTTTATAAAAGAGGGCCCTTTTATATTTCGACACTTAATGAAGAAGACATCTCAACTTCATAATGGTGTTGTCATACGATAAAAGAAATAGGAACACACATGTTTCTTTGAAATAACTTTGACAAGTTTTGAATAATACTTTACATGTATTTGAATTACATCTATAACTTTCTCGTAACTGTTTTTCTTGTAACAGATTTTTACAAAAGAAGAATAATAGACACGGGGTTTTTCTTTATAACCCGTTTTAGTACATAGCCTTTACCCTAACTATAGTGAGGTTTTTCTTTCGCCTTAGCTCATGGATCCATCTCGTGACTTTGTGACTTTTACTCTGCACTTGACTCTTTTAGGCTTGATTTTTCCTTAATCTTCTTTGCCTTCTCTATACACATGTCTATGTATATTATGTAGTCCCCCAAGTGTTTAAGTGTTGAAGTATAAAGCCTCGAGCACTTGATATTTTCTCTCATTTGGTCCTTTTTCCTGAAAAGGAAAAACATACAGGACTCGGAGGTGCGATTATAGATGAAGACTGCTTAACCAGTTTGAATTTCTATCAGAATAACTGTAACCCTAGGTCAGGAATTTTAGGTTATTCCATGTGCCTTACAGGTCGTGACTCATCATTTAGTACAGGTTAGCCTTTTGCCTATCATCTAAATTTTAACAATTCAAAAATTAAATTTAAAATGGTGATACCCGACAGTGGGTATTACTTAGAAATAATATCTCTTCAAATGAATAACATTCCAATGTAAAGGTAGTATCTTGCCATCCATTGTCTCCAGCTCATATGCTCCCTTTCCTGCAATATCACGAACTCTATAGGTCCTTCCCATGTTGGACTTAATTTACCCGCGTTACCTGCCTTTGTAGATTGAAAAACCTTTTTAAGCACGAAGTCCCTCACTTTGAAGAATCTGAGGTGTGCTTTTTGGTTGTAATATCGTTCTATGACTTGCTTTTGTGCTGCCATTCTTATTAATGCAGCTTCTCTCCTTCCCTCGAGTGAATCTAGATTGACCCGCATCTCCTCGTCATTAGATTCTTGTGTCGCTTGTGTGAACCGTGTACTTGGTTCCCCTATCTCAACTAGAATTAAAGCCTCAGCTCCATAAACCAATGAAAATGATATTTCTCCTATACTTGTTTTTGCAGTTGTGCGATATGCCCACAAAACTCTAGGTAACACTTCAGGCCAGTTACCTTTTGATTCCTCTAATCGTTTCTTTAAATTATTGATAATAACCTTGTTCATTGATTCTGCTTGCCCATTACCCACCGGATGATAAGGTGTTGACGTAATCCTTTTAGTTTGCCAACTTTAAAAGAATTTCGTGATTTGAGCTCTAATAAATTGAGGGTCATTATCACACACGATCTCCTTTGGTACACTGAATCGACATATGATATTCCGCCAAATAAAATCTTTGACTTCCTTTTCTCGCACTTGTTTTAAATGCTCCTGTCTCCACCCATTTAGTAAAATAATCAGTGAGTACGAGCAGAAACTTTACCTGTCCTTTTGCTTGTGGTAATGGACCCACGATATCCATTTCCCATTTCATAAACGGCCATGGTGCAATGACCGGATGTAATAACTCTGCAGGTCTATGCATATTGTCACCGTACCTTTGACATTTATCACATTTGTCCATGAAACTTTCTGCTTCTTCTTCCATCTTAGGCCAGTAATAACCTGCCTTAATTAAGGTTCTTACCAATGACCTTCCTCCTGCGTGATTCCCGCAATGTCCTTCGTGTATTTCTTTCATTACATACTCCATTTGCGAAGGTTTAAGGCATCTTGCTAAGGGACCACCGAACATTTTACGATATAAATTGCCTTGCTTTAAGCAGTACCGAGCAGCCTTCTTTCGAAGCGCATGAGCTTTTTTCTTATCATCAGGGACGGTACCATACTGCAAAAAAGCAACAATCTCGTTCCTCCAATCCCAAGTTAAATTATTAAAATTTACCTCATTCTTATCAAGATCGAGAACTAAATGAAATAAATGTATAACTGAGGCGTTTGCATCATTTTCCACATCAGCTGCAGATGCGAGATTGGCTAGGGTGTCTACTTCAACATTTTCATCCCTTGGTATTTGTATAACTTTCCAGGTTTGAAATTACTTTATCAATTCCCGTACCTTTTCTAAGTATTGTTGCATCCTTGCTTCCCTAGCTGTATAAGTCCCCTTCATTTGATTAACCACGAGTTGCGAATCACTCTTAATTATAATCTGATTTATGCCAAGCTCTCGTGCCAATTCTAGACCTGCAATCATAACCTCATATTCTGCTTCATTGTTAGTTATGGAGTGACATTTAATAGCTTATCAAATGGTTTCACCCATAGGTGGTACCAAGACAATCCCTAAACCTGCACCTTTTACATTAGATGAGCCATCAGTGAATAATGTCCAAGTTCCCGGGTTAGCTCCACTGAATACCTGTAATTCTTTTTTTGCTTTTAATTGCATCCCTTGGCTAAAATTATCCACGAAATCAGCTAACACTTGTGATTTTATAGTAGTTCTAGGTTGGTATGTGATTTCGTATTCATTAACTCTATTGCCCACTTAGCTAACCTACCTGATAACTCATGCTTATGTAATATATTACGTAAAGGGTAGGCAGGTACTACAGCGATAGGATGACACTGAAAGTAAGGTCTTAACTTTCTAGATGCCATGATTAATGCAAATGCAAGTTTTTCTAGCTGAGAATACCGCATCTTCGCATATAACAAAGATTTACTAACATAGTAGATAGGGGATTATTTACCTTATTCTTCTCGGACCAAAACAGTGCTTACCACAACTTCCAAAACAGCAAGGTAAATGGGTAGTCTTTCCCCAACCTTTGGTTTTGCCAGCAAAGATGGATTTGATAAGTACGTTTTCAAATTCCTGAGTGCCTGTTGACATTCCTCATTCCATTCAAAATGATCCTGCTTCTTATGGGCTGAGAAGAATTTAAAACACTTCTCTGATGATTTAGAAATGAATCTTCCCAAGGCTGCAATTCTCCCTGTTAATTTTTGAACCTCTTTCTTGTTTGAAAGTATATCAGGGATTTCCTCAATGGCCTTAATCTGTGCAGGATTCACTTCAATACCACGGTTAGAAACAAGATAATCCAAAAACTTACCTGATGCAATGCCAAATGCACATTTTTCGGGATTTAACTTCATATTAAATTTGCGCAAAATTGAAAATGTGTTAGATAATTGTGATATGTGATCTTTTGAATACTGAGTTTTAACAAGCATATCATCTATATATACCTCCATAGTTTTTCCTAAATTCTCTTGAAACATTTTGGTAACTTACCTCTGTTACGTTGCACCTGCATTCTTTAGACTAAAAGGCATTACTTTATAACAGTAAGTCCCACTGTCTGTTATGAATGAAGTTTTTTCTTCATCTCCCGAATCCCAGTTTAATCTGATTATAACCTGAATATGCATCTAAAAAACTTAATAGTTCGTGACCTGCAGTTGCATCAATCAATTGATCTATGTGTGGTAGTGGAAAAGAATCTTTAGGGCAGGCTTTATTAAGATTTGTGTAATCTACACAAACCCGCCACTTACCGTTCTTCTTTGGAACTACAACAGTGTTAGTTAACCAGTTAGGATACTTTACCTCACGAATGGAACCAATTTTTAGCAATTTTTGGACTTCTTCTTGAATCACCTGATTCTTGAAAGTTCCTTGCTTTCTTTTATTTTGCTTGACAGGAGGGTATGATGGATCTTCATTTAGTTTATGAGTCATCACCTCCGGTGGTATTCCTGTCATGTTAGAATGGGACCAAGAAAAGCAGTCCACATTAGTTTTCAAAAATTCAATTAAATTACCTCTCATACATTGGCTAAGATTGGCTCCAACATAGATTTTTTTATCAGGCCATTGAGAAAATAACACGACACGCTCTAATTCCTCTATTGTTGTTTTGATATTTTTATTCTCTTCTAGTTCTCTAATGGTATCAAGCCTTGAATCTACATCTGTTTGCCCTTGTTCAGTTGAGGTTTGTATTGTGGTGTCCTCAATCGCCTTTTGTAATTGCTATTTACCTTCATTTCTCGTGCTTGTATATGCAACAGAGTTTATAGCCCTGGTTGTATGTTGATCTCCACGAATTTGACAGATTCCCCATGGCGATGGAAATTTAATAACTTGATGCAAAGTTGAAGGAACAACATCCATTTCATGGATCTATGGTCTCCCAAGAATCATGTTGTAAGCCATCTCCATATCTACCACCTGAAACTTTGTATCTTTGACGACTCCTTTAGTGAATGTGGTGAGTGTTACCTATCCTTTCGTGGGGACACTAGAATTATCAAATCCAGATAGAGTATGCGCCTTTGGTATCACTTTATCTTCAGTTTGCATCTCACGTAATACTCTTAGTAAAATAATGTTCACGGAACTACCTGGATCAATCAAAACTCGTTTCACATTATTATCATGTACAATTAAAGATATTACCAGTGCATCGTTATGAGGGGTTAATACGCCATCTGCATCTGCGCCATTGAATGTAATGCTGTCTTTCTCTAAAACATGTCGCACCTGTTTCCCTTGGGTAATTGTTACTTTGGAAATTTTGTTAGCTGCAGTATATGATATACCATTGATGTCTTCACCCCCACTAATAACGTTGACAGTTCTTTTGGGAGAAGGTGGTTTTGGAGGCTCCTGCCTGTTCTTCATGTAAGCTTGCTTGCCTTTCTCACTGAACAACTTAGTAAGATATCCCTGTTTTAATAAATGATCAACTTCACTTTGTAAAAATCTGCAATCTGCTATTTTATGTTTGTGGTCATTATAAAACTCACACCAATGGTCAGGGTTGCACCTGTTTGGATTCTATCTCATTTCCTTTGGCCATCGAGCCTTATCTCCCATGCTTCTCAAAACAGCTACGAGCTCGGAGGTGCTGACATTGAAGTTATAACCACCGAATCTCACTTTTAAATTTCTATCATCATCTCGTGACTCATAGTTATTTCGCTTGTTCTTGAATCTTGATGAAGAACCTGATTCTCTGTTTCTTGATCTATGATCGTACCATTGATTATCCTGCTTTGACCGTGAGTCCTTTCCCGCAGGTCCCATGTAAGGCTCGTACATATTTTTACCGGATATTTTTTCAGTCTCCGTACGTCTTGAACTTACCTTTTCTTCTTTTTGAAATCGTGGAACAATATCTTCCTCAATCCTCAACTTCATACTATATCTGTTATAAATATCATTCCACGTTGTAGCTGGGAATTCTCGAAGGCTTTCCTTGATTCTCCTCATAGGTTCCGAGCTTTTTTCATTCAAATTACTTGTGAAATAGCTGCCCAGTTGTCAGGTACACGTGGCAATGTCATTCTTTCACGTTGAAATTTGTCCATGAATTCTCTAAGAAGTTCTGAGTCCCCTTGCTTGATTTTGAAAATATCCTCCATTCTTTTCTCTACCTTTTGAGCTCCCGATTGTGCTTTGATGAAAGAATCTGCAAGCTCAGCAAAAGAATTTATAGAATTTTCGGGTAAAAGAGAATACCATGTTAGCGCTCCTTTGGTGAGCGTTTCAATTTTTTTTGACTAGTACTGATTCAATCTCCTGCTTAGTCAAATCGTTGCCTTTTACACCCATTGTGAATGCAGTCACATGATCTGGTGGGTTTATTGTTCCATCATATTTTGGAATATCAAGCATTTTGAACTTCTTTAGAATTGGGAGTGGAGCAGTACTTGGCTTCCAAGGTTGTTGCGAATATCTATCCATATCTACCCCTTTGATTATGGGCGATACCCCGTGTATCTGCTCTATGCGCTCACTTTGCTCCTTGATTTGTTTCTGCAAGGTTAGTACTAAATTTTGTAAATCTGAATTAACTAAATTACCTGGTTCTCCATCTTGCGATTCACTAGGGGTTCCACCGCTGCCTGAATTAACAAGCCCGGAATGAGGGTTCTCCAGAGTGTTGTTATTTGGAGTAGGTGTTGGTGGTGCACCAGGTAACTGGCTAACCAAGGCCTGAACGACTTTATTGACCTGTGCGGTAATAAGTTTTTGCAAAGCCTCATCCATAGCTTCAATATTTTCGAATTGAGCCTGTCCATCTGTATGAGATCCCTCAGGAGTGCCTTCACGAGATCGCCGAGGAGAGCCTTGTGGAGAAATGATCAGTGCATTATTATCTTGAGGGTCTCTCTGAAGTTGTTGGTTTATTTGGTTTTCTTGGTTTCCTTGAATGTTGTCATTGTTGTTCGACATAGTTGATGAAACAAGGAAAGTTAAGCGAAAAGAAAATAGATTATCAGATTCCCGGTAACGGAACCAATTTGTTTAATCAAAAAATAGAATTTTAGTCAAAGCTAGAATTTAGAAGAACACGGGCTGCTGATAATCGAAAGAATATGTAAAAGAGAGTAATTTAGGTAGCAAGAATATAATCAGGAGAATAAAAGAAAAACCAAAGTTTATTCCAATAGTATTTCGTGTCCTTACAATTGATCAGATATCTCCCTTTTATAGATATCTTGGAGATATGCATTTTGCCCAAATCATAATAAGGCTATTATGAATAATTAAAGACATTGAATGCTACGTTACATAATCATTATATTAATACAAATTCTCTATCGTATTCAGCATTTAATGCCTATTAAATACTGTATCTGCACTCTTTTCTATTTTCAGATCCATTCCTTTTGATTCTTGGATATAAATGACTTAAATAGGTGCGGGCACTGAATCCTTCGAATAACCGCCCGTACCTCTTCCTTTGTCTTTGCTCATTTCCGTTGCTGCTCGTGCCTCTTGGCTAATTGTAATTCTTTGACCATTTGACCAGTCCATGTGTCTTGACATGTCACTTTTATATACAATTTTTCCCAATACAGGACTGTCACGCCAAGACTGTGACCTTAACTTTATCGGGTATTCCTCGTTTAGAGTGGAGAGGGACTCCTAGTCATTCTACCTGTAGTGTTGTCTCATATGTGAAGGCTCGACGCATGGTCGAGAAGGGGTGTTTGGCCTATTTGGCATATGTTCGTGATTCTAGTGCGGAGGTTCCCTCTATTGATTTTGTGCCTGTTGTTCGTGAGTTTCCTGAAGTATTCCCTTCAGACTTGCCGAGTATGCCACCTGACAGGGATATTGATTTTTGCATTGATTTGGCTCCGGGCACTCAACCCATTTCTATCTCGCCGTATCGTATGGCCCCGCCTAAGTTTAAAGAGTTGAAGGAATAGTTGCAAGACTTGCTTGAGAAGGGTTTCATTAGACCCAGCGTTTCACTATGGGGTGCGACAGTGTTGTTTGTCAAGAAAAAGGACATATCGATGCGGATGTGTATTGATTATTGGCAGTTGAATGAGGTTACAAGCAAGAATAAGTATCCATTACCGAGGATTGATGATTTGTTTGATCAGCTTCAGGGTGCCAAGGTATTTTCAAAAATTGACTTGAGATCTGGCTACCACCAGTTGAGGATTAGGGCATCCGATGTCCCTAAGACAGCTTTTCACACCCGGTACGGGCATTATGAGTCCTTGGTTATTTAATTTGGGTTGACCAATGCCCCAGCATCTTTTATGGATTTGATGAACTGAGTGTTTAGGCCTTATTTGGACTCATTTGTGATAGTCTTCATTTATGATATTTTGATATATTCCCGTAGTCGGGAGGAGCACGAGCAACATCTTAGAGTGGTTCTTCAGACCTTGAGGGATAGTCAGTTATATGCTAAGTTCTTGAAGTGTGAGTTCTGGTTAAGTTCAGTTTCATTTCTGGGCCATGTTGTATCAGCATAGGGTATTAAGGTTGATCCGAAGAAGATTAAGGCAGTCAAGAACTGGCCTAGACCAGCATCAGCTATAGAGATTCAGAGTTTCTTGGGATTGGCAGGTTACCATCGCCGGTACGTGGAGGGGTTCTCATCTATCGCAGCCCCGATGACCAGGTTGACCCAGAAAGGTTCCCAGTTCAGATGGTCAGACGAGTGTGAGGAGAGCTTTCAGAAGCTCAAGACAGCTCTGACTACGACATCGGTGTTGGTTTTGCCCACAGGTTCAGGGCCTAATACAGTTTATTCTGATGCTTCCCATATTGGGCTTGGTGTAGTGTTGATGTAGGATGGCAAGGTCATTGCCTATGCTTCGCGGTAGTTGAAGATTCATGAGAAGAACTATCCAGTTCATGATTTAGAGTTGGTAGCCATAGTTCACACATTGAAGATTTGGAGGCATTACCTATATGGCGTGGCATGTGAGGTGTTCATAGATCACAAGAGTCTTCAGTATTTGTTCAAGCAAAAGGAGCTAAATTTGAGGCAGGGGAGGTAGTTGGATTTGTTAAAGGATTTTGATATCACTATCTTATATCACCCGGGAAAGGCCAATGTGGTGGCTGATGCGTTGAGTAGGAAGTCAGCCAGTATGGGCAGTTTTGCTTATATTCCGGTCGGTGAGAGACCGCTTACTTTGGACGTGCGGGCTTTGGCCAATCAGTTTGTGAGGTTGGATATTTCTAAGCCTCATCATGTATTGGATTGCATGGTCGCTCGTTCTTCTTTATTGGAGCATATCCGTGATCGACAGTATGATGATCCCCATTTGTGTGTCATTAGAGACACGGTGCAGCGCGGAGGTGCCAAACAGGTTACCTTAGATGATGATGAAATTTTGAGATTGCAGGGTCGAGTTTGTGTGCCCAATGTAAATAGGCTCCGAGAGTTGATTTTAGAGGAGGCCCATAGCTCCCGGTACTCTATTTATCCGGGGGCCGCGAAGATGTATCAGGATTTGCGGCAGCATTATTGGTGGCTTAGAATGAAGAAGGATATCGTTGCATATGTAGCTTGGTGTTTGAATTGTCAGCAGGTTAAGTACGAGCATCAGAGTCCTGGTGGTTTATTTCAGAGGATTGAGCTTCCCGAGTGGAAGTGGGAGCGGATCACTATGGATTTCATTTTTGGACTCCCGCAGACTCGGAGGAAGTTCAACGTAGTATGGGGTCATTGTTGATAGGCTGACCAAGTCAGCGCATTTCATTCCTGTGGCAGTCTCCTATTCATCCAAGAGGTTAGCTGAGATCTATATCCGGGAGATTGTTCGTCTTCATGGTGTGCCTATATCTATCATTTCGGACCGAGGTACATAGTTTACCTCGCATTTCTGGAGAGCAGTTCAGCGAGAGTTGGGCACCCAGGTTGAGTTAAGTACAACATTTCGTCCTCAAATGGATGGGCAGTCCGAGCGGACTATTCAGATTTTGGAGGATATGCTCCGAGCTTGTGTTATCGATTTTGGAGGTTCGTGGGATCAGTTCTTGCCTTTAACAGAGTTTGCCTACAACAACAGTTACCAGTCGAGTATCCAGATGGCTCCTTATGAGGCTTTATATGGTAGGCGGTGTCGATCTCCAGTTGGATGGTTTGAGCCGGGAGAGGCTCGATTGTTGGGTACGGATCTGGTTCAGGATGCCTTGGATAAGGTCAGGATTATTCAGGATAGACTTCGCACAGCTCAGTCCAGGCAAAAGAGTTATGCCGACCGCAAGGTTTGAGATTTGGCATTCATGGTAGGTGAGCGGGTATTGCTTCGAGTGTCGCCTATGAAGGGCGTGATGAGATTTGGGAAGAAGGGCAAGCTTAGCCCTAGGTTCATTGGCCCTTTTGAGATTCTTGATCGAGTGAGAGAGGTGGATTATAGACTTGCCTTTCCGCCGAGCTTATCAGCCGTGCATCCAGTGTTTCATGTGTCCATGCTTCGGAAATATCACGACGATCCATCCCACGTGTTAGATTTCAGCACTGTCCAGTTGGACAAGGACTTGTCTTATGAGGAGGAGCTGGTAGTTATTCTAGACCGGTGGGATCGTTAGTTGAGGTCGAAGAGTTTTCCTTCTGTTCGTGTTCAGTGGAAAGGTCATCCTTCTAAGGCATCGACTTGGGAGTCCGAGTCCGATATGCAGAGTCGTTATCCCCATCTTTTCCCCGACTTAGGCACTTCCTTCTTCTGTCCGTTCGAGGACGAATGGTTGTTTTAGAGGTGGAGAATGTGATGACCCAAAAGGTCATCACTTGCTTTAAATTAAATTCTGTGTTCTAAGGCCTTGAAAACCTCATTTAGAGCCACCTCGATTTGTGTGCATAGTTCGGGCGCATAGCAGGAAAGATGAAATATGAAATTCTGTGAAAAATGATAAAAACAATTTGGTTATAAAATGAGTTAATTTGACTTCGGTCAACGTTTTGGGTAAACGGACCCGGACCCGGACCCGTAATTTGACGGTCCCGGAGGGTCCGTAAATATGGGACTTTGGTGTATGTCCGGAATCGAATTCCGAGTTCCCAAGCCCGAGAAATGAATTTTTAAAAGAAATTATTTTCTGAAACTGTTTAAGGAAAAATTGAAGTGAAATTTGCTTGGAGCATGATGGTATCAGACCCGTATTTTGGTTCCGGCGCTCGGTACAAGTCTTATATATGATTTAAGACATTTTTGTGGAATTTGGTGAAAAATGGATGTCATGTGACCTGATTCGGACTTAAATTGCAAAATTTATGTTAAAAGAAGTTTTGAGAAAATTTCATTAATCTCGAGATTTAATTTGATGTTCATGAGTTTATTTTGATGATTTGATTACACGAGTAAGTCCATATGCTGTTTTTGAGTTAGTATGATATTTGGTTTGAAGCCCCGAGGGCTCGGATGAGTTTCAGGATGTTTTTACACATAGAAAAAAGTTGCAGATTCATAGAAGTTGCAGGTCTCTGAAGCCAGGTCTCGCGGTCCGCGGTGGAAATTTCCCGACCGCGGTGGGGACTCCGCGACCGCGGTGGGATTTGTGTGGTCCGTGGTGAGAAAGGCCAAGCCTTCGCGGCCGCGCTCGATTTCTTGCAGTCCGCGGTGGAGACCTGGGCAGCCGCGGTCCATTTCGTGCGGTCCGCACAGGGAACTGGACCGCAGTACCTCAGGAAGGCCTGTGCGACCGCAGTCCATTTTGTGCGGTCCACACAGGTGGTTTGAGAGGGGTATAAATAGACGGGATTTCCAGTTATTTTTATTTTTCAAAACCCCAAAAACATAAGAGGCGATTTTTCAAACAACCTTTCTTCTCCAAATCAATTGTAAGTCATTTTTAACTAGTTTCTTCAATCATTAACATCTTTTAACATGAATTCGACTTCAAATCAATTATTTTCATGGTGGAATTGGGAATTTTGGGTAAAACCTAAGAATATTGAAATTTGGGAATTTAGACCTCAAATTGAGGTCGGATTCCAAAACCAATTATATATCCGGGCTCGGGGGTAAATGGGTAATCGGGTTTTGGTTCGAATTTTGGGTTTGGACCAAGCGGGCCCGGGGTCGATTTTAGACTTTTTGGGGAAATGTTTATAAAACCTATCTTCATGCATTAGAATTGATTCATTTAACATTTATTGATGTTGTTAAGCAAATTGTGGCTAGATACAAGCGAGTTGGTGGTGGAAACAAGAGGTAAAGCGGTAGTTGAGACTTGATTTGTGTTCGTTGCATCGAGGTAAGTGTTTGGTCTAACCTTAGCTTGAGGGATTAGGAGTTGTGTCCTATTTGATATTTGCTTCTTGTCGAGTACGACGTATAGGCATGGTGACGGGTATCTATGCGTTGGTGTCAAGCATGACCGTGAGTCTTATCTTGTGATTTTCATGATCTCGTTGTATTATTCATGCCTTAGTGAAGATTTCTACTTGTTGTGTAAAGTTGTGGAAAGAATTGCGACCTATGAACATTAATGAGCGTTGGCTCCAGTTGTATAATGAATTGTGAAAGTATAAGTAATAATCGAAACTCTAGAGCATTGGCTCGGGTTGTGAAGTGAATTGTGAGGTAAAAGTGAGAAAGAGAAGAGATCATTATGTTGCCCCCTTGCCGGGCTATTGTTGAATTGAGGTTCCCTTGCATTGTGTTCTTAATTGATATTACAGACGCTTAGGTTGATGATTCTTCGTGTTAGGTGTTGTAACCAGTTTAGTTATAGCTGAGGTAGTTAGATGTTGAAACTAGTTGAGATAGTTAGATGTTGGAACAAGTTTGGTTATGGTTGTTTCTCCCTTGCCGGGACGTATATACTTGTACTGTTGAGTTTCCTTGCCGGGATAGTGTAACTATTGTTGATCCCTTGCCGAGATGGTTAATTATGATTATTGTTGACTATATATTTGGAACGGGTTGCACGCCGCAACAGATATTATATTGGAACGGGTTGCACGCCGCAACAGATATTATACTGGATCGGGTTGCACGCCACAATAGTTATATATGTGGATCGGGTTGCACGCTGCAACAGATATTATATTGGAACGGGTTGCACGCCGTAACAGTTATATATGTGGATCAGGTTGCACGCCGCAACAGATATTATATTGGAACGGGTTGCATGCCGCAACAGTTATATATGTGGATCGGGTTGCACGCCGCAACAATGTTAAATTATAATGGATCAGGTTGCACGCCGCAACAATATTATTATCTTATTGATTGTAGACATCGAGTGTTCTTTCATACTTTATTAAGTTATTGATTGTTATGTTTCCCCGAAGCATGTTTCCTTCCCTCCCTTTTAAAATGTTATTACCTGTTTATATTTTTCTTGTATATTATATAACTGCACAGGTTTATCTGGAGTCTGGTCCTAGCCTCGTCACTACCTCGTCGGGGTTAGGCCAGACACTTACCAGCACATGGGGTCGGTTGTGCTGATACTACACTCTGCACTCTGTGCAGATACTAGAGCAGTGCTTGGTCAGCAGCAGTAGGGGAGCCAACCTTCAGTTCATCGAGACTCCGAGGTAGTCCTGCAGGCGTCCGTAGGCCCCGACGTCTCCTCCATCTTTTATTATGTTCTGTATCACTTGTATCCGAGACGGACGATGTTTCTTTCTTTCGAACATTTGTATGTAGTAATCATAGTTAGTCCATGAATGTTATGACACCTGTTTCTGGGTAGAGACATATGTTGGATTTCGTATTATTTTAGTTTTATATTTGCCTAAGTCTTCCGCTAATCTCACATTCCGCTGTTATTCAATGTTTATCACCTGTTAAATGCAAGTTGTTAAAAAGATTAAAACAAAGGAGTTAAAGATTTCTGAATTTCGTGGCTTGCCTAGCTTCTACGAGTAGGCACCATCACGACTCACGAGAGTGGGAAATCCGGGTCATGACAGTCATTTAAAAAATTGACCCTATTCCCTCTATTAATAACCCATCTACTGGCTTTGCTACAGGTTTCCCAGGCCTTTAGTAAACCCTTCCAAATTGAGGATTTATGGTTCCTTGAGTGTCTCAAAACATGTGTAGGTCTGGACATGTTGCAGTGTTTGTGAATAAGGACTTTAGCCCAAAGGCTGTTGGTATTCTTGTAAGCTCTCCATGCCAGGTTTGCTAGAGCAACTTTGTTTTTAAAGCTAGCTTTTTGCAGCCCTAGCCCTCCCTCAGGCTTGGTTTTGGTGACTATATCCCACTTAATCAAATGAAGCTTTTTCTTTTCAGGGGTGGTGCCCCAAAGGAAGTTTCTCTGAATTTTATCAATTTGATTGGTTACTTTGATAGGAAGGGTGATGTATTGCATTACATGACTTGGGATGCTGCTTAGTGTGGTTTTGGCCAGGATTGTTCTCCCTTCTATGTTGAGGTATTTTGTTTTTCAGCCAGCCAACTTGGTTTGCATATTGTCAATAATGAATTGGAAGTCTGAGGCTGATTGTTTTTTGTGGAAAATGGGAAAACCAAGATATTTTCCAAAGGAGGTTGTGTATTTGATGGACAGAATGTTGGTGAGATGTTGGGAGGTATCTTGGGTGGTGTTTGAGGAAAAAGGACTCTGGATTTGATTAGGTTTATTTTTTGTCCTGACTGACTATTGAAATTGTGTAATATGGAGAGGATAGTATTGCAGTTTCTGATGTTACCTTTGGCAAAGAGAGTGAGGTCATCTGTAAAGAAGAGGTATGAGATTTTTGGTCCAGACCTACTTATGCTTATGGGGTGCCTTTGCTTTTGCATAACTGTCTTGTAAATAGATCTAGAAAGCCTTTCCATACACATGATGAATATATAGGGGGACATGGGGTCTCCCTGTCTGATGCCTCTTGAGGGGTTGAAAGGTTTAGGTTTAACCCCATTGACAAGGATGTAGATGGAGGAAGTACTTATGCAAGACATGATGAGCCTGGATAGGCCCTTTGGGAAATTGAAGGCATCTAGAGTATCTCTAATAAAAGGCCATTCTAGCCTGTCAAAGGCCTTCTCTAGGTCTATTTTTAGAATTATATTGGCACTCTTGCCCTTCATTTTCCTGAAATGGTTGATGTACTTTTGGATAATATTGGCATTGTCACATGCCCTTCTATTAGTTAGGAAGCTTGCTTGGCTTGGTCTATGATGTGAGGTAAGATAGGTTTTATCCCGTTTACAATGATTTTAGTGATTGTTTTATAGATGGTATTGCAAAGGCCAATGGGTCTGAAGTTTTTCAACATTGAGGCTTGTGGACATTTAGGAATTAGACACATAAGGGTTTGGTTCATGGTGTTATCCACGGAGCTTGTGCTGAAGCACTTTTGGCAAAATTTGAGATAGAGTCCCTAACAATACCCTAGTATTTTTGATAGAAGAAAGGGTGGAGGCCATCAGGGCCTGGAGATTTGAAAGGTTTGCTAGAGAAGACAACCCTTTTTATTTCACACATTTGAAGGGGCCTGTCCATGAAAGCCTTGTGGCTTTGGGGCAGAGTGAGTTCCATGGTAGAGTGGTGAGTGGTTGCCCAAGAGACTTTAGAGTGAGAGGTTGAGTAAAGCTCAGTAAAGAATGGATCTCCTTTTGGTCATAGATCCAGTTACCATTTTCTTCTTTGAGGGATAGGATTATGTTTCTCCTTCTTCTATTAAGGGTAGAAGTGTGAAAAAATCTGGGGCTGACATCACCCTCATTTAGCCAGTTGATCCGAGACTTTAGTTTTCAAAAGTCTTCCTCATTCTTGAGGATGAGATTCAGCTCATCATTAAGGTATGTTTCAAGCTTTTAAAGGAAGCTACTGAATTGGTAGCTAGGGGACTTTTGGATACCACAGATTCTGGCCATGAGTCTGTTTTTTTGATGGAAAATGTTTCCAAAGACTTCTTGGTTCCATTTGGTTGCCAGAGTTTTGAAATTTTCAGTGGATTGGAGGAGGGAGGATTGACCAGAGAAGGCTCTATTGATAATGCTGGGGAAGGAAGGGTGGCTAGGCCACATTGTTTCAAATCTGGAGGGCCTTGAGGGCTTGTTACTTAGGTGCCCCACCAGTTGAATTTTTAAAGGACAGTGGTCTGAATGGGTCCTAGTGAGGTGTTGAACAGTTGCCTCAGGGTACTATTCAATCCAACCTTCATTGGCAAAACACCTATAAATTCTTTCTAGGATTAGGGAAGTTCTGTTGGAATATCTTTTGTTAGTCTAGGTGTACTTGCTTCCTTTATACCCTAGGTCTATTAAGTGACACTTGTTTATGCAGTTCCAAAATAGGTTACTGTGGCTCAGGTTTACAGGGCTGCCCCCAAACTTGTCCCTGGCCTTCAAGACTTCATTGTCTCCACCTATGAACCAATTATTTCTTGTGTTATTGGAGATAGTGATTAGCTGCTCCCATAGGAACTTTCTTTCTATTAAAAGGTTACTAGCATAAATAGCTGAAAAAAGCCATGGAGGGTGATCTGGGCTTACCTTCACCATTGCGTGGATACCTTAGGGGGTAGTGGCTACTTCTTCCACATCTACGAGATCCTCCTTCCAAATAAACACGATTCCCCTAGATGGGCCTACCGCTAGAGACTGAATGATCATGTCAAAATCAAGGTTCTGGGTCAAGGTCTAATAGTCTGCCATCTTTGTTTCAAGCAAAACTAACATTATTGGTTTGTCATCCTCACCATCTCTAAACAGTGCCTTTTGAATTTGGCACTGCTTTGGAGATTCCTTGTTGGATGTTCTGGAGGGGTGGTGAGTTGTTCGTTCTCCTTGGAGTGGAAGATGAAGGTTTGGTTGGTAGGTCGATCGGAATGAAGACTGGTTCCACCGCTGGGTCATCTTTCATTAGATCTGGGAAGAAGGGGAGAGATTGAAAGCTCTGAAGGATGTGATTGTTGAGTGTTTGGGGTCTGTTATTGGTGATGGGCTGTCGTTGTTGGCCATCGATTTCCATAGGAGAGGACCAACCTCCACCAAGGCCTTGTTCAGGGCTTCCACCGTCACCCTAGCTAGGTGTGCCAGATTTTGCACTATCAGTGTCACCCTCCGATTGTCCAGGGTGAAATCATAGGAAAGGCCTTGCCCCTACAAGGCAACCTCCAACCATGAGGCCGGTTGGTGGTCCGGTGGTAGTGGGTGGGTGGAGATGGTGTTTGGAAGCAAATTTTTTGCCATTTTTATGCTTCTTTAGTTTACTACTTTGGGTAACGATGGGAGTGAGATTTAAGGGTTGTTCTCCCATCATGACCCCTTCTTGTGTCACATCTTGGATAGTGGAAAGGTTTCTGAGTATTGGGATTAGGGGGTTGGGTGTTCATTAATTGAGGATGTAATGGAGGTGACGGTTGTGGTCTTTTCGACTAGAGAAGGAGAGGAGTGCAGATAGGGCACTCAATTATCATTTTTGTCTCTTGGGATTTTTCCATTAGAGGGTGTTGTAGTAGATTTGGTAGGGAAAGCATAGGCTTTGGTGTTTGAGTGAGGAGTTGGGTTGTCAGTGGTTCCCATGGTGGAGTGCTCGTTTGGGTTTAAGGGACTGGCCCCATTGGGCGTTTCGCCCAGTATGATGATTGAGGCATTGGGGTTTGGGCTGATGTTCACTTGAGAATTGGGCTGATGATTTGAGTCAGTGGGGTCATCTGTTGTTGGCCTCGCTTTTCGTTTGGCTCTCGTGTTTGGCTGGTCACTTGGGCTTGGATATTGAGCACAAGAGGGTATTTTATTGGGCCAAATGACCTTCTTTTGTTTTTTTTGAGTACTGTTTAATGCGTTTTTTAAATTGTAGTTAAAATTATTTTTGTAGGAATTTACCTGAAATGGCGTCAAACATGTTTACCTGTACCTCTTCTGCCTGTGGAGTAGGCTGTGATTTATGCACTTTACCTTCATTGTTGATAACTGTTTTTGGTTGTCCCTGCTTGCGTCTTCGTGGGAAGGTGACAATCTTCCATTCACTTTCCTCTGGGGCTGGTTCCATTTGATGAACTTCTTGTGTTCCATTGGATACTGTGGAGGTATGTGGCTTATAGTTACACTTAGGAGCAGTGTGTCCTATCCTGCCACAACTGGTGCAAAGGGTTCCTTCGCCTTCGTAGATCACTGCTTGTTTATGATCTCCTATAATAACTATTGTTTCCACTGGAGTTTCTAGTGGTACTTGGATACAAATGCGTGCATATCTCCCCCTTAGGATAGAGGATGTACATTGGTCTATCTCGAGGAGTTTACCTAATTTCCTCCCAACGTTTTCCAATATAACCTTGTCATAGAACTCTGTTGGTAGTTGGGTAGCCGTATCCAAATGGCAGTAGAAGTGAGGTTGGCTTCTTGAGGGACAAATTTTGGTTCCCACTTTCGAACGGATAGGAAATGTCCAGAAATGAACGAAGGCCTTAGGTGTAGTGCCTTCACCATGGTTTCCTCTAAGCTAAATTTTACTATGTAGAAGTCCCACCCTAGGTCAATCAAGATTAACTGTTTAGATGGCTTGCATAGGTCAATTAGTTTAGATCGAAGCATGTGATGAGGCATCTTTCTTTTGAATATTTTGATGATTACCGAGTATCTCCATGGCGTATAAAGGCATTCCTTTTCTTCTTGTGAGAGGGGAATTGAGCCTTCAATGTGCTTTCCTTTATCCAACTCTGAGGTTGACTGGTTATCCATATCATAGTAGTTAGTTTGGTTGCACGCTTGCTTGTCCAGGAGCATTTCCTTGTAGGAGTGTTGAGGTGTTTCTACCTCCATTTAGATTTGTTTATCCGAAGGTTCCGGTGGAAATGGTGGTTTGACCAGTGGGGTTCCATGGTGTGGAGTTCGTTGGTGGGCTAGTAGAGAGAAATTTTTTTAGATTGCAAGGCGTTATTTCGATAGGCCTTGAAATCCCATTTCACTTCTAATTTCTAAACATTCACCCTTTGTTGACTTTTCTACTACTAAATTAATATTTCTGTTACTCCTTAATTAATCATTGATGAAAATTCGACTCATATATTCATTGTAATCCATTTATGAATTATTCTTTCTTAGCACTTACAATGGAGGAGCCAACCTGCAGCAGTCAAATTAGGTCAGTTTATTTGCTTTTCGGTAATTCATTTAACCTAATTCACTTATTTACTAGAAATAAAATAAATGCAATATTTCTTGAGCAAAGTTTATTGATTTTACTCACTAAATAGGTATTTTTTCTAATCTTTTTTGGGTATGGTTGCCCAAGTCAGCTAGACAACCCATATAGTTTAACAAAAAATTGTTTTTGTGGTCAAAGCAAATAATATACTCCATCCGGTCCAATTTAAGTGATTTTTGGCCTTTTTTTGTGGTTCACAATATTTGATTTTTTCAGATATCAAGAAGGAATTAACTTCTTCTTTTCAAATTTGTCCTTGGAGTAAAGAACCTAGGAGTAGTTTGTTATAAGTTCAATGAACAAACTAAGGTTAATATGGTCAATTTTATTATTATTTAATGCTAAAAGATGAATGTCTTAATATGCGTGAAAATAGTCAAAAAATCACTTAAATAAACCGGAGTAATAATTTGGGTTTCTAGTAACTAATTTTGCTTCACTTTTCCTAATATAACCAGACTTGGAAATAAAGGAAATAAAATTTTGAGAGAATAAGGAAAAAACAATCTTATTGACGATCCCAACTTCTTTTCAGAACAAGATCTTCACATAGCAGAAAGTAAAAATGTAAGCAATGATAATATTATTTCGTGAATTATGTGATGATCGTATAAAATATGGTAAGGGAATTTATATAAGGGTATAATATGTAACTGTTTTGCCCCTCTCAATTCTTGCCCGTTATTAACATTAACTATATTAATTGCCCGTTACTTGAGTTATTCGTAATGATTATAGTAAAAATAGCCAATCGCGCATAATCAAGGATTGTGCAGATTTCTTTTCCTTATTCGTAGCTATTAATGAATCTTCTTCTTTTGTAGTCTTTAATCATGCATCTCGTGTCTATCTCTTCTATCCCAGTTGTTAGATGCAATATCTTTGTAAATAATCCTGCAGGTATTTTGCTCACGCCTCATCATTCTTTTTTATTGCTCTAATTCTAATGCCACCTGCCAGCTTATCATTAATCCACGTGTCAAGTCTATTTTTCCACCAATACAATATCCTTTTGCATAGCTTTTGGAGCTTTGTTTTTTTCCTTTTCTTTTTGTTATACTTTATTCATGTCAGTTGCTTTGTACTTATATATAATTTATGGAGCTACAACCAAACAACCTTGGTTCTGATCTTGCGAATGGAGAAAATGAATACAGGTAATTTAATTGCATGTTTAGTTCTATATATGCTTGGGATCAAAAATACATGCATGGCGAGTAAAACTTTTTATTTCTCTCATGTGACTTTTAGGAGATTTATATATATGATAGTTACTTTTACCGTTCACCTTTCTGTGGGAGAGAATTTTAGGTTTCTATCATTTCTTGATTGGATTTTGTTGTAAATAACCACAATAAATTTTCTGTTACCCAATTGGCAAGCATTAAGATAAATATCTTGTTACGCTGTGTCTTATCATTTTTAATTAGTATCATTCTAATCATATAATATTGTTCCTTCCTCGAATTAATTAGCTTGTTCTCAAATTATTATTTTTGTATTCTAATTATTTAATTGCTGGTTACGAAAAGATCTGATTCATATTCCTAATTACATTCTTGATTACAAGGTACAGAAGGTAAAATTGTTATCTATATACTATTGACAATCCCATAATTGTTACCACCCGGAAACTGGTGTCACAATCTAGGAACCTACTATGAATATCTACAAACATTGGTCTGAAAGAAAATACATCTGTTTCGAAGAAAAGAAAACAAGAATGTAGAAACATAGGAGGAGACGCCAAGGCCTGTGGACGCTAGCAAGACTACCTTGGGTCTCCTAGATGAAATGTCCGCAACCAACCTCTCGATCAGCCACTACCAGCTCCAAAATCTGCACAGAAAGTGCAGAGTGTAGTATCAGTATAACCGACCCCATGTACGAGTAGGTGCCGAGCCTAACCTCGACGAGGTAGTGACGAGGCTACGGCAAGGCAATTACAATATAACCTGCATACAGTATGTAATAAAGCGAGAAGAAAACAAAATGAATACGGAGTTGAAATATCTTATTAGTACTCAGCTATAACAAATCCTTAAGTGAGATACAGAATTACAGAATAATTCATAGCAGAGGAAGGATATATAACAATAAACTGATGTGGCATGTATCCCGATCCCACCATATAATCCGTAACAATATGAAAATTCACCCTTATTACTCCGTATCAATCCACCCTTATTCCTCCTGTTGCAGTGTGCAACCCGATCCCACCGTACAATATCAATTCACCCTTATTACTCCTCAATATATCACCCTTATTTCTCCTGTTGCGGCGCCCAACCCGATCCCACCAGACAATTACATTTCACCCTTATTCCTCCTATTGCGATGTGCAACCCGATCCCACCATATCAGTACCAATCACACAATAAGAACAAAAATTTCGGCTCAAAACCCGCCACGCTATTTAAGCTTCAAACCAAAGCAAACAGAAGGCTATACAATTATGAAACTTTACTCAATTAATACTACACAACGAGACCAACCAAAATACACCATGAAATACCGATAAACCAACTTAAACCAATAATATAATAAAATGAAACTACGGAATAGTTAATACCTTCAATAAAGAAACAATATCTAACAAGAAGCAATTAAACATGGAAACACCAATAAGCATGTAGCAGTTAAGACAGGAAGACAATATATTAGGAACAGGGAAGGGAACGGGCTAAACAAATAATTTGGCAGTGTATAGGTACTCGTCACCACACCTATACGCCACACACATGAAATTTCACATAGCAATTAAGTCGAGAATCCCTATTCCCTCGGGTCAAAGTTAGACCAAACACTTACCTCAATCCAACGGCCAACTCAAAGTTCAATTGCCGCTTTTCCTTTAGTTTCCACCTCCGAACCACTCGTATCTATTGATAATTAACTTAATAACATCAATTATCGCTAAAGAAATCAATTCCAATACATAATTATAAGTTTTCCAATATTTTTCCCAAAAAGTCAAAATCGACCCCAGGCCCGCTTGGTCAAAACTTGAGGTTCGGATAATGTGATGACCCAAAATGTCATCTTTAAATTAAATAATTATCTCGGTATTTTTAAGACCTTGAAAAATGGTATCAATAATTTCTCGACTTGCGTGCGCAATCCGTATAATTTTCCGAAAGGTTTTTATGTGAAAAATGAATTAAATTGTGAACTAGAGCTTTAAAACTCAACTAAGTTGACTTCGGTCAATATTTTGAGCAAACGAACCCGGATAAAAGTTTTGACCATTTCGGTAGTTCCGTATCGTGATTTGGGACTTGGTCATATGCCCAAAATCTAATTTGGAGGTCCCTAGATTAAATTATCGTCATTTAACGGAATCTAGAAATCGAAGGTTAAAGATTTCCTAGGTTTGACCGGAGAGCTGACTTTTTGATATCAGGGTCGGAATCTAGTTCTAAAAATTTTTCTAGCTTTGTTATGTCATTTATGACTTGTGTGCAAAATTTGAAGTCAATCAGACTTGATTTGATAGGTTTTTGCATCGAATATAGAAGTTGGATGTTCTTAGTTTCATTAGGCTTGAATGGGGGTGTGATTCACGATTTTAGCATTATTTGATGCGATTTGAGATTTCGACTAAGTCTATATTATGTTTTAGGACTTGTTGGTGTATTTTGTTAAGGTCCCGAGGGTCTCGGGTGGATTTCGGAAGGTTAACGGATATAAAAAGGCTGCTGAATTTTCTCTTACAACATGTGAACAGTACCGTGTACATTACCCCATGAATAGTACCATGTACAATCATGTACAGTACCCCCGTGAACAGTACCCCGTGAACAGTACCCATGCGTGAACAGTACCCCCGAATTCTGGACAGAATGTTTATTTCTGAAAATGGGACTATCCCATTTTCCATTTTTGTCAAATTGGAGCTCGAGAAGAGGTGATTTTCGGGAGATTTTCAGAGAAAACAACGGGGTAAGTGTTCTTAACTTAATTTTGGTTAGATTACCCGAATCTATTACTAGTTTTGGTATTAAATCTATGAATTTAGTTGGAAGAGTTTGAAAACTCTCTCGGATAGATTTGAGGATTTGAGGGTCGAAATGTTATCGAAATTTAGTAATTTTGGTATGGTTAGACTCGTGGTTGGATGAGGTTTCATATTCCGTATTTTTTGTCGAGTTCCGAGATGTGGGCCCCACGCGCGAATTTTTAGTGCAATTTTGGATTTTTAATGAAAAATGTAGAATTTCATATGGAATTAATTCCTATAATTTTTATTGACTAAATCGAATTGTTTATGACTAGATTTGAGAATTTCGGGCACGAATTCGCGAGGCAAAAGCTTGTTGGAATTTTGAATTGGTTGCAAAGCGAGGTAAGTGTTTGGTCTAACCTTAGCTTGAGGGATTAGGAGTTGTGTCCTATCTGTTATGTGTTATTTGTTGAGTACGACGTATAGGCATGGTGACGAGTATCTATACGTTGGTGTCAAGCATGCCCGTGAGTCTTATACTTTGATTAATCTGACTCCGTTTCGTAGTGTATATGCTCTATATGATAATTTCTATTGAGGAATATGACTTGTGGAAGTATTATTGTTTTGGTGTTGTTTCCCTTGCCGGGATGTTATTGTTTTGATGTTGTTTTCCTTGCGGGGATTTGATTGTTGTACTATTGTTCCCTTACCGAGATTTTATAGCGATTTCATATTTTTCCTTGTCCTTATTTCTTGTGATTGTTGTTTGGGTGAGGAAGAATGTTAAAGCACAAAGGGTGATGTCGTGTATGATTTTGTGAAGAAGAGTGTAAAGTACGAAGGTTGATGCCGTGCCGCACGATGTACAATTCCGTGCCGATTATATTGATTTTATGGCGAGGAAGAGTGTAAAGCACGAAGGGTGATGCCGTGCAGTTTATATTGATTCTTATGGTGAGGACGAGAGTAAAAGCACGAAGGGTGATGCCGTGCACTTGTCCTTGATTTTTCCTGATTCTAACTGAGTTATGTTGTCCTGTACGTTTATTTACTGATTTTCCGTTATTACTTGATTTTATTTTGATGTTATAGATTCTCTTACCCTATTTGCCTTGTGTTTGTTGTTTGGGTGAGGAAGAGTGTAAAGCACGAAGGGTGATGCCATGTATTGTTTTGGTGAGAGAGTGTTAAAGCACGAAGGGTGATACCGTGTATTGTTTTGGTGAGAGAGTGTTAAAGTACGAAGGGTGATGCCGTGCACTTTCTGTTTGTTGTGTTTACTTGTTATTAACAATTCAAGTGTATTAACTTTTTAGATACCTTTACTGTTGTGATCCTTTGTGTTGGAATCCATAGTGTTTACAATACCTCACCTTATTTTTTATAATATGTCCAATACTTCAAATTTCAAAAATTGTTACATTTTTAACTCAATTGATTTCTCAACTAAAGTTTCCTTAAACCGTTTGAGGTTGTACTTTACTTTAAAAGGAATTTCTATTATGTTTTGATTTATTAATTTCTCGTATTAAAGGTAATGATTCCTTCGATATTGTACTTTAATTGAAAATGGTATTTTCTTTATCAAATGATTTCTAAAAATAACTTCATCTTTTCTTGTTGATTTCCTAATTGGGTTGGAAATTGTACTCTACTTTATGTTAAGTGAATGAGGCTCCTTGAACATTCTTAATTGTATTGGGTTATGGAACCTATGAGCTGAGTAACATGAGAATATTGTTGTGCAATGTGAGACAGAAATATGTGGGCACAAGGTGCCGGGGAAAATATTATGGTTTTATTTAATGGCACGTGAGTTGTCCGTGCGGTTGTGACATAAATATGGGCACGAGGTGCCGTGAAAATATGAAAATGGGCTGAGACCTATATTATTTATGATTATGAAATGAGGTGTCACAATGTGACCTTTACTCGAAAGAATTATATTCGAAAGATGCTTATCTGAAAGATATTTATTTGAAGGAAATATATTCGAAATATATTTATTGAAAAACATATTATCTTAGAGATTATTACTTGAAGGATTTATAGGCGAAAGATTTATATTTGAAGGACTTGATTAATTGATTGCACTTATATTTATTATTTGTTGAGAAACATTTATGGTGCTCTTGTCGCCTGCTATTTATATCCCAGGTTGATCATTGTTGCCATTATTGTTATCTGCTTCCTATTATTTTTGTACGCTATCTTGCACGGGTTTATTTGGTAGTCTGGTCCTAGCCTCGTCACTACTTTGCCGAGGTTAGGCTAGGCACTTACCATCACATGGGGTCGGTTGTGCTGATACTACACTTCTGTACATTTTTGTGTACAGATCCCAGTGCGGTAGACTTCGGACCGCAGTGAGATTGTTGTTTCTTGTTCATCGGGCGATCCGAGGTAGTCCTGCAGGCGTTCGCAGGCCTTGGCGTCTCCTTCTATCTACTATTCATGTTTCTTTCATGTATTTTCAGAGATAGTGTTGTATTTATTTCTTTCAGAACTTTATTTGTAGTACTCCTAGACAGTTTGTGAAGTTGTGACACCAGTCTTGGGTAGATTTGGTATGGATTGGTATTAGCAATATTATTAAATCTTTACAATGTAGTCTTCCGCTTATTCAATTCTGTTGTTATCTAATTGTTGGCTCTTAACCGTTATCAGATTAAAAATGGAAATAAGGTAGATAGTTCAATTGGTTGGCTTGCCTAGCTTTCACTAGTAGGCGCCATCACGACTCCCGAGGGTGGGAAATCCGGATCGTGACAGACCAAAACCTGTTCACCCCCGAGCCCAAATATGTAATTAGTTTAGAAATTTGACCTCAAATCGAGGTCTAAATTTCAATTATATAAAAAACCATAATTCTACCCAAACCCCCAGTTTTCACCATGAAATCCCTAAATTTTTGGTTGAATTCTTGTAAAATGAAGTGAAAGATTGAAAGAAACAAGTTAAGAATCACTTACCTATGATTTAGGGAAGAATTGATCTTTGAAAAATCGACTAGAGAGTTTCTTGCGTTTGGAAGTTTTGAACAATGAGAAAAATCCCGTCTAAGTCAAGACTTATCAGCTGCAGATATTGCATTTGCGACCTGAACTTCGCATTTGCGAAGCTCGCAAATGCGAGAAAAGTATTGCAAATGTAAACTCCCTCACATTCCTGTAGCCATCGCGAATGTGAAGTTCCAGTCGCAAATGCGAACTTGGACTTTCGCAAATGCGAACTTTTTTATTGCAATTGCGAACTAACCAGAGCCCCTCCCATGGTGGCAAATGCGAACATTCTTCGCTAATGCGAGGCTCGCATTTGTGAGTCAGACCTCGCATTTGTGAGCCAGACCTCGCATTTGCGAGATCTGCAGACGCGAAGCATACCAGCAAATTTTCTTAAGTCCAAATTATTCTGTAGCCTATCCGAAACTCACCCGAGCCCTGGGGGCTCCAAACCAAACATGCACACAAGTCTTAAAATATCATACGAACGTGCTCGTGCGATCAAATCGCCAAATAATACCTAGAACTACGAATTTAGCACCAAATTGCATGAAATTTTCAAGAAAGTTTTAAAACTTCTATTTTCTCAACCAAAGGTCTGAATCACGTCAAATCAGTCACGTTTCTCACCAAATTTCACAGAGAGGATATAAATGTTAAATTAAACCTGTACCGGCCTCCGGAACCAAAATACGGGCCCGATACCAACGAGATCAAACATTAATCAAATTCTTTAAATCATTCGATTTTCAGTCTTACAATTTTCATCAAAAATTTATTTCTCGGGCTTGAGACCTCAGAATTTCGATTCCGGGCATACAGCGAGATCCCATATTTTACTACGGATCCACCGGAACCGTTAAAACACAGGTCCGGATCCGTTTTCTCAAAATGTTGATCGAAGTCAAATAAAATTAACTTTTTAGGCCAAAAAATTATTATTTCATCAATTTTCCACATAGAAGCCTTCCGGAAACGCATCCGGACTGCGCACGCAAATCGAGGAGAAATAAAATTAGATTTTTAAGACGGAAACATGGAATCGAGTTCTAAAACATAAAATGACCCTTTGGGTCATCACAATTTTTCTTGTTTCCAAACCTGTATTTGAGAGGGGGGAGGGGGGCTAAACTATTTGTTCAATGTTTGTGTACAATATGTAATTAAAAACTTTGTGTTGAAATTTTAAGCTAGCGTTTGGACATAGATTTAGTTGAAACTTGAAAAAATAATTTTTGAAGTAGTTTTGAATAATAATTTTTGGAAGTTGAAATTATGTTTGACATGCATTTTATTTGAAAAAAAATTGAAGTTTTGTGAGTGGGAGAACAAGCTTCACCCAAAATCTACCCTGAACTAGATTTTAGGAACTTGAAAAATAATTTCAGAAAATTTTCACAAATAAATTATTAATCTATGAACAAACAATGTTTTCAAAAAAGATTTGAAAAAACGTTGCCAAAATATATGGCCAATTCTCAGATTTTTCAAAACATTTCTATGGAATATCTATCTAAATTCTTCACATTCTTTTATGGAATACCTATCTAAATTCTTCACATTCTCTTAATATTAAGTCTTTTGAAATTGTTATACATGCATATAACAATAAAGATAAGCATTCATACAATTCTAATTAAATGGCTAATTTTGTCCACATTTCACACATTTATTAATAATACAGATGTGACTATCAAAATTTAATACCTATTGATATGAGTCACATGCGCAACGTATGCCCAAAAATTAGTTAGCTGAAGTACACTATGTCAAGAGTATCTTTGTGTCCGTCTAGCCGAACACCATTGACATGCATCTGGCTTGATTCTTGTGTTGATGAATTAATTTATTTTCCGAAAAGAAATTCCAATATTCCAAACAAAGAAACTTTAATAAGCTAAATGCACACGAGTTCATCGCTAAAACACGAGTTCGACGACTTATCAAAAAAATTGGTACGATAAAGTCAGTTCATATTTGAGAAGACAATTAACCAAAGGAATTCCTTTTCAGTTCAATACTATCATAGTACAGTTTGTGGGGTTGATTTTTTTACCTCGTGATTTCGTAAACTGCATAACTACATAGGCGGAATCATAATTTTAATTCCGTTGGTTCAAAGGTTCCAACCACTAGACTAATCACCTTATTTAATTTTGGGGGCATAGTTTAATATTTTCAGCAATTTCAATCTTTTACATAGATAAATTCAGGTCTAGATTAAAAGTTTTAGGTTCACAACGTTAAACGAACTCATATCTATATAGCACGTCACATGAAAATGCTTATAATTAAGGGTGCGTTGGTACGAAGAAAAATATTTTTCAATTTTCTCATGTTTGGTTAGTTTAAATATTTTGGAAAATATTTTCCTTATGAATTCATTTTCTTTCAATTGGAGGAAAATGTTTTCCTTATCAAGAGAAAGAAAAATATTTTCCAAAACTTCTTCTCAACCTTCCCCACCCTCACCAATCCATCCCACCCCCTCTCTTCAAAAAAGTCCTTTTTTTAAATTTCAGTTTTTCTGTTATCACCCACTCTACTACCCCTCCACCCCCACTGCCCCCTCCTGCAAAAAACAATTATTTCTTTTACCTTTTTTTTTTTTTTGCAATTTCAAATTTCTGTTTTTTCATTTTTCTTCACCAATCACCCCCACCCCGCACAATTTTTTTAACTTTTACTTTTTTTTTGTAATTTCAAATTTCTGTTTTTTCGTTTTTCTGCACCACTCCCCCTCCCCCGCACAATTAGGTTTGATTGTCCATCTTTTTGATATATATCAGGCATTTCATTCTCCGGATAATTCAAATCGAAGCAATTGGATGTCCAGCTCGGGCCTATATGACATGACCGATCAATAGATCCATCTTTGTCTTATATTCCATACATCACACTAGATATATATCATATTCATGGAATACGATTCACTTTCAAGATGCCTTGGTGGTGAAATGGTAGACACGCGAGAATCAAAATCTCGTGCTAAATAGCATGGAGGTTCGAGTCCTCTTGAAGGCATAATATTGAGAATGCTCATTGAATGAACATTCTCAATAAGAGAGCTCGGATCGAATCGGTACTCGGTTTAAAGGTTCAAAATTTTACAAGTTCCAACGTTATGAGTTCGAAAGTTTATGTGTTTGAAAGTTTACGAGTTTAGAAATTATAAAGTTTACGGGTTCGAAATTCCGCGGTTTCGAAAGTTTATGAAATTTGTGGGTGCGGAAAGTTGTAGGTTTGAAAGTTTATGGCTTCATGTTTATTATATCTAAATTATTTATGAATACTCTTGAGAAGTCATTTTCCTTAATTTGTGTACCAAACACCGGAAAATGAATAAGATTACTACTTGTTTTCCAAGAAAATATTTTCTTGGGAAATATTTTCCGCGAAAAATATTTTCCGTTATACCAAACACACCCTAAATCTCATCTAATATCTTTGTACGTGGGAGTAATAGTTTTAATTTTGCTTTATAACGAAATTCATTAAAAAAATGAATTATAAGTTGTTTCATATTTATTGAGTGAATATGAAGTCCTTTGGTGCTGTAAGTATAAAGTAAACTAATCGTATGAAGAAGAATAAAATATGTACTTTGTATGCAACTTTTGTGAATATTGTCTGTTTAAAAGTTTTTATTTCTAAAATTTAATATTATTTAACATGTATTAAGAAGGATGAACATTATTAAACTAGCAACAATATAGCCAACAAAAAGATAAATATGAAATACAGTATAACATTTAATTTTGCTAAATTTGCAAGCTTCGCATTGAGAACCCTCTCAACTAGGGATGGCAATTGGGGCAGGGCAGGGCGGGGCGGGGCGGGGTAGGGCAAACAGTAAACGAGGCAGGGCAGGGAAATATGTAAATGGGAAGGGGCGGGGCAGGGTAGGGCAGGGCAAAACTATATTTTTAAAATTTTTTAATGGGGCAGGGCAGGTTGTAGGTCAGCCCCTTGCTTACTTTATTGTTCATGTCTTCTTTTTCATAAATTGATATTGAAGTAGTTAGAGGATGTCACACACACAAATTTGGAATAATACCTTTAAAGGATGGTAGAATTTTCTACGTATTAATGAATGTAACATGAAAGCTACAATTAAAGAAATAGACAATCTAAAGTATACATACTATGCGTTATCTTGAGAGTGAGAGAAGCCATGTGTTGTATGATTTTCAACCGTGACATTTACTAATGCCAACTTTAATTGTTCGCAATTTATAATTCGTGATAAAATTTTAAAAAGAATGCCGAAGTCCCTTCTTAATTGTCAATATTTATAAAGACAAATATTGACAATTAAGAAACAAATATAATTGCAATATAATTGAAATATTGAAATATTGAAACAAATATAATTGCAACAAATATTGAAATGTAATTGCAATATTTCAATACATGTTAAAAATTATGTATCTTCTCATAGTTAATCTTCGAAGATGATGGTTAAAAACCAAATAACACGTTAATCTTCGAAGATGATGGTTTAAAATAAAGATGATGTTCTTTGTTTTTCTTTGGTATAAATATACGGGTAAGATAAAGTATTTACTGGAAAATGAAAAAAAAAATGAAAATGAATCTAAACGGGGCAGGGCTTAACAGGGCAAAATTTTGGAATAAGGCTAAACAGCGCAGGGCAGGGCGGATCAAAATCTTAGTGGGTCAAAGGTTGCCCTGCCCCACCCTGCCCTGCCCCGCCCCAATTGCCATCCCTAAATTTATGCATCCATTATATACTTCTTTGGCACCATCATTGCAAGCTATGGTACAACCTGCAAGGGTTCTTCCTTTTACAGTTAGAATCACGAGTAGTTCGTAGCTCTATGTGAGGGTAACATACATCTGACTGAAGCTTTTTCCCTAGATAAGCACCAAATTAATTCTATCTAGATCACTATCTCTTGAAAAAATATCATAAAATGCATATAAACTAAGTAACACATGTTCTTTACAAATCAACAAGCTAGAAGCCAACATAACTTAGTCAACATAATGATTTTTTATCATCAGTCACATCCACTAATGTCTTTTTATTCTCTAGTTAGCCTTCCTCCCCCCCCCCCCCCCCCGCCAACAACCCCACTTTTATACTTGTGGTCAAATAGGGAAGATATGGTAGTAAAATAGAGGGAAAATGAAATTGCAGATTAGGAATCCTATCAAAAGAAACAAGAAAGTAAAGACGAAAACACTAATAAATATGCACCCAAGGGTATGGCATACTGATCAATAAGGTGAGTGCAAAAATTGAAGGCCAGGGAACACTAGGTGATTTTTTCCCATCTGCCTAAGCCTTAATGAATAGAGTTACTCGTTATCTACACCGGTGGGAGATAGCAAGTACCCTGTAGAATAGTCGATATGTGCATAAACTGGCGCTAACACCAATGTTGTAAAAAAAACACTAATGGATATCAATGAAAACCTATCTTCCTCATTTCTAGTTTCGCTATAAAGGACCATTTTAAACACATAAAGTGATAGGGTCTTTTCATTAAATAAATTTCCATTAGGTAATAACCTATCCATTTTCCAACAGATATATGCTCATCTACTATTATGATAAAATAATCAGCACGATGAACTCTTGAAACAAGCCAAAAATAAAACCAAACTAGACCTTCTTCATCTGTCGATACAGAATTTAATTCACAACCACTTCTTATTTGGCAACCTCTCTTCTCCAGCTCATCCTTAACCTACATTCAATGTCCCCATCAAATACTCTCAAGGATGACACATGCTTAACATATCATGCAAGAAAGTGAAAATTGGTAATTGCCTGAAATTTTTCTCGGGGAAATAGTAAAAACTTTGTGGTATCTATGAATAAAATTCACCTTGTTTATAGATGTATGTGATCCCCATCTTACAGTGAGCAACTGAGGGAGACCAAAGAGCTTTAAATAAAGAACAAAAGCACCCTTAGGCACAAGTATAATAAAATGATATATGTAAGCATTCAAATTCAGTCTCTTGCATTTAACAATTGGGTATAATCTACACACAAAGTACGCTAATTGAACAGTTGATGAGTGGAAGAACCTGAAGAAGATGGTGGTTGCGGAAGAATGAAAGAATGTAATAAACAGAAAAGCCCATTACTCCTTCTAGGGGACAGGACCAGATTGAAGAACATATTGGAATCTGTGAAACATATGAGTAAATTGCTTATAGCAAGGACAATTTGTTGAGTGAACAAAAAGCGTATTGCACCTATCAAATCAATAACTACGACAATCGCACTGTCACCACTCACCAGATAAGCCTTCAGAAATAACTCCGAACAGCCATTTGACTTAATAAATTGCCCTATTGTTTCATCGCGACCAATGTCAGGATTGTTGTCGAGTGCTTCAAGGTAACTGCAATGTGATCAGAAACACATTCGTGATGAAATAAACTTCATTGGAGATAGCTCTTTCCTTGACACATATATAAAGAAAGCATACAAAACAGAACGATCTAGTCCATTTTAATCAAATGCATGAACAAAGAAGACTCTGTGCTCTAAATTTCTAATGGGATGAGTAAATCAACAAATTGCTCAAATAAGAAGGCATATTTAAAGACAAATAAGTTATTGGTACCTTATGACATCCTGCTTGAACTTGATAATTTCTCTAATCATTTGCCAAAAATATGGATTCAAGACATTCTTCTTCTGTGCAAACAAACTAGAGATTCCATTTCGGGTACCCCATTTGCAACCACGGCCTTGGTCTAAGCTCACTGAAAATGACATATTAGAGATCTCCATAACTCCGAGGAACTCAAAAAATTCCATCATATTTGGATAAGTTACCTGTCAATTACACCATTTCAGCATTAACATGTCGAATTCATGAGCCCGCCCTTTAGTGCAGGGGCGAATGTAGATCATATGAATCAATAATTTGAAGGATTGCGTATAGGAGTTCGTAACACGCAGCGGAAGACAATAACAATCTTAGGAAGATCCTTTCGTGTTTAAAATTTATTTACATGTCAAAGATCGGATCTAAGACGTACCTGGTGAAGAAAGTCTCGTTTCAAATTCTTCGATAGTGCGAAGACTCTATGCGTATCCACACCGAGACCGATCCTTGCTATCAACTCTTTGATTAATGAAACCCGTAAACAAATTGAATGAAAACACCTGACTGAATTTTCTCAAAATTTCAGCTTTTTCGGAACGGTACAAGGAAACTAATTTTCCTTCTCAAAGTATGCTCTCTCTTTATTTGTGTAGCTCTGCCAAACCCTTTTGTACCGTCCTTCGTTTTTCACCGTAATTTAAATATATACATATATGTATCACGTAAATAATACTTTTCCAATAGAATAAGGAAAAGTCAGAAGCGTTGGTATGGGCAAAAAGAAAGACGTGACTTAACCAAATATGAAATTGGACTTTTCTTTCCATAATTTTTAATGGGAAAATTTCAATCCCATTCCATATAGGTAAGAAACTGGTGATGTCCTTTAGGACTTTCTTCGTTAGTCCAATTCCAATTGGACATAACAAATAGTCTTTATTAATATTTATATACATCCCATATATAAATAATATTAAGTATGAGTACTAAATATGTATCACATATATATTTCAAATAAGAGATATTATTTAATTTTTTATTCCAAATAGAAAACTTCAATTCGTTCACAATATTAATTATATCCTCTGTGCTAGCAAAGAATATAATAATATTTCATTTGGACTAATAACTAAATCTATTTGACTAATTAAATTCCTTAATTTAATTATCAAATAATAAGTTAATTAATCTTTTAGCAAAGATCAGAACACTCGTTAGTGTGCGACCCCATAGGTTCAATACTAAACCGGTAGTAAATTGATCACATCAATATACTAATCAAGGGTGGCGTCTGTCATCACTCCTTAACGACCAGATAGCATGAAGTATACAATTTACTCTCAAGAACCAGTAGAAGAATAATGTAGTAATTCCTTCTGTCCTTATAGCTCTGGATCACCCTAGGATATAGTTCAACTGTCAAATCCTAATAGGCGACCAACTATGTGCTCAAATCAAATATAATCGACCATTGAATGACCTAAGCAACTCGTTTCTTCTTTCATTCAATTGCCCTGGCCAAGGTCTTAATTTGGTCGTTCATAATTCATGACAACATGGAGCTTAAACTCATTACCAAGAGTTGACAGATTCCATCTTGAACAATCACTAATTCTACAAGCATTTAATCATACCCAATATCCTTTCAACTATCACCCTAGGGCCATAGGTATCTAGTATCAAAGAGCAATAAATAACTTATCAATTACTATGACGATCTCAGGTCAAAGGAAACGGTTGCATCACATTCTTCAAGAGAATATCCTATTGATAGTTTATGGTAATTCTAACCATTAGGAATTATCCAATGAGTCGGTTCAATGATCATATCTCTATATGCATCATCTATCTATGTAATTTAGTTAATGAGATCAACTAATCTTTATCCCATAAAGACGATCACATAAATATTGATCTAACCGGATTATTAATGTCCAAATTAATAATCTTACGATCAAGAACAAATTTAGATTAAATTATAAGAAACTTTACTCTCATTATCATGATCTCCATCACAATGTCAAGTCTCAAAGTTTAATCAAGGACCTTATCAAATTAATCAAGCAATTAATAACAATGATAAAAGAATATCAAATGCCATATATATTTTATAAAAATATGTTCAAAACATCAAATATGATATTGGATCTAGGGGATATCTACTATATCCCTAACAATCTCCCACTTGCATTAGAGCCAATCGCTCTTGTACTTCATTCCCAATTTCCACTTGTGCTTGTCAAACTCCTTTGCGCCAAGAGCTTTAGTGAATGGGTCTGCAACATTTTCCTTTCCATCAACCTTTTGAATCTCGATGTCTCCACGTTCAATGATCTCTCTTATCAAGTGATACCTTCGCAGAACTTGTTTTGATTTTTGGTGTGATCTTGGTTCTTTTGCTTGAGCAATGGCTCCAGTATTGTCACACAAGAGTGGAATCGCACCTTCTATTGAAGGAACCACACCAAGTTCAGTTAAGAACTTTTTCATCCATACAACTTCCTTAGCAGCTTCACTAGCTGCTATATATTCTGCTTCAGTCACTGAATCAGCTACTGTAGCTTGTTTGGAACTTTTCAAACTCACTGCACCACCATTTAAGGTGAATACATAACCAGAAATAGATTTGCTATCATCTCTATCTGAAGAGAACTTGCATCAGTATAACCTTCAAGTTTCAACTCAGAATCTCCATAGATGAGGAATTGGTCTTTAGTCCTTCTTAAGTACTTAAGAATGGTCTCCACCACCTTCCAATGTTCCTCATCAGGATTTGCCTGATAGCGACTAGTCATCCAAGTGCATAAGCCACATCAGGACGTGTACATGTCATGGTATACATGATAGCTCCCACTGCACTAACGTATGGGATCCTACTCATGCGTTCTCCCTCTTCAGGTGTTTTAGGACAATCCTCCCTACTGAGAGTAATTCTAGTGCCTATCAGTAGATAGCCTCTTTTGGAATTATCCATATTATACCTCTTTAAGATGGTATCAATGTACAAAGACTGGGAAAGTCCAAGCAGCTTCCTAGATCTATCTTTATAGATCTTTATTCCTAATATATAAGCTGCTTCTCCCAAGTCTTTCATGGAGAACTGTTCAGATAGTCAAATCTTGGTACTTTGCAATGCCAATATGTCATTCCCTATGAGCAATATATCATCAACATACAACACTAAGAATATAATTGTGCTCCCACTAACCTTTTTGTACACACACGGTTCTTCTTCGCATCTAACAAAATTAAACTTTTCAATTGTCTTGTTAAATCGAATATTCCAACTTCGAGAAGCTTGCTTTAGTCCATAAATGGATCTCTGTATCTTACAAATTTTATTATGATCAGACGACGATGTGAAACCTTCAAGTTATGTCATGTACACATCCTCTTCTAGCTCACCATTAAGGAAAGCTATTTTCACATTCATTTGTCATATTTCATAATCATAGTATGTTGCTATAGCAAGAAAATTCCGAATTGATTTGAGCATTGCCACAGAAGAGAAAGTCTCGTCATAGTCGACTCCTTCTTTCTGATGATATCCCTTGGCAACAAGACGGGCTTTGTAGGTCTCCACCTTTCCGTCTGCTCCAATTTTTTTCTTAAAAACCCATTTACAACCTATAGGTTTTATATCCTTTGAAGGTTCAACTAAAGTCCATACTTTATTTTCCTTCATAGATTCCATTTCGGATTCCATGGCCTTTTGCCACTTCTCATAATCAGAACTTTGTATAGCCTCTTCATAGGTCTTAGGGTCATCATCATTATGATCAACCTCATTTGATACATCATCTTGTACTATTAAATTTTATCTAGTTGGTACATGACGTTCTCGTGTAGACCTTCTAAGAGGTACTTGTACAACCTATTCACCTTGTGCTGGATTTGGTTGTTGTTCAATTTGGTTTGGAACTGGTTCATTAACCTGTTCTTGAACTTCATTTAGTTCTTGAACTTCAACCATTGAAGATGGCAACTTCCTTGGCAACTTCAAAACATCCAATAAAGGTTCTTCAACTTGGGTCTCATGATCTTTACATTGTGTTGATTCATTAGTTTCTTGAACTTTATCAAGTTCTATTTCTCCATTATAATTTTCTTCTAAAAGAAATTCCCTTTCCAAAAAGGTTGCTCCTCTGGCCACAAACACTTTATGGTCAGAAGGGTGATAGAAATAATATCCCATTATTTCCTTGGGGTACCCAATGAATCTACACTTATTAGATCTTGAGTCAAGTTTATCAGACTGTAGTCTCTTAACATAAGCTGGACAACCCCAAACTTTAATATGTTTAAGGTTAGGCTTACATCCTTTCCATATCTCATATGGTGTTGTATAGACTAACTTAGTGGGAACTTTATTAAGTAAGTATGTTGCTGCTTCCAAAGCATATCCCCATAAATTTTTTGGAAGATCAGTGAACCCCATCATAGATCTCACCATATCTAATAAGGTTCGATTTCTCCTTTTAGACACACCATTATGTTGTGGTGTTCCTGGAGGTGTCCACTATGAGAGAATCCTATTCTCTTTGAGATATTTCGTAAAATTTTCACTAAGATATTCTCCACCTCTATCAGACCTTAGTACTTTGATACTTTTACCAGTCTGTTTCTCAACTTCACTACGGAACCTTTTGAACATTTCAAAAGATTCAGACTTGTGTTTCATAAGATACACAAATCCATATCTTGACATATCATCAGTGAAGGTGATGAAGTAAGAATATTCACCTCTAGCTTGAATTTTCATGGGCCCACAAACATCTGTATGAATCAATCCCAATAATTCACAAGCTCTTTCTCTACTTCCAGTAAATGGAAATTTGGTCGTTTTTCCATTGAGACAAGATTCACAAGTTGGATATGATTCAAAATCATATTTGTCAAGGTACCTTTCCTTGTACAACTTGTTAATTCTTTTCTCTCCAATATGACCAAGCCTACAATGCCAAAGGTATGCATGATTTACTTGATCTTCTCTTTTCCTCTTAAGACTTGAAACATGCATAATCGAATTAGCATTCACATTAGGTAAGACATAAACATCATGTTGGAGATAGCCATTCACATATAAATTATCACTATAATAAATAGAGCAAATACCATTGCCTATATTAATGCGAAAACCACGTTTGTCTAACATAGAAGCTGAAATTATGTTCGAAACAAATTTAGGAACGTAATAACACTCATCCAACATAAGTACTTTGCCCGTAGGAATTATTAAAGAAATTGATCCTACAGCTACGGCCGCAACTTTTGCACCATTTCCAACTTGTAGATTAATTTCTCCTTTCTTCAACTTTCTACTTATCTGGAACCCCTGCAACATATTACAGATGTTATAACCACTGTTAGTATCTAATACCCACAATGAAGAATTAGTAGTAGTTAAAGAAACCTTGAAAATATTTTTCGTTAAAGTCTTACCTTGTTTCTTGTCCTTTAAAGTTGCAAGATACTCTTAGCAGTTTCTCTTCCAATGGCCTATTTTCTTACAATGGAAACATACAACATCAGATTAGTCAGCTTTGCCTTCTTTGCCTTTGGGTTTGGTCACACCACCTTTGGGCGCAGTAGGCTTTTTCTTGGGTTTACTTTTACCCTTACCCTTCTTCTTAGAAGAGTTTCCAACCAACATGACAGTTCCTTTCTTCTTCTCAGATGCAAGTTGATTTTCATAATCAATCAGCATGTTAAGCATCCCATGAAGATCAAAATCCATTTTATTCATATTGAAATTAATAACAAATTGTGAAAAGGATTCTGATAGTGACTGCAAGATCAAATCTTGAGAAAGCTCTTTACCCAGTTTGCACCCCAACTTCTCAAGTTCTTCAATAAGATCAATCATATGATTGATATAGGGTCCAACTAGAGAGTTTCCAGTCAATTTGGATCCAAATAAAGCCTTAGATAACTGGTATCTAGTTGTCCTGCTTTGTGTACCAAACATCTTCTTAAGATGTTCAATGATTGCAGTTGGATCCATATCCTGATATTTCCTCTGTAGTTCAGAATTCATAGAAGCGAGAATGATGCATTTGGTAGTAAGACATTCTTCCAAGTATTTCTGATAAATCTTGGTAGCATCATCATCATCCTCATCTGGGACTTCCTTGGCAGGCTTATCGATCACATCAATAAGCTTTTCATGCATGAGAACAATTCTCAAATTTCTGTACCAATCATCAAAGTTTGGTCCTACCAACTTGTTGATCTCAAGTATTCCACGCAATGATATAGCAGACATATTGAGAAATCTAAAATATAGAAAAGAAAATGCAATGATATAAAAACATATTTGCATATATCATAAAGATATGGACTTTTATCTAAATGATATTTTCACTAATTATTTTAAACTATTTACTCTCATTATAGTTTACGAAATCTTTATTTCTGTTTGTGGAGTAAAGGAATCCTTTAACAATATGTATGAGCCCCTTGGAAGTCAAGTCGTTTCTCACATATATTTTAAAGGTAGGTACACTTACCAATTGTATCCCCATACAATTTCCTTAAATAGCTCTATGTCAAATAGCCCCCTGGTAGTCAGGTCGATCCTATTGGTATAGTTGAGTTCAACCATCATGATAGCAAAGAACTTAATAAATTTTATACTCCCCCAGGTGGTCCAGGCGTTTACTGTAAAATTGAATAATTCTTTCAATCCATACATCTAATGCAATAAATAATTTTAACATTTTCTCAAACTATAAGTCTCCTGGTAGTCAGGCCGCTCCTTATAAACAAGAAATAAGTAAAATTATTTACCTTGATGGATAGCTCTTATAATAAAATATCTTATATTTTATTATTTAAGAACTCAAATTTTAGTAAGAGGGAATTGTTACTAAAATAATTTTTAATAATATGAAGATCAAATCTTTTATAGCATGTGAATTTAGTTCAAATTGTCTACATGCTTAGTCCTAAATTGATTTGCATCACATGTAATAAATAATTCAAAATTATGTAATGAATAAGGACGTGACATAAAAATAAAATTCAATATTCTTCTAACATGTTTAATCTATATATCACAAAAAAATGATTCATGCCAGAATATCATTATTAAGTAACATCTCATGAACTAATAACAATTAAAAATAACAATAGAATCATGTAACCTATTATAGATTCCCATCGTATCTAATACAAAATTTCAAATTCAAGTTATGAACTATCTCAATAGTTATATGAATACATATTTTATCCATAATAAAATAATATCAACATTCAAACGATTTGACTATTGCACAAGACACATGTATTATGGTTTGAACTCTTCAAATATAATATTAAAATATTTCGTAAATAAATTTTAGACACAATAAACCACGACTCTGATACCACTGAAGGATTGCGTATAGGTATTCGTAACACGCAGCGGAAGATAATAACAATCCTAGGAAGATCCTTTCGTGTTTAAAATTTATTTACATGTCAAAGATCGGATCTAAGACGTACCTGGTGAAGAAAGTCTCGTTTCAAATTCTTCGATAGTGCGAACACTCTATGCGTATCCACACCGAAACCGATCCTTGCTATCACCTCTTTGATTAATGAAACCCGTAAACAAATTGAATAAAAACACCGGACTGAATTTTCTCGAAATTTCAGCTTTTTCGTAACGGTACAAGGAAACTAATTTTCCTTCTCAAAGTATGCTCTCTCTTTATTTGTGTAGCTCTGCCAAACCCTTTTGTACCGTCCTTCGTTTTTCACCGTGATTTATATATATACATATATATATATATCACGTAAATAATACTTTTCCAATAGAATAAGGAAAAGTCAGAAGCGTTGGTATGGGCAAAAAGAAAGACGTGACCTCCTTCCATGGAATTGGACTTTTCTTTCCATAATTTTCAATGGGAAAATTTCAATCCCATTCCATATAGGTAAGAAACTGGTGATCTCCTTTAGGACTTTCTTCGTTAGTCCAATTCCAATTGGACGTAACAAGTAGTCTTTATTAATATTTATATACATCCCATATATAAATAAATATTAAGCATGAGTACTAAATATATTTCACATATATATTTCAAACAAGAGATATTATTTAATTTTTTATTCCAAATAGAAAATTTCAATTCGTTCACAATATTAATTATATCCTCTGTGCTAGTAAAGAATAGAATAATACTTCATTTGGACTAATAACTAAATCTATTTGACTAATTAAATTCTTTAATTTAATTATCAAATAATAAGTTAATTAATCTTTTAGCAAAGATCAGAACACTCGTTAGTGTGCGACCCATAGGTTCAATACTAAACCGGTAGTAAATTGATCACATCAATATACTAATCAAGGGTGGCGTCTAGCAACACTCCTTAACGACCAGATAGCATGAAGTATACAATTTACTCTCAAGAACCAGTAGAAGAATAATGTAGTAATTCCTTCTGTCCTTATAGCTCTGGATCACCCTAAGATATGGTTCAACTGTCAAATCCTAATAGGCAACCAACTATGTGCTCATGTCAAATATAATTGACCATTGAATGACCTAAGAAACTCATTTCTTCTTTCATTCAATTGCCCTGGCCAAGGTCTTAATTTGGTCGTTTATAATTCATGACAACATGAAGCTTAAACTCATTACCAAGAGTCGACAGATTCCATCTTGAACAATTACTAATTCTACAAGCATTTAATCATACCCAATATCCTTTCAACTATCGCCCTAGGGCCATAGGTGTCTAGTATCAAAGCACAATAAATAACTAGTCAATTACTATGACGATCTCATGTCAAAGGAAACTGTTACATCACATTCTTCAAGAGAATATCCCATTGACAGTTTATGGTAATTCTAACCGTTAGGAATTATCCAATGAGTCGATTCAATGATCATATCTTTAGATGCATCATCTATCTATGCAATTTAGTTAATGAGATCAACTAATCATTATCCCATAAAGACGATCACATAAATATTGATCTAAACGGATTACTAATGTCCAAATTAATAATCCTACGATCAAGAACAAATTTAGATTAAATTATAAGAAACTTTACTCTCATTATCATGATCTCCATCACAATGTCAAGTCTCAAAATTTAATCAAGGACCTTATCAAATTAATCAAGCAATTAATAACAATGATAAAAGAATATCAAATGCCATATATATTTTATAAAAATATGTTCAAAACATCAAATATGATATTGGATCTAGGGCATATCTACTATATCCCTAACATAATTTTCGACGCAAAACATAAATTTGTGTACAAAAATTTATTAAATAGCAACAAATGGTAATTTTGAACCCATAAGTTTAAAGACATAATGGGTTAATAAAACTCATAAAGTTTAAATCCTGACTCAGCCTCTCTTTGAGTGCCCTAACTTTCCCAAGCAAGTTTCACCCGAAAAGTTCATTTGCAATGTATGTTTATACCTCCTGTTTCTTACAATAAAATTATGTATCGGTTTTTAAAATCCACTAGTAATTTCTCATTGGCTAAATACCTAGATAACCCCTTAAACTTAACATAATTTGTCAGTTAGCTACTCAAACATAATTAGTGACGATATAAAACACTTCAGTTCGTCAGGTATGTCTTTTGAAAGGTTATAATTTGATGGTGAAGTTGGGCAGCGGACGTGTCTGTTTTGTGCACTAGTGTGAGAGACGCGAAGAAGAAAACCCGTTTGACCCGTGCAACTCAATAACCCGCCCAAGGTTGGGGAAATTCAAAAATAGCCAAATTTATAAGTGGTAATTAAAAAATAGTCACAGTTTTAATAATCAAAATTTAACTATTTTTTATATAAAAATAAATTTGAAAGAACACACTGTTCTAAATCCGAAAAATATTTCAACATAATATATTGAAGTTCCAGCATAATATACTAGTCCAGTATAATATGCTGGAAGTTCATACACAGGTGTTCCAAATACCAAGTTTGTCACACCCCAACCTTGTGAGGTGTGGCTGGCACCCGATGCCCGAAGGCCCGAGCGAACCAACCATGAGATATGATCCGAAATATAATAACCTGCAGGTAGAAGAGCCCAACACGACATATATATATATATATATAAACTAGGTATATATATATATAAACTAGGCCAACAAGGCTGTAACAACAGTATAACAGCTATCCTGAAGGCCGATAGGGCGATACGAAAAATATATATATACAATAGCCGCTAGTCTGCAAGCCTCTAAGAGTGTAAGACAATCTCAACAGGGCGGGACAAAGCCCCCGACATGCCCAAAACCACACATATACATTTGTAATAGTACCTATGGACTCAAAGTCAGCAACTCCGAAGAAGTGGAGTGCGAAACCCAACGCTGATCCTGGGGGTCCTACTGAAGAGGCACACCACTCTGTCTATTCGAACCTGTGGGCATGAACACAGCGCATAAAAATGCATCAGTACGAAATATGTACTGAATATGTAGGGCGAGAAGTGTAACATGAAAAATGTAATTAACAAGAGAAGAGACATAGAGATAATTTAAATTCTGAAACTAGCCTCGGTAGGAAACTAAAATTCAACATGGATATAAATGTATGCTCGTGACACCGTCGTTCACTATCGCTACTTATAATATATCACATTATATAATAATAAATTCCTCTGTGGGGCTATAATATCCATAACATACCCAGCCATAATAAAGGCTCGGTAGAATCGTACCCGGCCACGTGAAGCTCGGTAATCCCAACTGATCAGTGGTTACACAATATGTGTCATACCCGGCCGTCTATAATGCGGCTCGGTAATGAAAGTAAATACATACATATACTAGATCATAAATTATATAGGTGCAATGCGAAACCAACCTTAAAAGACGTATTCTAAGAAGAGTCGAAGTGGCCTATCATCATTCTTCCCCGACTATCATGGTTGTGGCTAAAAATATTTAATTTTCAACTACGAGCCAACAAGTACTAAGAACATGATATTTGTGTATTATGAGTACCTTTGAAGTAAATGTTACTTATTCATGATTTATATGAACGTCGAAAGGAGAACGAGTAAAAGGCTCTAGTTCTTTTTAAGCAAGGAACAAGGAAATCCGAGAATTTATAGATATCCTCTAGAGTAAGAAATCTATGAGAAAAGATCAGGTCTAAGCATCTTTATAAGTTGAAGGTGAAATAACTCGAATCCGACGAGACAATTCGATAAACGTTTATTCGAATTCTAGTCATGCCGAAAAGTATAGCGAAAGCCCTACATACCTTGTCGATGGAGTTATATACTGTTTCCAAGACCTCAAAAGCCTTAGGAATGATTTCCTACATAATACAAACCATTCAAAATCAAATTCAAGCTCATAGCTTAAATAATTCTTCATTTAGACATTTACGCGAACAACTTGTGGCCATGAATTTGTAGACTCTTTTGTAGATTAATTTCCCCCCAACACACCACCAAATTTTACTTTACTACATCTCCTCATCAACAGAATTTCATCCATGTCTTTACAGATCCAAACAACACAATAAAATCATATAGAACAGCCCCAACAATCAAGCCATATTAAGAGAGGTTTCTAAAAAAAATCAAGAATATTTCTATAGAGGTTTCAACTATTTCTTAAGAATTCTTACGGTAGAAGTTTACAAAGATCAAAGAGGAAGTTAAATCATACCTTATGTGACCAGAACTACTCAAAATTCGAAATTACAAGACGGAGTCTTGCTATGAAAAGTGAAACACCGAAGAATTCACGATTCCGAAGCTACCATGGTGTTCTCCATCTTGAGGATGACTAAATTGTTGTTATGCTTGGCTAGATGGATGGGAGAAGTTTGAGAGGAAATCCCTAGGTTTTTGGTTCTGTTTTGGAGAGGATAAAACGCAGGGGTTCTGTTTTAAAAATTGACTTAAATAAAGAAATTTTGACTAAACCCGACTAGGCACACTGTTCCCGTAACAGTGTGCACCCCTGTACGAAAATGTTAATATCTCTCTACTCCAAAGTCGTATTAATGAACAGTTTGTTGCGTTGGAAACTAGACTCATAGACATTCGATTAGGTAGGTAGAACACACCATAACTCCCAGTATATTGAGAGAAAAGGTCATCAACATTTTATCCAAATTCCAGTAAAATTTAAACCCGTAACTTGCGCGCGATCTTTGTCGAATTTTTAATCACAACTCAAATGACTTCCAATCTTAACGTATAACTATCGCATCATTTAAATATCTCATAGAAATTATCTTCCTACTGAATTATCCCATTTACAACATGATAACGCCGAATACACAAGGTGTAACATTCTCCCCTCCTTAAGAACATTCGTCCTCGAATGTTAACGGTTAACCTAACTTCTGAATTTTTTTTTTAAAAAAAAATTCGCCAGAGTTTCCCCTATAAATATGAATATCCAAAACCTGCCATCAGCCCAAACATACATATCTAAGGCCACACAGGGCTACACATCATAATAATAACATCAACTTGGCCTCACCCGACCATTTACTTATACAATAATGATAATAAGAAGGTTAGCCATAACTTAATTACCTTAACTGTCACTGGTTGATATATGTGCAACACCTGCCATGTTTGTCTCAGGAATATCACCCGAAGACTCAAATAAATGAGGGTATCTGGACTTCATGTCCTCCTCTGCCTCCCATGTCATTTCCTCTACATTATTGCTCCTCCAAAGTACTTTTACTGAGGCTACCTCTTTAATCCGTAGCTTACGGATTTGACGGTCAAGAATGACAATAGGTATTTCTTCATATGACAAGTTCTCGGAAACTTCAATATCCTCGATAGGGCTGATGCAAGAAGGATCACCTAAGAATTTCCGAAGCATGGAAATGTGAAATACCGGATGGATTGCTTCTAATTCTGGTGGCAGGTCAAGTTTGTAGGCTACTCGCCCAATTCTCTGAACAATCTGATATGGCCCAACATATCTAGGGCTGAGTTTTCCTTTCTTACCAAATCTCATTACACCCTTCATAGGCGACACTTTCAAGAATACCCAGTCTCCCACAGCAAATTCCAAGTCTCGACGTCGGTTATCTGAATATGATTTCTGTCGACTTTGAGCTGTACGCAACCTTTCCTGGATCAACTTTACCTTTTCTACAGCTTGCTGTACCAATTCAGGTCCTAGCAACTTTGTATCACCAACATCAAACCAGCCAATATGAGATCTGCATTTCCTCCCATATAGTGCCTAATAAGGTGCCATCTGAATACCGGCATGATAACTGTTATTGTAGGAAAACTCAATAAGCGGTAAATGATCTTCCCAACTTCCCTTGAAGTCTAAGACACAAGCTCGCAACATATCTTCAAGTGTCTGAATAGTGCGTTCGGCTTGTCCGTCGGTCTGCGGATGAAATGCTGTACTAAGGTTAACAAGAGTACCCAAACCTTCTTGAAAAGACCTCCAGAAATTAGCTGTAAATTGGGCACCTCTGTCAGATATAATAGAAAACGGAACTCCATGTAGCCGAACTATTTCCTTGATATACAGGCTCGCATAGTCTTCAGCTGAATAGGTGGTCCTAACTGGGAGAAAGTGAGCTGATTTCGTCAGCCTATCCACAATGACCCAAATAGAATTGAACTTACGGCGAGAATTGGGCAATCCTGTAATGAAATCCATATTAATCGATTCCCATTTCCAAGCTGGAATCTCAATATTTTGAAGTAGCCCTCCAGGTTTCTGGTGTTCAGCTTTAACCTGCTGGCAGTTGGGACACTGAGCCACAAATGTGGCTATATCTTTCTTCATGCCGTTCCACCAGTATAGCTGACGAAGATCATGATACATTTTGGTTGAACCAGGATGAACTGAGTACCGAGACTGGTGCATCTCTGTCATAATTTGCTTACGAAGCTCCCCAACATTAGGTACACACCATCGGCCTTTATATTTTAGAATTCCATCATCAGATTGCTCGAACAACTGCTTCTTCTGAAAAGGGATACTCTCTTTAATTTTGACTAACTCCGGATCCTCAAATTGACGCATTTCTACCTCAGCTACCAGTGATGACCCCGCATATTTTGGACTACTACACCCTGGTCACCTGTATCATGTAGCCATACACTCAGGTTAGCCAATTGATATATCTCTTTAGTCATTTCTAATTTCCCAGCTTCTACATGCTTCAAGTTGCCCATGGATTTACGACTCAATGCATCAGCTACCACATTCGCTTTGCCCGGATGGTACAAAATATCCACATCATAGTCCTTTAGCAATTCAAGCCATCTTCTTTGTCTCAAGTTCAAGTCTTTCTGCTTAAATATATATTGTAAACTTTTGTGATCTGTATAGATATCCACATGAACACCATAAATATAATGACGCCATATTTTTAAGGCAAATATAACGGCTGCTAACTCAATATCGTGAGTCGGATAATTGTATTCGTGCTTCCGCAACTGCCTCGAAGCATATGCAATAAGTTTTCCATGCTGCATTAGAACACATCCCAATCCAACCCTGGATGCATCACAATATACCACATAACCTTCAGATCCTTCCGGAAGTGCTAGAACAGGTGCTGATGTTAAGTGTTTCTTCAACTCATGAAAGCTCCTTTCACATGCATCAGACCATTGGAACTTAACGGCTTTGTGTGTCAATTTTGTCATGGGAGCAGCAATAGAAGAGAAGTTCTCAACAAATCTCCGATAATAACCAGCTAAGCCCAAGAAACTACGAACTTCCGTAGGAGTTGTAGGTCTAGGCCAGTTTTGTATTGCTTCAATTTTCTGACCATCTACCTTAATACCTTTATCGGAAACGATATGCCCAAGGAAAGCCACTGAATTCAACCAAAATTCATATTTGGAGAATTTAGCATATAATTTCTGATTTTTAAAGTCTGCAACACCACACGCAAATGATCCTCATGTTCTGCTTCTGATTGAGAATATACCAGAATATCATCAATGAAAACAATTACAAATATATCTAGAAATGGCTTGAAAACCCGATTCATTAAATCCATAAAAGCTGCTGGCGCATTAGTAAGACCGAAAGACATCACAAGAAATTCATAATGGCCATATCTAGTCCGGAAAGCCATTTTCGGAATATCTCTCTCCTTAACTCGCAATTGGTGATAGCCGGATCGAAGGTCAATCTTTGAGAAATATTTGGCACCTTGCAACTGATCAAACAAATCATCAATTCTGGGTAAAGGGTACTTGTTCTTGATAGTCACTTTGTTGAGCTGGCGATAGTCAATACACATTCTTAACGAACCATCCTTTTTACGAACAAACAACACTGGTGCACCCCAGGGAGATGTGCTGGGCCTGATAAAGCCCTTATTCAAAAGATCCTTCAACTGGGCTTTTAATTCTTTTAACTCAGCAGGAGCCATTCTGTATGGAGGAATAGATATTGGTTGAGTATCTGGAAGCATATCAATAGCAAAGTCGATTTCTCTTTCTGGAGGAAGACCAGGAAGTTCATCAGGAAATACATCAGGATATTCATTCACGACGGGAACCGATTGAAGGGTTGGAGATTTCACCTCCATATCATGCACTCGTACCAAATGATAGATGTACCCTTTCAAAATCATCCTTCGAGCTTTAAGGTAAGAAATAAACTTTCCCTTAGGCGCTGCAGCATCACCTTTCCATTCAATAATAGGCTCACTTGGAAAATTAAAACGAACAATCTTTGTCCAGCAATCTACATTGGCATAACAAGAAGCCAACCAATCCATACCCATAATGATATCAAAATCGACCATTTCTAGCTCATGCAAATCTGCTAACGTATGGCGGTCACGAATCTTCACGTCACAACTTCGATATACCCGTCTAACTACAACAGAATCACCCATTGGTGTAGATACCTCAAAGGACTGTTGCAACAATTCAGGCTCTCTATCCCATGTACTAGCAACGAAGGGGGAGATATATGGCAATGTAGAACCAGGATCTATCAAGGCATACATATCGATAGAAAAGACGGATAGTATACCTGTAACCACGTCCGGAGATGACTCTAAATCCTGACGACTCGATAAAGCATATATGCGATTTTGCTGACCTCCTGAACCAGAAGCTCCAAATCTTCCCCTACCCCTGCCAGCTGATGTCTGCATACTCTGTCTAGGAGGACGTACCGAAGAAGAAGAAGCCCCTGCAGATGCCGTCGGCTGAGCCATACCCCCTCCACCTGTCATCGGACAATGTCTCCTAATATGACCTGGCTGTCCACATGTATAACATGCATCAGAACCCTGGCGACATGGTCCAAAATGATTTCGGCCACATCGATCACATCTAGGAAACTGATGCCTCATCTGACTGAACTCGCCTCTAAACTGTGGACCTGGGGTTCGTGAACTCTGACTTGGACCAGAATAAGTGGTCCGATCCTGGCGCTGTCCCTGAAACTGTGGCGGTGCACTGGATGCCGGATAAGATTGACGCCGGGGAAACTGTGGCCTAAATCCACCTCGAAACTCCCCTATGTTACCTGCGAACCGCGCCCTCTTCTGCTGCCCTCTATCATGCTCTCGATTGGCTCGTTGTTGCCTCTTGCGATCCTATAGACCCTGTGCATATGCTTGAATACGGGCAATATCCATTCCTTGGTTTAGAGAAGCTGTAGTGCACTCATTTATCAAGTGTGCCCCCAAACCACTAACAAACTGGTGTACCCGATCACTCATATCAGCAACAATCGTAGGAGCATACCTAGCCAAAGAGTTGAACTGCATGCTATATTCCCGAACGCTCATATTACCCTGTTCTAAGTGTAAGAACCTATCTCGTCGGGCTCTTCGAAGCTCGATTGGCAAATATTGCTGTAAAAATGCCTCAGAGAACTCCTTCCATGTCACTGGTGGCACATTAGGCCCCCGAGTTTGCTTCCAAGTCTCATACCATGTCACAGCAACATCACGTAGTCTATAAGAAGTAAACTCCACTGACTCAACATCCGTGGCATGTATAATTTGTAAGGTCTGTTGCATAAGATCCAGAAAATCCTGTGGGTCAGCATTAGGATCAACCCCTGTAAATACTGGAGGATCCAAGTTGATAAAGTCTCGAACTCTCGCACTCACGGACCTATCAGCAATACCGAAGGTCTGGTGTTGGGCCTGGGAGGCCACTATTCGAGTCAGCAATTGTACAGCACTCCGCATGTCTAGGTCCTGATCAGGAACAACTGGGAGAGGGACTGGAGGTATGTTAGCTCCTCTACGCCCTTCCGGGGGTGGTGGGGGTACTGCCCCGGAAGCCTGAGAATCAGCCTCATTCTGTGGCTCATGTTGATCTACATTAGCAGGTGGCACCTGACTTGTGCCCTCTCCCGCCTCCTCGTCCAACCTCTGAATAAATTTCATAGCCACTTGTCGTCTCCTAGTGTTAGGCATCACTGAGAAGGTAAACAAAAAAGAGAATTAGGAATGAACACTTATGATTAGGCTCTATTGCACGATCTAGATCAAGAAGAAAGTAATAATCCTAAATGCCCAATAGCCTCATGTTTATAAGTGTGGTGCACAACACACCATAAACAAGACTCTACTAGACACGGCTTGTAGACTCCCTAGGACTGACCTGCTCTGATACCAAGTTTGTCACACCCCAACCTTGTGAGGTGTGGCTGGCACCCGATGCCCGAAGGCCCGAGCGAACCAACCATGAGATATGATCCGAAATATAATAACCTGCAGGTAGAAGAGCCCAACACGACATATATATATATAAACTAGGCCAACAAGGCTGTAACAACAGTATAACAGCTATCCAGAAGGCCGATAGGGCGATACGAAAAATATATATATACAATGACCGCTAGTCTGCAAGCCTCTAAGTGTGTAAGACAATCTCAACAAGGCGGGACAAAGCCCCCGACATGCCTAAAACCACACATATACATCTGTAATAGTACCTATGGACTCAAAGTCAGCAACTCCGAAGAAGTGGACTGCGAAACCCAACGCTGATCCTGGGGGTCCTACTGAGGAGGCACACCACTCTGTCTATTCGAACCTGTGGGCATGAACACAGCGCATAAAAATGCGTCAGTACGAAATATGTACTGAATATGTAGGGCGACAAGTGTAACATGAAAAATGTAATTAACAAGAGAAGAGACATAGAGATAATTTAAATTCTGAAACTAGCCTCGGTAGGAAACTAAAATTCAACATGGATATAAATGTATGCTCGTGACACCGTCGTTCACTATCGCTACTTATAATATATCACATTATATAATAATAAATCCCTCTGTGGGGCTATAATATCCATAACATACCCGGCCATAATAAAGGCTCGGTAGAATCGTACCCGGCCACGTGAAGCTCGGTAATCCCAACTGATCAGTGGTTACACAATATGTGTCATACCCGGCCGTCTATAATGCGGCTCGGTAATGAAAGTAAATACATACATATACTAGATCATAAATTATATAGGTGCAATGCGAAACCAACCTTAAAAGACGTATTCTAAGAAGAGTCGAAGTGGCCTATCATCATTCTTCCCCGACTATCATGGTTGTGGCTAAAAATATTTAATTTTCAACTACGAGCCAACAAGTACTAAGAACATGAGAGTTGTGTATTATGAGTACCTTTGAAGTAAATGTTACTTATTCATGATTTATATGAACGTCGAAAGGAGAACGAGTAAAAGGCTCTAGTTCTTTTTAAGCAAGGAACAAGGAAATCCGAGAATTCATAGATATCCTCTAGAGTAAGCAATCTATGAGAAAAGATTAGGTCTAAGCATCTTTTTAAGTTGAAGGTGAAATAACTCGAATCCGACGAGACAATTCGATAAACGTTTATTCGAATTCTAGTCATGCCGAAAAGTATAGCGAAAGCCCTACATACCTTGTCGATGGAGTTATATACTGTTTCCAAGACCTCAAAAGCCTTAGGAATGATTTCCTACATAATACAAACCATTCAAAATCAAATTCAAGCTCATAGCTTAAATAATTCTTCATTTAGACATTTACGCGAACAACTTGTGGCCATGAATTTGTAGACTCTTTTGTAGATTAATTTCCCCCCAACACACCACCAAATTTTACTTTACTACATCTCCTCATCAACAGAATTTCATCCATGTCTTTACAGATCCAAACAACACAATAAAATCATATAGAACAGCCCCAACAATCAAGCCATATCAAGAGAGGTTTCTAAAAAAAATCAAGAATATTTCTATAGAGATTTCAACTATTTCTTAAGAATTCTTACGGTAGAAGTTTACAAAGATCAAAGAGGAAGTTAAATCATACCTTATGTGACCAGAATTACTCAAAATTCGAAATTACAAGACGGAGTCTTGCTATGAAAAGTGAAACACCGAAGAATTCACGATTCCGAAGCTACCATGGTGTTCTCCATCTTGAGGATGACTAAATTGTTGTTATGCTTGGCTAGATGGATGGGAGAAGTTTGAGAGGAAATCCCTAGGTTTTTGGTTCTGTTTTGGAGAGGATAAAACGCAGGGGTTCTGTTTTAAAAATTGACTTAAATAAAGAAATTTTGACTAAACCCGACTAGGCACACTGTTCCCGTAACAGTGTGCACCCCTGTACGAAAATGTTAATATCTCTCTACTCCGAAGTCGTATTAACGAACGGTTTGTTGCATTGGAAACTAGACTCATAGACCTTCGATTCGGTAGGTAGAACACACCATAACTCCCAGTATATTGAGAGAAAAGGTCATCAACATTTTATCCAAATTCCAGTAAAATTTAAACCCGTAACTTGCGCGCGATCTTTGTCGAATTTTTAATCACAACTCAAATGACTTCCAATCTTAACGTATAACTATCGCATCATTTAAATATCTCATAGAAATTATCTTCCTACCGAATTATCCCATTTACAGCATGATAACGCCGAATACACAAGGTGTAACAAGATATGCAATCAACTTTCTGTGTGCTGGAGTTTCAGTATAATATGTTGGAAGTTCATACATAGCTGCATCAATCAGTATATTATGCTGGAACTTTCCGTGTTGCAGCAAAATAATGGCTATTTTTTAATGTCTTTGCAAATGCTGGCTATTTTTCAATTACCAGTCTGAAAACTGGCTAGTCCGTGCTATTTTCACGCTAATAACCCGCTCATTTGTTGAACTCGGTCTATGTTGACCCAGTTCATCTTAACCCATCTAAAGTTGGCTAATATTTAGCCCAAATTGATCCATGAGTAATTTTGCTAAAATATCTTAAAAATAATTCTTTTAATGTTTGATTTGTTACTCCTATATGACTATAACAAAAGAAAAAAAGTCTTATTTGATAATTAAATAATCATAAGAAAACAACACACATTAATTAAAACTTGGTAAGAGTTGGGCGGGTTAGGCTATGACCCAGTTTTAGCTCATCTTGATACAGTCCATCTCAGCCTAATGACCCGCCCATTTATTGACTCCCCCATTTTGATCCCCCAAAATCAACCTAACACGCCTATTTGACACCTTTAGTAAAAGGTTTTGTGAGGGTCATAACATTTATGTGACTATAAAAACTTCACATTAATGATAAAATGAAGAGTTTAAAGTTAAATTATTTTTAAATATAAAAATATATTATTTATTTTAGAAGAGACAAAAAAAAAAGTACCTCCTATGGAAAGAAAAGGAGTAATAAGCAACGGGCTGTGTGCCACGTAGGAATGTGCTCAAAAGACACTTGCACGAGATGAGTTGTTTATATGGCCGCTAGTTAAATTTGTGTGAAAAACTGACAGATCATACTAAATTTAAGTGGTTATATTTAGCCTTTTTTAATTTGTGAGTAGACTGAGCTCATTCTGGATTTGACTCGCTCATTTCACGAGTCTCTTCGTTCACTAAAGGAAAGATTTTTAAGGGTGAAAGAGGGGGATTTTGTAGTTTACTTCCTACGTTTTAATTTATATGAGCTAGTCTGATTTGATACGGAGTTTAAGAAAAAAAAAATTGAAATATATTTTCTTAAAAGTTTAAGGGGTAAAAGTTTTGTGGGACTATGATATTTGTCTGGTTATAAATTTTTTTCATAAGAGTAAAATAAAGAGTTTAAAGTTGAATTATTTTCAATTGTAAAAATGTATCATTCTTTTTAGAACAGAGTAAAAAAAATATGTTATCTAAATTGAAACAGAGAAAGTAATTGAAACCATTTACCTTTAGCAATGTTTTTTTTAATTTTATTGTATCACAAATATAGTTTTTCCTGATATTATCTTACTTGACACTTATTTGGAACATTATACAGCTAATTAAATTAGTTAAATATTTGGGTCACCTTAAAGTCTCTTAATACCTACGCAAGTAGAAGCGGATCCAATATATTGGTACCACTTTCAGTTGAACATTTGACGTGGAGCATAAATATATATAAATTCACTAAAAATTACAATAAATAATAATATGTATGAACCTATCATTTGCCTAATCAATTTAAAAACTACTTGGTCAAACGTTTTAAAAAAGTACTTACCCGATTGAAGACTGTAAAACCATGGTCAAGATCAACGCCGTTGACAGTGGCCGCCGGGATAATCCTCCTTTTCATAAACCACAACCTTAACACCAGCTTTTGTCAATTCATATGCAGAAACCAGTCCACTTATCCCTGCCCCAACCACTGCTACTTTCATGTTTAAAACTTAGGATTCAACGTTACAACTGCATGCAATAACAATCAAGATTAGAAGAGGTAAAAGGACAGAAGTAATTAGTAGTCACTAGTCAGTAAACTCAGGGGCAGAGCTAACCCTTCAAATATGGGTTCGGCTGAATTCAGTAACTTTTATCCAAATCATATATTTGTCTTAAAAAATTATTGAATTATGCACAAATTATTAATTTAAAACTCAATAGCTTAAAAGAATTAGAATACTGAGCCCATAAGTTTCAAATTTGGCTCCGCCTTTTGAGTAAATTTTATCTTTAATGTATACATTACATATCACTAATTAGATGAGCATAGCTATGGAGTTGTTGGCGTTTAAGGTGTTATAATAGTGGTAAACTTACCTCAAGGATATTGCTGTGAGTTTTAAGAGTTGAGGACATTCTAAAAACGCCGTAAGAGTAGAAGAAACTCCTTTAATATCTTTGCGCTAAATGCATTGCGTTGCCCAGAACTTCGTTTTGCTCTCTGAAGATGAACGGAATATCAGGATCACCTAATCAGTTCACTATTTATAACCTGCACAAGATACTTCCGTTTGGATATGTTGGGTTAAAACGATACAAAGATATGGTGTGAGAGTGTCCGTTTTGGACCAAGACCGTACGTTATTTCCAAAAGGCCCCACACCATTAAGAGTATTCAATTCCTTATAAGATGAAAATAGCATGGGCTAGCCACTTTTCGGACAAGTAATCGAAAAATAGCCAGCATTTGTAAAGTTATTGAAAAATAACTGCTATTTTAGCTCAAACATGGAAAGTTTCAGCATAATATGCTGGGTTATGGAGCTCCTGCATATAAACTTCCAGCATATTATGTTGGAACTCTAACACATTAAGCTGAAATCTCATATATAAAAAATTCATATTCCAGCAGACTATGCTGGAATTTTTCCTAATTTTTAAGATTCTTTTTGTTTAGATTTTATCTTTATATGAAAAAGTGGCTAAATTTCAATTGATTTTGAAATTGTGGCTATTTTTTAGTTACCAGTTGTAAATCAGACTATTTTTATTTTTTCCTATTATAAGTATTTTATTTTTCTTTTCTACTTTCTATGTGAGACTTTGTTCACATACACCCAATAATCTCTCCTTTGAAATAAGTTTCACATGACTCATCACCATTAATGGGCTAACTTGGAGATTGACTATGTGCAACCCACATGATCCAAGTTTTTATGGTTACCGAAGCCTAGCGGAGAGGCCGTGTATGCGTCTTTGAAGTTACAGGTAAAAGTAGTAAACCAGTCTATAGACGGGCAAAGGCATTAAGCTGGTCCTGCGCCATCACTCCGAAGATCTCCATACTGATCCCGCCAAACCATGGTCTCTGATATGAGTTGTTGGTCTAAAACGGCCTAAAAGTATTTTTAATATGGTGTGATATTGATTGCTTTGGAGTAAACCCGCACGGTTTTTTTAAAAGACCTCACATATTAAGAGTATTCAATTTCTTATAAGTAACTTATTTTTTCCTTTCTATTTTCCATTTGAAACTTTGTTCTCACACCCAATAAAATAGGATATTGTGTTATTATGCTTTACTTTTTTAACTTAATTAATTAACTTGAAAAGGATTTTCGATTAAGACTACTACGCATTAAGTACGAACTAAAATCATGCAAGGTCATGTCACATATTTAAGCCTTTATGTAGTTTAATTAATGAAAGAAATATTTAGTTACTTACCTTATTAGAATTGGAGCAATAGAAGCGAAAAATTTATACATGACCAGTCTTACGCCTCGTCAATCAAATTTAGCCACAAAATCAAAGGTCAACGATATTTAGCCGCGAAGTTAGCACAGTAACAATTTGTTGACTAAAATACTCCTACTCTATTTTTTAAATTTACGCGACTTGACCTCATATTCTTCTTTAGCACAATCTTGCGGTGTCAATCTGCAAATCCAAGTAAGTTCTCTCAATTATTTGTCTGATTATTTGAATTTACCTAGTTTGAATTTCTTCTACAACCACAAATTGATTTGTGATAATCTATGATTCTTCTCTTTGTAATTCAAACCAGAAAATTCAAAGTATCAGTAAATATTTTTGATTCTTCGAATTTTCTGGTTTGTTTTTAATGCTTTAATCTGTATTAATGTCTAATTTTCTCAATGCGTTAATCTGTGCTTATTTGTATTATATACCTTCTTTTCTGTAATTTAGATCGTAACTAATAAAATCTACATTGTTCAAATCCCGCAAAACATAATGTCAGTATAATTTGCTGGACCTTTCTAAATTAATATCTAAAGCTGAGATACTTCCAGCTTATTATACTGGAAAAATCTCATAAAATTGTTTTACAGTGCTTGATTCCAAAAATGAACAAAACCAAGTATAATACGCCGGAGCTTTTTGTATTAATCTGCAAAACTCAAAAAGCTACAATGTATTACACTAGAAGTATCTTTCATCCAAACTACTATAAATATTTGTAAATAAAATGGTATAGAACAAAACACCAGTATAGAATACTTGATGTTTGTTAATTTAATATGTAAAACTTAGACATTTCCAGTATATTCTACTGGAAGTATGTGTGACTGCAGTAACCCCAGCATAATAAGCTGGAATTTGCTTTATTAATATGGATATCTCAAATAATTCCAGCTTATTATACTGGAGTTATATTTTTAACAGTATTACTTCTAAATATCTAATTATTTGGGTTCATTAAATACATGCTGCATACAAATTTCTTCCTTATCGCATTCGATGGCAAATGGACAGCAGATTACAAGTACTTAGATAATAACACAAAGCTTCTTCTTATAAATGATAAGACTTCATTTGAAGAATGCATGAGTAAAACTTTTCAAGTTATAGAGTTCGACAACAACAAGTTTGAAGCAAAAGTATGGCTTAACATCAACCTAGGTACTGCTAAGGGAATACAAGTGACAAAAGATGAAGATCTCACCTTGTGTATGATGCTTTTAAAAAACGATCCATACTATAAAGGTTCCAAATTTGTTGTTGATATCAGAAATACAAAATGAACAACCAGAAGGTAATCCAATAATGGAAATTGACAATCAACAATTATTGCACAGAACTACATATGTTCAGGAAGAACAAGTGATGCTGATATCTCAAATAGCAGAAGAGCAAGAGATGCCAATTTATAACATTACAATGGAAAATGAAATTGTAATTCCTGTGGAAGATCAAAAAATTGAATCACTAGACACTATTGAGGAAGAAAACGGAAAGCAAAAGGAAAGGCAAAAGAATCCCCATCAATAATACTAAAGAAAAATGCATCATTGGATGATGTAAAACTCGGATCTGTTTTTCAAGACAAAAATGCTTTGATTAGATGTTTTTGCTTAGCAGCTTGATCACGCCCAACTATGCCTTATAAAAAGGACACACGGACGTTGCAAATATAATCTGAGTATTTAGCGCAGAGTCGAACCCACAAGGAATTAACCAATCAATTACTCTCGTTAGACTTACTAAATTTTACGGAATTAACTTCCCAAATGTTCTGAATAACAATTGAAGATGTTTCTACTAACTAAGAATGAATGTAAATAAGTAACTGAAAACTAACTATGATTAAGTTGTAAACAAGTAAGAGAAGGTTCTAAGGTTATGATTTCCCCTATTGATGGAATCCCTTTCGGTTATGGTTTACATAGATTAGCCTAATTATCTCTATCAATCATGAGCACTCTTATTACCGTAAATCTCTCCCGAGTAATCACAATAATTTACTAAACGCACTCTCCCGAGATGCCTAGCTGGCTTTGTTTGTTACAGCTCACTTTAGACTGCACCCAAGGCTTCGTTATCCCTAATCTCGCCTTTAAACCCTCAGTTATTGATCCCTCATATACTTTGAGAGTGATGTTGTTCAACAATTACCTAAATATGCACTATCTCCTGAGTTATGCACATTAAATAGGCACAAATAATTGAGGATCCTATCAATTAACTACAACAAGAATGTAGTTGAACAAATAGAGATTAAACCAGGCAAACTATATTAACATAACAAGAAGTCCATCCTTCAATAGGTTCCATCAAAACCTTAGAATAAATATTTAGATACTCATACTAGTGTTCATCATAACAACATTCAAATTCATCACAAATCGTAAAAACAAAAGGAAGAAGGAAGAACTCGATGGTGAATTATCCTCCTTGCCTTGAACTAAGCTATGAAAACCTTGATAATCCTCCCTTGGGTGAGCTAGACCTTCTATAGGTTAGGTGGATTTGCCCCCGAACTTCCAATTTTACCCCTAAAATTTACTTGTCTGGAATTGGGCTAGTGCGGTCGCGCTAGTGACCGCGCTAGTGACCTATCATTCTGCCTCGACATCTGGGCTAGCGCGGTCACGCTAGTGGCCGTGCTAGTCCAGGTCTTCATTTCATCACTTCTTTCTCTCGTCTTCCCACGTACTCAGCTCCTAGGGGCTTTTCTTGCTTCAATTTAGTTCCAATCATAGTCTTAAGTCCTCATACATGCTACGCACTCCTGCAACGTGTGAAATTCACATTTAGAGCCAATTTAACATCATTTAACTATATTCTAGCAGTGAAACATAATCAAGCTGGGGCATAAACAATCGCCAAATTACATAAATCTAACCTATTATCAACACCCCATACTTAAATCATTGCTAGTCCTCAAGCAATCCACCACACTCTATAGAGGTTCCTTCACTAAGCATTATTCTCTAATGCATCACACCAAGAACAAATCACATAAATTATGCCTAGTAGTGAACAATCTTCACCCCAAAAATCGACTCTCACGTGCCGTGAAATATTCATACTTTCTCAAACTACTCTACACAAAAGTCAAGACTTGCGTTTCCTTCATGAACCACATGCCCTCACATCACACAAGAGAGTAGTTCCACGTATAATGATATTTAGAACAATTCGGAACTTGGATAGACAGAATTCACTCACTCTCAAAAAGAACATTCACATGCCACAAAGATGCACCATAGGCTTGCCCGTAGTGTACTACTCTACTAATCGAGCCCACTCAATAGGACTTCACTTGGTTGTAATGTAGGCTAAGGAACTGGTAAGATATATTTGGATATAGTGACTAACCTCCCTAAGCACTTTTAATACAATTACATTAACCTTCAAAACCATACTTATGTCAACCAAACACTCTACCACTTTTTAATTTACAACAACTCCATCCATTGGGTGCAATTATAACAAATCACCACTTATCGATTACTACATTTACTCCTTTTTTTATTCTCGTGGTGCTTATTCTTTTACTTTTCCAAACACTGCACATTTTCTCTATTTCAACGGTTCCACTCAAAAATCAAACCACCACCCCACACTTTTGCTTTTGCATAATGTCAATACCATTCAAGTGCTTATGGGAGGTAACAGGTTCAAACAGAAGGCTATCCAAACAATTGGGTAAGGTTCGCAACGTGGTTGCCAAAAAAACAGGCTTATAGGCTCAACGGGGTTAATTAAGATGTATTACAGTTAAGTGGGTTTACTTTATATGTCTGGCTTAATGAAGAAATGCCTATATCACTTCTAAGACTGAATGAAACTACTATTTCGCTTTGCAAACACACAGGGCAAGTTCTAGGCATCAAATGTGAATCATGGAACACGGTAAAACTCACACACACATGGCATATGACTCATTTCAGATTGGCTTATCAAGACACTCTCTTCTGAGTATTCAAGTCAGTGACAAACATATAATTTTTAAGGCACTTTAGCAAGAGTCAACCACTGATATTAAGCGTTACACTCTAGTGTCTATTGTGTTCAGGTGTATCAACGCTAAGAGTTTCTCTTTCGATTTCAGCTCATAGCCCATTAATCCTAACTAAAACAAAATAACCAAAAACTACCTATACCCGGTTCAAGCTAAACCCTTGGAAAAGAACCGCGTCCTAAAGAAAAATCAAGATGGAGTTACTACACTACCTAAAACAAAAAAAAAATCTTTTTGGTCTTTTCTCTAGACTTACTTCCCTCAAGAAAATTGTCTAAAGGATCCGTCGTTAGGAAGGTCTCCATATTCCCTTTTTTTTATCGACTTAGTCCCTCAAGAACCCCGCTGAAAGAGACCTGTCGTCGGGATAAGTCACTTACCTACTTTAAAATTACCTAATGAAACTATTACTGAAAACACCAAAAACAATCAAAGAGAAACAAAGAAACATCAACCAGTCAACTTGCTACATATACATATATACATCGACGTATCCTCCACCCCACACTTAAAATGTAGACATGTCCTCATGGCATAAAAAGTTAAAGAATAGTGAGGTAAAGGAACTTCCCTGAAATATCACTCCTGATCGGAGTCGGTGTCGGGGTTCACATGGCAAGCATGACCCAAAGCTCTCAGCCAGCCTAAGAATTTCTTTTCCGACTTCACTTGCTGGTTAGCCACTGCGACAACGCGGGCACCCAAATCAGTGACTGAGGTACGCAACCCAGCCATATCCTGCTCCAAAGCGGTCATGCGGGTACTACGGTTTGGCTGTGAAGGTGTTGCAGTATCAGATGGTACTGCAGCTGCTGCACTTTGCTCATGGACCTGTGGTTTGGTCCCCACGTCCTCCTGCCCAGCCTCCTCGTCCTCCTAGTCATCAGAGCCACTACTATCCTCCCCACCTACTGCCGCCGGCTCCTTACCCGTGGTTACCTTGTCAGCCCGAAACTTGCGGTCTTTTGGCACCAGCCCATCCACCGCCAGATTTTTCGGCACCCGAGATTGCCTGTAAAGGTTAGTGACCAAAGAAGACAAAAAGAATCCATACCTTTTGACTGGACAGCAGATGAACATCTGCTCCTGAATTACTTTGGCCACGTCGAAGTTGTGACCATTGATGAAGCACCAAATCAAGGCCGCTCGGGGGCCATTCACTTCCGTAGTGTTGAGGGACGGGATCAGATGATTATTGATAATATACAACCAAAACTTCCCTTCAAAGGTTAGTGCCGAGGAGTGAAATTTCTCACCATACTTCATCCAGATCACCTCCTTCCCAGGTAAACAGATCATTTCAAAGAATCTCACCCACTATGTGTGTCCTCGACCATACCCCTCATAATAGTCATCATAAGGGTCCACAGGAGGGGGCAGCTGGTAGGTCATCCGTATAGCCTCAACAGAGGCATTCGCCGCCTTTCGGCGCACCGTGACTACGCCATTGTCATGCTCCTTCACATTGGTATAAAACTCTCTAAGAACTATTACATTGCCCTTGCCTGTCTCGTCAATGAAAGTTTGCAACCCCTGCCTCACCGGCTCAGTGTACATGTGAGGGCAGTGTAGCTGAACCAATCCTATGTCAATTCCCATCTCTCGAATTAGCTTTTTAGAGGCCTTATTCGCAAAGCGGTCTTGAGCCTTGGTAGAGACAAATCTGTTACTATCAAATGGGCGTGCAGGGGCTGCCCCGCGTGTCCTGGACGAGCCAGCTTGGCTGCTAGAAGAGGCACCTGTGGCGCGGTGTTTCCGAGATGGAGCCATAGTACCTGAAAAACGGGATCACATTAGCACAGCCCAATACAAAATTGTGACACAATGCGATTACTTAGACTTCACACGCATAAGTGGTCACAACTACATAATTATGTTCACAGAGGTCTTTCCACAAACATCTTGTGGGCATTAGGTGCTCACAACCCATTCCAAGCATTTGACCACCCCAAAACCACCACAATGTACCCACATGCACAATTAATTCACGCTCTAACTCCACCAACCATTCTATCTACAGTTACTACACATCTACTACAAATTTTGACTAAACAAAGGCAAGAGCAACAAAAATGAAAATAAAATAAAAAAAATAAAATAAAAAATAAAAACGAAAATCAGAGAAAAAGAAAAAAAACAAAAGAACAAAATGGCACCTAGAAGGTATACCTGTAGTGGGAGATTGTTAGGAGAAGTGAAGAAGATGAGAGGGTTGTGTGCTTGAGACTTGGGGAAAGTAGGGGTGGGAATTTTGAAGAAGATGAGAGTTGAAGGAGAAGGGGGATGTTGAAGAAGAAGGATTGGGGAGGGTTTTTGTTTTTTTAGGGCGTTGGTTTTGGAAGTAAGGGGGGGGGGGGGTAATTTATACTACATAAAAAATTAACATGAGAATAAAAAATAAATAAAAAAAACACAAAAATGCATATATGTGGGTAGGACTAGCGCGGTCGTAGCACGGCCGCGCTAGTCCAGGCAGAACACTCATCGATTTGCGCGGCCACTAGCGCGGCCTCTAGCGCAATCACGCTAGTAGCGCGTTCAATAGCACGGGCGCGCTAGTATTTTTGAGCCTAGGCAGAATGCTTGCCCATATGCGCGGCCCATAGCGCGACCTGTAGCATGGGCGTGCTCCTGGGAAAAGTGTTTTTCATGTTTTCCACCTGTTCTTACCACTTCCGATGGCCTAATCACCCGCCCATTGTCACCTGCATTGGTTAGCACTTCCTAAAAACTCACAATTAACAACTACTAGTATCCTTGGGTTGCCTCCCAACAAGTGCCTTAGTTAATGTCGTGGCACGACGATTACAACAATTCAATGGGTTGCCTCCCATGCAGCGCCTGATTTAACATCGTGGCATGACGCGAACAAGCGCATTTAAGGCTCGCTCGACCTCTGAGGTTCCGTCAAATGGGTTTTTGACACTTCCTTTGGTACTTTCATGCCTATGTACACCTTTAATCTCTGCCCATTGACTCTAAATGTGTGAGAGTCTTTCTCTGAGGCAATCTCTATAGCCTCTGAAGGCAATACTTCGACCACTCGAAATGGACCAGACCATCATGATTTAAGCTTACCAGGGAAAAGCCGTAATCTTGAGTTATAGAGCAATACCATGTCCCCGGGTTTGAAATGTTGCTCAACAATGTTCTGGTCGTGTAACCTCTTCATTCTTTTCTTGTACAACCTTGTGCTCTCAAAAGCAAGATGTCGGAACTCGTCAAGCTCATGCAATTCAGTGATTCTAGTTGTGCCCGCAACCTCAATGTCTAGGTTCAGCTGTTTCAGTGCCCACCAAGCATTATGTTCAAGTTCCACTAGCAAGTGGCGGGCCTTCCCGAACACCAACTTATATGGTGACATACCAATTGGTGTTTTAAAAGTAGTTCTATAAGCCCAGAGTGCATCATCTAGCTTTTTTGCCCAATCAGTTCTTGTGGCGTTCACTGTCTTGGCCAATACACTCTTTATCTCTCTATTAGACACTTCCACCTGTCCACTTGTCTGCGGATGATACGGTGTTGCCACCTTATGACACACACATACTTCGCCAGCAGCTTCTCAAAGGCTCGATTACAGAAGTGGGTGCCTCCGTCACTGATAAAAGCTCTCGGTGTCCCAAAACGGGTGAAAATGTTCTTCAAAAATCCCACCACCACTCTTGCATCATTAGTGGGCAACGCTGCAGTTTCTACCCATTTGGACACGTAATCCACAACAACAAGTATGTACTTATTGCCAAAGGAGCTGACAAAGGGTCCCATGAAGTCAATCCCCCAGACATCAAACACTTCTACCTCTTGAATCGGGTTCATGAACATCTCATGGCGACGAGAAATGTTCCCTCGCTGACATTCATCGTAACCCCTCACCCATTGGTGCACATCTTTAAACACTGTAGGCCAAAATAAACCGGCCTCTAGCACTTTCGCAGCTGTCCTGACTCCTCCAAAATGCCCCCCATACGCTGATGCATGACATGCCTGCAAAACAGAAGATTGTTCTATCTCAGGGACAGACCTCCGGATCATATTGTCAACACATATTCGAAATAGGTAAGGTTCATCCTAATAATACATGCGACAGTCACAATAAAACTTTTTCTTTTGTACAGAGGAAAGATCATAGGGAACTATACCGCTGGCCAGGTAATTTGCAAAGTCTACATACCATGGCACTTCCTCAAGACTAGTAGCGAGAAGCTGCTTGTCTGGAAAGGTTTCCAGAATGTCCTCAACCTCAACTGAGTTTTCAGCTCCCTCAAGTCGTGATAGATGGTCAGTGACTTGGTTTTCTGTGCCTTTACGGTCACGAATTTCAAGGTCAAATTCTTGCAGTAGCAACACCCAACGAATTAGGAGCGACTTAGACTCCTTCTTCTCAATCAAGTACGTGAGAGCTGCATGATCAGTGTATACAATTACCTTAGAGCCAATCAGGTACGATCTGAATTTGTCGAAAGCAAACACCACAGCCAACATCTCCTTCTTATTTACAGTGTAGTTCAACTGGGCTCCACTCAGCGTTCTAAAGGCATAGTAGATTGGATGCATTATCTTGTCTTGCCGTTGTCCCAGCACTACCCCCACTACGTAGTCACTAGCTTCACACATGAGTTTGAAAGGTTGCTCCCAGTCGGGGGAAACAATGATGGGTGTTGTGACTAGCCTCTTTTTCAGCTCCTCGAATGCTACCCTGCAATCATCAGAAAGCAAGAAGGGGTGATCTTTTTCTAACAACTTACAGAGCGGGTTAGCAATTTTTGAGAAGTCTCTTATGAATCTCCGGTAGAAATCAGCATGCCCGAGGAAGCTTCTGATTGCTTTGACTGAAGTTGGAGGGGGAAACTTTGCTATCATATCCACTTTATCACGATCCACCTCAATTACTTTGCTTGACACCCGGTGCCCCAAGACTATGCCCTATTATACCATGAAATGACACTTCTCCAAATTAAGAACCAAGTTGGTCTCAATACACCGTTTCAGCACACACGTTAGATTTATTAGGCACTCCTCGAATGAATTTCCCACCACTGAGAAATCATCTATGAATATCTCCATTATGTCCTCCACCATGTCAGTGAATATGGCCATCATGCACCTTTGGAATATGGCGGGTGCATTGCATAGGCCAAAGGGCATTCTCCGAAAGGCATAAATGCCATACGGGCAAGTGAAGGAGGTCTTCTCTCTATCCTCTAGTGCAATGGAGATCTGATTGTACCCTGAGTACCCATCCAGAAAACAGAAGTGTGACCACCCTGCCAATCTGTCCAGCATCTGATCAATGAAGGAAAGTGGGAAGTGGTCTTTCCAGGTGGCTAGATTTAACTTCCTGTAATCCATGCAAATTCTCCAGCCCGTGACAGTTCTCGTAAAGATCAATTTATCATTTTTGACTACCGTCATGCCACCCTTTTTAGGCACACATTGAACCGGGCTAACCCAGCTGTTGTTAGAGATTGGGAAAATGATTCCCGCACCTAATCATTTTATCACTTCTTTCTTTACCACTTCCTTCATGTTGGGGTTTAGCCTTCTTTTATGTTCCCTGGAATGTTTGTGGCCCTCTTCCAGCAGAAGTTTATGCATACAGTAGGCGAGGCTGATCCCTTTTATGTCTACCATGGTCCACCCGATGACAATCTTACACTCCTTGAGTAACCACAAGAGTTGTTGTGCCTGCACATCTAACAAACTAGATGAGATAATAATAGGTAATGTAGAGTCAGGTCCAAGGAACTCATACCTGAGATGGGCGGGCAGTGGCTTTAATTCCATCTTTGGTGGTTCTTCGATGGATGGCTTGGCTGGAGGAGTTTCTCTATTTTCTAAGTGCAAGTGCTCAAATTCAAGAGTTCTATCCCAGAACCCTCTACCCTCTAATGCCAACACCCATTCTGCCAGTTCTTCTCCATTTACCTCATCTAAATTCATCAAACATGCAGCAAGAGGATCCTCAATAGTCAGCATCTCATCATCAGTTTCTATGATTACATCCATGGCATCAATAAGAGAGCAATTGGCAAATTCACTGGGTCGCCTCATAGATTTCTGCACATTGAATGTTATCTCTTCATCGTTCAATCTCATCTTGAGCTCCCCAGTCTCACAATCAATGAGAGCTCTCCCAGTGGCCAAGAACGGCCTTCCCAAAATTATGGGAATTTCTTCATTTGCCTTGCAGTCTAAGATCACAAAATCTGCAGGGAACACAAATTTCCCCACCTGAATCAACACGTCATCCAAGATACCAGAGGGTCTCTTTACAGTTCTGTCAGCTAGTTGCAACAACATAGATATGGGCCTAGCTCTTCCAATCCTCAGCCTCTTATAAATCGCTAGGGAATAAGATTTATGATGGCCCCTATATCACAAAGTGCCTTAGAGAAAGCAAAATTACCAATAGTGCAGGGAATTGTAAAGCTCCCTAGGTCAGATAGTTTCTCCGCAATTGGTCTAGTGACCACTGCACTGCAGGTCTGAGTAAGAGTCACCGTGGCCAAGTCTTGGAAATTGAATTTTTGGGACATTAAATCCTTCATCATTTTTGCATACCCAGGCATCTCTTTCAAATAATATCAAGGGAATATTTACCTGGATTTGTTTCAGCATCTCCAAGAACTTCTTATATTGCTCCTATTTTTGGTACTTAGCTAGCCTCTGAGGGAATGTAGAAGGAGTTATCTTCTTCCTAATGATTTTGGATTTCTCTTTATCAGCTGCCACCTCAACTACTGCTTCCTGGGTCGTCTCAGCTTCTTTCTCATTCTCAATCTGAATGTTATTTTCTTCCTGGGCAGGCTGGACTGTCACTTCTGTCAGTTTTGTTGACTCATCTAGCTCAATGGGCACTGGTATGAGTGTCTCAGCCTATCTGGTTTCTTGAGCCCTCTCTTGCTCTACATCCAAATCTCTGCCATTACGTAGACTCACTGTCATCAGCTGCTTCGGGCCTTGATCTTTTGGATTTATCTGGGTGTCTACAGGTAATGTCCCATGAGGACGATTTTTCAGAGACATCGAAATTTGGCCCATTTGCACTTCAATATTCTTGATAGCTGAATCATGTGCATCTACTCTCTCACTAATTATTGCATTAGACCCAATAACCTACTGCATCATTGCCTCAAGTCTAGCAAACCCATCTTTCTGTCGTCCGCTATGCTGCTGCTGAGGAGGGTGATACCCCTACTACTGATTCTGATTGTTATATCTCTGTGGCCTTGGGTAAGGCATCATATTGTTAGGAGGTCTCATACCTTCCATGTTCCCATTATTGAACTGTGGCTGGGCTAGCCTGTATGGCTGATTTTGCTGGCCCCAATTCTGACCACCCTGTATCTGGCCTCCATAATTAGACACATAGTTCATGTCTTCAAGGTAGTGATGATAATCATGTTCTGCATTCCACTAGTTACCAATTGGCTGAATAATGCAAGATGTGAACAAGCCTCATTGGTAGTATCTACGATGTGTACCTACTGCTTCTGCCCTGACTCTTACACCTTTTTGGTGAGTATACTCATCTGTGTCAATAAGGTGGCTATATTTTCAGCCATAGAGTTGGATGGATCTAAGGGCACTGATTGAACCACTGGAGTGATCGGTGCATTCCTGGTTGTCCATCCCGAATTCTGTGCCATCTTGTCAAGCAGAATCTGGCCTTCTCTCCATGTTTTGCTCAAAAATGCTCCACCAGCTGAAGCATCAACAATGTTCTTCATGCTATCTGACAATCCCATGTAAAACCGCTGCCCCAACATCAGATCTGGGATACCATGATGCAGACATATAACCAACATCCCTTTGAAATGTTCCCATGTTTCATGCAGTGTCTCCATTGGTCTCTGTTTAAAACTCAAAATTTCATCAATTTGTTGAGCAGACTTGTTGGGTGGGTAGAACTTGTTATGGAATTGCTTGACTAACTCCTCCCAAGTTGTTATGGAATTAATGGGGAGTGAGTTTAGCCAGGTCTGGGCAGCTCCTGTCACTGAGAATGGAAACAATAACAGCTTGATTGCTTCCGGAGTTATGTTGGGCTGCCTTTAGATTTTGCAGATTGACAGAAAATTCTTCAAGTGCTATTGGAGATCTTCGACTTGTGACCCCAAAAATAGTCTCTTGTTTTGCAACAAGTGCAGCATGTTATTCGTGATTTGAAACAATTTAGCATGTATCTGTGGGACTACAATTGCTGTGGCCAGATTTTCAGCTGTGGGTTGTGCCCAGTCATAGAGAGCAGCCTCTGGTGCTACTGGTATAGCTGGGTCTACTTCGTGATCCCCCATGTCTGGTTCGAATTATTCAGTTGTTTGTTGATGTTTGTTTTTCCGGTTGGCCCGATTCAAGGCCTTGAAAATTCTCTCGGGATCTGATAATGCTTCAAATACTTCACCAGTTCTCGATTCTACGCATGCACCTGTACAAACCAAGTCAACAAACGTTAAAATTTCAATGTATAGATTGGGTGTAGAGAAGACTGACTACGCTAAGAGTTTTTATATTTCTTTCAATTGTAATTGATAACACCATTAATTCCCCGGCAACGACGCCAAAATTTGATCACGCCCAACTATGCCTTATAAAAAGGACACGCGGACGTTGCAAATATAATCTGAGTATTTAGCCCAGAGTCGAACCCACAAGAAATTAACCTATCAATTACTCTCGTTAGGCTTACTAAATTCTACGAAATCAACTTCACAAATGTTCTGAAGTACAATTGAAGATGTTTCTACTAACTAAGAATGAATGTAAATAAGCAACTGAAAACTAACTATGATTAAGTTGTAAACAAGTAAGAGAAGGTTCTAAGGTTATGATTTTCCCTGTTGATGGAATCCCTTTCGGTTATGGTTCACATAAATTCACCTAATTATCTCTATCAATCATGAGTACTCTTATTACCGTAAATCACTCCCAAGTAATCACAATAATTTACTAAACGCACTCTCCCAAGATGAGCTAGCTGTCTTTGTTTGTTACAGCTCATTTTAGACTGCACCCAAGGCTTCGTTATCCCTAATCCCGCCTTTAAACCCTCAGTTATTGATCCCTCATATATTTTGGGAGTGATGTTGTTCAACAGTTACCTAAATATGCACTCTCTCCCGAGTTATGCACATTAAATAGGCACAGATAATTGAGGATCCTATCAATTAGCTACAACAAGAATATAGTTGAACAAATAGATATTAAACTAGGCAAACTATATTAACATAACAAGAAGTTCATTCTTCAATAGGTTCCATCAAAGCCTTAGAATAAATATTTAGCTACTCATACTAGGGTTCATCATAACAACATTCAAATTCATCACAAATCGTAAAAACAAAAGGAAGAAAGGAAGAACTCGATGTTGAATTGTCCTCCTTGCCTCTCATTGCCTTGAACTAAGCTATGAAAACCTTGATAATCCTCCCTTGGAAGAGCTAGACCTTCTATAGCTTAGGTGTATTTCCCCCGAACTTCCAATTTTACCCCTAAAATTTACTTTTCCAGAACTAGCTAGCGCGGTCGTGCTAATGGATGCGCTAGTGACCGCGCATATGCCCTATCATTCTGCCTCGACCATCTGGGATAGCGCGATCGCGCTAGTGGCCGCTAGTCCAGGTCTTCATTTCATCACTTCTTTCTCTCGTCTTCCCATGTACTCAGCTCCTAGGGGCTTTTCTTGCTTCAATTTAGTTCCAATCATAGTCTTAAGTCCTCATACATGCTACACACTCATGCAACGTGTGAAATTCACATTTACAGTCAATTTAACATCATTTAACTATATCCTAGCAGTGAAACATAATCAAGCTGGGGCATAAACAATCGCCAAATTACATAAATCTAGCCTATTATCACAGTTATAAAGGAGCACTTTGAGTTCTATGTTGAGAGGTCAAGTAACACGAGATACTCTTTGCTATGTACTGATGAAAAGTATGGTTGGACTGTTCGAGGTTCAAGAATTAAGGAATCAAAACTTTTTAAAATAGTTAAATTTCAGGGAACACATGAGTGCTCGGTTGATATTAGAAAGGCACATCAAAGACAATCAACTTCAAATGTGATTAGAGATTATATGATTGACAAATTAAGGGACATAACTACTGAAGTAAAGCCTAAGTTTGTCATTTTAGAAATGAAAAGAGCACATGGAAAAGATGTTGGTTATGTAAAAGCATGGCATTCTATTCAAAAAGGGTATCTTTATTAAGAGGAACAACTGGAAAAAATTATGAGCAACTGCCATCATATTTATATATGATCGAACAAAAAAATCCAGGATCATATACTAATATTCAGAGAGATGCAGAAAACAGGTAAATTTCTTATTTTTGATTATAATATTGTTTCATTTATATATAAATATGGTGCAATATTTTTTTACGGGAAATCTGTCTTTTGAGTATGGTTTTTGCTAATGTTTTTTGTTTATTGAATTTAGTAATAAATTTTGTCCAGTATATTATGCTAAAATCTTGTGTAAATGTAGGTCCTCCAGTATGTTATACTGGATGAATATTATAGCATAGTTGAGTTTTGTTTGATTCCAGTATATTTTACTGGACGTCTGCCGTGTGTCAGCTTTCTCTCTCCAGTATATTATACTTGATGATTTTTGTTTAACCTAGAACTTTATTTTATTTGTCATTACTTTTTTTGAGTGATTATTTGTCTTCTTTTTTTTATTATGATCGTTAATGTAGTATATAATACTTGAGTTTTCTTTGATTTCAGTATATTTTAATGGAAGTCTGTTGTCTTTAAGGTTATTGTCCACTATGTTATTACTATTCAGCTTGTCATATGGTATACCTGAATGTTATTTACTTTTCAATCTAACAGGTTTGTTTACATATTTTTTATGTATGGGGCGTCAATTTCTGGGTGGAAGTATTGTAGACCACTTATTGCTATTGATGAAATATTTCTAAAAAATAAATATAGAGGTGTTCTGTTAGTGGCTGTCACAAAAGATGCAAATAACCAGATATTCCCTATAGCATTTGGCGTAGCGGATTCAGAGAATAACGAATCATATGAATGGTATTTCAGAGAATTAAGAAAAGCAATTGGGATTCGTAAAGATTTAAAGTTTTTGTCAGATCGACACAAGGCCATTACAAATGGAATTGCAAAAGTTTTCCCTGAGTGCTACCATGGTATTTGCATATATCATTTAGAAAAGAATCTAAAGCAAAGAAGAGTGAGAAACACTGTAATAAACCTCTTTCAAAGTGCTGAAGAGTATACCTTCAATCAAAATTTGATGACTTCATGTCCCAAATAGCTGCTGTTGATAAGAAAACATTCAATTATTTGATGGAGGAACCACCAGGAAGATGAGCTCGTTCACATTATCCAAGACAACTATATGATATGTTAAAAACAAATATTGTTGAGTCAATGAATAATGTTTTGAGACGTGCAAGAGAATTGCCACTTTTAACAATGATGGATTTCATACAAGAAAAATTGCAAAGCTGGTTCTATGAAAGAAGGATAACTGCAGAAGGAATATTCCGTGAGATATCAAATTGGGCAGAAGCAACATTGGAAGAAAAAATTAAACCAACTTTTAAATTTAGAGTATTGCCCATTGATCGACTCAAATTCAATGTAAAAGAAGGGGGTATGGAATTTATTGTTGATCTAGACAAAAGAACATGTGATTGTTCTAAATTTCAGCTAGATGAGATACCCTGTGAACATGCAATTGCTGCAATTGGCAGTATATATCAAAAGACATCGGCCTTTTGCTCAACCTATTATTCAAGGGACTTTTGGTTGAAAACATATGGAGGACAAGTAAATTCTATAGGTGATTCAACAATATGGGTTATACCAGACAATGTTAAATAAAAAATCACTAAGCCTCCAGATGCAAAAGTAATGCTAGGAAGAAGACAGAAGAATCGACATGTTTCCGGTACAGAATTCAAGAAGGAACCAAGATGTGGTCGTTGCAAAAAATATGGGCATAATAGAACAAATTGCACAAATTCTGCTGTAGTTCATCCTTATGCAAGAAAATACAGGAAAAAAATGATTGATTATATACAATAAAGTTGCATTGGCTCATATGAAAAATTGATTGTAATCCCGAATAATTTGTTCGGTATTCTTGTTTTTCAAATTATTAGTCTATTTTTTTTGTTTCTTGATTTGGTGCTAAAAAAAATCTGCATTGTGCACATTCAGTAGAAAATACGAGAGATTATACTTTCAAGCGATATACCTCCAGAGTAATATGCAAGAAACAAACTTTTAAATTATTTAATTCAAGCAAATTATAGTATATACAAATTTTTCATTGTCTTACCCATCTCCATTATAATATACTGGCCTCTATAGCTTAATAACTAGATTTTTCAGCATAATTTACAGAAAGCAACTAAAATAAGAACTCCAACAATAATTGTATCAGCAAACTTAGGTTAATAATCTGGATTCTGAACATCCAGTATAAAATTCTGGAAATTATAGTTTTGCAATATATACCTCCAGCAAAACATACAGGAAACAAAGTTTTAAATTATTAAATTCCAGTAAGTTGTTCTAGATACCAATTTTGCACTATTTTACACTTCTCTCCATTATGCTGGATTGTGTTCACATATCTAACCGTAAAAGTTTAGTAATTATTCAGGTTTTTTCTTTAATTTCAAGAGGAAATTTTCCACTGTTTTACACATCTCCATAATAATATACTGGTCTCTATGGATTAATAAGTAGTTTTTCCATCATAATTTACAGGAAATAAGCAAAATAAGAACTCCAACAAGAGTTACATCAGCGAAAATTATTAAATGTAACATATTATACTTAAAAACACACCATTGAAATTATAATCTTCAATCTTTACAACTTTATTTCAATTAATAAATTGGTCGAACTTAGGGTAAAAAATCTAGATTGTGCACGTCTTTTGTAGGGACATTATGGTTTCGCAATATATACATCCAGCAAAATATACAGGAAACAAAATTTTAAATTATTTAATTCCACTAACTTATTCTAGATACCAATTTTGCACTATTTTACACTTCTCTCCATTATGCTGGATTATATTCACAAATCTAACCACAAAAGTTTAGTAATTATTCAGTTATTTCTTGATTTCAAGAGAAAATTTTCCACTGTTTTACACATCTCCATAATAATATACTGGCCTATATGGATTAATAAGTAGTTTTTCTAGCATAATTTTAAGGAAATGAGCAAAATAAGAACTCCAACAGGAGTTGCATCAGCAAAAATTATTAAATTTAACATATTAAACTTAAAAATATACCATCGAAATTATAATCTTCAATCCTTACAACTTTATTTCAATTAATAAATTGGTCAAACTTAAGGTAAAAAATCTGGATTTGTGACGACCCAAAAGGTCATCACTTGTTTTAAAACGAAATTTTCGTGTTCTAAGGCCTTGAAAACCTCATTTAGAATCACCTCGATTTGTGTGTGCAGTCCGTGCGTGAGCCAGAAAACTTAAATATGATAATCTGTGAAATACGATAAGTTTTGATTATAAAATGAGCTAATTTGACTTCGGTCAATGTTTTGGGTAAACGGACCCGGACCCATGATTTGACGGTCCCGAAGGGTCCATGGGAAAATATGGGACTTGGGCGTATGCCCGGATCGAATTCCGAGGTCCCAATCCTAAGAAATGAATTTTTAAAGAAATTTTTTTTCTGGAATTGTTTAAAGAAATTTAAAATTAAATTTGATTAGAACATGATGGTATCGGTCCCGTATTTTGGTTTCGGCGCCCGGTACAGGTCTTATATATGATTTACGACATTTCTGTGGAATTTGGTGAAAAACGGATGTCAGGTGAAGTGATTCAGACATAAATCGCAAAATTTATGTTTAAAGAAGTTTTGAGAAAATTTCATTGATCTCGAGACTTAATTTGATGTTCGTGATGTTATTTTGATGATTTGATTACACGAGTAGGTCCATATGATGTTTTTGAGTTAGTATGCACACTTGATTTGGAGTTGCGAGAGCTCAAGTGAGTTTCGTGTAGGTTCGGGATGTTCTAGACTTAAAACCAGAAGTTGCAGGTCTTTGAACCCGCTAGTGCGGTCTGCACAAAAACGTGTGTGTCACGACCCAACCACCGAACCCGGTCGTGATGGCGCCTCTCGTAAATACAAGGCCAGCCAGAGCAAAACAGAACACCTCTTTTAAATAGTTAATCATCATAAACAGTAATAACATATAATATAATACTCATAAATTACGGAATTTAACGATAACAACCGCAAGAACCATCCCGACATAGCCCAAACTGGGGTGTCACAAGTCATGAGCTACTACAGAATCTGCTATAGGTCTACAAAGTACAGAATCCAATACAACAGTCTGAAGAAAACATAAATGATAGAGGATAAGAGAGACAAGGGCTGCGGACGTCAACAGCTACCTTGTAACTCCAAATCACTGCCTAGCCTGGATGGAATCAGCGTTCAGGTGCGGACTATACTATGCCTGAATCTGCACACACGGTGCAAGGAGTAATGCGAGTACTCCGACTCAGTGAGTAATAATTATAAATAATGGCTGAAAGTATGAAAATACGTAAAGGCACAAAGCAATTCCATATCAAGCAATAAAAATCACTTAAAGCAGTAAATGAGTGAAGAAATCAAATGATATTCCTTTTAAAACAAGTAAAACCAATAATTTAACAGGTAAATAAAAAGTAGAAATCTGCCCCTCGGGCACAGTATCAATCGCTCATCATAGTATCAGCCCCTCGGGCTCACTCTCAGTATAGTATCAGCCCCTCGGGCTCAGTATCAATCACTCAGAACAGTATCAACCCCTCGGGCTCACTCTCAAAATAGTATCAGCCCCTCGGGCTACCTCACAATCACTCATATGAGCCCTTCGGGCATAACATCAATCACTCAGAACAATGGGTACCAGCGCTCACTGTGGGTGTGCAGACTCCGGAGGGGCCCCTTACGGCCCAAGCGCTATATCAAGCCACCTCGTGGCATCATCACTCGGCACTCGGCCTCACATCACTCGGCACTCGGCCTCACATCACTCAACACCTCGTGGCATATAAAGTATCTCAGGCCCTCGGCCTCATATCACTCAGCATATCCTCACATATGGCCCTCGACCTCACTCGGTCCAAAAATCATCACAAGCCCCTTGGGCATTAGTAAAAAAGTAGTTCTCAGCCCAAAACATGATGTAGAAATATCATATAAGTTTCAAATCTGAGTAAAAATGGTTGAGTTTGTAAAACAATAGATATCAACAGGACCGAGTTCAAATAATAAGTCAAGCAGTGAGGAAACAGTGATAATAATCCCTGAAGGGTTCAAATAGTTGGCACAAAGTCCAAATATGACAATTAGCCCAAATCATGATGATAACAAATAAATTTCAGTCAAATATTCGGTAAAATCATCAATCGGGATGGACCAAGTCACAATCCCCAGTAGTGAAAGACCCCACACTCATCATCCAGCGCGTATCTTGCCTCAATATAGCACTACGATGTGCAATCCGGGGTTTCAAACCCTCAAGACATCATTTACAACTATTACTCACCTCGAGCTGGCTAATTCTTTAGCTCGCGACGTCTTTGCTCCTCGAATTGGCCTCCACGCGCGTCGAATCTATCCAAAATCCGAGCTCTCTAGGTAAAAATATTAAATAAAACACAAAACCTTGTATTTATAGGTACCCCTCAGATTACAACTACTGCGGGCCGCACCAAATCGACCGCGGTCAGCACAAGCCAGTGCGGTCCGCGCAAAAATGATCGCGGCCGCACATGCCTTCCTCTGCAGTGACAGGCTTTAGTATTTTGGCCATAACGTTTTCTACAGATGTCCAAATTGCAGTATTTTTACCTTTATGGAAACTAGACAAGAAGGGCTACAACTTTCGTTTTGGAATCACCTCACAATTCCTTGTAGATAAAAAGATATGAACTTCCGAATTTGGACCGGCGGGAAGGTTCTTCACCGCAGCCGCGCCCACTTTTGTGCGGTCCGTGCAACACCTACCGCGTCCGCGCCCGCTTTTGTGCAGTCTGCACAGCACTCACTGCGGGCGCACTCATTTTTGTGCGGACCGCGTGGATGAGTTCCGGGGCCTGCAACCCTCCTGGACCTGCTACAGCTATGATTTTCGGCCTAAAACATCCCGGAACCTACCTAGGACCCCCGAAACTTCAAACTAATTGTACCAACACATCCCATGACATCATTCAAACTTGTTCAATACTTCGGAATGCTTACAACAACATCAAGTCACCAATTTAACATAGGATTCAAGCCTATGAACTCCAAGAACTCTTAAATTATGCTTTCGATCAAAAGATCTATCAAATCTCGTCCGAATGACCTGAAAGTTTACACACACATCCCAAATGACACAACGAAGCTACTGCAACTCTCGAAATTCCATTTCGACCCCTATATCAAAATCTCGCCTATCAACCGGAATTTGCCAAAATATCAATTTCGCCAATTCAAGCATAAATCTTCTCTACAACTCCAAAACCCATTCCGATCGCGCTCCTAAGTCACAAATCACCTCCCGAAGCTAACCGAACCATCAGAACTCCACTTCCGAGCCTTCTAACACATAAGTCAACATCCGGTTGACTTTTCCAACTTAAGCCTTCTTAAAGGAGACTAAGTGTCTCATTTCTTACCAAATCCTCTCCGAACTCGAACTAATCAACCCGATCACATAAAACCTGGATAACGAAGCGTAAAGAAGCTGAAATAGGGGAAACGAAGTAGTAACTCATGAGACGACTGGCCGGGTCGTCACATCCTCCCCAACTTAAACAAATGTTCATCCTCGAACGAGTCAAGAAACATACCTGAAGCCTCAAACAGATGAGGATATCTGCTCCGTATCTCCCGCTCGGTCTCCCAGGTAGCCTCCTCCACGGGCCGACCTCTCCACTGCACTTTCACTGAAGTTATATCCTTTGACCTCAACTTCCGAACCTGGCAATCCGAAATAGCTACTGGCTCCACATCAAAGGTCAAATCATCATCCAACTGAACCGTGCTGAAGTCCAAAACATGAGACAGATCCCCAATATACTTCCGGAGCATAGAAACATGAAATACCTGATGCACACTCGACAGGCTGGGTGGCAAATCAAGCTCATAAGCCACCTCCCCAATCCTCCGAAGAACCTCAAAAGGCCCAATGAACCGCGGACTCAACTTGCCTTTCTTACCAAATCTCATAACACCCTTCATGAGCGAAACCTTCAGCAAGACCTTCTCACCAACCATATAGGACACATCTCGAACCTTCCGGTCCGGATAACTCTTCTGACGTGACTGCGCTGTACGAAGCCTCTCCTGAATCACCTTCACCTTCTCTAAGGAATCCTGAACCAAATCTGTCCCCAATAGTCTAGCCTCGCTAGGCTCGAACCAACCAATTGGAGATCTATCGCCTCCCATACAAAGCCTCTTACGGAGCCATCTGAATACTCGATTGGTAGCTGTTATTGTAAGAAAACTCTACAAGCGGTAGAAACTCAACCCATGAACCTCCAAAGTCAATAACACAAGCACTCAACATGTCCTCCAATATCTGAATCGTACGCTCGGATTGTCCGTCCGTCTGAGGATGAAAAACGGTGCTCAACTCCACCTGAGTACCCAACTCTCGCTGAACAGATTTCCAAAACTGGGAAGTAAACTGAGTACCTCTATCTGAGATGATGGAGACCATAACACTATGCAACCAAACAATGTCCCGGATATAAATCCCTGCCAACCGCTCTGAAGAATAAGTAGTACACCCAGGGATGAAGTGCGCGGACTTGGTCAGTCGATCCACAATCACCCAAATAGCATCGAACTTCTTCAAAGTCCGAGGAAGACCACTTACAAAATCCATGGTGACTCTCTCCCACTTCCACTCGGGAATATCCATCTGTTGAAGCAAGCCACCCGGTCTCTGATGCTCATATTTCACCTACTGACAATTGAGACACCAAGCTACAAATCCCATGATATATTTCTTCATTCTTCTCCACCAATAGTGCTGCCTCAAATCCTGATACATCTTCGCGGCACCCGGATGGATAGAATATCGCGAGCTATGGGCCTCTTCCAGAATCAACGCTCTAAGCCCATCCACATTGAGCACACAAATTCGGCCCTGCATCCTCAACACACCATCATCACCGATGGTCACATCTCTGGAATCACCATGTTGAACTCTGTCCTTAAGGATAAGCAAATGCGGATCATCATACTGGCGCTCTTTGATGCGATCATATAAAGAAGACCGAGAAACCATACATGCCAACCTGACTGGGCTCCGAAATATCCAATCTCACGAACCGATTGGCCAAGGCCTGAACATTAACTGCAAGTGGTCTCTTCCCAACTGGAATATATGCCAAACTCCTCATGCTCACTGCCTTTCGGCTCAACACATCGGCCACCACATTGGCCTTTCCCGGGTGGTACAATGTAGTGATATCATAATCCTTAAGCAACTCCAACCATCTCCGCTGCCTCAAATTAAGATCCTTTTTCTTGAACAAATGCTGAAGACTGCGATGATCAGTAAACACCTCACAAGATATGCCATACAAGTAATGCCTCCAAATCTTCAATGCATGAACTATGGCAGCCAACTCCAAATCATGAACGGGGTAGTTCTTCTCATGGGGCTTCAACCGACGAGAAGCATAAGCAATAACTCTACCCTCCTGTATCAAGACACAATCAATCCCAACTCTCGAAGCATCACAATACACAATATATGAACCCGAAGCTGATGGCAACACCAACACTGGATATGTGGTCAAGGCTGTCTTGAGCTTCTGAAAACTCTCCTCACACTCGTCCGACCATACAAATAGAGCACCCTTCTGAGTCAACTTGGTCAAGAGCGATGAAATGGATGAAAATCCCTGAACAAACCGGCGATAATAGCCTGCTAACCCAAGAAAGTTACGAATCTCTGTGGCTGAGAACGGTCTAGGCCAACTCTGAACCGCCTCTATCTTCTTTGGGTCAACCTGAATACCCTCGCTGGACACACGTATCCCAAGAAAGCCACTGTACTGATCCAAACTCACACTTGGAGAACTTTGCATAAAGCTTCTCCTCCCTCAATCTCTACAACACAACTCTCAAATGCTCTGCGTGCTCCTCCTGACTACGCGAGTGCACCAGGATATCATCAATGAATACTATAATGAACGAATCAAAATAAGGCCGAAACACACTGTTCATCAAATGCATGAATGCTGCTGGGGCATTGGTTAGCCCGAAAGACATAACAAGGAACTCATAATGACCATATCTGGTCCTGAAAGAAGTCTTAAGAATATCTGAATCCTTGATCTTCAACTGGTGATAGCCCGAACGGAGATCAATATTGGAGAACACTCTCGCTCCCTAAAGCTGATCAAATAAATCATCAATGCGAGGCAAAGGATACTTGTTCTTAATTGGTACCTTATTCAATTATCTATAATCAATGTACATTCTCATCGTGCAATCCTTCTTCTTCACAAACAAAACTGGTGCACCCCAAGGGGACACACTAGGCCGAATAAACCCCTTATCTAGGAGTTCCTGAAATTGTTCTGTCAGTTCCTTCAACTCTGTTGGTGCCATACGATATGGCGGAATAGAAATGGGCTGAGTGCCCGACACCAGGTCAATACCAAAATCAATATCCCTGTCCGATGGCATGCCCGACAGGTCTGTAGGAAACACATCGGGAAAATCCCTCACAATTGGGAAAGAATCGATACTAGGAGTCTCAACTCCAACATGCCTCACAAATGCTAGATATGAAAGGCAACCCTTCCCAACCATATGTTGGTCCTTCTAGAAAGATATCAATCTACTAGGAACATAATCAGTCACACTATGCCACTCGATCCGCGGTACACCCGGCATAGCCAAAGTGACTGTCTTAGCATGACAGTCTAGAATAGCATGACACGGAGATATCCAATCCATGCCCAAAATGACATCAAAATCCACCATGCTCAATAGCAATAGGTCTACTCGGGTCTCCAAACCCCCAATAGTCACCACACATGACTGGTACACACGGTCCACAATAATTGTATCGCCCACCGGGGTAGATACATGAACATGTAAAGTAAGAAACTCACGGGGCGTACCCAAATAACGAGCAAAGTATGATGACACATAAGAAAAGGTGGAACCAGGATCAAATAATACAAAGGCATCTCTGTGGCAGACTGAAAACATACCTGTAATGACAGCATCCAAAGAAAAGGCGTCGGGTCTACTTGGGAGTGCATAGAAACGGGCCTGACCGCCCCCTGATCGACCTCCCCCTCTGGGGTAGCCCCTGGCTGCCTGACCTCCACCCCTAGCTGGCTGGGCGGGTGGTGGAGTAACTAGAATAGAAGTCGAGGGCTGGCCTCTCTACTAGGATGAACTAGCAATACGACGAGGACACTGCCTCCACACATGTCCAAACTCTCCACACTCAAAATAACTCCCAGGTGCTGGAGAAGGGGACTGAAGGGAACCCCTCGCACTGGAGTGACTAGCTGATGCACTCGGCATAGAAGAACCCTGAGCTAACGGGGCACATGATATACTCTAGGCAGGAAGGGAACTGAGTGATGACTGGCCCCGCTGAGATCTATGATGACCATGACCTAAAGATGCTCCACGATACTCTAGGCGGCTGACTGAGCAGGCCTAAAAGAACGGCCTCTACCATGCTGAAACTGGCCCCTCGAAGAAGCACCACTATAAATGCCAGATCTTCGAGGCTTCTTGGCCTCCCTCTCCTCTTGATCCTGATGGCGAACCATCTTAATCTCGCGAGTGATATCGACCACCTCCTCGAACGTAGCACCCAACACCGACACTCGGGTCATAAGAATACGGAGGTGATAGTTAAGGCCATCAACAAATCTCTTGATCCTCTCACGATCTGTCGGAACCATCCAAATAGCATGAAGAGCCAACTCAGAAAACCTTGACTCATACTGTGACACAGTCATATCGCCCTGTCGCAACCACTCAAACTGTCTACACAGCTCCTCTCTGCAGGACTGCAACACATACTTCGCCAAGAAGAGAGTGGAGAACTGCTGCCAAGTAAAGGGCGCTGCTCCAACCGGCCTATGCCTCTTATACGCCTCCCACCATGTGAAGGTAGACCCAATAAACTGAAAGGTGGTAAATACCACACCACTAGTCTCAAGAATCCCTGATGTACAGAGCATCCGCTAACACTTATCAAGAAAACCCTGGGCATCCTCGACCTCGGCACCACTGAATGATGGAGGCTGGAGGCTACCAAACCTCTCAAGACGACGCTTCTCATCATCCGGCATAACTGGCACAACAAACTCCTGAGCTGGTGCAACCGGCTGAGCTAGAGGTGCCCCCGGTGTCTGTAGTCCCTGCACTACCTGCTCAGGTGTGGGAGCAGCGGGGGTCTGATTCCCTCCCCCGGCCTGTGAAGTAGCTGCTACTGTAGTGGCTGAAACTGCCTGAGCCAGGACAGTGCAAACTGATAAGATCTGTGCCAAGGCCTCCTGAAGACCCGGAACCACGATAGGCATAGCTGGTGCCTGAACTGGTGCTGTTGGAGCATCCATATCTGGAGCCTGATCCGTAGCCGGGGGCAGTTGGTGGATCAACAGGTGCTGCCCTCGCTGCTCTGCCTCTGCCACGTCCACGACCACATCACGACCTCTGGTGGCCTTAGTGGGTGGCACTGGTGGTTGTCCACTTCGTCCGGTAGCACGAGTCTTCGCCATCTTTGAGAGAATCGAATAACAAAAGTTTAGCATTCGGATCAACAAATTCACACGATAGGAGTTTCAAGAATATGAAGTTTTTCCTAAAGGTTCTACAACCTCTCGAGGATAAATACAGACGTCTCCGTACCGATCTGCGAGACTCTACTAAACCTGCTCATGACTCGTGAGACCTATGTAACCTAGGCTCTGATACCAACTTGTCACGACCCAACCCCCAAACCCGGTCGTGATGGCGCCTCTCGTGAAGACAAGGCCAGCCAGACCAAAACGGAACACCTCTTTTAAACAGTTAATCATCATAAATAGTAATAACATATAATATAATACTCATAAATTGCGGAATTTAACGATAACAACCGCAAGAACCATCCCGACACAGCCCAAACCGGGGTGTCACAAGTCATGAGCTACTACAGAATCTGCTATAGGTCTACAAAGTACAGAATCCGATACAACAGTCTGAAGAAAACATAAATGATAGAGGATAAGAGAGACAAGGGGTTGCGGACGTCAACAGCTACCTCGTAACTCCAAATCACTGCCTAGCCTGGACGGAATAAGTGCTCAGGTGCGGACTCTACTCTGCCTGAATCTGCACACACGGTGCAGGGAGTAATGTGAGTACTCCGACTCAGTGAGTAATAATTATAAATAATGGCTGAAAGTATGAAAACACGTAAAGGCACAAAGCAATTCCATATCAAGCAGTAAAAATCACTTAAAGCAGTAAATAAGTGAAGAAATCAAATGATATTCCTTTTAAAACAAGTAAAACCAGTAATTTAACAGGTAAATAAAAAGTAGAAATCCGCCCATCAGGCACAGTATCAATCGCTCAGCATAATATCAGCCCCTCGGGCTCAGTATCAGTACAGTATCAGCCCCTCGGGCTCAGTATCAATCACTCAGAACAGTATCAGCCCCTTGGGCTCACTCTCAGAATAGTATCAGCCCCTCGGGCTCCCTCAAAATCACTCAAATCAGCCCCTCGGGCATAGCATCAATCACTCAGAACAATGGGTACCCACGCTCACTATGGGTGTGCAGACTCCGGAGGGGCCCCTTACGGACCAAGCGCTATATCAAGCCACCTCGTGGCATATAAAGTATCTCAGGCCCTCGGCCTCATATCACTCAGCATATCCTCACATATGGCCCTCGACCTCACTCGGTCCAAAAATCATCACAAGCCCCTTGGGCATTAGTAAAAAAGTAGTTCTCAGCCCAAAACATGATGTAGAAATATCATATAAGTTTCAAATCTGAGTAAAAATGGTTGAGTTTGTAAAACAATAGATATCAACAGGACCGAGTTCAAATAATAAGTCAAGCAGTGAGGAAACAGTGATAAAAATCCCCGAAGGGTTCAAATAGTTGGCACGAAGCCCAAATATGACAATCAGCCCAAATCATGATGATAACAAATGAATTTCAGTCAAATATTCGGTAAAATCATCAATCGGGATGGACCAAGTCACAATCCCCAGTAGTGAAAGATCCCACGCTCATCATCCAACGCGTATATTGCCTCAATATAGCACTACGATGTGCAATCTGAGGTTTCAAACTCTCAGTACATCATTTACAACCATTACTCACCTCGAGCTGGCTAATTCTCTAACTCGCGACGCCTTTGCCCCTCGAATGGGCCTTCACGCGCGTCGAATCTATCCAAAATCCGAGCTCTCTAGGTCAAAATGTTAAATAAAACCCAAAACCTCATATTTATAGGTACCACTCAGATTCCAACTACCGCGGGCCGTACCAAATCGACCGCAGTCCGCACAAGCCAGTGCGGTCTGCGCAAAAATGACCGCGGCCGCACAGGCCTTCCTCTGTAGTGACAGGCTCTAGTATTTTGGCCATAACATTTACTACAGTTGTCCAAATTGTAATATCTTTACCTCTATTGAAACTAGACACGAAGGGCTACAACTTTTGTTTTTGAATCACCTCACAATTCCTTGTAGATAAAAGGATATGAGCTTCCGAAGTTGGACCGGCGGGAAGGTTCTTCACCGCGGCCGCGCCCACTTTTGTGCGGTCCACGCGATGCCTACCGTGGCTGTGCCCGCTTTTGTGCGGTCCGCACAACACTCACCATGGGCGCACTCATTTTTGTGCGGACCGCATGGGTGAGTTTCTGGGCCTGCAACCCTCCTAGACCTGCTACAGCTATGATTTTCGGCCTAGAACATCCCGGAACCTACTCGGGACCCCCGAAACTTCAAACTAATTGTACCAATACATCCCATGACATCGTTCAAACTTTTTCAACACTTCGGAATGCTTACAACAACATCAAGTCACCAATTTAACATAGGATTCAAGCCTAAGAACTCCAAGAACTCTTAAATTATGCTTTCGATCAAAAGGTCTATCAAATCTCGTCCGAATGACTTGAAAGTTTACACACACATCCCAAATGACACAACGAAGCTAGTGCAACTCTCGAAATTCCATTCCGACCCCTATATCAAAATCTCGCCTATCAACCGGAATTTGCCAAAGTATCAATTTCGCCAATTCAAGCCTAAATTTTCTCTACAACTCCAAAACCCATTTCGATCGCGCTCCTAAGTCACAAGTCACCTCCCGAAGCTAACCGAACTATCAGAACTCACTTCCGAGCCTTCTAACACATAAGTCAACATCCGGTTGACTTTTCCAACTTAAGCCTTCTTAAAGGAGACTAAGTGTCTCATTTCTTACCAAATCCTCTCCGAACTCGAACTAATCAACCCGATTACATAAAATACGGATAACGAAGCGTAAAAAGCTAAAATAGGGGAAACAGAGCAGTAAATCATGAGACGACTGGCCGGGTCGTCACAATGTGCGACCGTGAAAGAGGGCCAGTGCAGTCCGCGATCGGTTTCGGGCGGTGCGCGGTGGAGGCCTGTGCGGCCGCAGTCCATTTCGTGCAGTCCGCATAGGGGACTGGACTGCAGTACCTCAGGAAGGCCTGTGAAGGGCGTGATGAGATTTGGGAAGAAGGGCAAGCTTAGCCCTAGGTTCATCAGTTCGTTTGAGATTCTTGATCGAGTGGGAGAGGTGGCTTATACACTTGCATTGCTGCCGAACTTATCAGCCGTTCATCTAGTATTTCATGTGTCCATGCTCCGGAAATATCACGGCGTTCCATCCCACGTGTTAGATTTCAGCACTGTCCAGTTGGACAAAGACTTGTCTTATGAGAAGGAACTTGTAGCTATTCTAGACCGGCAGGTTCGTCAGTTGAAGTCGAAGAGTTTTCCTTCTGTTCATGTTCAGTGGAGAGGTCAGCCTCCTGAGGCATCGACCTGGGAGTCTGAGTCCGATATGCGGAGCCGTTATCCCCATCTTTTCCCGACTCAGGTACTTCCTTCTTCTGTCCGTTCGAGGATGAACAGTTGTTTTAGAGGTGGAGAATGTGACGACCCAAAAGGTCATCACTTGTTTTAAAACGAATTTTCCGTGTTCTGAGGCTTTGAAAACCTCATTTAGAATCACCTTGATTTGCATGCGCAGTCTAGGCGTGTAGACGGAAAGCTTAAATATGATAATTTGTGAAAAACGATAAGTTTTGATTATAAAATGAGCTAATTTGACTTCGGTCAATATTTTGGGTAAACGGACCCGGATATGTGATTTGACGGTCCCGGAGGGTCCGTGGGAAAATATGGGACTTGGGCGTATGCCCGGAATCGAATTTCGAGGTCCCAAGCCCGAGAAATGAATTTTTAAAGGAAATTATTTTTTGGAATTGTTTAAAGAAATTTAAAATGAAATTTGATTAGGACATGATGGTATCGGGCCCGTATTTTGGTTCCGGCGCCCGGTACAGGTCTTATATATGATTTACGACATTTCTATGGAATTTGGTGAAAAACTGATGTCATGTGATGTGATTCAGACTTAAATCGCAAAATTTATGTTTAAAGAAGTTTTGAGAAAATTTCATTGATCTCGAGACTTAATTTGATGTTCGTGATGTTATTTTGATGATTTGATTACACGAGTAGGTCCATATGATATTTTCGAGTTAGTATGCACACTTGGTTTGGAGTTCCGAGGGCTCGGGTGAGTTTCGGGTAGGTTTGGGATATTTTAGACTTAAAACCAGAAGTTGCAGGTCTCTGAACCCGCCAGTGTGGTCCACACAAAAATGTGTGAGACCGCGGAAAGGGGCCAGTGCGGTCCGCAGTCGGTTTCGGGCGGTGTGCGATGGAGGCCTATGCGGCCGCAGTCCATTTCATGCGGTCCGCACATGGGAGTAGACCGCAGTACCTCAGGAAGGCCTGTGCGGCCGCAGTTCATTTTGTGCGGTCCGCACAGGGGGTCTGAGAGGGGTATAAATAGACGAAATTTTCAGTTATTTTGCATTTTTAAAAAACCCCAAAAATATAAGAGGCGATTTTTCAAACAACCTTTCTTCTCCAAATCAATTGTAAGTCGTTTTTAACTAGTTTTCTTCAATTATTAACATCTTTTAACATGATTTCAACTTCAAATCAGTTATTTCATGGGGGAATTGGGTGTTCTGGGTAGAACCTAAGTTTTTCAAAAATTGGGGATTTGGACCTCGATTTGAAGTCCGATTTCAAAACAAATTACATATTTGAGCTCGTGGGGGAATGTGTAATCGGGTTTTGGTTCGAACCTCAGATTTTGACCACGTGGGCCCAGGGGCGATTTTGACTTTTTGGGTAAAACTTTGGAAAACTTATTTTCATGTATTCAAATTGATTCATTTAGTGTTTATTGATGTAATTAAGTAAATTGTGACTAGATACGAGCGAATTGGTGGTGGAATGGAGGGGTAAAGCTATAATTGAAAATTGAGTTGTGTTCGAGGCATCGAGATAAATGTTTGGTCTAACCTTAGCTTTTAGGGATTAGGAGTTGAGTCTTATTTGCTACGTGATAATTGTTGAGTACGACGTATAGTTATGGTGACGAGTATCTATACATTGGTGTCTAGCATAACCGTGAGTCTTTAAATTTTGAAGATCTTGATTTCGTTGTATCTTTCTTGCCTTAGGGATGATTTCTAATTGTTGTGGAAAGTTTGTGGAAGGAATTGTAACCTTTGAACATCGAGGAGCATTGACTCAAGTTATGTTATGAATTGTGAAAGTATATGAGATGATTGAACCCTTTGGAGCATTGGCTCAAGTTATATTATGAATTGTGAAAGTATATGAGATGATTGAACCCTTTGGAGCATTGGCTCAAGTTATACTATGAATTGTGAAAGTATATGAGAGTGATTGAACCCTTTATAGCATTATCTCAAGTGGTAAAGTGAGTTATGAAATAAAAGTGAAAGAAAGAGAAAAAGTTATTAAATTGTCCCCTTGCCGGGATATTGTTACTTTGTTGATTATCTCCCTTGCCAGGATGTTGAGATTATTGATGTTGTTCCCTTGCCGGAATTTAATTGTTTAACTGTTGTTCCTTGCCGACATCTCTATTACTATTTTGTTTATTCCCTTGCCCCTTTGATTGTGATTGTTGTTTGGGTGAGGAAGAGTGTTAAAGCACGAAGGGTGATGTCGTGCATTGCTTGCTTGTCACGACCCCAAACCGGCCGGTCGTGATGACGCCTCTCGTGAAGACAAGGTCAGCCGACACAACACTCACCTTAACCCTTTAAGCATTAAGAGTCATTTTTAAGTCTTTAAATTAAACAATATTTCATAATAAAATCCTGGAATAACAGTGCGGAATAAAATACCAGCCCGACATCGGGGTGTCACTAGTCATGAGCAACTATCAAGGTCTGAATACAACAAAAGTCTAAAAATGTACTAAATACAGTAACAACAATGAGGGGAAGGAAGCGGTGCTGCGAACGTCATGCAGCCACCTTGCTAACTCTGATGACTCCACGGCTGAGCTATCAACACCCGCTACCGGGTTCCGATATACCTGAATATGCACACGAGGTGCAGGGAGTAATGTGAGTACTCCAACCCAGTAAGTAATAAGAGTAAATAAAGGCTGAGCAGTAGGAAACAATGAATCCACATTTACGCTGGGTTCAATAAACACAACAGGCTTTCAAATCATAATACGAGTCAATCTTCCCTTTTAAAATCCAGCTTTTAGTAAAAATCATCTTTGAAATACCTTCCAACAGTTTCAGTAGGGGTTCAATACCATTTAAAATAATAATAGAGATTAAAGTCATAATCGGCCCCTCGGGCAAAGCATAGTTCGTAAAACAGCCCCTCGGGCAAAACAGTAATCACAAACACTTCATAACTTGAAAATCTCAGTGGAAATAACCAATGTCAAATCAGTGATTAATTTCTGAACATCTCATAAACCCCAATTTAAATAAAAGTTGTTTTAAAATATTTGTGCAACTTTCCGACAGAGGCTCAATATAAAGATGAGTGAAAACAGTCAATAAATCAACATATTCGATAGAAACTCATTTTAAGAGGAGTGAAATCAATAAGTCCATAAACAGGCCTCTCAGGCAAAACACCACTCATATGCATGTATATATCTATCGCCCTCGCCCCTCGGGATAGCCTCTCTGTCACTTGTGACTCAACTCTTACCAATCAGTACTCGCACTCAGCATTCACGCTCAATTGGTACCATATAGTAACCGATGCGGCGTGCAGCCCGATCCGTATATCTCTCACAACAACTAAAATCAAAGTAACTGCTGCTGCGTGTAGCCTGATCCATGCATCGCTGTGGCGCACAGCCCGATCCATATAAATAGTCGACTGCGCTCACTGAGGGTGTGCAGACTCCGGAGGGGCTCCTACAGCCCAAGCTCTATATTTCTGTGGCGCGTAGCCCGATCCATATAAGTATTGCTACGGCGTGCAGCCCGATCCATAACATTTATATATATACATTGCTGCGGCGTGTAGCCCGATCCATAGATATATAATCCTCACAACTAGGCCCTCGGCCATTAACCTCACCATCAGACTCTCAGTCTATCTCAATTATCAATCTCACAATCAGACCTTCGGTCTATCTCAGTAAAACAGGGAACTCAGCCCAAAACAATTTCCACATGTTAAGAATATAGTGATAAAGCCGGATTTGAGCAGTAAACAGGTAAAACATGACTGAGAATATGCTTTCAAACAAATAGAGTGAGGAAAGATAGTAAAAATGCCCCTAAGGGTCTCAACAAGTTTGCACAAGGCCCCAAACATGGCATACAACCCAAAAATATAATAATGTCAAACAATTAACTATCAAATACGCATTAAAATATTCGCTCGGGATGGACTAGGTCACAATCCCCATTGGTGCTCTACCCCACGCTCGTCATCCAGCGTGCAAGTCAACTCAAAGTAACACAACGACGTATAATCCGGGGTTTCAAACCCTCAAAACAATATTACAATCATTACTTACCTCGATCCGGTCCAAAATCTAGCACGCGATGCCTCGCCCGCACGAATCGACCTCAGGATGCTCCAAATCTAGACACAATCAGTCATAATCATTAAAATATGCTAAGGGAGCGAAGCCCACTTGAAAATATCCAATTTAACATCAAAATCCCGAAATTGCTCAAACCCAGCCCCCGGACCCACGCTTCGGAATTCGACGAAACTCACAAAATCCGACAACCCATTCAACCACGAGTCCAACCATACAAAAATTACTAAATTCCGATAACGATTCAGCCTCCAAATCTTCAAATCTTATTTTCAAATCCCTAGGTCCAAATCCCTAATTTACACCTCAAAAACATGTAATCTAGTCGGATTATTTGATGATAATTCAATATTATGGAGTAGAAATGATCACAAGTGACTTACCTCAAGATTTCCCATGATTTCTTGCTCAAAAATCACCCCAAGCCGTATTCTTTAACCAAAAAAGGTCAAAATGAGCAGTAAAACGCAACAACTTTAATAAACCTATTCTGGTCGCTAAAAGAGCCATTCTCGTCGCAAAAAGTGACAAATCTGGTCTCTAAAGGTGCGCACCAGATCCTACTGCACCAACAATGCTTAATTTCGCTAGAAAGGCTCTAACTCCATCATACGAACTCGGAATTCGATGATTCTTGTTCCTATGAGTCACAAATAATAATACAAACATAGTCCTTCAATCGAAACTCAATTCGGAGCTCGTTTGCTTAGTGTGATATCCATTTCGCTCGTTAAATAATTAACTCATGATTCGTGTCAAAAACCCAATCGCGACTTGATGAAATTAGAAAAACTTTACAGATCACTCCTATAATTCATTATTGAAATTTTGGAAGTCTTGAAATAAAATTTCGATCTCTAGAACTAAAAATGGACCTTTGGATCATTACATGCTTATGCTCAAAACGACAAAAATATTCTAAAAACTCTTCCAAAACTTATCCTAGCCTCATGGGACCCCGACCAAACTTGCCAACATAATTCATAACATCATTAAAACCTGTTCCAATCATCAAAACACCTCAAGCAACATAATAATACCCAAAAATCATCGAATTCAAGCCTAAGTTTCCAAAAACTTCCGAAATACACTTTCTATCAAAAACCCGACCAAATGATATCCGAATAACCTGAAATTTTGCACACACATCACAAATGACATATAGAAGCTACAGCAACTCTCGGAATTCCATTCCAACCCTCGGATCAAATTCTCACCTATCAACCGGAATTCGCCAAAATACTACCTTTGCCAATTCGAGCCAAATCCTTCTACGAACTTCTGAAATGCATTCCGATCGCGCTCCTAAGTCATAAATCACCTAACGGAGCTAACCAAATCATAAAAATTCCAATCCGATATCATATACAAACAAGTCAACTTTTGGTCAAACCTTTCAAATTCAAAGCTTTCATCTAAGACTGTTTTTTCAAATTCCTTCCGATTTTCCTGAAAACCAAAACCATCGATCTACATCAGTCATAATACATCATACGGGGCAAGTCATGCCCGAGAACTGGCGATAAAAGTACAAAAGCTCAAAACGACCGGTCGGGTCGTTACATCCTACCCCACTTAAACACACGTTCGTCCTCGAACGTACTCAGAGTTGTTCTAAAAGCCAACCAATAGCTGAATAACTTTACCAAGCATAACCCGGGGGTGATCCCACGTCTCACTATCTCATATAGGTGTGATAACACATAGAAGATGAAATTACACAACCCAATCTAGCCCATGAATCATAGAACCACATTTTCACTTCTGAAACCATCAATACGATCAAAACCTCACACTCATACACTGAATAGGCCCGAACCAGCTGTAATAGCCCATGCCTGCAACCTCAAGTGCAATTATATGATATACCACATAACTCAAACACTGGTAGCGATAACTTCTATTCATAGCAGCTGCACATAACAACTGAATATCGACAGAAAACCTCTTATCAACTAAAGTCTCATTCCAACACTTCCATATACTGCCAATGATAAATGAAACACGCAATTAACCATAACCATTTCTCAAATCAACCACTCATAAGGCCACTTCTCCTTTGGCAAGGACCATAGAAAATTTCTGAGTTGAACCTCGATATTTATCCTCCCGACATGCTGAAATCGAATCTGTTTGTATTCATTAAAGATTCCAACGATCTCCTCTAATCCAACACACTACTCTAGTGACATGACACATCCGTACAGGCCTAAAACACCACTTGCATAATACGCACACCAATAAGCAACGGTCCGAACATACTCAAATCATGAAAATGACTCAATTGAAAGAGCTGTACCTCAAGCTCACCAGTACCGCCACAACACAAGGCCGAGAACTCGTCTTGCATTGTAGGAACATAACACACGAATCTAACCTGCAAGGTCATACCTCCACATAACTTCGCTGTGATGCGCGATCCTATCCAACACTGTTCCACATGAAACACCTCAAGTCATTATGCTCGAAATCGACAACCACACATAATTTGATGTCTGGAACCAAAGCAATCATTACACCCACGGTGAAAGAAATAACATACACCATGCGCATCCAATAGGACATAACCAATATGTCGTTCACCGAGCAACACCAAATTACTCTTCCCGCTCGACTTCCACTAAGAAACCCTAATAGAACTGCACCATATGTGCCTATAACCAACAAATCATAATGTCTCGCAACACAGAAAGGTAACTCATAGGTCTCCCCAGATTATTAATAAGCTCAATAACAGACGAATCAACACACACCTCACCATTGGCAACTCGAAGTCAACCAAGCCGTCGTGATACAGAACACACATCCATATAGGTCTACCAATGACGAAATCATAGTACATACTAATATCTGACTAACTTACCCACATCTTGCCATTAACAACCACAAGCTAACCTATATATGAAAACTCCCAGTCTCCAAGTCCATAAAACACACGAATTACCATATCTGATCCCAATTCTGCCACTTTCACATATAACTCACCTCTAGTACCCAATCATCCCACGAGAGATACTCTAAGATTTTTTTGTGTTGCCAAGCAAATTCGAATATCAGCAGTCGATCTGACGAAAAGTGTTGCAATACTACCGAAGTACCATCAACTTAATCACATTGCCTCTTACGGGAATATATACCCTCGTCAATCACCTCAATTAGCATTACCATTTCCTTAATCATCTTCAGATCATTTCTCAAATCATCTGAAGCTCATTTCTCTAATTATCTGAAATTGCCCGCGAAACACCTGTAGAAACTCAATATCTCATAAGCATCCAAAGAGTTAATCATATCCTCACCATACCAACTCGGCCTACTACCAAGCTATCCCAGCTATCTGAATTCCCTTCTGATTTACCTTCAACTTGATACTCATTCTTGCTATAACATTACAATTCTTTCAACCCAGACTTACCACACGGAACCCAAGCGTAATGCCACACCGTCTAAAGCTCATAAGCTGCCGAATACTTTCTCAGATATTCCCACGAGCACCACGATCAAAATACTTTATCCTGAAGAGACTTTATGCGAATCTAAAACCGCTACCTTTACATTCATGATACTGATACATAGAATCCCATAATTACATAGAAGTTCCACAAATCTTGAACCCTTCCAATGAAAACTCGATTTCTAGCCACATATACTACTTTGAGATACCAAATTGTTACATGTAGAATCTTGAACACATTAGAACCTTTCTCGAGAGTCATTCACACTATGCCAACTGCAATTAGCCTGATCAAATGAACAGACCACCCGTACCTCATTAGCAATCTGACACAGCAAGATATAGCCTTATCTCAATACAACCAAGTGACCTCCTGCTCTATGCACCGAGCACCCTTTACCAACGATAACTCAAGACATCCCGTGATTCTCTTTATCCATAAAGCATAGTATAACCTTTGTCAAAATCTTCCTTTACTCGAGCCATTCTCGGTGTCAATTTCCACAAGTCATAGCTAATTCACTCGCACGCCTCAACCTGAAACCAACATAGCACCTAACCGTGCAATCAGCTACTCACAGCAGACTCCCCCACTTGGCTCGAATCCATAGATCAAGATACCCTCAATAACTCATAACACTTTTACTCTATTGATGCCACAATACCATAATGAGATTAAACTCAAATCATTTGTAAGCTTGTGAAAACACAGATCATCTAGTACTATAAACCTTCTACAAATCTCGCATTCATCCCCACAACTGTTAAGTCCACTCTCTTAAGTGACCCGAAATTTCAAATTTCAACACGTACTTTTCACTTACACATGAGATCTTCTAACATACACATAAGGATCACACCACTTCAGAACACTCTGTAGGAGATAACCCGCCTGCTTCGCCTCAACATAACATTTCTGTATACCTTCCACCATCATACACATTACACAGTCACTTAGTCTTCCTGAGTCTGAACTCATACCGCAATATGAAATTTACTTCACTCCAACTAGGGGACATGAAAAGATTCTTTACACGCCCATAACTCGGGGCTACACATCCAATCACAATGGAAATCAAACACTTAATAGTTCATCTATCATCCAACAGACCTTTCTCGTCACTTCCAAGTCATATAGATACATCTCGTAGTACTAACATACTTTCCACATAGCTACCTAGTCGTCATTCCCACTAATAGGGATAATACCAAACATATAAGTTCAAAATACTTGCTCACACAATCAGCACCTTGGTGCTTAAGCCCTAGGCAAAGATCCAGCCTCAAGTCCTTCAGACTGGCCCAACATCAACTCATAGAGATCACATCTCGCCCCTGGATCAGGGGATCACAAGCTAACAAGGCACATCCGATACTGAGCGCTCATGCCTGCATGCGAACACGTGGAAGGAATTTAAAAAGTTACTTCCCAAGCTGAATCAAGGATGCACGATAAGAATTCCAAGAATGTAAAGTTTTTCCTAAAGGTTTTGCAGCCTCTCGAGGATAAATACAGACGTCTCCGTACCGATCCACAAGACTCTACTAAACCTGCTCATGACTCGTGAGACCTATATAACCTAGGCTCTAATACCAACTTGTCACGACCCCAAACCAACCCGGTCGTGATGGCACCTCTCGTGAAGACAAGGGTAGTCGACACAACACTCACCTTAACCCTTTAAGCATTAAGAGTCATTTTTAAGTCTTTAAATTAAACAATGTTTCATAATAAAATCTTGGAATAATAGTGCGGAATAAAATACCAGCCCGACATCGGGGTGCCACTAGTCATGAGAAACTATCAAGGTCTGAATACAACAAAAGTCTTAAAATGTACTAAATATAGTAACAACAATGAGGGGAAGGAAGCGGTGCTGCGAACGTCAAGCATCCACCTTGCTAACTCTGATGACTCCGCGACTGAGCTATCAACACCCGCTATCGGGTTCCGATATACCTGAATATGCACACGAGGTGCAGGGAGTAACGTGAGTACTCCAACCTAGTAAGTAATAAGAGTAAATAAAGGTTGAGCAGTAGGAAACAATGAATCCACATTTACGTTGGGTTCAATAAACACAACAGGCTTTCAAATCATAATACGAGTCAATCTTCCCTTTTAAAATCCAGCTTTTAGTAAAAATCATATTTGAAATACCTTCCAATAGTTTCAGTAGGGGTTCAATACCATTTAAAATAATAATAGAGATTAAAGTCATAATCGACCCCTCGGGCAAAGCATAGTTCGTAAAACAACCCCTCGGGCAAAATAGTAATCACAAACACTTCATAACTTGAAAATCTCAGTGGAAATAACCAATGTCAAATCAGTGATTAATTTCTGAACATCTCATAAACCCCAGTTTAAATAAAAGTTGTTTTAAAATATTTGTGCAACTTTCCGACAGAGGCTCAATATAAAGATAAGTGAAAACAGTCAATAAATCAACATATTCGATAGAAACTCATTTTAAGAAGAGTGAAATCAATAAGTCCATAAGCAGGCCTCTCAGGCAAAACACCACTCATATGCATGTATATATCTATCATCCCTCGGGATAGCCTCTCTGTCACTCGTGACTCAACTCTTACCAATCAGTACTCGCACCCAGCATTCACGCTCAATTGTTACCATATAGTAACCACTGCGGCGTGCAGCCCGATCCATGCATCGCTGTGGCGCATAGCCCGATCCATATAAATAGTTGACTGCGCTCATTAGGGGTGTGCAGACTCCGGAGGGGCTCCTACAGCCCAAGCGCTATATTGTTGCGGCGCGCAACCCGATCCATATATATATATATATAAACCCGATCCATATATATATACACATTGCTGAGCGTGCAGCCCGATCCATAGATATATAATCCTCACAACTAGGCCCTCGGCCTCTCTTAGTCATTAACCTCACCATCAGACTCTCAGTCTATCTCAGTCATCAATCTCACAATCAGACCCTCGGTCTATCTCAGTAAAACATGGAACTCAGCCCAAAACAATTTTCACATGTTTAGAATATAGTGATAAAGCCAGATTTGAGCAGTAAACAGGTAAAACATGACTGAGAATATGCTTTCAAACAAATAGAGTGAGGAAAGATAGTAAAAATGCCCCTAAGGGTCTCAACAAGTCTACACAAGGCCCCAAACATGGCATACAACCCAAAAATATAATAACGTCAAACAATTAACTATCAAATACGCATTAAAATATTCGCTCGGGATGGACTAGGTCACAATCCCCAGCGGTGCTCTACCCCACGCTCGTCATCCAGCCTGCAAGTCACCTCAAAGTAACACAACGACGCATAATCCGGGGTTTCAAACCCTTAGGACAATATTTACAATCATTACTTACCTAGATCCGGTCCAAAATCTAGCCCGCGATGCCTCGCCCGCACGAATCGACCCCCGGATGCTCCAAATCTAGCCACAATCAGTACATAATCATTAAAATATGCTAAGGGAGCGAAGCCCACTCGAAAATAACCAATTTAACATCAAAATCCCAAAATTGCTCAAACCTAGCCCCCGGACCCACGCTTCGGAATTCAACAAAACTCACAAAATCCGACAACCCATTCAACCACGAGTACAACCATACCAAAATTACTAAATTACGATAACAATTTGGCCTCCAAATCTTCAAATCTTATTTTCAAATCCCTAGGTCCTAATCCCCACTTTACTCCTCAAAAACATGTAATCTAGTCAGATATTTCGATGATAATTCAATATTATGAAGTAGAAATGATCACAAGTGACTTACCTCAAGATTTCCCATGATTTCTTGCTCAAAAATCACCCCAAGCCGTGTTATTTCACCAAAAAAAAAGGTCAAAATGAGCAGAAAAATGCAACAGCTTTAATAAACCTATTCTGGCCGCTAAAGGTGCGCATCAGATCCTGCTGCACCAGTAATGTTTAATTTTACTAAAAAGCCTCTAACTCCATCATACGAACTCGGAATTCGATGATTCTTGTTCCTATGAGTCACAAATAATGATACGAACATAGTCCTTCAATTGAAACTCAATTCAGAGCTCGTTTGCTCAGTGTGCTATCCATTTCGCTCGTTAAACAATTAACTCATGATTCGCGTCAAAAACCCAATCGCGACTTGATGTAATTATACCAAACTTTCCAGATCACTCCTATAATTCATTATTGAAATTTTGGAAGTCTTGAAATCAAATTTCGATCTCTAGAACTAAAAATGGACCTTTGGATCATTACATGTTTATGCTCAAAACGGCAAAAATCTTCCAAAAACTCTTCCAAAACTTATCCTAGCCTCATGGGACCCCGACCAAACTTGCCAACATAATTCATAACATCATTAAAACCTGTTCCAATTATCAAAACACCTCAAACAACATCAGAATACCCAAAACTCATCGAATTCAAGCCTAAGTTTCCAAAAACTTCCGAAATACTCTTTCGATCAAAAACCCGACCAAACGATGTCCGAATAACCTGAAATTTTGCACACACATCACAAATGACATAACAAAGCTAAACAACTCTCGGAATTCCATTCCGACCCTACCCTCGGATCAAAATCTCACCTATCAACCGGAATTCGCCAAAATACTACTTTTGCCAATTCGAGCCAAATCCTTCCACGGACTTCCAAAATGCATTCTGATCGCGCTCCTAAGTCATAAATCACCTAACGGAGCTAACCAAATCATAAAAATTCTGATCCGAGATCATATACAAACAAGTCAACTCTTGGTCAAACCTTTCAAATTCAAAGCTTTCATCTAAGACTGTTCTTTCAAATTCCTTCCGATTTTCCTGAAAACCAAAACCATCAATCTACATCAGTCATAATACATCATACGGGGCAAGTCATGCCCGAGAACTGGCGATCAAAGTATAAAAGCTCAAAACGACCGGTCGGGTCATTACATAGATATTGTGAGGAAAGAGTGTAAATCACGAAGGGTGATGCCGTGCCATACGATGTACCATTCCATACCGATTTTCATTGATTATATGGTGAGGAAGGAGAGTAAAAGTACGAAGGGTGGTGCCATGCACATCTTTATTATATGATTGATTTGGTGAGGACGAAAGTAAAAGCACGAAGGGTGATGCCGTGCACACTTTTATTATAAAATTGCTTTGGAGAGGACGAGAGTAAAAGCACGAAGGGTGATGCCATGCAAATTGTTGATTTCTGATTGTTTGTTTATATTCGAGTTATGTTGTTTCTTTCCTTACTTGATGTTTTCTATTCAGAACTGTTATCTTCCCCACAGCATGTTTCCTCCTCCCACGTTGACTGGTTATTTTCTGTATTTCTTTTCCGCTGTATATACATTTGAACTGTACAGGTTTATTTGGTAGTCTGGTCCTAACCAAGGACCTCGTCACTACTTTGCCGAGGTTAGGCTAGACACTTACCAGCACATGGGGTCGATTGTGCTGATACTACATTTTGTACTGTGTGCAGACCTAGGAGCAGCTTTCAGACAATAGTTGGAGTGCTTCCTTCAGTCCACCCGGAGACCCAAGGTAGACTGCAGGCGTCCATAGGCCCTGACGTCTCCCTCTATCTCTACTTCCTGTTTCATTCTCTCTTATTCGGAAACAGCGTACTGTTATTTCTTCAGACCTTGTACGTAGACTTAGATAGTCTGTGATACTGTGACACCGGGTTTTGGGTATTTGAGGTTTTAAAAGTTGTAATATACGTAGACTTAAGATATTTAATTGTTGACTTCCGCTAAATTATTTAAAGTTCCGCTGTTATCATGTTATCGCCTTGTGTTTGTTAAAATGAAACAATATGAAAGCGTAGCAAGTAGTTAAGATTTGGCTTGCCTAGCTCCCATTAGTAGGCGCCATCACGACCCCCGAGGTTGGAAAATTCGTGTCGTGACGGGATTGTACACATCTTTTGTAGGGACATTATGGTTTCGCAATATATACATCCAGCAAAATATACAGGAAACAAAATTTTAAATTATTTAATTCCACTAACTTGTTCTAGATACCAATTTTGCACTATTTTAGACATCTCTCCATTATTATACATTGGGTTATATAGATTCCAATACTATATGTGGGATTGTTCAATTTTTTCACATATCTAGCCGTAAAAGTATAGTCATTATTTAGCGTTTTCTTGAATTTGAAGAGGAATTATGATCAAAATTAAGGCAGATAAAGACTTACACAAAAATATATTATATTAATATAAAATAAAATTACATTGCCATCTTTTAGATACCAAATACTTCCACAAAAACATAGTCTACTGGCACAAAAACACAAAAAAAAAAAAGCATAAAAATAAAAAACTAATCATCCCCCATATCATCAGAGTCAAAGGAACTATCGTCTATACTGCCACCATTACCCCCATATCGTACAATCCTCTCCAGCCTATCCAGCTTGTCCTTGAGTCTTCTTAAATCCCTTTCATACTTCTCAATGAACTCATCAAACTTGATCTCAAATGATTCAATGATATTTTCTTCCATTTCATCAATTATTGTTTTGATCGCGGCATCCATTTTTCGTTGTTTTTTCTATTTTGTGTATAAAACCAGATGAGTTTGTGTGAATAAATAGGGAAACAATACCCTCCTTATATAGAGGAATTTTTTTTAAACTGTATATGAAAAGACTGAAGGCAAATTGAACGTAAGGGGTAAACATAAAGATTCATGAATCACAATTTAATGAAAAGAGTGAAAATATAATTATTACTGTAACACAACTCCAATGTGAAATATAAATTAATTTTTGTGGTTAAAAATGCATCAAACACTGCACCTAATAAAGTAATTAAATGTAGACGAAATAATGAAATCTTATAGAAAACTAAATTAGAATTACTTGCATGTTACATCATAAAATACCATATTTATTACGAAACACAAAGCAATATGTATGATATTCCAGCAATTTATTTTGGATAAAAAATTTCCGAGTTTCCCATATTTCTTATTATATATTTAGAACTCCAGTATAAGATACAGAAAAAATAAAATAAAAATTAGACTCCAGTATAATGGATAAGTATAAATGCTCTAATTACTGTGATACAACTTCCACACATATAATATAATTTGTGATAAAAAATGCATAAAAACTGCACCCAATGGTTACTTAATGAAATTCATATGTAATGATGAAATATTATAGCTAATAATGAAATATTATAGGCAAGTACACTAGAGTCAGTTGTATGTCACCTCATATAATAACGTCATATAATAGCTATTACGTGATAAAATACTAATTGTTGTAGTCTGATTTATATCGCTTCATAATTAGAATTTCCAGGAACCAACCTATGAAATCAAACTTATTATGCATAAATTAATATACTTGTATATGATATAGCTGCAACATAATATAATTTATTGTACACATTCGGGTTAAAAATACTGGAGATATACAGGAAATATATATATAAATTATTTGATTCGAGTAAATTGTTTTACATACCAAGTTTCCACCATTTTTGACTTCTCCATTATAATATACTGGCTTGTATGGCTTCATAAGTAGCATTTCCAGCATAATTTATAGCGACAAAGCAAAATTAGACGAATTTAGGATAAAAAATTCCGGATTATTCATGTCCAGTATTAAATACTGGATATTAATGTTTAAAAATATATACCTCCCGTATAATATACAAGAAACAAAATATTAAATTATTTAATTCCAGTAAATTGATCTAGATACCAAGTTTTCACTATTTTGCACTTCTCAATTATAAAATACTAGCTTATATCCCTTCAAAAGTAGCATTTCTAGCATATTTTATACGGATTAACCAAAATTGGATGAATTTAGGATAAAATATTCTGGATTATTCACGTGCATTATTAAATACTGGACATTATGGTTTAAACATATATACCTCCAGTGTAATATACATGAAACAAAATATTAAATTATTTAATTTCAATAAATTATTCTACATACCAATTTTCTACTATTTTCAACTTCTCCATTAAAATATACTTGCTTATATGCCTTCATAAGTAGCATTCCCAGCATAATTCATAGGGAGTAAGCAAAATTGGACGAATTTTGGATAAAAATTTTTGGATTATTCATTTGCAGTATTAAATACTGGACATTAATGTTTAAAAATATATACCTCTAGTGTAATATACAGGAAACAAAATATTAAATTATTTAATTCCAGTAAATTGTTCTAGATACCAAGTTTCCACCATTTTACACTTCTCAATTATAAAATACTGGCTTATATCCCTTCAAAAGTAGAATTTCCAGCATATTTCGTAGGGAGTAACCAAAATTGGTTATGCATAAATCAATATACTTGCATATGATATATCTGCAGCATAATATAATTTATTGTACACATTCGGGTTAAAAATACTGGAGAAAATACTTGTATTTGATATAGCTGCAGCATAATATACAGGAACCAAAATTACACAAATAAATAAAAATTAGACTCCAGTATACTGAATAAGTATAATCCTGTAAAATTATGATATCCAACTTATTATCCAAAATATAATTATTAGTTTAACACAACTCCCAATGTATAATATAATTTGTGGCTAAAAATGAAAAGACTGCACCCAATTATAATGAAGTACTAATGAAATGACTAAATATTATAGACAGCTTTACTAGAGTGACTTGTATCATACGCCATAAAAATATATACCTCTAGTGTAATATACAGGAAACAAAATATTAAATTATTTTATTCCAATAAATTGTTCCAGATACCAGGTTTCCACTATTTTCAACCTCTCCATTATAATATACTGGCTTATATGCCTTCATAAGTAGCATTTCCAGCATAATTTATAGCGAGTAAGCAAAATTGGACGAATTTAGGATAAAATATTCTGGATTATTCACGTCCAATAGTAAATACTGGATATTAATGTTCAAAAATATATACCTCCAGTGTAATATACAGGATATAAAATATTAAATTATTTTATTGCAATAAATTATTCTAGATACCAAGTTTCCACTATTTTGCACTTCTCAATTATAAAATACTGGCTTATATCCTTTCAAAAGTAGCATTTCCAGCAAATTTTATAGGGAGTAACCAAAATTGGACGAATTTAGGATAAAATATTCTGGATTATTCACGTGCATTATCAAATACTGGACATTATGGTTTAAAAATATATACCTCCAGTGTAATATACAGGAAACAAAATATTAAATTATTTAATTTCAATAAATTATTCTACATACCAATTTTCCACTATTTTCAATTTCTCCATTATAACATACTTGCTTATATGCATTCATAAGTAGAATTTCCAGCATAATTCATAGGGAGTAAGCAAAATTGGACGAATTTAGGATAAAAAAAATTTGGATTATTCATGTCCAGTATTAAATACTGGACATTAATGTTTAAAATATATACCTTCAGTGTAATATACAGAAAATAAAATATTAAATTATTTAATTCCAGTAAATTATTCTATATACCAAGTTTTCACCATTTTCCACTTGTAGATAGCAAGTCTACAGTATTAAATAGAGGAAACAAAATACTGGCTTATATTCCTTCATAAGTAGCATTTCCTGCATATTTTATAGGGTGTAACCAAAATTGGACGAATTTAGCATAAAAAATTCTGGATTATTCACGTCCAGTATTAAATACTGGACATTATGGTATAAAAATATATACTTCCAGTATAATATACAGGAAACAAAATAATAAATTACTTAATTTCAGTAAATTGTTCAAGATACCAAGTTTTCTTATTTTCGACTTCTCCATTATAATATACTGACTTGTATGGCTTCAAAAGTAACATTTCCAGCATAATTTATAAGGAGTAATAAAAATTGGACGAATTTAGTATAAAAATTCTGGATTATTCACGTCTAGTATTAATTACTAGAAATTATGGTTTAAAAATATATACCTCCAGTGTAATATACATGAAACAAAATATTAAGTTATTTAATTTCAATAAATTGTTCTAGATACCAATTTTTCACTATTTTCAACTTCTCCGTTATAATATACTGGCTTATATACCTTCATAAGTTGCATTTCCAGCATAGTTTATAGGGAATACGCAAAATTGGACGAATTTAGGATAAAAATACTGGATTATTCACATCCAGTATTAAATTACTGGACATTATGGTTTAAAAATATATAGTTCTAGTATAATAGACGCAAAACAAAATATTAAATTACTTAATTCAAGGAAATTGTTCTAGATACAAAGTTTCCACTATTTTCTACTTCTCCGTTATAATATACTGGCTTATATTCCTTCATAAGTAGCAATTCCTGCATATTTTATAGGGAGTAAACAAAATTGGACGAATTTAGCATAAAAAATTCTGGATTATTCACGTCCAATCTTAAATACTGGACATTATGGTTTAAAAATATATACTTCCAGTATAATATATAGGAAACAAAATATTAAATTACATAATTTCAGTAAATTGTTCAAGATACCAAGTTTTCGCTATTTTTGACTTCTCCATTATAATATACTGGCTTGTATGGCTTCATAAGTAGCATTTCCAGCATAATTTATAGGGAGTAAAAAAATTGAACGAATTTAATATAAAAATTCTGGATTATTCACGTCCAGTATTGTCACAACCCGGATTTTCCACTCTCGGGAGTCGTGATGATGCCTACTAATGTGAGCTAGGCAAGCCAATCCTTAACATCTTACTTCATTAACAAATCACTTCTTTAACGATTATCAGTGATAGCATGAAAACAACGGAATTTAACAAATGTATGGAAGACTTAAATTAAAGAAACTGAACAATAATAAGGAAATCATCATATGCCTCTACCCAAGAACTGGTGTCACATTACTCACGAACTTCTAAGAGTACTAAATACAACCGTTTGAAAGAAAAATATAAACTGTTTGTCTCGAATACATGAGATAACAGACTGAAATATTGATAGAGGATACGTCGGGCCTGCGGACGCTTGCAAGGCTACCTCGGTGTCTCACTGAACTGAAAGCTGACTCCCGCGCTACCGTTGTTGTGCAAGACTTGGATCTGTGCAAAAGAGTGCAGAGTGTAGTATCAGCACAACTGACCCCATGTGCTGGTAAGTGACTGGCCTAACCCCGGCGAGGTAGTGACGAGGCTAGGACCAGATTCCAGATAAACCTGTGCAGTTATATACTATATGGAAAAAAAGTAAACAGTTAATAAGCAATCAAAGACGGGAAAGGGGAAACTTGCTCCGGGGTAGCAGATAAAACAGAATATCAAAGAATAGTAAGGAAACTACAATTTAACTTCTAACACGGATAAAGAGAAATAAGGCAACTTTCACTTTCAGTTTCATCTTGTTGCAGGCATGCAACCGATCCCATTTCTCATATCTTGTGGTAGGCGTACCACCCGCTCCCATTTCAGTATATCTTGTGGTAGGCGTACCACCCGCTCCCATTTCATTATATCTCGTGGTAGGCGTACCACCTGCTCCCATTTCATTATATCTTGTGGTAGGCGTACCACCCGCTCCCATTTCATTATATCTCGTGGTAGGCGTACCACCCGCTCCCATTTCATTATATCTCGTGGTAGGCGTACCACCCGCTCCCATTTCGTGGTAGGCGTACCACCCGCTCCCTTTTACATTTCATCACACAATCACAAGAAATTCCGGCAAGGGAACATAAATAATATAATAACTTCCCGACAAGGGAACACAACAATGTTATAATTTTTCCGGGCAAGGGAACAACAATATTGAATTAGTCATCCTGACAAGGGAGAATCAGCTATAACCAATCTCAACTCAACTTGTACTCAGTTCAATTATTGAAAATGCTCAATCATCGAAGATCATTAAGTAAAGCACTCAAGTGTCATTTAAGAACACAACAACTTTCAATTTAAGACTCACGGTCATGCTTGACACCAACGTATAGATACTCGTCACTATGCCTATACGTCGTACTCAACAAGAAGCAAGTATGACTCAATTCCTAATCCCTCAATCTAGGGTTAGACCAAACACTTACCTCGATGCCTTGATCACCACTCAAGTCTGAACTATAGATTTACCCCTTGATTCCACCACCAATCCGCTCAAATCTATTCACAGGTTACTTAATTACATCAATACGTGCTAAATGAATCAACCCCAAGAAAGTTTGTTTGAAAAATCGTCTCTTATATTTTGGGGTTTTGAAAAGTGAAAAATAACTAAAATTTCCATTTATTTATACCCCTCTTAGACCCCCAGTGCGGACTGCATCAAATGGACCGCGGCCGCACAGCCTCCACCGCGGACTGCACAAAGACGATCGCGGCCGCGCTGGCTCCTCCCTGAAGACCTGTAGTTGAGCACCCTGTGCAGACCGCACAAAGGCGACTACAGCCGCACAGCTTCCTCCGCGGACAGCACAAAGGTGACCGCGGCCGCGCTGGCCCCTCCGCGATCGCACGCGATTTCTCGCGGACAGCACTAGAGGGTTCAGAGACTGTGGCTTCCTGAACCTGCAACACCTGACTTTTTAAGCCTAAGGCATCCCTGAACCTACTCGAAACTCACCCGAGCCCTCGAAACTCCAACCCAAGTATACACACAACCTCAAAAACATCCTACAGACATATTCGTGTAATCAAATTACCAAAATAACATCACGAACATCGAATTAAACCTAGAGATGAATAAAATTTCTCAAAACTCTTTTAAACATCAAAATTTTCAATTAAGGTCCGGATCACGTCAAACGACGTCCGTTTTTAACCAAATTTCACAGGAATGACTCGAGTCATATATAAGACCTGTACCAGGCACCGGAACCAAAATACGGGACCGATACTATTGCTTTCTAATAAGTTTTCATTTCAAATTTCCTTAATCAATTTCTGAAAACAATTTCACTTAAAAATTTATTTCTCGGGCTAGGGACCTCGGATTAGGATTCCGGGCATACGCCCAAGTCCCATATTTTCTTACGTACCCTCCTGGACCGTCAAATCACGGGTCCGTGTCCGTTTACTCAAAATATTTACCGAAGTCAAATTTATTCATTTTAAAGTCAAGACATAACATTTTTCATAGAATTTCATATTTAAGCTTTCCGGCTATGCGCCCAAACTGCACACACAAATCGAAGCGCTTTAAATGAGGTATTTAAGGCCTCGGAAGCACATAATGGGTAAGAAAATAGGTGATGACCCTTTCGGTCGTCACAAGTATTAAATACTAGACATTATGGTTTAAAAATATATACCTCCAGTGTAATATACAGGAAAAAAAATAATAAATTATTTAATTTCAATAAATTGTTCTAGATACCAATTTTTCACTATTTTCAACTTCTCCGTTATAATATACTGGCTTATATGTGTAATGACCCAAAAGGTCATCACTTGTTTTAAAATGAAACTCCATGTTTTGACGGTCCCGGAGGGTCCGTAAAAAAATATGGGACTTGGGCATATGCCCGGAATCGAATTCCGAGGTCCCAAGCCCGAGAAATGAATTTTCAAAAAAAATTGTTTTCTGAAATTGTTTAAGGAAATTTGAAATGAAATTTGATTAGAATATGATAGTATCGGGCTCATATTTTGGTTTCGGCGCCCAGTACAGGTCTTATATATGATTTAAGTCATTTCTGTAAAGTTTGGTTGAAAAGGGATGTCATGTGATATGATTCAGACTTAAATTGCAAAATTTATGTTTAAAGAAGTTTTGAGAAAGTTTCATTGATCTCGAGATTTAATTTGATGTTCATGAGGTTATTTTGATGATTTGATTACATGAGTAAGTCCATATGATGTTTTTGAGTTAGTATGACATTTGGTTTGGAGCCCCAAGGGCTCAGGTGAGTTTCGAGTAGGTTCCGGGATGCCTTAGGTCTAAAAGCACAGTTGTTGCAGGTTCAGAGAAATTTGCAGGTCTCTGAACCCGCTAGTGCGGTCTGCAAGAAATCGTGTGCGACCACGGAAGGGCCAGTGTGGTCCGCGTGAGGTTCGTGTGGTGCGCTGTCAGTTTTGTGCCGTTCGCACAGTTTTTCATTGGGCTGTGCGGCCGCGGTTGGTTTTGTGCGGCCCGTACAGGGCTCTGGACTGTAGTACCCTCAGGAAGGACTGTGTGGCCGTGGTCCATTTTATGCGGCCCGCACAGGGCACCTATAGTATAAATAGACGGGATTTCAGTCATTTTTCATTTTTCAAAACCCCAAAAACATAAGAGGCGATTTTTCAAACAACATTTCTTCTCCAAATCAATTGTAAGTCATTTTTAACTAGTTTTATTCAATCATTAACATCTTTTAACATGATTTCAACTTCAAATCAATGATTTTCATGGGGAAAATTGGGTGTTTTGGGTAGAACCTAGGTTTTTCAAAAATTTGGGGATTTGGACCTCGATTTGAGGTTCGATTTCCAAACAAATCATATATTTGGGGTTCGTGGGGGAATGGGTAATCGAGTTTTGGTTCGAACCTCGAGTTTTGACCATGTGGGCCTAGGGGCAATTTTTGACTTTTGGGTAAAACTTTGGAAAACTCATTTTCATGCATTGGGGTTGATTCATTTAGCGTTTATTGATGTAATTAAGTAATTTGTGACTAGATACGAGCGAATTGATGGTGGAATCAAGGGGTAAAGCTATAATTGAAGCTTGAGCTGTGTTCGAGTCATCAAGGTAAGTATTTGGTCTAACCTTAGCTTGAGGGATTAGGACTTGTGTCCTATTTGCTATTTGTTTCTTGTCGAGTACGACGTATAGGCATGGTGACGAGTATCTATGCGTTGGTGTCAAGCATGACCGTGAGTCTTATCTTGTGATTTTCATGATCTCATTGTATTATTCATGCCTTGGTGAAGACTTCTATTTGTAGTGTAAAGTTGTGGAAAGAATTGTGACCTATGAACATTGAGGAGCGTTGGCTCCAATTGTATAACGAATTGTGAAAGTATAAGTGATAATCGAAACTCTAGAGCATTGTCTCGAGTTGTGAAGTGAATTGTGAAGTAAAAGTGAGAAAGAGAAGAGATCATTATGTTACCCCTTGCTGGGCTATTGTTGAGTTAAGGTTCCCTTGCATTGTGTTCTTAATTGATATTACGGACGTTTAGGTTGATGATTCTTCGTGTTAGATGTTGTAACAAGTTTGGTTATAGCTGGGTAGTTAGGTGTTGTAACAAGTTTAGTTATAGTTGAGGTAGTTAGATGCTGAAACTAGTTGAGTTATAGTTGAGATAGTTAGATGTTGGAACAAGTTTGGTTAGGGCTGTTTCTCCCTTGCCGGGACGTGTATACTTGTACTATTGAGTTCCCTTGCTGGGATAATGTAGTCTATTGTTGATCCCTTACTGGGACGGTTAATTACGATTATTGTGGACTGTATATTTGGAACGGGTTGCGTGCCGCAACATTATTAGATATTATATTGGATCGGGTTGTACACCGCAACAGCTATATATGTGGATCGGGTTGCACGCCGCAACAGATATTATGTTGGATCGGGTTGCACGCCGCAATAGCTATATATATGGGTCGGGTTGCACACTGCAACAAATATTATATTGGATCGGGTTGCACGCCGCAACAATTATATATGTGGATCGGGTTGAACGCCGCAATAGTGTTAAATGATAAGGGATCCAGTTACACGCCGCAACAATATTAAATGATAAGGTATCGGGTTGCACGCCGCAACAGTATTGTTATTGTATTGATTGTAGACATCGAGTGTTTCTCCATACTTTATTAAGTTTCCAATAGAATTGATATGTTTCCCCGAAGCATGTTTTCGCCCCTCCCTTTAAAACTGTTGTTACCTGTTTTTATTTCTGCTGTATATTATATAATTGCACAGGTTTATCTGGAGTCTGGTTCTAACCTCGTCACTACCTCGCCGGGGTTAGGCCAGACACTTACCAGCACATGGGGTCGGTTGTGCTGATACTACACTCTGCACTATGTGTAGATACTGGAGTGTCACTTGATCAGTAGCAGTAGCTCGGGAGCCAGCCTTCAGTCCACCGAGACACCGAGGTAGCCTTGCAGGTATCCGCAAGCCCGACGTCTCTTCTATCTTATTATATATTCTGTTATCTCAAGTATTCGAGACAAACAGTGTTATATTTTTTTCAAACGGTTGTATTTAGTACTCTTAGTAGTCCGTGGATGTTGTGACACCAAGTTCTGGGTAGAGGCATGTATTGAATTTCGAAACATTCTGGTTTTATATTTATTTAAGACTTTCGCTTAAATTTCATATTCCGCTGTTATTTAACTATTTATTTCCTGGCCAATATAATTGTTATGAAGTTTTAAAATAAAGGAGTTAATGATTTCTAAGTTCATGGCTTGCCTAACTTCTATGAGTAGGTGCCATCACGACTCCCGAGGGTGGAAAATCCGGGTTATGACAATATGCCTTCATAAGTAGCATTTCCAGCATAATTTATAGGGAGTAAGCAAAATTGGACGAATTTAGGATAAAAAATACTGGATTATTCACGTCTAGTATTAAATTACTGGACATTATGACTTAAAAATATATACTTCCAGTATAATATACACGGAACACAATATTAAATTACTTAATTCAAGTAAATTGTTCTACATACCAAGTTTCCACCATTTTCGACTTCTCCATTATAATATACTGGCTTGTATGGCTTCATAAGTAGCATTTCCAGCATAATTATAGGGAGTAACCAAAATTGGTCGAATTTAGGGTAAAAATTTTTGGGTTATTACAGTACAGTATTATAGGACATTATGGTTTAACAATGTATACGTCCAGTGTAATATACAAGAAATAAATATATTAAATTATTTAATTCCAGTAAATTATTCTAGATGCCAAGTTTACACTATTTTCCACTTCTCCATTATAATACACTGGCTTATATCCCTCCATAAGTAGAATTTCCGGCATTTTTTATAGGGAGTAACAAAAATTGGTCAAATTTAGCGTAAAAATTTCTTTTTCACGTCCAGTATTAAATACTGGACATTATGTTTGAACAATATATACCTCCAGTGTAATATCCAGAAAATAAAATATTAACTTATTTAATTCCAGAAAATTATTCTAGATACCACGTTTCCACTATTTTTCATTTCTCTATTATAATATACTTGCTTATATCCCTTCATAAGTAGCATTTCCAGCATATTTTATAGAGAGTAACCAAAATTGGTCAAATTTAGTGTTAAAAAGTTCTGTATTTTTCACGTCCAGTATTAAATACTGGACATTACGTTTGAATAATATATACCTCTAGTGTATTATCTAGGAAACAAAATATTAAATTATTTAATTCCAGAAAATTGTTGTAGATACCACGTTTCCACTATTTTCCATTTCTCCATTATAATATACTGGCGTATATCCCTTCATAAGTAGCATTTCCATCATATTTTATAGGGAGTAAACAAAATTGGTCAAAATTAGCGTAAAAAGTTCTGTATTTTTCACATCCAGTATTAAATACGGGACATAGTGGTTTAACAATATATATCTCCAGTGTAATATACAAGAAACAAAATATTAAATTATTTAATTACAGTAAATTGTTCTAGATACCAATTGCATCAGGAAAGTTCATATGGCTTTGCTTTCAGTACAGGATCTTCTTTGTAAATATCAGTTACTCCCCTAAAAAAACAAAATAAAAGAGATTTGTTAATAACATATATATGAAATAAAAATACAATTAGCCGAATAGCAAAATTCACTTTGGTAGACGACCTCTTCTCTTGTTATCTTTTAAATATGCTCAAAATTATCCTCAGAAGATTTGATTGTTTTCCGATAATGCCGGCAACATCTTCGAATATATTTCAAACTCCAATTCATACCTTTACTTGCTCCCTTATATGGAGATTTTAAATGCCAACTGGCATTACGAATTCTTTTTCCTCTACCAAGCAATTCTTCTACTTTTTCTGGAACTTCTTTTCCTTTATAGGAAGCAACTTTTAGATTTTCATTTTCACCTTCTACCTCCTTTATACTTTTTATTTCAGATTTCAATGTGGGCTGCAGATCAGAATAATCATCCAAATGAGCAACACGCTTAGCAATTTTAATAGGAGAAACATAAACTCCCTCATCCATACTTGAATATAAAACAATCTTTTTATCTGAATATTTTTCTGCATCTCAACAGCAACAGATTGTTCAGCAGGGTCGCGATCAACAGCAACACTAATGTTGGTAGGTTCATCATCCATTACATTACAACTTGATTGATTTGGTTGAGTAAAAATATTAAAATTCAGGCACGAATCCACAAATTTCCTCTTTCTTTTTCTAGTATACAATTTCCCCTGCTTCAAATAAACAAAAAATAAATGGAAAGATTAACGTCCATTATAACATTTTGCAACTGTTGAACTGCGCACACTAACCTGCTGAATCTTTTCAATAATTTAATGAACAACAAGAGGTGCTTTTTCATTCAACACCCTTTCAGTTCCTTCCAAAATACCTTTACTTTCTTGCATGCATATATCAGAAATAGTTACCAGACCAGTACACTCAGGTTCCCTTTCCTTTGGTCTAGATGATGCATTCACGTTTACTATAGGAATATGTTGTTCCACTTCAGGTGAATCCAAAATTATTTTTCCTTGTTCAATATCGTGAAAAATAGCTTCAACATTTGTACCTCCTGTTATAGCATCTGTTCCACTTCCCTGAGAGACTGCAATTACAGTATTTTGCAAAATATTTTGATTGGACCGTGGTGACCATGTGTCATATGTGACATCATTTATTTTTCTAATAAGAGAATCAATATCAGTATCAACTGTAAGATTGGTCTCATCTGGACTACAGTCTGCTCTTTCTTCATTACAAAAAGTACCTTTCACTACATCTGTACCACTTGGTTCACCTTGATTACTGCATTTCTTATTTTGTGCATCATGGAGTGATTGAATATCCATGGCTGGTAGCATTGATGACACAGGTCTACTATTTTCCTTATTATCTTTACTACACTCTGGCGTTGAAATTTGATATGTTCCATCAACTATTTTTTGCATGATAGCAGCAATATCCGTACCAGTTGACTGAACTTGATCAGGTGCACTACATTCTATTCTTTCTTCATCGCAAGGAATTTTCAATGAATTTTCATTAGCTCCTGCTTGTTCATTGGTAGTATCTTCATTACAACAAATTTTCTCTAAACCTCCAACAACTGCTGCTTCATCAGTATCCTTATTCTTTTGCCCTCCTTGGAATGATTGACTATCCATGACTGATAGAATTAACGTTGATGTTGCGGTATTTTGTAAAATATTTTCACTGCACTATGTAGAAAGATTATATGTCCCGTCAGCTATTTCTCCATGATAGCATCAACATCTGTACCAGTTAAAAGAACTTGATCAGGTGCATTACATTCCACTCTTTCTTCCTCACAAAAACTTTTGACTGAAATTCCATCACATGCTGCATGTTTTTTTGTAGTATCTTTATCACAACAACCTTTCACTAAACCTCCAACAACTAGTACAGCTTCATCTATGACTGTTTCAATATTCATGACTAATGGAATTAACGATCCAACTGCTGTATTTTGCAAAATCTTTTCACGAGACTGTGGTGTAGAAAGCTCTTGTTTCTTATCAGCTATTTTAACCATTGTAGCCTCAACATCTTTACCATCTGTCAGAAATGGTTCAACAACATTATATTCTAGTCTTATTTCATGACAAGGACCTTCCAATAAAATTCCACTGGCTTCTACAACTTCTTCAGTAACTTGTGCTCCATGAACTGAATCAATATCCATAGCTAATGGTCTTCAATCAAAATGTGCTCGACATTCATTATCAATTTTTTTATTTGCCTCTTCACGGACGAACTCAATATCCATGATTGGTGCCATTAAAGTAGAAGGTCCTGCATCTTCAAAATCCTTATTAAACTGTTCATACTGTTTTGGTAACTCAACATCTTTCTCTTGTTCATCCAGTTTGTCATCCGACAAATGAGCAACATCTCTATCAGAATTATTCTCTCCATCAATATAATCTCTTTATTCATTACTTTCACTATTTTGATGTTCACTACTTTTGTCATGTTCCTCATTTGAAAATCTGGAAGAATCTTGTAATTCATTGCTTTCATTTTCAGCATTCACCAAGCCATGATGATATTTCTTTTTACTTTCTTTTTAACATTTTCAATAAACTCTAGAACAACATCAAGCTTCTCGTTAATAACCTGCAACAATAATACAATATATTATTCTACGAATGAAATCAACACTAAATAAATTGCCAAACTAGTTAATTACCTTAACAGAGTTCTTAACATGTTTAATATTTTTCTTCATCTTTGTTTTTAAAGTAACATGATCTGCGCATACAATGTCTTCAACTTTGGCAGATACCCTCAGAAAAGAAAAGAAAAATAGTAAGAATTTCAGTATCATAATACATAAACATTCTTATTGAGTCTAAACACAATTCAAGAAGGGTAGCATATAATTTTGTAAAGTAAATTATTATAACTGAAAAATATAATGAAATGAAATATATTATACTTATCCAGTATAATTTACTGGAAAAACAACCTACAGATGGCAGTCTTCCAGTATAATATACTAGATAAAATGAATTCATCCAGTATAACATACTGGACAACAAGCTTCCATTCAAAAGACTTCCTGTAAAATATATTGGAATCAAAAATCACACAGTATAAAAAATTGGGAAATAAGCCTTCAGAAAATAGCTTTCTCGTATAATATAAGCCTTCAGAACATACTGGACAACAAGCTTAAACAGAGCAGACTTCGATTAAAAGGTAATGAAATAATTTACAGCAAACATAATTTTGAATGCAAGTTAATATAACATAAATCTAGTATACGATAGTAGAGGTTAATGAAAAGCATGACTAAATAAAATCGAAGAAACAAGTACTTATATTGACAATGTCGCTAACATTAACTTTTGATGAAGGTTGGAGAAGATATGATTGATTCACCTTGAAAAGCTTAAAGTTCTATAAATTAAACAGAAAGATCAATTATTAGACTAAAACAAAATATATGAGCACAAGTATATATTAAAAATTCACATACTATTAACCTACACTTGCTTTAGTAAAGAAATCATTGAAAAGTGTGTAATATTTTGGACATCCAATGTTGGAGTAAGACAACATCCTAATTGGCCCCCAATCCTCATATTTTGAATATTGATGGAAATCATTAAAGACTTCCATTGTCCATACATTAAACAAAATGGGAATCCAAGTGCCGCAGAAGATTCGATCCTACCAACTGGTTTCTTTTTCACTGACTCAGTTGATAGAAGATGACAAATTATCAATAAAATCTTCAAAGCATAAACTTCCCCATAGAAAAGAAGCACAAAGTTCTACGTCGTCTATGATTTTCATAAAACGATCACTTATATTTCTACTATGGTCTTTACCCAAAAGAACAACTTCTAATATATAAATCTCAGCAAGCTTTACTGCATCTTCATCACAGACCTCGACATCAACACTTACATCATCTGCTGCACTAGCACGGAGTTGAGAACGCTTTTTCATAAACTCATACAAATTATCTACCTTCAAACCCTTCTTAACATCAGAGAAATACCTTCCTTCAAACGGTTCTCTCTATTATCAACAAAACTATAATCAGATGCCTCAATCTTCAGCCCGGTAATAGAATGGAAATCATCTTTTGTAAATTCTACGTCATTCCCAAAAACTCTAAAAACCATTTTGATTTTATCCTTATAAAATACTTGGGAAAGCAACATACAGTGAGTCAACTTCCTAGAGTGACCCACCTCATTCAATTCTAAAAATTTCCCAAATACACCATTCTTTAATTGATCTATTTGAGTTCCACACAAAAATGACGAAATAGTTTTCTTAAAATTTTGATCACCTTTCCAATAACAATCAACAGAAAACCACTTGGTAAAATCATAAAATCTATCTCCCTCCTAAAATCAAAATACAACACATATAAGCAACATTTCATATAATTTTAAGATAAAAACTTGAACATTTCAGAAATACGTACCTTCAATATCCTACTTGAAGATTCCATTTCTATCAAATCATGAAAAAATATATATTACAAATTAGATAAGTAAACACAATCATAATCCAGTATATATATGAGAAATAAATTATAAACAGAACTCATCCACTAAAATGAACAGGGCAACAAAGTCTACAGATTGCAGTCTTCTAGCATAATATACTGGATCACAATAAATTAAAAGATATGAAACTCCAGAAACAAATACTGGGGTATACAGAAGAAACATAATCAAAAAATAAAGTATAATAATCAACCAGTATAACATACTAGAGAAAAAGCTTAAGGATTACATACCGGAACTATTCCCTATAACATAAAACAAGAAGACAAAGAATCACTCAAAAAAAGTAATGACAAATAAAATAAAATTTTAGTCTAAACAAAACTCATCCTGTATAATATACTAGAGAAAAAGCTTACACACGATAGACTTCCTATAGAATATACTGGAATGAAAAAAACTAAACTATATTATAATATTCATCCAGTATAACATACTGGAAGACAAACATTCACATAACAGACTTCCATTATAATATACTAAAATCAAACAAAACTCAAGTATTATAGACCGGACTAAAGAGCATAATTAAAAAAAAATGACAAATAATCATTCAAAAAAGTAATGACAAATAAAATAAAATTTTAGTATAAACAGAACTCATACAGTATAATATACTGGAGAAAAAGTTTACACACAGCAGACGTCCAGTAAAAAATACTGGGATTAACAAAACTCAACTATATTATAATATTCATCCAGTATAACATACTGGAAGATAAACATTCACATGACAGAATTCCAATATAATATACTGGATAAAATTTTACTAAATTTAATAAACAAAAAATATAATTAAAACCCACACATTAGACATCTACTATTCATACACAGCAGACGTCCCGTAAAAAATACTGGGATTAAACAAAACTCAACTATATTATAATATTCATCCAGTATAACATACTGGAAGATAAACATTCACTTGACAGACTTCCAACATAATATACTGGATAAAATTTTACTAAATTTAATTAAAAAAAATATAATCAAAACCCACACATTAGACGTCTACTATTCATACACAGCAGTCGTCTCGTAAAAAATTACTGGAATTAAACAATACTCAACTATATTATAATACTCATCCAGTATAACATACTGGAAGATAAACATTCACATGACAGACTTCCAATATAATATACTGGATAAAATTTTACTAAATTTAATAAACAAAAAACATAACTAAAACCCAAACATTAGACATCTACTATTCATACACAGCAGACGTCCCGTAAAAAATACTGGGATTAAACTAAACTCAACTATATTATAATATTCATCCAGTATAACATACTGGAAGATAAACATTCACATGACAGAATTCCAATATAATATACTAGACAAAATTTTAATAAATTTAATAAACAAAAAACATAATCAAAACCCACATAGTAGACATCTACTATTCACACACAGCAGACGTCCCGTAAAATATATTGGGATGAAATAAAACTCAACTATATTATAATATTCATCCAGTATAACATACTGGAAGATAAACATTCACTTGACAGACTTCCAACATAATATACTGGATAAAATTTTACTAAATTTAATTAAAAAAAATATAATCAAAACCCACACATTAGACGTCTACTATTCATACACAGCAGTCGTCTCGTAAAATATTACTGGAATTAAACAATACTCAACTATATTATAATATTCATCCAGTATAACATACTGGAAGATAAATATTCACATGACAGACTTCCAGTATAATATACTGGATAAAATTTTACTAAATTTAATAAATAAAAAATATTAGCAAAACCCACACACTAGACGTCAACTATTCACACACAGTAGACGTCCCGTAAAATATATTGCAATGAATCAAAACTCAACTATATTATAATATTCTTCCAGTATGTTATATTGTAATCAAAATTTGACAAGAACTGGAGAAATGTAAAATGCAGATGAAGCAAGAAAATACTTGAAAATTAACTCTAATATACAGAGACTAGAAAAAATTTGAAAAACTTATAAAAATAAATTAAACAACGATTACAACATAAAACTAATAACAGAGTTACACAATTACCAAAAATAAGACAAATTAATAAACAGAGAAAAAATCGTAAAAGTTAAAATACAACAAATATTAAAACCCTAACGGTACAGAAATCAAAATTAAACCTAAAGAACCATTAATAACAACGAAAATTCAAACACATTATCGTAAAAAAGAAAACTCACCCATAATTTTGAAGAAAATTGGACCTAACCCAGACAAGATTCGAAGAAAAGTACTCTCTCAGGAAGGAAATCCGTACAACTACTGTAAAAATAAAGAGAAAGCCGATAAAAAGTAACTAAACAGTATGTTAAAAGCGTCAAGGGCAATTATGTCATTTACCAAATATATTTTAAGTTAAAATGGCTAGAAATCGATTACATTTAGATGACTGACTATTTTTCGATAGCCAGCCGTAAAACTGGCTATGCCATGCAATTTTGACGCAATAGAAAGAAGGGGTATTTATCCAGAATTTAGTTTTTGTTTTTCCTTTTTCTTGTTCAATACGTTTTTTCTGTTTACCCTTCAAGAATACTTGCTAGACACAATATAGGTCCTCTTCTAGGATTGTCTAGTAATTAAGAAGTCCAAGTAACGACATTATTTCTTATATTATTACCTCTAGAATCTAGATCTATAAAAGGAATGTCCACCTAAATTAATTAAAGGAAGGATACAAACATGCAACATAACCAAATCTTTAGAATTTTATAATAACAAAACACAGACAAAAGTGGCCATCCAACTCAAATCAGTCAAGGGAAATTTCTAGAATTGACAAGTCTCCAAGACCAATAAAAACCTTTTTGTACAGTTAATGCAAATCAAGAAGAAATTGAAAACTACCTAAAAAAATTGAAGTCTCAACCAAAATTCTAAAGTTCTTATTCTTTATATTTAATGCTACACATTAGACAATAATTCATTATCCATATGCCAATAGTAAAAATTTAATACCGTACCCATTAGTCTTTATCTCTTGTATTATAATTATTAAGTTACTGTCAGAATATTTTTTTTAAAATGGTTCTAGATAAATTGTTTATATTTATTAAATAAATTTCTTAATAAAAATATAGACTTTGGTCAAAACTATTGAATGTTGCCAAACATATAACTAGAACTCTATCTCCACTCATGTATATTAATCGGAATGCACAATACAGTTTATTGAAGAAAAAGAAGAAAAAAAAAAGCCGACTATTTTTTAGTAGCTTCCCTTTTAGGGTTTATTTGGTAACTAGAACTGCAAAATTTATTAGCTTCACCCAATAATTAAATGAGCACTCAAAATTTTTAATCTATCCTTTCCCTTTGTCAAAAAGTAAATTCCTTTTAATAATTTTTATAGCCTGCTTAGTCAAGCTTTTCCAAAGTCAAAATCATTTTTATTTAAAATAAAAAAAAGTTCGTTGTTTTCAAAGTAGAAGCGGAATTTTGAGAAGCAGAAAAAAGTAGTTTCTTCCCAGAATTACTTTTGAGAAAAATACACTTAGGAAAACTTTTTAAGACATTGGCCAAATATTAATTGCTACAAAAGCTTTTCAAATTAATTTAGTCAAATATCAACTGCTTCTCACCAAAAGTATTTTTTTCGAAAAGCACTTCTCAATATAAGTTGATTTTAGAAGCTTAGTCAAACATGTTAATTGGTAACTGAAAAGAGGAGTTCATAAAGAGAGTCACAGAAGTATGAGCCGATTGTTAAGCATGTGAAAGTCTTACATGGAAAGCAAAAAAGAAAAATAAGCTATTTATAAGGTATTGGACACTCTTAATAGCGTGAAACCAAAATCGTACGGACTTTTTTCAAAGTAAGCAATATCACACATATTAAAAGTATCTTTGTGCCAGTTTAGCCCAAACCAATAACATGTCTGGCTTAATTAGGTTTTCCTTATTGTATTGAGTAATAAATTTATTTTTCCAAAATGAAGTTCCAATATTCCAAATAAAGAAACTCTAATCATCATATTATATTATATTAGAAGTGGGAAGCCCCAAAGTGAAAGTTAAGAGGCCAATATACCACAAGAAATTTAAACGACCATCTTGCCCTTCATTTAAACACTACTTTTTGTAGCAAAATTTAAATATACTTTAATATGAAATTAGGTTAAAAAAATGTGAACTCTAGGGTAAATGAAAAGCCTATTTTTCAATTTCACATTTATGTTGTCCATTGAATGAACAACAGATATACCTCATTTTAGCTGGTCCGTTTATCTTTAGACTAACTCTTTTTGGGAGTTGAATTTCTTTTTCTTATAATAATATCCTCAAACTAACTGTTTTTGGGAGTGCTTTCTTTTTGGCAATAGCGAGAAATTTAACAGCTACTTTGTTGACTTTTTTACTACTAAATTAATTTTTCTGGTACTCCGTAATTAATCATTGATGAAAATTCGGCTCATATTTGCATTGTAATTCATTTATGAATTATTCTTTCTTAGCACTTACAATGGAGGAGCCAACCTGTAGCAGTCAAATTAGGTCAGTCTATTTACTTTTTGGTAATTCATTTAACCTAATTCTCTTATTTACTATAAATAAAATAGATGCAATATTTCTTGAGGAAAGTTTATTAATTTTACTCCCTATATAGGTATTTTATCTAATCTTTTTTGGGTATGGTTGCCCAAGTCAGCTTGACAACCCATATTTTTTTATGTAATTCTTGTAGGTATGGTATTTATTTAATCAAAAAATAGTTTTTGTGGTCAAAGCAAATAATATACTCCATCCGCTCCACTTTAAGATTTTCTTGGTCTTTTTTTGTGGTCCACAATATTTGATTATTTTGGATATTAAGAAGGAATTAACTTCTTTCTAAAATTGCCCTTGGAGTAAAGAGCCTAGGAGTAGTTTGTTATAAGTTCAATGAGCAAATTAAGGTTAATATGGTCAATTTCATTGTTAATTAATGCTAAAAGGTAAATTTCTTAATATGTGTAAAAAGTGCAAAAAAATCACTTAAAGTGGGCCGGAGTAATAATATGGGTTTCTAGTAACTAATTTATTTCACTTTTCCTAATATAGCCAAACTTGAAAATAAAGGAAATTTTTTTTGCAAGAAAAAGGAAAAAAGAATCTGGGGGAGGATGTAACGACTCGACTGGTCGTTTTGAGCATTTGCATTTTGCTTAGGTTATTCGGAACTGATTTAGAAGAATGATTCTCAGCTAGAAGTTTTAAATTGAAAGGTTTGACCAAGTTTGACTTTTTAGTATTTGACCTCGGATTGAATTTCTAATGGTTCTGTTAGCTCCGTTGGGTGATTTTGGACTTAGAAGCGCGTCCGGATCATGATTTGGAGGCCCGTAGTGGAATTTGGCTTGAAATGACGTAAGTTGAAGTTTTGAAAAGTTTGACCGGGAGTGGACTTTTTGATATCAGGGTCGGATTCCGATTCAGGAAGTTGGAGTAGGTTCGTAATGTCAAATGTGACTTGTGTGCAAAGGTCAATCGGGCGTGATTTGATAAGTTTCGGCATCGGTTGTGGAAGTTTGAAATTTCAAATTAATTGATCTCGAATTGAGGTATGATGTAACACCCCGTACATTCAGACTAGGTGTGGATATGTTAAATGGGTATTAATTTGATATTTTAGAAATATGAAGTCCTATCGGGATGATTATGGGTGAAAATAATTATTTCAAAATCAAGATGGAACGTGAGGTGCATAAGATTTGACAAAATCGACTAAGTTTGCAGAAGGTTCGTATTCCAGCAGATTTTAGTGAAAATGAGTAAGGAACTTGGAAAAACTCAAAGCATGAAAGTTGTAGGCCTTTGAAATATCTTTCCAACGATATATTATGGAGCCCGAACGGATCTCTATGCAAATAGTTATATGTGTTTTACAGAACAGTATGCGATATGCGCGCCGGTAGCGCGGCCGCGCTAATTTTGAGGCAGTGTTACTGTCGTTTAGTAGGGGGTTATGAGGGGGTCGTATTAAAGCTATATTTCATCCCCCACAGCCCCAAAACATAAAAACTTGCTCTAGAAAGAGGAACTCTCAAAAACCTAACTCCTTAAGGGTCCTTCCACCACCCAAGATATTCGATTGGGACTCTAAATTAATTTCAATATACCAATATCTTATTAACAGGGTAAACCCTCCATATCATTAGATATTCATTTGGGGCATTATTGTTGAGAGAAGAAACCGTAGACTCGAATTCAAGAAGATTGAACGTCAAAAAGGTAATGTCTTCACCCTCTAATTGATTCTAGCATTGGATTAATGATTATTGACTCAAGTTCATGAGATATTAGTTGATGGGTTTGATAGAAAAGCATGAACAATTATATGTTTGGCTTGTTGATTGTTGATTACTGGTTTAGGGTGTTGTTTACCTTATGAGTGATAAAGAATAATGTTGATTATAACTATTTGAGACTTTAGAATTTATCTAGGAGCAAGAGAATGAGTTATTGGGTATAGAGACACCATTAATAAGGACTATGAAGCTTTATGCCACCAAGTGTTTGAGAAAATGCCTAAGTGACCAAAACATGAGTATTATTGCTAACACGGAATCCTTTTGACTTGTATTGATATAGATTGAAGTTGAAGGGGGTTGGCGAATGTTGTATTATGCTCAAGAGCAGGAAGTTAAGGTATGTGAGGCCAACTCTCTATGTTTGGGAATATTAATGATTCTCCCTACACTACGTTTCTTTTACGACGTATCAATTGCCTCAAAAATATAGTTAAGCCTAGTTCCTTGAAAAGTAGTAGAGCTTCTATTCTCTAGCTTCATAACTCGTTCATGACTTTCATTCTGAACGTTGTGAGCTCAGTGCGTATTCAATATAGACTTGGGCTTGATGCCCCCGAGTCTTAGTATAGATTACTCAATATGCCATAAACAGTTGAAGTTTCAGCGTTCATAATCAGTTCAAGAATACATGTCTCAGTCTAGTCCTATTAAGTATTCCAGTATTATGTAACTCAATGTGATCCAGTATTCCAATATTATGTAACTCAATGTGATTTAATATTTCACTATCATATATTGTAGTATGATTCTCAGTTCCTAATTTTAAATCCTTGAATGTTGAACACTTGTATTTGGGCCTGAGGCCGCAGTTTATGCATCTTTGGGCCCGAGGCCGTAGTTTATGCTTTATGCATCTTGGGGCCTGAGGCCGCAGTTTATGCTTTATGCATTTTGGACCTGAGGTCATAGTTATGTATATGTATACTTGGGCCCGAGGCCACAGTTTGTGCACATATATATTGGGCCTGAGGCCGCAGTTTAATATTCAGATTAACAAGTTGTTCATCATTCAGAAGAGGGAGTATTCATATCCTTACTTCCTTTCAGTTCAATCATATCAGTTACCAGTTATCAGTTCAGTTATCAGTTATCAGTTCAGTTACCAGTTATCAGTTTAGTTATCAGTTATCAGTTATCAGTTATCAGTTATCAGTTATCAGTTCTCAATTATCATTTCAGTTTCAGTTATAGCATTTATAATTTTTTCTTTCAGTTGCCTTACATACCAGTACAATTCTAATGTACTGACGCCCTTTTTTGCCCGAGTCCTGCATCTCACAATGCAGGTAATGATTTACAGGTCGACGACGCAGAGCACTAGGATTCTCGTACCAGCTATTTGGTGATCCCCAGTTCTTTCGGGGCATTATCATTACTTTACAGCCTTTTAGTATTTACAGATAGTCAGTGTTTTCAGTACTTCAATAGAGGCTTCATAGACTAGAGTAACAGTTAGACAGAGTCTCAAACTTTTCATATTAAGCTATGTTGGCTACAAATATATTTCAGAATTGTATTAGTATTTCCGCACTTTGATTTATATCATCCAGACTTTCAGTATATCAGCATATGTTAGTTTATCTTCCGCATTTAGTATGTTATGATATCACATGTTGATTCAGCCAGCCAGTTGGTTCGCTCGGTCACATGTATTTAGGCACCGAGTGTCATGTTACGTCCAGGCCCAGGTTCGGGGCGTGACAAAGCTTGGTATCAGAGCACTAGGTTCAAGAGTCCTAGAGAGTCTATGAAGCCGTGTCCAGTGGAGTTTCCTTTATATGTGTGTGCCGACCACTCATATAAACAGTTAACTACCAAGACATCTAGGATTGTCTCATTTCTTTCTACTCTAGATCGTGCCATGAAGCTTAGAGCAATAGTTAACCTTCTCTTCCTATCGAATTCCAAACGTATTGGATGCCCAAGCGACGCGCAGGAGAAACTTAAGGTCCTAAAGAGGATAATTTCCCATTGGGGACAGATGAATTTCCCTAAGTGTGATCCATGTACATAGTTCAAAAAAATGATAGTGTGTGGCAAAATAATATGGTCAGATGATGAGGGAAGTTAGGAGTAACCTTATGCTTCATTTTAGTTATTCAAAGCAGAAGAAGAAAATATGATGCTAGCATGTGGTTAGTAAAAGGATATTAAGTAAGTTTTGAGTAAATACAGTAAATTAGCAATTTCAGCTGAGCTAGTAGAGGTGAGATTTGATCCACTTAGCCAGGTTATCTCTAGTGAGTGGATGGCAGTTTGAAAATACCGAACGCATGTGTCAGAACCCAAAGAGTTTAAGTTAAACCCGAAGTACAGTGGTAGTAGAAAAAAATCAGCTAGCAGTGAGAGAGCAAACTATAGAAGAATAGCCTTTAGGAATTATCGAAATCTGATTTCTCCAAGATTGACAGTGTGGGCAGAGTTAAATCATTACGATTATGTAGGATAGTTATGAAGATATAAGCTTTCCTTTTATGTAAATAATTTAGTTTTTCCTAGTAAGAAAGATTTCTCAGAGGTAAGTTGGGAGATGAGTCGTCATTAACGTAAAGTGCAAAGAGTTGCAGAAGATAAAGAAAGTTGTTAGAATCCCGAAAAAGGGAAGGATCCGCAAGTATAAGACCTTTGGTCTAAGGGGTGATGTGAATTTTTTTTGTAAGTCCAGTTAGTGATTTGAAACCCAAATAGTCAGCATGGGATATGAAAAAGAAAATTAGTTCGGTAATGAGGGAAAATTGTATAATTACCACAGGGATTATGTACAGCATGTGTAAGAAACACAAAGTGAGTGAAATTATCACCGAGCTTAGTTATTGATGATAAAGTGATCAAAGAAAAGCTATAAAATCATGCCTATTTATGTGTTATGAGGGTAGAGCCATTGCACGAGACTCTAATTGTGGAGTACAAGTCAAAGACTTAGATCGCAACAATGCTATAAGTGTTTTCAGGAAGTGCTTAGAATGATAATCAAGTATGGGAAGTGTAGCTCATGATTGAGACAGACAAAAGAACTATAGTGAAATAAGTTCACCGCTTAGCCAAGCAAAGAGTTTGGCTTTCGGATTCTGAAAATGGTGGAATTATTGTCCAGAACATAATTTGTTCTTCCTTAGTAGCCGAAGTGAAGAAGAAACGATTTGATGATCCCTATGTGTTGCAGTCGAAAGATTAGATTCACAAGTATAAAATGATGGCTTCTTAATAAGGGGGAGATGATGGTACTTTGAGGTACCAAGACAGATTGTGTGTTCCAGACATAAATGGACTTAAAGAGGGAAAATCATGTTAGAAGCCCATAATCCCACATATTCTTTCCATCCAGGTTCCCCAAATATGCATCATGACCAAGGAAATTTATTGGTTGAATGACATGAAAAAAAGTGACGCAGACTTTGTGGCCAATTGTCCGAATTGCTAGCAAGTGAAAGTCGAGCAGTAGAAAGTCTAGTGTTTTCATCCCAGGATACATATACTTTTGAGTGGAGATGGTAAATATGGAAATTTATAACGGGATTATCTTGCTCATTTTAAAAGCATGATTTGATTGGATGATCGTAAATCAACTTACCAAGTTAGCACACTTCTTGCCAGTAAAAACTGCAGATTTAGTAGAAGATTATACTGAGTTGTACATTCAGGAAATCGTCTAATGTATGTGACTCTGTTGTCCGTCATTCCGGATTGTGGTGCTCAGTTTAAAATGAACTTTTATAAGTCCTTTCAGAAAGGATTAGGCACAAGTTTTTCATCCTCAGAAAGATGGCCAGGCAGAGCGCATTATTCAAACAATTGAGGATATGTCCCTGATGTTAAAATAATTGGGATAATCACATACCTCTCATTGACCTTGCTAATAATAACACCTACTATTCCAGTATCAAGATAGCACTGTGAGAGACTTTGTATGGGCGAAGGTGTAGATCGCTAATTGGTTGGTTCAAAGTTAGTGAAGAGGAATTGTTGGGACCAAATTTAGTCTATCAGGCAATGGAGAAAGTTAAGTTGATTCAAGAGCGTTTCAAGAAAACTCAGAGCCACCAAAAAGTCCTATTCGAGCGTGCAACATAGAAACCTAGAGTTTCAAATTGATGATTGGGTGTTTCTGAAAGTTTCATTTAGGAAAAGCGTTATGAGATTTGGGAAGAAGGGGAAACATAGTCTCTACTATATTGGGCCATATAGATTCTTTTGAAGGATCAGTCAATTAGCTTATGAGTTGGAGTTGCCACCATAATTAGTGGTGGTACAACCAGTATTTCACATGTCATGTTATAACATTCAAGTTTTCAGTACTCAGATACTCATGTCAGTTCAGTACTCAGATACTCATGTGGGTTCAGTACTCAGATATTCATGTCAGTTCAGTACTCCGATACTCATGTCAGCTCAATACTCAACTACTCATGTTATTCCAATACTTATACATTCATGCCATCTTAGTACTTAGATTACTCATATATTCGTGCCAATTCAATATTCATATATCCATGTTAGTTCAGTATTCACGTATCCATGGCAGACCAATATTCAGTCAATGCAGTAGTCATTCAGTTCAGTATTGCAACAGTTTAGTAATCAGGTATTCATTCAGTTTAGTGTACAAGTGTTAATGAAAGTTCATGTTTTCACCAGACCCGTTTAAGGTCCGGAGTTAGCAGAAGTTAAAGTCAGGACAATCATTCAAGGACGAATGATCCCAAGGGGGAGATAATGTAACACCCCGTACATTCAGACTAGGTGTGGATATGTTAAATGGGTATTAATTTGATATTTTGGACATATGAATCCCTATTGGGATGATTATGAGTGAAAATAGTTATTTCAAAATCAAGATGGAAAGTGAGGTGCATAAGATTTGACAAAATCGACTAAGTTTACAGAAGATTCATATTCCAGCAAGTTTTAGTGAAAATGAGTAAGGCATTTTGGGAAAACCCAAGCATGAAAGTTGTAGGTCGTTAATATAGCTTTCCAACGATATATTATGGAGCCTGAACGGATCTCTGTGCAAAAAGTTATGCGCATTTTACAGAACAATATGCGATATGCGCGCCGGTAGCACGACCCCACTAATTTTGAGGCAGTGTTACTGCCGTTTAGCACATTCAGTAGCACGATCAGGCCTCCAGATATGCGGGTGCGCTAGTTGGGGGGTCGTTTTAAAGCTATATTTCGTCCCCCATAGCCCAAAACATAAACACTTGCTCTAGAAAGAGGAACTCTCAAAAACCTAACTCCATAAGGGTCCTTCCACCACCCAAGGTAAGTTCTAATGGCGATTCTAAGTTAATTTCAATATCCCAACGTCTTATTAACATGGGTAAACCCTCCATATTATTAGATATTCATTTGAGGTATCATTGTTGAGAGAAGAAACCCAAGAACTCCAATTCAAGAAGATTGAACATCAAAAAGGTAATGTCTTCACCCTCTAATTGATTCTAGCATTGGATTAATGATTATAGACTCAAGTTCATGAGATATGAGTTGATGAGTTTGATAGAAAAGCATGAGATTTAGAAGAGGGAGTATTCATATCCTTACTTCCTTTCAGTTCAATCATATCAGTTACCAGTTATCAGTTCAGTTATCAGTTATCAGTTCTCAGTTATCATTTCAGTTTCAGTTTCAGCATTTATAATTATTTCTTTCAGTTTCCTTACATACCAATACAATTCAAATGTACTGACGTCCCTTTTTGCCCGGGGCCTGCATCTCACAATACAAGTAATGATTTACAGTTCGACGACGTAAAGCGCTATGATTCTCGTACCAGCTATTTGGTGATCCCTAGTTCTTGTAGGGCATTATCACTACTTTACAGCCTTTTAGTATTAACAGATCATCAGTGTTTTTAGTGCTTCAATAGAGGCTTTATAGACTAGAGTAATAGTTAGACAGAGTCTCAGACTTTTCATATTAAGCTATGTTGGCTACAAATACGTTTCAGAATTGTATTAGTATGTCCGCACTTTGATTTATATCATTCAGACTTTCAGTATATCAGCAAATATTAGTTATCTTCCGCATTTAGTATATTATGATATCACATATTGATTCAGCCAGCCAGTTGGTTTGCTCGGTCATATGTAGTCAGGCACCGGGTGCCGTGTTACATCCAGGCCCAGGTTCGGGGCGTGACATATGATTCGTTGTTTCGATGTTGTTATGTGTGTTTTGAGGCCTTGAGTAGGTCAGTGTTATGTTATCAGACTTGTTGGTATGTTTGGATGTGGGCTCGAAGGGCTTGGGCAAGGTTTAGATCATTTTCGTTTCATAGTATATTGCTGAAGGCTGCTAGTTCTGGTGTTTCTGCATCTGGGGAAGAATGCACGCAGATGCGAGTCCGCAGATGCAGACAGGTTATCGCAGAAGCAAAGTTTGGGCTGGTGAACTGGAGTCGCAGGTGCGAAGATTCTCCCACACCTGCATGGTCGCAGAAGCAGGATATTAGGCGCAGAAGCGAATGTTGCGCAGGTGCGATGGGCTTTTCTGCACCTGCGGTTGCGCAGATGCGTGGTATGGATCGCAGAAGCGGAGGCCTAGTTTTAGTGTTTTACCACAGAAGCAGAGTTTTGGTCGCTTCTGCTACACCGCAAACGCGGTTAAGTGTCCGCAAATGCGGAATTTCTGGGCAGACTAGTATAGGTTCGAGGGTTGGTTATTTCAATTACATATTGAGCTATGGGCTTTGGAATGGAGCGATTTTTGGAGCAAATTTCATCACAAGGATTGGGATAAGTGTTCTCAACTCGGTTTTGGTTATATCCCATGAATCTATCTTTGATTTAGCTTTTGATTAATGAATTTAAAGAGTAAATTGGGGGTTTTGGCCTAAAGTTTCATAATATGAATTTTTGAGTTTTGAACACCGATTTGGAGTCGGACATGAGTGAAACTAGTATGGTTGGACTCGTAATTGAATGAGTTGTCGGATTTTGTGAGTTTTGTCGAGTTTCGAGGCATGGGCCCGCGTGTGATTTTTGGCTGGATTTGGTATTTGACTTAGGATTCGATCTGTATCATTTGTAATTGCTTCCTTGCACTTTATCTGATGCATTTGAGTTTCTTTTGGCTAGTGTTGAGCTGTTCGGAGGTTGCTACACACGTGATGGCATTCTTGGAGTATCGCTTGGCTTACTCGGTGTCAGAATCGGCTTGTTTAAGATAAGTAACTCTTCTAAACTTAGTGCTGAGTGTATAAAATCCCAAATTACATGCTATGTGATTGATGTTGAGGTGATGCACATTCTAGGTGACAGGCGTGTGGACATGCACTCTGTGAATTGTGACTCTATTGTTTCCAGGGCATTGAATAATGGCCCTATTTTATTGATATCTATGTTTTCACCATGTGATAAAATAAATGAGCTGTACATCATGTTAGATATCATGTTTAGGCCTTATGCTGATATTGTTGGGACCCATAGGTGCCATTTCTGGCTGTCATCTCATTGAATTCATTGATATATTGTACTCAGTCACATCCACGCATTCATATCATATCTCAGTCTCAGCTGTTACTTATTTATATATCATATCATTGTTCCGAGTTAGTTTTTATGACATTGTGAGCCCGTGGGTGAGACTGGAGAGATTGATGACTGAGTGAGGCCGAGAGCCTGATTATGAGTGATAGTTAAGGGATCGGGCTGCACATCGCAGCATGTTTATTGATTATTGAGTAAGGCCGAGGACCTGATTGATTTATGCCATGATTGACTTGTTATAGCTCTTGGGCCGTAGGAGCCCCTCCGGAGTCTGCACACCCACAGTGGGCGCAGTTGATTATTTTGAGGGATGGATCTTCTCTGGACATGGATCTTGTCCGAAGCATTTATACACCTGGAGATGGATCTTCTCCATGGGGCAGATTGGCCTCCCTCGGTACTGAGTGACTGATGGTCAGTGATGTATATATTCCGTGATGGATCTTTCCTGGACTGTATAGGCCATATAGAGTACCGAGTGGTTGAGCATGATGTGTGGAAAATGTGATACAGTGAGGTTGAGTACTCTGAGAGTGTGAGTACATGATTCATCTCTGAGATACATGGCATTGGCATGCATATATGACATACATGCATAAAGATGCATTTTCCTCATGCTGTACGGTATCACATCATTCATGACTTTTAAACATTGGTATGTGGGCATAGAGTGGTATTTCACACTTGTTGTTTGGAAAGGAAATGAAACATGTTTACCTATTGTGGAAAGGATCTTCCGGGAAAATTACAATTTTCAAACTATCTTATGATATTTCGATGATTTCGATAAAGGATTTGAATTTTCACTTATATTCTTGAAAAACGAAACTATTTTCGGAAAACTGTGTAAAAGTTGAACATTTTTACCTATGAGAGTATTTACTTGTTTATTTGATCTACGTTGTACGAACTGCTGTTGGTTATTTGTGTTGGGCCCGACCTATGTTCCAGCTCGTCACTGCTTTCAACCTGAGGTTAGATTTGTTACTTTTTGAGTACATGTGGTCGGTTGTACTCATACTGCACTTCCTACACATTGCATGTAGATCCCGGATACCGATGTTGCTGCCTTCGATGGTTGCTAGATTTGAAGGTGTGACTGCATCCCTGATGTAGCTGCCTCTCGTTCATGGTAGCCTTAGCTTTAAAAAACTCTATTTATGTACTTTTCAAATAGAAGATGTATTTTCTTCATATCGGTTTTGTAAACTATATTCTTAGAAGCTCATGATTTATACTACCAGTCCTTGGGAAATGTAATAGATCTAGATAATTTATTCTGTTTAATTGACTTGTTAACATTATTGAAATTGGATAGTTATTGTCACGACCTAATTCCCGAACCCGGTCGTGATGGCGCCTCTCGTGAAGACAAGGCTAGCCAGACCAAAATGGAACACCTCTTTTAAACAATTAATTATCATAAATGGTAGTAGAACATAATATAATATCCATAAATTGCGGAATTTAACGATAATAACTGCAGAAACCATCCCGACACAGCTCAAACCCGGGTGTCACAAGTCATGAGCAACTAAAAAATCCGGATACAAGTCTACCGAACACTAAATCCGATACAATAGTTCTAAAAACATGAAAATGATAAGATAAGGGAGGCACGGGGCTGCGAACGCCAACAACTACCTCGTAGTCTCCGAATCACTGCCTGGACTGGGAGAATCAGCACTTCGGAGCGGACTCTGCGATGCCTGAATCTACACACATGGTGCAGGGAGTAATGTGAGTAATCCGACTCAGTGAGTAATAATTATAAATAATGCCTGAAAGTATGAAAACACGTAAAGGCACAAAGCAATTCCATATCAAGCAGTAAAATCACTTAATGTAGTAAATCAGTGAAGAAGTCAAATGAAATCCCTTTGTAAAACAAGTAAAACATGAAATTTTAATAGGTAAATATCAAGTAGAAATCCACCCCTAGGGCACAATATCAATCACTCAGAACAGTATCAGCCCCTCGGGCTCACTCTCAGTACAGTATCAGCCCTTCGGGCTCAGTATCAGTCACTCAGAATAGTATCAGTCCCTCGGGCTCACTCTCAGATCATAATGGGTACCCGCGCTCACTGTGGATGTGCAGACTCTAGAGAGACCCCTTACAGCCCAAGCTCTATATCAAGCCACCTCATGGCATCATCACTCGGCACTCGGCCTCACATCACTCGGCACTCAGCCTCACATCACTTAAGCCACCTCGTGGCATATAAAGTATCTCAGGCCCTCGACCTCATATCACTCAGCATATCCTCACATATGGCCCTCAGCCTCACTCAGTCTAAAAATCATCACAAGCCCCTTGGGCATTAGTAAAACAGTAATTCTCAGCCCAAAACATGATGTAGAAATATCATTTAAGTTTCAAATCTGAGTAAAAGTGGTTGAGTTTGTAAAATAGTAGATATCAACAGGACTGAGTTCAAATAATAAGTCAAGTAGTGAGGAAAACAGTGATAAAAATTCCCAAAGGGTCCAAATAGTTGGCACGAAGCCCAAATATGGCAATCAGCCCAAATCATGATGATAACAAATAAATTTTAGTCAAATACGCGGTAAAATCATCAATCGGGACGGACCAAGTCACAACCCCCACTAGTAAAAGACCCCACGCTCATCATTCAGTGCGTGTCTCACCTCAATATAGCACTATGATGTGTAATCCGGGGTTTCAAACTCTCAGGACATCATTTACAATCATTACTCACCTCGAACCGACTACAACTCTAGCTCGCGACGCCTTTGCCCCCGAATCGGCCTCCACGAGCGTCGAATCTATCCAAAATCAGAACGAATATGTCACAATATGCTAAGGGAACAAAGCCCAAGCAAAAACAATCAACAAATGGCATGATTCCCGAAATTACCAAAACCCGAGCCCTGGGCCCACGTCTCGAAATCGGGTAAACTTTACATTTTTAAAATTCTCATACCCTCACAAGTCTAACCATATCAAAATTATCCAATTCCGATACCATTTGGTCCATCAAATCATCATTTTACATTTTTGAAAGGTTTCACAATTTTCTTCCCAAATTCCATCCCAAATCACGAATTAAATGTTGAATTCAGTGATAGATTCATGTATTCTACCCAAATCTGAGTTAAAATCACTTACCCCGATGAATTTCTTGAAAAACCTTCGAAAAATCGCCAAATTCCGAGATCTCTAGGTCCAAATATTAAATAAAACCCAAAACCTCGTATTTATAGAGTACCCCTCAGATTTCAGCTTCCTCGGCCGCACCTAATCGACCGCCGTCCGCGCAAAAACAACCACGGCCGCACAGGCCTTCCTCTGCAGTGACAGACTTTAGTATTTTGGATATAAATTTTTCTACTTATGTCCAAATTGTGATATCTTTATCTTTTTGGAAACTAGACACGAAGGGCTACAACTTTTGTTTTTGAATCATCTAAAAATTCCTTGTAGATAAACAAATATGAGCTTCCGAAGTAGGACCAGCGAATCGTTCCCCAGCACGGCCGCACACCTACCGCGGCCGCACTTCTTTTTGTGCGGTCCGCACAGCACATACCGTGGCCGCACGTATTTTTGTGCGGACCGCGACGGGTGGTTTCCGAGGCTTGTAACCCTATTGGACCTGCTACAGCTATGATTTTTGGACTAAAACATCCCGGAACCTACCCGGGACCCCTAAACTTCAAACTAATTGTACCAACACATCCCATGACATCGTTCAAACTTCTTCAACACTTTGGAACGCTTAAAACAACATCAAATCACCAATTTAACATAGGATTCAAGCCTAAGAACTCTAAAAACTCTTAAATTATGCTTTCGCTCAAAAAGTCTATCAAATCTCGTCCGAATGACCTGAAATTTTGCACACACATACCAAATGACACAAGGAAGCTACTGCAACTCTCGGAATTCCATTCCGACCCTTATATTAAAATCTCGCCTATCAACCAGGAACTGCCAAAATATCAATTCCGCCAATTCAAGCCTAAATCTTCTCTACAACTCCAAAACCCATTCCGATCGCACTCCTAAGTCACAAAACACCTCCTGAAGCTAACCGAACCATCAGAACTCACATCCGATCCCTCTAACTCATAAGTCAACACCCGGTTGACTTTTCCAACCTAAGCCTTCTTAAAAGAGACTAAGTGTCTCATTTCTTACCAAAACCACACCAAACGCAAACCAATCAACTCGGCCACATAAAACACGGATAACGAAGCATAAAGAAGCAAAAATGGGGGAAACGGAGCGGTAACTCATAAGACGACTGGCCGAACTTAAACAAACGTTCGTCCTCGAATGACTCAAGAAACATACCTGAAGCCTCAAACAGATGAGGATATCGACCGACCTCTCCACTGCACTTTCACTGAAGCTATATCCTTTGACCTCAACTTCCGAACCTGGCGACCCAAAATAGCTACTGGCTCCACATAAAAGGTCAAATCATCATCCAACTGAACCGTGCTGAAGTTCAAAACATGAGATGGATCCCCAATATACTTTCGGAGCATAGAAACATGAAATACCGGATGCACACTCGACAAGCTAGGTGGCAAGGCAAGCTCATAAGCCACATCCCCCATCCTCCGAAGAACCTCAAAAGGCCTAATGAACCGTGGACTCAACTTTCCTTTCTTCCCAAACCTCATAACACCCTTCATGGGCGAAACCTTCAGCAAGACCTTCTCACCAACCATGTAGGACACATCTCGAACCTTTTGGTCCGCGTAACTCTTTTGATGCGACTGAGCTGTATGGAGTCTCTCCTGAATCACCTTCACCTTCTCTAAGGCATCCTGAACCAAATCTGTCCCCAATAACCTGGCCTCGCCGGGCTCGAACTAACCAATTGGAGATCTACACCGCCTCCCATACAAAGCCTCATATAGAGCCATCTGAATACTCGACTGGTAGCTGTTGTTGTAAGCAAACTCTGCAAGCGGTAGAACCTCATCCCATGAACCTCCAAAGTCAATAACACATGCACGCAACATGTCCTCCAATATCTGAATCGTACGCTCGGACTGTCCGTCCGTCTGAGGATGAAAAGCTGTGCTCAACTCCACCTGAGTACCCAACTCTCGCTGAACAGATTTCCAAAACTGGGAAGTAAACTAAGTACCTCTATCTGAGATGATGGAAACCGGAACACCATGCAACCGAACAATCTCCCGGATATAAATCCCTGCCAACTGCTCTGAAGAATAGGTAGTGCACACAGGGATGAAGTGCGCGGACTTGGTCAGCCGATCCACAATCACCCAAATAGCATCAAACTTCTTCAAAGTCCGAGGAAGTCCAACAACAAAGTCCATAGTAATCCTCTTCCACTTCCACTCGGGGATAACCATCTGCTGAAGCAAGCCACCTGGTCTCTGATGCTCATATTTTACCTGCTGATAGTTGAGACACCGAGCTACAAATCCCATAATATCTTTCTTCATTCTTCTCCACCAATAGTGCTGCCTCAAATCCTGATACATCTTCGCGGCACCCGGCAGAATGGAATACCACGAGCTATGGACCTCCTCCAGAATCAACTCTCTAAGCCCATCCACATTAGGCACACAAATTTGGCCCTGCATCCTCAACACACCACCATCACCGATGGTCACATCTCTGGCATCATCATGCTGAACTCTGTCCTTAAGGACAAGCAAATGCGGATCATCATACTGGCACTCTCTGATACAATCATATAAGGAAGACCGAAAAACCACACATGCCACCACCCGACTGGACTCCGAAATATCCAATCTCACGAACCGATTGGCCAAGACCTAAACATCAACTGCAAGGGGTCTATCCCCAACTGGAATATATGCCAAACTCCCCATGCTCACTGCCTTTCGGCTCAAAGCATCGGCCACCATATTGGCCTTTCCCGGATGGTACAATATAGTGATATCATAGTCCTTAAGCAATTCCAACCATCTCCGCTACCTCAAATTAAGTTCCTTTTGCTTGAACAAATGCTGAAGACTGCGATGATCGGTGAATACCTCACAAGATACACCATACAAATAATGCCTCAAAATCTTCAATGCATGAACTATCGCAGCCAATTCCAAATCATGAACATGGTAGTTCTTCTCATGGGGCTTCAACTGACGAGAAGTTTAAGCAATAACTCTACCCTCCCGCATCAATACACAACCAATCCCAACTCTCAAAGCATCACAATACACAGTATATGAACTTGAAGCTGATGGTAAAACCAACACTGGAGCTGTGGTCAAGGCTGTCTTGAGTTTCTGAAAGCTCTCCTCACACTCGTCCGACCATACAAATGAAACACCCTTCTGAGTCAATTTGGTCAAGGGCGATGCGATAAATAAGAATCCCGGAACAAACCGGCGATAATAGCCTGCCAACTCAAGAAAGCTACGAATCTCTATGGCTGAGAACAGTCTGGGCCAACTCTGAACCGCCTCTATCTTCTTCGGATCAACCAAAATACCCTTGCTACACACCACGTGCCCCAAGAAAGCCACTGTACTGAGCCAAAACTCACACTTGGAGAATTTTGCATAAAGCTTCTCCTCCCTCAATCTCTATAACACAACTCTCAAATGCTCCGCGTGCTCCTCCTGACTACGCGAGTACACCAAAATATTATCAATGAATACAATAACGAACGAATCCAGATAAGGTCAAAATACACTATTCATCAAATGCATGAACGCTGCTGGGGCATTGGTTAGCCCGAAAGACATGACAAGAAACTCGTAATGACCATATCTAGTCCTGAAAGCAGTCTTAAGAATATCTGAATCCCTAATCTTCAACTGGTGATAACCCGAACAGAGATCAATCTTGGAGAACACCCTTGCTCCCTGAAGCTGATCAAATAAATCATCAATGCGAGGCAAAGGATACTTGTTTTTAATTTTTACTTTGTTCAATTGACTATAATCAATGCACATTATCATCGTGCCATCCTTTTTCTTCACAAACAAAACCGATGCACCCCAAGGGGATACACTAGGCCGAATGAACTCCTTATCTAGGAGTTCCTGAAGTTGTTCTTTCAGTTCCTTCAACTCTGCTGGTGCCATACGATATGGAGGAATAGAAATGGTATGAGTGCCCGACACCAGGTCAATACCAAAATTAATATCCTTGTACGGTGGCATGCCCGGCAGGTCTGCAGGAAACACATTGGGAAAATCCCTCACAACTAGGACAAAATCGATACTAGGAGTCTCAGCTCCAACATCCCTCAAAAACGCTAGATATGAAAGACAACCCTTCCCAACCATACGTTGGGCCTTCAAGAAAGATATCACTCTACTAGGAACATAATCAGTCACACCATGCCACTCGATCCGCGGTACACCTGGCATAGCCAAAGTGACTGTCTTAGCATGACAGTCTAGAATAGCACGACACCGAGATAGGCAATCCATGCCCAAAATGACATCAAAATCCACCATGCTCAATAGCAATAGATGTACTCGGGTCTCCAGACCCCCAATAGTCACAACACATGACTGGTACAAACGGTCTACAACAACAGTATCACCTACCGGGATAGATACATGAACATGTAAAACAAGAAACTCATGGGGCGTACCTAAATAATGAGCAAAGTATGATGACGCATAAGAAAAGGTGGAACTAGGATCAAATAATACAGAGGCATCTCTGTGGCAGACTTAAACAATACCTGTAATAACAACATCTAAAGCAATAGCATCTGGCCTGCCAAGAAGTGCATAGAAACGGGCCTGACCGCCCCCTGATCGACCTCCCCCTCTGGTGCGACCCCTGGATGCATGACCTCCACCCCTAGCTGGCTGGTGGGGTGTTGAGGTAACTGGAGCAAAAGTTAAGGGCTGATCCCTCTGCTAAGATGAACTAGCAATACAACGAGGACACTGCCTCCACACATGTCCAAACACTCGACACTCAAAACAACTCCTAGGTGCTGGAGAAGGGGACTAAAGGGAATACCTCGCACCGTAGTGACCAGTTGATGCACTCGGCATAGAAGAACCCTGAGCTGACGGGGCACGAGATGAACTCTGGGCTAGAAGGGCGCTGAGTGAAGGTTGACCCTGTTGTGACCCATGATAGCCATGACCTGAAGATGCCCTGCAATACTCTGGGTAGGCTGACTGAGTAGGCCTGAAAGAACGGCCTCTACCATGCTAAAACTGGCCCCTCAAAGGAGCACCACTGTAATTGTTAGATCCTCGAGGCCTCTTGGCCTCCCTATCCTCTCGATCCTGACGGGAACCGTCTCAATCTCGCGAGCGATATCGACCACCTCCTCGAACGTAGCACCCAACACCCTTTCTCGGGTCATAAGAATACGGAGATGATATAAGGCCATCAACAAATCTCCAGATCCTCTAACGATCTATCGGAACCATCCAAATGGCATGACGAGCCAACTCAGAAAACCTCGACTCATACTGTGACATAGTCATATCCCCTTGTTACAACCACTCAAACTATCTACGCAGCTCCTCTCTGCGAGACTGCGGTACATACTTCTCCAAGAAGAGAGTGGAGAACTCATGCCAAGTAAGGGGCGCTGCTCCCACCGGCATATGCCTCTTACACGCCTCCCACCAAGTGAAGGCATCCCCAGTAAACTGAAAGGTGGTAAATGCCACACCACTAGTCTCAAGAATCCCTGTTGTACGGAGCATCCGCTGACACTTATCAAGAAAACCCTGGACATCCTCGCCCTCGACACCACTGAATGACGGAGGCTGGAGTCTACCAAACCTCTCAAGATGACGTTGCTCATCATACGACATAACTGGCACAAGAAACTCGTGAGCTAGTGCAACCGGCTGAGCTGGAGGTGCCCCCGGTATCTGTAGTCCCTGCACTACCTGCTCAGGTGTGCGAGCATCGGGAGTCTGATTGCCTCCCCCGGCCTGTAAAGTAGCTGCTGCTGTAGTGGCTAAAACTGCCTGAGCCAAGCCAGTGAAAACTAATAAGATCTGTGTCAAGGCCTCCCGAAGACCCAAAATCACGATGGGCACAGCTGGTGCCTGAACTGGTGCTGCTGGAGCATCCATAGTTGGAGCTTGATCCGGAGCTAGGGCAGCTGGTGGATCTACAGGTGCTGCCCTCGCTGCTCTGCCTCTGCCACGACCACGATCGCATCCACGGCCTCTGGTGGCCTCCGTTGGTGGCACTGGTGGTTGACCACCTCGTCCGATAGCTCATATCCTCACCATCTGTGAGAGAATGGAATAGCATAAGTTTAGTACTCGGACCAACAAGTTCGCACGACAAGAGTTTCAAGAATATGAAGTTTTTCCTAAAGGTTCTACAGCCTCTCGAGGATAACTACAGACGTCTCCGTACCGATCCGCAAGACTCTACTAAACTTTCTCATGACTCGTGAGATCTAAGTAACCTAGGCTCTAATACCAACTTGTCACGACCCAATTCCCGAACCCGGTTATGATGGCGCCTCTCATGAAGACAAGGCCAACCAGACCAAAACGAAACACCTCTTTTAAATAATTAATTATCATAAACGGTAGTAAAACATAATATAATATCCATAAATTGTGGAATTTAACGATAATAACAGCAGAAACCATCCCGACACAGCTCAAACTGGGGTGTCACAAGTCATGAGTAACTAAGAAATCCGGATACAAGTCTACTGAACACTAAATCCGATACAATAGTTCTAAAACATGAAAATGATAAGATAAGGGAGGCACGAGTCTGTGAACACCAATAACTACCTCGTAGTCTCCGAATCACTGCCTGGACTGGGAGAATCAACACTTAGGAGTGGACTCTGTGATGCCTGAATCTGCACACATGGTGCAGGGAGTAATGTGAGTACTCCGACTCAATGAGTAATAATTATAAATAATGGCTGAAGTATGAAAACACGTAAAGGCACAAAGCAATTCCATATCAAGCAGTAAAATCACTTAAGGCAGTAAATCATTGAAGAAGTCAAATGAAATCCCTTTTTAAAACAAGTAAAATAGGAAATTTTAACAGGTAAATATCAAGTAGAAATCTGCCCCTCGGGCACAATATCAATCACTCAAAACAGTATCAGCCCCTCGGGCTCACTCTCAGTACAGTATCAGCCCCTCAGGCTCAGTATCAGTCACTCAGAATAGTATCAACCCCTCGGGCTCACTCTCAGATCATAATGGGTACCCGCACTCACTGTGGGTGTGCAGACTCCGGAGGGGCCCCTTACGGCCCAAGCGCTATATCAAGCCACCTCGTGGCATCATCACTCGGCACTCGGCCTCACATCACTCAAGCCACCTCGTGGCATATAAAGTATCTCAGGCCCTCGGCCTCATATCACTCAGCATATCCTCACATATGGCCCTCGGCCTCACTCAGTCCGAAAATCATCAACAGGACTAAGTTCAAATAATAAGTCAAGCAGTGAGGAAAATAGTGATAAAAATCCCCAAAGGGTCCAAATAGTTGGCACGAAGCCCAAATATGGCAATCAGCCGAAATCATGATGATAACAAATAATTTTCAGTCAAATACGCGGTAAAATCATCAATCGGGACGGACCAAGTCATAATCCCTAGTAGTAAAAGATCTACGCTTATCATTCAGCACGTGTCTCACCTCAATATAGCACTACGATGTGCAATCCAGGGTTTCAAACCCTCAGGACATCATTTACAATCATTGATCACTTCGAACCGACTACAACTCTAGCTCGCAATGCCTTTGCCCCCCGAATCAGCCTCCACGATCATCGAATCTATCCAAAATCAGAAAAAATACGTCACAATATGCTAAGGGAACAAAGCCCAAGCAAAAAAACAATCAACAAAGGGCACGATTCCCGAAATTACCAAAACCCGAGCCCCAGGCCCACGTCTCGGAATTGGGTAAAATTTACATTTTCAGAATCCTCATACCCTCACGAGTCTAACCACACCAAAATTATCCAATTCTGATACCATTTGGTCCTTCAAATCATCATTTTACATTTTTGAAAGGTTTCACAATTTTCTTCCCAAATTCCATCCCAAATCACGAATTAAATGATGAATTCAGTGATAGATTCATGTATTCTAGCCAAATCTGAGTTAAAATCACTTACCCCGATGAATATCTTGAAAAAACTTCAAAATATCACCAAAATCCGAGCTCTCTAGGTCAAAATATTAAATAAAACCCAAAACCTCATATTTATAGAGTACCCCTCAGATTTCAGCCTCCGCGGGCCGCACCAAATCGACCGCGGTCCGCGCAAAAACAACCACAGCCGCACAGGCCTTCCTCTACAGTGACATCTTTATCTTTTTGGAAACTAGACACGAAGGGCTACAATTTCGTTTTTGAATCATCTCAAAATTCCTTGTAGATAAAAAAATATGAGCTTCTGAAGTAGGACCGGCGAATTGTTCCCCACCGCGGCTGCACACCATTTTGTGCGGGGTCTGCATGACACCTACCGTGGCCGCACTTCTTTTTGTGCAGTCCGCACAACACATAGCACAGCCGCACTTCTTTTTGTGCGGACCGCGCGGGTGGTTTCCGAGGCCTGCAACCCTCTTGGACCTGCTACAGCTATGATTTTCAGCCTAAAACATTCCGGAACCTACCCCGGACCCCGAAACTTCAAACTAATTGTACGAACACATCCTATGACATTGTTCAAACTTCTTCAACACTTCAGAATGCTTACAACAACATCAAATAACCAATTTAACATAGGATTCAAGCCTAAGAACTCCAAAAACTCTTAAATTATGCTTTCGCTCAAAAAGTCTATCAAATCTCGTCCGAATGACCTCAAATTTTGCACACAGATCCCAAATGACACAAGGAAGCTACTGCAACTCTCGGAATTCCATTCCGACCCTTATATCAAAATCTCGCCTATCAACTAGAAATTGCCAAAATATCAATTCCGCCAATTCAAGCCTAAATCTTCTCTACAACTCCAAACCCATTCTGATCGCGCTCTTAGGTCACAAATCACCTCCCGAAGCTAACCGAACCATCGGAACTCACATCCGAGCCCTCTAACTCAAAAGTCAATATCCGGTTGACTTTTCCAACTTAAGCCTTCTTAAAAGAGACTAAGTGTCTCATTTCTTACCAAAACCACACCAAATGCAAATCAATCAACTCGACCACATAAAACACAGATAACGAAGCATAAAGAAACAGAAATGGGGGAAACGGAGCGGTAACTCAAGAGACGACTGGCCAGGTCGTCACAGTTATTAGTTGGCTTACCTAGGGGGTTGGGTTAGGTTCCATCACGACTAGTCAATTTTGGGTCGTGATATTAATGATCGCAACTTCTTTTCAGAACAAGATCTAAAATATCAGAAAGTAAAAATGTAAGCAATGATGATATTATTTCGTGAATTATGTGATGATCGTACAATATATGGTGGGGGCGGGGGTTTATATAAGGGTATAATATGTAACTGCTTTGCTCCTCTCAATTCTTGCCCATTACTAACATTAACTACATTAATTGCCCGTTACTTGAGTTATTCGTAATGGTTATGTTAATAATAGCAATCGCGCATAATCAGGGATTATGCGGATTTCTTTTCCATATTCGTAGCTATTAATGAATCTTCCTCTTTTGTAGTCTTCAATCATGCATCCCGTGCCTATTTCTTCTTTCCCAGTTATCAAATGCGGACAAGATTTATTTATGTGGATACATATGCATCATTATCAGTTGGAAGTTATTGGTTACAGATTTTGTAATAGTTAGCTTTCATTTGTTCATTTCTACACTTGTAATAGTTAGCTCTAGCATGCTGTTTTCTTCTTTTATTTGGACAAATTTTAAGACCTGGACCCTATTTGGGATTTATTATATATAGTAGTTACTGGGTGAAAAGTCTAGTAGTATATTTGCTAAAACACGTGTAAAAATGAACAAATGAAAGCTACCTATTACAACATCTGTAACCAAAGACTTTCAGCTGATAATGATGCATAAGTATCTACACACCAGTTGCAAAAAACTCCAAGTAGCACCTAGAAAGCTCTCACTGGGCGCCAGTTTTTGCAATCCAAATGAGAAGGCACGAATGAATACACAACAGCTACACTACAACATATAGGACATCTTCAATGTAATAAGCAGGGATAGGAGCTCCAGTAACAGGCATGAGACAGTACACACCAACATGATCCAATATAGTTTGTAACCTAGTCGTGCATATTCAAATTCAAACAACCAAACAGTTGCACATATAGGGTTATGTTTAATCTAGAACAAGCGGGAAAGTACCTTCCCATATGGTGATATGCCATCCCCAGAATGAGCATTATATAATGCTAATACCATGAGAAATGATATAGTCCCATACAGTACTTAACTGTCCAAAACAGTCCAGCACAATCAGTCTAAGTAATCCAAGATTTCCATGGTTGAATACCTTAGTGCAAACCTGTGAACAATACACACAACTGTGTCCAAAGATAGTCACCCAACTGTACTTATATGTTAAGAATGCTTCACCTTGTAGCATTGTGTATAACCGAGGGAGTCGCCTGCCTGCAGTAGAGATTCCATACAGTGTCCAACCACCTCTAGACTGAGCATGTTTCCATGCTAATATCACTGGATGATAGCTTGACCCGATACAGAAGAAACCTACTTTGAAGCCATCATAGGCAGGCAGTATACACATGATAACAATCATAAACCAAGTGCTCTTTTTCTTGCAACCTTGACCCTAAGATTAGGGATTTGGGCCTTGTCTTGGTTGATTAGTGTCTTTCCTGCATTAGGGAATTCATAGAATGATTGAAATGGTATTATACCTGCAAAAGAAAACACAAGGTTAGCTAAAACATCTGTCACAACATTGCCCTCCCTTAGAACATGCTGAAAGATCACATTGAAATTGTCACGACCCAAAATCAACTCGTCGTGATGGCGCGTATCATAGTACTAGGAAAGCCGACTACTCAGACATTCCCAAAACTTTAAATCTTTGAAAGATACAGAAACATTTAAATAAAGGAAAAATCATTTAAAAACAGGATAGGAAGACATAATTCAATACATAATCTCTCACAAAACCGGGGTGTCACTAAGTACATGACTATCTACATAAGGATATAGTCTGGTTTACCGTCTAGAAAATAAAACTGAAAGATAAAATGAAAGATACGGGAGAAGAGGCAAGGTCTGCGAACGCCAAACAGCTACCTTGATGATCTCTGAACGTTCGAACTCTGCAACTCAGCAACTGTCGTAACCGAAAGCACCTGGATCTGGACATGAGGTGCAGGGTGTAACATGAGTACAACTAACTCAATTAGTAACAAATATAACCTTTGGACTGAAAGTAGTGACGAACTCAGCAAGTACAGTTCAATATAGAAATGTAGACATGTTTTCAAGTTCATCAGATAAAAACTTAATACCAGTAAAATAGATCAACTCTAATTGATATGAAGGATATGACATTTCTATATCTACATGACACTGTGCATGCTGTATGTGATACACTATAATGGAAGCCTTGCGTACTCACACTCTTGGAATACTCAATCACTCCGTACTATTTATGGACAATCCATCCTAGGGAAAATCCATCCCATATATATATATATATATATATATATATATATATATATGTGTGTGTGTGTGTGTGTGTGTGTGTGTGTGTGTGTGATACACGACAATGGAAGCCTCGCGTACTCACACTCTCAGAGTACTCAATCACTCCGTACTAAAAGTCGACTAAAATATCAACTAAAAGTCAGTCACTCAGTACTGTATAAGGACAATCCAGCCCAAGGATAATCCATTCCCAAATATAAATTATTCGGGTAAGATCCATGCCCAGGAAAGTTCCATTACTCAATATAAATCAATTGCGCTCACTGTGGGGATGCACACTCCGGAGGGGCTCCTTCAGCCCAAACGCTATAATAAGCCAGATCCAGGCATAAATAAATAAAACATGTCGCAGCGTGTAGCGCAATCCTATAAATATCACTCACAATTAGGCCCTCGGCTTCACTCAGTCATCAATCTCTCCAATCCCTCAGGCTCACAACGCTCATACTAAGCAACCCTAATCAATGATACGAGATGTGACAATATACAATAACAGAGACTGAGATGTGATATGAAATGATGAATAAGACTGAGTACATAAATACAATTTAATAAATAAGTCAACAACAAAGAACGTCCATTATGGGTCCCAGCAGTACCAACATATAGCCTAAACATGATTCCTAGCATGACACAGCTCAAGTGCTCTAATTCGTAGAATACAACAAGAATGTTTAGATAAAATGGCTATGCAGCTTCAGGGTAATGAATAAATCACAATTTCTATGGTACATGCCCACATGTCCGTCACTTAGCATGCGTGTCACCTAAACATCTATCACATAACACGTAATTCGGGGTTTCACACCCTCAAAACCAAGTTTAGAACAAAGTCAAACACAGTGCACTCAACTGATTCAAGAATCTAACAATCAATTTCATCATCTTTGATTCTTCCTTAGCCTCACTACATTACTGGTATGTTCAATTCATCTTTGAAAATTTTCAATTTTCTTAATTTTTTTCATAATTAGTTTAGTTATCTTAGACCTAATGTCAAATTCATCATCATACGAGCTTAAATTTGTGTGGGTAACTTCCTATTTGCTATTTTGGGGATGGGTAAACTGTGTATCATGTCAAAATTGCCACTACCATGTCTAAATTATGCGTGAATTAGAAACCCTAAGTTCACTGCTGTTTGTTTTTGAATTGTGCGGCCGCACAAGAAATTATGTGGTCTGCAAAATGATAGGCTAGGGCTTTTGGTGTGAAGTGATTGTGCGGACCGCACTTGAAATTGTACGGTCCGCAGAAATTGAACCGTGGCCGCAGAAAAGTGTGTGCGGCCGCAGATCAAGCAATTCTCTGTCTTCAGAGAGTTGTGATTTTTGAGCTTTCATTGTGCGGCCGCACTCAAAGATGTGCAGACCACAGTTTACCATCATGCATACTGTTTTGTCTGCAACTGTATGATACTCTAAACTTTAACTATAATTAATTTTTATTGCTATGTATTGCAGACAATGGTTAGATATGGTGGATTCGGTGATACATCTAAAGGGAGGGGTGAACCCTCCCGAGGATGAGGTAGGGGTACCATACCACTCTCTGTGCAAAGAGTAATAGCCAAAAAGATAACAGCCAGGAGAGCCTCGGAGCCTGCTGAGTCTAGTTCATATGTTCCATCTAGGGAAGCATCAGAGGGCAACTCTATGAAAGAGCAGCCTAATGCACAGTCACATCCAAGGAAACTTCAGGGGAGGTTTCAGCTCTGAGATGAGCCTTCCACCTCAGCAAGAACTTCTAAGGGTTCGAAAGATCGTCAGGATTTAGAGCCCTCATTTACTCATGGCCCTGACGCACCAGTTACAATTGATGATGATGATGATATTCTGGATGACTGTCGAGAGGGTGATACTAGAGTTGCCGGCCTTGAGAGGTCGAAGATGAAGGAAGTTTGGGAAGACAGATTTGTGAGCCTGACTGCTTTCAACAGGTTCCGAGAGTGGTGGCCTCAAAGATTGCTCGAACTTGAGCGTCAGTTTATATTGAAAGACCTGGATAGGCACAATCCAAATGCGGAAAGAGTTTCGGGATAGAAAAAGGTGGACATGGTTCACTCAAAGTGTGGTGGATGCCAATGAGCACTTAATCCGGGAATTCTATGCTAATGTGGCGTATATCAAGAAGTGGACTAAGGTGACTAAAGTAAGAAATTAAAAGTTAGATTTGATCAGAGCACCCTGAACACATATTTGGGGCTCGAGGATGTGGAACTAGTATAGTATTTATAGAAGTTTGAACTGGGTGATACAGCTCGCCCTTGGCTAGCCGAGATTTTGGAAGCTCCAAGACCACCACTACCACCATGGATCATAGCAGGGTTTCCCATTCAGCGGAACACCCTCAACATTCAAGGTAAAGGTTGGCAGACATTTGTGTGTAGTTGAATAGATCCAAGCCAAAATGAAAACAATCTCCCAGTCCCACGAGCAGTCCTAGTTTCCTCCATCATGGCCGGGTACCCAATCAATGTGGGTGCCAGCATGTCGGCCAACATGTCTCTGGTCGGTAGGCAGGGTAACAACTCCTACCCGTATCCCAACACTATCACGAAGTATCTTACAGATGCGGGGGTGGAATCCAAGATCTTTGACACGAAGGTTCGGGATAAAAAGCCTTTCACTTGGTACTCTCTGAAGGATCCGAGGAACCTGAAGAACAAGGGTAAGTCGACTATTATCGTAGGCCGGTTTGATGAGTTGTCGATAGTAGTAGCTTCAGCAGCCATGCCTTCCAGAACAGCCGGGCCTTCCATCGATACAGCTGCCATGCCGTCAACTCTATCTTCAGGGCCATCAGCATCAGTTCCTTCATCTTCTACATATCCACTTTCTGTGTTGCGAGTCTCCCAGACACTGGCGAGCCTCAACAACTGGATGCAGACAGCTACTGCAAAGATGTCTGATCTATCCAGTGCTATTGCAGTACATATCTCTACCTTGGCACCCCAGATTCCTTTGACAATGGAGGACACTTTGAAGAAGATATTGGAGAACCATAAAACTATCATAGACACTTTGGTGGCACACGGGGGAGCAATTGAGGAGCTTGGGAAGTAGGTGAAGAAGATGAGGAAATCCCAGGCTTCAAAGAAATCAGTTGACAGGTTGGGACGAAAGGTGACTAAGATAGCAGTTGTTGGAGACCTTCCATTTGACTTGCTGATGGAGATAGTACCAGCAGAACCATCAGCACCAGTGGCACCAACTGTCCAGTCTGAGGAGCCAAACCTCATTGCCCACACTGCTGAGGCAGTGCTACAGATGTCCACCAACCCAGCTACTCCCCGAGCAGAGGATGATACGATCTAGTTGGAGGAGCCTGAGGGAGGTGATGCTGCTATGGACACAGAGACCACCTAGGGAGTCCTCTCTACTCTTTTCCATCCTTGTTTTATTTTGTTAAGCATTGGGGACAATGCTTATTCTTATTCGGGGGGAGGGGTGTGGAGTTTATTTGATTTGACATTTGACATTGGCTTGTAATAACTGATAACATTCTCTTTTTATTTTCATTATGTACATATTCTTCTCTCTCTATTTATGTATATATTTTCTTTCTTCCTTTTTCATTTTGTATATTCATTTATGCTTTTGCTGGTTTAGTTTATAGCTTCTTTATTTTGTTCTCTTAGTAATCAATGTTTAGTCTAATAGCTTATTATTTACTTTAATAGCTTCTTTTTAATTTAGTAGTTTCTTTTCATGTTTAAGTGGTCAATAAGCCTTTGGTTTTCTTAATGCCACATTTCTTTCCAAAGGTGGTTTTTATGTGAACTGGGTGGCTCTTCCCAATGATGGATGTCGTGATAACCTTCTTAAGGGATTGCGTGTGTTTTTGGTGTTTAGGTAAGAATATTAGTAATAATGAATAGGAGGACCTAATTGAGTCAAACTAGAAGAGTCAAGCATGCTTCACTTGGTACCAACACACTTAACTATATGCTTATGATTAAAAACAAGTTATTGGAAATAAATATCTCTAATAAGTGACCTTCTGTTTCTTGTATTGACTTAAGCAATCATCGAGTGGTTTAGTCCAACCATTAGTGATTTTCAATCTTGAATATAGTTGTTGTCGGCCCTCGACTCTTTCCTGTTTAACAATCCAACTGTGTGAGGTGAGATATTTTGTTGCAAGTCCAAGTACCCGTGCGAATGGTCTAGAACTTGCCCCGAATGTGTTTCTAGGAAAAAATCTAAGTTTTGCTTGGCTTGAGAAGTGATTGTAGGCTCTCCTTGACCCACTTGAAATTTTCCATGTCCCACCAATTTTTTTAATCCCTAGTCAACCCATTTGATCCTCAAACCTTTCTCATTTGATAACCATGTTACAAGCCTTTACCCATTTTGTAGTGACCCTCTCCTGGCACCCGAGCTTTCCTTAACACTCTTGAGAAACAATTGGCTAAAACATAAGTTTGGGGGAGAGACGAGGAGTTTGAAAGTGATATCAAGGTATAATAAGAAAAAGAATGAAATGAATAAAAGGAAAGGCAAAGAAAAAGAAATAAAAACAAAAGAAAAATGCAAAAAGAAAGTGAATAAGTTGAAGAGTTGAAGGGATTCAAAGAAAAGCAACGATGCAAAGCATGGAGAAAATATAAAAGGAGAAAATAAATATCATGACCAAGAAAGAGTGATGTTAAGTCTCTCTAGTTCCCCTAAGGAAAAATAAAATGCCTCAAAGAGTCGGCAAAACATGAGCCAAAAAACAAGAAGAAGAGAAAATGGAGTGCTTAAGGAAAGATGAACCTGTTCCATTCCAACATTTCCTACCTTAGTCCAAAAGCCTTCATTACATTTCGAAAAAGTCCTATGTGATTTCAAGCCGAGTGAACTTACATTAGTGGTGATTTACATGAGGGGCAAGCATATGGTATTTAGAGCCGTACTTGTGACATTCGTTTGAGAGAGATGAGCGAACTTTTCACAAATCCTTGAATTGAGCGCTATATTCTTAAGTGCGATATACTAACGGAGAGTAGAGGCGGAGGAGTTTGGGATCCACAATGACTTACATGAAAGAACGAGCTTCCTTGATGAATAAAGTCAACTCTTGATGCTCAAGTGTCACTTTAGAACTATTTGTGCTTAAAACTTCAAATCATTGCCTTGTTGATAATTCATAAGTGTTGAGGGTAATTGTAGGTCCCAATTGATGTGTGTTTGACACACCTTAGATTAGCTGGAATAGCTCTTAATTTGTGGAGGTGAGAATTACCTTATTGCTTGAGGACAAGCAAAAGCTCGAGTTTGGGGGAGCTAATAAGTGGGGATTTTGATTACTTATTAGCACATTTTAGCTTTTGTTTTAGTCTAAAAACGCTCAATTGTATTCCCAAAAACTGATGAAATATGCTCAATTGCAGGAGTATTAAAAATGAGCCACTAAGATGAAATCCAGCTCAAAGAGGAGTGATCTGAACTCAAGGACAAAAATCAAGCGTAAAGGCTCAAAGTGCGGACCGCAGATTTCCATCTGCGGCCGCAGAATGTGAAGGAAAGTCCATCAGAGTCCAAGTAAAAAGTGCGGACCGCACATGAAATGTGCGGCCGCAGAAGCTATGCAAGAGTCTTATTTCAATCTCAAAGGAAAATGCGGACCGCACAATTATTGTGCGGCCGCAGAAGTCAGCTGCGCGGCCACACACAGAAATATGCGGTCCGTAGAAGAGCCATGTACGGCCGAACCAAGGATTGTGCGAACCGAAAATTATGAGAGATGTGGCCACATTCCTGAGTTGTGCGGCCGTAGGTCCAACTCCTATCAAGACTGAAGAAAAGTGCGGACCACGCATGGAATTGTGCGGCCGCAGAACTTCCGAAAGGGCATTTTTGTCCGAAATTTCCAACTTTGTATAAATAAAATAGTTTCACGAATTTAGGTCAAGTTTTGAATATTGAAAGTTCTGTAGCCGTTTTTCCTTGCTTCTTTAGGCGGCAACTTTAGCTTACTAGGTGATTTAACATTGAATTTTTTTCTTTTAATCTTTTAATATGAGTTTTATCATCTTTTCTTCTTTAATTTCTCTATACCCATTATTAGTAGCTAGATTTCTAAATAGGGTTGTGACCTAACCCTAATGTGTAAACCTAATGGGTGTTTAATTTATGGTTTGTTGGGTGATTAATATTTAGCCTTGTTCTTGCTTTTAATTTTAGAATTAATGGTTGCAAACATTAGTTCATGCCTATTTGACTTGGTCTTTACTTGAGAAAGAGAGACTTAGTCTAGGAAAACTTGGCTAACAAGAATTTGGGATAAAATCAAGAGATTGATAGTCCCAATTAAATAGTTGAACCTAGAGATAGTAAAATCCGACTTGAGCATTTTATCAACTGTTTGGTTCAATACCCATTTGGACTTGAGAAAGCAAAATTGAGTAAACTCTCTTACCGAGAGGTATTGAGTGGGTACTTGAGTGTTGATAGCTATAATACACCCCGACTAACAAAACAAGCTTTAAAGTTTGAATCCCGTTAGGCAAACACCTAGGTGAAGGTCATAGCCCTAGGCTTTTTATATCTTTGAAAAACAACCAAAAACAATATTTCCTAGTTTCATATCTTTAGAATTGCAACCCTTAGCAAAATTTTAGAAGTAGAAACAAAACACTATTTGTGAAAGTGCAATCTAGATACTTCATGTGCTTAGTCCAAATATATAGCACTTTACCCTATTCATATAGCTCCCTGTGGAATTCGACCCCGACTCTCAGTTGGGTATTACTATTGCATCGATCGTTTCATAACCTCAAATAGAGGTGTGACTTGGACGAGATCACACCCTTCTAGGTCAATTTGGCTAAAGGCAATGCAATAGACGAGAAACCCTCTACGAAGCGACGATAATAACCGGACAAACCGAGAAAGCTCCAAATTTCTGTAGTTGAGGATGGTCTGGGCCAACTCTGAACCACCTCTATATTCTTAGGATCCACTTTACTCCCCTCACTGGACACAACATGCCCCAAGAACGCCATTGAACTAAGCCAAAACTCATACTTGAAGATCTTGGCAAAGAGCTTCTCTTCCCTCAGCCACTGCAATACAATCCTCGAATGTTGGCATGTTCCTCCTCGCTACGCGAGTGCACCAGGATGTCATCAATGAATACTATGACAAGCGAGTCGAGATAAGGCTGAAATACACTATTCATCAGATACATGAATGTTGCTGGGACATTGGTCAGCCCAAAAGAAATTATAAGGAACTCATAATGACCATAACGGGGGTCTTGCATGCTGTCTTTAGAATATCCGAGTCCCGAATCTTCAACTGGTGATACCCAGACCTCAAAACAATCTTAGAGAACATCATTGCTCCCTGAAGCTGGTAAAATAGATCATCAATATGTTGCAAAGGATACTTGTTCTTGATTGTTACTTTATTCAACTGCCTATAGTCAATGCACATCCGCATAGTACCATCATTCTTCTTCACAAACAGAACCAGTGCTCCCCAAGCCAACACACTAGGCCTAATAAACCCCTTATCAAGAAGTTCTCGAAGCTTCTTTTTCAATTTCTTCAAATCAGCTGGTGAAATACGATACGGAGGATTAGAAATGGACAGAGTGCTCGGTACCCAGTCAATACCAAAGTCAATATATGTGTCAGGCGGCATGTCCGATAGGTCTGTAGGAAACACATCCGGAAAGTCTTGCACTACCCGAACAGAATCAATCGTAGGAGTATCAGCACCAACATCCCTCACAAAGGTTAAATTAGATAAGAACCCCTTCCCAACCATCCATTGGGCCTTCAAATATGAAATCACTCTGTTCGGAACATAATCTAGAGAACCTCTACACTCGATCCTTGGAAACCCCGACATCGCCAATGTCACAGTCTTAACGTGACAATCTAGAATAGCATGACATGGAGACAACCAATCCACACCCAAGATCATGTTGAAATAAACTATACTACGCAGCAAGAGATCAACTCTAGTATCCAGTCCCCCAATAGTCACTACACACGACCAGTATACGTAGTCCACAACAATAGTATCTCCCACTGACGTAGATACATGAATATATGAAACTAAGGACTCAAGGGACATATCCAGATACGAGCAAAATACAATGATACATATGAATAAGTGGAACCAAGGTCAAATAATATAGAAGCATCTCTGTGGTATATTGAGACAATACCTATGATCACTGTATTTGAAGCAACGATATCTGGTCTGGAAGGAAGAGCATAGAATCAGGCATGGCCGCCACCTGATCGGCCTCCCCCTCTAGGGCGACCCTTAGCTGACTGAGCCCTACCCCGAGCTGGTTGGGCGGGTGGTGAAATAACTGGTGCTGAAGTCATAGTTTGACTCCACTATTGAGCTGGACCTCTAAAAAGGTGGGGACAATGTCTCTTCATATGACCCAAATCTCCACACTCAAAACAACCCCTATTTGAAAATGGTCACAAGTACTAAGGCGGACCCCGAGAACTAGAATAACTATCAGAAGAACCCAGTACAGATGAACCCTGAACTGATGGTGCACGAGATGAACTCTGAACTGGAAGGGCACTGAGAGATGACTGACCTAGTTGAGCACTGTATGAACCATGGCCAGATGATACACCATGATGAACTGGACGAGTCACCTGAACGAACCTATAAGGACGACCTCTACTATTATAAGACTTTCCCATAGAGGGAACACCACTGAAACCACCCAAACTACGATACCTCTTGGCCTCTCTCTCCCCACGCTCCTGACTATGGACCATCTCTTTCTGCCGAGAAATATTGACCACCTCATCGAAAAGTAGCACTAGATGGCTCTCTAGTCATAAGCAATCGCAACTGATATGTGAGTTCATAAATCTCCTAATCCTCTCCCTATCCATGGGAACCAACTAAAATGCGTGATGAGCCAACTCAAAAAACCTCATCTTGTAGTGGGTCACATACATGCCATCATGTCGTAACTGCTCAAACTGCCGGCATAGCTCCTCCCTGCGAGACTATGGCAAGAGCATCTCCAAGAAGAGAACAGAAAACTCACACCATGTAGTGGTACTACACCGACTGACCTACCCCTCTCATAAGCCTCCTATCATCTGAAGGCAGCCCCGATAAACTGAAAAGTAGTGAATAAGACCCCACTGGTCTCTAGAATACCCGCCGTGCGAAGAATCCACTGGCACCTGTCCAAGAAATCCAGGGTATCCTCTGACTCTGCCCCACTGAAAGATGGAGGCTAGAGCCTCTCAAACCTCTCTAGTCTCTTCTGCTCATCGTCAGTCATAACGGGACTCACCTAGTCCTGAGCAGCTGCAACCGGCTGGGCTGGTGGTACCCTCGGTGTCTGAAGTCCCTGCATCACCTACTATGGAGTACGGGTAGTGGGAGTCTGATTACCTTCCCTGACCTATGAAGTGGCTGTTACAGCCGTAACAGAAACTACCTGAGCAAGGTGGTACACACAGTCAAAATCTGAGCCAATGCCTCCTAAAGGCCTAGAATCACAATGGGCAGAGCTGGTGCATGAGCTGGCCCCACTGGCTCAACCATATCTGGTACTTGCTACTAAGGTGGAGAGACTGATGGATCTGCAGGCGCTGCTCTAGCTATTGTACGAGCTGCACCTCTGCCCCTACCTGGGCCTCTACCGCGTCCTCGGCCTCTCGTGGCCCTAGCTAGTGGCGCTGGAGGCTATCCATAAGCCTCATACCATCTGAAGTCAGCCCCAATAAACTGAAAAGTATTGAATAAGACCCCACTGGTCTCTAGAATACCCGTCGTGCGAAGAATCCACTGGCACCTATCCAAGAAATCCAGGGTATCCTCTAACTCTACCCCATTAAAAGATAGAGGCTAGAGCCTCCCAAACCTCTCTAGTCTCTTCTGCTCATCGTCAGTCATAACGGGAATCACCTGGTCCTGAGCAGCTGCAACCGGCTGGGCTGGTGGTACCCTCGATGTCTGAAGTCCCTGCATCACCTACTATGGAGTACAGGCAGTGGGAGTCTGAGTACCTCCCCTAACCTAAGAAGTGGTTGTTACTGCCATAACAGAAACTGCCTGAGCAAGGCGGTACACATAGTCAAAATCTGAGCCAATGCCTCCTAAAGGGCTGGAATCACAGTGGGCAGAGCTGGTGCATGAGCTTGCCCCACTGGCTCAACCATATCTAGTACTTACTACTAAGGTGGAGAGACTGGTGGATCTGAAAGCGCTGCTCTAGCTGTTGTATGAGCTGCACCTCTGCCCTACCTGGGCCTCTACCGCATTCTCGGCCTCTCGTGGCCCTAGCTAGTGGTGCTGGAGGCTATACATAAGCCTCCCACCATTTGAAGGCAGCCCCGATAAATTGAAAAGTATTGAATAAGACCCCACTGGTCTCTAGAATACACGCCGTACGAAGAATCCACTGGCACCTGTCCAAGAAATCCAGGGTATCCTCTGACTCTGCCCTACTGAAAGATGGAGGCTAGAGCCTCCCAAACCTCTCTAGTCTCTTCTGCTAATCATCAGTCATAACGGGACTCACCTGGTCCTGAGCAGCTGCAACCGGCTGTGCTGGTGGTACCCTCGGTGTCTGAAGTCCCTGCATCACCTACTATAGAGTACGAGCAGTAGGAGTCTGAGTACCTCCCCTGACCTAAGAAGTGGCTGTTACAGCCGTAACAGAAACTGCCTGAGCAAGGCGATACACATAGTCAAAATCTGAGCTAATGCCTCCTAAAGGCCTGGAATCACAATGGGTAGAGCTGGTGCATGAGCTGGCCCCTCTGGCTCAACCATATCTGGTACTTGCTACTAAGGTGGAGAGACTGGTGGATCTGCAGGCGCTGCTCTAGCTGTTGTACGAGCTGCACTTCTGCCCCTACCTGGGCCTCTACCGTGTCCTCGGCCTCTCGTGGCCTTAGCTAGTGGCGCTGGAGGCTATCCATCCTATCCGGCAGCACGTGTGCTTACCATCTATGAGAGAATAGAACAACAGAAGTTTAGTTTCTGGAATCAACAAATCCGAACGATAAGAATACAACAATGTGAAGTTTCCTAAGGGTTTGGTAGCCTCTCGAAGATAAGTACAGACGTCAACGTACCGATCCGCAAGACTCTACTAAACCTGCTCATGGCTCGTATGACCTATGTAACCTAGGCTCTGATACCAACTTGTCATGAACCAAATACAACCCGTCGTGGTGGAACCTATCATAGTACTAGGCAAGCCGACTACTCAGACATTCCTGACACTTTAAATCTTTGAAAGATACGGAAATAGTTAATTAAAGGAAAATTCTTTTAAAAACAGGATAAAAGTCATAATTCAATACATAATCTCTCCCAAAACCGGGGTGCCACCAAGTACATGAGCATTTACATAAGGATATAGTCTGGTACACCGTCTAGAAAATAAAACTGAAAGATAAAATGAAAGATATGGGAGGAGAGTCAAGGTCTGTGAATGCCAAACAGCTACCTCGATGATCTCCAAAAGTTTGGACTCCGCAACTCAGCAGCCGCCATGACTTGAAGCACCTGGATCTGCAAACAAGGTGCAGGGTGTATCATGAGTACAACGAACTCAATAAGTAACAAATCTAACCTTGGATTGAAAGTAGTGACGAACTCAGCAGATACAATTCAATATAGAAATAACAGTGCAGAATAGGCATGTTTTCAGGTTCATTTGATAAAAACTCAATACCAGTAAAATAGATCAACTCTGATTAATATGACGGATATGACATTTCTATATCTACATGCCACTATGCATGTTGTATGTGATGCACTACAATGGAAGCCTCGTGTACTCACACTCTCTGATTACTCAATCACTCCGTACTGTATATGGCCAATCCAGCTCAAGAAAAATCCATCCCAAATATATATATATATATATATATATATATATAATCCATGCCTAGGGAAAATCCATCCCCAAATATAAATGATTCGGGCAAGATCCATGTCTAGGGAAGATCCATCCCTCAATATAAATCAACTGCGCTCACTATGGGGGTGCATACTTCGGAGGGGCTCATTCTGCCCAAGCACTATAATAAGCTAGATCCAAGCATAAATAAGTAAAACATGTTGCGGCGTGTAGCTCGATCCGATAAATATCACTCACTATCAAGCCCTCAACCTTACTCAGTCATCAATTTCTCCAGTCCATCAGGCTCGCAACGCTCATACTAAGAAGTCCTAATTAATGATACGAGATGTGACAATACATAATAACAGAGACTGAGATATGATATGAAATGATGAATAAGACTGAGTACATAAATACAATTTAACAAATAAGTCAACAGCAAAAGAACGACCATTATGGGTCCCCAACAATACCAGCAGATAGCCTAAATATGATTCCTAGCATGAATCACAACACAAGTGCTCTAACACATAGAATACAACAAGAATGTTTAGATAAAATGGCTACGCAGCTCAAGGGTAATGACTAAATCAAAATTTCTATGGTGCACGCCCACACGCCAGTCACTTAGCATACACGTCACCTCAACATCTATGGCATAACACGTAATTCAGGGTTTCATACCCTCAAACCAAGTTTAGAAGTATTACTTACCTCAAGATGTGCAAATCCCTACTCCGACAAGCCCTTGCCTAGCGAAACGGCCTCCGAATATCTCGAATCTAGCCGCAAATAATTTGATACGATCAAATCAAGCTATAGGAATCAATTCCAAAAAAAATACTAAGCTCTTAATAAAAAGTCAAAAAGTCAACTCAAAAGTTAGCTCCCGAGTCCACATCTTGGAATCGGGTAAAAGTCACAAAATCCGAACAACCATTCGACCACGATTCCACCCATACCAAAATTACTCAAATCCGATACCAAAATCTCGATCAAAACCTCAAAATTCGGCCTAAGAACTTTCCTTCATTTCCTCTCAATTTTCCACCCCAAATCACTTATTAAATGATGAAATGAAAGACATAAACATGGAATTTAAGCAAAACTAAGTAAGAATCACTTACCCTAATCACCCATTTGAAAATTTCTCCAAGAATTGTCTCCCACCGAGCTCCCAAAATCTATTTGTGAAAATGAACTCAAACCCTCGTTTTTGAAATATTTATGTCTGCCCAGCTATTCTTCGTCGTGATTGCAGAAATTTCCTCACGATCGCGAAGAACAACTTAACTGCCCAGAAAAAAATCAAGCCTGCACAAATGCGACAGACCTCACGTGAACGTGAGCCATTGCTTCCCTCAACCTACACGATCGCGCAAAAGCTCACGTGTTCGCATAGAGCAACGGGCGTTGCCCAACTCTTGCCTCCTTTCCTCTTTGTAAACGCGGCTATGCCCATGCGTTCGCGATGCTCTGACTGGTTAATCTACGCGATCGCGTACCTCCCTTCGCGAACTCATTGAGTAAAATCCTAGCTGCCCCAAACAAGAGTTCACGATTGCATACTTACCCACATGATCACATAGAAGTAAACAAGAACTAGACACCAGAAATTTTTCAGCAGTCTTCCAAGTCCAAAATTGACCTGTTAACCATCTGAAACTCACCTGAGGCCCCCGGGACCTCAACCAAATATACTATCAAGTCTCAAAATATCATACGAACTTAGTCTAGCCTTCAAATCATATCAAAACCATGAATCGCGCATAGATTCAAGCCTAATAAACTTTATAACTTTAAACTTCTACATTCGATGTCGAAATCTATCAAATCACGTCCAATTGACCCCAAATTTTGTACACAAGTCACATATGACACAACAGACCTACGCAATCTCCCAGAAACCCAATCCGAGCCCGGTAACCATAAAGTCCACTCTCAGTTAAACTTCAAAATTTTCAACTTTCGCCATTTCAAGACTAATTCAATTACGGACCTCTAAATCACAATCCGAACATGCCCCTAAGTCCAAAATCACACAACGGGGCAAACGAAACCATCAAAACTCATTCCGGAGTCATTTACACATAAGTCAACTTCCGATCAACCTTTTTAACTTAATCTTCCAACCTTGACTAAGTGTCTCAATTCATTCCGAATCCTCTGCGGACCCAAACCAACTACCCCGGTAAGTAACATAATAACGGTAAAGCATAAAATGAGCAGTAAATGGAGAAATGGGGCTACAACTCTCAAAATGACCGGCCGGGTTGTTATAGAAATGCTTCTTCATCTCCTTAATCTTCTTCACTTCTTTCGCAATACTCCAAGGTACATCCCATTCAACCTCAATAATATTTTTCATCATAAGTGAATCAGTCTCAATGATAAGAGGATGGAACTGCATATGAACACAATATGAAATCTCTTCCACTATTGCATTTGCCTCAACTACTATATTAGTTTAAAGCCCTATCTCTTCTGCCTTTGCAAATACCACATCTCCAGCATCATCCCTCAAAAAAAGAACCATATGAGCTTAGCCCAGGGTTCCCTCTAAAAGCACTATCAGTATTGCACTTAAACCATCACTAATAAGACAACTGCCAGGTAACTCTTTTAGTAACAACATAAGGCTTATATACTTCAAAATATCTACCATTATCTGGCCAAAGTAGAGGGATATTTGGTAGCCACGAATACCTTACTCTAGCAAGGTAATGTAGTGTTTTACTAACTTCATGCACCACCCTATTAAAAGAGACAACACCTCCTCCGTGCTTCATAGTATTCTTCATCTTCCAAAGTTCCCAAGAAAAAATGGTCGGGGCAGCTTGGAACAATGGCTCGAGCTTAGTACAACAATCAGTACTCCAATATGCCCTAATCACCTGATGAATCTGCACCAAGTTCACCATCATACTAGCAGCCTGCAAGAGGACCTTCCACACTCTAGAAGCAGTAGGACTTGTAAGGAAAATATGCTTAAATATTTCCTCTTGTGAAGGAAAATAACACAAATATTTTGAAATAATGAGATGTCTATTTCTCCTCCATAAGTCATATGTCGGAACCTTTCCTTTCCATAATCTCCAAAGAAAGAAAGATATTTTGAAATGTAAGCCTTTGGTCCATAATAATTTGTATTCCGAATTTGTAAGAGCCCTATGCCTCAAGATTTGCCATGCACTATAACAACAACAACAACATACCTAGTAAAATCCCACTAGTAGGGTTTGGGGAGAGTAGAGTGTACGCAAACCTTACCCCTACCCCAAAAAAGGCAGAGAGGTGATTTTCAGGAGACTCTCGGCTCAACAGAAGAGGCAATAATATCAGAAATTTGCCATGTACGACCAACTGTAAATTTACCTGAAGTTGTTGGCACCAACTTAGGTGTATCCTAGTATTCATTACTATGATCAAAATATACTTCCTGCCTTATGTGATCAGCTATGTCTTCTGGAAAAGTTTGATCCAGAAGTTGATCATCCCATCAATTATCAGTCCTCAAATCTACCACATCCGGTAATTCTTCATTGATATTGAACTTTGGGGGACAATATGACACAAAGCTCCAATTCCAGTCCAATTTTCATGCCAAACATTTGTATAACCCTTATTCATTTCCCATAGAATTTCGTGTTCAACCTCTTCTCTTGCTTATAACATTTTGCTCCAAACATGGAATCCTTCTCTAAATTGCACCATAGTAGGCAGCTCCTTCTTGCAATTTTATAACATATGAAGTTCGACCGCAATAATTTAGAGGTCATAAACCTCCATCATAACTTCGCAAACAAGGCTTTGGAAACATCAAATAGAAACATAAACCCTAATCTTCCTTCCTTCTTAGGGAGACATAAAGTTAGCCACTTGGTCCAGTGCCTAATTCTGCCTTCTTCCTTAGTTCTCCAACAGAATCTAGCAAATATCTTGTGCAAATATTCAAGAACATTATCAGGAGGATCCAACACTGACAGGATGTAAGTAGGTAAACGTTGAAGCACACTAGTTATAAGAGTAGTTTTGCCTCCAAAAGATAGTAATTTCCTTTTTCAAGAGTGTAGTTTTGCCTTTAGCTTCTTAATGAGATCATTGTAGTAATCCTTCCTCCTCCTTGCGTAAAAGATTGGACACCCTAGGTAAGCAAATGGGAACTTACCTTTTTGAAATCCAGTTATAGCACCAACAGAATCAATTAAGTTCCTTGCCACCTTTGTATACATATAGTAAGAGCTCTTTGTCTTATTAATCAGTTGGACGGAAGTTTGTTCATATAGTGTGAGCACTTCGACCACTTCCCTTAAAGAATAATGGTTATCAAAAGCAAAAATTATTGTATCATCGGCATAAGCCAAGTGGTTTAGAGGATCAGCCCACTTTGGCATTCCAAAACCTATAAATCTCTTGTCTTCAAACAGCTTATTTAGTGATCTTGATAGCACCTCTAGAGATAGAATGAAAAATGCCGGAGCCAAAGGATCACCTTGTTTCACTCCTCTACTGGACTTGAAAAATCCTGAAGCTTGACCATTGATTAGTATTGAGTACCAATTATTAGCCAATAAGTTCCATATCATGTTGATAAAATGCTTAGAAAACCCTATTTTCCTCAACACATGCAGCAGGTATTTCTAAGATACCCTATCATATGCCTTTTCCATATCAAGCTTGATCACCACATTACCTGGCTTCCCTCTCAACTTTATATCAGTGACAATCCCCAAAGTGAGCAATATGTTTTCAAATATACTCCTTCCTTTCACAAAGCCAAATTGATTGGGAGAGATCAATGATGGTAGTATCTTCTCCAATCTGTCATGTAACACCCTAGAAATTACCTTGTTAATGAAGTTACTTAGACTTATAGGCCTTAAATCTGAGAATGTTTGCACTTGTGGTTTCTTAGGCAGCATCACAAGGTTAGTATGTGTTATGGATTTTGGTAAAGATGCACCTCCATAGAACTCCTGCAGCAGCTTGAAGATGTCTTCACCCACAATGTCCCAGCGGGGTTGATAGAAGAATCTAGTAAATCCATCAGGTCCACTTGCACTATCACCACTTAATGCAAATAATAAACCCTTGACTTCTTCTTTGGTAAGAAATATACACAACTCCAGATTTTAATTAATAGTCACCATACTAGGTACATTATTAAGTAACTCAAAACTTACAGTATCCCCTTCTGCGTGAACTGTTTTTGAAAGAACTCCATTGCAGCATTAGCCATAAGATATTAGGTCTCAAGCCAATCACCATCACCATTCTAAATTCTTTTGAGTTGTAGTTTCTGCCTCTTGCCATTCACATGGTTGTGAAATAATTTGTGTTTATATCACCTTCAGCAAACCAATTCATTCATGCCTTTTATTTCCATTACTGCTCCTCAATGCTAAGATACTTCTTCAATTCTGCTTGTGCATGTTGAAGCACAATCTTATTCTTAATTGTTGGTTCCTCTACAAATAACATCTCCTTAACCCTGACAATATCCTCCCTAATAGCTAGTTGCTTGAAGATATCTCCATATGTAAGTTTACTCTATTAAGATAGGACAATTTTCACTCTCTTCAACTTCTGCTTGAATATCAAGAACGGATCACCAATGAAGTCTGCCACCTAATTCTGCCTTACTACATCCTTGAAAATGTCATGGTTTGTCCAGAAGTTGAGGAACTTAAATGGTTTAACAAACTGCATAGCCTTATCACCACAAATCATCAACAGAGGAGCATGATCAGAACCAATCTTTATAAGATGCTCAACCTCAATATTTGGGAAGAGGGTCTGGAAAGGAAGATTAACAAAAATCCTATCCAGTCTCTTGAAGATGCATTCTGCATTACTATTCCACCATGTAAAGGGACTGGCTTTATATCCAAGATCAAACAAACCACAAGAAATCGCACAAAAGGCAAAATCTTCATACTCAGGTGGATATACTAGCAAACCTCCTATCTTCTCCTTCATGTAATATTACACTAAAATCACCTCCAACTACCCAAGGCAGTTCCATATCACTAGCTAAGTAGTACAAATAGTCCCACAGTTCCAATCTTTAAGTGATGAACATTTAGCATACACAAAGGTTATAATGATGTGCTCACCAATGTCCTGATGATACACTCTAATAGTAACTTGTTGCTCAGTGTCCATCAATAATTCTCATTCAACAACAACATCAAAGAACAACCAAATTTTACCATTAATATTTGACATAACAGCTTCCACACCTAGTCTCACCTATACCTCTAAATATGTTTACAATTCTAGAAAGGTTCCATCTGTGCAATAATGAAGAAACCATAGTCTCTTTGCATATTAATCACTCTCAGAAAGGTTTGTTATGTGTTGATTTTATGTTCTCAGAGTCTTTATCATCATTTAGTTTGTGAGGCTGCCCTTCTGGGAAAGATTCTTTTAGGTTGAGGGATGCCTTTGTTTTGTCCTTGCTTTCTTACCTTTTTACCACTCCTATCTCCAGCCCTAGGTGACAAATTGGCTTCCCTTGCTACTGCTTTGAAGTTTCCAGCTATTGATTCATCATCACCTTCTTCCTCAAACTGTTCATGGTCACCCATTGGCTTTTCAATATCCATAGGTGAAACATTATGAGTAACAAGATCATGCATTACTTGTAATGGTGTTTTCAAAAGCATATTAATCTGAATCTGCATTGGCTTGCCAGTTCCAAAAGCACAAGCAATAGGACTTGGCTCAATAACACCTGTTGCTTGTGGTACAATAGCATTTTGATGTTCTTTCTCCATTTGTCTCCTTCATCACCATGGCATTGTGATTTCCAGCTCCTAAGGATTGCTGCAGCATCTTGAATTGCAAATCATAGATGTATTCTAGACTACGGTTCACTATAGCTGTTTTTGCAGAAGTTACTGTTCCATTGGGATCAAGAGGCTTGCCACCAACTGTTTCAATGTCTGAACTCACTATATCATGTAACACCTCTACATCAACATTACCAGCCTGCTCCTAGCTAAAACACTCACCGGAACACCTTCAACAATTGACAAAAACTTCCCAGTTGCACTAGGGTTTACTGTTCCATTGCCCTGCTGCTTAGGAGTAGTTGCAACACATGTTCCTCCAACGTTTCCTACTTTTTTTATGATTCTTTATCGACTCCAACTGGAATTATTGCTTGTTGATCATCCAATGCAAAATTACCTTGAACCCTAGCTTTTAAACTATGGTTTACTGTAACATCTCCCTTAATTAGGTAAGCCTGCTTTTCTTGTGTATTCAGCATTTGAGGAGTGACATTGTCAGCATAAGGAGCTCTAGAATTCTCCTCCATAAGCTCAAATTCATCTCTCCACAAAGCTAGACCCTCATTAGTATTTCCAGTTGTATCCAGTGTCTTTGAATCTCCTTCCATCATTTGTGAGGGGATATCTTGACATGAGTAATTTTTGGTGACAATTATATCTTCACGAGCTGCTCCAAACCTCCTAGCAACTCAATCAGCTATCCTTTCCCTCCTCATATCATCTCTTTTCCCAGTATCAATAGGATTAGGAGATGAAATACATGCTTCCTTATGAATCCGTTCTCCAGTAAGATTAGGAATTTCTTCCTTTGTCGTTACACTAATCCCAGTGTTCTTAGGATTAGAGCTAGAATCTTCAACATTCTTCAACTACTCCTTCTCCTGAGCTTTTTTGGATTCATTTCCCACTTGTTTCTTCCCTTTTTCATTGACTTTATCATCTCATTTGCCATCAGTGATCCTCATGGTTGGTTGATCAATTTCATCTACTTCTAGTGCATCGAATTTGTTCTTGGTTGCTACTGCATCTTCAATGACCTTTTCTTTGCTTTTGCCATTCTCTTTCTCCTTTAGATTGTTAATAATATGACCACTCCTATCTCTTTGATATTTATTCTGCCTCCTTTGCATCCATTCTTGCTTAGCTGGATTATCAATAGGCTTTCCCAACACCTTTCCACTAGTTCAAATCTTGGTAGAATTAGTTGTCGTACCAACCAAATCTTTACCTTTGTTACCATCATCAGCTCTTTCTTCAAATTTGCAACTCTAGATGGATTACCCATCATTTCAATTCATTATGACCTTATTCTTGCAAGTCCTACAATACTTGGGCATGTAATCGTACTTAATCTTTATCCACTTGAACTCCTCAGAGCCAGATTCATCGTCTTCCTCTACTATTTTAATACGTTGAGGAAACTTAGATAACAAATTAACCTCGACCTTAACACAACTAGGCTGAGTACGATTTGAGTTGAAAGATTAACATGTAAAGGATTCCCAACTGCACTTGCCGATGAGAAATACATTCCTTACCAAAATGATTAGGTGGCAACTCTGGAAAGCTGATCTATGCTACTGCAATTGGTGTCTCTTCATCAGGTTTTCATCATGGGTTCCACTCCGTACACCTCATCTACCACATCTCTCCTTGGGTTTTGAGGTAGAAGGCAGACTTTGACAATAGATGAACATAATCCTTTATAAGTGATAACCTTATCTACACATGATTGTCTTTTATTAATCTAATAAATCTTGCTCGTTTTAACTCGCATTGTATAAGAATAACCTTGCGTAATTCACTGATAACAGGTTTTCCATATGAAATTTTCTCAAGAGCAGCTAATTGTAGACCATGTTGAATAATGGGCTGTTTTACTTCTTGCTTCTTCCACTTGATAACAGGCTCGCCATGAAGAAACTCTACTTGGTTTGACGGGTAGTTTGGCTAGGCTTTGCATGGGCGCATTCAATGCTTTTGGTTGAAGCAATTGCGCGTAGTTTTGTAATGGATTAGGGTTCGTTATGGGTTGGGGAGGCAGTGATGCAGTGTTTGACGACTGACCAACCTTAGGAGGAGGCTGACCAATGTCCGGAGTAGCCATTAAAGGCCTCGAGCGAGCTTCGTGCACAGTCGTCGTAAATCGCCTGTCGCTAGAGCTCTTTCCTCACGCGTATTAGATGCGGTATCTTTGTAAACAATCTTGCGAGTATTTTACTCACGCCTCATCATTCTTTTTTATTACTCTAATTTTAATGCCACCTACCAGCTTATCATTAATTCACGTGTCAAGTCTATTTTTCCACTAATACAGTATCCTTTTGCATAGCTTTTGGAGTTTCTTTTCTTTTTGTTATACTTTATTCATGTCAGTTTCTTTGTACTTATATATAGTTACCGAGCTACACAACCAAACAACCTTGGTTCTGATCTTGAGAATGGTGAAAATGACTACAGGTAATTTAACTTGCATGTTTAGTTCTATGTATGCTTGGGATCAAAGAATACATGCATGGCAAATAAAACTTTTTGTTTCTCTCATGTGACTTTTAGGGTGATTATATGATAGTTACTTTTACCGTTCACCTTTCTGTGGGAGAGATTTTTAGGTTTCTATCATTTCTTGATTGGATTTTGTTGTATGTAATGACATTAAATTCTCTGTTACCCAATTGGCTAGCATTAAGATAAATATCTTGTTGTGTCTTATCATTTTAAGTATCATTCTAATCATATAATATTGTATTCTAACTATTTAATTGCTGGTTACCAAAAGATTTGATTCATATTGCATATGCCATTTATTAGCAATATTCATATGTTTCCTAATTACTTTCTTGATTACAATTTTACCTTCTTTACCTTGAATTTCAAGGAATACTGTTCCTTTATTTCCTTTTTCCCAATTGATAATATTCAGATGAATAGCTTTATTTTTCTGGTTTCCAAACCTGTATCTAAATTCTTCACATTCTTTTATGGAATACCTATCTAAATTCTTCACATTCTTTTAACATTAAGTCTTTTGAAATTGTTATATATGTATATAACAATAAAGATAAGCATTCATAAAATTCTAATTAAATGGCTAATTTTGTCCACATTTCACACATTTATTAATAATACTGATGTGACTATTAAAATTTAATACTCATTGATATGAGGTACACGCGAAGCGCATGCCCAGAAACTAGTTAGCTGAAACACACCATATCAAGAGTATCTTTGTGCCAGTCTAGCCCAACACCATTGACACACATCCACCTTGATTTCTGTGTTGATGAATTAATTTATTTTCCGAAAGGAAATTCTGATATTCCAAACAAAGAAACTTTAATAAGCTGAAGGCACACGAGTTCATCACTAAAACACGAGTTCGATGACAGTTGTCAAAAAAATTGGTACGATAGAGTCAGTTCATATTTGAGAAGACAATTAACCAAAGGAATTCCTTTTCAGTTCAATACTATCATAGTACAGTTTGTGGGATTGATTTTTCTACCTCGTGATTTCGTAAACTACATAACTACATAGGCGGATCCATAATTTTAATTCTGAGGGTTCAAAGGATCCAACCACTAGACTAATCACCTTATTTGATTTTGGGGTCATAGTTTAATATTTTTAGCAATTTCAATCTTTTACATAGATAAATTCAGGTCTAGATTAAAAGTTCTAGGTTCACAACGTTAAACGAACTCATATCTATATAGCACATGTCACATGAAAATGCTTATAATTAAATGTGTGTTTGGTACGAAGGATAATATTTTTCAATTTTTTCATGTTTGGTTGGCTTAAATGTTTTGGAAAACATTTTCCTTATGAACTCATTTTCCTCCAATTGGAGGAAAATGTTTTCCTTATCAAGAGAAGGGAAAACATTTTTCAAAACTCCTTCTCAACCTTCCCCACTCTTACCAATCCATCCCACCCCCTCTCTCCAAAAAAGGTATTTTTTTTTTAAATTTCAATTTTTCCGTTACCATCCACTCTACTACCCCTCCACCCCCACCGCCCCCTCCTGCAAAAAAAAATTTATTTACCTTATTTTTTTTTTTTTTTTGCAATTTCAAATTTATGTTTTTTCGTTTTTCTGCACCAACCACTCTCCTTCACCTCCCCCCACCCCGCACAATTTTTTTTTTTTTTTTTTGTAATTTCAAATTTCTGCTTTTTTTCCTTTTTCTGTTCTCCCCCCTCTCCTTTCCCCTCTCGAATTTTTTTTAATATATTTTCCAGTTTTAGTTTTTTATTTATCGGTTTAATGGTTCAAAATTTTACAAGTTCCAACGTTATGAGTTCGGAGGTTTATGTGTGTGGAAGTTTACGGGTTTAGAAATTATAAAGTTTACGGGTTCAAAATTCCCCGGTTTCGAAAGTTTATTAAATTTGTGGGTTCAGAAGGTTGTTAGTTTGAAAGTTTATGGCTTCATGTTTATTATATCTAAATTATTTATGAGTACTCTTGAGAAATCATTTTTCTTAATTTGCGTACCAAACACCGGAAAATGAATAAGATTACTACTTGTTTTTCAAGAAAATATTTTCTTGGATAAGATTTTTCGCGAAAAACATTTTCCATTATACCAAACACACCCTAAACCTCCTCTAATTTCTTTTTACGTGGGAATAATAGTTTTAATTTTGCTTTATAAGGAAATTCATTAAAAAAATGAAATATAAGTTGTTTCATATTTATTGAGTGAATATGAAGTCCTTTGGTGCTGTAAGTATAAAGTAAACTAATCGTATGAAGAAGAATAAAATATGTACTTTGTATGCAACTTTTGTGAATATTGCCTGTTTAAAAGTTTTTATTTCTAAAATTTAATATTATTTAACATGTATTAAGAAGGATGAACATTATTAAACTAGCAACTATATAGCCAACAAAAAGATAAATATGAAATACAGTATAACATTTAATTTTGCTAAATTTGTAAGCTTCGCGTTGAGAACCCTCTCAACCAGGGGCGAAGCTACATTCTTCGTTGGAAAATTATACTGCGTATATAAGTAAAATATTAGATTTTAAAGCTATATAATATATATTTAACACGTTTTATCGAAAATCTTTTTACTTCTTTCAAATTTGAACACCTTTTGAGAAATTTCTGATGCCACCACTGCTCTCTACTAATATATAGTGAACGAGTTTGAAATATTTTAGTGACCATAGTTACTAATAATCACTCTATAAACTATTTGAAGGAAAAATTTCTACTTCAAAATTTAGAGCGTATCACATTTTGCTATATGTTATCTTGCTGGTATCATATATTTTTATCTTTTTTCGAGCTGAGGGTCTAATGGAAATAGTCTCTATACCTTCTCAAAGTACGAATAAAGTTTGAATACACAATATCCTCCCCAAACCCGCTTATAGAATTACACTAAATTTGTTATTCTTGTTATTGTTGTTGTATCACATTTTGCTAAACATGTAATTCTTTATGATATATGACTGTAAACTTACTTTAGAAAGGAATACTAAGTGTTAGTGCTACTATTACTCGATGGAAAGCTACCAAGAATTATGGTGTAGGAGCTAAATTGCTCCACATTAAATTTAAACCTTAATTAGATTCATCATGTTTTTGGTGTGCGGATCTGATTCTTTTCATATACGTCAAAGATGTGACATCTTTTTGTTAATCGATGACGAATTTAAAACTAGGTTCACTGCGCTCCAATACTATATTGAAGTGTTTGACCATCTCATATAGAAATTAAAATCGTTAGAAAAATTTAGTTTTAATTTACTTAATTATGTTTTTGTGATGACCTTCACTTGTTTTTAAAATGAATTCTGCATTCCGAGGCCTCAAAGACCACTTTCGCCATCGCCTTGCTTTGCGTGCGCAGTCCGAGCGCATAGCCAGAAAACTATTATGTGAAAATCTGTGAAAATGTTAAAATTTTAACTTAAAATGCATTTAAGTTGACTTCGGTCAACATTTTAGGTAAACGGACCCGGACCCGTGATTTGACGGTCCCGGAGGGTCTATGGAAAAATATGGGACTTGGGCGTATGCCCGGAATCGAATTTCGAGGTTCCAAGACTGAGAAATGAATTTTTTAAAGAAAATTATTTTCTGGAAATTTCTATGAGTTTTGGAAATGAAATGCATTTAGAATTTGATGATATCAGGCCCGTATTCTGGTTCCGGAGCCCGTACAGGTCTTACATGTGAAATAAGATGAGTTTGTGAAATTTGGTAAGAAACGGAAGTCGTTTGAGGTGATTCGAACCCGTAGTTGTGAAAACTCCTACTTTGAAAGTTTTGAGATTTTTCTTAGATTTCTATGCTAAATACGTTGTTTAAGAGGTTATTTTGGCGATTTGATCTCACAGATAAGTTCATATGATGTTTTTAAGTTAGTACGTATGTTTGGTTTTGAGCCGCGAGGGCTCGGGTGAGTTTCGGAAAGTTTTTGAACTCATAAAAGTTGCAAGTTTTTGGTTGTTTAGTGCCTAGAGGTTTTGTTCTTCACGTTCGCGTGGTCCCACTCGCGAACGCGTAAGGCCAATCTCCCCGGTGCCAGTTTTCTTCTTCGCGAACGCGAAGCCTGAGATGCAAACGCAAGGCTTCCCCTCGCGAACGCGTAAGGCAAGGGGCCTGGGGGAGGGGGTTCTCACTTGTTCTACGCGAACGCGGCCACTGGCCCGCGGACGTGAAGGCTCGAGGGGTCAAATCTCCACGAACGCGAGCCTAAGGTCGCGAATGCAAAGGTCACTTAGGCCTAACTCATCGCGAATGCGACAGGCCTATCGCGAACGCGACAAGCCTGTCGCGAACGCGATGAAGGTCTGTTTAGTGATTTTAAAACAGAAGCAAAAACGGGACTCAATCAAAATTTCATAACTTCTTCTTCCAAACTCCAAATTGGCCGATTTTTGAAAGGGGATTTCATCACCAATTCATAGGTATGCAATCTTAGACTCATTTTCTTCAATTTTCATTAACACCCATTAGATTTCTAGGCTTAAATCATGTTCTTAAGGGTAGAAAATTAGGGATTTGGGTAGAGTTAGGGCTTTTTGTATATTTGCAATTTAGACCTCGTTTTGGGGTCAAATTTTGGAACGAATTATATATTCGGGCTTGTGAGTGAATGGGTGATCGAATTTTGGTCCGAACCTCGTATTTTGACCAAGCGGGCCCGAGGTCAATTTTTGATTTTTTGGAAGAATGATGGGAAAGCTATAATTAAGCATTGGAATTGGCTTGTTTAGTATTTGTTGATGTTATTAAGTCGATTATGTATAGATACGATAGATTTGGAGCCAAATTCAAAAGGAAAAACGGTGTTTGAGGCTTGAGTTGGCTGTGGAAGTTCGAGGTAAGTGTTTGGTCTAACCTTAGCTTGAGGGATTAAGAGTTGTGTCCTATTTGCTACTTGTTTCTTGTTGAGTAAGACGCATAGGCATGGTGACGAGTATCTATACGTTGGTGTCGAGCATAACCATGAGTCTTGAATTGCAATTTATTGTGTTCTTAAATAATATTACGGATGCTTAAGTTGATGATTCTCTGTATTGAGCAAGGATTATGATTATTCTCGTGGAAATTACTTATGATTGAATATTGGTGTTAGCTGAGGTAGTTAGATGTTGGAACAAGTTTGGTTATAGCAATTTCTCCCTTGCCGGGACGTATTTACTTATACTGTTGATTCCTTTGCCGGGATAGTGTAGTTCTTTATTGATCCCTTGCCGGAACTATTGTTAGGATTGTTGTTGATTGTATATGTGGATCGGGTTGCGCGCCGCAACAATATTATATTTGGATTGGGTTGTACGCCACAACAATATTATGTGTGGATCGGGTTGCACGCCGCAACAATAATATGATTGGATCGGGTTGCACGCTCCAACAATAATATAATCGGATCGGGTTGCACGCCACAACAGTTTATTTTCCGCTGTATATTATATAACTGCACAAGTTTAGTTGGAAGTCTGGTCCTAGCCTCGTCACTACTTCGCCGAGGTTAGGCTAGAAACTTACCAGCATATGGGGTTGGTTGTGCTGATGCTACACTCTGTACTATGTGCAGATTCCGGAGTAGCTTTTGGACAATAGCATTTGGGTGGCTGCCTTCAGTCCAGCTAGAGATCTCGAGGTAGTCCTGCAGGCGTCCGCAGGCCCGACGTTCTCTTCTATCTTATTATGTATTCTGTTTTTATTTGTTTCCAAGACAGATTGTACTTTCTTTTCAGACACTTGTATGTAGTAATCATAGACAGTCCGTGATATTGTGACATCGGGTTCCGGGTAGAGATGTATGTTGGCATTGTCATGTTGGCTTTGGTTATTCTATCAGATTAAGTCTTCCGATTATTTTTATTTAACGTTAATGTTTTATTGTTGATAGCATGTTAGTTTAAATTGTTAAAAAGTACTAATAAATAAGTTAGTAATTCTACAATACACGGGTTGCCTAGCTTCTACGAGTAGACGTCATCACGATTCTCGAGGGTGAAAAAATTCGGATCGTGACAGTTTTAAACGAGTCAAAGAAAATAAATCAGCGACTTTTCCATTCTGTATTTTTTTAAATCAATTGTACTTAAAGGGACCAGTACTATATATTCCATTACGAAAATCATGCATACGTTATGCAATATAAACAGACTTGAACTACATCCCAATATAAAAGATTTCAATAATATTCGTCATTAAACGTCTCAAAATAATGTTGAATGTATAGACAAAACTGGAGAGACTAGAATTGGGAGGCAGGTGGAGTGCGACCTTTAGTGGTGAAAAGTGACAAGTGATAATTTAAGAAGGATAATAGACGTTGTGAAATTGAAGTGAAATCACTCGATTTACGAGTAAGTTTGGCGTTCTAAGGCCTTAGAAGCCTCTTCTTTCCTTATCTCAATTTGCGTGCGCAGTCTGGATACGTATCCGAAAAGCCATTATATGAAAATCTGTAAAAAAATAATAATGAATTTTGCCTTTAAAATGAATTTAAGTTGACTTTCGGTTAATATTTTGGGTAAACGGACCCCGACCCATGATTTGATAATCCCGGAGGGTCCGTAGAAAAATATGGGACTTGGGTGTATGCCCAGAATCGAATTCCGAGGTCCCAAGCCCGAGAAATGAATTTTAAAAGAAAATTATTTTCTGGAATATTTATGAGTTTTTGAAAATGAAATGTGTTTGAAATTTGATGGTATCGGGCCCATATTCTAGTTTCGGAGCCCGGTACAGGTCTTATATGTGATTTAAGTTGAGTCTGTGAAATTTGGTAAGAAACGGACTTGAAATGACGTGAATCGGACCGTATTTGAGAAAATTAAAAATTTTGATGTTCTTAAGTGATTTCATGATTTTGATGCTAAATTTATAGTTGTTGATGTTATTTTGGTGATTTTAATGAACGAACAAGTCTGTATGATATTTTTAGGTTGGTGTGCATGTTTGGTTTGGATCCCGAGGGCTCGGGTGAGTGTTGGATAGGTGTCGGAGTGGTTAACACTTGGAAAAATTTGGTTTTTCTTTGCTGTATCTGGTGTCTGAGTCTTTACTCTATGCGAACGCATGGTAACCCATGCGAACGCAATGCACGAACGGGGAAGGGGGCTGGGTAACACTGTATGAATGCATAGACCTGGGTGCGAACGCGAAGCTTTGGGAATTTACTTAATGCGAATCAGTTGCGAATGCATAGAGTAGTAATGGGTCTGGCGGTTGGGTAGTTTTAACTCTATGTGAACGCATCTCTTGTGATGCGAACACGAAGGGCAGGGGAGGGGAAACCTTGCGAACGCACAGGTTTTGTCACGAACGCATAGCCTATTTTAGCCCATGCTTTTATAAACAGACCAATTACGGGAATCTTCAAAATTTTCATAACTCTTTCACTTAAACTCGAACTTGGGCGATTTTTGAAGAGTGATTTCACCACAAAAGCATAGTTATGTATTCTTAAACTCGTTTTCTTCGATTTCCATTAACACCCATTAGATTTCTATGCTTAAATCATGTTCGTAAGGGTAGAAAATTGGGGATTTGGGGTAGAGTTAGGGCATTTTGAATAATTGGAATTTAGACCTCGATTTGGGGTCGAATTCCGAAACTAATTACATATTCGGGCTCGTGTGTGAATAAGTGATTGGGTTTTGGTCCGAACCTTGTGTTTTGACCAAGCGGGCTCGGGGCCGATTTTTGACTTTTTGGGAAAAATGATAGGAAACCTATAATTTAGCCTTGGAATTGGATCATTTAGCATTTATTGTTGTTGTTAAATTAATTTGGATTAGATACAAGTAATATGGAGGCGAATTCTAAAGGAAAAGCGGTGTTTGAGGCTTGAGTTAGCTATGGAAGTTTGAGGTAAGTGTTTGGTCTAACCTTAGCTTGAGGGATTAGGAGTAGAGTCTTATTTGCTATGTGTTATTTGTTGGATACGACATATAGGAATGGTGACAAGTATCTATATGTCGATGTCAAGTATGCCCGTGAGTCTTAAATTGAAATCGTTGTGTTCTTAATACGTACTACAAATGCCTAAGTTGTTGATTCTCTGTGTTGGGAAAGAATTATGATTATTATCGTGGAAATTGCTTATGGTTGAGTATTGGTTCTAGATGAGGTTTCTTTGTAAAGTGAAATGTTGGAACACGTTTGGTTATAGCTGATTCCCTTGCCGGGATGTATTAACTTCTTACTGTCGATTTCCTTGCCGGGATATTGTTGTTTCCTTATTGCTCCCTTACTGGGACTTTTTTGTGATTGGTGTTGAATTGTATATTGGGATCGGGTTGCACGCCGCAACACTATTATATTTGGATCGGGTTGCACGCCGCAACAATATTATATTTTGATCAGGTTGCACATCATAACAATATTATATTTGGATCAGGTTGCATGCCGCAATAATATTATATTTGGATCGGGTTGCACGCCGTAACAGTGATATATGATTTGGATCGGGTTGCGCGCCGCAACAATACAGGATAAAATGGATATTGATTTGTTACTGTTTCCTTATTCTTTTTGCTGCGAATTTTAAATCGTTCTTTATGCTTTTCTCTTGAGTTACTTTTGGTAAATGATAACCTCCATAGCATGTTCCCTTCTCATCTTTAACTACTAGTTTCCTTTATTATTACTTGCTACGTATATATGTTTTAACTGCACATGTTTGTTTGGTAGTCTGGTCCTAGCCTCGTCACTACTTCGCCGAGATTAGGCTAGGCACTTACCAGCATATGGGGTCGGTTGTGCTGATACTACACTCTGAACTGTGTGCAGATCCCGGAGCATCAGCTTTTGGACCTTAGCTTGAGTGGCTGCCTTCAGTCCATACATAGAACCAAGGTAGTCCTGCAGGCGTCCGCAGGTCCTGGCGTCTCCCTCTATCTTTTCTTTCTGTTTCACTCATGTAATTCAGAAACAGTGTTGCAACATTTATATTTACCACTTGATTTACGAGTAAGTTCTGCGTTCCGAGTCCTTAAAAGCCTCCTCTTTCCTCACCTCGATTTGCATGCGTAGTCCGGACACGTAGCTGGAAAGCCATTATATCAAAATCTGTGAAAATGATGAATTTTATCTTTAAAATAAATTTAAGTTGACTTCGGTGAATATTTTGGGTAAACGGACCCCGAACATGTAATTTGACGGTCCCGGAGGGTCCATAGGAAAATATGGTACTTGGGCGTATGCCTGGAATCGAATTTTGAGGTCCCAAGCCCGAGAAATAAATTTTTAAAGAAAATTATTTTATGGAATATTTATGAGTTTTTGGAAATGAAATGTGTTTGAAATTTGATGGTATCGGGCCCGTATTCTGGTTTCGGAGCCCGGTACAGGTCTTATATGTGATTTAAGTTGAGTCTTTGAAATTTGGTAAGAAACGAACTTGAAATGACGTGAATCGGACCATATTTGAGAAAATTGGAAAATTTGATGTTCTTAAGTGATTTCATGATTTTGATACTAAATTCATAGTTGTTGATGTTATTTTGGTGATTTGAATACACGAACAAGTCCGTATGATATTTTTAGGTTGGTGTGCATGTTTGGTTTGGAGCCCCGAGGGCTCAGGTGAGTGTTGGATAGGTGTCGGAGTGGTTAAGACTTGGAAAAATATGGTGTTTCTTTGCTGTATCTGGTGTTTGAGTCTTTACTCTATGAGAACGCATGGTGATGCATGCGAACGCAATGCACGAACGGGGAAGGGGGCGGGTAACACTGTGCGACCGTACATACCTGGGTGCGAACGCGGAGCTTTGGGAATTTACTCTACTCGAACACACCGGGTCAGTTGCGAACGCATAGAGTAGGAATGGGTCTGGGGCTGGGTAGTTTTAACTCTATGCGAACGCATCACTTGTGATGCGAACGTGAAGGACAGGGGAGGGGAAATCTCTGCGAACGCACAGGTTTTGTCACGAACGCATAGACTATTTTTGCCGAGTCTTTTAAAAATAGACCAATTATGGGATTCTTCAAAATTTTCATAACTCTTTCACTTAAACTTGAACTTGGGTGATTTTTGAAGAGGGATTTCACCACAAAACCATAGGTATGTATTCTTAAACTCGTTTTCTTCAATTTTCATTAACACACATTAGATTTCTAGGCTTAAATCATGTTCTTAAGGGTAGAAAATTAGGCATTTGGGGTAGAGTTAGGACTTTTTGAATAATCGGAATTTAAACCTCAAATTTGGGGTCGAATTTCGAAACTAATTACATATTCGGGCTCGTGGATGAATGGGTGATCGGGTTTTGGTCCGAATCTTAAATTTTGACCAAGCGGGCCCGGGGTCGATTTTTGACTTTTTGGGGAAAATGATAGCAAACCTATAATTTAGCCTTGGGATGGATCATTTAGCATTTATTAATATTGTTAAATTAATTAGGTTAGATACAAGTAATATGGAGGCAAATTCTAAAGGAAAAGCGGTGTTTGAGGCTTGAGTTGGCCGTGGAAGTTTGAGGTAAGTGTTTGGTCTAACCTTAGCTTGAGGGATTAGGAGTCGAGTCCTAATTGCTATGTGTTATTTATTGAGTACGATGTATAGGCATGGTGGCGAGTATCTATACGTCAATGTCAAGCATGCCCGTGAGTGTTAAATTGAAATAATTGTGTTCTTAACAAGTACTACAAATGCCTAAGTTGTTGATTCTCTATGTTGGGAAAGAATTATGATTATTCTCGTGGAAATTGCTTATGGTTGAGTATTGGTTCTAGATGAGGTTTCTTTGTAAAGTTAAATGTTGGAACAAGTTTGGTTATAGCTGATTCCCTTGTTGGGATGTATTTACTTCTTACTGTCGATTCCCTTGCCAGGATATTGTTATTTCCTTATTGCTCCCTTACTGGGACTCTTTTGTGATTGGTGTTGAATTGTATATTGGGATCGGGTTGCACGCCGCAACAATATTATATTTTAATTGGGTTGCACGCCGCAACAATATTATATTTCGATTGGGTTGCACGCCGCAATAGTGATATATGATTTGGATCGGGTTGTGTGCCGCAACAATAAAGGATAAAAGTGGATATTGATCTGTTAGTGTTTCCTTATTCTTTCTGCTGCGAATTATAAATCGTTCTTTATGCTTTTCTCCTGAGTTACTGTTGGTAAATGATATCCCCCACAGCATGTCCCCTTCCCATCTTTAACTGCTAGTTTCCTTTATTATTACTTGCTACGTATATATGTTTTAACTGCACATGTTTGTTTGGTAGTATGATCCTAGCCTCATCACTACTTCGCCGAGATTAGGCTAGGCATTTACCAGCACATGGGGTCAGTTTGCTGATACTACACACTCTGCACTGTGTGCAGATCTCGGAGTAGAAGCTTTTGGACCGTAGCTTGGGTGGCTGCCTTCAGTCCATACAAAAATCCAAGGTAGTCTTGCAGGCGTCCGTAGGCCCTAGCGTCTCCCTCTATCTTTTCTTTCTATTCCACTCATGTAATTCAGAAACAGTGTTGCAACATTTAAATTCACCCCTTGATTTACGAGTAAGTTCTGCATTTCGAGGCCTTAAAAACCTCCTCTTTTCTCACCTCAATTTGCGTGCGCAGTCCGGGCACATAGCCGGAAAGCCATTATGTGAAAATATGTGAAAATGATAAATTTTGCCTTTAAAATAAATTTAAGTTGACTTCGATCAATATTTTGGATAAACAGACCCGAACCTGTGATTTGACAGTCCTGGAGGGTCTGTAGAAAAATATAGGACTTGGGCGTATGCCCGGATTTGAATTCTTTGGTCCCAAGCCCGAGAAATGAATTTTTAAAGGAAATTATTTTTTGGAATATTTATGAGTTTTTGAAAATGAAATGTGTTTGAAATTTGATGGTATCGGGCTCGTATTCTGGTTCTGGAGCCCGATACAGGTCTTATATGTGATTTAAGTTGAGTCTGTAAAATTTGATAAGAAACGGACATGAAATGATGTGAATCAGACCGTATTTGAGAAAATTGAAAAATTTGATGTTCTTAAGTGATTTCATGATTTTGATGCTAAATTCATAGTTGTTGATGTTATTTTGGTGATTTGAATGCATGAACAAGTCCGTATGATATTTTTAGGTTGGTGTGCATGTTTGGTTTGGAGCCCCGAGGGTTGGGGTGAGTTTTGGATAGGTATCGGAGTGGTTAAGACTTGGAAAAATCTGGTATTTCTTTGCTGTATCTGGTGTCTGAGTCTTTACTCTATGCGAACGCAATGCACGAACGGGGAAGGGGGCTGGGTAACACTGTGCGAATGCATAGACCTGGGTGCGAACGCGGAGCTTTGAGAATTTACTCTACGCGAACACACCGGGTCAGTTGCGAACGCATAGAGTAGGAATGGGTCTGGAGGCTGGGTAGTTTATCTCTATGCGAACACATCCCTTGTGATGCGAACACGAAGGGCGGGGGAGGGGAATCCTATGCGAACGCACAGGTTTTGTCACGAACGCATAGCCTATTTTTGCCCAGTCTTTTAAAAACAGACCAATTACGGGATTCTTCAAAATTTTCATAACTCTTTCACATAAACTCAAACTTGGGCGATTTGTGAAGAGGGATTTCACCACAAAACCATAGGTATGTATTCTTAAACTCGTTTTCTTCAATTTTCATTAACACCCATTAGATTTCTAGGCTTAAATCATGTTCTTAAGGGTAGAAAATTGGGAATTTGGGGTAGAGTTAGGACTTTTTGAATAATTGGAATTTAGACCTCGATTTGGAGTCGAATTCCGAAACTAATTACATATTCGGGCTCATGGGTGAATGGGTGATCGGGTTTTGGTTCGAACCTTATATTTTAACCAAGCGGACCCGGGGTCGATTTTTGACTTTTTGGGGAAAATGATAGGAAACCTATAGTTTAGCCTTGGGATTGGATCATTTAGCATTTATTGATGTTGTTACATTAATTTGGATTAGATACAAGTAGTTTGAAGGCGAATTCTAAAGAAAAAGCGGTGTTTGAGGCTTGAGTTGTCCGTGAAAGTTTGAGGTAAGTGTTTCGCCTAACCTTAGCTTGAGGGATTAGGAGTCGAGTCCTATTTGCTATGTCTTATTTGTTGAGTACGACGTATAGGCATGGTGATGATTATCTATACGTCGTTGTCAAGCATGCCCGTGAGTCTTAAATTAAAATCGTTGTGTTCTTAATAAGTACTAGAAATGTCTCGTGGAAATTGCTAACGGTTGAGTATTGGTTCTAGATGGGGTTTCTTTGTAAAGTTAAATGTTGGAACAAGTTTGGTTATAGATGATTCCCTTGCCGAGATGTATTTGCTTCTTATTGTCGATTCCCTTGCCGGGATATTGTTGTTTCCTTATTGCTCCCTTGCTGGGACTCTTTTATGATTGGTGTTGAAATGTATATTGGGATCGAGTTGCACGCCGAAACAATATTATATTTGGATCGGGTTGCACGCCGCAATAATATTATATTTGAATCGGGTTGCGCGCCGCAACAGTGATATGTGATTAGGATCGGGTTGTGCGCCGCAATAATAAAGGATAAAAGTGGAGTTGTGACACTAGTCTTGGGTAGTTTTTGATTAAGAAATCATGTTGGAATTATTTAAATGGTTTAATTATTTCTTCCGCTGTTTATAAAATGTTGATTCACATTTGTTAAAGAATTAAAATGGGAAAAATGTAATTTGTTCAAATGGTTGGCTTGCCTAACTTTCACTAGTAGGCGCCATCACGACTCCCAAGGGTGAGAATCTGGGTCGTGACATGAAAAGACCTAAAATGAAGGAATAAAATAAATAAATAAACAAAAGAAAGAAAAGAAACATGGTGGGTGCGCTCTCGTGGGTTCTTATTCGATATCCAGTTCCCGTTTTGGAGTTTGATTAATTTGAATTTTTATCGAAAAGTCTAACTTTGAGAGTTTAGCAATTTCTATCAAATGTAATTTTATTGAATCAAACTCAAGATTTTTAGTTTAGAATAGAATGATACATACCACACTATGACAATTGACAACCTTGTGATAGTTAATGTGTCTGTGCCAGTTCACCTTGTGATATTCAGATAAGGTTATGGCTGTTTTGTTCAGAATTAGTTCCTCCCAAATAGCAGGCCCTACCACCCCACATAAAAGAAAAATATTGAATATTGACAGTGGTAAAAATCTAATTTAGTTTATATATACGGATAGTATAAAAGAACTATTACAATATGTTTAATGCAATTTAATCAATTATATCATTCATATTTTTCAGGGTAAATTAGCATACTAGATTTGTTACGAATTATTATATATTGTCGTAGGCCAACTCAATCGAACAATGTAAAAAGAGAAAAATATTAGTACACAAAGTCAAGTAAATTATAAATTAAAAGTCGAAAAACACAAGTCAAAATCTATGGTTTTGTCAAGCCACACATTTTCTTCAGAAAACACATGCGTGTTCGGGGACTGTGATTTAACTAAACATTGGTACAAACAATAATAACCCAATAGAACTTCATTAGTGAGGTCTAGGGAGGGTAAAGTATACACAGACCTTACCCAGAAAGGCAGTTTCCGGGAGACCTTTGGCTCTACAGACGAAACAATAATATCAAAAAAGAACAAAAGAATAAATTCAAAACAACAAAAGAAACAAGAAAAGTAATAATCATTATCGAAAGAGACAATGAATAAGTGGAAGGTCTAACCCAATACTATGCAAAACGAGAAAAATAGTGTGCGCACAACATAAACTGCTAGCTGTCCTAGACAAAACTCTATCCGCTAGCGGTCCTAGACAAAATTGTATCAAACTAGCCGGTATGAAAGATTCAATTCGTATCAAGAAGTGTGATGACCCAAAAAGTCATCTCTTGGTTTAGAAGTCAAACCTGTGTTCCGAGGCCTTAAAAACCTTCTTTTGTCTCACCTCGATTTGCATGCACAATTCGCGCGTATATTCGGAAAGCCTTTATGTGAAAATTTGAGAAAAATGCTAAATTTTGCCTTTAAAATTGAATTGAGTTAACTTCAGTCAATGTTTTGGGTAAACAGACTCGGACCCATGATTTGACAGTCCCGGAGGGTCCGTAGAAAAATATGGGACTTGGGTGTATGCCCGGAATTGAATTCCGAGGTCCTTATAGCCCGTTTGGCCAAGTTGCAAAAATCAGCTTATTTTGAGAAGTGCTTTTCACAAAAGTACTTTTAGTGAGAAGTAGTTTGTATTTGGCTAATTAGTTCGAAAAATACTTCTAAGTAGCAATTAGTGTTTGGCCAAGCTTTATAAAATTGCTTCTAAGTGTATTTTTCTCAAAAGTGCTTCTCAAAAAATGCTTTTGGAGAAAAGCTGTTTTTTTCTGCTTCTCCAAAACTGCTTCGGCTTCTCCTCAAAAGCACTTTTTTCCTTCCAAAAGCTTGGCCAAACATGCTATTAGCCTGAGAAATGAATTTTTGAAGAAAATTGTTTAACTGAAAATATAATGGTTTTTGGAAATTCAACAATGCTTGATTTCGAAGGTATCGGGCCCGTATTTTGGTTCCGGATCCTGGTACAGGTTTAATATGGTATTTAAGTGGTGTCTGTGAAATTTGGTAAGAAACAGAGTTTATATAACGTGATTCGGACCCTTGATTGTGAAAATAGAAACTTTAAGAGTTCTTGAAATTTTCGTTGATTTTGATGCTAGATTCGTAGTTCTAGGTGTTATTTTGGTGATTTGGTCGCGCGAGCAAGTCCGTATGATATTTTTAAACTTATATGCATGTTTGGTTTGGAACCCCAAGGGCTCAGGTGAGTTTCGGATAGGCCACGAGTTGTTTTACACTTAGAGAATTTACTGTTTGCTGTTGCAAGTGCACATGTGTCTTGTGCTTTGCGATCGCGAAGTGTAAATAGTCTGAGGAAGAAGTTCCTTCTCCGTGAACGCGAAGCACTGGGGATGGGACCCTTCACGAACACGCTCATCCTCCCGCGACCGTGTTGGTCAAGGGACCTGGAGGAGGGGAGTCTTGTCCTTCTATGTGAACGCGACCACTGGGTCGCGAACGCGATGGCGTGGGGGAATCGCCTTACGCTAACGCGTGAATGGACTCACGAATGCGAAGGCCTTTAGCCGATGCGTATCGCGATCGTGACAGACCTCTCGAGAACGCGATGAAGGTTTGTCCAGTGAATTTAAAATAGAACTAACACGGGAGTCTTTCACAATTTCTGTCACGACCCGAATTTCCCACCCTTGGAAGTCGGGCTGGCGCCTACTAGTGAAAGTTAGCCAAAACAATTATTCCAATTATTTTACCTTTTTTAATTCCTTAACAATTGTGAGTTAACATTGTATAAACAACATAAATAATAAAGCCGAAGAATGAAATATAACAACTTAGAATAATACCGATTCGAATCCAGCAACATAAGCTACCCAGAACTGGTGTCACAATCTCACATACTATCTAAGAATACTACAAATCGGGTCCGAACAAAATAGATACATGTCTGTCTTTGAAATAGTAAAGAACATAAGAAAAGATAGGTAGGAAGGGGACTCCAAGGCCTGCGGACGCCTGCAAGACTACCTTGGGTCTCCTGATAGACTGAAGGCAGCAACCTCACTGTGGTCCAAAAGCTCTAGCACCCGGATCTGCACACAGTGCAGAGTGTAGTATCAGCACAACTGACCCCATATGCTGGTAAGTGTCGAGCCTAACCTTGACGAAGTAGTGACGAGGCTAGGACAAGACTACCAAATAAACATGTGCAGTTATATCATATACAGCAAGTAATAACGGCAGAAACTAGCAGTTAAAGATGGAAAGGGGAAACATGCTCGGGGAATATCATGTACAAGCAAGAATTCAGTAAAGAAGCATACAGAACACCAAAATTCAACTATAAGCAAGAATAAGGAAATCAATGACATGTGCACGGCATCACCCTTCGTGCTTTTACTCTCGTTCTCACCATAAGAATCAATATATTTAGCACGACATCACCCTTCATGCTTTTACCTCACATAATCATAACGCGACATTATCCTGAATGCATTATCACTCATATTATGGCACGACATCACCCTTCGTGCTTTTACATTTACAATATCGGTACGATATCACCCTTCGTGCATTACTCACTAACAAATATCACGCACGACATCACCCTTCGTGCTTTTACACTCTTCCTTACCCAAACAACAATCACAAAGCAATTTGGGCAAGGGAATCAATAAAATCACAATAGAATCCCGGCAAGGGAACAATAGTATAACAATAATATTCCGGCAAGGGAAACAATATCATGAGCAATAATATCCCGGCAAGGGAAATAATATCAAAAGCAATAACATCCCGGTAAGGGAGACAATATCATAAACCTCTTCTCCTTTTCACAATTACTTCACAACTTAATTCTCAACTTGAGCCAACGCTCTACAATACCACGAACACAATCAAGCCTCAACTACCGCTTTACCCCTCGATTCCACTTCCAATTCACTTGTATCTAGTTACAATTTACTTAACGATATCAATAAATGCTAAATGAATCAATTCTAATGCATGAAAATAGGTTTTCTAATGATTTTCCCAAAAAGTTAAAAATCGACCCGTGCCCACATGGTCAAAACCCGAGGTTCGAACCAACACCTGATTACCTATTCACCCATGAACTCAAATATATAATTTGTTTCAAAGTTGGACCTCAAATCGAGGTCCGAATCCCCAAAATTTGAAAATCCTAAGTTCTACCCAAAATCACCCATTTCCCATGAAAAACCCTTGATTTTGAATTGAAATCGTGTGAAAAGTTGTTATAGATTGAAGAAAATGAGTTAGCAATGACTTACTAATGATTTGGAGAAGTTGATGCCTTTGCAAAATCGCCCAAGATGTTTTTAGGGTTTGAAGAGTTGTAAAAATGAATGAAATCGCATCAAAATCCCAATTAACTGGTCGCAAATGTCACAATTACGAAGCTCGCAAATGCAAACTAGGCCTTGCATTTGCGAACATGTGCATTGTTTGCTAACCTCGCAATTGTGAACAAATCATCGCAATTGCGATAACTACCCTCCCCTGATGACTTCGCATTTGCAAAGGAAGGTTCGCAATTGCGAACATGGTAGGCCTGGGCTTTCTTCGCAATGCGATAAAGCCCTCGCAATTGCGAAGTCTGACCTCACAATTGCGATATCAGAGCCTGCAACACAATTGAACCTGCAACAACCATTTCTCTAAGTCCAAATTCACTCCATGGGCTATTCAAAACTCACCCGAGCCCTCAGGGATCCAAACCAAAAATGCACGCAAGTCAAAAAACATCATACGGATTTGCTCGTGTGATCAAATCATAAAAAATAACATCAACAATTATAAATTAAACCTCAAATTCTTGAAATCACTCAAGAACATCAAAATTTTCATTTTCCCAAATAAAGGTCCGATTTATGCTAAACGAACTCTAATTCTTACCAAACTTCACAGATTGTACTTAATTATTATTTAAGACTTGTACCAGGCTCCGGAACCAAAATACGGGCCCGATACCATCAATTTCAAACATCTTTATATTTCCAAAAACTCTTATAATTTAAGTTAAATAATATTTTACAAAAATTCATTTCTCGAACTTGGGACCTCGGAATTGGAATCCGAGCATACTCCCAAGTTCCATATTTTACTACAAACCCTACGAGACCGTCAGATTACGGGTCCGGGCCAGGGCCCGTTTACCAAGAATTTTGACCAAAGTCAACTTTAATCTATTTTAAAGGCTATTTTCCTTATTTCACTTAGTTTTCACATAAAAGCTTTCCGGAAATGCGCCCGGACTGCGCAAGCAAATCGAGGTAAGTTAAAAAGAGGTTTTTAAGGCCTCGGAACACAGAATTTACTTTCAAAACAAGTGATGACCCTCCACCTCTAAAACAATCGTTCGATCTCGAACAGACATAAGAAAAGTACCTAAGTCGAAGAAAAGATGGGAATATCGGCTCCGCATAACTCTTTTGCATGGACTGAGCTATACGAAGCCTATCCTGAATGATCTTGACCTTATCCAAGGCATCCTGTACTAGATCCATACCCAACAATCGAGCCTCTCCCGGCTCAAACCATCCAACCGACACCGCCTACCATTTAAAGACATCATAAAGAGCCATCTGGATGCTCGATTGTTAGCTGTTTTTGTAAGCAAACTCCGCTAAAGGCCAAAACTGATCCCATAAGCCTCCAAAATCTGTAACACAAGCTCGGAGCATATCCTCCAAAATCTGAATAGTACGCTCGGACTACCCGTCCGTCTGATAATGAAATGTTGTACTCAACTCGATCTGTGTGCCCAACTCGCACTGAACCACCCCCTAGAAATGTGAGGCAAATTGTGTACCTTGGTCCGAAATGATAGACACGGTCACCAAGAAAACGAACAATCTCCCGGATATAGATCTTGGCTAACCTCTAAGAATAATAGAAAAACTACCACAAGAATGAAATGTGCTGACTTGGTCAGCCTATCAACAATAACCCACACTACATCGAACTTCCTCTGAGTCTGTGAGAATCCAACAACGAAGTCCATAGTGATATTCTCCCACTTTCACTCAGGAATCTCAATCTTCTGGAACAAACCATCAGGTCTCTGATGCTCGTACTTTCCCTGCTGACAATTCAAACACCAAGCCACATATGCAACAATATCATTCTTCATCATCCTCCACCAGAAATGGTGCCGCAAATCCTGATACATCTTAGTGGCGCCCGAATGAATAGAGTACCGGGAACTATGGGCCTCCTCTAGAATCAACTCTCAAAATCCATACACATTAGGCACACAAACTCGACCCTGTATCCTCAAAACTCCATCATCTCCCAATGTAACCTACTTGACACCACCGTTCCGCACTATGTCCCTAAGGACACACAAATGAGGATCATCATACTGCCGATCTTGAATACGCTCAAATAATGAGGAATGAGCGACTATGCAAGCTAACACACGGCTGGGCTCAGAAACATCCAACCTCACGAACTGATTGACCAAAGTTGGAACATCCAAATCAAGAAGCCTCTCACCGACCGTAATATACGCAAGACTGCCCATACTGACTGACTTTTTACTCAAAGCATCAGCCACCACATTGGCATTCCTCAGATGATATAAGATAGTGATATCATAGTCTTTAAATAGCTACAACCACCTCCGCTGCCTCAAATTTAGTTTCTTCTGCTTGAATAAATACTGTAGACTCTTGTGATCCGTGAATACCTCACATGACCTGCCATACAAATAATGCCTCCAAATTTTTAGCGCGTGAACAATGTCTGCTAACTCCAAATCATGAACTGGATAATTCTTCTCATGAATCTTCAACTGTCACGATGCATAAGCAATGACCTTGCCATCCTGCATCAACACTGCACCAAGTCCAACACGAGATGCGTCACAATAAACTGTATGTGGCCCTGAACCTATAGGCAATACCAACACCGGTGTCGTAGTAAAAACTGTCTTGAGCTTCTAAAATCTCTCATCATACTCGTCCAACCACTAGAACTGGGCACCCTTTTGGGTCAACCTGGTCATTGGGGCTGCAATAGATGAAAACCCATCCACAAACTGACGGTAATAGCCTTCCAAACCCAAGAAACTCTGGATCTCTATAGCTGACATGGGTCTACGCCAGTTCTTGACTACCTCTATCTCCTTCAGACCCACCTGAATACCCCCTGCTGAAACAACGTGACCCAAGAATGCAACTGAACTCAACCAGAACTCACACTTCAAAAACTTAGCATACAGCTGACTATCTCTCAAAGTCTTAAGAGCAACCCTCAGATGCTGCTCATGCTGCTCCCGGATGCGGGAATAGATCAAAATATCATCAATGAAGACTATGACGAATGAATCCAAGTAAGGATTGAACACTCAGTTCATCAAATCCATGAAAGTTGTTGGGGCATTTGTCAACCCAAATTACATTACCAAGAGCTCATAATGCCCGTACCAAGTGCGGAAAGCTATCTTAGGGACATCGGATGCCCTAATCCTCAACTGATGGTAGCCAGATCTCAAAGTCAATCTTCGAAAATATCTTGGCACCTTGAAGCTGATAAAACAAATTATCAATCCTCGGCAATGGATACTTATTCTTAATTGTGACCTTGTTCAATTGCTGATAATCTATACACATCCTCATCGATCTGTCCTTCTTCTTAACAAACAACACTGGCACACCCCAAGGCGAGACACTAGGTCTAATAAAGCCCTTATCAAGCAAGTGTTGCAACTATTCCTTCAATACATTCAACTTAGGCGGGGCCATACAATACGGCAGAATAGAAATAGGCTGAGTGCCCGAAGCCAAATCAATGTAGAAGTCAATATCCCCGTTAGGTGGCATATCCGAAAGGTCTGAAGGAAATACCTCGGGAAACTCAGGAACAACCGGTACAGAATCCATAGAAGGAACCTCAGCACTAGAATCATGAATATACGCCAAATAGGCCAAACACCCCTTATCAACCATACACCGAGCCTTCATATATGAGATAGCCCTACGGGTAGAATGACCAGGAGTCTCTCTCAACTCTAAATGAGGTAAACCCGGCAAGGCTAAGGTCACAATCTTGGCATGATAGTCTAAGATAGCATGGTAAGGTGATAACCAGTCCATCTCCAATATGACATCAAAATCAACCATATCTAAAAGTAACAAATCTACTCGAGTCTCAAGACCCCCAATCACAACTATACATGAATGATGGACACGATCTACCACAATATAATCACCTATTGGTGTAGACACATATAAACAGGAGCACTCAAAAAATCACTAGGCATGACCAGACACGGTGCAAAATAAGATGACACATAGGAGTATGCAGACCCTGGATCAAATAACACTAAAGCATCCCTACTACAATTTAGAACCATACCTATCCCAAGTTAAACGGGATGGGCCAATGTTAACCGGGACACAGGATGGGACGGGACGACCATTTTGTCCCATCCGCCAGATTCTTTTTAAAACTACCCGTTCTGCAACAACATAAATTGCAAAAATAGTCATTGCCAACGACCATAAACGGTCAAAATAGCCCCTACCCCCCCCCCCAAAACACCCCCTACCCCCTTCCCCAAACTTTTAATATAACGTCATGACCCCAGTTCGCCCTCCATGAACCATCGTGACGGCACCTAGTCTCTACGACTAGGTAAGCCTAAATTGCGGAAGAAAAACCAAAATTTGCGGAAGCAAAACAATTTAAAACAGAAATAAAGTAGTAACAATGTTTAAATGTGTCGCTCGGCATACACCATGTTTAACTCTCAATACCAAAACACAAATCCAAGACCTGGAAACCCACGAATCACAAGCTAAGATCAATACTATATAGCTCTAACTCTGAAATGTCTAATAAGAACAGAAAAATGCAGAAGGGCTAAATGTTAAAAGCAGGAACAGAAAGGGACTTCTCGGTCTGCGAACGCGGCAGATGTACCTCGAAGTCTCTAGAGCAGTTGCCTCCTCAAGGATGATAGGCCTGAGTAGTGGTACCTGGATCTGCACATGAAAAACATGAGTAGAAAGGGCATGAGTACACCACATCGGTACTCAGTAAGTGCCAAGCCTAACCTCGGTTGGGTAGTGATGAGGAAGGTCAGGGCCCTACTGAGGTTAAATAAATAATAAGATGACAGGATAAGATAAACAGTACAATTGAGAACCTACAGTAAGAATCTACACATGATTATAAGGAGTACAATAACGGAAACACAAATAAAGGCAAACACCAGGAAGTACCACTCATAACAAGGATGATAGCCGGGGATCTCTTGGTATCCTCAATATATGTTAGGGATCTCTTGGTATCCTCAATATAAGTGCCAGGGATCTCTTGGTATCCCACACCTCAGTTCATATCATAAATACGTACAGGGGATCTCCCGGGATGTCGTCCCATAGTCCCAAAGTAAAAAGACACAGCAGCAACACAAGAATACCCAATTAAGCTAAATGTCGTACCAAGTAAATAGTTAATTGTAGCCTAACATGCTTCATGTAATGCAATTAAGGCAGTTTAAGCAAATAGGCAATTAAGTCAACTAAACATGCTTTTCTAAACTAGCAACAGGCTAAATTCGCAAGTAGAATAAAACAGGTAAAAGAACTCAATTGAAATACTTAAGGAAAAACTGGATTTTCAACAATTAGCTCAAGTACGCGCTCGTCACCTCACGTACAACGCATTTCAATTATCAAATATATCATATCCTAAGGGGGAGGTCCTCCACACAAGGTTAGACAAGCCACTTACCTCGAACCCGCTCAAAATCAACCCGAAACCATGCTCTTGCCATGAGTACTCAACTCCAAATGGCCCAAATTTATTCAATTCAATTGCATAATGTAAATAACACTTCAAGTAACTGATTATACAATTAAATTCTAAGCTAATACGCAAAATTATGTAAAACGACCAAAATGCCTCTCGGGCCCACATCTCGGAATCAGATAAAATTTATATTTTCAGAATCCTCGCGCTCTCACGAGTTCATGCATACCAAAATTATCTAAATCTAAGGTCAAATTTCCAATCAAAAGTCGAATTCTAAGTCTAAGAACTTTCTTCCAATTTTTCCCCAATTTTCATCTTCAATCCGAAATTAAATGATGAAACTAACTATAAATTGATAGAATATAACTAGAAAGAGTTAAAGAATCATTATCCAATGATCTCCTCTTCAATTTCCTCTCAAAATTGCCCTCTCCCGAGCTCCAAATTGAATTTCCAACTTTTGAAACTAAACCCTCAAAATTACATATTTCTGCCCAGTTGTTTCCGCATCTGCAGTCAAGGGACCGCACCTGCAGTCCCACTTTTGCAGAGAATCGACCGCATCTGCGAAAATCACTAACATCTCAAAAACCGCTCATGCGATACATTTTTCGCACCTGCGGCTCCTGCTGGAATTCCCCAATTCCACTTCTGCGGTTGCAATGCTGCTTCTACGGCTCCGCACCTACGGGACCCAAACCGCAGGTGCGGTTATGACACATGCCATCAATGCAAAAATCTTCCTAAGTCCAAATTCAACTTCCGTTAAGCACCCGAAACTCACTCGAGGTCCCCGAGACCTCAACCAAACATGCCAACCAATCCTAAAACATCATTCAAACTTGTTCCAACCTTTGGAACACTCAAAACAACACCAAAACACCAATTTAACCTCGGATTCAAGCCTAAGAACTCCAAAACTCTAGAAATACGCTTTCGATCAAAAAATCTATCTGACCTCGTCCGAATGACCTGAAATTTTGCACACACGTCTCATTCAACACTACAGAGCTACTCCAACTTCTGGAATTTCATTCAGACCCTCGAATCAAAATCTCACTATCGGACCGGAAACTCCAAAAATTCAACTTTCGGCATTTCAAGCCTAAATTAACTATGAATCTCCAAAACACAATCTGATCACGTTAATAAGCCCGAAATCACCCAACGAAGCTAACGGAACCATCGAATTTCCATTCTGAGTCCATCTTCACACTGTTCTAACTACGGATAACTTTCCAACACTTAAGCTCTCATTTAGGGACTAAGTGTCCCAAAACTCTCCGAAACTCAAAATCGAACATCCCGGCAAATCAAAATAGCATAAATAAACTCAGTGAAAAAAGTTAATAGGGGATCGGGGCTTTAGTTTTTAAGATGACCGGGCGGGTTGTCACATATAACCCCCAAGTTTATTAAATTACACTTTGTCCCTATTTTCTACTATAAATACCCCCCATTCTTCTTCATTTTTTCCCATAAAAAATCAATCTTCTCTCTCAAATCTCTTACATTCTAATATTTTATCTATATTATTCTCTCAATGTTGTTACTATCAAGTGATAACTTTCAAGTTTCAAGTATTTGGGCAAATGTTTGGAGCAACTTTCAAACTTCAAATTAATTCGTCAAGTATTTGGAGCAATATTTTGGGCAATTTCTTCAAGTTTCAATATTAATCACGGTGCACTCGTTCCATCTCCTAATTTTAATATATAGTTTTTGTGTATCATTTTAGTGCTTAAGTTTTGTGTTAATTTTACGTGTTTGTCACACCTCCTTTTACCTACCCCGGAAGGGTATAAGGGGGTTTATTTCAATTTAAAGTGACAATCAAAACGAGATTAATTATTTATTAAAATCAAAGTCGCCACTTGGGAATATTTTATGGCGTCCCAAGTCACCAGCTCGAATCCCGAATCGAGGAAAGAATAACTCTGTATTACAGTCCGCAAACCAAAAATCCGGGTAAGGAATTCTGTTAACTCGGGAGAAGGTGTTAGGCATTCTCGAGTTCTGTGGTTCTAGCACGGTCTCTTTGATCATACTTGGCTTATTAAAATTGTCTAATTATTCACTTTAAAACCTATGTGCTTTAGCCTCGCCGCTTTTAATTACTTTAATTATTCGTAATTAAAGAATCGAGTTACGCGTACGTATACTCTCTTCCTTTGGCGCGTTAAAAACCATGCCACGCGAACGTATCCATGATTAATCATGCTTTGTTTATTTATTAAGGAAAATTTAGTTGAAGTTGCGCGAACGCATACCTCGAGTCTTTTAAGAGTTTAATTTGCAATTATGTTACGCGAATGTATACATAATCACAATACTAATCTAAATCAGGCCTACAACAAACTACGAGCGTTTGAGGTTATTTTATACTAAGTTAATATTAATGCAAGGGCCATAGTTTAGGGATTTTGTGTATGGTACATCTCAACTAATTAATAAGCATAACTAGTTGGTTAAGAGACGTAATAGGATTTCCACCTATTTTTATGCTAATGTTTAAGCCAAAATTTAATAATTGATGAACTAATAACTGACAACCCATGCTTGATCGCGGAAAAGCCCAGGCTGGTCAGAAGCCCAACGGTCGACTACCAGTTGCTATATGATCAATGAAAGAAACAACTAGGCTCGACGTGAACCCAGATGGAAAATCCCATTATTGAAAAGAAGTTCGGCCCAACTGAGCCAAAGAAGGCAGCCCAGTTTCACAATTCAGCGCTAATGCTTGAGGCCAATTGCATCATTCAAGGAAATTTGAGTTAATACGGATAATCCTGGACTCATACGCAAAGCATATTTAAATGCTAACATATATTTTAAAGTGAATATGCAACTCCTAGTGAGATTTATTTCAACAAAACGATCTTCCTACATCACCAAATTAGAACATTCCATGCCCAGATAACCACTGACCCATTACCAATCATAACATGAAATTGAAACACTTAATGAATCTTCGCTGAGCATCATTATTGTTCATACAACCAGCCTAGCTATCAAACACAACCAATTCTTATTTAAGTTTTCATCGAAATACCTGAAAGGACCTCGAAACACATGTATATGTTTGATAACATGGCTTCAACAAGAAATTTTCACTCTATACCTAGCCTAAACACCTTTTAAAATGCAAGAAGCTCATACACAAGCAAAAGCAGAACTAAGTGAGACTTTGACATCACCTGATTAACACATATTACACTAATTAGACTAAGGATCACGATCCGCAACTGACACATATTACACTAGGTCTAGATGAATGCTCTTGAATCAGCTACATTCAAACAAGGTCCAAATCCATCACTTAAAATAGTTGTAATACCAGGGAATGAAGTATGCAAAATAGCTAGGCTAGGCAAACATGAGATAAATAAAATGGCAGAATCAAGTAGTAATCAGCAACAAGAACTAATGTTTGTCATTTAACTTCAGCTTGGTTTACAGATCTTCATACAAAGACTCAATCAGGCCTCATTTCCAGTCACAGTTCAAAGGAGTACCTAGAAATTGCAAAAGGAAAAGAGGTGAATGCAGTAAATAGCAATAGCAGTAACACTCAGCACCCAGAAAATGAGCCAGCAAATTAGTTTTAAACCCCAGCAGATGAGATACAATAACCAGACACTAATTTCAGTCACTCAATGAAACAGAAGACCTCAAATAAGACTTGGACTTAACCCATTTTAGTATTAGCTAACCAGAAATTGTTTCAACAATAGGAAAACTTCAGAAAAAACACTAAGAGAACTCAACATCACAGTTTTACTTTCTTAAAATTCTTCAGCCATTTTGATTTTTCTAATTTTTCTCTTCAATGTTTTTCTTGAAAAGAAGAAAACATGCCTTTATAGGCAAGGAAGTAAGGCAGCTTAAAAGGGTTCCATTTTACACTTGAAACCTTTTTGAATTTTCAATTTTGCTCAGATACCGTCAGCTAGAAAATCAAAAATTCAGAATAGTTCCCCTTCCCTAGCTTTCTAGAAGCTTCCCATTCAGTTACACAATATTCCCCCATCCAATTAGCCAAAAATAACCCTATGAGCCCTGTTAATTACCCTCAGAAAATTCATGGGTCCATTGGACCCAACGACTCAAAACCAGCCTAACTCTTACAGGACCTGGGCTGCCTCTTTTCTTTGGGCCCGAATCTAATTCCGAAATTCAGAAGAAATGAGAAGGCATAAAAGGTAATTCGGATTTCCAAACCCACCATGAACCAAATGTTCTCAATAGATCCCAAAATTAAACAACCTAACCTAACAAATTTAAACAAAATGGAAGAAGCTAATAACTAATATTAAATCTAACTAAAAGAACCACATGCAGAGATAATCTTGAAAATAGAAGAAAGAGAGGGAAAAATAGAAGAAGCTAAGAGAGGAAAAGACCGGGAGAACTGGACTTACCCGCTAAGCCAAAAAAACCCGAGTTTGAAATAACTCTTCCAAAGAATCCCCTACTTTTGGCCGAGATAGACTTCAATCGTATGTTTTCAACTGAAAACACACGATTAAAGTCCATTTCAACCTCAAAATCTCAAAATCTTGATAATCAACTCTTTTCGAGATTTACGGTTAAGCTTCGATCCGAAATTCGAGAGGTTCCAGGATAATTCAAAAGCAAGTGGTTAGGGATTTGGAATGAGAGGGACTTGGTGGTCATAGGTGTAATTTTGGTGGTGAACGGAGGTGGCGCCGTCGGGTTAGGGCAATGGGAATTAGGGGCGGTGGGTTAGGGTTTATGTTTGAAGACGATGAGGATAGAGAAGGGGGGGGGGGTTCTGAGAGACAAGAGATGAGGGGGTGGGTGAGTGTTCAGACATATATGTATTAAGCCCACCCCACTCCCCAACCGTTGGATTTAGAAGAACCTCGACAGTCCAGATCAGAAGACAACCAAACGGTGTCGTTTTGGTTCACTGGGGAGACAGATCGGGTACTGGGTGGGTCTGGGCCAATTTGGACGAGTATGGGGGGGAACGACTTGGGCCTGGGTAGTCTACTTAAATTTGGCCCAAATCTGTCTATATACTCTTTTATTTTCCAATTTTCAAATCAATTTTCCAACAATTCCTTTCTCCCTTTTTTTCAAAATTAAATTAAAATTCAAATTAAATCCTAAAACTTAATTACCCTATAAAAACGCTAATTAAACCCACATAATAGTTATCGCAGCTAATTGAGAAAATAAATTAAAATAAAACTACTCGAAATTCAAAAATTAAAACTAGCAGTGCAAATTAAACTATTTCCTTTTTTAATTTTTCCATTTTTATAGACAATTCATTTGCCAATTAATCTTAAAATGCAAAGTCACATCCTAAATGCAAATGCAACACATTTTTTGTACTTTTCATTAATTAAACAAAAATAAAAATGCACAGACGAATGCAAACAATTATAAAAAAATGCCACAAAATTCACAAAAATTGCAAATAATGAAAAGGAGTTATTTTGTTTTGAATTTATGAGAGTAATTCATATAGGGCGAAAATCACGTGCTCACAGCTGCCCCTCGTTTCTCGGAAACATGCAGAGTTTTCGGGCAAAGATAAAGTGAGCGTATACGAGCGATTTTTGCCCATTTGAATACTCCGTGGGAAGCATTTTTGAAAGATTTGACCGCACCCTGCTTCCGTGGTTGCCTACATATCATTGGCTAGAAAGGAATCCGGTCAGTGTAGTTCAGGAATGTCTGGTAGCTGGGACTACCATGAAGCTGTGATTTCATTGTTGCTTCTGCTACTACTGCTTACTGAACCACCTTATTACACCATGATAAAATAAAAGAATCTAGCCTAGACTATAATCTATGCATTACAAAATCCTATTTATATATTCAAACTTGCTCTTGTGGTTCCTGTTGCCTTGTTGGCTTGTATTCTCCTGGTGGAATCCCCTTATTGCCGCCTTGAATTGTAATCTGAGATGTTTCCCTTTCTCCAGGTGGACACCTACTTGCTGAAACTTGAATGTATTCACTTGTTCTCCAGGTGGGCTCGTGATTGCTGAACTTGAAATGTATTCCCCTGTTTTCCAGGTGGGTACCTGATTGTTGAACTTGAAATGTATTCCCCTATTCTCTAGGTGGGCGCCTGATTACCAAAACTTGAAATGTATTTCCTTGTTCTCCAGGTAGGCGCCTGATTACTGAGCTTGAAACGTATTCCCTTATTCTCCAGGTGGGCGCCTGATTAGCAAAACTTGAAATGTATTCCCTTGTTCTCCAGGTGGACGCCTGATTATTGAGCTTGAAACGTATTCCCTTGTTCTCCAGGTAAGCGCCTGATAGCTGAACTTGAAATGTATTCTCTTGTTCTCCAGGTGGGCGCCTGATTGCTGAACTTGAAATGTATTCCCTTGTTCTCTAGGTGGGCACCTGATTACTGAGCTTGAAACGTATTCCCTTATTCTCCAGGTGGGCGCCTGATTACTGAACCTGAAATGTGTTCCCTTGTTTTCCAGGTGGGCGCCTGATTGCTGAACTTGAAAATGTATTCCCCTGTTCTCCAGGTGGGTGCCTGATTGCTGAACTTGAAATATATTCCCTTGTTCTCTAGGTGGGCGCCTGATTACTGAACTTGAAAATGTATTCACTTGTTCTCCAGGTGGGCGCCTGATTGCTGAACTTGAAATGTATTCCCTTGTTCTCCAGGTGGGCGCCTGATTACTGAACTTTTGAAAAATGTATTCCCTTGTTCTCCAAGTGGGCGCCTGATTGCTGAACTTGAAATGTATTCCCTTGTTCTCCAGGTGGGCGCCTGATTACTGAGCTTGAAACGTATTCCCTTGTTCTCCAGGCGGGTGTATGATTACTGAACTTGAAAAATGTATTCCCTTGTTCTCCAGGTGGGCACCTGATTACTGAACTTGAAAAATGTATTCTCTTGTTCTCCAGGTGGGCGCCTGATTGCTGAACTTAAAATGTATTCCCTTGTTCTCCAGGTGGGCGCCTGATTACCAAAAAATAGACAAAACAAAGAAAACTTCTGCCCCAGTTTGGTGTTGGGCGCATATGTGAGTGTTAAACTGAATCATGTTACCAAATATTACTAAGAATTTGAAAGCTAGGTCCTATTATCCAGGAGAGTCCTGATAACTCTTGACTAAACGACAATCTTTTAAAGGTATGACTTCCGCTAAACCTTGTTATCTAAGAGGGTCTTAAACTACTCCCCATTATCCAGGAGGGTCCTGACAATTCTTAATTAAACGACAATTTTAAATCTAAATTATATCTACTGAAGGTATGTCTTATGCCGAATCTTATTATCCAAGCCAGTTTTAAACTACGTCCCATTATCTAGGAGGCTCCTGACAATCAAAAATCAAGACTTATCTTAAGAGTGATAATTTTACGGCTAAATTATATTACCCTACAACAGAACTTATGTTAAACCTTGTTATCTAATGGAAATCTTAAATCTAGGTCCCATTATTCAGGAGGGCCCTGAAAACTCCTACTTGAATCTATCTCAAACATGCAAACTTTGAAACCATCTTAATTCCTTTGGGGTACATTTATGCTAGATTTTACTACTCATTATTGTTTTGAATTTTAAACTAGGTCCCGTTTTCCAGGAGGGTCCTGAAACTTCAAATGAAATCTCATTATCTAGGTGGGTCCTACAAACTTCAAATGAAATCCCATTATCCAAGAGGGTCCTAAGAGTTTATGGTCAAACCTGTCTGGTGCTTGCATTTCCTTATGGAGGGTTTCCCCGAAACAATCGAAACTTTCTGCTCCTATTTCAATCAGAGAAAAATCTTACCAGTTTAAAATGTGGTGGTTAGTTTGTGGCATTCTTGCTGAAAGTCTCCCCGCTGCCGTGCTTTGTTTTGACTAGCTTCCCCGAACTAGCTCTGCACCTCTTGATTTTATGACTATCTTTCAAACCCCATGACCTTGGATGACCCGAGTATTCTATACTCAAACCATTGTGTTATATCTCTGACCCATCTGTTTGAACCTTTGCATTTCCCACGAAATTACTGAACCGTTTCACCGATGGAACTTCCACTGACCTTTTATACCCCATTTCACATCATACTACCTCTAGCAATACCTTGGTCGCCCTGCGCCTTGTGCCACTTTGGAAGTTGGTAGTAAGCTTTGAAATTCCTTTTTATTTGCTTAAACAAAACTGACAATGGGAACATCTTAGAAAAATAAACCCAAAAGAAATGAAATGCAATGACTTTCAGAGTTAAGGATGAGAAGAAACCAAAACTAGAAGACTATCTGAAGGGGAAAAAGAAAAAGGGATTTATCTGAGTGGAATTGCTGGCACCAATGATCATAACATGCATTTCGGATTAATCATCCCAAACTGTCCAACCAATCAACTTTCAGTTGCCATACTTGTTGCCCCAGAATTTCCATAACTTGATTTCTTCACCAAAACCTTGACCTTGTTCGGCCTGCGGTACCCTGAAGGGTTTTCACCAACAAGCCTCTCTCATTTGTTTATCTTTCAACTCATTTTTGCCTCAAGATTTCCGTAAGAGTTTTCACCAATAAGACTCTCATTTTTGGTTTCTCTCAGCTTATGTCGCCTTATGATGCCCGTGAGGGTTTTCACCAATAAGACTCTCTCATTTTGATTATCCTGCTTGGACCAGAGTATTGCCCCTGATATAAATTGCTTCTACTTGCTCGACTTGGCATCTCTCGAAGACTGATCTGAAGGTCTTTCTTTGGACTGTAACGTGGGCTTTTGGATAGGGTTAGAAAGAAATGGTATCAAAGGCTCAAAACAATTTAACTGGTTTCAAAATTACAACTTTTTGAATCAGATTTCCTACAACAACCACAACATCTGCCCCAGTTTCTTGCTTGGCGACTTTTGTATTTTATTTTGATGGGACCGAACCGTGAGGCTGCCTACGTATCCTTAATAGGAATCAGGTCAACGTAGTTCATGTCATAGAAATTGCTTTGTTTTTATGCTTTTTCTCTTCTTTTCTTTTCTCTTCCTTTTTCTTTTTGTAGTTTTGTTTTGTTGTTTTTTTTCCATTCTTTTTTCTCTTTTCATTTCTTTATTTTACTTGTCTTTTGTTCTCGCGTTTTTAAATTTTGCCACTGATTCCAAAAGAGGGGTATGAAATGAAATAAACAAAGTTCAAAAGGGTTAACAAAGGAAAAAGTGTTTAGGTAGCAGAACAAAATGCATTCTTCATTCCAATCTCCAAAATATGCCAAGTACAAACAAACCCAATTTAACCAAAGAAATCATACATAGTGTCTTTTGACTGCATCAGAATTGATGGACATTTCTACACATTTGCTTTCTATATCTGTTAAATACAAAGCACCATTGGACAACACTCTTGTCACGATGAACGGCGCCTGCCAGTTTGGGGCGAACTTGCCTTTGGCTTCAGCCTGATGAGGAAGAATGTGTTTCAATACTAACTGACCCACTTCAAACTTCCATGGACGCACCTTCTTATTATATTCTTTTGCCATTCTTTGTTGATACAACTGGCCATGACACACTGCTGCTAATCTTTTCTCATCAATCAAACTCAATTGTTCTAGGCGGGTTTTAACCCACTCATCATCGTTAATTTTGGCTTCTGCAACAATCCTAAGGGATGGAAATTCAATTTTCGCGGGTATCACTGCTTCGGTGCCATATACAAACAAATAAGGAGTTGCCCCTACTGAAGTACGAACAGCAGTGCGATAACCCAACAATGTAAAAGGCAGCTTCTCATGCCATTGCCTGGACCCTTCCACCATTTTCCGAAGTATCTTCTTTATGTTCTTATTGGCTGCCTCGACTGCTCCATTCGCCTTGGGGCGATATGGGGTGGAATTGCGATGTGTAATATTAAATTGCTGACACACCCCTTTCATCAGATGACAATTGAGATTAGCCCCATTGTCTATAATGATCACCTTTGGTATCCCAAACCGGCAAATGATATTTGAGTGCACAAAATCAACCACCGCCTTCTTGGTTACAGGCTTGAATGTTTTAACCTCTACCCACTTGGTGAAATAGTTTATGGCCACCAGAATGAACCTGTGCCCGTTTGATGCTGATTGCTAATTGTCCCAATGACATCCATGCCCCAAGCGACAAAGGCCCATGGTACGAACATTGTATGCAGTTCAGATGGTGGAGAATGAATCAAATCTATGTGTACTTGGCATTGATGACATTTGCGCACAAAACTGATGCAATCTCGCTCCATGGTGAGCCAATAATAACCTGCTCGAAGAATCTTCTTTGCCAGAACATACCCACTCATATGCGGTCCAAAGACTCCAGAATGTACTTCGGTCATAATAGTTGTAGCCTGCCTAGTATCTATGTATCTCAGCAGCCCAAGATTTGGGATCCTTTTGTACAGAACCCCTCCGTTGAAGAAATAACTGCTTGCCAACCGCCTAATTGTTCTCTTTTGATCACCTGTGGCTTGTACTAGATACACCTCCATTCTTATGTATTCCTTGATATCGTGAAACCAAGGCTCCCCATCGAGCTCTTCTTCCACCACATTACAGTAAGCATGCTGATCGTGGATCTGAATCTGCAAAGGGTCCATATAAGCCTTATCGGGATGGTGCAACATTGACGCTAGAGTAGCCAAACCATCGGCGACCTCATTGTGAATCCTTGGAATATGCGTGAACTCTATTGATTGGAACCGTTGACAAAGATCCTACAAGCATTGTCGGTACGGTATGAGTTTTAAATCTCGTGTTTCCCATTCTCCCTAAATATGGTGCACAAGGAGGTCCGAGTCACCCAAGACCAAGACCTCCTGGACACCCATATCCACAGCCATCCTCAAACCCAAAATGCATGCCTTGTACTCAGCCATATTGTTAGTACATTAGAACCGAAGTTGAACCGTAACAGGGTAGTGATGCCCTGTTCCAGAAACAAGTACCACTCCTATCCCAACGCCTTTCATGTTAGCAGCCCCATCAAAGAAAAGTTTACATCCTGGCTTTTCAATTTGTTCCAATTCATCAATATGCATGACTTCTTCATCAGGGAAGTAAGTCTTCAGAGGTTCATATTCTTCATCCACTGGGTTCTCAACCAAATGATCGGCCAATGCCTGGGCTTTCATTGCAGTCCTAGTCACATAGACGATGTCACATTCTGTGAGCAAGATTTGCCACTTTGCGAGCCTCCCTGTAGGCATAGGTTTTTGAAAGATATACTTTAACGGATCCAAATGATAGATGAGGTAAGTAGTGTAAGATAACAAATAGTGTTTCAACTTCTATGCTACCCAAGTCAGGGCGTAACATGTCCTCTTAAGGCGAGTGTACTTAACCTCATAAGATGTGAACTTCTTGCTGAGATAATAGATGGCCTGCTCCTTCGTGCCGGTGACGTCGTGCTGTCCCAACACACGTCCGAATGAATTTTCCAAGACCGTCAAATACAGAATCAAAGGTCTCCCTGGTTCTGGTGGGACCAACACAAGTGGGTTTGACAAGTACCCCTTTATCTTATCAAATGCTTCCTGACATTCATCTGTCCACTTGACCGCAACATATTTCTTTTATAGTTTGAAGATAGGCTCACAAGTTGTCGTGAGCTGAGCAATAAACCTACTGATGTAATTCAATCTCACCAACAGACTCATCACCTCAGTCTTGTTCTTTGGGGGTGGCAATTCCTAGATAGCTTTGATCTTTGACGGGTCTAATTTGATACCTCGGCAGATGACTATGAATCCCAATAACTTTCCAGACGGAATACCGAACGCGCATTTTGCAGGATTGAGCTTGATATTGTACCTGCGAAGCCTTTGGAAGAACATTCTCAGATCTCTAACATGGTCAGACTGCTTTCTAGTCTTTATAATCACATCATCCACATAAATCTCGATCTCCTTGTGTATCATGTCGTGGAATATGGTCGTCATCGCCCTCATGTAGGTTTCCCCAGCATTTTTCAAACCAAATGGCATGACCCGATAGCATTACGTTCCCCATGGCGTGATGAATATCGCCTTTTCAGCGTCCTCCTCATCCATTAAGATCTGGTGGTAGCCCGCATAACAATCCACAAAAGAACCAAGCTCATGTTTTGCACAATTATCGATCAATATATGGATGTTCGGCAATGGGAAGTTATCCTTGGGACTTGCCTTGTTGAGATCTCGATAATCAACACACACCCTGGTCTTGCCATCTTTCTTCGGCACAGGCACAACATTGGCTAACCAGGTGGGATACCAGGTGACCCGAATGACGTTGGCCTCGAACTGTTTGGTAACCTCTTCCTTATTCTTCACACTAATATCAGTTTTAAATTTCCTCAGCTTCTGCTTGACAGGGGGAAATGCCGGGTCAGTGGGCAATTTATGAACCACCAAGTCAGTGCTTAGACCCGGCATATCGTCATATGACCATGCAAAAACATCTTTATACTCGAATAGTGCTTTAATTATCTCCTCTCTGAGTTGTGGTTCCAGATGGACACTTATTTTAGTTTCCCGGACATTATCTTGGTCCCCTAAATTGATTGCTTCTATATCACTCAGGTTAGGCTTGGGTTTTTCTTCAAAATGGCTTAATTCTTTACTAATCTCTTCAAAGGCTTCATCCTCGTCATATTCTAATTCACCATCACACTCTATTTCTTGAATTACTATTTCTGATTTAGATTGGCTTTTAAGACTGGGCCGGAGATTCCTTATGCATGTCATATCATTGAAGCCAGTACAAAAAGAACTGTACAAGGAAGAAAAGAAAAACAAAAATAAAACTATCAGGAAGGAAGAAAAATGGAAATTGCATTTCATTGAAATTAAAGATAACAAGGTTTATACATCCAAACGGATGGAACCTAGAATCTGAATTACAACCCTGGAATAATCCAGATAAACTGAAAGAAAATCAAAGCAAACTACCAAAACTCCTTCCTGGTGGGGAGAGGAGTATCTTCCCAATTGTTAATCTTTGCACTGGCCCCAACAAACTGCACATCCACTTTACTCGAACCCTCTCCAGCTTCCAACATGTTCACATTGGCGAATAACCTCTCGAACTTTTTGATCAAATCTCTATCTACATCAACCACTGAATTGGGAACTATTGCCACTGGGCGTTTCTTGGGGGCCTAACAAATGATCTGAAGAGCCGTGGGATGGGCTTTGGGAGGACCCAGGCCCTCTGTTTCAACTTTCTAGCTCTTTTCACATCCGCGGCTGTGGGCTTCAACCCCAAACCAAACGTATCCAAGTTTTTGGGGAGAGACACCAGTTGTACGATACCTTACAGAGATGCACCCAAACCCTTGCCCGGTACAAAACCATTTTTCAACATTTCGGTAGCTACCATGACTGATGCAGCAGCTACCCTCGGGGTTGGAATGCACTTCCCTTCTGGAATTTTCTCTACCAATACCATGTCAAAAACCTGATAAACCCATAGCCCCTTGTCATCCTCAAACTCTATGAACGGAACAATGGCATCGCTGGGAACACACCAATTATCTTCGCCGTGCATAACGATTTCCTGTCTATCCCATTCTAACTTGACCATTTGATGCAGAGTAGACGGGACCGCTTTGGCATCATGAATCCAGGGTCGACCTAACAGCAGATTGTAAGAAACCGTCACATCGAGCACCTGGAACTCCATGGTAACTTCAACTAGCCCTATTGTAAGCTCAAGCACTATGTCCACGACTGAATCTTTTCCTCCACCGTCGAATCCCCAAACGCAGATATTGTTCTTGTGAATTCTTTCATCATCCACCTTCAACTTGTTCAGAGTGGAGAGAGGGAAAATATTCGCGCTGGAACCATTGTCAACCAGCACCCGAGTAACCATAGAATCTTCTCATTTCACTGTTAGATAGAGGGCTCTATTGTGCTCGGTACCCTCCATGGGAAACTCATCATCAGAAAAAGTGACTTTGTTCACCTCAAATATCTTGTTAGATAACTTTTCCAAGTGTTTTACTAAGATTTTGTCAAGAACGTAGGCCTCATTCAGGATCTTCATCAAAGCCCGACGGTGCTCGTCTGAATGGATCAATAATGACAATAATGTAATCTGAGCCGGTGTCTTCTTCAACTGCTCCACAATGGAATAATCCTGCACTTTCATCTTTCTTAAGAACTCCTCTGCTTCTTCCTCAGTCACAGCTTTCTTCGCCAATACTGGGTTGTCTTTGGAGCTTTTAGATTTTCTCAACTCTTTGGGGGCAAAGCATCTCCCCGATCGAGTCAAACCATGGGTCTCACATACTTCTTCTTTTAACTTCTTTCCCCTTGAAAGTCACTGTCACTCGTTCATAATTCCACGGGACTGCCTAGCTGTTGACTATTGGTAATTGAGTTACCGGCTTGATGATGACAGGGTCTATGCGGGCACCTTCCACAATTACAACAGGCTTGTTCTCCACTCCTGGTACAACCACTTTCGCTCTTTCATGTTTCCCTGCAACGTCACTTGAGGACCCCTTCTTGACCACCACAGATGGTTCACTATTTGTCCCATTCAACTTGATCGCAGACTTCTCACTTGTTGACTTTTTGAACGGCCTGGCATCACTGGACCGAATCATCATGACAGTTTGCGAAGGCTTATTAGGCTCCCCTTCCTTATGCATTATCTCAATCATATTCGTCTCTTGATGAGCTGGTAATGGGTTCTCAATCATATTCGTCTCTTGAAGAGCTTGGACCTCAATCCGATTAGTATTAATGAGCTCTTGAATAGCTATATTCAATTGCCAGAACTACTTTATGTCGTGCCCTGGGGCACCAGAACAATATTCGCAACTCACGGAGTGATCAAGATTCCTTGGGGGAGGATTTGGTAATTTTGGTTCAATCGGACTCAACATACCCAATTGTCTCAACCTGCAGACTGGTATAGGATTCTCCCAATGAAGTGAAAGTCTTCTTCTTTTACAACCTCTCATTCTTGGTGGCCTGATTGGGCCGGAAACCTGTTCTAGGGGGATTTCGGTAGGCTCTTGGGGGTGGATAGGCATTTTGTGGAGCTGGGTATGTATGTTGTGGGACTTGCGCACACCATTGTGCATGGGCCAGAGGCTGGCTATATGTTTGGGCATGGTGGACAGAAAAATAGGGGACTGGTGGTGGGTAGTAGTGTTGTGGTGGGCTATATGGGGTATGAGGATAGGTTTGGTGGTAAGGTTGAGGTTGGCTATAGTAATGTGATGGACCCCTGGGTCCGAACCAAGCTCCTGAATCAATCGTTGCTACATCCTTTTTCTTCTTCTTTCCAATTACTCCCCTAGTTCAGCTTTGAATGGCCTAAGTGGTTGCCTTGATAGCCGAGTAACTCATGATTTTGTTTGTCTTGAGCCCTTCTTCTACCATACTGCCCATCTTTACCACTTCATTGAAAGACTTGCCTACCGCTGATACCAAATGACCGTAATAAGTTGGTTCTAAGGCCTGTAGAAAATAATCCACCATTTCACTTTCTTTCATTGGAGGGTCAACCCTTGTTGCCTGCTCTCTCCACCTAAAACCATATTCCCTGAAACTTTCATTGTGCTTTTTCTCAAGTTTTGTCAAAGAAAGGTGGTCCGAAATAATTTCAAGATTGTACTGAAAATGGCAGGCGAAGGTTTGGGCCATATCGTCCCATGTGTACCACCTGCTGTAATCTTGTATGGTATACCATTCCAATGTCGATCCACTCAGACTTTGGCTGAAATAGGCCATCAGTAATTCATCTCTTCCGCCTGCTCCTCTCATCTTGCTACAAAATCCTTAAGTGTGCTACTGGGTCACCATGCCCGTCGTACAAATCAAACTTGGGCATCTTGAATCCTGCTGGTAACTGAACATCCGGGAATAGACATAAATCCTTATAGTCCACACTTACTTGACCTCCTAACCTCCTCATATCTTTGAATGATTATTCTAAGCTCTTGTCCTTTCTGATCATCTCCTCATGTTGGGGATTTTTGGGTGGCTTCTCGGTCTCTGCCGGGAGATCAAGATGAGGGGTGTAAGAATATGGTTCTAGAACTTTGAAGGTGGGCTCATGGGGATAATACTGGTTGTCGTGAGTCTGGAACAGAGGCTCACTGGAAGACCGGTGTAATGCAGCAGGTGGAGGGGCAACAAAAACAGGCGTGACTGGTAGAGGAGGGTGCGGGACTTGTTTGGGTGATGGAGCTTGTGATGTATAGGAAGTGGCGCCATAGCATTGTTGGTAGAGGGGAAAGGCTGGAGACGAGTTCACAGTGGGAGGTTTCTGAGGTTGAGCCAATGGTGGGATATAAGCAGGGTTGGAGGTATAAATCGGTGGTGGATGCCCCTTTGCCAAGGCCTGGTACATTTCAGCCATTTACTGCTTTAACTTATACATCTCTTCCTTCATCGCATTAACATCCAATTCTTCCACCTCTTTTAATGGATCGACAATACTTGTCTCCGATTCTTGGTTGGCCATGTTCAGCTTGTCTTTTGATCGGGTGTTGTAGGAGTGAGTTGCCAGAATACCAATCAACTAACCACCTGCTTGGACTCAATATATCACAAACAACCTGGTTAGCGATTAGGGTTTTAACAGATTGGTAACCATACATTTTGGGGAATGAATGTACCTAAGCAGTTAACAGTTTCTATTATTTGATCGGCTGTTGGCGTCATCCCGGCTTTTCCTTTTCCCTTTTTCTTCTTTTTTGTTTAGTCTTTTCACTCTTGCCTTTGCTTTTTCTTTGTTTTTATCCTCTCATTTCCCTCTTGTTTTGCCATTGTTTCTTTCTCTTGGTTTTCTTATTTTTCTCTCTTTTTCTTTTTTTCTCTCTTGTTTTTCATTTCTTCTCTTTTCTTTTAGGGTTACGGTCGAATCCTATAGAGATTGTCTATGTATCATGACCCCGCATGAATCAGACCGAGCATAGTTCTGGGAGAGATAAAAATAAATAGCAAAATATTTTGGGATTTTTAATTTTCATAAAAAACAAACACTATTACAAAGACTCAAAACTAACAGGCTCGAAAGAAACTAACAAACTATGATGAAAGAATGAGATACAGACTCTAAAATAAGCTATCATACTCCAACAAAATAAAATACAGACTCAAAAACAGATGACAGACTCCCGAAGAAAGAAAATACAGACTCGAGTGAAAATCACAAATACATCAGTGCCTCCAACCCTGCCCTAGGAACACCAACTGGTCTTGCAGCGGGCCTACTTGCCATGTCATGTTGGAGCCAATAGAGTTCTTCCATTATCTGACAGACGAAGATCATTACAGTGGCAAAAAACATGGACCTAGTCATGTCCTCACACGCACTGCACTTCATGGTAATGTAGTCAGCAATCCTTCGAACTCTCTCTCTCATAATGCCCTTTTCTTGCAACAGACGACCAATTTGACGGGATCTAGCCTCTAAGACCTGAGTGGCAGCGTGGTTTTGTTCTTGCAAGTGCCGCAAGTCATCTTCCAACTATGCCATTAAGGCATAACAATGTTCTCTTTCAGTCTTAAAGTTTTTGGCTTGTTTAGCCATTTCAATTCGAGGTTGCCAATTGCCTTTTCCCAACCTGTGATCCCTCTTTCATATCTTTCTTTCATCTGTTGAACGAAAGTTGCACGCCTTTCGGCACTTTTAGCCAACTTTGCTTGTACTTTTGCTAGTTCAGACTCAACTTTCTGCAGGTCATCTTCATAGTCACGTACCTTTTCAGTAAGGTTATAAATGAGCCTTTCATCTTTCCAGCTTTGGCCTAGGTTCTCGGCTTCAATTTTCAAATGTCGAACCTAGGCTTTGAGAGCTTCATTTTCTCGCACCAATCTTCTCCTCTCTCCCTCGGCCTCTTGTGCCTATAAATCTTTGTTGAATGTGACCTTTCTCAACTCTTCTTGCAGATCATGGATGGTGGCCTTATATTCCTTTTCTTTCTCCCCCCAAGTTAACCTCTCCTGAATTTTATTATCAAAGGCTTGAACATGAGGCCTTTTGGCGGGCCTCTCGGGCTCTGGCTCATTATTTACACAAGACATTTTCTCAAACCAAGCAGCATAGTTTGGATCTACTTCCCCCTTGGCGATGTCTGGTACCTGGGTGCCATTTTTTAGGTACCGACAACTATTCCAATCCTGTTGAGCTACAGCCTCGGGCAATGCAGCTTTTGGATGTAACTCTATGACCTGGGTGCTTAGATATTCATCTTTGGGCACAATCTGATACCTTCACAATTTCCTCAAGACCCTCTGCGATGCATATGACTGAATATTCCTTACACCCATTAACCTCAGGTAGCCCTTGGTAGCAGTCATATATATGGCTTCTGTCCTCGCGACCCATCCTATAGTCCACTCGACCTGACCTGCGTTAAGAACTTTCAAGTGGGAGACCCATGCTTCAAACCCTTCTGGTGTGTTGTAATCCTTTACCCTCTCTTCGTACCTGGTGATGAAGTTACCCAGGCTCGAACCATAACTCATGAATATGGGATGATGGCAAAGGTGCTCGATCAACCACATTTGCATAAGGATGTTGCAACCTTCAAAGAACTGAGCCCCTGCTTTGCATAAAGTCAATGCTCGATAAATATCCGCCAGCACCAACGGGGCAAGTGTATGATCTTCCTTGGTAGTGAGGATTTGTGCAATTCTAGCCATACGAATTTCCACCGTCCCTTTTTCATTTGGAAAAACCATGATCCCCAAGAATGCAACAATAAATGCGAACCGACGATGAATTTGCCAAAGGCCCTTATCTTATTTGTTGCTCAGACCCTTTTCATGCGTTTCAAAACCAGCAGAGTGCCCGAACCTGAAGTATAAGAAATGGAAAGCACAACACTCATTGCTCACACGCTCTTTATTCGTCTATTTACTAATATTCAGGAGGTCAAAGAACTTATGCACCGACGGAGCCCTTGGAAATATAAGTTGTTGCTTCCTCAAATCCCGTCCAAATTCAATGTACCCGGCCATTTCCTCCAAAGTAGGGGTGATCTCAAAATCCAAAAAATGAAAGACATTGTGGATAGGATCCCAAAAAGTTACCAAAGCCTTGATCAGATCTTCCCGTGGTTTGATCTCAAAAATGTTCATAAGAGCACCCAATTGCTTTTTCACCCATTTCTGACCATCTTCATCTAAATCATTCCACCACATACGCAAGTGCAACTGAGCTTGTTCCCTGACTACTTCTGGCGGATCCTGGATGGTATTCATTTGTTCCTGTGGAAGGTTAAGGTTAGGGTCGACTCTAGTGGACCTTTTGTAAACAGGTTTCCGAAGAGAAAAAAAAAATCAAAGGACCATGATTTCTTCCTCTATATGCCAATGTTAGCCAAATGACTATTTTTGCAAATGTGGCTCCTTCCCAATTTCACATAAATTTTGAGGCCGGGGAGGATTGTTATATGACACTTCACAAACTTGTCAGTTCTTCTACGAAAATAGCCTTTCGACAACTGAAAAATACTCTAAGGCTGTCTCGACAAGAACGGTTTAAGACATTGCCGAAGCTAGATCGGCTTATTTTGACCAAAATCTAGATTGTATTCACTTGACCACTGACTCTCTTTTTCTTGTTATTTTTTTTCAAAAATAAGGCCGAACTTTATGTAGGTTGCCTACGTATCCCACGTTCGGTGAGAATCAGACCTGCGTAGTTCGATCAGTTTGACACATTTGGAAGAACACATTGTTTGACTCTAACTCTTTTTGAAAAAATTTGGCAGAGTTCCGGGATTTCTTTCGAATACCAGGGTTTTCTTTAGAACCGGACTTTATTTCCTTCCCTACATCACTCTTGGTTTTTTCTTTTTGCTTTAGTTTCCCTGTCCGGTCATCATGCAAGCCAAAACAAATAAATGTTCACATAGCACAAGAATGCATCAGGATGGTCTGTCATTTCGAGCATACCTGTCCTAGACAGACCCAACACCTGTGTTGAGTCGCCTAAGTCAAATGCACATGATGCAGAAAAACGTTCCTACTAGGGATCCGGCATGAGGCTGTGTTTTCCTACGTTTAAATCCTGGGGTTTTGGTCTAGACTTGGGTACCCGAGCGGACAACTGAGGCCGAAGAAGGGGCGATGTACCAGGAGTATTGAAGTCTACCCGGCCTTGTCGCTTGCCCAGCCTCGTTCTATTTGGTATAATATTTACAGAAAAGCGGGTCACGCGAATGTGTGCACCATTTTCATAAGACTCAGAGGGGTGGCATGAGAAGACAGTTATATACAATTCAAATAATATCAAAGCGGTAAATAGATATCATCATTCCTCAAGGATGATAGTCCTGAGTAGCGGTACCTGGATCTGCACATGAAAAACATGAGCAGAAGGGGCATGAGTACACCACATCAGTACTCAGTAAGTGCCAAGTCTAACCTCGATTGGGTAGTGACGAGGAAGGTCAGGGCCCTACTGAGGTTAAATAAATAATAAGATGACAGGATAAGATAAACAGTACAATTGAGAACCTATAGTAAGAATCTACACAGGATAATAAGGAGTACAATAACGGAAACAGAAATAAAGGCAAACATCAGGAAGTACTACTCATAACAAGGATGATAGCCGGGGATCTCTTGGTATCCTCAATATATGCTAGGATCTTTTGGTATCTCGAAGATCTCTTGGTATCCTCAATATATGTGCCAAGGATTTCTTGGTATCCCACACCTCAGTTCATATCATAAATACGTACAGGGGATCTCCTGGGATGCCCTCCCAGAGTCCCAAAGTAAAAACACACAGCAGCAACACAAGAATACCCAATTAAGCTAAATGTTATACCAAGTAAATAGCTAATTCTAGCCTAACATACTTCACATAATGCAATTAAGGCAGTTTAAGCAAATAGGCAATTAAGTCAACTAAACATGCTTTTCTAAACAAGCAACAGGCTAAATTCGCAAGTAGAATAAAACAGGTAAAAGAACTCAGTTGAAATACTTAAGGAAAAACCGAATTTTCAACAATTAGCTCAAGTACGTGCTCGTCACCTCACGTACAACGCATTTCAATTATCAAATATATCATATCCTAAGGGGGAGTTCCCTCACACAAGGTTAGACAAGCCACTTACCTCGAACCCGCTCAAAATTAACCCAAAACCACGCTCTTGCCACGGGTACTCAACTCCAAATGGCCCAATCTATTCAATTCAATGGCATAATGTAAATAACACTTCAAGTAACTGATTATACAATTAAATTCTAAGCTAATACGCTAAATTATGCAAAATGACCAAAATGCCCCTCGGTCCCACATCTCGGAATCGGATAAAATTTATATTTTTAGAATCCTCACGCTCTCACGAGTTCATACATACCAAAATTATCCAAATCTAAGGTCAAATTCCCAATCAAAAGTCAAATTCTAGGTCTAAGAACTTTCTTCCATTTTTTCCCCAATTTTCATCTCCAATCCGAAATTAAATGATGAAACTAACTATAGATTGATGGAATATAATTAGAAAGGGTTAAAGAATCGTTATCCAATGATCTCCTCTTCAATTTCCTCTCAAAATCGCTCTCTCCCGAGCTCCAAATCAAATTTCTAACTTTTGAAACTAAACCCTTAAAATTACATATTTCTGCCCAGCTGTTTCCGCATCTGTAGTCAAGGGACTGCACCTGTGGTCCCACTTTTGTGGAGAATCGACCGCATCTGCGAAAATCACTAACATCCCAAAAACCGCTCCTACGATACATGTTTTGCACCTGCGGCTCCTGCTGGACTTCCCTAAATCCGCTTCTGCGGTTGCAATGCCGCTTCTACAGCTCCGCACCTGCGGGACCCAAACTGTAGGTGCGGTTATGACACATACCAGCAATGCAAAAATCTTCCTAAGTCCAAATTCAACTTCCGTTAAGCACGCAAAACTCACCCGAGGCCCCCGGGACCTTAACCAAACATGCCAACCAATCCTAAAACATAATTCAAACTTGTTCCAACCTTTGGAACACTCAAAACAACAACACAACACCAATTTAACCTCGGATTCAAGCCTAAGAACTCCAAAACTCTAGAAATACGCTTTCGATCAAAAAATCTATCAAACCTCGTCCGAATGACCTGAAATTTTGCACACACGTCTCATTCAACACTACGGAGCTACTCCAACTTCTAGAATTTCATTCCGACCCTCGGATCAAAATCTCACTATCAGACCGGTAACTCCAAAAATTCAACTTTCGGCATTTCAAGCCTAAATTAACTACGAACCTCCAAAACACAATCCGATCAGGCCCCTAAGCCCGAAATTACCCAACGAAGCTAACAGAACCATCAAATTTCCATTCCGAGGCGGTCTTCACACTGTTCCAACTACGGCTAACTTTCCAACACTTCAGCTCTCATTTAGGGACTAAGTGTCCCAAAACTCTCCGAAACTCAAAACCGAACATCCCAGCAAATCAAAATAGCATAAATAAACTCGGGGAAAAAAGTTAATAGGGGATCGGGGCGTTAATTTTTAAGACGACCGGCCGGGTCGTCACATATAACCCCTAAGTTTATTAAATTACACTTTGTCCCTATTTTCTACTATAAATTCCCCCCATTCTTCTTCATTTTTTCCCATAAAAAATCAATTATCTCTCTCAAATCTCTTACATTCTAATATTCTATCTATATTATTCTCTCAATGTTGTTACTATCAAGTGATAACTTTCAAGTTTCAAGTATTTGGGCAAATGTTTGGAGCAACTTTCAAGCTTCAAATTAATTCGTCAAGTATTTGGAGCAATATTTTGGGCAATTTCTTCAAGTTTCAATATTTAATCACGGTGCACTCGTTCCATCTCCTAATTTTAATATATAGTTTTTGCATATCATTTTAGTGCTTAATTTTTGTGTTTACTTTAAGTGTTTGTCACACCTCCTTTTACCTACCCCAGAAGGGTATAAGGGAGTTTTTTCCAATTTAATGTGATAATAAAAATGGGATTAATTATTTATTAAAATCAGAGTCGCCATTTGGGATAATTTTATGGCGTCCCAAGTCACCAGTTTGAATCCCGAATCGAGGAAAGAATGACTCTATATTACAGTCCGCAAACCAGAAATTCGGGTAAGGAATTCTGTTAACTCGGGAGAAGGTGTTAGGCATTCCCAAGTTCTGTGGTTCAAGCATGGTCGCTTTGATCATACTTTGCTTATTAAAATTGTCTAATTATTCACTTTAAAACATATGTGCTTTAGCCTCACCGCTTTTAATTACTTGAATTATTCGTAATTAAAGAATCGAGTTACGCGTACGTATACTCTCTTCCTTTGACACGTCAAAAACCATGACATGCTAACGTGTCCATGATTAATGACGCTTTGTTTATTTATTAAGGAAAATTTGGTTGAAGTTGCGTGAATGCATACCTCGAGTCTTTTAAGAGTTTAATTTGCAATTATGTTACGCGAACGTATACATAATCGCAATACTAATCTAAATCGGGCCTAAAGCAAACTACGAGTGTTTGAGGTTATTTTATACTAAGTTAATATTAATGCAAGGGCCATAGTTTAGGGATTTTGTGTATGGCACACCTCAACTAATTAATGAGCACAACTAGTTGGTTAAGAGACGTAATAGGATTTTCACTTATTTTTATGCTAATGTTTAAGACAAAATTTAATAATTGATGAACTAATAACAGACAACCCATGCTTGATCGCAGAAAAGCCCAGGTTGGTCAGAAGCCCAACGGCCGACTACTAGTTGCTATATGATCAACGAAAGAAACATTTGGGCTCGACGTGAACCCATACAAGAAATCCCATTGTTGAAAAGAAGTTCGGCCCAACTGGGACAAAGAAGGCAGCCCAGTTTCACAATTCAGCGCTAATGCTTGAGGCCAATTGCATCATTCAAGGAAATCTGAGTTAATACGGATAATCCTAGACTCAAATACAAAGCATATTTAAATGCTAACATATATTTTGAAGTGAATATGCAAATCCTAGTGAGATTTATTTCAACAAAATTCAACAAAATGATCTTCCTACATCACCAACTTAGAACATTCCATGCCCAGATAACCACTGACCCATTACCAATCATTACATGAAATTGAAACACTTAATGAATCTTCCCTGAGCATCATTATCGTTCATACAACTAGCCTAGCTATCAAACACAACCAATTCTTATTTCAATTTTCATCGAAATACCTGAAAGGACCTTAAAACACATGTATATGTTTGATAACATGGCTTCAACAAGAAATTTTCACTTTATACCTAGCCGAAAGACCTTTTAAAATGCAAGAAGCTCATACATAAGCAAAAGCAGAACTAAGTGAGACTTTGACATCACCTGATTAACACATATTACACTAATTAGACTAAGGATCATGATCCGCAACTAACATATATTACACTAGATGTAATACCAAGTCCAAATCCTGGGAATGAAGTATGCAAAATAGCTAGTCTAGGCAAACATGAGATAAATAAAATGGAAGAATCAAGTAGTAATCAGCAACAGGAACTAATGTTTGTCATTTAACTTCAGCTTGGTCTATAGATCTTCACACAAAGACGCAATCAGGCCTCATTTCCAGTCACAATTAAAAGGAGTACTTGGAGATTGCAAAAGGAAAAGAAGTGAATGCAGTGAACAACAATAGTAGTAACACTCAACACCCAGAAAATGAGCCAACAGATTAGTTTTAAACCGCAGCAGATGAGATACAATAACCAGACACTAATTTCAGTCACTCAATGAACCAGAAGACCTTAAATAAGACTTGGCCTTAACCTATTTTAGTATCAGCTAACCAGAAATTGCTTCAACAATAGGAAAACTTCAGAAAAACACTAAGAGAACTCAACATAACAGTGTTACTTTCTTAAAATTCTTTAGCCGTTTTGATTTTTCTAATTTTTCTCTTCAATGTTTTTCTTGAAAAGCAAGAAAACATGCCTTTATAGGCCAGGAAGTAGGGCAGATTAAAAGGGTTCCATTTTACACTTGAAACCTTTTTGAATTTTCAATTTTGCTCAGATACCCTCAGCTAGAAAATCAGAAATTCAGAATAGTTCCCCTTCCCCAGCTTCCTAGAAGCTTCCCATTCAGTTATACAATATTCCCCTAACCAATTACCCAAAATAACCCTCTGAGCCCTGTTAATTACCCTCAGAAAATTCATGGGTCCATTGGACCCAAAGACTCAAAACTAGCCTAACTCTTACAGGACTTAGGCTGACTCTTTTCTTTGGGCCCGATTCTAATTCCGAAATTTAGAAGAAATGAGAAGGCATAAAAGGCAATTCGGATTTCCAAACCCACCATGAACCAAATGTTCTCAATAGGTACCAAAATTAAACAACCTAACCTAACAAATTTAAACAAAATGGAAGAAGCTAATAACTAATATTAAATCTAACTAAAAGAACCATATGCAGAGATAATCTTGAAAATAGAAGAAAGAGAGGGAAAAACAGAAGATGGTAAGAGAGGAAAAGACCGGGAAAACTGGACTTACCCGCTAAGCCAAACGAACCCGAGTTTGAAATAACACTTCTGAAGAATCCCCTACTTTTGGCCGAGATAGACTTCAATCGTATGTTTTCAACTGAAAACACATGATTAAAGTCCATGTCAACCTCAAAATCTCAAAACCTTGATAATCAACGCTTTTTGGGATTTACGGTTAAGTTTCGATCCAAAATTCGAGAGGTTCTAGGATGATTCGAAAGCAAGTGGTTAGGGATTTGGAATGAGAGGGACTTAGTGTTTATGGGGTGTAATTTTTGTGGTTAACGGAGGTGGCGCCGCCTGGTTAGGGCGATGGAATTAGGGGTGGCAGGTTAGGGTTTATATTTGAAGACGATGAGGATAGAGAAGGGGGGTTCTGAGAGACGAGAGATGAGGGGGTGGGTGAGGGTTCAGACATATATTTATTAATCCCACCCCACTCCCCAACCGTTGGATTTAGAAGAAGCTCGACGGTCCAGATCAGAAGATAACCAAACAGTGTCGTTTTGGTTCACTAGGGAGACGGATCGGGTATTGGGCGGGTCTGGGCCAATTTGGACGGGTATGGGGGGGAACGACTTGGGCCTGGGTAGTCTACTTAAATTTGGCCCAAATCTGTCTATATACTCTTTTATTTTCCAATTTTCAAATCAATTTTCCAACAATTCCTTTCTCCCCTTTTTTTTCAAAATTAAATTAAAATTCAAATTAAATCCTAAAACTTAATTACTCTATCAAAATGCTAATTAACCCCACATAATAATTATCGCAGCTAATTGAGAAAATAAATTAAAAGAAAACTACTCGAAATTCAAAAATTAAAACTAACAGTGCAAATTAAACTATTTCCTTTTTTAATTTTTCCATTTTTATAGACAATTCATTTGCCAATTAATCTTAAAATGCAAAGTCACATCCTAAATGCAAATGTAATACATTTTTTGTACTATTCATTAATTAAACAAAAATAAAAATGCACAGACGAATGCAAACAATTATCAAAAAAATGCCACGAAATTCACAAAAATTGCAAAGAATGAAAAGGATTTTATTTTATTTTGAATTTATGGGAGTAATTCATATAGGGCAAAAATCACGTGCTCACAGTGTTATATTTTCGTATTTCATTTGTTTGTTTAATTTTTGTGTTTGCTTTTGTAATTTAGTTTTGTATTTAAATTATGTCACCTAAAAATGTATTTGGCATTTTTAAAAAAAGTAGTAAAAAATAGTAAAGGTAAAAGTAGTAGTAATCCTAATCCTAGTCATAATCTTACTAACCCTTCTCCTAGACATAGAATTAGAAAACATATTGATGAAATGACTCATGCTGACGAAACTTCATTTTCCAACCCCCCACATTTTATGATGTTCATGTCGGAGAACAACTAGATCATGAAACTTTACAAAGACAATTTGGCAATAATATTTTTTTTGAGGACAAAGAAAATGAGGAAGAAGAATTAGATGAAACACCCACTAGTCCCGCAACACAAGTTCCAACTCAATGTCAATCTCAGTCTGGAGTTTTACCCCCTGTAAGGGGTAAGCCTAAGGCTACATGTCCCAAAACATCACTTGTATAGAAATTTTTTTAAATATGATAAAGTCAATCATCGTGCTATATGTGAAAAATATAAGCAACAATTTTCACACACAGCAAGTGGTGGGATGAGGGGTTTAACTAGACACTTAAAAAAGCATCACAAATCTGTATGGATACAAGATAACATAGAAGCCGAAATAATTATAGATCCTACCATCAGTACTGGCACTCCTAGTGGATCTGGTTCTAATCAAATTCAACAACAACTTGACCCTGCTTCTGGTCATGTTTTACGCAAATATAACAAAGATAGAGATCGTGAGAACTTAACAAAAATGGTGGCTGTCTGTGGCTTACCTTTTACTTTTCCTTCTCACCCTGCTTTTGTGCATTATATACAAGAAACTTATAACCCTGCTTTCAAGGTTTTCTTAAGACCACGGTTAGAAATGATGTTTTTAAATTTCAAACCGAATATATTCAGTATATTCGTTGTGTATTTTTTCACTTAGATTGTAAAGTGTCTATCACATCTGATATAGGTCGTAGTCATAATGGTTTTGATTATTTAACTGTTACATGTCATTAGGTTGATCATCACTGGAACATGCAAAAACGTATTATTGGTTATAAATTTGTTGATTCAAAAACACTGGAGCATATATTGCAACTACTGTTCTACAAATACTTGATTTTTATGGACTCATTAATAAAGTTTTAACTATCACCTTATATAATGCTTTTGCTAACACAACCGCAGCAAATAGCTTAAAATCTAGATTGTCCAATTAATCTAATAATTTTTCATGTTAGATGTGCAAGCCATATTTTTAACTTGGTTGTAAAAGATGGTCTTAATTTATTTTCTCATGCTTGTAGTAAAATACAACATGTTTGTGGCTATATTTTTTGTGCTCATAAATAAAGTAAAATTCGTGAATTTGCTCAACAATTTGCTAGTGCTAACCTTCTATTTAGAAAAGTTTCAAAAGATATTTGTACTAGGTGGAATTCTACTTATGAAATGCTTAAAGTTGCTTATGATTATTGGGTGTCTATCCAAAAGGTATTTAATATGCATAATGGTATCCCCGCTGATCAAATTGTTGATTCTGATTGGGATGAGATCAAAGAGCTTACTAAATTTTAAAAAAAAATTATTATGCTACAAAATAATTTTCTGGTATATAATATCCTACTGTTACACAAATATTATAGTATATTTGTGGAATTTCTATTGTATTTGGTATGTATAAAATAAATCCAACTTATGCACCGGCCATTAATGAAATGATTTCAAAATTTAAAAAGTATTTTTTCCGTATTCCCGAAGTTTATTTAATTTCTGCTCTACTTAACCCATATTTAAAACTAAGAGGTGCAAAGGGAATTGTTCGTAAAATTTATGAGAATTTAGCAATTCAAGAAAATGAACAACCATCTCTCGAAGACTGCCAAGCTAGCATATATTCTTATGCTAGATCAATGTTTGATAAATATAAATCTATGGATACAACTGGTTGTGAAACTGCTCCTTCTACTTCTATGTTTAGAATAGAAGTTTTATGGGAAGATATGGATGATATAACAGGTTTTGATTCCTCTATTGATGATGAATTTGATTTTTATCTTAATCAAGGATTGGAAAGTATTAAAGACGAAGAAGGTAAGGAACAACTTTTGTAATGATGGAGGGAGCGTGGAAAGGCTTTTCCAACACTTTCAACTATGGCCGGAGATATCCTGGCTATTCAAGCGTCATCAGTAGCATCAGAGAGTGCTTTTAGCGCGGCAAGATTTCAAATTGGAGATCATAGACATGCATTAGCAGAGGACAGTCTAGAGATTTCCATATTATTCATAGATTGGATTAATTCAGAAAGAAGAAATCTTGGTTTTGAAAAATTAACCACTAGGGAAGAAGAAGAATAATACTATGAGATACTTACCATGAGGAGCGATGACGGCATGGAGCTCATGGAACATCAATCAACATTGCCAATTCTAGCAGAATGTCCGAGAGATATTATTGATAAGTTACAAAGAAGTTATATAGGAACTTACAAATATTAGTATGATAATTTGTAATTGGCTACTAAGAGGCCTAGTTCAAATAGAACCCTTCTTAAAAGGTGGCTGCGTAGATTAGATGTTTTTCAAAAGAATTATATTTGTATTTGAGATTTGAAAGTTCTATTAATAAAATAAAAGGCTTTAAGCATTGAATTGTTTTTTATGAATTGTCTTAGTTACTTAATAGTTAATACTTTAAAATTATACTAAATAAATTATAACTCTATTATAAATTTATAATTACGAGAATATTTCATTACAAGTATTTTTTTTTTTAATATTTTATAATTCTTTACTTAGTTTTCTAATTTTCGTTTTAACATAGTAACATTTAGGTTTATTAAATAAGTCAAAAATCTAGCCGTTGCAAACTTTAAAAACATACTCCCTCCGTTCCAATTTATGTGAACCTGTTTGATTGGGTACGGAGTTTAAGAAAAAAATGAAGACTTTTGGAATTTGTGATCCTAAACAAGTTAAAAAGGGGCACAGAGTATTTGTGTGGTTATAAAAACTTCTCATTAAGGGTAGAGTTGAAAGTTTATACTAAATTATTTCCAAATTTAGAATGGGTTCACTCTTTTTGGAACAGACCAAAAAGGAAATAGATTCACATAAACTGGAACAGAAGGAGTAGTAATTTTCAAAAAACTAAACATTTTTTTATAAAAAATAATACAATTAAGGCCCACGAACCCACGCCGTCCTATCCTGTTCCGTCCCTTCTCATCCCGTCCCATTCTGTTTGTTAGCAGGACGAGATGTGACGATCATTTCGTACCGTTTGTCCCGTCCCATTTCATCCTGTCCCAAAACCGTCCCGCTTAAATGTCGTCCTGTCCTATTAATTTTGTCACGTCCCGTCTCATTGGACAGCCATACATAGGAGTATGTAGATCCTGGATCAAATAGAACTAAAGCATCTCTACTACAAACCAGAGCAGTACCTGTAATAACTGCATTGGAGGCCTCGACCTCAGGCCTGGCTGGAAGAGCATAACATCGGGGTTGGGTCCCACCACTCTGAACTACATCTCTAGGACGGCCTCCTACTGGCTGGTCTCCACCTCTAGTGGCCTGACCTCCACCTCTAGCACCTCTACCTCCACCTCTAGCTGGCTGAGCGGGCGGTGGAACACTCGATGCCTGAACCATGGCAAAGAAACCCTGATGCTGAGAGTTGCTCGGTGCTCGAGGGAAAAATCTAGCAATATGCCTCGTATCGCCACAAGTATAACAAGCCCTCGGCTGCTGACCCTGAAGGCCTGAATAACCACTCTAAAAACTCCGGAGCGGAGGCGCACTGAAAGGAGATGGCGGTACATTATAGGGCAACTGATCAGAATACTGCATATGAGAACCACGGCCACTTGGCGCACCGTGAGAAGCCTGTAATGCTGAATGAAACGGCCTGGGAGGATAGACCCTACCAAAATAATCTTTGCCTCCAAATGAGGTACCAATGAACCTGCCCGAATGACGAGGTCTATTGTCAGATCCCTGACCATTTTGATAGAACCATCTCAACTCTCCTAGCCACATTGGCCGCATCCTGAAAAGAAATCTCGCTCTCTATCTCCTTAGCCATGTGCAATCGAATAGGCTGAACGAGTCCCTCAATGAACCTCCTCACTCTCTCTCTCTCTCTCAGTGGTAAGTATAAGAAGAGCATGACGGGCCAAGTTAATAAATTTGGTCTCATACTGAGTGACAGTCATAAAACCTTGCTGAAGACGCTCAAACTACCTCCGATAATTCTCCCTCTAAGTGATAGGAATAAACTTCTCCAGAAATAGCTGGGAGAACTAATCCCAAGTCAAAGCCGGTGACCCAGCTGGTCTACCCAAACAATAATCTCTCCACCAAGTCTTGGCGGATCCAGACAGCCGAAAAGTAGCAAAGTCAACCCCATTGGTCTCCACTATCCCCATGTTCCGTAGAACCTCATGAAAGCTGTCCAAGTAATCCCAGGGATCCTCAGAAGATGTACCACCAAAAGTAGTAGTGAAAAGCTTGGTGAACCTGTCCAACCTCCACAAGGCATCAGCATACATAGTTGGCCCCTCTTTGGTCTGTGCCACAACACCAAGCTGAACTACCCCAATTGGCTGAGTTGCTGGAGTCTGAAACATGGGAGCCATCTGCTCCGGAGTGCGAGTAGCAGGAGTTTAGGCTCCTCCACGATTCCGCTGCTGGTGTTGCTGCTCGAGCTTTGGGATGAGCCTTGCCTTTTCCTCAGGCCCTAGCACGGCCTCGACCTCTGCCCCTCGCAGGAGCTGCTACTGGGGTCTCGGGCTGCTGGTTAGCTAATGAAGCGGTACGTGTTCTCACCATCTGTGAAAGAACAGAGTGGAAGTTCAATTAGCATTGAGAAATCAAGTTGCACGACAGGAAAGAATAGATGTGAAGTTTCTCCTAACTCTGTAGCCTCCGAAGGATAAATACAGATGTCTCCGTACCGATCCCTCAGACTCTACTAAGCTTGTCCTTGAATTGTGAGACCTAAGCAACCTAGAGCTCTGATACCAACTTGTCACGACCTGGATTTCCCACCCTTGGGAGTCGTGATGGCGCCTACTAGTGAAAGCTAGGCAAGCCAATTATTTCAATTATTTTACCCTTTTAATTTTTAATTCCTTAACAATTGTGAGTTAACATTGTATAAATAACAGAAATAATAAAGCATTAGAATGAAATATAACAACTTAGAATAATATCGATACAAATCCATAAACATAAGCCACACAGAACTGGTGTCACAATCTCATAGACTATCTAAGAATACTACAAATAGGGTCCGAACAAAATAGATACATGACTGTCTTTAAAATAGTAAAGAACAGAAGAAAAACTAGGTAGGAAGGGGACGCCAAGGCCTGCAGACGCCTGCAGGACTACCTCGGGTCTCCTGATGGACTGAAGGCAGCAACCTCACTGTGGTCCAAAAACTCCGGACCCCGGATCTGCACACAATGTAGAGTGTAGTATCAACACACGTCCACATGTGTTGGTAAGTGTTGAGCCTAACCTTGGCAAAGTAGCGATGAGGCTAGGACAAGACTACCAAATAAACCTATGCAGTTATATCATATACAACAAGTAATAACGGCAGAAACTAGCAGTTAAAGATGGGAAAAGGAAACATGCTCGGGAATATCATGTACAAGCAGGAATTCAGTAAAGAAGCATACGGAACACCAAAATCCAACTATAAGCAAGAATAAGGAAATCAATGACAAGTGCATGGCATCACCCTTCGTGTTTTTACCTCACATAATCATGGCACGACATTATCCTTCGTGCATTATCACTCATATCATGGCACGACATCACCCTTCGTGCTTTTACATTTACAATATCGGCACGGTATCACCATTCGTTCATTAACACTCATAAATATCACGCACGGCATCATCTTTCGTGCTTTTACACTCTTCCTTACCCAAGCAACAATCACAAACCAATTCGGGCAATGGAATCAATAAAATCACAATAGAATCCCATCAAGGGAACAATAGTATAACAATAATATCCCAGCAAGGGAAACAATATCATGAGCAATAACATCCCGGCAAGGGAAATAATATCAAAAGCAATAACATCCCGGAAAGGGAGACAATATCATAAACCTCTTCGATTTTCCACAATTACTTCACAACTCAATTCTCAACTTGAGCCAACACTTTACAATGTTAAATTACCAATAATACTTCCACAAGCCTTGTTCAACATTAGAAATCATCATATTAAGCATGGACAATACAAAACGAGGTCACATCAATCATAGTATAATACTCACGGGCATGCTTGACACCGACGTATAGATACTCATCACCACACCTATACGTTGTACTCAACAATTAACACATAGCAAATAAGACACAACTCCTAATCCCTCAAGCTAAGGTTAGACCAAACACTTACCTAAATGCCACGAACACAATCAAGCCTCAACTACCGCTTTACCCCTCGATTCCACTTCCAATTTGCTTGTATCTAGTTACAATTTAATTAACAATATCAATAAATGCTAAATGAATCAATTCTAATGCAAGAAAATAGGTTTTCTAATGATTTTCCCAAAAAGTTAAAAATCGACCCCAAGCCCACATGGTCAAAACCCGAGGTTCGAACCAAAACCCGATTACCCATTCACCCATGAACTCAAATATATAATTTGTTTTAAAATCGGACCTCAAATCAAGGTCCAAATCCCCAAAATTTAAAATCCTAAGTTCTACCCAAATCACTCAATTTCCCATGAAAAATCCTTTATTTTGAATTGAAATCATGTGAAAAGATGTTATAGATTGAAGAAAATGAGTTAGCAATGACTTACTAATAATTTGGAGAAGTTGATGCCTTTGAAAAACCGCCCAAGATGTTTTTAGAATTTGAAGAGTTGTAAAACTGAATGAAATCCCGTCAAAATCCCAATTAACTGGTCGCAGATGTCACAATTGCGATGGGAGCTTCGCAATAGTGAAGTTCGCAAATGCGAACCAGGCCTCGCATTTGCGAACCTGTGCATTGTCTGCTAACCTCTCAATTGCGAACAAATTATCACAATTGCGATAACTACCCTCCCCTGATGACTTCGCATTTGCGAAGGAAGGTTTGCAATTGCATACATGGAAAGCTTGGGCTTTCTTCGCAAATGTGATAAAGCCCTCACAATTTCCAAGCCTGTTAGGCTCGCAATTGTGAAGCCTGACCTCGCAATTGCGAGATCAGAGCCTGCAACACACCTGAACCTGCAACAACCATTTCTCTAAGTCCAAATTCACTCTATGGCCTATCCAAAACTCACCTAAGCCCTCGGGGCTCCAAACCAAACATGCACGCAAGTCCAAAAACATCATACGGACTTGTTCGTGTGATAAAATCATCAAAATAACATCAACAACTATGAATTAAACCTCAATCATGAAATCACTCAAGAACATCAAAATATCTATTTTCTCAAATAAAGGTCTGATTTATACTAAACGAACTCTGATTCTTACCAAACTTCACAGATTCAACTTAGTTATTATTTAAGACCATTACCAGGCTCCGAAACCAAAAATATGGGCCCGATACCATCAATTTCAAACATCTTTATATTTCCAAAAATTATTATAATTTCAGTTTAATATTTTTTTTCAAAAATTAATTTCTCGGACTTGGGACCTCAGAATTTGATTCTGGGCATACACTCAAGTCCCCTATTTTACTACGGACCCTACGAGACCATCGTATCATGGGTCCGGGTCTTTTTACTAAGAATGTTGACCAAAGTCAACTTTAATCCATTTTAAAGGCCATTTTCCTTATTTCACTTAGTTTTCACATAAAAGCTTTCCGGAAACATGCCCCGACTGCGCACGCAAATTGAGGTGAGACAAAAGGAGGTTTTTAAGGCCTCAAAATATAGAGTTTACTTTCAAAACGAGTGATGACCTTTTGGGTCATCACAATTTCATATTTTCTTCCATAGAAACCGACCTTGGGCTATTTTTGGAGAGGTATTTCAACACCAAATCATAGGTTTGTGTTCTTAAACTCATCTCTTTCATTTTACATCAATCAACACCATTTTTAGGCCTAAATCTTGTTCTTTCATGGTAGAATTAGGGATTTTTGGGAAGAATTGGGGTTTTACAAAATTGGGAATTTAGATCTCGATTTGGGGTCAGATTCCGAAACTAATTACACATTTGGGCTCATGGGTGAATGGGTGAATTTGGTTCGAACCTCGAGTTTTGACCAAGCGGGCCCGGGGTCGATTTTTGACTTTTTGGGGAAAATGTTAGAAAACCTATAATTATGTATTGGAATTGATTTATTTAGGAATCATTGATGTTATAAAGTTAAATATGACTAGATACAAGTGAATTGGAGGTGAAATCAAAAGGTAAAGCGGTATTTGAGGCTTGAGTTTGGCTGTGGAATCGAGGTAAGTGTTTGGCCTAACCTTATCTTGATGGATTAGGTATTGTTGTCTTATTTGCTACATATTAGTGTTGAGTACGACGTATAGGTGTGGTGACGAGTATATGTACATTGGAGTCGAGCATGCCCGTGAGCCTTATACTGTGACTATTGTGACTCTTATTATGTACTGTCCATGCTTAAATTGATGTTTATCTATGTTGAATAAGACTTATGATAATTTCTTGGTAATTGACCATTGTTGAGTATTGGCTCAAGTTGAGATTTATTTTGTGAAGTTAACTGTTGGAACGAGATTGGTTATAGTTGATTACCTTGCCGGGATGTTATTGTTTCTACTGTTTGGGTGAGGAAGGAATGATAAAACACGAAGGGTGATGCCATGCACATTCATACTTATGCATATAGTGAGGAAGAGTGATAAAGCACGAAGGGTGATGCCGTGCACATTTGCATTTATATTGATGCATATGGTGAGGAAGAGAGATAAAGCATGAAGGGTGATGTTGTGCACATTTCTATTATCCTATGGTGAGGAAGAGTGAAAAAGCACGAAGGGTGATGCCGTGCACATTTCTGTTATTGATTGCATGGTGAGGATTGAGAGTAAAATCATAAAGGATGATGCCATGCATTTTCTATTTGTTGTGCTCCTTTGATGTTATCGATTCAAGTGTTTTAACTATTTAAATGCCTTACTGCTATAATTCTTTATGTTAAAACCCCCATAGTATGTTGTCCCTTCTCGTACATTTCTGCATGGTTTTTATTACTTGTTACTCTTTTAGCATACTGATTAACTGCATAGGTTTATGATGTTTGTCGTGTCCTAGCTTCGTCACTATTTCACCGAGGTTAGGCTCGACACTTACTAGTACATGGTCGGTTGTACTGATACTGCACTCTACACTTTCTATGCAGATCTCGGTGCCGGACAGTGTGAGTAGAGTTGGGTGGCTACCTTCAATCCAGTGGAGACCCGAGGTAGTCATGCAGGCGTCCGCAAGCCTTGGCGTCCCCTTCTATCCTGTTTCTTTTCTGTTTTATCTATTTCCGAGACATAAGTGTACTTCTTTGTTCAGACCATTGTTTGTAGTATTTGTAGACTGTTCGTGAGTATTGACACCAGTTCTAGGTGGAGTTTTACTATAATTTCATTATTTGTATTAAGATAATTTGTTAAATTCTATTCTTCCGTATTTATTTCACTGATCTAATTTTGTTAACTTGTAGGCTGTTAAAAGATAAAGGAAAAAGGTAAAATAATCAGTAATGTTGGCTTGCCTAGCGAGTACAATGTTAGGCGCCATCACGGTTTTGACGGTGGGAAATTCGGGTTGTGACAAGTTGGTATCAGAGCTCTAGGTTGCTTAGGTATCACAATTCACAGACAAGCTTAGTAAAGTCTGAGGGATCGGTATGGAGACATCTATGTTTATCCCCAGAGGCTACAGAGTTAGGAACAGTTTCACTTCTATTCATCTCTATCGTGCGGTTTGAATTATCAATGCTAATTAAACTTCTACTATATTCTTTCGCAGATAGTGAGAACACGTATCGCTTCATCAGTTGATCAACAGCCCGAGCCCCCAGCGGCATCTCCTACAAGGAGTAGAGGACGAGGCCATGCTAGAGGTCGAGGCAGGGATAGAGATTAGCCCAGAGCAGCAACACCAGTGACGGAGCCTCAGGTAGGGTTTGATGATGAGGTTCCAGCCCAGAAAGTTCCAGTGGGCCTAGCTCAGGTCCCAGAGGGGTTCATCACTACCTCGGTACTCCAGGATGTTCTGGTCCATCTTATGGACCTTATGGAGAGTGTCACTCAGGCAGGCATACTTCCTATAGCATCGGTCGTCTCTCAGGCCGGGGAAGGAGCACAGACTCCCGCTACTCGCACTCCGGAGCAGATGGCTCCCTAGTTTCAGAATCTAGTAGCTCAGCCAGTTGGGGTAGTTCCACCAGGTGTTGCAGCTCAGGCCGGTGATGGATTAGCCATGTCTTCTGATACTTTGTGGAGATTGGACAGGTTCACCAAGCTTTTCACCACTACCTATGGCGGTACATCTTCAGAGGATCCCCGGGACTATTTGGACAATTATCATGAGGTTTTACGAAACATAGGGATAGTGGAGACCAATGGGGTCGACTTTGCTACTTTTTGTCTATCGAGTTCCGCCAAGAAATGGTGGAGAGATTATTGTTTCGCCAGACCAGCCAGGTCGCATGCTTTGACTTGGGACTAGTTCTCTCAGCTATTTCTCGAGAAGTTCCTTCCCATCACTCAGAGGGAGGAGTAACGCATGTGGTTTGAGCTTCTTCAGTAGAGTTCTATGATTGTTACACAGTACGAGATGAGGTTATTGATTTGGCTCGTCATGCTCTTTTTATACTCCCCATCGAGAGAGAGAGAGGGTGAAGAGGTTTATTGAGGGACTCGCTTAGCCTATTAGATTGTAGATGGTTAAGGAGACAGGGAACGAGATATTTTCAGGATACGGCCAATGTGGCCAGGCGGGTTGAGATGGTTCTAGCTTAGGGGAGCGATTAGGGGTCTGACAAGAGGCCTTGTCATTCTGCCAAATTCAGTGGTGCCTTATCTAGATGCAAGGATTCTTTTGGTCGAGGCCATCCTCCCAGGCCGTTGAATTTAGCACTTCAGGCTTCTAACGGTGCTCCAGGTGGCCGTGGTTCTCATATGTAGTATTCTGATCATCTACCCTATAGTGCACTGCCAACTCCTATCAGTGCACCTCCGCTCCAGAGTTTTTAGGGTTGTTACTCAGGCCGTCAGGGTCATTTTCAGGGTCAGCAGCCTCAGTAGCCAAAGTCTTGTTATACTTGTGGCGATACGAGTCACATTGCTAGATTCTGTCATCGAGCCTCGAGCAGTTCTCAACATCAGGGTTCTCGTGCCATGGTTCTGGCACTGTGTGTTCCACTGCCCGCTCAGCCAGCTAGAGGTAGGGGTTGAGGTGGAGGTCAAGACATTAGAGTAGGAGGTCAGGCTGCTTGAGGTGGAGGCTAGCCAACAGGAGGCCGTCCCAAGGATGTAGTACAGCGTGGCGGGGCCCAGCCTCGATGTTATGCTTTTTCAGCCAAGCCTGAGGTTGAGTCCTCTGATATAGTTATCACAGGTACTATTCTGGTTTGTTGTAGAGATGCTTCATATCTGTTTGATCCAGGGTCAATATACTCATATGTGTCTTCTTATTTTGTTTCTCATTTGGTTGTGCCTCGTGATTCTTTGAGTGCTCCCGTATATGTGTCCACGCCGGTAGGTGATTCTATTATGGTAGATCGTGTCTATCATTCATGTGTAGTTGTTATTGGGGGTCTTGAGACTACTGTATATCTCCTATTTCTCGATTTGGTAGACTTTGATGTCATTTTAGGGATGGATTGGTTGTCGCCTTATCATGCTATATTGAACTGTCATGCCAAGACCGTGACCTTAGTGTTGCCGGGGCTGCCTCGTTTGGAGTGGAGAGGAACTCCTGGTCATTCTACCAGCAGAGTTATCTCTTATATGAATGCTTGTCGTATGGTCGGGAAAGGGGTGTTTGACTTATTTGGCTTATGTTCATGATCCTAGTGCTGAGGTTCCTTCGATGGATTCTGTACCAGTTGTTCGGGAGTTTCCAAAGGTATTTTCTGCAAACCTGTCGAGAATGCCACCCAACAGGGATATTGACTTTTGCATTGATTTGGCTCCAGGCGCTCAGTCCATTTGTATTTCGCCATATCATATGGCCTCGCCAGAGTTGAAAGAATTGAAAGAATAGTTGCAAGACCTACTTGATAAGGGCTTTATTAGACCTAGTGTCTCGCCTTGGGGTGCACCGGTATTGTTTGTTAAGAATAAGGATGGGTCGACGAGGATGTGCATAGACTATCGGCATTTGAACAAAGTCACTATCAAGAACAATTATTCATTACCAAAGATTGATGACTTGTTTGATCAACTTCAGGGTGCCAAGGTATTTTCGAAGAATTATTTGAGATTTGGCTACTACCAGTTGAGGATTAGGGAATCTGATGTCCCTAAAATAGCTTTCCACACTCGGTACGGGCATTATGAGTTCTTAGTAATGTCATTTGGGTTGACAAATGCCCCAGCACCTTTTATGGATTTGATGAACCAGGTGTTCAAGCCTTATCTGGATTCCTTTGTTATTGTTTTCATTGATGACATTTTGATGTACTCCCGCAGCCGAGAGGAGCATGAGCAGCACTTTCGATGTCACGACCCTAACCCCAAACTCAGTTGTGATGGCGCCTCTCGTGAAGATAAGGCCAGCCAGTCTAACACAATTCCCCCTTTTTAAGCAGTTAAATAACATAAAGATACTTTAAACATGATTTAATAACAATGTTTAGCGGAAATAGAGATAACAAAACGGAAACTCAATCCCACATAGCCCTAATCGGGGTGTCACAAGTCACGAGCATCTATGATACTAAATCCTCAAATATAACTACAAAGTTTCAGATGTTGAACTAGAAACGTAAGAGAAATAGATAGAGACGAGCTCCAGGCTGCGAATGCCAGCAGCTACCTAAAGACTCCTCGAAGATCCGCCTGAAGCTAGAATGAATCATCACTCAGGAGCGGGACCTGCTACGCCTGAATCTGCACACACGGTGCAGGGAGTAATGTGAGTACACCGATCCTCTAAGTAATAAATATAAATAATGACTGAAGATAAGAAAACACGTAAGGCACAAGACATTCTATAATGAAGCAGCAAAAGAATCACTTAAGCATTAAGACAATAAAGAGACAAGTAAAGTTCAACAAGTAAGGAAAATAATTGACAGGCAAGTAGAGATGGAAATTTGCCCCTCGGGCACAGTAACCACAATCCGCCCCTCGGGCAACAATCTCACATGACACTGGTACCCGCGCTCACTGGGGGTGTACAAACTCCGGGAGAGGCCCCTTACGGCCCAAGCGCAATAACAAGCCATCTCGTGGCATCAAATCTAGGCCCTCAACCTCATATCAATCAAGCCACCTCGTGGCGTATATATCTCAGGCCCTCGGCCTCAAATCAATAAGCCACCTCGTGTCATATATACCTCATGCCCTCTGCCCTCGGCCATACTCAGTCTAAAAATCATCATAAGCCCCTCGGGCATTAGTAAAATAGTATTTCTTAGCCCAAACATCATTTAAAATATCATTTAAGTTTCAAATCTAAGTAAAAATGGCTGAGTAGTAAAACAGTGTAAAAACAGCATGACTGAGTTCAAGTAATAAGTCAAAACAGTGAGGAAATAGTGATAAAAATCCCCGAATAGTTCAAATAGTTGGCACGAAGCCCAAGTATGGCAATCCTCCCAAATCATAATGATAACAAATAACTTTCAGTCAAATACGTAGTAAAATCATCAATCGGGACGAACCAAGTCAAAATCTCCAATAGTGCATGACCCCACACTCGTCATCAAGCGTGTGTCTCACCTCAGTATAGTACTAAGATGTGCAATCCGGGGTTTCAAACCCTCAGAACATCATTTACAATCATTACTCATCTCGAACCGGCTAAATCTCTAGCTCACGACGCCTTTGCCCCTCAAATCGGCCTCCATGCATGTCGAATCTATCCAAAATCAGAACGAATATGTCACAATATGCTAAGGGAACAAAGCCCAAGCGAAAACAATCGAAAAATACCAAAAATCCCAAAATTAGCAAAACCCGAGCCCCGAGCCCCGAGCCCCGGGCCCACTTCTCGAAACTCAGAAATTTTCTAGGTAAATTTCACAATAGAAAATCAAGTTTTAGGTCCGAAATTCTTACCTCCAAACGTTTCTCCTTGAATCCCTCTTCAATTTCCTTCAAAAAGCTCTCAAAAAGACCAACGTGGAAATGAGCCCCAAAATCACGGATGAAATGACATAAAAGATTCTGCCCAGGTCTAACCGCCCCTTCTTCGCGATCGCGGTCAACACCTCACGATCGTGATGTACAAATTTGCGTTGACCAGACTTTGCTCTACGTGAACGCGATACACCAGTCGCGAACGCGATGTTTTCTCCTCGTACACCTTCGCAAACGCGAAACACCTTATGCGAACGCGATGAACAAAAGACCTTGGACCCATCTGACTCAAATCCTTCTTCGCGACCGCGTACACCCACTCGCGAATGCGATGCACTGAACGCCAGCCTTCCGCGAACGCGAAGCCCATCTCGCGATCGCGAAGACTAAATCCTGACCATCCTCGCCTCCTTCTTCGCGAATGCGAGGCTCCTCACACAAACGCAAAGAGATAATCTCTGCAACACCTGATCAGATTTTTCTGCAACTTCCCAACTCCAAAAATGGTCCGATTGAGCACCCGAAACTCACCCGAGGCCCTCCGGACCTCAACCAAAGGCACCAACACATCCTAAAACCTTGTTCAAACTTGCTCCAATTATCAAAACGCCTCAAACAACATCAAATCGCTCAAAACACATCGGATTCAAGCCTAAGTTTCTAAAATCTTCCGAAATACGCTTTTGATCAAAAACCCAACCAACCACGTCCGAATGACCTGAAATTTTGCACACACATCCCAAATGACACAACGAAGCTACTGCAACTCTCAGAATTCCATTTTAACCCTTATATCAAAATCTCACCTATCAACCGGAAATCGCCAAAATATCAACTTCACCAATTCAAGCTTAATTCTACTCCAAAACTCCAAAACCAATTCTGATCACGCTCCTAAGCCATAAATCACCTCCCGAGGCTAACTGAACCATCAGAACTCACATCCGAGCTCTCTAACACATTAGTCAACATCTGGTTGACTTTTCTAACTTAAACCTTCTTAAAATAGACTAAGTGTCTCAAACTTCACCAAATCTTCTCCGAACTCAAACTAATCAACCCGATCACATAAAACACGGATAACAAAGCATAAAGAAGCAGAAATAGGAAAAACGGAGCGGTAAATCATGAGATGACTGGCTGGGTCATCACATTCGAGTCGTTCTTTAGACTCTGAGAGATAGTCAGTTGTATGCTAAGTTTTCGAAATGTGAGTTTTGGTTGAGTTCAGTAGAATTCCTGGGTCATGTAATATTAGCAGAGGGTATCCAGGTGGATCCTAAGAAGATTGAGGCAGTCAAGGATTGGCCTAGACCTACATCAGCTACAGAGATCCGGAGTTTCTTGGGTTTGTCGAATTATTACCGTTGGTTTGTGGAGGGGTTTCCATCTATAGCAGCCCCGATGACCAGGTTGACCCAGAAGGGTGCCCAGTTCAGGTGGTCAGACGAGTGTGAGGCGAGCTTTCAGAAGCTCAAGCGATGGATATAAATTATTTATGTAATTTCATATGTAAAATATAAGTTTTTAAAATAAAATACGTATAATAATATCTTATTCTCGCATATTTTCTAACATTTCTTGTAGGAAAAAGAAATGATGAAAAAGAAGGAAAGAGCTAAAAGACAAGAGAATGAAGCAAAGCCACAGTTGCACACATCATGTTCATATTCGCAAATGTGGAATATACATATGGGCTTATGGAAAGAGACAATTAGAGATGAAAAAGAGCTATAGATGTATATGTGGAATCTATATACACAAAGGTCACATTTGCAAATATGGAACCTACATTTGCAAATCTAACCCATGAAGTCAAGAATGGAAGCAAAAGAGTCATATATGCATGTGTGGAATCTTTACTTGCAAAGGTCACATTCGCATACATGGAACCTACATTTGCAAGTCTAAGTCATGAAGTCAAGAATGAAAGCACAAGTGTCATATTTGCATATATAGAATCTACGTACACAAAGGTCATTTCGCAGAAATGGATTTCACATTCACAAAAGTGGAACATGACAAAAACTACTCATCTTTTCCTATAAATAGCAAGCTCTCTTTGTATAAGGATATAAAATCTTAGTAAGACAAGAACTAGTCTTGATCTTCTTTCTTTGTAGTAAAAATATTTCCTTAGTCTTTTAAATATTTCTAGTTTTCTAAATATCTTTTTTAGCTTTTCTTACTCTATAATGGAGTAATCTCTTTTCGTTGGGATAGTTGATCAAGCTTGATATATTTTATAATACTATCTCAATTTTTATATTCTTGGCTTGAAACTTTTTATTTACATTTCATACTGTGCTGAAATGATGGTTTTTAATTACTCTATCATCACATCTATATATTTTATTTCTAAGTTATTTATATATTAATTTTGTAATTCTCGTGGAGCAAAATTAATATATAATAACTGATGAATAAAATAGTAGTGTGAAAGTAATTTTTTCAGTAAACTATTATTTCAAGTCAGTAATCTTGCTTGCCTCAGTTTTAATTCTCACGGAGGAATTGTTGTAGGCAAGATTTTTGTTCCTTGATAAAAATATTCTCACGAAGTTTTTACTTTCTTTTAGCACAATTCAAGCAAGAAAAATATTTCGGTTTAAACGTCACTAGTCTTAAATTGATTAATTAACATAATTCTCACGGAGCGTTATTAATTGATTATTTCTTAGTGAGCAAAATATAATTGTATTAGAAATAAGCAATTATTCTTTAGAGAAATAAAGGTAGAAATTGAGATTTTATTATAGTAATATTATCAAGTGAATTCAATGAGCCCCAACTCCTTTTTAAATTATAAATCTTCCAAAAATATTTTTTTTAGTTTAAGTAATTAACAAGTTTTATACCTCACTCACTTTTCATCAATTTAATTCTCTCAAATAGTAGTTAAAATATTATAAGTCTTTAGCATAGATTATCCAGTCTCTGAGGGACGATATCTTAAACTATATTAGAATTCGACAGAGTACGAGCAGGAAATTCCAATACAGATTGGCCTCGTCAAATTATTGGCGTTGTTTCCAGGGATTGGCATACATCTACTTCAGATTAAATATTTTGTTACTAATTTGAAAATTTATTATTATTAGTAGTAGTAGTAGTAGTAGTAGTAGTAGTTTCACTATCTACTAACTAGTACTTCTTCCTACTACTTCTATTATTAGCTTTCATTTAGTATATTTAGTATAATATTACTAGCACTTTTACCTATAAATAATATTCTAACTTTATTTACTAGCACTACCTTTACTTATATTTAATATATATTATCGTATTTTTTTGTCTTTAAAAATTTCACTAGTTATTTTATTAACTACTAGTACAGCTTTAGAAACTACTATTATTTTTTTCTCTTTAAAATTTTAAGTAGTTTATGGCCCGCTCTTCTACAAAAAAGTTGGCTAGTTACGATCCAGAAATTGAAAAATCTCTTTGATTGTGCGGGAAAGGAAAAACATCATCTTCTCAAAGCATAGCTGGTGAAGGAATGGAGAATCAGGGAGTAGAAGACATTCAACCACCAGTTTATGTGGAGGATCAGTTTGATGAAGTAGCACCAAGACCAGCAAACAGAATCTTAAGGGATTATGCTAGACCTGACCGCTTCAACTGTGAATCTAGTGTCAGTAGCTAACAACTTTGAAATTAGGACCGGCCTAATTCAAACAATTCAACAGTCTTGCATCTTCACTAGAGACGCAAGTGAAGATCCACACAGTCATTTAATTGACTTTCTGGAACTTGTTGAAACAGCTAAGTATAATGGATTACCTCCTGAAGCTATCAAGTTAAGGCTATTTCTTTTTTCTTTAAAAGGAGATGCCAAGACTTGGTTGTGAAGTTTGCCACAAGGTTTCAATACCACATGGGACCAAATGACTCAAAAAAATTTAAATAAATATTTTTCCCCTGCTTAAACCACAAAGTTAAGACAAGACATCTCTAATTTCTTGTAGACTGACACTGAGTCAGTTTATCAAGCTTGGGAAAGATTAAAAGCAATGTTAAGAAAATGTCCACACCATGACATTCCTAAACATATGCAATTGTATATTTTTTATCACGGGTTAAAACCCTCTGCTAGAAATGTGATTGATGCAGCTGCAGGAGGTTCTGTAATAGGAAAGACCACGGAGGAAGCATTGCAATTGTTGAACGATATTTCTGAGAATTCCATCCAATGGCCATCTAAACATGTAATCAGCAAGAAGGCTGCTATGGTAAATCAGGTTGATGCTTTAAATACACTAACGCAATAAATTATTTCTTTGGCACAAAAGTTTGAATCTTTTCAGGTGAATACACAACAACCAAGACAATCTGAGACTTGTGACATGTGTGGAGGAAACCATCTGAACCATGAATGTCAAGAAAACAATCATAATGATGAACAGGTCTATTCGGTCGGTTATTGTAACGGCCGACCGGTCGTTTTGAGCTTTTGTACTTTGCTCGCCAGTTCTCGGGAATGACTTGCCCCGTGTGGTGTATTATGACTTATGTAAATCATTAGTGTTGGGTTTTAGGTTAATCAGAATGAATTTGGAAGAACAGTCTTAGTTGAAAGCTTAAAATTTGAAAGGTTTGACCGAGATTTGACTTGTGTGTATTTGATCTAAAATTGGAATTTTTATGGTTTGGTTAGCTCTATTAGGTGATTTGTGACTTAGGAGCACGATCGGAATGGGTTTTGGAGTTGAAGAGAAGATTTAGGCTTAAATTGGCGAAGTTGATATTTTGGCGATTTCTGGTTAATAGGCGAGATTTTGATATATGGGTTGTAAAGGAATTTTGAGAGTTGCAGCAGCTTCATTGTGTCATTTGGGATGTGTGTGCAAAATTTTAGGTCATTCGGGTGAGATTTGATAAACTTTTGATCGAAAGCATAAATTAAGAGTTCTTGGAGTTCTTAGGCTTAAATCCTATGTTAAATTAGTTATTGATGTTGTTGTGAGCATTCTGAAATTTTGAACAAGTTTGAATGATGTCATGGGATGTGGTGGTACAATTGGTTTGAAGTTCCGGGAGTTCCGGGTAGGTTCTGGGTAGGTTCCGAGATGTTTTAGGACGAAAATCATAGCTGTAGCAAGTCCAGAAGGGTTGCAGGCCTCGGAAACCACCCGCGGTCCGTACAAAAAGAAGTGCAGTCGCGATATGTGTTGTGTGGACCGCAAAAAATGAAGTGCATCCGCGGTAGGTGCTGTGTGGACCGCACAAAATGCAGTGCGGCTGCGGTGGGAAACATTTCATTGGTCCTACTTCGGAAGCTCATATCTTTTGATCTACAAGGAATTTGGAGATGATTCAAAACAAAAGTTGTAGCCCATGATGTCTAGTTTCCAGAAAGGTAAAGATATCGTAATTTGGACATCTATAGCGAACGTTATGGCCAAAATACTAAAGCCTATCACGGTAGAGGAAAGCAAAGTGGCCGCAGTAGTTTTTATGCGGACCACACTGGTTTTATGTGGACCGCGGTCGATTTTGTGCAGTCCACAGAGGTGGAAATCTGTGGGGTACTCTATAAATACAAGATTTTGGGTTTTATTTGATATTTTGACCTAAAGAGCTCGGATTTTGGCGATGTTTCGAAGATTTTTCAAGAAATTCATCGGGGTAAGTGATTCTAACTCAGATTTGGCTAGAGTACATGAATCTATCATTGAATTCATCATTTAATTCATGATTTGGGATGGAATTTGGGAAGAAATTGTAAAAATCTTTCAAAAATGTAAAATGATGATTTGAAGGACCAAGTGGTATCGGAATTGGATAATTTTTATATGGTTAGACTCGTGAGAGTATAAGGATTTTAGTTTTGTGAATTTTTGTCAAATTTTGAGATGTGGGCCCGGGGGTCGGGTTTGACCAATTTCAGGAATTTTGTGGTAATGTGATTATTTTCGAGTGGGCTTTGTTCCCTTAGCACATTTTGATGGTTTTGTACTGATTTCGACTAGCTTTGGAGCATCCGGAGGCCGATTCGAGGGGAAAAGGCATCGTGGGCTAGAGTTCGGACCAGATAGAGGTGAGTAATGATTGTAAATGATGTTCTGAGGATTTGAAATCCCGGATTGCACATCGTAGTGCTATACTGAGGTGAGGCACATGCTTGACGACGAGCGTGGGGTCGTGTACTATTGGGGACTGTGACTTGGTCCATCCCGAATGATGATTTTATCGCGTATTTGACTGAAAACTAATTGTTGTCATCGTTATTTGGGCTGAATGCCATATTTGGGCCTAGTGCCAGCTATTTGAACCCTTCGGGGATTGTTGTTGATATTTTCTCACTGTTTTGATTTTATAGTTGAACTCAGTCATGTTATTTTCCACTGTTTTCAAAACTCAGCCTAGTTTAATTTGCTTTAATACTTGAAAGTATATTTCAAACAACATTTTTGGGCTGAGCATCATGTTTTACTGTTGCTCGAGTGGCTTATGTGATTTTTGACTGAGTAAGGTCGAGGGCCTGTATTGTGAGGATACTTTTGGATCGGGCTGCACGCCGCAGCAATGAGATACTGATTTGATTATGAGGCCGAGGGCCTGAGATATGTACGCCACGAGGTGTTTTGTTGATTGATATGATGCCGAGGGCCTAGATTTGATGCCACGAGATGGCTTGATATTGTGCTTGGTCCGCGAGGGGCACCTCCCGGAGTCTGCACACCCCTAGTGAGCGCGGGTACCCATTGTGATGTGAGATATAGCCCGAGGGGCTGGTACTATTCTGAGATTGTGCCCGAGGGGCGAACCTTTATGTGTTTATCTTCTTAATTGCCTATCATTACCTATTGATTGTGTATTTATGCCCGAGGAGCAGATTTCTATGCTTATCTGTACTAATTGTTTGCATTCGTTTGCATAACTATTGAAAAAGTCATTTTTAAACAAGTTTAAACTGAGCTAAGATATTTTAAGAGATTTTTACAGCTTCACTACTTTCTTACTAGTTTTAGACTGCTTCTATACAGCATCTTGATATGTTTTATGTGATTTCTTTCCTTCAGTATTTATTTATTATTATTACTCACTAAGTCAGAGTACTCATATTACTCCCTGCACCTTGTGTGCAGATTCAGGTATGTTTTGGTTGATCGGAGGCAGAGTCATCAGTGTTTAGCAAGGTAGCTGCCGGAGTTTGCAGCATTGCTTTTCTCTCTCTTCTTTTCATTAGACTGTATTTGTACACTCCAGGCTTTCAGTTGTATTTATACCCTAGTAGATGCTCGTGACTTGTGACACCCCGGTTAGGCCTGTGTTGGGTTGTCCTTCCGCACCTTATTGACATTATCCGCTACTTAGTATTGCTATATCATGTTTTAAATTGCTTTTATGATATTTAACTTTTTAAAAAGTGAATTGGGTATAATTGGCTAGCCTTGTATTCAAGAGAGGCTCCATCATGACCGGGTTTGGGTTTAGGGTCGTGACAAGTTATAAACCATACCCTTTTAGCAGTCCAATGGCACAAAAGCACCCAGGATTTCAATGGAGCAATCCAAATGGTGCAAAGAACTCTCAAAGCTTCCAAAAACAACAAGTACAAGGTCCGTCGGGATACCAGAATCAGAACCGTGGGCTACCAAACTATAGACCTTATCAACAAGCAGGGCCATATCAGCAAAGGCCTCAACAACCAAACTATAGATACGATCTTTGTGTGTTGATGTTGGACCAGTCTAGAGGACCTGAGGCCGGATTGTTTCCTATAGCTTGAGCACCGAGGTGCTGATTGTGTGAGAAAGTGCTTTTGAATTTATATATTCGGTATTTTTCTCTATTAGTGAAAGTGACGGCTGGATGGCTATGTAATGAGAATATTAGTGTTGTGATATGTATTCGTATTATTTGGAAGTGACGAGAAAGGTATGCTGGAGGATAGAAGAACTATTAGGTTCTTGATTTTCGTCTAGATTCGAGTTATAGCCCAAGTTATGGGCGTGTGAAGAATCTTTTCATGTCTCCTAGTTGGGAGTGGAGTATATTTTATGTTGCGGTATGAGTTCAGACTCAGGAAGACTAAATGACTGCGTAATGGTTATGACGGTGGAAGGTAGACATAAATGTTAGTTTAAGGCGAAGCAGGTGGGTTATCTCCTGCGAAGTGTTCTGGAGTTGTGTGATATTTATGTTGTCTGTTAAAAGATCCAGTTTAGAAGTGAAATACATGTGTGAATTTAATTTGGGTCGTTTAAGAGAGTAGGTTTAATTATTACGAGAGTAAATGCAAGATTTGTAGAAGAAATGAAATACCAAATGGTCCGTCTCCCACGAGCTTATGAAGGATTGAGTTAATCTCACTATGGTGTTATGGCAGCAATAAAATGTATGCGTTATGAGTTATGGTGCGTGTTTTGATCTATGGCTTTGAGCTAAGTGGGGGAGTCCGCTATTGAATAGTTGATTGCACAGTTATGTGCTCTAATGGTTCCAGCTCGAGGCGTATTTGTGAATCAGTTATGGCTCGAGTAAAGGAAATTTCAATAAAGGCTATGTTATGCTTTGTGAGTGTACGAGAATTGGGGAATTATTTGAGTTGTGGTTGGTAAGGAATGCTCGGTGCATAGGGCAGGAAGTTGCTTGGTTATAATGGAATGAGGTCACATTCTGTAGTGTCGGAGTGCTAGTGAAGCATAGGTTGTTCGGTTCGTTTAATCAATCTAACTGCGGGTTGAGTAGAGTGGATGGCTCTAGAGAATGGTACTATTGTTTTCAAAACTCTACATGCAATAATTGGAGGCTTTCAAGTTGTACTTATGGCTAGAAACTGAGTTTTCAGTGGAAGATGGCAAGACTTGTGGTATTTTCTATATTAATTATGGGATTCTATATATCAGTATCGGGAAGGTGAAGGTAATGGCTTTGGGGAACACATAAAAGAGTATTTAGCGGCTTATGAGCCTTAGATGGTGTGGTTTTATGCTTGGGTTCCGTGTGGTAAGTCTGGGTTAAGGAATTGTGATGATATAGCAAGGAGGGATATCAAGCTGAAGGTAAATCAGAAGGGAACTCGGATAGATGGGGTAGCTTGGTAGTAGGCTGGATCGGCATGGTAAGGATATGATTAGTTCCTTGGGGTGTTCAAGGTAATGAGTTATTACGGGTATTTCGCGGCAATGCCCTTGGGTTTTAGTGGCTTGCGTAGGTTGGATGAGTTTGGAAGATTCAGTCCTGACGGACTTGTTGTTCAAATGGGAGTCGGAGAATTCTTGTCAATTTCTACCGTGGTTAGATATTTATAGTTCTGTTGGCATGAGGAGCAAGGGATGTATAGTGATTTTCTTCCAGGTTGGGCTCAGTGGAAAGTTCTTGGTTGGTTGACTGCATAGTTGCTTATGGTTTGAAAGGGATATGAAGTTCTCATGGTTATCCTAGAATGGTATGGTATATGTGGTATGTGTGGAGGATCGAGATTTACGTGTGTAAGGTTACGATTCAGTTTTGAACGAAAAGTCATAAAATTCTTAGGCAGCACAGGCAGTTTCGGATGATTAGAGAAATGAGCTTCAGATGATTAGGGGGATGATCTTCAAATGATTAAGGAAATGGTATTGCTAGTTGGAGTGACTTGACGAGGGTGTATGTTCTAGGAAAGGCAATATGATTAAGTTGATGGTACTTCGGTAGTATTGCGACACCTTTTTGTTAGATCGACGGCTGGTGTTCGAGTTTGCTTGGTGGCACCGAGGAATTTTAGAGTATCTTTCGTGGAATGATTGGGTATTTCAGGTGTGGTATGCATTCGAACGACGGAATTGGGATTAGGTATGTTGATTCTTGTACCATATGGAATTGTGTCATTCTGGGCTATTGCGCTAAGGCGGCACTGCTGGCTATGCCAGAAATGCCACAGATTGAGTGGAGAGGTCCGTAGGATTATGCCCTAGTGGAGTGGTTTTATATTTCGAAGACCCATCGAACAGCTGGGAAGGATGTCTTTCTTATTTGGGCTTTCATGATGGATGTGAGTGTAGAGGCTTCTACCATTGATTCAGTTCCGGTGGTGAGAGACTTTTCGGATGTGTTTCTTATGGCCGAGCAAGGATATTGATTTCGGTTTTAATTTGATGTCGGGCACCGTATCTTATGGCACCGGCAGAGTTAGAAGAACTAAAGGAACAACCTTAGGATTTCCTTGATGAAATTCATTAGCAGGCCAATGTGGATGCGTGTTCTAACTAGAGTCGGCTTGGATGGCTCTGAATTGCATTGCTGAGAGAGGTGTTGTGATTTGTCGGTTATAAGCACCTAGGGTGCGATTCTATTGGGGTTTCATAGTGGAAGTCGAGAAGGAATAGTGATTGGGTGTTGATCGGTGAATGGCGTATCGGTTATGTCCTTTAGGGTTAGTGTGGTGTATGTTATTTGCTTCACCATGGGTATGATGATTTGCTTTGGTTCAAGACATCAAATTGTGCGTGGTTGTCGATTTCGAGCATAGTAACCTAAGGTGGTTCATGTGGAGTAGTGTTGGATAGGGTCACACATTACATTGAAGTTATGTGGAGGTATGACCTTGTGGGTTAGATTCGTGTGTTCTATTCCTATGATGTGAGATGGGTTCTCAGCCTTGTGTTGTGGTGGTACTGGTGAGCTTGAGGTACAACTCTTTCATTTGGGTCATTTTCATGATCTAAGTACGTTCGGATTGTTGCTTATTGGTGCACGTATTGTGCAAGTTGTGGCTTAGGCCTGCTTTGATGTGTCGTGTCACCAGAGTAGTGTGTTGGATTAGAGGAGACCCTTGGGATCATTCATGAATACGAACGGGTTTGATTTCAGCATATTGGAGGGATAATATCAACCTTCGGCTCAGAAATTTGCTATGGTATTTATCAAAGGAGAAGTGCCTTCTTGAATGGTTGATCTGGGAAATGGTTATGGCTTACCGCGTGTTTTAGTTATCATTGGCAGTATACGAAAGTGTTGGGGTGAGACTTTAGTTGATAAGAGTTTTTCTATCGGTATTCGGGTATTGTGTGCAGCTGTTGTAATTAGAAGTTATCACTACGAGTGTTTGAATTATGTGGTATATCAAGTGGTTGCACCTGAGATTACAAGTATGGGTGATTACAGCTTGTTCGGGCTTATTCGGAAAATAGATTTGAGATTCTGATCTTGTGAATGATTTCAGAAGAAGAAATGTGGTTCTAAGGCTTATGGGCTAGGTTGGAATGTGGAAATGCAGTTTCATTGTGTTATCGGACCTATATGAGATAGGGTGACGATGGATCACCCCCGGGTATATGCATGGTAATTAAGGTTACTCAAGCGATTGGTTGGCTTTTGGAACAACTCTATGCACGTTCGAGGACGAACGTATGTTTAAGTGGGGGAGGATGTAACGGCCCGTCTGGTCGTTTTGAGCTTTTGCACTTCGCTTGCCAGTTCTCGGGCATGACTTGCCCCGTGTTGTGTATTATGACTTATGTAAATCGTTGGTGTTGGGTTTCAGGTTAATCAGAATGAATTTGGAAGAACAGTCTCAGTTGAAAGCTTAAAATTTGAAAGGTTTGACCAAGATTTGACTTGTGTGTATTTGATATCAAATTGGAATTTTTATGGTTTTATTAGCTCCGTTAGGTGATTTGTGATTTAGGAGCGCGATCGGAATGGGTTTTGGAGTTGTAGATAAGATTTAGGCTTGAATTGGCGAAGTTGATATTTTGGCGATTTCTGGTTAATAGGCGAGATTTTGATATAGGGGTTGGAAAGGAATTCCGAGAGTTGCAGTAGCTTTGTTGTATCATTTGGGATGTGTGTGCAAAATTTCAGGTCATTCGGGTGAGATTTGATAGACTTTTGATCGAAAGCATAAATTAAGAGTTCTCGGAGTTCTTAGGTTTGAATCCTATGTTAAATTTGTGATTGATGTTATTATGAGCATTCCGAAGTTTTGAACAAGTTTGAACAATGTCATGGGATGTGTTGGTACAATTGGTTTGAAGTTCCGGGTAGGTTTCGGGTGGGTTCCGGGATGTTTTAGGCCGAAAATCATATATGTAGCAGGTCCAGAAGGGTTGCAGGCCTCGGAACCCACTCGCATGGTCCGCACAAAAAGAAGTGCGGCTGCGGTATGTTCTGTGCAGACTGCACAAAATGCAGTGCGGCCGCGGTGGGAAACATTTCACTGGTCCTACTTTGGAAGCTCATATCTTTTGATCTACAAGGAATTTTGAGATGATTCAAAACCGAAAGTTGTAGCCCTTCATATCTAGATTCCAGAACGGTAAGGATATCGCAATTTAGACATATTTAGCAAAAGTTATGGCCAAAATACTAAAGCTTGTCAGTGCAGAGGAAAGCATGTACGGCCGCGGTCATTTTTGTGCGGACCGCGGTCGATTTTGTGCGGTTCGCGGAGGTGAAAATCTGTGGGGTACTCTATAAATACAAAGTTTTGGGTTTTATTTGATATTTTGACCTAAAGTGCTCGGATTTTGGCGATTTTTCGAAGGTTTTTCAAGAAATTCATCTGGGTAAGTGGTTCTAACTCAGATTTGGCTAGAGTACATGAATCTATCATTGAATTCATCATTTAATTCATGATTTGGGATGGAATTTGGGAAGAAATTGTAAAAATCTTTCAAAAATGTAAAATGATGATTTGAAGGACCAAATGATATCGGAGTTGGATAATTTTCCTATGGTTAGACACGTGAGAGTATAAGGATTTTAGTTGTGAATTTTTGTCAAATTTCGAGATGTGGGCCCGGGGGTCGGGTTTGACCAATTTCGGGAATTTTGTGGTAATATGATTATTTCGAGTGGGCTTTGTTCCCTTAGCACATTTTGATGGTTTTGTACTGATTTCGGCTATCTTTGGAGCATCCAGAGGCCGATTCGAGAGGCAAAGGCATCGCGGGCTAGAGTTCGGACCGGATAGAGGTGGTAATGATTGTAAATGATGTTCTGAGGGTTTCAAAACCCCGGATTGCATATCGTAGTGTTATATTGAGGTGAGGCACACGCTTGACGACGAGCGTGGGGTCGTGTACTATTGGAGACTATGACTTGGTCCGTCCCAATTGATGATTTTACAACGTATTTAACTGAAACTAATTGCTATCATCATTATTTGGGCTGAATGCCATATTTGGGCCTAGTGCCAGCTATTTGAACCCTTCGGGAATTGTTGTTGATATTTCCTCACTGTTTTGATTTTATAGTTGAACTCAGTCATGTTATTTTCCACTGTTTTCAAAACTCAGCCTAGTTTATTTTGCTTTAACACTTGAAATGATATTTCAAACAACATTTTTGGGATGAGCATCATGTTTTAATGTTGCCCGAGTGGCATATGTGATTTTTGACTGAGTAAGGCCGAGGGCCTGTATTGTGAGGATACTTTTGGATTTGGCTGCACACCGCAGCAGTGAGATACTAATTTGATTATGAGGCCGAGGGCCTGAGATATGTGCGCCACGAGGTGGTTTGTTGATTGATATAAGGCCGAGGGCCTAGATTTGATGCCACGAGATGGCTTGATATTGTGTTTGGGCCGTAAGGGGACCCTCCCGGAGTCTGCACAACCCCAGTGAGCGCGGGTACCTATTGTGATGTGAGATATAGCCCGAGGGGCTGGTACTATTCTGAGATTATGCCTGAGGGGCGAACCTTTATGTGTTTATCTTCTTAATTGCCTGTCATTACGTGTTGATTGTGTATTTGTGCACGAGGGGCGGATTTCTATGCTTATCTGTACTAATTATTTGCATTCGTTTGCGTAACTATTGAAAAAGTCATTTTTAAAGAAGTTTAAACTGAGCTAAGATATTTTAAGAGATTTTTACAGCTTCACTACTTTCTTACTGGTTTTGGACTGCTTCCATACAGCATCTTGATATGTTTTACGTGATTTCATGCCTTTAGTCTTTATTTATTATTATTACTCACCGAGTCAGAGTACTCACATTACTCCCTGCACCTTCTGTGCAGATTCAGGTATGTTTTGGTTGATCGGAGGCAGAGTCATCAGAGTTTAGCAAGGTAGCTGCGGACGTTCACAGCACTGCTTTTCTCTCTCTTCTTTTCATTAGAATGTATTTGTACACTCCAGGCTTTCAGTTGTATTTATACCCTAGTAGATGCTAGTGACTTGTGACACCCCGGTTAGGGCCATGTTGGGTTGTACTTCCGCACCTTGTTGACATTATCCGCTACTTAGTATTGTTATATCATGTTTTAGACTACTTTTATGATATTTAATTGTTTAAAAAGTAAATTGGGTATAATTAGCTGGCCTTGTATTCAAGAGAGGCGCCATCACGATCGGGTTCGGGTTTAGGGTCGTGACAAGTTATAAACCGTACCCTTTTAGCAGTCCAATGGCACAAAAGCACCCAAGATTTCAATGGAGCAATCCAAATGGTGCAGAGAACTCTCAAAGCTTCCAGAAACAACAAGTACAAGATCCGTCAGGATACCAGAATCAGAACCGTGGGCAACTAAACTATAGACCTTATCAACAAGCAGGGCCATATTAGCAAAGGCCTCAACAACCAAACTTCAAGTCTTGATGACCTTTTGTATAAGTACATTAAGGTCACTGATGAAAAGATGGAAAGTCAGGGTTCAGTCTTCAAAAATCTGGAAATGCAATTAAGTCAACTAGCAAATCTTGTGTTAGAAAAGATTCAAGGTCCCTTGCCAAGCAATACAGAGAAAAATCCAAAGGAGCTCTTTAAGGCCATCGTCTTACGGTCAGGTAAGGAGCTTGATGAACCATATGCAGACAAGTCAGAATAACAGGTAAACAAGGGTAAGAATGTTGAAATACCCTCTGAACTATCTGAAGATAAAGAAGTCAAGAAAAAAGAAGAAAAGAATATTGAAAAATTGACTCCTTTCCTAGTGACAATTCCTTTTCCACAAAAACTGAAAAGAGAAAATCTTGATAATCAATTTTCAAAGTTTTTGGAGATTTTAAAACAAATTCACATTAATATTTCTTTCACTGGTGCTTTGTTGCAAATGCCTTCTTATGCCAAATTCCTAAAAGAATTTTGTCAAGTAAAAGGAAATTGGAAGAAGTTTCTGTGGTGATGCTTACTGAAAAATGTAGTGCTATTCTTCAAAATAAGCTACCACAAAAACTTGGTGATCTAGGTAGTTTTACAATTCCATGCATTTTGGGAGGAGTATATTTCCATTAACTTGATGCCATTTTCTATCTTTAGAAAATTAAATCTTGGTGAAATGAAAGACATAGGTGTTTCTCTTTAGTTTGCAGATCAAAGTACTAAGAAACCTAAGGGAATAATTAAAAATGTGGTCGTAAGAGTAGATAAGTTTTTTTTCCCTGTAGATTTTATAGTACTTGAAATAAAGGAATGTCCTGATGAACCAATTATTTTGGGTAGACCATTTCTTGCCACAGGTAGAGAAAGCATAGATGTCCATCAAGGACAACCGATTTTGAGAGTTGATGAAGAAAGAGTCGTTTTTGATATGCAAAAGATATTAAGATTTTTACGAGATGAGACATCATCTTCATGTTTTTCGATTGACATGCTTAATTATCTTACAGACAAATTCAAAGATGATCAGTTGATTCCAGACTCAATGGAAAGATGTTTGACCAAATCTGGCACCATACAAGATGATGATCCCATTATCAGAAGAGAAGCCAAAATACTAGGAAAAGATTCTGAAGAGGAGGAGATGCAACCAGAACAAGTTCAACCAAAAATTGAACTCAAAGTTCTCCCATCTCATTTAAAATATGTTTATCTTGAGGAAGAATTATTTCCAGTATTTCATCTTCTCTTACTGCGGGACAAGAAGAAAAACTAATTGAAGTGTTGAAAGCACACAAAGGAGCCTTGGGATGGACTATAGAAGATATCAAAGGGATTAATCTAGCTATTTGTACGCACATAATTCTCATGGAGGATAGCTACAGGCCAATAGTCTAACCCCAAAGTAGATTGAATCCAGAAATGTAGAAAGTAGTAAAAAGGAGATCGTAAAGCTTTTGGCGGCAGGTATTATTTATCCCATTTCAGACAGCCCTTGGGTAAGCCCTGTTTAGGTATTACCAAAGAAAAGAGGTATGACGTGTCATGACCAAAAACCCGGACCCGGTTGTGATGGCGCCTCTTGTGAAGTCAAGGCCAGCCGACACTTCCCATTTCAATTTTAAGCAGTTAAATAATAATATTCAAGTCTAAAGCAGGATAAAATAGCCCAAGGTTTAAGTAGTCAATAGTACAATATGCGGAAGAACAACCCAACACAGCCCGATACCGGGGTGTCACTAGTCATGAGTATCTATAAGTTCTAATACAAGTTTGAGAAGTCTATAAACTATTACAAACTGTCTGATAAAGAGATAGAAATGATAAGGGGGAGAAACACGGGACTGCAGACGCCAAGCAGCTACCTTGTGGACTCCGAAATCTATCGGGAGCTCTCAACTCGCACTGGCAAGATCCGTAACGCCTAAATCTACACACGGGGTGTAGGAAGTAAAGTGAGTACTCGAACTCAGTGAGTAATAACTATAAATGAAGACTGAAAGCAGGAAATCATGTAAGGCACATTACATGCTATAATGAAGTAGTAAAACCATTAAAATAGTGAATCAGTAAAGGTACAAATAATCATATAAGTCCAATTTAAACTTTAAGAAATACCTTTTCAACAATTAAATAGATAAATGACAAACAAATAAGACAAATAAGCACATAAAGGTTTTTGCCCCTCGGGCATAATGTCAACAATACCAGCCCTCAAGCTATATCTCACATCACAATGGGTACCCGCGCTCACTGGGGGTGTGCAGACTCCTAGAGGATCCCCTTTCGGCAAAAGTGTAATATCAAGCCATCTCGTGGCATCAATACTAGGCCCTCGTCCTCATATCAACAAGCCACCTCGTGGTGTACATATCTCAGGCCCTTGGCCTCATAGTCAATATCAAAAGTTTCCTCACAACATAGGCCATCGGCCTTACTCAGTCAAAATCCTCACAAGCCACTCGGGCAATAGTAAAACATGATTCTCAACCCAAAATATCATTTAAAAGATCATTTAAGTGTTAAAACAAAGTAAACATGGCTGAGTTATGAAAACAGTGGAATATGGTATGACTGAGCTCAAGTATAAAGTCAAAATAGTGAGAAAATATCAATAAAATCCCCTAAGGGTTCAAATAGTTGGCACAATGCCCGAATATGGCGTTCAGCCCAAAACATGATGTTCACGAATAGATTTCAATCAAATACTTGGTAAAATAGTCATTTGGAACGGACTAAGTCACAATCCCCAATAGTGCACGACACCCTCGTCATCAAGCATGTGCGTCACCTCAATATAGTACAATGATGTGCAAATCCGGGGTTTCATACCCTCAAAACATCATTTACAATCATTACTCACCTCAATCCGGTCAAATATCTAGCTCGTGACGCCTTTGTCCCTCGAATCGGCCTCCACTTGCGTCGAATCTATCCAAAATCAGAATCACGGCGTCAAAATATGCTAAAGGAACTAAGCCCAAGCGGAAATAATCAATTTACAACACAAATTCCGAAATTACCAAAATTCGACCCCCGGAATCACGTCTTAGAATTCGATAACATCAATAGATTCCTTATCTCCCCACGAGTTCATACATATTAAAAATTCTGAAATCCGACCTCAAATGGTCCTTCAAATCCTTAATCAAAGGTCTAAGTTTCCATGCCCTAGTTTTCCCAAACTTTGATCCTTAAATTCCATAAATTACAAGCCTAATCCGTGAAATATTATCATAGAAACAAGTTTTAGGTCCAAAATCCTTACCTCAATGAAGTTCCCTTGAAATCCCTCTTCAATATCGTCCAAAAAGCTCCAAAGTCGACTCAAAAACGGTGAAATAGCTCAAAAATCGCGAAGGGTGCAATTTATACCTTCCGGCCCAGGCATTTTCGCATCTGCGTCCATATACCAACTCTGCGGTACCGCATTTGCAGTCAATCAACTGCTTCTGCGGTTTTGACTTAAGTTCCCATGCTTCCGCATCTGCGAAGAAATATCCACATCTGCGGCATTGTAGGTGCGGTCCTCCTAACCGCTTCTGCGATTTTTGCCTCCCTAGCTCATTCCTGCTTCTGCAGCTCCCATCCTCGCATCTGCGACATCGCACCTGCAGTCCCCAATCTGCAGGTGCGGAAATACCAGAAGCAGGAAAATCTGCAACTTCACAAAATCTCAAACTCCCCCGTCAACCATCCGAAATCACCCCGAGGCCCCCAGGACCTCAACCAAAAGTACAAACATATCCCATAACCTTATTCAAATTTGTACCAATCCTCAAAACACCTCAAACAACATCAAATCAACCAAAATACATCGGATTCAAGCCTAAGTTTCCAAAAATTTTCCGAATTCCGCTTTTTATCAAAAACCCAACCAAACCACGTCCAAATGACCTGAAATTTTGCACACACATCCCAAATGACACAACGGAACTACTGCAACTCTCGTAATTCCATTCCGACCCCTATATCAAAATATCGCCTACCAACAAAAAATCGCCAAAATCTCAACTCCGCCAATTCAAGCCTAAATCTACTCTGAATCTCCAAAACTCATTCCAATCACGCTCCTAAGTCCCAAATCACCTCCCAAAGCTATCCAAACCATCGAAAGTCACATCCAAGCCCTCTAACACATAAATCAACATCTGGTTGACTTTTCAACTTATGCTCCTCAAAAGAGAGTAAGTGTCTCAAACCTTCTCAAATCCTTTCTGTACCCGAACCAACCAACCCGATCACTCATAGAACCGATAGAGAAAGCGATAAGAAGCAGAAATAGGGAAAATGGAGCGGTAACTCATGAGACGACTGGACGGGTCATCACATCCTCCCCAACTTAAATAAACGTTCGTCCTCGAACGAGTCAAGAAACATACCTGAAGCCTCAAACAGGTGAGGATATCTGCTCCGCATCTCCCACTCGGTCTCCCAGGTAGCCTCCTCCACGGGTCGACCTCTCCACTGCACTTCCACTTAAGCTATATCCTTTGATCTCAACTTTCGAACCCGACACTCAAAAATAGCTACTAGCTCCACATCATAAGTCAAATCACCATCCAACTGAACCGTGCTGAAATCCAGAACATGAGATGGATCCCCAATATACTTCCGGAGCATAGAAACATGAAAACTGGATGCACACTCGACAAGTTGGGTGGCAAAGCAAGCTCATAAGCCACCTCTCCAATCCTCCGAAGTACCTCAAAAGGCCCAATGAACCGAGGACTCAATTTACCTTTCTTCACAAACCTTATAACACCCTTCATAGGCGAAACCTTCAACAGAACCTTCTCACCAACCATGTAGGACACATCTCGAACCTTCCTGCCAGCATAACTCTTTTGCCTCGACTGCGCTGTACGAAGCCTCTCCAGAATCACCTTAACCTTTTCTAAAGCATCCTGCACCAAGTCTGTCCCCAATAGCCTAGCCTCACCCGGCTCAAACCAACCAACTGGAGATCTACACCGCCTCCCGTACAAAGCCTCATATAGAGTCGTCTGAATACTTGACTGGTAGTTGTTGTTATAAGAAAACTCTGCAAGCAGTAGAAACTAATCCCATGACCCTCCGAAATCAATGACACAAGCACGTAATATGTCCTCCAATATCTGAATAGTGCACTCGGACTGTTCGTCCATCTGAGGGTGAAAAGTTGTGCTCAACTCAACCTAAGTACCCAACTCTCGCTGTACAGACCTCCAAAACTGTAAAGTAAATGGAGTGCCCCTATCTGAAATGATGGAAACTGGGACACCATGCAAACGAACAATCTCCCAGATATAGATCTCTGCCAGCTGCTCTGAAGAATAGGTGGTACACACAGGAATAAAGTGCACGGACTTGGTCATTCGATCCACAAACACCCAAATAGCATCGAACTTCTTCAAAGTCCATGGAAGTCCAAATACAAAGTCCATAGTGATCGTCTCCCACTTCCACTCTGGAATATCTATCCGCTGAAGCAAGCCACCAGGTCTCTAATGCTAATATTTCACCTGCTGACAATTGAGACACTGAGCTACAACGATGTCTTTCTTCATTCTCCTCCACTACTAATGCTGTCTCAAATCCTGATACATCTTCGCGGCACCCGGATTAATGGAATATCGCAAGCTATGAACCTCCTCCAGAATCAACTTCCGAAGCCCATCTACATTGGACACATATATCCGGCCCTGTATCCTCAACACCCCATCATCACCAATGGTCACATCTCTGGCATTATCATGCTGAACTCTGTCCTTAAGGACAAGCAAATGTGGATCGTCATATTGGCGCTCTCTGATGCGATCATATAAGGAAGACCGAGAAACCACACAAGCCAATACTCGACTAGGCTCCGAAATATCTAACCTCACGAACCGATTGGCCAAGCCTAAACATCAACTGCAAGAGGTCTCCCCCCAACTGGAATATATGCCAAACTCCTCATACTCACTGCCTTTCGGCTCAAGGCATCGGTCACCACATTGACCTTTCCCGGATGGTACAATATAGTGATATCATAATCCTTAAGCAACTCCAACCACCTCCACTGCCTCAAATTGAGATCCTTCTGTTTGAACAAGTGTTGGAGGCTACGATGATCAGTAAACACGTCATAAGACACACCATACAAGTAATGCCTCCAAATCTTCAACGCGTGAACTATGGCAGCCAACTCCAAATCATGAACGGGGTAGTTCTTCTCATGGGGCTTCAACTGACAAGAAGCATAAGCAATAAATCTACCCTCCTGCATCAATACACAACCAATTCCAACTCTCAAAGCATCACAATACACGGTATATAAACCTGAAGCTGATGGCAAAACTAACACTGGAGTTGTGGTCAAGACGGTCTTAAGCTTCTAAAAGCTCTCTTTACACTCGTCCGACCACACAAATGGAGTAGCCTTCTGAGTCAACTTGGTCAAGGGCAATGCAATAGATGAGAATCCCTGAACAAACCGACAATAATAGCCTACCAAACTAAGAAAAATGTGAATCTCTATGGTTGAGGATGGTCTAGGCCAACTCTGAACCGCCTTTATCTTCTTCGGATCAACCTGAATACCCTCACTGGACACCACATGCCCTAAGAAAGCCACTGAACTAAGCCAAAACTCACACTTGGAGAATTTTTCATAAAGCTTCTCCTCCATCAATCTCTGTAACACAACTCTCAAATGCTCTGCATGCTCCTCCTGACTATGCGAATACACCAGAATATCATCAATGACGACTATGACAAACGAGTCGAGATAAGGCCGAAACACACTGTTTATAAAATGCATGAACGTTGTTGGGGCATTGGTTAGCCCAAAAGACATCACCAAGAACTCATAATGACCATATCGGGTCCTGATAGCCGTCTTAAGAATATCTGAGTCCCTGATCTTCAACTGGTGATAACTTGAATAGAGATCAATTTGGAAAACACTCTCGCTCCCTGAAGCTGGTCGAATAAATCATCAATGCGAGGCAAAGGATATTTGTTCTTAACTGTTACTTTGTTCAATTACCTATAATCAATGCACATCCTCATAGTGTTATCCTTCTTCTTCACAAATAGAACCGCCTCACCCCAAGGTGACACACTAGGCCGAATGAACCCCTTTTCAAGGAGTTCCTGAAGCTGCTCCTTTAACTCCTTCAACTCTGCTAGTGCCATACAATACGGCGAAATAGAAATCGGTTGAATGCCCAGCACCAGGTCAATACTAAAATCAATATCCTTGTCTGGTGGCATGCCCGACAAGTCTATAGGAAACACATTGGGAAAATCCCTCACAACTGGAACAGAATTAATACCGGGAGTCTCAACACCAATATCCCTCACAAAGGCTAGATACGAAAGATAACCCTTCTCAACCATATGTTGGGCTTTCAAGAATGAGATCACTCTACTAGGAACATAATCAGTCAAACCTCGCCACTCAATTCGTGACACCCCGGTATAGCCAAAGTGACTATCTTGGCATGACAGTCTAGAATAGCACGACACGGAGATAGTCAATCCATGCCCAAAATGACATTGAAATCTACCATACACAATAATAAAAGATCCACCTAGGTCTCCAAACCCCTAATAGTCACCAAACATGATCGGTACATACGGTCTACAACAACAGTATCACCCACCGAGGTAGATACATGAACAGGTAAAGCAAGAAACTCACAGGTGCGTACCCAAATAACGAGCAAAGTATGATAACACATAAGAAAAGGTGGAACCGAGATCAAATAATATAGAGGCATCTCTGTGGTAGACTAAAACAATACCCGTAATGACAGCATCTGAAGCAATAGCATCAGGTCTGCCTGGAAGTGGATAGAAACGGGCATGACCACCACTTGATTGACCTCCCCCTCTAGGGCGACCCCTAGCTAACTGACCTCCAGCCCTAGATGGCCGAGCGGGTGGTGGTGAAGTAACTGAAGCTGAAGCCAATGACTGACCCCTCTACTGAGATGAACTCACAAGATGATGAGGGCACTACCTCCACATATGATCCATCTCACCACACTCATAACAACTCCCAGGTGCTGGAGAAGGGGACTAAAGGGAACCCCTCGCACTGGAGTAACTAGCAGATGCACCTGGCATAGAAGAGCCCTGGAATGATGGAGCACGGGACAAACTCTAAGCTGGAAGGGCACTAAGTGATGACTGGCCCTGATGAGAACTGTGAGAACTATGACCCGATGACAACCCACGATAACCTGGGCGAGTTGGCTGAGCATGCCTGAATGGACGGCCTTTGCTGTGCTGAAACTAACCTCTTGAAGGAGTACCACTGTAACTACCAGATCCTCGATGCCTCTTGGCCTCCCTCTCCTCTCGCTCCTGGCGACCAATAGACTCAATCTCACGGGCAATATCTACAACCTCCTCGAAAGTAGCACCAGTCATCCTCTCCCTGGTCATGAGAATACGAAGTTGATAAGTGAGGCCATCAACAAACCTCATAATCCTCTCTCTATCTGTCGGAAGCAACCAAATAGCATGACGAGCTAACTCGGAGAACCTCATCTCAGACTGCATCACAGTCATCTCTCCATGACACAACCACTCAAACTCCCTACGCAGCTCCTCTTTGCGAGACTGCGGCACAACTTCTCTAGAAAGACAATGGAGAACTGCTGCCAGGTAAGGGGTGCTGCACCAACAGGCCTACGCCACTCAAAAGTCTCCCACCAAGTGAAGGCAGCTCCCCAAAATTGATAAGTAGTGAAAGCGATCCCGCTGGTCTCCAGAATACCCCCTTTACGAAGCATCCTCTGACACTTATCCAAGAAACCCTGGGCATCCTCGCCCTGTGCACCACTGAAGGTCAGAGGTTGAAGTCTACCAAATGTCTCCAACCTACGTTGCTCAACCTCTGGCATGGCAGGAACTACATAGTCCTGAGCAGCTACAATCGGCTGGGCTAGATGTGCCCCCGGCATTTGAAGTCCCTGCATGACTTGCTCAGGTATACGAGCGGCAGGAGTCTGAGTGCCTCCCCCGGCCTGAGAAGTAGCTGCGGCGGTAGTGACCGAAATCGCCTGAGCTAGGCCCGTGCAAACTGATAGGATCTGAGCCAAGGCCTCCTGAAGACCCGGAATCACAATGGGCACAGTTGGTGCCTAAGCTGGTGCTGCTGGAGCGTCCACAACTGGGACCTGATCCTGAACTAGGGCAGCTGGTGGATCTGCAGGTGCTGCCCTAGCACCTCTGCCCCTACCGTAACCACGACCGCATCCTTGGCCTCTAGTGGCCACAGTTGGTGGTATTGGTGGTCGTCCATCTTGACCGGTAGCTCGTGTCCTCACCATCTATGAGAGAATAGAATAACAGAAGTTTATTACTCGAATTAACAAATTCGCACGACAAGAATTTCAAGAATATGTAGTTTTTCCTAAAGGTTCTGCAGCCTCTCGAGGTAAATACAGACGCCTCCGTACCGATCCGCGAGACACTACTAAACCTACTCATGACTCGTAAGACCTATGTAACCTAGGCTCTGATACCAACTTGTCACTACCCTAAACCCGAACCTAGTCGTGATGGCGCCTCTCATGAAGACAAGCCCAGCCGACACTTACCATTTCAATTTTAAGCAATTAAATAATAAGCTTTAAGTCTAAAGCATGATAAAATAACCCAAGGTTTAAGCAGTCAATAGTACAATATGCGGAAGAACAACCCAACACAACCCGATATCGGGGTGTCACTAGTCATGAGCATCTATAAGTTCTAATGCAAGTCTGAAAAGTCTATAAACTATTACAAACTATCTGATAAAGAGATAGAAATGATAAGGGGGAGAAACACGAGACTGCGAATGCCAAGCATCTACCTCGTGGACTCCGAAATCTACCAGGAGCTCTCAACCCTCACTGGCAGGATCCGCAACGCCTGAATCTACATAAGGGGTGTAGGGAGTAAAGTGAGTACTCCAACTCACTAAGTAATAATCATAAATGAAGACTGAAAGTAGGAAACGTAAGGCACATTGCATGCTATAATGAAGCAGTAAAACCATTAAAACAGTGAATCAGTAAAGGTACGAATAATCAAATAAGTCCAATTTAAACTTCAGGAAATACCTTTTCAACAATTAAACAGATAAATGACAAACAAATAAGACAGATAAGCACATAAAGGTGTTTGCCCCACGGGCACAATGCTAACAATACCCGCCCTCGGGCTATATCTTACATCACAATGGGTACCCGCGCTCACTGGGGATGTGCAGACTCCTAGAGGGGCCCCTTACGGCCCAAGCGCAATATCAAGCCATCTCGTGGCATCATCACTAGGCCCTCGGCCTCATATCAACAAGCCACCTTGTGGCGTACATATCTCAGGCCCTCGGCCTCATAATCAATATCAAATGTCTCCTCACAAGATAGGCCATCGGCCTTACTCAGTCAAAATCCTCACAAGCCACTCGGGCAATAGTAAAACATGATTCTCAACCCAAAATATCATTTAAAAGATCATTTAAGTGTTAAAACAAAGTAAACATGGCTGAGTTATGAAAACAGTGGAATATGGTATGACTGAGCTCAAGTATAAAGTCAAAATAGTGAGAAAATATCAATAAAATCCCCTAAGGGTTCAAATAGTTGGCACAATGCCCGAATATGGCGTTCAGCCCAAAACATGATGTTCACGAATAGATTTCAGTCAAATACGCGGCAAAATACTCATTTGGGATGGGCTAAGTCACAATCCTCAATAGTGCACGACCCCACGCTCGTCATCAAGCATGTGCATTACCTCAATATAGCACAACGATGTGCAAATCCGGGGTTTCATACCCTCAGAGCATCATTTACAATCATTACTCACCTCAATCCGGTCAAAATCTCTAGCTCGCGACGCCTTTGCCCCTCGAATAGGCCTCCACTCGCGTCGAATCTATCCAAAATCAGAATCACGGCGTCAAAATATGCTAAGGGAACGAAGACCAAGCGGAAATAATCAATTTACAACACAAATCCCGAAATTACCAAAACCCGATCCTCGGGCCCACGTCTCGGTATTCAAAAAATTTTATATCAATAGATTCCTTATCTCCCCACGAGTTCATACATATCAAAAGTTCTGAATCCGACCTCAAATGGTCCTTCAAATCCCCAATCAAAGGTCTAAGTTTCCAAGCCCTAGTTTCCCAAACTTTGATCCATAAATTCTATAAATTACCAGCCTAATCCCTGAAATATTACCATAGAAACGAGTTTTAGGTCCAAAATCCTTATCTCAAGGAAGTTCCCTTGATATCCCTCTTCAAAATCGTCCAAAAAGCTCCAAAGCGGACTCAAAAATGGTGAAATAGCTCAAAAATCGCAAAGGGCACAATTTATACCTTCTAGACCAGGCGTTTTTGCATCTACGGCCATATATCTGCTTCTGCGGTACCGCATTTGCGGTCAACCAACCTCATCTGCGGTTTTGACCTAAGTTCCCATGCTTCCGCATCTGCGATGAAATATCTGCATTTGCGACATCGCAGGTGCGGTCCTCCTAACAGCTTCTGTGATTTCTGCCTCCCTAGCTCATTCCCGCTTCTGCGGCTCCCATCCTCGCATCTGCGGCATACCTGTGATCCCCAATCCGCAGGTGTGGAAATACCAGAAGCAGAAACATCTGCAACTTCACAAAATCTCAAACTCCCCTGTCGACCATCCGAAATCATCCCGAGGACCCCGAGACCTCAACCAAAAGCACAAACATATCCCATAAGCTTAATCAAACCTGTACAAATCCTCAAAATACCTCAAACAACATCAAATCAACCAAAACGCATCGGATTCAAGCCTAAGTTTTCAAAAATCTTCCGAATTCCGCTTTTGATAAAAAAAAACCAACCAAATCACGTCCAAATGACCTGAAATTTTGCACACACATCCCAAATGACACAATGGAACTACTACAACTCTCAGAATTCCATTCCGACCCTATATCAAAATCTCGCCTACCAACCGGAAATCGCCAAAATCTCAGTTTCGCCAATTGAAGCCTAAAACTACTCCGAACCTCCAAAACTCATTCCGATCACACTCCTAAGTCCCAAAACCTCCCGAAGCTATCCGAACCATCGGAACTCATGCCCGAGCCCTCTAACACATAAGTCAACATCTGGTTGACTTTCCAACTTAAGCTTCCTCAAAAGAGACTAAGTGTCTCAAACCTTCTCAAAACCTTTCCGAACCTGAGCCAACCAACACGATCACTCATAGAACCAATAGACAAAGCTATAAGAAGCAGAAATGGTGAAAATAGAGCGGTAACTCATGAGACGACTGGCCAGGTCGTCACATGACGGTTATAAAAAATGAAAGTAATGAACTTATACCCACCAGAACTTTCACGGGATGGAGAGTATGTATTGATTACAGACGTCTCAATGATGCCACTAGAAAAGATCATTTTTCCTTACCATTTATTGATCAAATGGTAGAAAGAATTGCAGGACATGGTTTTTACTGTTTTCTTGATGGTTATTCAAGGTATAACCAAATACCAATTGCACCTGAAGATCAGGACAAAACAACTTTCACATGTCCTCATGGAATATATGCCTATAGGAGAATGTCATTTGGTCTATGCAACGCCCCTGCTACATTTCAGCGTTGCATGTCAGCAATTTTTTCTGACATGACCGAAAAATTTCTTGAAATTTTTATGGATGATTTTACACTCCTTGGCAAAACATTTGAGGATTGTTTTCACCACTTGACCCTAGTTCTTAAGAGATGTGAAGAGACAAACTTTACTATTAATTGGGAAAAATGTCATTTTATGGTTACTGAGGGAATTGTTTTAGGACATAAAATCGCTGCTAAAGGGATAGAAATTGATAAGGCTAAAATTGATCTCATAGCAGGATTACTCCCTCCCACAACTGTGAAAGGCATTAGAAGCTTTCTAGGTCATGCAGGTTTTATAGACGGTTCATAAAAGACTTTTCAAAGATTTCAAAACTGTTGACTAACCTTTTGATAAAAGATATTAAGTTTGTTTTTTTAGGTGATTGTTTGAAAGCATTTGAGACCCTTAAGGAAAAGTTATCAACCGCCCTTATAGTTGTGTCCCCAGACTGGAATCAACCTTTTGAGGTCATGTATAATGCTAGTGATACAGCAGTTGGATCTATTTTAGGCCAGAGAAAGGATAAGATCTTTCGTCCCATTTATTATGCTAGTAGAACAATGAATGAGGCTCAACTAAATTATGCCACATCAGAAAAAGAGTTACTAGCAGTAGTATTTGTTTTTGATAAGTTTCGATCTTATTTGATAGGAACCAAGGTCACTGTTTTTACTGATCATGCAACTTTAAAATACCTCTTTGCAAAGAAAGATGCTCGACCTAGATTGTTAAGATGGATTTTGCTTCTACAAGAATTTGACCTTGAGATAAAAGACAAAAAAGGAACAGAGAATCAAGTAGCTGACCATTTGTCTAGATTAGAAAAATTCCCCCTTGAGTTTAGCGAAATAAAGGAAGAATTTCCTGATGAACATATTTTCTCAGTTAACCCAATTGTGACTCAACCACCGTGGTTTGCAGATATTGCAAACTACTTGGTTGGAAAGTGGATACCCCAAGATCTCTCTTACCAGCAAAGAAAAAAGATTATATTTGATGCAAAGTATTATTTATGGAATGAACCTTACTTGTTTAAAAATTGTGCAGATAATATCATTAGAAGATATGTGCCTGAGGAAGAGATGTACAAAATTTTATATCACTGTCATGATGGAGCAATTGGAGGTCATTATGTAGCAAATTGAACAGTCTTTAAAGTTTTAGAAGCTGGATTTTTCTGGCCGACTCTCTTTAAAGATGCTCGAGCATATGTTGCACAATGTGATAGGTGTCAAAGAACAGGTAACATCACTAAGAGAGATGAGATGCCATAATTTTCGGTATTCTATTCATCTGGGCACCGCTAAGATGTATCCGGACTTGCGGCAGTATTATTGGTGGAGGAGGATGAAGAAGGATATTGTTGCGTACGTAGCTTGGTGTTTGAATTGTAAGCAGCTAAAGTACGAGCATTAGAGGCCTGGTGGTTTGCTTCAGAAGATTGAGATTCTTGAGTGAAAATGGGAGTGTATCACTATGGACTTCGTTGTTGGACTCCCATGGACTCATAGAAAGTTTGGGTTATTGTGGATAGGCTGATTAAGTTAGCGCATTTCATTCCTGTGGCAGTTTCATATTCTTCTGAGTGGTTGGAAGAGATTTATATCCGTGAGATCGTTCGTCTTCATGGTGTGCCCGTGTCTATCATTTCTGATCGAGGCATGCAGTTTACCTCGCATTTCTAGAGGGCAGTGCAGCATGAGTTGGGTACGCGGGTCGAGTTGAGCATATCGTTTCATCCTCAGACGGACGGACAATCCAAGCGTACTATTCAGATTTTGGAGGATATGCTCTAAGCATGTGTTATTGACTTTGGAGGTTATTGGGATCAGTTCTTGCCATTAGCAGAGTTTTCCTATAACAACAGTTATCAGTCGAGCATCTAGATGGCTCCCTATGAGGCATTATATAGTAGGCAGTGTTGGTCGCCGTTGGGTGGTTTGAGCCGGGAGAGGCTCGGTTGTTGGGTACAGATTTAGTTTAGGATGCCTTGGAGAAGGTTAAGATTACTCAGGATAGGCTTCGTATAGCTCAGTCCAGGCAGAAGAGCTATGTCGACCGTAAGGTTCGTGACGTGGCATTCATGGTCGGACAGTGAGTGTTGCTTCGGGTGTCGCCCATGAAGAGCGTGATGAGATTTGGGAAGAAGGCAAAGCTAAGCCCTAGGTTCATCAGTCCTTTTGAGATCCTTGATCGATTGGGAGAGGTGGCTTACAAACTTGCGTTGCCGCCAGGTTTATCAGCTGTGCATCCAGTGTTTCATGTGTCCATGCTTCGGAGGTATCACGACGATCCATTCCACGTGTTAGACTTCAGCACTATCCAGTTGGACGAGGACTTGACCTATGAGGAGGAGCCAGTAGCCAGGTTCGTTAGCTAAGATCGAAGAGTTACCCTTCGATTCATGTTAAGTGGAGAGGTCAGTCTGCCGAGGCAGCTACCTGGGAGTCCGAGTCCGATATGTGGAGCTGATATCCCCATCTTTTCACCGACTCAGGTGCTTTTCTATGTCCGTTCAAGGACAAACGATTATTTTAGAGGTGAAGAATTTGATGACCCAAAAGGTCATCTCTTATTTTAGAAGTCAAATATGTGTTCTGAGGTCTTAAAAACTTCCTTTTGTCTTTAAAATTGAATTGAGTTGACTTCAGTCAACGTTTTAGGTAAACGGACCCGGACGTGTGATTTGACGGTTCCGGAGGTCTGTAGAAAAATATGGGACTTGAGCGTATGCCCGGAATTGAATTCCGAGGTCCCTAGTCCGAGAAATGAATTTTTGAAGAAAACTATTTAACTGAAAATAAAATGATTTTTGGAAATTTAATGATGCTTGATTTCGATGGTATTCGGCCCATATTTTGGTTCTGGAGCCCGGTACATATTTAATATGGTATTTAAGTGGTGTCTGTGAAATTTGGTAAGAAACGGAGTTTATATGACATGATTCGGATCCTCGGTTGTGAAAATAGAAACTTTAAGAGTTCTTGAGATTTTCATTGATTTTGATGCTAGATTCGTAGTTCTAGGTGTTATTTTAGCGATTTGATCGCGCGAGCAAGTCCATATGATGTTTTTAGACTTGTATGCATGTTTGGTTTGGAACCTCGAGGGCTCGGGTGAGTTTTGAATAGGCCACGGGGTGTTTTACACTTAGAGAATTCTATTGTTTGATGTTGCAGGTGCACATGTGTCTTGTGCCTCGCGATTGCAAAGTGTAAATGGTCTGAGGAAGAAATTCCTTCTTCGCGAACGCGGAGGACTGGAAGTGAACATGAAACACTGGGGGTGGGACCCTTCGCGAACGCGCTCATCCTCCCGTGAACGCGATGGTCAAGGGACCTGGGGGAGGGGAGTCTTGTCCTTCTACGCGAACGCGACCACTGGGTTGCGCACACGATGACTTGGGGGGAATTTCCTTACGCAAATGCGTGGATGGACAACACGAAGCCCTTAGGCCGTTGTGTATCGCGATCGCGTCAGACCTCTCGCGAATGTGATGAAGGTCTGTCCAGTGAAATTAAAACAGAACCAGCACGGGAGTCTTCCACAATTTCATATTTTCTTCCATAGAAACCGACCTTGGGAGATTTTTGGAGAGGGATTTTAACACCAAATCATAGGTTTTTGTTCTTAAACTCATCTCTTTCATTTTACATCAATCAACACCCATTAGATTTCTAGGCCTAAATCTTGTTCTTTCATGGTAGAATTAGGGATTTTTGGGAAGAATTGGGGATTTTACAAAATTGAGAATTTAGACCTCGATTTGGGTCGGATTCCGAAACTAATTACACATTTGGGCTCGTGGGTGAATGGGTGAATGGGTTTTGAACCTCGAGTTTTGACCAAGCGGGCCCGGGTTCAATTTTTGACTTTTTGGAAAAAATATTAGAAAACCTATAATTATGTATTGGAATTGATTTATTTAGCAATCATTGATGTTATAAAGTTAAATATGACTAGATACAAGTGAATTGGAGGTGAAATCTAAGGGGAAAGCGGTATTTGAGGCTTGAGTTTGGCCGTGGAATCAAGGTAATTGTTTGGCCTAACCTTAGCTGGAGGGATTAGGTGTTTTTGTCTTATTTGCTACGTGTTAGTGTTGAATATGACGTATAGGTGTAGTGACGAGTATCTATATGTTGGTGCCTAGCATGCCCTTGAGTCTTATATTGTGACTGTTGTGACTCTTATTATGTAATGTCCATGCTTAAATTGAATGTTATCCATGTTGAACAAGACTTATGATAATTTCTTGGTAATTGACCATTGTTGAGTATTGGCTCAAGTTGAGATTTATTTTGTGAAGTTAATTGTTGGACGTTATTGTTTTTACTGTTTGGGTGAGGAAAGAGTGATAAAACACGAAGGGTGATGCCGTGCACATTCATACTTATGCATATGATGAGGAAGAGTGATAAAGCACGAAAGGTGATGCCATGCACATTTACATTTATATTGATGCATATGGTAAGGAAGAGAGATAAAGCACGAAGGGTGATGCCGTGCACATTTCTATTATTGATTGCGTGGTGAGGATTGAGAGTAAAAGCACGAAGGGTGATGTCGTGCATTTTCTGTTTATTGTGCTCCTTTGCTGCTATCGGTTCAAGTGTTTTAACTGTTTAAATTCCTTACTGTTGTAATTCTTTATGGTGAAACCACATAGTATATTGCCCCTTCCCGTACATTTCTGCATGGTTTTTATTACTTGTTACTCTGTTATTATACTGATTAACTGCACATGTTTATGATGTTTGTCGTGTCTTAGACTCGTCATTACTTCGCCGAGGTTAGGCTCGACACTTACCAATACATGGGGGCGGTTGTACCGATACTGCACTTTGCACTTTTTGTGCAGATCTCGATGCCGGACCGTGTGAGTAGAGTTGGGTGGTTGTCTTCAGTCCAATGGAGACCCGAGGTAGTCCTGCAGGCATCTGCAGGCCTTGGCGTCCCCTTCTATCATGTTTCTTTTCTGTTTTATCTATTTCCGAGACAGATGTGTATTTCTTTGTTCAGACCATTATTTGTAGTATTCGTAGACTGTCCGTGAGTAGTGACACCAGTTCTCGGTGGAGTTTTACTACGGTTTCGTTATTTGTATTAAGATAATCTGTTAAATTCTGTTCTTCCGCGTTTATTCCGCTGATCTATTTTTGTTAACTTGTAAGCTGTTAAAAGATAAAGGAAAAAGGTAAAATAATCAGTAACGTTGACTTGCCTAACGGGTACAATATTAAGCACCATCATGGTCTCGACGATAGGAAATTCGAGTCGTGACAAGAAGTGATCAATTTACCAGAGAATTCCTATGTTGTTTTTTCCCTTCTCTAATTTTATTTCCACTCCTTGTGTCTTAATGTTATTGTTTAAATCTGAGTTTCCCTTTTTTTTTTTTTGGCGGTGGTATTCTATACACCTTTTTTTTTTGGCGGTGGTATTCTATACACCTCGACTATTTCAACATATACCTGCCTAATTTTCTAGCACATTTTTTTTTCTTCATTCCTTCCAACCAAACAGTATCGTAGTTTCTTTCCTTAAGCTTCACAACAATTGAATACTCAGTCAATTGCTGAGCTCTCCTTTCTTATTTAAATGAGGATAACAAGATCCTTGAATAACTTTGGAAAAATTACATGGTGAAACTAACTTATACACTATTTGTCGTACATAAATACACTTTGAAATAGTTACAACTCGTACCTACTATTTGCATTTTGTAGCAAAATTCTAACATACAATGTATACAGTGTATTGAGTCAAATACAATGATATGACAACTATATGTATCACTGTATTCCAATGTGTTGTATGCGTTGATACAACCATTTAGAGCGAATGAATACAAGTGATACAAGCTGGTAATATTAATACAAGTGATGCAACTCGTACCTAGTTTATGTATTTTGTAGCAAAATCCTAACGATAAAAACAATATATACCGTGTATGAAGTCATATACAGTGATACGGTAACTATATATCGCTGTATATAGTTATCATTGTATTTCAGTGTATTGTATGCGTTGATATAGCCATTTAGAACGAATGAATACAAATTAAACAGTAGCTACAAATGATAATTAGGCAAACAATAATTACGTAAGGTAATTAAGCTCTAAACTGTAATGCTTTTATGAAAATTCCTCAATAACTTTTTATTAGTAGCTGAAAAAAGTCCAAAGAACACAGTACGAGAGAACGCAGAGGCATTTGCAAAGAAAAAGTTCGAATATTCCAAACAAAGAAACTCTAATAAGCTGAAGGCACTTCACTGTAAGGATCACCAAATGCTGCAATATTCCCTGGCCTTGAAAATACAATCTACAAGAATATTTGAAGCACCCTTTGAGTATTTACTTCTCAAATTAGGTAAGACAATTTCAAGATTTCTTGTAAAAATTTGAAAAAATGCATGTATTTAAATAATTAATAAATAAAATTGTATCCTTTCCAATTGCTTAAGTTTTTAAACGAAGTAGTTCACATAATTCGACATGGTATCATAATAAGTTTGAGTTTCACAGCCACCCTTCACAAGAAAAGAGAAGTTTTCCTGAAGAACGTGAAGAGTAATGTTGAAAGTACAATTAAGTTAATAAAATTATACCCTCTCTAATAACTAAGGGGTGGGGTCGTTTGGTAGGATGCATTAGATATAATTATGCATGCATTAGCTTTGTGTATTAATAATACCTTATTTTGTGTATTAGTTATGCAAGCATTAGTTATACACCATATTTGGTATTATCCTATGCATAACTAATGCATAGGAAACCATGGTATTAACAATAAAATGGGTTTTAATGTATGCATTAGCTTAGTTAAAAACAAAATTGCCCTTCAAAATTTATGCTTCATTAAACTATGTTATTATATTAATGCAAGTTTGATGTAAATTTTGATACTGAAATTGCTCCCGCTATTTATATCTATACTCCGCCAATTTCTTCATTGTAAATTTATAAATCTGTACTCTACTACTACTACCTACTGGAATGCACTTGTAATCAACTCATTTCCTTTTATTTTTTTAATTCAAACTTTCTTTGCCTAATGATCCAAGAAAGTGAGAAATAAAATTATATCCCTAGTAGATAAATAAGTACTTAGCATATTTCCTTTTTTATAAATAAATATTCAGTTCTACACTACAATATAGGTAGACAAATCAAATAATTTTTTTTAAACCATTTTTCATATAAAAATATTCCTCAACATATGTTTCTTTTAAAAAGATAAAGTAATGGACTGGTTATGAAGGTATTTTTGTAAACAACCAATTCTTTTAGAAATTGTAAGATGATTTAATAAATCAAACAAAACAATGGATAAGAAATATGTCAGCATTACTAATACACTCTATTCAACATTATTCTTATGCACCCTACCAAACGACTCCTAAGTACCATCCACGTACCGCACCTCCTGCTTTCCACTATGATTATATGTCATGCACATTTATTTTTCGAACATTGGCAAGATTATGTCATCAACAATTATGTTCAAATTAACAAAAGGAAATTAAATGACTTGAGAAGTGGTTTTACCCTATAAAATTTCAAAGATTTATCACCATACCTGATAATTTCCTATTGCGCGCGTTTTGAATCCAGCAGCACAGTAGTCAAAGTAGTACTCCCATGTCCTGATGAACTTGTCATCGAATCCCAAAACACGAATTTGGCTAGTGATAAAGTTATCAATGGTCAAGTATAAACATTCAGAACTGATCAAGCTACGGATAGTTCATGAAAGAAACGGTTTTAACTCAGCGTAGAAGATTGTAAACTTATTTTGATCTTGTTACCTTTGATTTTCCAGGAAGTTTTCCCGCCAACATCTCAGTGTCTGATAGAAGTGAATTCCTATCTCTTCCAGGTGCATTACACTGCATTTATATCATTTATCAAATGCTACGACACATGCTTATGAAAAACTGACAAGGACGTTAGTGCAAAATCACAAAATGAACTCTTTCTTACCATAGTCTGGATGCAGAAGCCATGGCTGATGTTACTCGATTTAGTGCAGGCAAGCATCCACCTGGGAATATATACTCTTTTATGAAGCCTATGCTATGCCTGTATTCGTCATACCTCTCATCTGGCACTGAAGTGAACTAAGGAAAGCCAACGCTTGTGAAAAGCAGCATAAAGAAACAAGAGCGACAGAACAGTGAAGGAAATTGAAGCGAAAGTGAACAAAGTGGACTGTGTTAAGGGATCACTTTAATTCATTACCTGCAGAACTAGAAGCCCATCTTCTGCCAATGCAGACTCGCAGCAAGTAAAGAATTCATCCATAAACTCATGACCAACATGTTCTATCATTTCGCTGAAAATGAAATTATTCAATTGTAACACTAGCTCGACATATAGTGAGTAATACAACATGTCAAGATGTAGAGAATAAAAGCTCACATTGATACAATCCTGTGATATTTGCCCTTATTTGGCATTTGACGATAGTCACATAGGAGAAGCGTAATACGATCCTGTGAAAAAATTTCATTGAATTGAATATAAATAGATAACCCTAGCTTTAAAGTTGCTCGGATTTGGCTTGCAAGTGCTAAGCAGATCATGTTCTCATGTTAATCTTATAAAGACAAATGTGCGAATGCAACATACAAAGAAGCATTTTAGTTAATTTTGTGCCATAACTTCTCTGTGACCTATGTTGCTTGGACTCTCCCAAAATATTGCCGGGTGCGTGTCGGTCACCAAAAAATAGTGTATTTTTAGACGACCCGACACGGGTGCAGCAGCATTCCGGAGAGTCCTGCAACATAGCCTGTGACTAGCTTGTTCAGGAGCTCTTACTGTTCAGAAAGCAAGAAAATGGAAGAAGGTTTAGTCATGAATTGCAATCTCCTAGTTGCTTTATCATTTTCCTCAGCTTATAGCAATTATATTTGTAGCGTAGGCTAAGCCATCAATAAGAGAAGGGGGCATTAAGGCTATTATACAATCTAAATTGGATGGTTTCCTTCTTTGCTGTGCCTGTCCATATATAGAGGAAAATTTCCTGAACCACTGTATATCCGTGATCTGTCTCAGTTATTTCTATACATCAGTTTTGAACTGGTCATTGCACATCTTCAATTCTCCAGTTACAGATTTCAAAAAACTTCTTCAAAGATTTCCGGGAAATCCTCATCAAATGTTCTTAAAACGGGCAGCAACAAGAATGAAATGTTAGTGATCTAGACGGATGAGAATGAAATTCCAAACTCAAAACTTTTGAGCTTCAACATAGTAAGTACAATCTATACCTGAAGGCCTGCTTGCTTAACTAACACCTGTGCATACTCCAGTTGCTGCTCGGAGAGAGTTATACCAGTATATTTACACCCTGTTTGCTTGACAACTTCCACAGCAAAACTTCCCCAACCAAATCCTATCTCTAAAATGTGATGTTCCTTGCTAATTTTTGCCTAAATAGAATAGAAGCAGAATCAAATTATGCTTGAAATCTAAGCTGAAATGAGAGAGCTTTTTACATGGTTGATGACTTACCTTTTTAATGAGAACAGAAATCTTTCTCAGCTGTGCATCTTTTAGGTCTTCATCCTCACTCTAGAAAAATTATGAAAGAACAGGAAATGTAGCTTAACATACGAGGAGAAAAAAAAGTGGCAAACATTTAAGAATTTGAGAGCTAACCTTGAATATTGCACATGAGTATGTCATTGTCTCATCCAGAAAGAGTGAGAAGAGTTCATTACTCTGAACAAACATCAATAAAACAATGCTTATCATCTACACAATAGCAGCCCATATTAGACAAGAAAATTACAGGAATCTATTGCAACTGGCAAAGAATACATGCAGGATTGAGTACTTCAATTCACTACTGATCTTTGACATCCCCTACATACTTTGGGTGATATTATATGCACAAGTTATTTACCAGGTCATAATGACGGGAGATATTCCGACGAGCCTGAGTCAGGGTGTTTTGATTCAAAACATGTCGAATGAAATACTTTGCAGATGGCAGTGCTGCTGTAAAAAGGAATGGTGTCCACCAGCCTCTAGAGCCATGCAAAGTGATGAAAAACTTTAACATATGAACAGAAGTTTATGTTTCTTTATTTCAAGTTGAGGACAAACTATTTACCTTTCCTTGCTAGAACTTGTAACAGACGTTTTCAAATCACTGTTGGCAACAAATATCTGTAAAAGAATTCAGGAAGCTAAGTACCAAACAAATGCTATTTACAAAGAATCTAGCTATTTCCTCACCATGATAAGATTAAGAAGACCTTCATTCTTGTCGACAAAAAAGAAATCCCCATGAATAAAAGCATCAGCAAGGCCTATTTCAGCTTCAGTTGCAATCTATATCACAGAATTTGTCAAGATTTGGATTCTGTTTGGGTTTATCGCTTGATAACGTGAAGGGGAGAAAAGAGAATTTCAATTTACCTTCCAGTAAAACTGTGGACTATGAATTCTAAGAGAAACTTTCAGAGAGCATTTCCTCTCTGTTCCTTGGAAGGTGAAAACTGTACCTCCTTCTTCAAAGAAGCTGTATATCGCAAAATATAAAGTAATTATCCAGATATCTTTAATATTTAGAAGAAACAACTACTACAACTACTAAGACTCAGTCTCAAACAAAGATGGGGTCGGCGATATGACTCCTCACTTCTTGCTCAACTCATATCGGCATCATGCCAAAATAAAATAAGAGTTACAGGGAAAATATATAAATATAATATATATGTAAAACTTAATTTGAGTTATCTGACGGAGTTAGGAGCTTCTCATGCGAGATCGTTATCTCAAACGAGCATTTTCTTGAATAATTGTTTGCCTCCATTGAGCCCTGTTCCTGCTAGCGAGTCATTGATGGCGTCGGCTAACTCTAGCTCGAAGAACACATCCATAGAGGAAGTAGATGTGAATTCTCAAGGTCCAAAAGTTGTGTCTAACTTTATGAGGGAAAATGCATTTCGATGGTCTTCCTCCTTGGGAAGGGCACCCTGTAGGATTCTCAGCTATGATTCTTGTTGGATAGCCATTTCAGCAAATATATTGTATTTAAATAGGTCTAGAAGCTCATGTGGACAGCCTTTAGTTTTGAGGGTAAGTGTGGGCCCATTTTTAGACGGCAAGGAACTTTTTGATACAAAAACAAACGGAGGGCAAAAGTGCTCTTTTTAGACGGCAAAACTTTTTGACCCTTTTCCGAATAAGAAATAGGATAGATGGAAATAAACAAGTTGTTAGATATGGGATTAAAGCAATACAAGGGGAAACTATCAGCACTCACATTATGCATCCCGTTTTAATGAAACTTCTGAAAAATCTAGTAACGACGAGGCGTGCTCCTGTTTCAGGCCAGGTTGGTACCATGTGCTTGGGGTTGTCCAGAATACTACAATTCCTTCTAAGCATGAGATCTGCAGCAGCCACACCCGCCTGAGGAGAAGCAAACGTAGATAATCATCCACATGACATCAGAGGGTCAACAAAAGCAGGAAAATACTCCAAATTGTTTTCAGATTAAGGTGATAATTACAGTTAAAATCTGTTGAGCTTGTTATTAGTAGAAGTAGTACTACCTTTAGTTCATCCTCATGGAAGCCATAGCCTGAAAGTATTGCAATAAATATACATCAACAAGTGGTGAAACGCAAAGCGGAAAATAAAGTTTGTCCTCTAAAGGGAAGAAAGGACTAAAGACAGAACAACTCAAGCTACAATCTTTACCGGTAGCTTTCCAAATAAAGGAAATGAATTAAACCAAGACACGAGGTTTTTGAGCTCACTCGCAGGCATCAAGTTGAAACGGAAAGAAAAAAGAAAGTGAATGAAGCTCTCTTTGCGAAGACAGCTTGGCGGCTTGTTTAGTACCCTCAGTCTCGATGGCCCGGGGCTATTTCATCTAAATAGAAACGCAGTCATCTTATCCGCCGAGAGTCGGAATAAAACAGATTCAAATTTATAAGATGCAAGTTCCAAGGACTAACGGAGAGAACTATAAAAAGTCCGGAGAAAGAAACTAAATTGTTTCATAAACTGGGTTCTGCAAGTGATTTAAAAGATAATAGCGAGTGGTGCAATTCTTCAGGTTTCAGTTAAAGGAACTGGTTTTCTAAATGAAAATAGTTGAATGCCAGCAGCAGACTAAGCACGATTGCAGGTTACAAAGGAACATCTATCTTGAAACAGCAGTCCATGCTCTGCATAAAAGGAGATTCATACCTTGATATGCTCCACAAAACCATATTCCTCTCTTCCCTTGGATTTGATCTAGCTCACGTGAAGCTTTTGATGCAGCAACTGAGGGGACTAGGTGGCCTGTTGTCCACTTAAGCAATGTATGCTCTGGTGTGTGAGGAGGATCAGTGGTTACGAGATAAGGCAGCTTTGAGTCACCAAGATTCTGTAAGTTTAGACAGCTCATAAAATAAGAGGGTAGTTACTAAAGAGAAGACTCTCCACTGAAGAACATTATCATCTAATTTCAATATAAGGTCATAAATGGCTGTATTGCATAACACACCTGGATTACATTGAGCCAATATGTCATGCATCCTCTATTATTTGTAGTTCCAAGAAAGTTCAAAGCACTCCATGCTGCTGGGTCGCGAGGCAGGAATGTTTTGTCACGATGAAGGAAAATATCGCTGTCATTGCAGCAAGAGAAATAAGTTAAAACGAATTTGTCAAGAAGATGTACCTCTTCAACATGACATTCTGCCCTTTTAAGCTGTGCTCATGGTAGAATTTTAGAGGCGGAATTACTAACTATATTAATCTTAGTTCAGAAATCTAGCAGGTTGTAGCTGTTAATTGACTATAACCAGCCACAATTAGAACATGCATTTTAACTGAATTTCACTAAAGCACAAAATAGAGCTCCTCTGGTAATAGAAAATACAAATGCGAACATGGCCATGCATTTATTACCTTTTTTAGAGGAAGATAAACCACATTAGCGATGTAAGTTTATGCATGAATTTTCCGGAAAAACTTAACTAAAATTAAAGAGAAAAGCAAGTTCAAGGTTTCAAATAAAGGAGCCGGAAGTACCTATAGATATACTGGAAAGCACCCATAATTCTTGTTTCATCGCATGTTGCCTCTTTGCCTAACATTCTCAGAGTATCCGGAGCATGTGCAGCCATTATGCATCCATCATATACTTCTTTGGCACCATCATTGCAAGCTATGGTACAACCTGCAAGGGTTCTTCCTTTCACAGTTAGAATCACGAGTAGTTCGTAGCTCTATGTGAGGGTAACATACATCTGACTGAAGCTTTTTCCCTAGATAAGCACCAAATTAATTCTATCTAGATCACTATCTCTTGAAAAAATATCATAAAATGCATATAAACTAAGTAACACATGTTCTTTACAAATCAACAAGCTAAAAGCCAACATAACTTGGTCAACATAATGATTTTTTATCTTCAGTCAGATCCACTAATGTCTTTTTATTCTCTAGTTAGCCTTCCTACCCCCCCCCCCCCCGCCAACAACCCCACTTTTATACTTGTGGTCAAATAGGGAAGATATGGTAGTAAAATAGAGGGAAAATGAAATTGCAGATTAGGAATCCTATCAAAAGAAACAAGAAAGTAAAGACGAAAACACTAATAAATATGCACCCAAGGGTATGGCCTACTGATCAATGAGGTGGGTGCAAAAATTGAAGACCAGGGAACACTAGGTGATTTCTTCCCATTTGCCTAAGCCTTAATGGATAGAGTTATCCTCGTTATCTACACCGGTGGGAGCTAGCAAGTACCCAGTGGAATAGTTGATATGTGCATAAACAGGCGCTAACACCAATGTTGTAAAAAAATACTTATGGATATCAATGAAAACCTATCTTCCTCATTTCTAGTTTCGCCTTTATAAAGGACCATTTTAAACACATAAAGTGATAGGGTCTTTTCATTAAATAAATTTCCATTAGGTAATAACCTATCCATTTTCCAACAGATATATGCCCATCTACTATTATGATAAAATAATCAGCACGATGAACTCTTGAAACAAGCCAAAAATAAAACCAAACTAGACCTTCTTCATCTGTCGATACAGAATTTACTTCACAACCACTTCTTATTTGGCAGCCTCTCTTCTCCAGCTCCTCCTTAACCTACATTCAATGTCCCCATCAAATACTCTCAAGGATGACACATGCTTAACATATCATGCAAGAAAGTGAAAATTGGTAATTGCCTGAAATTTTCCTCAGGGAAATAGTAAAAACTTTGTGGTATCTATGAATAAAAATTCACCTTGTTTACAGATGTATGTGATCCCCATCTTACAGTGAGCAACTGAGAGAGACCAAAGAGCTTTAAATAAAGAACAAAAGCACCCTTAGGCACAAGTATAATAAAATGATATATGTAAGCATTCAAATTCAGTCTCTTGCATTTAACAATGGGTATAATCTACACACAAAGTACGCTAATTGAACAGTTGATGAGTGGAAGAACCTGAAGAAGATGGTGGTCGCGGAAGAATGAAAGAATAGAATAAGCAGAAAAGCCCATTACTCCTTCTAAGGGACAGGACCAGATTGAAGAACATATTGGAATCTGTGAATCATATGAGTAAATTGCTTATAGTAAGGACAATTTGTTGAGTGAACAAAAAGCGTATTGCACCTATCAAATCAATAACTACGACAATCGCACTGTCACCACTCACCAGATAAGCCTTCAGAAATAACTCCGAACAGCCATTTGACTTAATAAATTGCCTTATTGTTTCATCGCGACCAATGTCAGGATTGTTGTCGAGTGCTTCAAGGTAACTGCAATGTGATCAGAAACACATTCGTGATGAAATAAACTTCATTGGAGATAGCTCTTTCCTTGACACATATATAAAGAAAGCATACAAAACAGAACGATCTAGTCCATTTTAATCAAATGCATGAACAAAGAAGACTCTGTGCTCTAAATTTCTAATGGGATGAGTAAATCAACAAATTGCTCAAATAAGAAGGCATATTTAAAGACAAATAAGTTATTGGTACCTTATGACATCCTGCTTGAACTTGATAATTTCTCTAATCATTTGCCAAAAATATGGATTCAAGACATTCTTCTTCTGTGCAAACAAACTAGAGATTCCATTTCGGGTACCCCATTCGCAACCACGGCCTTGGTCTAAGCTCACTGAAAATGACATATCAGAGATCTCCATATCAACTCCGAGGAACTCAAAAAATTCCATCATATTTGGATAAGTTACCTGTCAATTACACCATTTCAGCCTTAACATGTCGAATTCATGACCCGCCCTTTAGTGCAGGGGCGAATGTAGATCATCTGAACCAATAACTTTCGATGCAAAACATAAATTTGTGTACAAAAATTCATTAAATAGCAACAAATGGTAATTTTGAACCCATAAATTTAAAGACATAATGGGTTGATAAAACCCATAAAATTTAAATCCCGAACCAGCCTCTCCATAAGTGCCCTAACTTTCCCAAGCAAGTTTCACCCGAAAAGTTCATTTGCAATGTATGTTTATACCTCCTGTTTCTTACAATAAAATTATGTATCAGTTTTTAAAATCCACTAGTAATTCCTCATTGGCTAAATACCTAGATAACCCCTTAAAACTTAACATAATTTGTCAGTTAGCTACTCAAACATAATTAGTGACGATATAAAACACTTCAGTTCGTCAGGTATGTCTTTTGAAAGGTTATAATTTGATGGTGAAGTTGGGCAGCGGACGTGTCTGTTTTGTGCACTAGTGTGAGAGACACGAAGAAGAAAACCCGTTTGACTCGCGCAACTCAATAACCCGCCCAAGGTTGGGGAAATTCAATCAAAAGTAATCGAAATTTAATTATTTTTCATATAAAAATAAATCTGAACGAATATACTATTCTAAATCCGAAAAATATTTCAGCATAATATATTGAAGTTCCAGCATAATATACTAGTCCAGTATAATATGGTGGAAGTTCATACACAAGTGCTCCAATCTCCAGTATATTATGCTGTAACTTTCTGTATGCTGGAGTTTCAGTATAATATATTGGAAGTTCATACATAGATGCATCAATCAGTATATTATGCTGGAACTTTCTGTGTTGCAGCAAAATAATGACTATTTTTCAATGACTTTGCAAATGCTGGCTATTTTTCAATTACCAGTCTGAAAACTGGCTAGTCTGTGCTATTTTCACGTTAATAACCCGCTCATTTGTTGAACTCGGTCTATGTTGACCCAGTTCATCTCAACCCATTTAAAATTGGCTAATATTTAGCCCAAATTGATCCATGAGTAATTTTACTAAAATATCTTTAAAATAATTCTTTTAATGTTTGATTTGTTACTCCTATATGACTATAACAAAAGAAAAAAAGTTTTATTTGATAATTAAATAATCATAAGAAAACAACACACATTAATTAAAGTTTGGTAAGAGTTGGGCGGGTTGGGCTATGACCCAGATTTTAGCTCATCTTGACACAGCCCATCTCAGCCCAATGACCCGCCCACTTATTGACTCCCCCATTTTGATCCCTCAAAATCAATCTAACCCGCCTATTTGACACCTTTAGTAAAAGCTTTTGTATGGTTTTTGGTCTGTGTTGTTATAAGAGCTTCTTTTAGAGATAAAATAGATAAAATAAAAAATTTAAAGTAAAGTTATTTTTAAATATAAAAATATATTATTTATTATTAAACGAACTGATAAAAAAAACATGCCCAAATGGAAAGAAAAGGAGTAATAAGCAACGGGCGGTGTGCCACGTAGGACTGTGTTCAAAAGACACTTACACGTAAGCATGTGCACGGATCGGATCGGATCGGATTTAGCACATTTTGGAATCAAATTTCGGATTTCGGATTCTAGAAAATGCAATCCGAATTCGATCCGAATTATATCGGATTGGATTGAATTTTAAAGTTGGGATCGGATCGGATTTAGGATATTATTATGCCTCAAAGTTGCAAACTAATATGTATATTTTCTTTGTAAAAGAGGTAATACATTAACAAAAAAATCATGTTTATGCAATTATGAGAGTACTATGGTGTCAATATAGTTAAATCTAGTAATTGTAAAGGTAATAACTTGGAGGAAGATGTAAAGGAAGTACTGACTATCCGAAATTAAAGTATAGTATTTATACATTGCCTAATAATTTCGGATTTCGGATCGGATCAGATTAAAATATACCAATCCGAATCCGAAAGTTTAATAAACACAATCTAAAATTCGATCCAATCCAAAATCCGAAATTGAATGGATCGGTTCGGGTTTCAAATATCCAATCCGAATTAACAGCCCTACTTACACGAGATGAGTTGTTTATATGGCCGCTAGTTAAATTTGTGTGAAAAACTGACTGATCATACTAAATTTAAGGGGTTATATTTAGCCTTTTTTTAATTTGTGAGTAGACTGAGCTCATTCAGGATTTGACTCGTTCATTTCACGAGTCTCTTCGTTCACTAAAGGAAAGATTTTTAAGGGTGAAAGAGAGGGAGTTTTGTAGGTTATTTCCTCCGTTTCAATTTATATGAGCTAGTTTGATTTGATGTGGAGTTTAAAAAAAAAGACTTTTGAAATATATCTACCTATACAATTATATTAAAAGCACGAAGGCTCTTAGCGAAATGTCGTTCGCCTTTTTTACCCCTTAAAATCATATTTCACATTGGATAAAATTGTAATTTAAATTAATTTCCTAAATTTTAGGACTTTAAAATCAACTAAAATTTTGGTCATTAAATCTTATATTATTAAACTAGGTAAGAAATAATAATTGGAAAAATCCTTAATTGCTACGAGTGAATAACAAAAGAATAAAACTAATTTCCTTAATTTTTATACGATTCTATAGCAAGGTAACAAAAGCATAAAATTGTGCCTTCATATATCGAATTTTTATACGCTTTATCCTGTAGCATAGTGAATTATTCTAAAAGATTAAAAGATTTAATTTTTTAAATTTGTAGTATTTGAGACGGCGTCATGATAAATGTATTTATGTTTTCGTTTTTATTCATTTTCGATATTAGAGTACAAACTAAAAATAATTTGAAAATTTCCATGTGGTACGATTTATCCTTCATTGAGCTAGCTAAATAGAATCAACAAAATATATTTTTAGAATGTTACACTTTCTTATAGTTCAAACACATCGTTTAATACTATTTATGTTATTTTTAAAAAACTATTAACTCAATGACATGAGAAACACATACAATTAAAAAATCATCATTTATCTATTTTTCTAATATTTAGGAGCTTGAAACTCTATAAAATTTGAATATTAAGTGGGCGTTTGGACATTAGAATTGTGAAATTTCGAAAAAATGAATTTTTTTTCCAAGTGAAAAATGGTATTTAAAAATTAGAGTTGTGTTTGGGCATGAATATAATTTGAAATTGTTTTTGAATTTTTGTGAGTGCTTTCAAATGAAAATATTAAAATACAACTTTTTGGAGTTTTTCAAATTCTGAAATTTAACTTCAAATGAAAATTTGAAATTTTCATGGCACTAATTCCTGAAAAAGTGAAAAAATGAATCTTTTTGCCAAATGGGTTCCAAGTCTTTCTTTATTTGGGCTTTATAAAAAGCCCTAATATTTAGAAGTAAAATTTGAATTATATAAGTGTATCTCTTATTTGGATTTGGGCAAAATAACTAGTAAATTTTACCACCTATAGAATAGGTTAGTACCCTATTTATATTAAATAAATACCATTTTTAAATATTACATCCTATAAATACCTTTTATAGTTTATAGCAAAAAATCTAAATATAGTTCCATCCTACTATTAAGGCACCATATATGCTACAAAATATTTTTCTCTCATTTTTTATATTTTCTCTCACCTAATTAGCGTATATCTCCTCTGACCAGCTTTTCTCTCTCTTCTTCCATACACTTTACCCTCTTCTCCCACAAACCTACGTTTCATAAATCTTCTCCCACCCTAAATCTCTATTTCTCCGCCATTGTAACCTCTACTCTCTTCTCCCACATACCCACGTTACTCAAATTCTTTGTCCTCTCTGTATTTTCACAGCATAATCAATCTTTATTATTATTTGGCATATGAAAACAGATCTATAAAACAACAAATTTCAGCAAGAAAAACGGAAGAAATATAGAGATAGAGAAAGTAGAGGAGAAAGAGATCTAACCGTCCATCTCAACGATATGGTTTTCAACCTTGATTTTGTCGAAAGCCATGTTTACAGATGAAAGAGATGAAACTGTATTCACATGTATTCAGCAACATTCATTTATATATTTTAGATGTATTAAAAAGTTGTGATTATTCTCTTGTATTCAGTTTTAATCAGTTGTAATTAACTATTTTATTCAGCAGTAGTTAGTTGTATTCAAGTGTTTTATACAACTGTATTCAGTTGTATTCAGTTGTAGTTAGTTATATTCAACTATTTTATTCAGCAGAAGTTAGTTGTATTTTGTTGCATTCAAGAGTTTTATTCAGCTGTATTCAATTGTATTTTATTGTATTCAATAGAAAAAAAGGAGAAGAGAATTGAGAAGTTCGATCAGATGTGTTGCTCTGGTTTTTCCTTCTTTTCACGTTTTTGAGTTGCTTTCTTTGAGCAAAATACAAATTAGTGTGTACTCGTTTTAGTTCTTTGAGTTAAATTAGGAGACTATCATGTGATTTGATTTTCTTCCGTTTTTAACAAGTTTAAGTTCCCAGAATTTGCGCAAAAAAGTTACTGTATTTCACTGAAATTTTGCTTGAATACAGTTAAATACAGCTGAAATTTCGCTTGAATACAGTTAAATACAGATAACACTTAGCTGGATTTCCCGTTTTTACGCCTATTTTTTTCTTGTATTAATGAATACAACCGTTTAAATACATGAAATACATTGTATAAAAACATAAAAGATATCTATAGAGCGTAATATAGTAAAATGTATCTATAAATGGCTAATTAGGACTAAAAGATGGTGCTTTGTGAAAAATTCTCAAATAACTATTAGCCTATCATTATGAATACGTTTCTTTCTAAACAATTAACCCTCTCACATACATAACATTACATATACTTATTTTCTTTATAAATATGACTATATGTTTGATGCCACAAGCTAACATAAATAAAACTTAAAAGTCTAAACAATTCAGCAATTTTATTACGTGTATTTCATGTGCGCATCATGCCAATCAATATAAAACGTATATTGTAATAAATTAGTGAAAAATAATAATTGATGTTAAAAAATGCAATATCTATTTAAATGATTAAAATGAATATTTACTATATATTGATTTTGAATATTCTGAAAGCATAAAACAACCCTTCAAGTTCTAGAATAAAACCTAACAAATAATAAAAGTATTTAATGTACCTAACAACCTAAAAAAATTATGGAGTAATTTATATAAAGTTAATTATTGCACAGAGTTGAACTTGGCCAATATTCTTTAAAAAAATAAATCATTCCTTCAACAAATAAATTAATATAAATCAGTTATATTAAATTTTTAAATTCATCTAATATTTAAAACTTTAAGTTTAACTAATTAAGTTTTACCATAATTTTAATGAAATGTGATTTAAGGATCTACATTTGCTCTAATATTTTTTGATATACGAGTATAATATATTTATCTATTAATATCGATATACATATCTACTATATTATAAAAGCACAAAATCTAATACGAAATACTGATGATCTTCTCCCCCTTCATAAATGCTTTTCATGTCGGATAAATCATAATTATAATTAATAATTAATTTGTGGCATTAACTAAAATTTTATGATTTTGAGGACTTTTAGAGGGCAAAGCTTTTTCCTTCATTGAGTTAGTTAAATAAAATCAACAATCATCTCAGCTTCATAGTTTTATAATGTGTATTATGTATGATTTTTTAAAATCAATTTTGTATTCCCGAGTCAAGGTTCACGCGCAACACGCGTATCCTAAGACTAGTTTTCTTAAAAGTTTAAGGGGTAAAAGTATTATGGGACCATGACATTTGTCTGGTTATAAAAATTTCTCGTAAAAGTAAAATAAAAAGTTTGAAGTTGAATTTATTTCAATTGTAGAAATGTGTCATTCTTTTTGGAACAGAGTAAAAAAATGTACCATCTGAAATAGAGAAAGTAATTGAAACCATTTACCTTTAGCAATGGTTTTTTTAATTTTATTGTATCACAGATATAGTTTTTCCTGATATTATCTGACTTGGCACTTATTTGGAACATTATACAGCTAATTAGATTAGTTAAATATTTGGGTCACCTTAACGTCTCTTAATACCTACGCAAGTAGGAGCGGATCCAATATATTAGTACCACGCGGAGTATAAATATATAAAAATTCACTAAAAGTTACAATAAACAATATGTATGAACCCTATAATTTGCCTAATCAATTTAAAACCACTTGGCCAAACGTTTTAAAAAAGTACTTACGCGATTGAAGACTATAAAACCAAGGTCAAGATCAACGCCGTCGACAGTGACGGACTTGGCGTGGCCGCCGAGATAATCCTCCTTTTCATAAACCACAACCTTAACACCAGCTTTTGTCAATTCATATGCAGAAACCAGTCCACTTATCCCTGCCCCAACCACTGCTACTTTCATGTTTAAAACTTAGGATTCAAAGTTACAACTGCATGCAATAACAATCAAGATTAGAAGAGGTAAAAGGACAGAAGTAATTAGTAGTCACTAGTCAGTAAACTCAGGGGCAGAGCTAACCCTTTAAATATAAGTTCGGCTGAATCCAGTAACTTTTATCCAAATCATATATTTGTCTTAAAAAATTATTGAATTATGCACAAATTATTAATTTAAAACTCAATAGCTTAAAAGAATTAGAATACTGAACCCATAAGTTTCAAATTTGGCTCCGCCTTTGAGTAAATTTTATCTTTAATGTATACATTGCATATCACTAATTAGATGAGCATAGCTATGGAGTTGTTGGTGTTTAAGGTGTTATAATAGTGGTAAACTTACCTCAAGGATATTGCTGTGAGTTTTAAGAGTTGAGGACATTCTAAAAATGCGGTAAGAGTAGAAGAAACTCCTTTAATATCTTTGCGCCAAATGCATTGCGTTGCCCAGAAGATTTGCTACTTCGTTTTGCTCTCTGAAGATGAACGGAATATCAGGATCACCTAATCAGTTTACTATTTATAACCTGCACAAGATACTTCCGTTTGGATATGTTGGGTCAAGATAAGAAAGGATAAAGGATGGTCTACGAGATATGGTGTGATAGTGTCCGTTTTAGACTAAGGCCCTACGTTATTCCCCAAAGGCCCCACACTATTAAGAGTATTCAACTCCTTATAAGATGAAAATAGCATGGGCTAGCCACTTTTCGGACATGTAATCGAAAAATAGCCAGCATTTGCAAAGTTATCGAAAAATAATTATTATTTTATCTCAAACATGGAAAGTTTCAGCATAATATGCTGGGTTATGGAGCTCCTGCATACAAACTTCCAGCATATTATGTTAGAACTCTAACGCATTGAGCTGGAATCTCATATATAAAAAATTCGAATTTCAGCAAACTATGCTGGAATTTTTTCGGATTTTTAAGGTTCTTTTTGTTTAGATTTTATCTCTACATGAAAAAGTGGCTAAATTTCAATTAGTTTTGAAACTGTGGCTATTGTTTAGTTACCAGTTGTATAACAGGCTATTTTTTTTTCCTATTATAAGTATCTTATTTTCTTTTCTACTTTCTACGTGAGACTTTGTTTGCACACACTCAATAATTTCTCCTTTGAAATAAGTTCCACATGAATCATCACCATTAATGGGCTAACTTGGAGACAACCCACATGATCCGAATTTTTATGGTTACCGAAGCTTAGCGGAAAGGCTGTGTATGCGTCTTTGAAGTTACGGGTAAAAGTAGTAAACCAGTCTATAGACGGGCAAAAGCATTAAGCTGGTCCTGGGCCATCACTCCGCCATCTCCATACTCATTCTGCCAAACCATTGTCTCTGATATGAGTTGTTGGTCTAAAACGGCCTAAAAATATTCTTAATGTGGTGTGATATTGTTCACTTTGGACTAAACTCACACGATTTTTTTCAAAAAACCTCACACATTACGAGTATTCAATTTCTTATAAGTAATTTATTTTTTCCTTTCTATTTTCCATTTGGAACTTTGTTCCCACACACAATAAGATAGGATATTGTGTTATTATGCTTCTCTTTTTTAACTTAATTAATTAACTTGAAAAGGATTTTCGACTAAGACTACTACACATTAAGTACGAACTAATTTCATGCAAGGTCCTGTCACATATTTAAGCCTTTATGTAGTTTAATTAATGAAAGAAATATTTAGTTACTTACCTTATTAGAATTGGAGCAATAGAAAGAAGGGGTATTTATCCAGAATTTAGTTTTTGTTTTTCCTTTTTCTTGTTCAATACGTTTTTTCTATTTACCCTTCAAGAATACTCGCTAGACACAATGTAGGTCCTCTTCTAGGATTTTCTAGTAATTAAGAAGTCCAAGTAACGACATTATTTTACCTCTTCCAGATCTATAAAAGGAATGTCCACCTAAATTAATTAAAGGAAAGACACAAATATGCAATTTTTACGACAAACCTAACCAAATCTTTAGAATTTTATATTAAAAAAACACAAACCAAAAGTGGCCATCCCTCTCAAATTACTTAGGGAAAATTCTAGAGTTGACAAATCTCCAAGACCAATAAGAACTTTTTTGTACAGTTAATGCAAATCAAGAAGAAATTGAAGAGTACCTAAAAAAATTGAAGTCTCAACCAAAATTCTAAAATTCTTATTCTTTATATTTAATGCTATACATTAGACAATAGTCCATTATCCATATGTCAATAATAAAAATTCAATATCGTACCCATTAGACTTTATCTCCTGTATTATAATTATTAAGTTACTGTCAGAATATTTTTTAAAATGGTTCTAGATAAATTGTTTATATTTATTAAATAAATTTCTTAATAAAAATATAGATTTGGTCAAAACTATTGAATTTTTCCAAACATATAACTAGAACTCTATCTCCACTCATGTATATTAATCGGGATGCACAATACAATTTATTGAAGAAAAAGAAGAAAAAAAAGCCGACTATTTTTTAGTAGCTTCCCTTTTAGGGTTTATTTGGTAACTAGAACTGCAAAATTTATTAGCTTCACCCAATAATTAAATGAGCACTCAAAATTTTTAATCTCTCCTTTCCTTTTGTCAAAAAGTAAATTCCTTTGAATAATTTTTATAGCCTATTTAGTCAAGCTTCTTCAAAGTCAAAATTATTTTTATTTAAAATAAAAAAAGTTCGTTTTTTTCAAAGTAGAAACGGAATTTTGAGAAGCAGAAAAAAGTAGCTTCTTCCCAGAATCACTTTTGAGAAAAATACACTTAGAAGCACTTTTTAAGAGATTGGCCAAATACTAATTGCTACTAAAGCTTTTCAAATTAATTTAGTCAAATACCAACTGTTTTTCACCAAAAGTACTTTTTTCGAAAAGCACTTTTCAATATAAGTTGATTTTAAAAGCTTAGTCAAACATGTTAATTGGTAAATGAAAAGAGGAGTTCATAGAGAGAATCACAGAAGTATGAATGGATTGTTAAGTGTGTGAAAGTCCTACATGGAAAGCAAAAAAAGAAAAATAAGCTACTTATAAGGTATTGGACACTCTTATAGTCTGTTTGGCCAAGCTTTTTTTTGGTCAAAAGTATTTTTTTTTTTTTGCCAAAAGCATTTTTGGCCAAAAATTGAGGTGTTTGGGCAAGCTTTTGGAAGGAAAAAAAGTACTTTTGAGAGAAGCAGAAGTAGTTTTGGAGAATCAGAAAAAGTAGTTTCTCTCCAAAAGCACTTTTCTGAGAAGTACTTTTGAGAAAAATACACTTAGAAGCAGTTTTTAAAAGCTTGGCTAACTACCAATTACTGCTCAAAAGTACTTTTCAAATTAATTAGCCAAACACAAGCTGCTTCTCACCAAAAATATTTTTTTTAAAAAGTACTTTTGAGAAAAACACTTCTCAAAATAAGCTGATTTTAGAAGCTTGGCCAAACGGGCTATTAATAGTGTGAGACCGAAATCGACGGACTTTTTTCAAAGCGAACAATATCACACTATATTAAAAGTATCTTTGTGCCAGTTTAGCCCAACACCAATGACATGTCTGGCTTGATTACGTTTTCCTTGTTGTGTTGAGTAATAAATTTATTTTTCCAAAAGGAAGTTTCGGTATTCCAACTCCAATCACCATACTATATTATAAATGAGAAGCCCCGAAGTAAAAGTTAAGAGGCCAATATACCATAAAAAATTTAAACAACCATCTTGCCAGTCATTTAAACACTACTTTTTGTATGAAAATTTAAATTATATATTAATATGAAATTAGGTTTAAAAAAAATGTGAACTCTAGGGTAAATGAAAAGCCTATTTTATCAAAATTGAGCAAAGTTTATTGATTTTACTCACTGGGTGTGTTTGGTATAAAGAAAAATATTTTTCGGAAAATGTTTTTTAATTTTTCTATGTTTGGTTGGCTTAAGTGTTTTGAAAAACATTTTCCTTATGAACTCATTTTCCTCTAATTGGAGGAAAATATTTTCCCCATCAAAAGAAGGGAAAACATTTTCCTAAACTACTTCTAAACCTTCCCACCCTCACCAACCCACCCCACACTCACCTACCCAACCCCACCCCTTCTCTCCAAAATGCTTTTTTTTTTCTTTTTCAAATTTTAGTTTTTTTTCTATCACCAACTACCCGGCTACCCCCCCTCCCCCACCCGAAAAAAATAATTTAAGTTTTTTTTTTGTAATTTTTTTTTGTTTTTCTGCACCATCCACTCCCCCCTCTCCGCACAAAAAAAGTTTTTTTTATTACTTTTACTTTTTTTTTTGTAATTTTTAAATTTCTAGTTTTTTTTTGTTTGCATCACCCACCTCCCCACTGCCCACAAACAAAAATTTTTATTTTTCCACTTTTTTTTGTAATTTCAAATTTCTGTTTTTTCATTTTTCTATACACCCGCCCTCCTCCTCCTTCGCCCTCTGCCTCCCCCCCCCCAAACCCCGAAAATATTTTTTAAATATATTTTCAGTTTTAGCTTTTTCACCTTTCGATTTATAGGTTATGGCTTCATGTTTATTGTATCTAAATTATTTATGAATATTCTTGAGAAGTTATTTTCCTTAATTTGCGTATCAAACACCAAAAAATTAATAAGATTACTACTTGTTTTTCAAGAAAATATTTTCTTGGAAAACATTTTCCGTTATACCAAACACACCCACTATATAAGTATTCTTTCTAATCTTTCTTGGGTATGGTTGCCCAAGTCAACTAGACAACCCATATTTTTTATGTAATTCTTGTAGGAATGATATTTGTTTAACCAAAAATAGTTTTTGTGGTAAAGCAAATAATATACTTCATACGGTCCATTTTAAGTGATTGTTTGGTATTTTTTTGTGGTCCATAATATTTGATTTTTTCAGATATCAAGAAGGAACTAACTTCTTCTTTCCAAAGTTGTCATTGGGGTAAAGAGCCTAGGAGCAGTTTGTTATAAATTCAATGAGCAAATTAAGGTTAATATGATCAATTTTATTGTTAATTAATGCTAAAAGGTGAATTCCTTAATATGTGTGAAAAGAGCCAAAAAAATCACTTAAAGTGGACCAGAGTAATAATTTGGGTTTCTAATAACTTATTTTACTTCACTTTTCCTAATATAGCCAAACTTGAAAATAAAGAAAATAAAATTTTGAGAGAATAAGGAAAAAAAATCTTATTGATGATCGCAACTTATTTTCAGAACAAGATCTTCAAATAGCAGAAAGTAAAAATGTAAGCAATGATAATATTATTTCATGAATTATGTGATGATCGTACAAAATATGGTAAGGGGGTTTATATAAGGGTACAATATGTAACTGCTTTGCCCTCTCAATTATTACCCGTTACTAACATTAACTACATTAATTGCACGTTACTTGAGTTATTCGTAATGGTTATGATAATAATAGCTAATCGCGCATAATCAGTGATTGTACGAATTTCTTTTCCATATTCGTAGCTATTAATGAATCTTCCACTTTTATAGTCTTCAATCATGCATCTCGTGCCTATCTCTTCTTTTCAGTTGCCCGATGTGATATCTTTGTAAATAATTCTGCGGGCCCACGCCTCATCATTCTTTTTTATTGCTCTAATTCTAATGCCACCTACCAGCTTATCATTAATTCACGTGTAAAAGTCTATTTTTTCAGCCAATACAATTATTTTTTGCATAGCTTTTGGAGTTTTCTTTTCTTTTCTTTTCTTTTTGTTATATATAGTTTACCAAGCTACAACCAAACAACCTTGGTTTTGATCTTGAGAATGGAGATAATGAATACAAGTAATTTAATTTGCATGTTTAGTTTTATATATGCTTGGGATCAAAGAATAAATGCATGGCAAATAAAAATTTTTATTTTTCTCATGTGACTTTTAGGAGGATGATATGATAGCTACTTTTACCATTCACCTTGTTGGGGTTTTATGTATTTAAGTATATTAAATACTTAAAAGAGGGTGAATGGGAAATGGAGGGAAATAAAAATTTTAAGTGAAATTTTAAGTTTTCCCCCTGGCAAAGGGACATTGTCCCATATTAGAAGGGAAAGAGATTTTTATGGGTATATAAGCAATTGCTCTTCTTCTAGCTCTTAAAGAGTTGAGAAGCAGGCAAGCCTCGCATCGTCGTCGTCGTCGCTCGCTCGGCTCAGCTTCGGCTTTGGATTCGGATTTGTTTTGGTAACAGAAAATTAACTACCCTCTTCAATTCTCCCTCTTTATTGTTGAGTAAATAGCCATTTATGTTATGACATTTATGTTGTGGCCGTTTTGTATAAATAGCCATTCTGATGAGTTGCACCTCTTTAGATTTCAGCCCAACTTTTGCTATAAATAGAAAACTTCTGCTCAGAATTTCCATACGATTTTCTGAGTTTCTCCTCCTTCTTCTGCATACTTTTAACATCAAACAAAGCAACAGTAAGTGTGATTTGCTACCGAACCTGTGTTCGCTGAAACAGTAGGGTTTGAAGTACCACTACACCAATGTGTAATTCGTTCTATCCTGGGAGGAAATAATCCATAACTTTGGGTACTAGGAGGGGATTAAATTCCTTAAGGAAACACTGTGAATTCAGTGGGCTCGAATTGGTTTTTGTTATTTCATTTACATTTCTGTTTATGTTATTTTATTTTATCCAGAATTATTTTACAAATACAGATTACTAACAAGCTTAATAAATTTAAATATATTTTCTGTATTGTACTCAATGTTTCTGGAAACTAAACCTTTGTGGTTTTGTGTCACGACCCTAACCCCGAACCCGGTCGTGATGGCGCCTCTCGTGAAGACAAGGCCAACTAATTAGACCCAATTCACTTTTTAAAACAGTTAAATAATATATGAGCAGTCTAAACATGAATTAATGATAATAAGCAGCAGATATACAACCCAACACAGCCTTAACCGGGGTGTCACAAGTCACGAGCATCTACTAGGGTATAAATACAACTGAAAGCCTGGAGTGTACAAATACAGACTAATGAAATGAAGAGAGAGAAAAGCAGTGCTGCGAACGCCGGCAGCTACCTTACTAAACTTTGATGACTTTACCTCCAATCAACCAAAACATACATGAATCTGCATACAATGTGCATACCGAAAAACACAGAGTAATCTATAATACGGCAGTTTAAACAAGTACTATGAAAGCAATAAACCAATGGAAACAAAATATGGTAATGCTACAACAAATAAGCAGTTAAATGACAGACATATAAAGAAAAAAAATCAACACATAGAATGGTACCCTATAGTACCCGCTGCGACGTGCAGCCCGATCCATTTATTTATCGTCAACGGCGCTCACTAGGGTGTGCAGACTACGGGAGGGGCCCTTACAGCCCAAGCGCAATATCAAACCATCTCGTGGCATCAAATCTAGGCACTCGGCCTCATATCAATATCAGTATAACACTGTTGCGGCGCGTAGCCCAATCCCATGGTATCCTCACATCTGGCCCTTGGCCGTACTCAGTTCAGAAATCATGTAAGCCCCTCGGGCAATAGTAAAACAATATTTCTCATCCCAAAACATCATTTAATATATCATTTTAGTTTCAAAACCGAGTAAAAGTGGTTGAGTTGTAAAACAGTGAAAAACGATACAACTAAGTTCAAGTAGTAATTCAAAACAGTGAGGAAATAGTGATAAAAACTCCCCGAAGGATTCAATTAGTTGGCACGAAGCCCAAATATGACAATCAGTCCAAACCATGATGATAACAAATAAGCTTCGATCAATTACGTGGTAAAACATCACTCGGGATGGACCAAGTCACAATCCCCAATAGTAAACGACCCCGCGCTCATCATCAAGCACGTGTCTCACCTTGATATAGCACTACGATGTGCAAATCCGGGGTTTCAAACCCTCAGGACATCATTTACATTCATTACTCACCTCGAACTGGCTAAAACTCTAGCCCGCGATGCCTTTGCCCAAATTGGCCTCCACGCGCGTCGAATCTATTTAAAATTAGAACGAATACGTCACAATATGCTAAGGGAACAAGGCCCAAGCAAAAACAATCGAAAAGCACCTAAAATCTCGAAACTAGCAAAACCCGAGCCCCGATCCCACTTCTCAAAACTCAGAAATTTTTACATCAATGGGTTCCTTATCTCCCCACGAGTTCAACCATACCAATTTTACCAAAATCCGACATCAACTCGACCCTCAAATCCTCAAATTAAACCAAGAGGGTTTTCAAGATTTTTACAAACTAAAATCACCAATTAAATGTTAAAACAACGATGGATACGAGTAATCTAACCAAAATTGATTTAAGAACACTTACCCTAATGTTTTCCTTGAAAATCTCTCGAAATATCGCCTTACCCAAGCTCCCCCAACTCTATTTTTGTTAAAATGGCCAAAAACCCCGTTTTATAACATTTTTCCGATTCGGGCGCCACAGGTGGTGCCGGGCACTGCCTGTGGCGCTGGTTCCAGTAGCCAAAATAAATCCCAGCGCCATGGATGGCGCCCCGCGCTACCCTGGGCATTGGCGATGGGAAATTATTTTTCCCTGACACGAAAATGGGCATAACTCTCTCATACGATGTCCGAATTGGACGATTAATTTTGCTATGGCTCCGAAATTTCGATATGGATCTAATGCTTGAATAAAAACCGAATTTGAAACTCATTTGCATAATATGATACCACTTATTCTTGAAGAACGACATCAAAATATTCTTGAAATGCCCAAGTTAAACTTCAATAACCATCCAAACTCCACCCGAGGCCCTCGGGACCTCAACAAAATATATCAACAAATCCTAAAATATCATGCAGACTTACTCGGAGTTTCAAATCATGCCAAGCAAAGTCGAAACTACAATTCACACCTCAATTCGAACTTATGAGTTTCAAACTTTTCCTTTTACAAAGCGCGTGCCGAAACGTATAAAATGAATCCGGAATAACTTCAAATTTTGCACACAAGTCATTAATGACATAATAGAGATATTGCAACTTCCGGAATTTCATTCCGACCTCTATATCAAAATCTCACCTATCAATCGGAAAACGCCGAAATCTCCATTTCGCCAATTCAAGTTTAAACCTTCCACGGACCTCTAAAATGCATTACGATCACGCTCCTAAATCCCAAATCACCTAACAGAGCTAACCAAACCATAAAAATTCAAATCCGAGATCAAATACAAACAAGTCAAATCTTGGTCAAACCTTTCAAATTTCAAGCTTCAACTGAGAACTGTTCATCCAAATTCATTTTGATTAACGTGAAACCCAACACCAACGATTTACATAAGTCATAATACACCACACGGGGCAAGTCATGCCTGAGAACTGGTGATCAAAGTGCAAAAGCTCAAAATGACCGGTCGGGTCGTTACATCCTCCCCCACTTAAACACACGTTCGTCCTCGAACGTACCCAGAGCTGTTCTAAAAGCCCACCAATCGTTGAATAACCTTACCATGCATATAGCTGGGGGTGATCCCACGTCATCCTATCTCATATAGGTCTGATAACACTATTTAACTAAAATTACACAATCCAATCTTGCCTATAAACCATAGAACCACATTTTCACTTCTGAAACCATCAATACGATCAAAACCTCACACCTATACTTTGAATAGACCCGAACTAGCTGTAGTAACCCATGCCTGCAACCTCGAGAGCAATCCCATGATATACCATATAACTCTAACGCTCGCAACAATAACTTCTATTCACAGCAGCTGCCCATAACAACCAAATACCGATAGAAAACCTCTTATCAGCTAAAGTCTCATTCCAACACTTTCATATATTGCCAACGATAAATGAAACACGCAATAAACCATAACCATTCCTCATATCAACCATTTATGAAGCCATTTCTCCTCTGGTAATTACCATAGCAAATTTTTTTTTGAACCGAACCTCGAAGTTTACCCATCAAATATGCTGAAATCGAGTCCGTTTATTTTCATTATTGATCCCAACGATCTCCTCTGACCCAACACACTACCCTGGTGACATGTCACACCAATAGAGGCCTAAGATACATCTAGCATAATACGTGAACCAATAAGCAACGGTCCGACCATACTCAAATCATGAAAATGAATCAAATGAAAGAGTTGTACCTCAAGCTCACCAGTACCACCGGAACACAAGGCTGAGAACCCGTCTCGCATAGTAGGAACATAACCGACACACCATTCACCGAGCAACACCCAATTTCTCTTCCCGCTTGATTTCCACTATGAAACCCCAATCGAACTGCACCATAGGTGCCTATAACTGACAAATAACAACATCTCTCCCAGCAATACAATTCGGAGCCAACCAAGCCAACTCAAGTTAGAACACGCACCCACATTGGCTTGCCAATAAACTCCTTATCAAGGAAATTCTGAGGCTATTCCTTCAACTCCTCTAACTCTGACGGTGCCATACGATACGGTGTTCGACATCAAATCAGTACCGAAATCAATAACCTTGCCCGGCGGCATGCCCGGCCATAAGAAACACATCCAAAAAGTCCCTCACCACCGGAACCGAATCAATGGTAGAAGCCTCTGCACTGACATTTATCATGGAAGCCCACATAAGAAAGACAATTCTTCTCAGCCGTCCGTTGGGTCCTCGAAATATAAAACCACTCCACTAGGACATACTCTGTCGAACCTTGCCACTCAATCCGTGGCATATCCAGCATAGCCAACAGCGCCGCCTTAGAGCAATAGTCCAAAATGACACAACGCGGAGACAACCAGTCTAAACCCAATATTATATCCAAAATCTAACGTACCCAGCAACGAAAGATCCGCTCGAGTCTCCAAACTGCGATAGTCACTAAACAGTGTCGATACACACGACTCACAATTACAACATAGCCTAAGAATTTTATGACCTTCCTTTCGGAACCTAACCGCAACCTTAAAAAACGCAATTCCCAATCATTTACAACATACTGCATAACCCATACTATCCTAGGATAACCATGAGAACTTCATATCCCTTCCAAACCACAAGCAACTATGCATTCCACTAGCTAAAAACTTCTCATTGATCCCCTCTAGAAGAGAACCACTATACATCACTTGCTCCTCATGCCAATAGGAAAAATATACCTCTCTAACTGTGGTGGAAACCATCTAGAACTCCTCGAATTCCATTTGCACAACACTAACTCATCAGGACTGAATCCTTCTAACTCAATCGAGCTACGCATGCCACAAACCCCAAAAGAATTGCCACGATACACCTGTAGAGACTCATTACCCCGCAAACATTCAAAGAGCTAATCATACCCTTACCATACCGATCCGACCCACTACCAAGCTATACCATCTGCCGAGTTTCCTTCTAATTTACCTTCAACTTGATACTCCTTCTTGCTATAACATCACAATTCCTCAACCCAGACTTACTACACGGGACCTAAGCATAAAACCATACTGTCTAAGGCTTATAAGCCGCTGAATACTCTTTTAAATATTCCCAAAAGCACCACATTCAAAATACTTTACTCTGAGGAAACTTCCTGGGAATCTAAATCCGTTACCTTTACCTTCCTAATACTGATACATGGAATACCATAATTAATATAGAAAATACCACAAGTCTTGACATCTTCCCATGAAAACTTAGTTTCTAACCACATATACAACTTGAAGATACCCAATTGTTACATGTAAAGTCTTGAACCCATTAGAACCATTTAGTCATCCACTCTACTCGAACTGCAATTAGCATGATCAAATTAACTAAACAACCCGTGCCTCGTTGGCACTCCGACACTGAAGAATGTAACCTCATTCTAGTACAACCAAGCAACTTCCCGCTCTATGCACCGCGCATCCTTTACCAATAACAATTCAAGACATTCCGTGATTCTCACACACCCATGAAGCGTACTATAACCTTTGTTAGGAATTTTGTTCTTATACCTAAGCCATCCTCGGTCTTAATTTCCACAAGCCATAACTGATTCACTAGTACGCCTCAAACTGGAACCAACATAGCACCTAATCATGCAATCGCCTAATCAATAGAAGACTCCCCCACTTGGCTCGAAGCCATAGATCAACACACACTTAGTAACTCATAACGCTTATACTCTATTGATGCCATAATACCATAGCGAGGTTAGACTCAACTCCTTTATAAGCTTGTGAAAACACAGATCATCTAGAATTTTAACTCTTCTGCAAATCTCACATTTGCTCTCGCAACAGTTACACCCACTCTCTAAGCGACCCAATTTAAATTGCAACACATATATTTCACTCGCAAATGAGATCTTTTAACAGACACATAAAGATCGCACCACCTCAGAACACTTCGCAGGAAATAACCCACATGCTTTGCCTCCAACTAACATTCTTGTATACCTTCCACCGCCATAAACTGTACGCAGTCACTTAGACCTCCTAAGTCTGAATTCATACTGCAAAATGAAATTTACTTCACTCTCAACTGGGAAACACGAAAATATCCTTCACACTGCCATAACTCGGGGCTATACCTCAAATCACGATGGAATTCAAGCACCTAATAGTTCTTCTATCCTCCCGCAGACCTTTCTCGTCGCTTCCAAATCATATGGATACATCTTGCAGTGCCAACATACTCATCACATAGTTATCAGCCATCACTTCCACTAATAGGGACAATATCGCACATATAAGTTCAAAAACACTTGCTCACACAATCAACACATCGGTGCTCAAGCTATCGGCAAAATCCGGCCTCAAGCCCTCCAGACTAGCCCAATATCAACTCACAGAGATCACATCTTGCCCCTTGATCGGGGAATCCCAAGCCATCGATACTCATCTGATACTGAGCGCTCATGCGCGCATACGAACGCGTGGTAGGAATTCAAAGAGTTACATTTCAAGCTGAATCAAAAGACGCACGATAAGAATTCAAGAGTGTGAAGTTTTCCTAAAGGTTCTGCAGCCTCTCGAAGATAAATATAGACGTCTCCGTACCGATCTGTGAGACTCTACTAAACCTGCTCATGACTCGTGAGACCTATGTAACCTAGGCTCTGATACCAACTTGTCACGACCCTAACCCCGAACCCGGTTGTGATGGAGCCTCTCGTGAAGCCAAGGCCAGCCAATTAAACCCAATTTCACTTTTTAAATAGAGTTAAACAATATAAGAGCAATCTAAACATGACGTAATGATAATAAGCAGCAGATATACAACCCAACATAGCCTTAACCGGAGTGTCACAAGTCACGAGTATCTACTAGGGTATAAATACAACTAAAAGCCTGGAGTGTACAAATACAGACTAATGAAATGAAGAGAGAGAAAAGTAGTGATGCGAACGCCGACAGCTACCTTACTAAACTCTGATGACTCTACCTCTGATTAGCCAAAACATACCTGAATCTGCACACAAGGTGCAGGGAGTAATGTGAGTACTCTGACTCAGTGAGTAATAAGCATAAATAATGACTACGAAAAAGAAATCATGAAAAAACATAGAGTAATCTATAATATGGCAGTTTAAACAAGTACTATGAAAGTAATAAACCAATAGAAACAAAATATGGTAATGCTACAACAAATAAGCAGTTAAATGACAGACACATAAAGAAGAAAAAATCAACACATAGAACGGTACCCTATAGTACCCGCTACGACGTGCAGCCCGATCTATTTATTTATCATTGACGGCGCTCACTGGGGTGTGCAAACTCCGGGAGGGGCCCCTTATGGCTCAAGCGCAATATCAAACCATATCGTGGCATCAAATCTAGGCACTCGGCCTCATATCAATATCAGTATAACATTGCTGCGGCGCGCAGCCCGATCCTATGGTATCCTCACATCTGGCCCTTGGTCGTACTCAGTCCGGAAATCATGTAAGCCCCTCGGGCAATAGTAAAACAATATTTCTCAGCCCAAAACATCATTTAATATATCATTTGAGTTTCAAAACCGAGTAAAAGTGCTGAGTTGTAAAATAGTGAAAAACGATACAACTGAGTTCAAGTAGTAATTCAAAACAGTGAGGAAATAGTGATAAAAACTCCCCGAAAGGTTCAATTAATTGGCACGAAGCCCAAATATGATAATCAGTCCAAACCATGATGATAACAAATAAGCTTCGATCAATTACGTGGTAAAACATCACTCGGGACGGACCAAGTCACAATCCCCAATAGTAAACGACCCCGCGTTCATCATCAAGTGCGTGTCTCACCTCGATATAGCACTACAATGTCCAAATCTGGGGTTTCAAACCTTCAGGACATCATTTACATTCATTACTCAACTCGAACTGGCTAAAACTCTAGCCCGCGATGCCTTTGCCCCTCAAATTGGCCTCCACGCGCATCGAATCTATTTAAAATCAAAACGAATACGTCACAATATGCTAAGGGAACAAGGCCCAAGCAAAAACAATCGGAAAACACCTAAAATCTCGAAACTAGCAAAACCCGAGCCCTGGGCCCACTTCTCAAAACTCAATTTTTTTTACATGAACGGGTTCCTTATCTCTCCACGAGTTCAATCATACCAATTTTACCAAAATCCGACATCAACTTGACCCTCAAATACTCAAATTAAACCAAGAGGATTTTCAAGATTTTTACCAACTAAAATCACCAATTAAATGTTAAAACAACGATGGATTCGAGTAATCTAACCAAAATTGAGTTAAGAACACTTACCCTGATGTTTTCCTTGAAAATCTCTCGAAATATCGCCTTACCCGAGCTCCCCCAACTCTATTTTTGTCAAAAATTGCCAAAACCCCCATTTTATAACATTTTTCCGATTCGGGCGCCACAGGTGGCGCCGGGCGCTGCCTGTGGCGCTAGTTCCAGTAACCAAAATAAATCCCGGCGCTGGCGATGGGAAATTATTTTTTCCCGACACGAAAATGGGCATAACTCTCTCATACTATGTCCGAATTGGACGATTTTTTTTGCTATGGCTCCGAAATTTCGATACGGATCTAATGATTCAATAAAAACTGAATTTTGATCTCATTGTCATAATATTATACCACTTATTCTTGAAGAACGACATCAAAACATTCTTGAAATGCCCAAGTTAAACTCCAATAACCATCCAAACTCCACCCGAGGCCCTCGGGACCTCAACCAAATATATCAACAAGTCCTAAAATATCATGTGGACTTACTCGGAGTTTCAAATCATGCCAAGCAACATCGAAACTACAATTCACACCTCAATTCGGACTTATGAGTTTCAAACTTTTCCTTTTACAAAGCGCGTGCCGAAACGTATAAAATGAATCCGGAATGACTTCAAATTTTGCACACAAGTTATTAATGACATAATGGAGCTACTGCAACTTCCGGAATTTCATTCCGACCTTTATATCAAAATCTCACCTATCAATCGGAAAACGCCGAAATCTCCATTTCGCCAATTCAAGCCTAAACCTTCCACAGACCTCCAAAATGCATTTCGATCACGCTCCTAAGTCCAAAATCACCTAACGGAGCTAAGCAAACCATAAAACTTTAAATCCGATATCAAATACAAACAAGTCAAATCTTGGTCAAACCTTTCAAATTTCAAGCTTCAACTGAGAACTGTTCATCCAAATTCATTTTGATTAACCTGAAACCCACCACCAACAATTTATGTAAGTCATAATACACCACAAGGGGTAAGTCATGCCCGAGAAATGGCGATCAAAGTGCAAAAGCTCAAAACGGCCGGTCGGATCGTTACATTTTGTACTCTATTGGAGATTAAAATCTACGTGATTTTAACGTTTGTGTCATTCTTTTACAAAAATGACTAATGATAATGTGAACCAAGTTGTTCCGATGGTGACTGCCAATGCCTCAACGATCTGAACAATACCGGCAGCATTGACACCGGCGGAGAAACCCGAAAACTTTTTCGGGATTGATTTCAAGCGTTGGCAGCAAAATATGTTCTTCTACTTGACTACTCTAAGTCTCCAGAAGTTCATCAAAGAAGATGTTCATATGCTGTCCGATGAAACTCCAGAAACTGAACACTTTCTCGTGATTGAGGCATGGAAGCATTCAGTTTTTTTGTGCAAGAATTATATTCTAAGCGGACTGGAGGATGCTTTGTATAACATCTACAGTGGCGTGGAAACGTCAAAAGAACTGTGGACTGCGCTTGAAAAGAAATACAAAACGAAGATGCCGGGTTGAAGAAGTTTGTTTCTGAAAAGTTTTTGGATTATAAAATGGTAAATAACAAGTCTGTTATTACCCAAGTCCAGGAGTTGCAAGTGATTATTCACGATCTCCTTGCTGAAGGTATAAATCAAATTAATACTGATGTTGAAAGTAGTAATCTTAGTATTTTTACTAACAGAAATTTCATTGAAAGTCTTGTCATCAATGAAGCATTCCAAGTAGCAGTGATGATTGAGAAGTTGCCTCCTTTGTGGAAGGACTTCAAAAACTACTTGAAACACAAACGCAAGGAGATGTCCCTTGAAGATTTCATTGTTTGCTTGAGAATCAAAGAGGACAACAAAGCTGCTGAAAAAAGAGGCCGTGGAAACTCAACAATAATGGGAGCAAATATTGTTGAAGAGAACAAAAAGAGGAAGAAGGCTTCTGGACCGAAATACAACCCAAGTAAGAAGCAATTCAGTGGAAATTGCTACAATTGTGGAAAAGCCGGACATCTGGACCGAAATACAACCCAAGCAAGAAGCGATTCAGTGGAAATTGCTACAACTGTGGAAAAGCCGGACACAAATCTACGGAGTGTCGTGCTCCGAAGAAAGACAAGAAGAAGGGTCAAGAAAACATGGTTGAAAAGCATGATGATGTTGATGACTTGTGTGCCATGCTTTCCGAATGCAACTTAGTGGTCAATCCTAAAGAATGGTGGATTGCTTCTGGATCCACTCACCATGTTTGTATTGTTAGAGAAGCTTTTGCTACTTATGCTCCTATTGGATCCGATGAGACGATTTCTATGGGAAATGATGCAAAGGCCAAGATTAAAGGGTGTGGGAAGATATTTCTCAAAATAATTTCCGGCAAAGTGGTGACTTTGAACAACGTCCTTCATGTTCCCGAGATTAGGAAGAATTTAGTCTCTACTGTACTTCTTGTTAAGAATGGTTTTAAATGTGTATTTGTATCCGATAAGGTTGTAATAAGTAAGAATGAGATGTTTGTAGGAAAAGGTTACCTCACCGAGGGCCTTTTCAAGCTGAATGTAATGGTTGTTGAAAATAATAATAATAAAATCTCAGCTTCGTCTTACTTACTTGAGTCAAATGAATTATGTCGTATATGTTTAGGTCATGTCAATTATAAAACCTTGCAAAAATGATTAATTTGAAAGTATTGCCTAAGTTTGAATGTGACAAATTAAAATGTCAATTATGTGTGGAATCTAAGTATGTTAAACATCCATATAACTCAGTTGAAAGGAATTCAAATCCTCTAGACTTAATTCACATAGATATTTGTGACATGAAGTCAATATCATCTCGCGGTGGAAAGAAGTATTTCATAACTTTTATTGACGATAATACTCGATATTGCTATGTTTACTTACTTAATAGTAAAGATGAATCAATAGACGCATTCAAGCAATACAAAAATGAAGGTGAAACGCAACTTATCAAGAAAATCAAAATGATAAGAAGTGATAGGGGTGGTGAATATGAATCTCCTTTTGAACAAATATGTTTAGAATATGGAATTATTCATCAAACGACGGCCCCTTACACGCCCAAATCCAATGGGATTGCACAAAGAAAGAATCATTCATTAAAGGAGATGATGAATGCATTATTGATAAGTTCTGGTTTGCCACAGAACTTGTGGGGGGAAGCCGTTCTTAAGGCTAGCCGAATACTAAATTGAGTACCCCATAGCAAAATACAATCCATTCCATATGAAAAATGAAAAGAAAGGAAGCCCAACTTGAATTATTTTAAAGTGTGGGGGGTGTTTGGCAAAAGTACAAGTTCCTAAACCCAAAAGGATAAAAATAAGACCAAAAATTGTTGATTGTGTTTCATAGGATATGCGACTAATAGTAAAGCATATCGATTTCTGGTTCATAAATTAGAAAATCTCGACATTTAATAATACAGTTATAGAATCAGATAATGCTGAGTTCTTTGAAAATATATATCCATATAAAAAGCAATGTGAGTCGATTGGTGAAGGATCTAAACGACCTCAGGAAGAAACAAAAGAAAGTACACTTAATCAGGAGGATCCAAGATGTAGTAAACGTCAAAGAACGTCTACTTCATTTGGACCAGATTTTGTGACATTCTTATTGGAAAATGATCCTAAAAAATTTAAAGAAGCTATGTCTTCTTCAGAATCATTGTTTTGGAAAGAGGCAGTCAATAGTGAAATAGAATCCATACTGAACAACCATACATGGGAATTGGTTGATCTTCCTCCTGGAAATAAACCATTGGGTCTAAATGGATCTTTAAGAGGAAAATGAAAGATGATGACACTATTGACAAATTTAAGGTAAGACTTGTGGTCAAAGGGTATCGACAACAAAAAGGTCTTGACTATTTCGATGCATACTCTCCAGTTATAAGAATTACGTCCATACGAACATTAGTAGCGTTAGTTGCAGTTTATGGTCTTGAAATTCATCAAATGGATGTTAATACAGCCTTCTTAACTGGAGAGTTGGAGGAAGAAATTTACATGGAACAACCTGAAGGGTTTGTGGTTCCAGGTAAAGAAGAGAAGGTATGTAGACTTGTTAAGTCCCTTTACGGACAAAAACAAGAACCCAAACAATGGCATAAGAAATTTGACAAAACAATGTTGTCAAATGGTTTTAAAATAAATGAATGTGATAAATGTGTGTACATTAAAAATGTTCCAAATCACATAATCATTGTTTGCTTATATGTGGATGATATGCTGATAATGAGTAATGACATTGCCAACATAAATGCGACTAAGCGCATGCTAACTGGCAAGTTTGATATGAAAGACTTGGGAGTTGCGAATTTAATTATGGGAATTAAGATCCGTAAGACTTCTCAAGGTCTGGCATTGTCACAATCTCATTATATTAAGACAGTACTTGAAAAATTCAAGCACTTGGGCTTTAAAGTTGCAAAGACTCCAATTGACGTGAATCTTGCATTAGCAAAGAACAAAGGCCAAAGCATATCACAATTGGATTATGCTCGTGTGTTGGGTTGCTTAATATACATCATGAATTGTACACGGCCAGATATAGCGTGTGCTATAAGTTAATTGAGTCGATATACGAGCAATCCAGGTGAATCTCATTGGATGGCCATGAAACGAGTTTTGGGGTATTTAGTACATACCCAGGACTTTGCTTTGCACTATAGTAAATATCCTGCAGTCATTGAGGGATAATGTGATGCAAATTGGATCACCGGATCAATTGATTCCAAGTCCACAAGTGGATATGTATTCACTATTGGTGGACGAGCGGTATCTTGGAAGTCATCCAAACAAACTTGTATTGCCCGCTCTATAATGGAGGCTGAATTTATAGATTTAGATAAAGCCAGTGAAGAAGCTGAATGGCTCCGGAATTTCTTGGAAGATATTCCATTTTGGCCCAAACCGTTGGCACCAATATGCATATATTGCGATAGTCAAGCGGCGATTGGAAGGGCTGGGAGCGTTATGTATAACGGTAAATCTCGTCATATACGACGAAGACATAAAACCGTTAGGCAATTACTCTCTAGAGGAATTATTACGATTGATTATGTAAAGTCAAGTGATAATGTGTCGGATCCACTTACAAAAAGCCTAACTAGAGAGGTAGTTGAGAAATCATCAAGGGGAATGGGACTGTGGCCGAGAACAAGTCATAGTGGCGGTAACTTTACCTAGAAGACTGGAGATCCCAAGATCTAGGTTCAAGGAGATCAAACAAAATCATTAATGACGGTTCAACATTGTCAACTAAACTTTTGGTCCATTCTCGTGATGAGACAATATTCGGTACCACGGATAAAGCATTGAGGCTTTTTAATGATTTCTAAATTTGATATGATTCAAATAGTGTATCTACGAGATGACATATTTAGGAATCACCTATGTAAGTGTGAAGTGTTAGTCGCTTTAAGGAGAATCTTGCAAGGGCAGTTCTTTATGCATTTATGAAACCAGGCGGTGTTCATGGATGAAACGAACACGACAATGAGAACCAAAGATGGTTAAGGGTTGGTTGTGTGACTTGTGGTTGTTTAGGTATACACCAAAGTTCGACAGTTCAAAGATATCAAATCTACCGATTGATCGAGTATATCCGACATAAGTTCACTATGGAAAATTCAAAGGGAAACTTACTTATCCAGATGCAATTAATCCTTGCTTGCGAATCACACAGTTTTTCATGCATGTTTCTGTGATATAGCCATTCCCATTCATGTGGGGGATTGTTGGGATTTTATGTATTTAAGTATACTAAATACTTAAAAGAGGATGAATGAGAAATGGAGGAAAATGAAATTTTTGAGTGAAATTTTATGTTTCCCCTCCTTGGCAAAGGGACATTGTCCCATATTGGAAGAGGAAGATATTTTATGGATATATAAGCAATTTCTCTTCTTCTAGCTCTTAAAGAGTAGAGAAAAAGGCAAGCCTCGCGCCGTCGTCATCATCGCTCACTCGGCTTCGGCTTCGAATTCGAATTCGGATTCAGATTCGGATTTGGTCAAATGATCGATTGACAAATTAATTTTTTGGACCGAATATATTTGTTAATAATAAAATATTAACAAAAATGTTATTAAATATTTGTTTTAATAACAGAATATTAATATTAAAATAAATACCCTCTTCAATTTTCTCTCTTTATTGTTGAGTAAATAACCATTTATATTATGATATTTATATTGTGGCCGTTTTGCATAAATAACCATTCTGAAGAGTTGCACCTCTTCAGTTTTCAGCCCAACTTTGGCTATAAATACAAGACTATTCTGCTCAGAATTTTCATACGATTTTCTGAGTTTCTCCTCCTCCTTCTGCATACTTTTAATATCAAACAAAGCAACAGTAAGTGTGATTTGCTACCGAACTTTTTGTTCGCTGAAACACTGAGGTTTGAAGTACCACTACACCAGTGTGTAATTCGTTCTATCCTGGTAGGAAATAATCCATAACCTTGGGTAATAGGAGAGGATTAAATTCCTTAAGGAAACACTGTGAATTCAGTGGGCTCGAATTGATTTTTGTTATTTCGTTTACATTTCTGTTTATGTTATTTTATTTTATCCAGAATTGTTTTATAAATACAGATTACTAACGCACCTTTCTCTGGGAGAGATTTTTCGGTTTCTATTATTTTTTTGATTGGATTTTATTGTTTATAACGACAATAAATTATCTGTTACTCAATTATCTTATCATTTTAAGTATCATTCTAATCATATAATATTGTATTCTAATTATTTAATTGCTGGTTACGAAAAGATTTGATTTATATTGCATATGCCATTTATTTAGCAATATTCATATGTTTCCTAATTACTTTCTTGATTACAATTTTACCTTCTTTACCTTGAATTTCAAGGAATACTGTTCCTTTGTTTCCTTTTTTCCAATTGATAATATTCAGATGAATAGCTTTATTTTTCTGGTTTCCAAATCTGTATTTGAGGGGTTGGGGGTGGGGAGCTAAACTATTTGTTCAATGTTTATGTACAAAATGTAAATTAAAATTTTGTGTTGAAATTTTAAAATCGTTCTAGAATTTTCAAAACATTTCTATGGAATACATATCTAAATTCTTCACATTCTTTTATGGAATACCTATCTAAATTCTTCACATTCTCTTAATATTAAGTCTTTTGAAATTGTTATACATGCATATAACAATAAAGATAAGCATTCATACAATTCTAATTAAATGGCTAATTTTGTCCACATTTCACACATTTATTAATAATACAGATGTGACTATCAAAATTTAATACTCATTTATATGAGGTACACGAGCAACGCATACCTAGAAACTAGTAAGCTGAAACACACCATATCAAAAGTATCTTTGTGTCAGTCTAGCCCAACACCATTGACACGCATCTGGCTTGATTTTTGTGTTAATGTAATTAATTTATTTTCCATAAGGAAGTTCCAATATTCCAAACAAAGAAACTTTAACAAGCTGAAGGCACACGAGTTCATCACTAAAACACGAGTTCGGCGACAGTGACTTATCAAAAAAATTGGTACGATAGAATCAGTTCCTATTTGAGAAGCCAATTAACCAAAGGAATTCCTTTTCAGTTCAATACTATCGTAGTGTTATGACCGAAAAAATTTGGTGTCATACAGAAGCTAGCAAAGCAAACCTTGAACGACAATAAGTCAGATAACAAAAGAAAAATCTACCAAAAGCGACACAAATATTTAACGTGATTCGGTCAACTGACCTACGTCCACGACGGAGATAAGCAATCCACTATAATAAAAAGAGAGTACAAAATATCGAGATAACAACCTCATGAAGACGCAAACACAAGTGACACACTAACACTTGTCCCGTAAAATTCTCCCCCTAAACACGACTCTCAAACCCCATATGGCTACATTGTGGATGCTACTAAATGAGAAGGAAGGATCCTCAATTTATAGAAGTCCAAACCTTTTCCTACAAGAAAAAGGACTAGCCAAGTATAAGAGAATTATAATTTCCTTCTACAAAAAGGAAAACCCAATTAAGGTAATTATATTGCTCTTTCCTTCAACAAATAGAAAAACCAAATATGGTAAAAAAATTATGGCAAACACCTAACACATAGTACAGTTTGTGGGGTTGATTTTTCTACCTGGTAATTTCGTAAACTGCATAACTACATAGGCGAATCCATAATTTTAATTCTGAGGGTTCAAAGGATCCAACCACTAGACTAATCACCTTATTTGATTTTGGGGTCATAGTTTAATATTTTTAGCAATTTCAATCTTTTACATAGATAAATTCAGGTCTAGATTAAAAGTTCTAGGTTCACAACGTTAAACGAACTCATATCTATATAGCACATGTCACATGAAAATGCTTATAATTAAATGTGTGTTTGGTACGAAGGATAATATTTTTCAATTTTTTCATGTTTGGTTGGCTTAAATGTTTTGGAAAACATTTTTTGAGTGAATATGAAGTCCTTTGGTTCTGTAAGTATAAAGTAAATTAATCATACGAAAAAGAATAAAATATGTACTTTGTATGAAACTTTTGTGAATATTGTCTGTTTAAAAGTTTTTATTTCTAAAATTTAATATTATTTAACATGTATTAAGAAGGATGAACATTATTAAACTAGCAACTATATAGCCAACAAAAAGATAAATATGAAATACAGTATAACATTTAAATTTGCTAAATCTGCAACTTTCGCGTTGAGAACCCTCTCAACCAGGGGCAAAGCTACACTCTGGTAAGAGTGATCAATTGACCGTCCTTCGAGCGACTTGGGAAAGAGCTTGCCCACTGCACACTGATTGATCCGATAAAGCAAAGCAATTTGGCCCACAACTCTTTGTGTTGGGGCTTGATTCCCAGCCGAGATAACCATTTCATACCTCCCCTGGAAAATTATAATGCGTATATAAGTAAATATTAGATTTTAAAGGTATATAATATATATTTAATATTTTTTTATCGGAGATTTCTTGTTTCTTTCGTATTTGAGTATCTTTTGAGAAATTTCTGATGCCACCACTACTCTCTATTAGAATTTTTGCGGACAACTTGAGTTTTATAAAATAAAAAACACATATATTAGATGTTGTAAGAATAATTTAGTTCCAGCAAGGATTATGAAAAAAATAATCTCAGTTTGTCCAACTTGACAGAATAATAAAGGAAGATGAAACCAAAAAGGGGAGGAGAAAAATAAACACATACATTTTTGAACCACATATTTGTCTGTCTTTTGTAAGGGACTTTAAGTACAACGTGGCTTAATGAAAACCTATCACCACACTTGGTGAGCTAGAGTTCCAACTTCCAAGTACCTAAGTCCTGAAAAAAAAGAAAAAGTTCAACTTTGTCTGCCTTAATTTATGATTTATCTAGCAAGTTCTCATAGGCAGCCAAGTCGTAGTGATAAGAAAAATTAATCAGTATTTGAATCATAATATATGAACGAGTTTGAAATGTTTTAGTGACCATAGTTACTAATACTCACTCTATTAACTATTTGAAGGAAAAGAAAGATAAATGATTTCAATAATATTCATCGGGTGGTGAGCGTGTCTGTACCAGCTCACCTTGTGATATTCAGATAAGGTTATGGCTGTTTTGTTCCTTCTTCCCAAATGGCAGGCCCTACTTCCCCACATAAAAGAGAAATATTGAATATTGACAATGATTAAAAAATATCTAATTTAATTAATATATATTGATAGTATAAAAAAAAAAATTATTATATGTTCAGTGCAATTTAATCAGTTATATCATTCATATTTGTTTAGGCAAAATTAGTATATTTGTCACGATCCAAATTTTCCTCCGTAAGATGTCGTGACGGCAACTAGTCTCTAAGACTAGGTAAGCCTAACAGTTGCGGAATAACTGAAAAATAACAGAATTAACAACTAAACTTCAACAGATAACTATATAGCTGAAAAATGCCGACATTTGTATAAACCAACAACTCGAGTATAAAAAAAATCCCAAAACCTGGTAGTCACAAGTCACAATCTCTAAGAATTTGTTCTAACTGTCTCTATACATCAATAACTAGGAAAAATAAAGGAGGAACAACATAAAGGATAGAGGGGGACTCCGAGGTCGGCGGACGCTGGCAGATATACCTTGAAGTTTCCGTAGCAGTAACAAGTACTCTCAACTAATAGCGGGGCTGGTAAGAGGTACCTGGATCTGCACACAAAAACATGTGCAGAAGAGTAGCATGAGTACACCACAACGGTACCCAGTAAGTGCTTGCAACGACCCGACCGGTCGTTTCATGAGTTACCGCTCCGTTTTCCCGTTTCTGCTTCTTTATGTGTTGTTCAGTTGTATTATGTGGTATCAGGATAGTTGGTTCGGGTGCAGAGTGGTTTTGGAGAGGTTTGAGATACTTAGTCTCTTTTGAGTAAGCTTAAGTTGGAAAAGTCAACCAGATGTTGACTTATGTGAAAAGGGCTCGAATGTGAATTTTGATGGTTCGGATAGCTTCATGAGGTGATTTGGGACGTAGGAGTGTGTTCTGAATCTAATTTAGGGGTCCGTGGTAGATTTAGGTTTGAATTGGCGAAATGAGAATTTTGGCGCTTTCTGGTTGGTAGTGAAAATTTTAATATCGGGGTCGGAATGGAATTCCGGAGATTGTAGTAGGTCCGTTGTATCATTTGTGACGTGTGTGCAAAATTTCAGGTCATTCGGAGGAGGTTTGATAGACTTTTTGATCGTTTGCGGAATTCAGAAGTTTTGGAATCCTTAGGCTTGAATCCAAGGGTGATTTGGTGTTTCGACGTTGTTTCGAGTGTTCCGAAGATTGATATAAGTTTGAATAGTGGTATATGACTTGTTCATACTTTTGGTTGAGGTCCTGGGGGCCTCGGGGTGATTTCGGATAGTTATCGGGAAGTTTGGGAGTTGGAGTTTGCAACTGAAGCTGCTGAGTTCCTGTCATAACCAACCTGCGGATTGGGGACTGCAAGTGCGGGCCTGCAGAAGCGTAGAGAGGGCCGCAAATGCGGCCAGGGCTGTGAAGGACGGGAGCCGCAGCAGAGAGTGGAACGCACCTGCGAAAGCGCAGGTGCGGGTATTTGAGCGCAGGTGCGATTTTGGGACGGATAAGTGGGTTTCACATGTGCGTACCTGGGACCATAGGTGCGGGTCCACAGGTGCGAGTATTTGACCACAGGTGCGTATCGCTGGGCAGAAGATATAAATAGATGCCTTCGCGAATTTTTGCTAAGTTTTGCCATTTTTGAAGACGGGAAGAGAGCTACGGCAGTGGTTTTTCAAGAGAATCGAAGGGATTCAGTTGGGGTAAGCTTCTTAAGCCTTATTAATTTTATTAATGGCCATTCTCCATTGTTTAATCATTGTATTAGTGGAAAATTAGGGAACGAAGTTGGGAGATTAGGGCTTGGTATTAGAGACTTTGATTTATAGATTTGAGGGGCTGTTTGTGGTCGAATTTTGGTGTATGTGGTATGTATGAACTCGTGAGAGTGTAAGGATTCTAGTTTTGTGAATTTTATCAAAATTCGAGACGTGGGCCCAGGGGTCGGGTTTGACCAATTTCTGCATTTGTGATGTAATTTGATTATTTTCGCGTGGGCTTCTTTCCTTTAGCATTTATTGATATTATGGTTTTGATTTTAGTTAGATTCGGGGCATTTGGAGGCCGAATCGAGAGAAAGGGCATCGCAGGCTAGAGTTTGGCTTGACTTGAGGTAAGTAATGCTTCTAAACTTGGTTCTGAGGGTGCGAAACCCCGAACTATGTGTTCTATGATTACTATTGAGGTGACACAAATGCCAAGTGAAGGGTGTGTGGGCGTGCACCGTGAGAAATGCGGCCTGGATCATTCCAGAGTATCGTTTAGTGACTCTTTCTTGCTGATATCTATGTTGTACTTATGTGATTAAGTTAATGAGCTGCAAATTATGCTAATTATCATGTTAAGGCTTCATGCAAATACTGTTGAGACCCGAGAGGTCGTTTCTTGCTGTCATATCATTAGCTTCATTGATATTCTGTACTCAGTCATGTTCATGTATATTATATCATGCCTCAGTCTCGATTATTGTTATTTGACATATCATATCATTGTTCGGTTTAGTATCATGACATTTTGAGCCCGTATGTGTGAGACTAGAGAGTAATGACTGAGTGAAGTCGAAAGCCTGATATTGAGTGACAGTATGGGATCGGGCTGCATGCCGCATCGAGATATTGAACATGCCTTCGTTGACTTGTTATATCGCTTGTTCTAAGAATATCCCCTCCAGAGTCTTTACACCCACAGTGAGCGCAGATGATGACATTGAGGGATGGATCTTCCCTGGACATGGATCTTGTCCGAAGTACTGATATCTGGAGATGGATCTTTCCATAGGGCTGGAATGGACTTCCTCGGTACTAGATGACTACGGTCAGTGATGTATATATTCCGGAATGGATCTTTTTTGGGCCGGATGGCTGTATACAATACCGAGTGGTTGAGCATAAGTGGAGGTATACGGGACATTGATCATGCTATCTGTGCATTGGTACTTAAAGTTTTACTGAGATTTATACTCCGTACTGGTCATATTGTGAATACTTACTATTGAGCTTTTATTTGAACAACAAGCATGTCTATTTTTTCGTACAGTTATTTGTATACCTATTGAGGTTTGAGCCCATAGTTTGAACTTGTTACTTACTGAGTTGGTGTACTCACGTTACCCCCTGCACCTTGTGTGCAGATCCAGGTATCTCGGGCCACGGTAGCGGCTTTTGATCATATCATTTTGGACTTTTCCTTGGAGATCGTGAGGTAGCTGCTTGGTGATCGTAGTTCCGCCTTCTCCTTCCTTATCTTCCTATAGTTTATTTTTTGGATATTCTCAGACCGAATTGGTCATGTTATTTCGAACAGTTGTAATAGTTTTGGCTCTTGACTTAGTGACACCCGAGGCCGGGCTTGTATTTCTTTCCGCTGGATTTGATTTCTACTTTTATCTTATTGGTTTTTAAAAAAAATATGATTTTCTTAAGTTTTTATTTGAAAAATGGAGTATTTGGAAATAAGTGGCTGGCCTAGTATCACGATAGGCACCGTCACGACCGGGCCGGTTTTTAGGTCGTGACATGTTGGTATTAGAGCCTAGGTTACATAGGTCTTACGGGTCATGAACAGGTTTAGTAGAATCTCGCGGATCGGTATGGAGACGTATGCACTTATCCTCCGGAGGCTGCTGAACCTTTAGGAAAAAATTCACATTCTTAAATTCTTGTCGTGTGAATCTGTTGACTCTGGTAACTAAAATTCTGTTATTCTATTCTCTCACAGATGGTAAGGACATGTGCTATCGGTCAGGACGGACGACCACCAGTACCACCAGTTGGGGCCACTAGAGGCCGAGGACGCGGTCGAGGCCATAGTAGGGGTAGGGGTATAGACCGTACAACAGCGAGGGCAGCACCTGCAGATCCACCCCTCGCCCTAGTTCATGATCAGGCTCCAGTGGGGGATGCTCCAACAGCCGCATTGACTATGCCTATTGTTATTCCGGGTCTCTACGAGACTTTGGCTCAGATTCTGACCGTGCGCACCAGTCTTGCTCAGGCAGTCGCAGTTTCTACGACAATAGCTACTTATCATGTTAGGGGAGACACTCAAACTCCCGCCGCCTGTACATCTGAGCAGGTTATTCAGGGACTCCAGACACCGTAGGCACCACTAGCCCAGCCGGTTGCACCTACTCAGGATTTTGTGGTTCCAGTTTTGCCTGACGACGAGCAGAGTCGATTGGAGAGGTTTGGTAGATTTCAGCCTCCGAATTTCAGTGGCGCAGAGGGCGAGGATGACAGGGTTTCTTGGATAAGTGTCAGAGGATGTTGCGTACAACGGGTATTCTGGTGACTAGTAGGGTCTCATTTACTACTTTTCAGTTTTCTGGAGCTGCCTTTACTTGGTGGGAGGCTTATGAGAGGCGTATGCCTATTGGTGCACTGCCCCTTATTTGGCATCAGTTCTCCATTCTCTTCATAGAGAAGTATGTACCGCATTCCCGCAGAGAGGAGCTGCGCAGGCAGTTCAAGCAGCTGCAACAGGGGTATATGACCATATTGCAGTATGAGATGAGATTCTCTGAGTTGGCTCGTCATGCTATTTGGCTAGTTCCTACGGATAGGGAGAGGATCAGGAGGTTTGTTGATGGACTCAACTATCAGCTACTGATTTTTCTGACCAGAGAGAGAGTATCTGGTGCTCCTTTTGAGGAGGTGGTTGACATTGCTAGAGAGATAGAGTCAGTTTTCCACCAGAAGCGAGATGAGAGGGAGGCCAAGAGGTTTTGGGCATTTGGTAGCTTCAGTGGTATTCCATTAGGAGGTCAGTCTCAACACGGCAGAGGTCGTTCATTCAGACATGCTCAGCCAGCCCGTTCAGCCCACCATGGTGGGTCATCTGGCCATGGTTCTCACAGTTCACATTAGGGTCACTCATCTCTCAGTGCCCTTCCAGCTTAGAGTTCGACTCAGGCACCATCAGTTCAGGGCTCATCTATGCCTGGTTCTTCTAGTGGGCATCCCGGTGTGCGGGGCTCCCTTCAATCCCCACTGCCATTTGCTGGGAGAGGTTGCTTAGAGTGTGGAGATTTGGGTTATATTAAGAGGTTTTTCCCTGTCTTACGGGAGGTTCATCCCAGCAGAGGAGTCAACCTTCGACTTCAGTACCAGTCACTTCCCCACCCGCTCAACTAGCTCGGGGTGGAGGTCAGTCAGCTAGGGGACACCATAGAGGGGGAGGTCGATCAGGTGGTGGTTAGGCCAGTTTCTATACTCTCCCAGCCAAAGCAGATGCTATTCCTTCAGATGTTGTGATTATAGGTATTATTTTAGTCTACCACAGAGATGCCTCTATATTATTTGATCCCGGTTCCACTTTTTCATATGTGTCATCATATTTTGCCCATTATTTGGATACGCCCCGCTAGTCTCTTATTTCATCTGTTTATGTATCTACTCCGGTGGGTGATACTATTATTCTGGGCCGTGTATATCGGTCATACGTAGTGACTATTGGGGGTTTGGATACCCGAGTAGATCTCTTATTGCTTAGTATGGTTGACTTTGATGTGATATTGGGCATTGATTGGTTATCTCTGTGTCGTGCTATTCTGGACTGTCATGCTAAGATAATGATGTTGGCTATGCCGGGTGTGCCACAGATTGAGTGGCGAGGTTTGATTGATTTTGTTCCTAGTAGGGTGATTTCGTTCTTGAAGGCCCAGCGGATGGTTGGCAAATGTTGTCTTTCTTATATGGCCTTCGTGAGGGATGTTAGTGTAGAGACTCCTACCATTGATTCAATTCTTATAGTGAGGGATTTTCCAGATATATTTCTTGCAGACCTACCGGGCATGCCCCCAGACAGGAATATTGATTTTGGTATTGACTTAGTGCCGGACACTCAGCCCATTTCTATTCCACCATATTGTATGGCACCGACGAAGTTGAAGAAGTTGAAGGAGCAACTTCAGGAGATCTTTGATAAGGGGTTTATTTCGCTTAGTATGTTGTCGTAGGGTGCGCCTGTCCTATTTGTGAAGAAGAAGGATGGCACTATTAGGATGTGCATTGATTATAGGCAGTTGAACAAGGTCACAATCAAGAACAAGTATCCTTTGCCTCACATTGAGGATTTATTTGACCAACTTCAGGGAGCGAGAGTGTTCTCCAAGATTGATCTTCGTTCAGGGTATCACCAATTAAAGATCAGGGACTCAGATATTCTTAAGACAGCCTTCAGGACCCGATATGGTCATTATGAGTTCCTTGTGATGTCTTTTGGACTGACCAGTGCCCCAGCAACGTTCATGCATTTGATGAATCACATGTTTCTTCCTTATCTCGACTCGTTTGTCATTGTGTTCATTGATGATATTCTGGTGTACTCGCGTAGTTAGGAGGAGCACGCGGAGCATTTGAGAGTTGTGTTGCAGAGGTTGAGGGAGGAGAAACTTTATGCAAAGTTCTTCAAGTGTGAGTTTTGGCTCAGTTCAGTGGCTTTCTTGGGGCACATGGTATCCAGTGAGGGTATTCAAGTTGATTCGAAGAAGATAGAGGCGGTTCAGAGTTGGCCCAGACCGTCCTAAGCCACAGAGATTTGCAGCTTTCTTGGTTTAACGGGTTATTACTGCCGGTTCGTTCAGGGATTTTCATCTATAACACTACCCTTGACCAAGCTAACTCAGAAGGGTGCTCCATTCATTTGGTCGGACGAGTGTGAGGCGAGCTTTTAGAAGCTCATGACTGCCTTGACCACAGCTCCAATGTTAGTTTTTCCATCAGCTTCAGGTTCTTATACAGTGTATTGTGATGCTTCGAGAGTTGGCATTGGGTGTGTTTGATGCAGGAGGGTAGAGTGATTGCGTATGCTTCTCGTCAGTTGAAGCCCTATAAGAAGAACTACTCTGTTCATGATTTGGAGTTGGCTGCCATTGTTCACGTGTTGAAGATTTGGAGGCATTATCTCTATGGTGTCTCTTATGAGGTTTTTACTGATCATCATAGCCTCGAGCACTTGTTCAAGTAGAAGGATCTCAATTTGAGGCAGCAGAGATGGTTGGAGATGATAAAGGATTATGATATCACTATCTTGTACCAACCGGGAAAGGCCAATGTGGTGACCGATGCCTTGAGTAGGAAGGCGGTGAGTATGGGGAGTTTGACATATATTCCTGTTGGGGAGAGACCTCTTGTAGTTGATGTTCAGGCCTTGGCCAATCAGTTTGTGAGGTTGGATATTTCGGAGCCCATTTGGGTATTAGCTTGTGTGATTTCTCGATCTTCCTTATTTGATCGTATCAGAGAGCGCCAGTATGATGATCCTCATTTGCTTGTCCTTAAGGACAAGGTTCAGCACGATGATGCCAAAGATATGACTATTGGTGATGTTTTGAAGATGCAGGGCCGGATATGTGTGTCTAATGTAGATGGGCTTCGGGAGTTGATTCTGAAGGAGGCCCATAGCTCGTGGTATTTCATCCATCTGGGTGCCGCGAAGATGTACCAGGATCTGAGACATCATTATTGGTGGAGAAGAATGAAGAAGGATATTGTGGGATTTGTAGCTTAGTGTCTCAATTGTCAGCAAGTGAAATACGAGCATCAGAGACCGGGTGGCTTGCTTCAGCAGATAGATGTTCTAGAGTGGAAGTGGGAGCGGATCACCATGGACTTTGTAGTTGGACTCCCACAGACTTTGAAGAAGTTCGATGCTATTTGGGTGATTGTGGATCGGCTGATCAAGTCCACACACTTCATTCCTATATGTACTACCTATTTTTCAAAGCGATTGGCAGAGATTTATATTCGAGAGATTTTTTGATTGTATGGTGTCCCAGTTTCCATCATTTTGGATAGAGGTACTCAGTTTACTTTGCAATTTTGGAGAGCCGTGCAGCGAGAGTTCGGTACTCAAGTTGAGTTAAGCACATCTTTTCACCCTCAGACGTACGGATAGTCCGAGCGCACTATTGAGATATTGGAGGACATGCTGCGCGCTTATGTCATTGATTTTGGAGGGTCATGGGATCAATTTCTATCACTCGCAGAGTTTGTTTATAATAACAGTTATCAGTTGAGTATTAAGATGGCTCCATATGATGCTTTATATAGGAGACGATGTAGATCTCTAGTTGGTTGGTTTGAGCCGGGTGAGGCTAGGCTTTTGGGTACAGACTTAGTGCAGTATGCTTTGGACAAGGTGAAGGTGATTCAAGAGTGGCTTCGTACAGCGCAGTCGAGACAGAAGAGTTATGCTGACAGGAAGGTCCGTGATGTGTCTTACATGGTTGGGAAGAAGGTTCTACTGAAGGTTTCACCCATGAAGGGTGTTATGAGATTTGGGAAGAAGAGTAAATTGAGTCCTCAGTTTATTGGGCCTTTTGAGGTGCTTCGGAGGATTGGGGAGGTGGCTTATGAGCTTGCTTTGCCACCCAACTTATCGAGTGTGCATCCGGTATTTCATGTTTCTATGCTCCGAAAGTATATTGGCGATCTGTCTCATGTTTTGGATTTCATCACGGTTCAGATGGATGGTGATTTGACTTATGATGTGGAGCCAGTGGCTATTTTGGAGCATCAGGTTTGACAGTTGAGATCAAAGAATATAGCTTTAGTGAAAATGTAGTGGAGAGGTTGGCCCGTGGATGAGGTTACCTGGGAAACCAAGCGGGAGATGCGGAGCAGATATCCTTACCTATTTGAGGCTTCAGGTATATTTTTTGATCCGTTCGAGGACGAATATATGTTTAAGAGGGGGAGTATGTAACCACCCAGCCAGTCGTTTCTTGAGTTACCGCTCTGTTTCCCTATTTCTGCTTTTTTATGTTTTGTTCAGTTGTATTATATGGTATCGGGATAGTTTGTTCGGGTTTGGAGTGGTTTTGGAGAGGTTTGAGACACTTAGTCTCTTTTGAGTAAGCTTAAGCTGGAAAAGTCAACCGTACGTTGACTTATGTGAAAAAGGGCTTGGATAGCTTCATGAGGTGATTTGGGACGTAAGAGTGTGTTCAAATGTAATTTGGGGGTCCGTGGTACATTTAGGCTTGAATTGGCGAAATGGGAATTTTGGCGCTTTCCGATTGGTAGTGGAAATTTTGATATCGGGGTCGGAATGGAATTCTGGAGATTGGAATAGGTCCGTTGTGTCATTTTTGACGTGTGTGAAAAATTTCAGGTCATTCGGAGAAGGTTTGATAGACGTTTTGATCGTTTGCGGAATTCGGAAGTTTTGGAATCCTTAGGCTTGAATCTGAGGGTGATATGGTGTTTCTACATTGTTTAGAGTGTTCCGAAGATTGGTATAAGTTTGAATAGTAGTATATGACTTGTTTGTACTTTTGGTTGAAGTCCCGAGGGCCTCTGTGTGATTTCAGATGGTTATCGGGAAGTTTGGGAGTTAGAGTTTGCAGCTAAGCTGCTGAGTTCCAGTCATAACCACATCTGTGGATTGGGGACCGTAGGTGCGGGCCCGCAAAAGTGTAGAGAGGGCCACATATATGGCTAGGGTTGTGAAGGACAGGAGCCGCAGATGCGGAGAGTGGAGCGCACCTGCTAAGGCGGAGGTACGAGTATTTGGGCGCGATGTGATTTAGGGGTGGATAAGTGGGTTCCGCAGGTGCGCACCTGGGACCGTAGGTACGGGTCCACAGGTGCGAGTATTTGACCGCAAGTGTTGTATCGCTGGGCAGAACATATAAATAGATGCCTTCACAATTTTTTGCTAAGGTTTACCATTTTTGAAGACGGGAAGAGAGCTAGGGCAGTGGTTTTTAAAGAGAATCGAAGTGATTTAGTTGGGTAAGCTTCTTAAGCCTTATTAATTGTGTTTATGGCCATTTCTCCATTGTTTAATCATGGTATTAGTGGAAAAGTTAAGGAAGAAATTTGGGAGATTAGGGCTTGGTATTGGTGACTTTGATTTAGGGATTTGAGGGGCTGTTTGTGGTCGGATTTTGGTGTTTTTGGTATGTATGAACTCGTGAGAGTGTAAGGATTCTAGTTTTGTGAATTTTATCGGAATCCGAGACGTGGTCCCAGGGGTTGGGTTTGACCAATTTCGGGATTTGTGATGTAATTTGATTATTTTCGCGTGGGCTTTGTTCCCTTAGCATATATTGATATTATGGTTCTGATTTTGGTTAGATTCGGGACATTTGGAGGCCGGATCGAGAGGAAAGGGCGTCGCGAGCTAGAGTTTGGCTTGGCTATTTGTAAGTAACGCTTCCAAACTTGGTTCTAAGGGATCAAAACCCCGAACTATGTGTTCTACGATTACTATTGAGGTGACGAAAATGTCAAGTGACGGGCATGTGGACGTGCACCGTGAGAAATGCGGCCTAGATCATTCCAGAGTACCGTTTAGTGACTTTTTCTTGGTGATATATGTGTTGTACTTATGTGATTAAGTTAATGAGATGCAAATTATGCTAATTATCATGTTAAGGCTTCACGCCAATACTGTTGAGACCCAGAGGTTGTTTCTTGCTGTCATATCATTAGCTTCATTGATATTCTGTACTCAGTCCTGTTCATGCATATTATATCATGCCTCAGTCTCAATTATTGTTATTTGACACATCATATCATTGTTCGGGCTAGTATCATGACATTTTGAGCCTGTGTGTGTAAAACTGAAGAGTAATGACTGAGTGAGGTGAGAGCCTGATATTGAGTGACAGCATGGGATCGGGCTGCATACTGCAACGAGATATTGAACATGCCTTTGTTGGCTTGTTATAGCGCTTGGGCTAAGAGAAGCCCCTCCGGAGTCTTTACACCCAGTGAGCGCAGATGATGACATTGAGGGATGGATCTTCCCTGGACATGGATCTTGTCCAAAGTATTGATATCTGGAGATGGATCTTCTCCATAGGGATGGAATAGCCTTCCTCGGTACTGGATTACTACAGTCAATGATGTATATATTCTGGGATGGAACTTTCCTAGGCCGGATGACCGTATACAGTACCGAGTGGTTGAGCACTTGTGAGTGGAGGTATACGGGACATTGATCATGCTATCTGTGCATTGGTACTTAGAGTTTTACTGAGATTTATACTCCATGCTGGTCATATTGTGAATACTTACTGTTGATCTTTTATTTGAACTGCACGCATGTCTACTTTTCTGTACAGTTATTTGTATACCTGTTGAGGTTTGGTTCATCACTACCTGTCAGTCCATAGTTTGGACTTGTTACTTACTGAGTTAGTGTACTCACGTTACCCCTTACACCTTATGTGCAGATCCAAGTATCTCGGGCCACGGTAGCGGCTGCTGATCATATCATTTTGGACTTTTCCTTGGAGATCGCGAGGTAGCTACTTGGCAATTACAGTTTCGCCTTCTTCTTCCTTATCTTTCTTTAGTTTATTTGTTGGATATTCTCAGACCGTGTTGGTCATGTTATTTCGAACAGTTGTAGTAGTTTTGGCTCATTAGTTAGTGACACCCAAGGTTGGGCTTGTATTTCTTTCTGCTGGATTTGATTTCTACTTTTATCTTATTGGATTTCTATTAAAAGTATGTTTTTCTTAAGTTTTTATTTGAAAAATGGAGTATTTGGAAATAAGTGGCTTGCCTAGTATCATGATAGGCGCCGTCACGATCGGGACGGTTTTTGGGTCGTGATAGTGCCAAGCCTAACCTCGATAGAGTAGTGATGATGTCAGGTTAGAGCCCTATTGGTATATAATATTAAAGGCAAAAGATATAGTAATATGATGAAAAGTCTGAGAATCTAACAGAGAATTTACAAAGGTAACAACACCACACGTAGGGGTAAATAGTAGGTGCGCTCCCGAGATACCGTCTCGTAATCCCAAACGTAAATACTCAACAGGGGATCTCCTGAGGTACTGCCTCGTAGTCCCAAAAGTAAATATGCAACTGGGATCTCTCGAGGTACCGCCTCGTAGTCCCAAAAGTAAATATGCAACGGGGGATCTCTTGAGGTACCGTGTCATAGTCTCAAAAGTAAACACACAGCTCAAAATCGATGGAATACAGCAATCACAGTGAGAAATCCTATAGTTTAAGACTAAATAAAAGTCAAGGAAAAACATGAATTCAACTAAGCATGCTGCACAGATTTTAAATAAGCAATTAAGACACGTAGACATGCGATATTAGGCTAACATGATAACTACACATGCTGGGATAACTCATTTAAGATATAACAGGTTATTGTTTAGTAAAAAATCAAATTTTACAACAATTAGCCCATGTAAGCACTCGTCACCTCACGTACACGACACTTACATATCACAGAATTATCACAACAGTACCAAATCCTAAGGGAATTTCCCCTACACAAGGTTAGGCAAGCCACTTACCTTAAACCAAGCTCAATCAGTCAATTAGGATGCCTTTTCCTCGACTTTCCGACTCCGAATGACCCAGATCTATCCAAAAGCAATTATATACCATAAATATAACTATAAAGAACTAATCTAATTAATGAAATCAAGAGTTGAGCAATAAATTAGAATTTCACCCCCAAAAAGTCGACCGGGCCCCCCATCTCGAATCGGGTAAATGTCACAAAATACGAACATCCATTCAACCACGAGTCCGTCTATACCAAAATTACTCAAATCCAATACCAAAGTCTCAATCAAAACCCTAAAATTCGGTTGAAGAAATTTCCAACTTTTCCCCCAAATTTCTCAACCTAAAAACTTAATTAAATGATGAAATTAACGATAGATTCCTTTGAAAACGAGTTAAGAATCATTACCCAATAGTTTCCTCTGAAAAACCCTTGAATTTTATCCTCAATTCGAGTTCTCTAGATCCCAAAATGAAAATGGGATATAACCCCTCGATTTTGAAATTTAAAGTCTACCCAGGTAAATCCTTCTTCACGAACGCGGAAACAACCTCGCGTTTGCGAATCATAAAATGCTCCCGTAAAAAAATCTTCTTCGCGAACGTGAGGTCCCACTCGCGAACATGAAGCTTCCACAACCTGCCACTTCATGAATGCATTCACCTCTACGCGTTCGCATATGCTAAATTCCTGGTGACTCATCTGACCATTCCTCTATGCGAACGCGATGTCCCAATCGCGAAGGCGTAGGCCTAAGACCTCAGTGCTTCGCGAATGCGGCACATACATCGCAAACGCGAAGGCTAAATTCTAGTAGCACTCCAACTCCTCTACGCAAACACGGGAGAACCTTCGCGAATGCATAGAAGGAAACCAGACACTAGCAAAATCTGATATTTTAGCTATAACACTAAGTCCAATTCGATCTGTTAACCATTCGAAACCCACCCGAGGCACCTAGGACCTCAACCAAACCTACCAACAAGTCCTAAAACATCATACAAACTTAGTCGAGCCTTCAAACCACATCAAACAACGCAAAAAATATGAATCACACTTAATGAACTTTGAAACTTCAAACTTTTACAACCGATGACGGAGCCTATCAAATCACATCCGATTGACCACAAATTTTGCACACAAGTCACATTTGACTTTACTGAACTACTCCAATTTCCGTAATCGGAATCCAACCACGATATAAAAAATTCCACTCCCAGTCAAACTTTACAAAAAAATCAACTTTTGCCATTTCAAGCCTAATTCAACTACAGACCTCCAAATTACAATGTGGACATGCTCCTAAGTCCAAAATCACCCAACTGAGCTAATGGAATCGATAAAACTCTATTCTAGAGTCTTCTTCACATAATTCCAAATACAGTCAAATTCCTAGAACTTAAACTTCCATTTTAGAGACTAAGTGTCCCAATTCACTCCGAAACCAGAAATAAATCCTCCAGGCAAGTTACATAAGAATAAAATGATACAGGGGAAGCAGTAAATAGGGGATCGCCTCAATAGGAATAGTATGGTAAGGTTTAGCTCGGTTTGTGTTGCCTTGGTCCTATGCCTTTGGAAATTATCCACACGGCTATGAGATTATATGCCCTCGTGAGACTTTGTAGGCAGCTACACCGTGAATCCTCTACATGAGGCTGCCATAAAGCAATGTGAGGCGCAGAGGAGTGATTATATAGCCAAGGCATATGGGTAACAATTTCGGTGCTATTGTCCCCCTTATTTGTACTTTTCCTAATTTTTGTATTTTTCTTTTTTGTTATTAATAAAAACCTAGCCCTAGGCGCTTGCCTAGCGGATTTCCAAAAAATAAATAAATAGGGGATCGAGGCTAATACTCTCAAAATGATCGATCGGTCGTTAAATCCTCCCCATCTTAAAACAATAATTCATCCTCGAACGATCATAGAGACATACCTAAAGTGGTGAAAAGATGAGGATAACGGCTACACATATCATGCTCGGTTTCCGAAGTCGCCTCCTCGACCGACTGACCCCTCCACCGAACCTTCACTAAAGCAATGTTCTTTGACCTCAACTTTCAAACCTGCTTGTCCAAGATAACCACCGCCTACCCAACATAGGATAGATTGTTTACCGTGAAAATGGTAATAACAATTAAATTTGTTGATGGGACTCTAAAAATACGTGATCCATTTTTATGCTAATTGTTAAGCAGTTGATGCTAGGTATGTAAATTTTAAAGATGAAATACGAACTAAAGTAGAGTTATAACCGAACCGAGGGGTTAGCTATTCGGGCCTCAGACTGGCTGATGAGGGGCCTCAAGGTCGATGCCTGAGCTCGGGCTCGAGCAATCAGGATAACTAGGAAAGGGCTAACAGTTAGGATATAATTAGGGAGGCTCTCTATGGCCAATGACAATCAATAAATGAAGAACAAGTATGAAGGCAATAAAATGAGCAATAATATCGAAGGAATACATTAGAGAGAAAAGAAAGAGCTCTTGTATATTTCGTGTAGAATAGTTGGAAAAACAGGGTTTACAAAGTACCAAGGATTCCCCTTATATAGGAGGGGAAATTCCAACATAGTACGAGATACATTAATTGTAAAGGTATGGAGATGGGACAACCAGATGTGACTCCAGGCTCTGGTAGTGCTATCTGCTCGCCTTGGGAACTCCCTATCCTTGGCATCATCATTGGGTCGAGCGTAAATGGGCATCGAGGGAGAGAACTCGACCGCAACCTCGCAGCCTCTATATTTTGAGATGACTTCCCGAAACACCTTAACAATGAGGAATTAGACCCTCCGATTTTGCCGTATACAGATAGTATCAGCATTTCCTTGAACGAAGTAATGGGAATGATTTTGAGCCGTCGTTTTGAGGGAATCATTGCCGTGACGTCAACCTATAAGAGCATTAAATGTCATGTCCCAAAAAACCGTGCAAGGGTCGCCGTCAAATGTGATTATCTAAGAACCCACGAATTGCTATTGGCTTATCCTTTCCGCTGCCCAAGTAGTTCCTATAAATTCATCGACTATTTGACAATCCTTATCTTCGTAGCATCTTCAAATTCACGAGTCCATACACATCTTCTTGTACACTCCTCAATCTTGCTTTCTAAGAGGAAATTATACCATTTCTATGGCCAGGACTTCTAAAATGGGCGGAATGAAGCTTCATCTTCATCTCGGTCCTCTAAGGAGAAAGACAAGGCGGTACCTACCTTGGAACAGTGCACTCCCTCTAAGCTTGATATGTCAAAAGATTTTACTGTTGATACCACTTCATCCACACCGGGCCATTGTGAACATGTGTCCCGATACATTAGTGTCGTGGCCAATATAGAAGCAGTGAGGATAGACTATCGATGGAGCGAGGAAGTGGAGGTGGAAATTCCCGGCCCTGATAAAAATATACTAGACTACAAGGCTGGATTCCTTCATGTGTATACCTACCCGTTAACCTTGGGTCCTGTTGATCCCCCTGAATCTTCTCCCTCGAAAATAGATCTGGTTATCCTTGATTTTTGTGACAAATATCATGTGACGCTCGGTCAAATCTATCCCTCTATCTTGAGGATAGGATTGATGCTCCGTCATTTCACTAAAGGGGTTGTGGGCGAGGTTTTTACCCTCACCATTTGATTAGGTTGGACAACCCTAAATTTTATCGAGGTTTGATCAGGCTCCATAATCGATCCAAAAAATCTTTTTTCTCGAGCATCGACGAGGGGAAGGACCGAGGATGGATGAGCAGGTTCGTCCGGGTAAGGACCTCGGACGTCATTTCAGCTCGAAGGATGCCTTTCTCAGAGAGGTGGAACACACAGCATAAGCGACTCTCCCTTAACCATGTTTTGTAATTTTCTTCCCTTTCCCCCAGAATGATGAACTTTTTGTCGTTTCACGTAGCCGCTTCTTGGTACCCCGAGGCGGTTTCAGACTTGCTGGGGTGGATCAGACGCTTGGACACCACGTTACCATATCATGTTCGGTCTTGGACCGACCTGACCAAGGAGCGATGAGTGGCCAAGAATCATGGTAGAGCTTCTTTGCTGTCTATGTCTTAGATTTATGTTTCTCTCTGTGCCCCTTGTGCTGACAAATTATGGTTATCGTGTTTGTGCAAGCCTTGGTGAGAATATGGAGATGAGGCAGCCCCTAGTGGTGGGACGGAGGCTTCGGAGCCCGGCAAAGGCAAGAAGAGAGAAGGAAAGGCGGTTGTTGACCCTCCTATGGCAAAGAAACCCAGGTCACTCAAGTATCAAGCCACCGCTAGGACCTCTGCTTTAACTTCAGGGGCAAATCCTGGTGCTGAGGATGAGGATGTTGATGAGTGCCAATTGGCACGGAGGACGAGGTCGAGTGGGGGAGCCTCACAGGTGCCTCGATCAGAGGCTACTGAGTCTGGAACGGCTGATTCAGGTCGGTCTTGTAGACCAGAGACCCTTGAGGGGGATGTTAATGTGGCCTCAGATCGCATGACCAAGTTTGGCGCAGGTTTTGTGGGGGAGGGGGGGACCGCTACCATCAATCTTGAAGGGTCGGCCCTAGAGCATTTCAAGAGCAGGGGTTGCCTCTTGGAGAAATTGGTGACATGAATGATTTCATCTCATACTTTCAGGTCTCGTTAGGGGAACTGAGGGACGCTCGAGAGGTGAACACTGTCAAAACAGGGATTCCTCTCCAAGGGGGAGACTCCCTTGCCAACATCTTTGACAGTGTTCGCGATAGTGTCGGTCTTGACATTCCTGGGGCCGTCAAGGCGGCGAAAAGATTCATGTAGCAGATGATAGCTATCTTTCGTATATTTCTTTTAGTCTTGGGCATCATTCTTCATCTGTCTAACTTTTCCGCTATGCCGCAGTGCAAGGATGTGTATGATCATGCCTTCTTTTGGCTTCGCGAGGAGCTTTATTACCGTGAAAAAGTGTATAAGAAGCTTACCTCGATGCTGCGGGATTCAGAGGCTCACTCTGCCCGAGGAGAGAAAGAATTAGGAGAGCTCCGAGCTGCTTTGGAGAGAGTGCTCCGGGAAAAGGCTGATCTCGCTGCGTAGGTATTTCGCCCTGCTTGTACCCGACCTTTGCTCCCATATTCCAACACAAATTGGCTTACCTTTATTTTGCAGGTTGAGCAAAATGGTTCATAGATTAGTCGACTGAACGCGGAGATACTCGGGCTGAGGAAGCAAAGTGAGGTAGCTACTAAGGAGTTGGCGTCATCCCATGATCTTCTCAAGAATGCTAGCAAGGAGATTTGCTGCCTTGGCCGCGGCCAAGTTCGAGATTGAAAGAAATGCTGCCACTTATCTAGATGACGCAGCCATGGTGCATAAAATAGCTCATGATGTATTGATAGCATCCGAGCAGAAGCTAGCTCGGGCTATTAAACATGCTAAGGCATAGGCAAGGAGAGAAACCCTAGAGAAGATCGGAGCCAAGGACATCAATCTGTTAGTTGATCTCGAGGAAGCCCGTGAACTGGAGAGAGAACTGGCGCTTTTAATTGTCCTAGACGAGGGTGAAGATAGTGGTGATGAAGAGTAGTCCCCAAGTCATTTTGCATCCTTTATTTTTCCTTTTGTAAGCAGTCCCCGAGGAATAGATCTTGTAAAGATGTCTCTTGTGGATACCTTTTTTGGCAATGTAAAAAGAGGAACTTTTCTTCTTTCCATTTTTTTGTTCCTTTACTTTCGCGGATTTAAACTTTTGACTTTTGACGTTAGCCTTTCGAAATCCGTTCTTGGAGTGACCGGGACTATCAAATCGGGACATGCCCCGGGGTTAAACTGACAGCTTCTTTTGGGACGGTGCCGAAAATATCGAGGAGCCCCCGAGGCCTCGCAGTTTCTCGAATTCTGCGGGGTAGCAAAATTTGCCCAATCTGGTAAAGGGGCCTCAGGGAAATTCTGTTAGTACATTTCCCTAGGAGATGGTGATGTTAACGTGGCCAGAATTAATTGGCCTTTTGGGTAGGCAAGAAGTTGTTGCTTTACCCCTATATATTCATTCACTTGCCTTTCTAATGGTGGTTCTGCTGCTTTGAGAGACTATCTCGTCCACAGAGCCTAGCATTTTATGCTAGTTCTTCCGTTGCTTCAACTCAAAATTTTTTCTTAGATCCACATCTTTCTCCTTTTATTCTATCGTAGCCATGACTGCTACGTTGACGTCCAACCGTTAGGGTGAGGTATGCTCCGCATTCGGTTGGTGATAGTGACGCACCACCGGTGCCCGGTGAGCGGGCCTCGGGGTAACTTTCCTCGAGGAGAGCCATCACGCTGGGGAGGCCTCCCAATGTTCCTAGTCACCGAGAGCAAGTGTCGAGGATAGTCTCATCAGTGGGAGAGGAAAACCTCAAAATGATCAGAAAAGATTGGGATGGGGAGAAGGTGTGGTATTACAAGTACCTTCTCATGTGGAGAGCATCATGACATACGTTGAGGGGTATTTGAGCGTATACATGCATATTTTTGCATCGGGTCCCCCCAACCGGGTCTTTCTTGATTTCTATTAGAGATATCAGGTTACCTTAGTGTAGGCTCACCCCTTCCTTTGGAAAATAGTGTAGACAATGAGATATTTTGCCGATAAGGCCGGGACAGAGTTTACCCTCAGCTATCTCGTGAGGTTATATTGGCCACTGCGCTACCGAGGTTTGATCGCTCTGCAGCGTCGATCCACTTGAGCTCCTATCGTCAGTAGAAAAGAGGACGAGGACCATGGATGGATGAGTCGGTTTGTCTGGATTCAAATGACCGATGTTATCCCTGGAGAAATTTTGCCATTTCCTGAGAAATGGAACTTCACACGTAAGTGTCTCACCTAAACTATCATTGTTTTGACCGGAGGCGGGCTTCGTAATGACATCTTTCCGTTCCATATTTGTAGCAACTCATTGGTCACTAATCGAGGTCCCCGATTTGGCCGAGTGGTCTCGTAAGCTGGCAGCTTGCTCAATTTATGATAGGCACCGGTGGCGAGATCTGTCCAAAGGGAGATGAGAGACGAAACATCGTGGTAGGTGTCCAGTGTTTTGTTTCCTGAAAATGGCACTTTTCTTGTCGGCTCATTAACTAAACAGTCGCAGGTATCAGATATTTTTTCGAAATGAGGCCGTGTCCTCTGGGAAAGGAGGAGAGACTACCGGCCTCGGATCGAGGATTGGTGATATACGAAAAGGAGCCCCAGGGTGTAAAGGGGTATGCAGTGGGTTGACTCCTTCTTAGCGATTAAGAAGGAGCTATTCGATCGGTCGACCATCTTCTGAAGGTAGTAAGTTACGGATATATGCTTGGCCTTTGGCGAGACTCAGCGGCTCGGCCTCATGGTGAGTTTTTGATCGTTGTAAGATCATATCGGTCCCAGGCTCTTCTCTTTTTTCATCTAGTTTTCTTTTGTAGGTCTTCAATAGGCTCCAATCCGAGCTGCTTCGCTGTGAGGCCCCGTTGCAGGAGGCTTTGGGTAGGGGAAAATCCTTTAAGCTTCTTTGTGTGGAAAATGAAAGCGAGCTGCTTTCCCTGTGGTGCGAGGTGGACCGGAGCCGGAGCCGTGAGATTTTCCTAGCAAAATAGGTACCCTGCATTCCATGTTGGCTTGCACTCCCCTTTTCATCTCGGCGGATTAATGTTTTGATATTTTCGTTGGAGAACAAGGCGGAGGAGCTGGGACAACTCTGGGGCGAGGTTGGTCACGCCAAACGCGAATTCAACAAGCTGCAGGCGCATGTAAGTACCCATTTTGCGGCCAAAGAGAGTGCTCTAGCCATGGTTTCTACTCTTGAGGTGCAAATCCAAACCGTTCGTGCGAATGATTCTGCAAGGGCGGATATGATCGCAAGGTTTTCGTCCGAGCTTTCGAAGGCGAAAGCCGGGGTGGTGAATATCTGAGCCGAGATCGTGATGAGCAGCACCAGGGTGGGACAGAAAGCAGCGACCTATTTGAAGAGTGCTGCCATTGCTAAAGCTGAACTGAAGAGAGCCCTTGATCATACAGGCAGTAGCAAGGAGTATGCAAAGTGCAAATCTCAGACGGAAGTTCTCGAGGAGATTCACACCAGGGGCTTTGATCTATCAGAAGAGATCGAGCAAGCCAAGAGGGAGAAGTATGATGCAAAGTTCTTTCTGTCCGATGTTGAAGATGACGAGGAAGGGGCCGCCGAGCCATAGTAACCAAGGGAGGATGTTTATTTCATGCCTTGCTCTTGTGTACATAGCTTTCTCAGTATGTTGTAAACGGAGCTTGTATTTTATCACCTGTATGTAAAGGGGGAACCCCACAATTTGTGTCTTTTGTGTTTCTGTTTGTCAAGATTTCAACTAGGTTGATTCGACCTTTGAGCTAGTATAAATCTCTAGATTCGTGATATGGACCTGAGGCTCGTTAGACTGGAGACAACGACTGTTACGCTTTCCCTTAGGCATATGCATTTTAACTATTTTGGGTTCAGTCTTTGAGTCGGGTTTCTACTCGAGCTCAATCGACCCTCAAGTTTTGTATTTGTGTGGGCTAGCGACAATGGCTCTTACGCATTGGGTCGAAGCAACCTTTTATATGTGTGGCCCTGATGCTCGTTAGGCTGGCAACAGTGGCTCTTACGCTCTGACCTTAAGCATATATAGTTAACTATTTTGGGTCCGGTCTCTGAATCGGGTTACGACTCGAGCTCTTTTTGACCCTCAAGTTTTCAAATTTTTAGCTGGCAACGGTGGCTCTTACGTTTTCAGTCGATGCGACATTTTAGTGTGTATGGCCCTGAGGCTCATTAGGCTGGATACAATGGCTATTACGATTTACCCTTAGGCATATGTAGGTTTTGTTTTCCTCTCATTAAGGACTTTTTGAAATGATTTTGCCTGCCCATCGTCGGTTTGGGAAGAACCTCGATTTCAAGTCATTTGCGGCGATGTTCTTGCACCTCGGAAGGTTTGGCTCGTAGGCTGAGTAGCTTGAAGCCTTGTGATTTGGAGCTGACATGGTCGAAGCTCCTTTTCCTATCGAGGGTAGCCTGTTTAACCGGTTCTTTTCGAAGTAGATTCGAAGTAATGGCCTATAATTTTGTAGCGATCGCGTCAATTCAGCTGGTACAGCCGTATGACCTTAGTCATTTATGTTTGGCCGGGGCTATTTTTGGTCCCAAGTGTAGTAGTTTAGGCATCTATATTGAGGGTATGCCCTTTAGGAGTCTTACAAATGTGACATGTAGCCTAAACTTCGGGATTGAGTTTATGCCTGTAGTAAGGTCTTACGAAATTTTCATGCCTTTTGAGGTCTTACAGTTTTGTTGATACTTGGTATAAATATGATTCATGGCTTGATTGAGGTATTATAGTTTTCGTTTTTGCCTTAAATAGGTCTTAATAGACCGAATCTGCCCACTCGGGGTCTTATGGCCTCGGGTTTTTAAATGAATGGCGACTAGCGACAGTCTCCGAGTCATCGAGTTTGCTTAGGCTCGGGGGCCGTTACTCGTGAGCTCGGAATTGCCACATTGAGCGCTTATGATTTTGGAGATTCCTACCCTGAGGTACTGCACTTTCTAAGTTTGTGATGCCACTCTCCGAGTGTTCGGGATATTTTTCCTTTTTGGAGATGTTTCATGATTTCCGTGCTGCCTCATTGATGGATTATGAGTTTGTAGTTCCGGCCCTGAGGCCATGCGGGTGCCGAGTCATCGATTCTAGTCTCCGAGTATTTCGGGGCATTCTTGGTAGAAGGATTTTTACCGTGCAAATGCTGAGTTTCCTTTGGAGTACGAGATGTTTTGGCGAAAGATATTATTTGATTGCTTAGCATAAGTACATGTCGTTTTGCTGCTGTGATTTCGGCTTATGCGGACACGGTTCATTTGACCGTTTGGCCTGTTTCATCGTTTCCTATAGGAACCTTGTTCCCGTTCATTGGTTTTTCCGAGTGGATAACCTCTCGAGGGGGCATCCTCCAGTGTTCGGGGTTGATTGCAAAAGAATCCTCGTATGCTTGTTGGATCCTCCTTAGGTAGGGTGTGGACGTTGCCTCGTTAAAAACCTTGCCGGTAAAAACCCATTTTGGGTTAAAACTCTGTCAAAGGAAAAGAGTGCAACGGGCGCTTTGAAATCTCGAGGTCTTTGAGCTGGATCGACATCTTGACTGCTTTGGTCGATGGCCTGCACAAAAGTTATTGTAAAGTAAAAAATAGAAAAGGGGGAGATGATTATACCTTAGTGGCAATAGCGCTCTTGGATTTCGACATTTGTTTGGCGGCTGCAATGTGGTCCTTTATTTGAATACAACCGAGGGTGTGTCTTAAAAGATCGTGTGGATGACGTGTTGGGATTCGTCTACTTTGTTCTTTTTGGTTGTTTCTCTTTCTCGGGACTGGTTCTTAGCTCGGTCGCTGAGAAATTCTCGAAGGTGTCTGTTATCGAGTAGCCAGGCCACTTCCTCCCGGAGTTGCCAGTAATCCTTGGTTTTGTGTCCGTGCTAGTTGTGAAACTCGCATATCAAGTTATATTTCCTTTGTGAAGGATCCAACTGTATAGTCCTAGGCCATTTGACATCCCTGATTTTGTTGATGGCGAACACGATGTCCGATACATCGACGTTGAAGTTGTATTTTGATAGGTGAGGTGCCCCCGTTGGCCCAGTGTCCCCGTCGAATCTGCCTCTGTTGATGAGTCCCCGAGGGTTCTGTACTCAGTTCACCAATCGATCGTTGCAAGGCGAATTGCGTCACGGGGCATTCCTCCTATCTTTTTGGTACGGGCGATACCTCTCTTTGTTCAGTTTTGACTCCTTCGCCAGGAGTCTGCTCAGATACACTGAGACCGAGGGGGCTCGCAGCTGATCATTCTCGACCCTGATCTTTGACTGGTATCGATTGTGGATGTCCGACCAGGTTACAACGGGATAGTTGATCAGATTCTCTTTCAACTATCTTAAGGCCGCTGAGCTTCGTTCATTCAGGCCTTGAGTGAAGGCCTGCACCACCCAATCGTCGGAGGCCGGGGTTAGTTCCATTCGTTCCATTTGGAAGCGATATACGAATTCTCACAGCATTTCATTCTCCCTCTGTTTAATCTTGAATATGTTAGACTTCCTTGTTGCTACTTTCATGGAACCGCGTGTGCCTTTATGAAGGAGTCTGCTAGCATGGCAAATGAGTCTATGGAGTTGGAGCTAGGTTGTGATACCACATCATGGCCCCCTTCGAGAGCGTTTCTCCGAACTTCTTCAGTAAGGCAGACTCAATCTCATCATCTTTTATGTTGTTGCCTTTTACTACGCACGTATAGGCAGTGACATGTTCGTTGGGAGCTGAGGTCCAGTTGTATTTTGGTAGTTCTAGCATTCTGGACTTCTTTGGAATAGGTTTCGGAGCTGCTTCCTCTGGGAACTACCATTTCACGAACTTCTTCAAATCTGCACCTTTTAGGACCGGGGGTGCGCCCGAGATTTAGTCGACCCTGAAGTTATATGTTTCAACCTTCTTGTCATTGGCTGCTATCATTTTCTCGCCCGACTTGATCCTTTTGGTGAGGTCCTCGAGTATTTTTATGATGGCAGGATCGGCTACCGATCCGTTGTTGCTCGTCCTCTTCGGTACTTGTTCGGTCGGGGGAGTAGCTTCCGGTGCTATTGTGCTGGGAGTCTTCAGGTGGCTTTACAGCTGAGCGATAGCCAGCTGTTATGCCTACAACATTTCAAAAATAACATGAAGACTAACTTCCTATTCTTCCTGAGCTGTGATTTTTTGGGCTTTCTGTTGGTCTCCATATTCTATGCTCCTGTCGGTGTGTGAGGTTTCGTCGACCTGCTGTGCGTCTTGCGAACTCACGTCCGCTGGAATAAGTCCAGGTGCGTTATCGGGGTTCTGTAGTGGTGCGCCAACAATTGGAATAGCCACACCATTTTCTGCGTGGTTTTCAAGGTTGTCGTTCTCAACTCTATTCACTGAGCCAGACATTTTGACATGAAATCGAAGATCTTGGACAAGAAAAAGTGTGAAAGATAACTTGCGTTGTGTAACGAAACCAGCAAGAAAATAATCACTATTATTTTTATCCCCACGGTTGGTGCCAAACTGTTTACCGTGAAAATGGTAATAATAATTAAATTTGTTGATGGGACTCTAAAAATACGTAATCTATTTTTATGCAAATTGTTAAGTAGTTGATACTAGGTATGAGAAGTTTAAAGACAAAATACGAACTAAAGTAGATTTATAATCGAACCGAGGGGTTAGCTATTCGGGCCTCAGACTGGCCGATGAGGGGCCTCGAGGTCAATGCCTGAGCTTGGGCTCGAGCTATCGGGGATAACCGAGAAAGGGCTAACAGTTAGGATATAATTAGGGGAGGCTCTCTCTATGGCCAGTGACAATCAATAAATGAAGAACAAGTATGAAGGCAACAAAAATGAGCAATAATACGAAGGAATACGTTAGAGAGAAAAGAAAGAGTTCTTGTATCTTTCGTGTAGAATAGTTGGAGCAACATGGTTTATAAAGTACCAAGGATTCCCCTTATATGGAGATGGGACAACCAGATGTGACGCCAGGCTCTGCCAGTGCTAGCTGTTCGCCTTGGGAACTCCCTATCCTCGGCATCATCGTTGGGTCAAGTGTAAATGTACATCGAGGGAGAGAACTCGACCGCAACATTGCAGCCTCGATAACTCGAGATGACTTCTCGAAATACCTTAACGACGAGGAATTTGACCCTCCGATTTCGCCGTATACATAGATCCTTGTCCAACTGGACTGAGCTGAAATCCAACACATGAGACGGATCGCCATAATACTTTCAGTGCATAGAAACATGGAATACTGGATGAACTCTTGCTAAAGTGGGAGGCAAGTCAATCTCTTAAGCAACCTCCCCAACTAGCCGCAACACTTCAAATGGGCCAATAAACCTTGGCCTCATCTTGTGCTTCTTCCTAAACCTCATAACACCCTTCATGTGCGAAACCTGGAGCAAGACCCGCTCTCCAACCATGAATGCAACATCGCGAACCTTTCGATCTGCATAACTTTTCTATGTGGATTGGTCTCTGTGAAGCCAATCCTGAATCACCTTAACCTTCTCCAAAGCACCCTGATTCAAGTCTATACCTAATAGCCTAGACTTGCCCGGCTCGAACCAACCCATTGGAGACCGACACCATCTACCATACAGAGCCTCATCCGGTGCCATCTGAATGCTTGACTGATAGCTGTTGTTGTAGGCAAACTTTGCAAATGGCAAGAACTGATCCCAAAACCCCCCAAACTCCATCACACAAACATGAAGCATATCCTACAGTATCTGAATAGTGCGTTCGGACTATACGTCCATCTAAGGGTGAAATGATATACTCAACTCAACTCGAGTACCTAACTCATGATGTATGGCCCTCCAAAACCGCAATGTAAACTGCGTACCCCGGTCAGAGAAGATAGATACCGGCACTCCGTGAAGCCTGACAATCTCACAGATATAAACTTGAGCCAGCTGCTCAGAAGAATAAGTAGTCATCATAGGAATGAAATGAGCTGACTTGGTCAACTTGTCCAAAATCACCCAAACAGCTTCAAACTTCCTCTGAGTCCGTGGGAGACCAATAACAAAATCCATAGTGATCCGCTCCCATTTCCAATTCGGAATCTCTAGCTTTTGAAGCAATTTGCTTGGCCGCTAATGCTCATACTTCACATGTTGGAGACACCGAGCTACATATTCTACTATGTCCTTCTTCATTCTCCTCCACTAATAATGTTGCCTCAAGTCCTGATACATCTTGGCACCCGGATGAATGGAGTACCGTGAACTGTGAGACTCATGGAGAATCAACTCACGCAAACCATATATGTTGGGCATACATAGCTTGCCCTGCATCCTCAATTCACCATCATCTCCAATAGTGACCTCTGTCGTGCCCCCTTGTTTCCTCCGCGGAGAAAGTCCGAGTTCCGGCGTTCATGGGGGTAATAACTCATTTACTTTTGGGAATTGGATATTTAAAGAGTCGCCACCTAATGGATTATGGTGAATTAGGGCACCTAGAGTGATTAACTCTTAGACTAGTTTGCATTACCAAAGATTTAGGGTAAGGGCTCAAAATAACCTTGAGGGGAAGGTGTTAGGTACCCCTCTCGGTCCACATCGATGGGTCCCGACCAAACTTATATTTATGTGAATTAGTCTTTTTAACAAATAAATAGTTCTAACACATACTTGCAAATAAAGGCATGTTTTGGCATTTTAAGCACATGTATGATTTAAGTAATGAAACAAAGGGAAAAGACTTGAACAAGTGGCACATATATAAAGGAAAGTAAAATTTATTTAAACAACAGGAATTGGGAAAGAGAGGTCCTAGGTTGGTTAGCCTACAGAATCATACCCAAGCAATGCCCGACAATCACTCCACAACGAGGGGATACACGTGACATTAGCACGTAGTCATCATATCCTTACTACCCAATTCCCCCTTGGTCACATCCTAAAATGTTCTAGTAACCTTAAAAAAGTATCCTATGCGTGCACTACCTATCCCTTCCTCGTGGCCCTGGAGGTATTTTAGGACCTCTACTTATAGGTAGTTCTAGAACATCCTAAGGTATTTAAAGGAAGAAAGTCTAAACGTCAATCAAAACAATTAGGACTGCATTTTAAAAAAGGAACAATTAAATGCTCATATTTACCTCCACAAACATAGCATGTGAGTGCACGTCTCAAACAACAGTTTCAAGTACTTAATTGAAAAAAACCCTTAGAATATGATATCTAGGTGAGCAGAAAGTATACAACATTGAATTAGGACTGAAGTGTCAAAGACCTATTCAGCTTGCCTATTGATTTTAGACCTGTGAATGTGAGCAGTCTTAAATGACAAAGCGTAGTTTTTATAGTTGTAGGATTTTAATCGCCCTATAGGCTTGCCTAAGCGCATAATAGTGATGTACTAAGAGCATTATATATATATTTATTAGGAATGCAATAAAGCAGTAAAAAACAGACAACTTGAGCTCCTATAGACATACATTCTAGCGGCGTTTAATTGAGCCAATGTTTGAAAACTTTTAAAGAAGCGGATAGATTTAGTTAATTAAACCACTTTAGAATATATAAACACGAATTGAATTGACTGAACTGTTTTAAGTCTTACAGGAATGATTCTAATTAACATTCATTTAACCTAAGTGAAACCCCTATAGGCATGGTATCTATAGAGCTGATTTTAACCGTATAGGCATGATCTCTATTATTAAAGCCATTTTTTAGATACTATAGGCATGGTTTCTAATTGTGTGGAATTATAACAAACATAACAAACACATTTGAATCAACATGGACCCTATAGCATGGTATCTACCCAATTTACCCAATCTATATAACTACCCTCCCCTTTTCACTAATCACCCCACTATTTGTTTACAATAATTATTACAGACCAATGAATCAAATGACAAATTTACACAAATAGAAAATTAATCTATATGGAGCCTGCAGTAGGCCCAAATGACTTCCAAGCCTCCAATAGCTTCAAATGCCCAAAGTTCAATAGCCAATTCGTGTCTAGGTGTGTCAGAGTTCCCTAAGGATTTCAAGGATCCCGGGCAGTGCTTACACCTAGACCTTTTCTCAAATAATAACCAATTTAGGTGCAGTGTGAAAAGGCCAACTCTGACATGCCAGAGTTCAGAGAGATCTCAAGGATCTCAAGGTAGTACACATATCAGAGGGGCAGAACCCAATATTCTAAGAGTAAAGTGAGAGTGCTTGACATAGTTTTGAAAATGTTTTGAAAATAGTACAGAGATTACTTTAGGAGTGAAAAGGTTTTCTGAAACAAGAAATAGTTTGGTGGTAAGAGACAGTATGAGAAGAGTACCAAAACTCTTTTGAAGACAGCAGACAATCAATTGGTCATAAAACATCCAGATTAAGAAAAACTCAACAAACATATCTCACATGGGGATAAAAAGATTGTGGGACATAAGAGTCACATTGGGGGTACATGGATAGGGTATGGAGGAAGCCTATAGTCAACAAACTGCATAAAATACTTAGGGTCTTAGAGACTTATAAGGCTATTCATGGACAGTAAATAGTTAAGATATAGATAACAGTTGTAATACAGAAAGCCTGACATGTCTTGAACAAGATTAAACATACAGGCAGGGTCAATCACATACATCAAATAGCCAATATGATCACATAATTAGGGGATTGAACATATATTCAAAAATATGCTGGTTATGTATCAAATAACTAGGTGAAGTGTAGGTATGCTATCATACATTGAACAAGACAGAGTTTAGACATGCTAGGCAAAGAAGTAAGCAAGAATACAAGTTGAATTCATAGCTGATGAACTAGTGCAAGAATGAAACACATAGGGTTTGGATTTCAAAATTTAACTAGAGACATATCAGTTGAAGAAAAGAGTGCAGAATATAAAGCAGATGTAGTTAAAATATCTAGCCTTGGCTTTCAGCCGGCTAGACCAGTGAATATCACAAGTAGTAGAGGAGAAAAAGAGAGCTTTAGAGTGTAAGTGTGGTTTTGTGAACAAATGTTTGTTGTCAGAAGTGAGAATAGGAGGGAGTTTATATAGTAATCAAAAGCTTAGAAAAATAAGGTAAGGAATCAATTAAGTAGCAATTACAGAAATTCAGGGAATCAGTCACATGTAAAATCAACAAGTCTTCCCTTTAATCAAGAAATAATCAATGGTAAAAGCAGGACAAATACATAAGGAAGGAAATCGAGTACAGAGGAGGTAATTAGGAGTGAATGCACAAGGGTTTCAATTTAGGAAACACTCAGTAAAAATCAACAAAATAACAAATAAGGCAAGGAAAAAATTATTAAGGTAGGCAGTTCAATTAGAGAGGCAAGAATCAAAAGTTTCGTTAAGGAAAAGTGCTCAAATCATAACAGGAAATAAGGACTTCAGAATAATCAAGGGTTCAATCAAAGAGAAAATCACGTAAAGAGTCAGCAAGTTTAGTAGATAAAATAAGGGAAGAAATGAATAGTCGGGATTCAACACATAATTTTAACGAAACAAATTGTTAAATCAAGAACACGATGCTGATTCAAGGAGAAAGATATAGGTCTTAAAATGAATAGTCAGAATGAATACAAACTTTTAGAATCAGTAAAAAGTTGAACTAAGAAACTCAGCAGAGGCATATTAGGATAAGAAAACCACGAGACATTCAAATGGCTAAAGAGAAATCACAAGAACCAAAGCAAGAACACGGTCAATATACCAGTACTCAGAAACCAAACGAAGAATGTCAAAAATTAGGGTTTTCAGTACAAGCGAGTTAAGGTTGTAGCAAACTTACAAAATCAGTCAAAACACATAAGAAGCAGAAGATCAAACAGTCAAAAATCATCAAACATTTTGGAAAAGAAATTTCCGGAAACTCTAGTTTAGAAAAAAATGAAAAATCATTCGAAAATCCCACGATTCTTGTAAAAAACCAAAAGGCTCTTGTAAAACTCATATGGAATAGGTCTAAACAATCTCAGATCTATATAGATCTAAGAGGTTCAGAAGAAAGAAATTAGGGCTTTGAGAAGAACAATCACAGAGATGAAGAATCAAACCAGAAACCCATAGATATAAGAATATCTCAATCGGAATCAAACCAGGACAACTTGAAATAGGCGATAAAGGTCCATAGATGCAAGCAAACTAACCCTGGTCTTTTGAGGACCCTAGAGATGGCAATACCAATGTGAGGGAGGCTATTCGAGGCTTGGGGAGTGGTGAGAAGCCACTAAGATAGCCATAGATGAGTGACGATTAGGGTTAGGTTTGAGAGAATTTGAGAGAGGATAGGGATTTCAGGGCGGCGGATGGGGAGGAAATGAGAGGGATTTGGTGGGGGGGGGGGGGGTCGTTTGGTTTATTTTAGGTAAGGGCTATTTGTGGCCGTTGATCTCTATGATCAACGACCGATATTGAAAGGGTTTTGGGGGCGAATCGGGTATTAGGGTTTGGGCTGGATAAACTAAATTGAAATTGGGTTAGTATTGGGTTGAAATAGGGCTAAAAGTGAAATACAAATAGGCCAGATTTTAAATAGCCACTTTTAATAACTACATAATTAATTAAAATAATAAATGAGTTCCAAAAAATATTTTCGTGTAGTAAAATGATTTTAAAAAGTTATTTAACATTTTAAAAATATAAAAGATTATTTTATGCATCAATAATGTAATTATACATTAGTATGAGCTATTATTGCAAAGATGTGCAATTTAGTCTAAAAATATAAATATAATTACAAAAAGTGAACTAAACATATTTAAACACTATGTTGGCATAAATAAAGAATTTAGATGACTAAATTATCACAAAAGTAATTTGGAGGATAATTATTGGATATTTTATAAATAAAAGAGAAGAAATAAATTGATTTGGAATTTTTAAAAATTATAGAAAAATTATAAAAATGTTTATTCATGCTTATAACTATATATGTGCTATTTTTAAAGTATATACATGTATTAAAAATATATGAGAAAAAATTGGGTATCAATAGCTGCCCCTCTTTACCCGGGAAGGATGAAGGAGTTTTCGGGTAAAGAAATGATGGCTAATTTTGACCAGACGAGATGTTTTGAAAGATAGAGGCTGGACTCCGGTCTTTGAGCTGCCTACATATCCCTAGTTTTACAGGAATCAGGCCATGTGTAGGGATGGATTCATTGGCAGAATATACCGATGAAGTCATTGCAAGAACGAACACGAGATGCAAGAGCGGTTATGGTGAGCGGTTAAGTTGAGATAGTTTGAAAGAACTAGAGCAAGGTCGCTCCTGCTAGGATAGTGGTTACTTGCTGTTCACCTACAGATGAAAAGATGCTACCGGCATGTATTTGCACGAAAATTTAAACATGATGCAGATTCCTTTTGGACCATGAAGGTTGTCTTCGGACGGTTAAAGATGACGTCCTTGGACCATGATGTCCTGAGCCATGGATTGTTCAGTGAGGGATTCGCAGGCCATGAAATGGTGTTTTCGGGCCATGCAGATTGTGCCTCCGAACCATGACGCCTTTGAATAATGATATGCAAATTTAAGGGATCCTCAGGCCATGTCATGGTGTCTTCCGGCTATGAGGATGATGTCTTTTAGACTATGATGCCTTTGGATAGATTGGCGATATTTCAGTCCATGATATGCAATAATATGATGTTAACAAGACAGGGCTTAGTCTTATAAAATGGAGGGCAGAGCTTAGCCCGATTGAAAAACAAATAAATAGCACTAGAAATAGAGCAATATTTGTGTAAATAGGGATAATGATTAGTCCCATGCAAATCTGGAGGCAGGGATTAGCCTCATGTAGATATTGAGGCAAAGATTAGCCTCATGCAAATATGAAGGCAATGATTACCCTCATGCAGATATGGAGGCAAGCATTAGCATGGAGGCAAGGATTAGCCTCATGCAGATAGGGAGGCAAGGATTAGCCTCATGCAAATATGAGAGGTAAGGATTGGCCTCATGCAAATGGGGAGACAAGGATTAGCCTCATGCGAGTATGGAGGTAAGGATTAGCCTCATGCAGATATGGAGGTAGGGATTAGCCTCATGCAGATATGGAGGTAGGGATTAGCCTCATGCAAATATGGAGGCACGGATTAGCCTTATGAAAGCTATGGGGGAAGGGATTATCCTCATGCAAATAGGGAGACAGGGATTAGCCTCATGCAAATGGGGAGGCAAGGATTAGCCTCATGCAAATATGGGAGGCAAGGATTAGCCTCATGCAGATATGGGGGCAGAGATTAGCCTCATGCAAGTAGGGAGGCAAGGATTAGACTCATGAAAGTGTGGAGGCAAGGATTAGTCTCGTGCAAATATGGAGGCAAGGATTACCCTCATGCAGATATGGAGGAAAGGATTAGCCTCATGCAAGTATGCAGGACATGGCTTAGTCCCATGGAAAGAGCAAGTAGAAAATAAGAGTAGTGTACTTCTTAGCTGGAGATATGTTCGGTGTCTGATGTCCGGATTGATAGTGAATTTGCTTTGTGTATACATATTTGCGAATGCTATCACTACGTAAAATGTGCCTGTGTTCAAAGAAAAATTGTAAGTTTTGTGAGGGGAGGTTGGTTCGTGCTTCTGTCTGCTATCCTTGCTTTGCTCCGTTCTGGAGGCCTTTTTGAGTTTCCCTGGGTAAAACCTAACTGTTATGGAAATAAAGTTTTTTCGAAAAATGTGCAATTATTAACAAAAATAGAGTCATTTTAGAAACATATTGATATATCAAGTGATTTTTATATGAGCTAATAGTTGTAACACATTTCAGAGACATTGCAACTTTCTTATGTTAGAATTTTGAGGGTCTTCCTCAAAATTCTGCCCCAGTTTGGTAGATGATCCTTTGACTATTTGCGGGTAGTGAGCCTTGTTGAACCTTTTTCGGAATTTTGATAATCCTTCTCAAAATTCTACCCCAGTTTCTTAACCGATTTCTGACTGTGTGACATATGTTGGCATTGGCTGGACTTGCTCCAGAATTTTGAGGGTCCTCCTCAAAATTCTGCCCTAGTTTTCGACTTTGGGGAAAATGGAAATTCTATTATGCTATGACCGAACCCATAAGGATGCCTACATATCCCCAGTTAAAAGGGAATCAGGTCAAGCGTAGTTCAATTACATCAGACGAGGAAATGTAAATAATCTAAGCATAGTATCTCTTGACTGCGTCTGAATTAATTGGTTTTGGCCAGATTTTTCCATCCATCTCGGCAAGTATGATTGCTCCTCCTGTCAGTAATGAACTATGTAAGGACCTTGCCAGTTGGGAGAGATTATAATATGAGTTATTTTAGTTGTATGATAGTTGGTGTTATGTTTTGAAGTCAAGCGAGTTATGGAACAAAAGTTAGAAAAGGTCATCACAAGTTCCATTCATAAATGTGCTGAACATTAGGTCAAATGTAACCGAGCTTTTCTCCCAATACTTGGAATTAGAGGATGATCTACCTACCAAATTAAATATCTATGAGTCTAGTTTCTAAAGCACTAAACCGTTTTTCGATACAAAGTTGGAGTAGAGAGATACTCGTATTTTTGCGAGACTGCACAGGCTGGTAGGTGACAAGTAGGTGCATCACATACTTGCCAAAAAGAGAGGACTCAATTAAAAGCCCCAAAGTCGGCCAAGAGGGGTCTTTTAAGTGATTATCAACTCATTTATTTCACCCATCTTCAAGACCTTGAAAACATAATTGAACCCCTGCAACTCCTCCCCAAAAATCCCACACAAACCATAGGGTATTCCGAGTGTTACGACGCGATTCTAGTGCTAACAAGTCTAGACAGCTTGCTAGTTTCTCTTTCTTCTTCTTGTAGCCGCGTGAGGAACTTATTTTTGATGAAGAAGGACTAGGTTTCGTGGTTTATACTCAGTACAAGATAAGGTTATGCTTCTCCTTCCATTATCTATGTGTTTGCGAGTTGTAACTCGATCATAAAGAATAGACCTAGCTAGTTTCGAAAGAATGGTATATTGTTTGTTCTTGTGTAATGGTTGGCTGGTTGTGAACTTATTTTTAAGTTGAATTCATGGCTGGTTTATTGGATATGAGGTATAATGATGTACTTTTGGTTGTATTTCTCAATTTGAAAGAAAAGACAAGTCGAAACATGTTTAAGTAAACTGAAAATTTATTTTTGAGTTGATGAACTTGTGGGACTTTTTTTGGGCTGTTTCGTGTTGGTATTGGGTTGTCTCTTTTGCTACTATTTTTATGGAGTTGAGAGGAGGAAGGGTGTGGAGAAACACCACATAATGGCAAGGTTCTGTGTTGGTTGTTCGTCGTAACATTTTCGGATTGTTTGACACTATTATGGTTGTTGTGTTGTGTATGAAGTGATAGGGGTATGTTGGGCTGTTTGTGATTGTTTTGACTAGTGTGAAGTCATATATATAGGGGAGGTGCTATCCGTTTCATTGTAAAATATGTTGTGGTCTATACATAATAGTTACGACACTTAAACGATAACGAGAGTGTCATTTATCTTATTGTAGACTAAGGAGCCATGAAGTTGCATAACTTAAGGTTGGGAAGAATATACAAGGTATGTTAAAGCACTTACATTTTTCTTTTGGAATGATCTAAAGTGACATGAACATAAACAGTAGGCTAATTCATAATGGATCTACTCCTAGAAACTAAAGTTGTCCATGTTGTACTTTCCTTATAAAGTTATTCTAAACAAGTGTGTATGATCCTTAAATCCTACTAAGGTTCATATTGATAGTAGGGATGTCCATAATGTTAATCGAAGGTGCAATGACCTTACATCACTCCGAAAGGGTTAGAACGTGATTCCATGAGTCGAGCATGCATTATATATATGCATCTATTTTACTCTACCGAGCCGCACTATAGTCGGCTGGGTACGACACCTATTGTGCAACCACTGATCAGTTGGGATTACCGAGCTCCACGTGGCTGGGTACGATTCTACTGAGCCTTATGATTGTCGGGTACCCATTTTTTACCGAGTCCTCTTTGAGGCCGGTTACGATATGATGATGATGATGCCCATAGAGGTGAATGTTTTTAAAAGTTTATGTATATATATGTATTATGAATTTCATGTCAGTAGTCCCCAGAGGCACTCAGATGTTACAAGTTGTATCTCCTCTATCTCTCTTTACATTACTGTTCTTGTTTATGTTTTCCTGCCTTACATACTCGGTACTTTATTCGTACTGACGTCCCTTTTGCTTGGGGATGCTGCGTTTCATGCCTGCAGGTCCTGATAGATAGGTTGACATTCCTCCTAGTAGGCTATCAGCTTAGCGGAAGGTGTTGGTGCACTCCACTTGCTCCGGAGTTGCCTATTTGGTCAGCATGCTTTTGATATTTATTGATTGGTATGGCAGGGCCATCTCCTTACCTTTATGATATTAGGTACTCTTAGAGATTTGTAGACAGATGTCAAGTGTATGGATACTTGTATGACCTTTTCGGCTTACATTTTGAGTTTACAAATGGTCATGTCGGCCTTATAGACCCGTATGTCACATGTATAAGTTTTGCATATCATGTTAGGTCATCATATGTTGAGTATTCCCTTATGTTTCATTCTTGTTATCTCATGACTAGTTTTCTGGCTCATTTACCCATGATTGTATGATAAGAAAGAATGCGTTACATTGGTACTCGGTTGGGTAAGGCTCCGGGTGCTCGTCGCGGCCCATTCGGTTTGGGTCGTGATAGAATTTCCTTTTGGCTTCATCTTGATGCGGGAAGATCTTTTGGAGCACCAGCTGTCCTGGTGCAAATTGCCTTGGTTTGACCCTTTTGTTGAAAGCTCTGGACATTCTGTTCTAATAAAGTTGGTCGTGACACACTGCGTTCATCCTCTTTCTATCGATAAGGTACAATTGTTCATAGCGGCTTCTTATCCACTCTGCATCGCTGAGTTCATCTTCCTGTATGATTCTTAAAGAAGTAATCTCTACCTCGGCTGGAATGACAGCTTCAGTACCATAAACCAGCATGTAGGGAGTTGCCCCGGTTGATGTGCGAACTGTAGTGCGGTATCCCAACAAAGCAAAAGGTAGCTTCTCATGCCATTGTTTGTGGTTCTCTACGATCTTCCTTAGTATCTTCTTGATGTTTTTGTTGGTGGCTTCTGCGGCTCCATTCATCTAAGATCGGTAGGCTGTGGAATTCTTGTGTTTGATTTTGAAAGTTTCACACATGGCTTTCATCAAATCACTGTTGAGATTGGCGACATTATCAGTAACAATGGACTCGGGAACTTCGAATCGGCAACCAATTTCACAAAGTCTGTGATGACTTTCTTGGTCACAGCTTTGTAAGATGCAGCCTCTACCCATTTTGTGAAGTAATCAATGGCCACTAGAATAAACCTGTGCCCATTTGAAGTAGTGGGCTCAATTAGACCAATGACATACATTCCCCAGGCGACGAATATCAAAGGTGAGTTTGTTGCATTGAGCTCGTTTGGCAGCACTTTTATCATATCGGCATGTACTTGGCATTGGAAGCATTTGCGGACATACTGAATGCAATCCGTCTCCATGGTCATCAAAAGTAATCGGCCCTAAGTATCTTCTTAGCTAAGACAAAACCATTCATGTGCGAACCACATGTCCTAGCATGTACGTCCTCAAGCAATTTAGAAGCTTCTTTTGCGTCGACACATCTTAGCAATCCTAAATCAGGAGTTCTTCTGTATAGATTTCCTTCACTGTGGAAGAAGTGATTGGACAATCTCCGGAGTGTGCATTTCTGAGTGTGGTTTACATGCTCCAGATATTCTCCCTTTGACAAATACTCCTTGATGTCATGGAACCAAGGTTTTCTGTCTATTTCTTCTTCAATATTAGCACAATATGCCGGCTGATTATGGATTCTTACTGGGATGGAATCAATGAAATTCTTATCTGGATGTTGTATCATAGATGACAAGGTGGCCAGTGCATCGGCAAACTCATTCTGAATTATGGGTACTTGCCAAAATTCTATCTTTGTGAACCTCTTTATCAATTCCTGCACATGGTGCAGATATGACAATATCTTGGAATTCTTGGTAGCCCACTCTCCTCGTACCTGGTGCGCGAGCAAATCTGAATCACCGATTGCCAGCAGCTCCTGAATGTTAATGTTGATTGCCATGTTGAGCCCTAGTATGCAGGCTTCATACTTTGCCATGTTGTTGGTGCAGGAAAATCTGAGTTTAGCAGATACCGGATAATGTTGACCTATTTTTGATACCAAAACTGCTCGAATGCCCACTCCTTTTGAATTTACAGCTCCGTCAAAGAACATCCTCCAACCATCGTATGCTTCGGTAATGTCTTCCCCTACGAACGACACTTCTTCATCAGAAAAATACATTTTCCAGTGTTCGTATTCTCCTCCCACCAGATTTTTAGCAAGATGATCTGCCAATGCTTGCCCTTTGACCGCCTTTTGAGTTACATAGACAATGTCGAACTCACTCAACAATATCTGCCACTTGGCTAACTTTCCAGTCGGCATGGGTTTCTAAAGTATGTACTTCAGAGGGTCCATCCTGGATATGAGGTATGTAGTATAGGCATAGAAGTAATGCCTCAATTTCTGAGTTGTCCAGGTCAATGCACAACAAGTGTGTTCTAGCAGAGAGTATCGTGCTTCATAAGGTGTGAAATTTTTACTCAAGTAATATATGGCTTGCTCCTTTCTCCCTGTCCCTCCATATTGTACCAAAACACATCCGAAGTCTCCATCCAAAGTAGATAGATAGAGTAACAAAGGTCGTCCTGGTTCCGGTGGGACCAGAACTGGTGGTATGGACAGGTATTTCTTGATCTTATCAAAAGCTTTCTAACAATCCTCGGTCCAACTTGTCTCGACATCTTTCCTCAACATCTTGAAGATGGGTTCATATATGACTATAGACTGTGCTATGAAGCGACTGATATAATTGAGACGTCCTAGGAAGCTCATCACGTCATTTTTGCTCCTATGTACCGATAACTCCTGAATAGCTTTGACTTTAGACGGATCCAGCTCGATCTCTCGACGATTGACAATGAATCCCAGTAACTTTCCTACGGGAACCCCGAATGCACATTTTCCAAGGTTCAGCTTTAAGTTGTACCTCCTTAGCCTGTCAAAGAACTTTCTCAAGTCCACTATGTGATCTGCGACCCTCTTGGATTTGATAATGATGTCGTACATATACATCTCTATCTCCTTGTGTATCATATCATGGAAGATGGTTGTAATGGAGTAGCCCCAGCATTCTTTAGACCAAACGACATCATCTTGTAGCAATATACCCCCCAAGGCATGATAAAAGCTATTTTTCCGCGTCTTTTTCATCCATCCAGATCTGGTGATAACCTGCGAAGCAATCTACAAAGGATTGGAGTTCATGCTTAGGGTAGTTGTCGATCAAAATGTGTATGTTTGGCAGTGGAAAGTCGTCCTTGGGACTTGCTCTGTTTAAATCTAGATAGTCAACGCATACTTTGACTTTCCCATCCTTCTTCGGAAGTAGCACAATGTTAGCTAACCAGGTTGGGTACTTGACCACCCTGAGAACTTTGGCTTTGATTTGCTTGGTAACTTCCTCTTTGATTTTCAAGCTCATGTCTGGTTTGAACTTTCTGAGTTTCTTCTTCACTGGTGGACACATGGGATTAGTAGGCAACTTGTGAGCCACTGACGTGCTCAAACCGGTCATGTCATCATATGACCATGCAAAAATGTCCTCATATTCTTTTAGGAAATGGATGTACTCTTCCTTTTCTGCTGGTGACAAGTGAATGCTGATGCGAGTCTCCTTGACGGTCTCGGCGTCCCCTAAGTTTACTGCTTCGGTTTCGTCCAGATTGGAATTATGCTTATTCTCAAAGTTTTTAACTTCCGTGACAACTTCCTCGAGTATCTCATCTTCTTCATCTGAATCACTATTCTCATGTTGCATTGCCTCATTACATGTCACAGTCACCGGTCCATTAGGAAAAGTGATAATAACACTGTATAAAGAAAAAGTGTAGAAAATAGTAATGAATGATAAAGAGTAAATGAATTTGATTAAAATTAAACAACATCCAAACAAGTGCGGCTCGATGAATCGAGCATTTATTTTGAAACAAGTAAGTCTTTAAATCAAAATTACTGAAAATTTTAAATGCCTAGAATGGCTATAGAAATAAAATCTACCAAGCTACCTAGGGGATCGGCGGGCTCGGGATGGTGTGGCAGTCCAATTCTTGAGAACAACTCCCTTCTTCACAGTCTGAATAGTGAGGCCTTCATTGTCCTCCTCCTCCTCAATTATGGCACTGCAGTCCATGTCTTCATCCTCCAAGAACAGATTCTTTAACCCAGCTAATTCTTCCTCTTCTGTAGTTCCCCATATTGTATCAGCTTGGTGAAAACTTGATCTAGACTTGGCATTGGTTGCTCGAGAGGGTAATACGGTCCGCTCCATGGAGGCAACCAATCATTGTATTCTTGCCATGTATATTGATATCCGAGCCTAAAGGTAGTACCATGATCCTTCAGCCATATTAGTTTAGTGATACCCTGGAGATTCTTCCCCAGCCCTTTGCCGGGCTTATACCCAAATCATACCAATATGCTTTCTATTTTGCTGGTTCACCATTTATATTTCTCGACGGTAATGACATGTTCAATGTGATGATATGTTTCACCTTATAGATTTCTTCTATGTCTAGTGACCGGGATGGTTTGACTGGTGTAAATGGGGTTACTCCTATCTCCATGAATGATCACCTCATGACGATTCTATTCAAATTTCACGGCTTGATGTACTATGGATGCCACTGCCCCAGCGACATGGATCCATGGTCGGCCTAACAAAATATTGTATGAGGCAGGTATGTCGAGCACCTGAAACTCGACGTCGAACCAAGTTGGCCCCATCTGCAAGCACAGGTTAATTTCACCAATCGTGGCTCTTTGAGACCCATCAAAAGCTTTCATGTTCATGCTTCCTACCTGTATTTCATGAAAACCTTTGTCCAACCTTTTCAAAGTGTGTAACGGACAAATATTAAGGCTTGAACCTCCATCAACCAAAACCCTGGCTATGAATTTGTCTTCAAATTGCACTGTAACATGCAATGCTCAGTTGTGATTCAACCCTTCAGGTAGTAGCTCATCTTCGTGGAAGATGATCTTATACTTTTCAGTACTTGCCCTACCATATTGGCCATCTCTCCGTCGGTTATGTTATTGGGTACATAAGCTTCACTCAGCACTTTCATTAAAGCGTTCTTATGCACCTTTGAATTTTGCAATAGTGACAGGATGGATATCTGAGATGGGGTTTTGTTCAGATGGTCAATGACGGAATACTCCTTTGCTTGTACTTTCCTCCATAGGTCATCTGGCCCTGTTTCAATGATAGGTTGCCTGGTAGTGGCATCCTTACTTAGTCCTCCCAAATGTTCAGGTGTATAGACTCTTCCAGTACTAGTCATTCCTTGTGTAGCATCGGATTCCTCCATTTTTGCCTTTCCCTTTCGCCGAGCTTCGGCAACGTAATCCCAGGGTATTGCTTTTGAGTCAAAAGGAGGTGTGATTGATACTGTCATTGTGAAAGGTGTGACCACTTCTACTTCAAATGGAGCGGGGGTGGCCACAAGTAGCTCTACCTCAAATGGAACCGATGCAGCTACCTCGACCTCGATTGGTGACTGAGTCTTTACCACAATAGGAGTAAGTGTGACTGCAACTTTAAAGTCATTGCTTTCTCGAATAAGTCTAGTCGACCCCTCAGGGTCCCATTCTTCGTTCGTCTTTATCACATGTACCCCACCACTTCTATGATCAGGGAGGGGGTTGTTGTGGACATTGGGTGCAGATTTCTTTACTTGTATGACCTTGTTGTCAATTAGCGTCTGGATCTTATCCTTTAATGTTCGGCACTCATCAGTGGTGTGCCCCTTCATACCGGAGTGGTACACACAAGTTTGTTTGGATTGACCCATTGGGATGGATTCTCTAATGCCATAACAGGAATGAGGGTAACATAACCAACGACTTTCAACCTTTCATACAGTTCGTCGATCGGTTCAGAAAAGATGGTGTATTGTCTGGGTGGCTTGCGGTCGAAATTAGGTCTTGGTCTTGGAAAGTTTTGGCGAATTGGAGGTGATTGGAAATGGGATGGTTTGGAGTTATAGGTGTGAGGGACAGTGGCTGGTTGGGAATATCTGGGAGATGAAGGCTGATATGTAGGCAGTATTGGTATGTGGGCGGAGGTGTTTGATATGTGGGTGGAGGTGTTTGATATATGGGCGGGGGTGTTTGATAGGTAAGTGGAGATTTTGGGCCCTGGGCCACCATTACTGCCCTAATTTCTCTCTTCTTTGATATGCTGCCTGATTGTAATGCCTTGTTTGTGGCCTGTAATGCCTCAAAATTCATTACCATCCCGCTTTTGATGCCTTCCTCAATTCTTTCCCCAAGTTTGATGATATCAGAGAACTTATGTTTTCAATAACCATCAATCTTTCATAGTACTGCGGATATTGTGCCCTGATGAAAAATTTGTTCATCTGTTCCTCATCGAAAGATGGCCTAACCTTGGCCGCTTCTGACCTCCAACGAGTAGCATACTCGTGGAAGGTTTCGGTGGGTTTATTCTTAAGATTCTAGATGTGGAAAACATCTGGTGCATTCTCTGTGTTAAACCTAAATCGGTCCATGAAATCAGATGCCATACTCACCCAATTGGACCACTTCTTGGGATCCTGGCTGATATACCAGAACAAAGCATCTCCAATAAGACTCCTCATAAAGAGTTTCATCCGGATCATTTCATCCTTTCCGACCCGACAAGCTTGTCATAATAGGTCCTCAAATGAAACCTAGGATCACCTGTACCAACAAACATCTTGAACTTAGGAGATTTATACCCCTATGGTAGTTCTACGTTTGGCTGTATGCATAGGTCTTCATAGTTCAACCTTTCTATTCCTTTGCCGCCTTCGACACCCTAAACTTGACTTGTCAACTTCTTGAGTTCATCAGCTATGTTTTTAATGAGCAGGTCCTTCTCGGAGGATTCCGGTGTATAGGGTATTGGTTGGATAGAGTTAGGTATGGTTTCTACGTATATAGGGTTGCTTTGATGGGTTCTAAGGACTTGGGTGTAATGATAGTCATTGGTTGAGTTTTGAGGTGGGTTGTGGTGTGTTTTGGGGAGTGTGGTAAGTGGTGGTTGGTGGGTACTGAATTGGTTGATGGTGATGTTGTGGCGGAGTTGGTATTAGTAAAGGGTTGAGATTTTGGGGTGGGGTTGCGTATTGATGCGGTGTAGGAGGGTTTTGCGGATGTTGGTTTGGTGTGTTTTTGGGAGATGCTGGGTTCTTTGTGTTTTGTTGGTTGATGTCGGGGGCATTCAGGGTGAGTGACAAGTTTGCTAAGTTGTGGACCTGCTCAAGCTCTCCCTGTAGCTCCAATATCTATTGTTCTAACCTCAAGACTAGATCATTTGGTGCCGGAGTACACCAACCATCTGAAGCTTCTGCATTCTCAACATTATCCTTTCAAGTACCACTTAAATCGTCCATTTTGCTTTTTCTTTGCCTTTTGTATTGCTTGGAGGAGGAGGAGGCGGAGGGCCTCTAGATCTAGTGTGATATGCTGACGATGCCAGTATGAGCGAACCAACTTTAGGGGATGAGAATAAGAAATAAAGAAAAAATGAAAAGGTAAACAAGTCAGTAAGGATTCTGAAATGTTTGCAATATTTAAATATATATTGCGGGAATATAAATTCGTGTCCTAATTTGGTAGCCTCGTTGTGCCCGAGGTAGTCCTAGCAACAAGTAAATTTGGAGAACTTTAGATTCCAATAAATGCTTCATTTCATAATGTGAAAATAGACGAATCCCAAAACAACACTAAGATAATAGAAAAGTAAGTCACTATTGGCACTTGGCCTGATTACATTTAGGAAAGCAAATAAATCTATCCTACTTGGTCCCAGAAGGACCTTCCCCAGATTTGATCTTCTTGACTCCATCGTACAAGTTCCCCAGCTCACGCAGACCCAACAGCAGGTAGGCTCTATCCAGATGTCCTCCTTCACTTCTTTCAGCATTCTGGCAATCCTCAATCCTCTTTATGACTTTTCCCTCTAGCTCCACTAATCATCGCTCTAGATATTCCAACTTTCTGTTGGAAGTGACAACCATTTCTTTCCATTCGTTGATCAACCTCATATTTCTCTCGTGTATTTCCCGGTGCTCATTCTCAGAGTCGTGGACACTCTTGCGCAGCCTGTTGTATTTGACTTGAGCCTCCGTTTCTTTGTCTATGATCCTATTCCCTCGATTCCCTCGACCAGTTCCTGGCATCACCATCCCCTTCAGATTGTCCTCTAACTATGCTGGATAGAGAGGTTCACACCCCGCATGATACCTATCTGGCTCAATGGTGTTCTTTTCCACAATAATCTTGCAGTGCCACATGTGCTGAGCTTGGTACTTGTAAAGGACATCATCATCCTGAAAGTCTGCTCTGCAATGGCTCGTTTTGGCGATCCTGGGTACAACCTGTTTCTTGCATGCTTGCCTCATGACTCGAATAGGGACATAAGGGTATATCCCTCTCAACCTAATCATCACCAAGTGTGGAGCATCCCTGGATCTGATGATGAATTCACCTGTTGGGAACCATTCAAACATCCATTGCACCTATTCCTCGGTAAGATTGTCGAAGAACTCTACCCACTCTTTGGCGCTTTCCAGCTGAGCAAACCTATCTGGAATGTAAGTCATCCGCTTGGGGTGATGGAAGGTAATATGGTCATTCTAAACCCTTCGCGGAAATTCTTGGTGATAGTGACCTTTTTGAAGATGTTCTAATAACCACAACTGCAGCAACAAGTTACAACCCTTGAAATGATTGACCCCTCTTTGACAGCGCTCCAGAGCCCTATAGATGTCGGCTATGATCATGGGGACTATAGTGTATGTTTGCCCATTGATCCCCTCCATCAAAGTCTTGGCGACCATGGCCAGCTTAGTATGGATTCTTTCCCTTTTCATTGGGAACATTATCAGGCCCAAGAAACACACAATGAATGCGAACACTCTACGATGGATGTACCCCAGAGAAGTGATAGAAAGCTCGTCATAGAAGGTATGAAAGGACTTGCTATGGCCATATCTCTCATACAGGTATTTGAAGGGTATGTAGGACTTCTCCAGGCATCCCAAGTCAGCATTTTTCTTCAGCCCCATCATTTTTAGGAACCTTTTACTAGTACGGTTCTCTAGTACCAAAAACCTAAGGCTATCCCAAGTCAATACCGCAAGTCCCCAATTTCCTCTAGGAGTAGAGTCCTATCTAGTTGTCGAAGCGAAACACAGCCCTTTCACTGCCCCAGAATAAAGTGGCAGCCTCAGTCAACCTGTTGTTTGGGTGAATGTCTAGTAGAGACGACAAGTTTACCAAGTGCTTTCTTACATGTTTCTTGTCACTTGAGAAAAGGTCCTCCCACCAGTCTAGTAGCAATGGTGGAATGTTGCTGACCATACCGAATCTGGGGACCTCGTGCCTCATTTTCTGCAAAACAAAAAAGGTTAGGCCCTTCTCCCCCACCAGACTTAACTATTTGTACATTCATGATTAGCATATTGGCATTTAGTTCTCCAAATTAATGCACAGAACGTGATTTTGTCCATTGGGATTATGGAAACCCTGATGGACTTTTGGATAAGGCTCGTCTTAAAGGATCATTATGTGGACAACATATTAATCCAACTAGATTTGACCCTGATGCATGCACAATTTTAATAAGAGTAAGGTTACTATGAGGGTCTAGATTGGTACCCTCAAGCCGACAACTTGAGGGGAAAGGCACGGAACCGTCGACTACACCGTTGATCGACTAGTTTTACCGCAAATAAGCCTTTCCAAATTTAAGGATAATAAATTAGAAAAGCGCAACCACTCATCAAGCGTTGCTATAGGATTTAATACACACGAGTGAAATATGATGTTGAGCATGATTTATGCTGCAATAAAGAGCATGTTGTCAAGTATTTGCATGTAAGAAAATAAAAAATGTAGTATTTAAATAATTGAAGAGACAGTTACAGAAAAGAAAACAAGGAGACAAGTCAGTTACATGAATAAAGAAATCATAAATGCTTGAAAATAGACAGTTAAATTCAAATAAGGGGAAAGGGTATGTGGGATAAAGCATGCTTGGACTAATTCACAAAAGATAAGTTTGTCATGGTAAGAGCCTAAAAAATATCCCCAGTAGAGTTGCCATGTTGTCGCACCCCCTTTTTTCCTCCGGGGAGAAAGTCCGGGTTCCAAAGTTCATGGGGGTAATAACTCATTTTCTTTTGGGATTTGGGTATTTGAAGAGTCATCACCTAACAGATTATGGTGCGTTAGGGCACCTAGAGGGATTAACTCTTAGACTAGTTTGCATTACCATAGATTTGGGATAAGGGCTCGAAATAACCTTGAGGGGAAGGTGTTAGGCACCCTCTCGGTCCACAACGGTGGGTCCCGAACGAACTTATACTTATGTGAATTAGTCTTTTTAACAAATAAATAGTTCTAACACATACTTGCAAATAAGGGCATGTTTTGGTATTTTAAGCACATGTATGATTTAAGTAATAAAACAAAGGGAAAAGACTTGAAGAAGTGGCACATATATAAAGGAAAGTAAAATTTATTTAAACAATGGGAATTAGGAAAGATGAGTCCTAGGTTGGTTAGCTTACATGATCATACCCACACAATGCCCGGTAATCACTCCTCAACGAGGGGCTACACGTGACATTAGCGTATAGTCATCATTTCCTTACTACCCAATTCCCCCCCTTGGTCATAGCCTAAAACGTTATAGTAAACTTGAAAAATATACTATGTGTGCACTACCCGTCCCTTCCTCGTGGCCCTGGAGGTATTTTAGGACCTCTACTTTTAGGTAGTTCTACACCATCCTAAGGTATTTAAAGGAGAAGAGTCTAAACGTCAATCAAAACAATTCGGACTTCATTTAAAAAAAAGGAAACAATTAAAAGCTCATATTTACCTCCACAAACATAGCAAGTAAGTGCACGTCTCAAACAATAGTTTCAAGTATTTAATTGAAAAAACCTTAGAATATGATATCTAGGTGAGCAAAAAGTATACATCATTGAATTAGGACTCAAGTGTAAAAGACCTATTCAGGTTGCCTACTATTTTAAACCTGTGAATATGAGCAGTCTTAAATGACAAAGTGCAGCTTTTATAGTTCCTGGATTTTAATTGCCCTATAGGCTTGACTAAGCGCATAATAGTGATGTACTAAGAGCGTGATATCAATATTGATAAGAATGCAGTAAAGCAGTGAAAAATTGAGCAACAGGAGATCCTATAGACATGCTTTCTAGCAGCGTTTAATTGAGGCAACGTTTGAAAACTTTTAAAGAAGCAAACAAATTTAGTTAATTAAACCACTTCAGAACATATAAACACGAATTGAACAGACTGAACTATTTTAAGTCTTATAGGCATGACTTCAAATTAAGCATAAGGTAAAACAAACAACATTTATTTAACCTAAGTGAAACCCCTATAGGCATGGTATCTATAGAGCTGATTTTAACCCTATAGGGATGATCTCTATTATTAATGCCATTTTTTAGATCCTATAGGTATGGTTTCTAATTGTGTGGAAGTATAACAAACATAACAAACACATTTGAATCAACATGGACCCTATAGGCATGGTATCTACCCAATTTACCCAATATATATAACTACCCTCCCTTTTTCACTAATCACCCCACTATTTGTTTACAATAATTATTACAGACCAATGAATCAAATGACAAATTTACACAAATAGAAAATTAATCTATATGGAGCCTACAGTAGGCCCAAATGACTTCCAATCCTCCAATAGCTTCAAATGCCCAAAGTTCCTTAGCCAATTCGTGTCTAGGTGTGTCAGAGTTCCCTAAGGATTTCAAGGATCCCGGGCAGTGCTCACACCTAGACCTTTTCTCAAATAATAACAAATTTAGGTGCACTGTGGAAAGGCCAGCTCTAACATGCCAGAGTTCAGAGAGATCTCAAGGATCTCAAGGCAGTACACATATCAAAGGGGCAGAACCTAGTATTCTAGGAGTAAAGTGAGAGTGCTTAACATAGTTTTGAAAATGTTTTGAAAATAGTACAGAGATGACTTTAGGACTGAAAAGGTTTTCTAAAACAAGAAATAGTTTGGTGGTAAAAGACAGTTTGAGAAGAGTACCAAAACTCTTTTGAAGACAGCAAACAATCAATTGGTCATAAAACATCCTGATTCAGAAACACTCAACAAATAGATCTCACATGGGGATAAAGGGATTGTGGGACATAAGAGTCATATAGGGGGTACATGGATAGGGTATGGAGGAAACATATAGTCAACAAACTGCATAAAATACTTAGGGTCTTAGAGACTTAGTAGGCTAGTCATGGATAGTAAATAGTTAAGATATAGATCATAATTGTAATATAGAAAGCTTGACATGTCTTGAACATGATTAAACATATAGGCAGGGTCAATCACATATATCAAATAGCCAACATGATCACATAATTAGGGGATTGAACATATATTCACAAACATACTGGTTAAGTATCAAATAACTAGGTAAAGTGTATGTATGCTAATCATACAGGATAGAGTTTAGACATGTTAGGCAAAGAAGTAAGTATGAATACAAGTTGAATTCATAGCTGATGAACTAGTGCAGGAATGAAACACATAGGGTTTGAATTTTAAAATTTAACTAGAGACATACCAGTTGAAGAAAAGAGTGCAGAATATAAAGCAGATATAGTTCCAATATCTAGCCTTAGATTTCAGCTGGCTAGACCAGTGAATATCACAAGTAGTAGAGGAGAAAAAGAGAGCTTTAGAGTGTAAGTGTGCTTTTGTGAACTAATGTTCGTCGTCAGAAGTGAGAATAGGAGGGAGTTTATATAGTAATCAAAAGCTTAGAAAAATAAGGTAAGGGATCAATTAAGTAGCAATTAGAGAAATTCAGGGAATCAATCACATGTAAAATCAGTAAGTCTTCCCTTTAATCAAGGGATAATCAATGGTAAAAGCATGACAGATACTTAAAGAAGGAAATTAGGTACAGAGTAGGTAATTAGGGGTGATGCACAGGGGTTTCAATTAAGGAAATAATCAGTAAGAATTAGTAATATAACAAATAAGTCAAGGAAAAAATTAATTAAGGTAGGCAGTTCAATTAAACCGAGTAGAGAGGTAGGAATCAAAAGTTTTGTTAAGGAAAAGTGCTCAAATCAAAACAGGAAATAAGGACCTCAGAATAATCAAGGGTTCAATCAAAGAGAAAATCACGTAAAGAGTCAGCAAGTTTACTAGATAAAATAAGGGAAGAAATGAATAGTCGGGATTCGACACATGATTTTAATGAAACAAATTGTTAAATCAAGAAGACGGCACTGATTCAAGGAGATAAATATATGTCTTAACATGAATAGTCATAATGAACACAAACATATAGAATCAGTAAATAGTTGAACTAAGAAACTCAGTAGAGACATATTAGGATAAGAAAACCACGAGAAATTTAAATGGCTAAAGAGAAATCACAAGAACCAAAGCAAGAACACAATCAATATACCAGTACTTAGAAACCAAATGAAGAATGTCAAAAATTTGGGCTTTCAGTACAAGCGAGTTAAGGTTGTAGCAAACTTACAAAATCAGCCAAAACACATAAGAAGCAGAAGATCAAACACTCGAAAATAATCAAACATTTTGGAATTTTTTTTTTCCGGAAACTCGAGTTTAGAAAAAATGAAAAATCATTCGAAAATCCCACGATTCTTGTAAAAAACCAAAAGGCACTTGTAAAACTCATATGAAATAGGTCTAAACCATCTTATATCTATACAGATCTAAGAGGTTCAAAAGAAAGAAATTAGGGCTTCGAGAAAAACAATCACAGAGATGAATAATCAAACCTAGAAACCCATAGATATAGGAATATCTCACTCGGAATCAAACCAGGACAACTTGAAACAGGCGAGAAAGGACCGTTGATGCAAGCAAACTAACCCTAGTCCCTTGAGGACCCTAGAGATGGAAATACCAACGTGAGGGAGGCCATTAGAGGCCTGGGGAGTGTTGAGAAGCCATCAAGATAACCATAGATGAGTGAGATTAGGGTTAGGTTTGAGAGCATTTGAGAGAGGAGAGGGATTTCAGGGTGGCGGAAGGTGAGGAAACGAGAGGGTTTGGGGGGGTCGTTTGGTTCATTTTAGGTAAGAGTTGTTTGTGGCCGTTGATCTCTATGATCAACGACTGAGATTAAAAGGGTTTTGGGGGCGGACCGGGTATTAGGTTTTGGGATGGGTAAACTAAAATTGAAATTGGGCTTGTATTGGGTTGAAATAGGGTTAAAATTGAAATAAAAATAGGCCAGATTTTAAATAGCCACTTTTAATAACTACATAATTTATCAAAATAATAAATGAGTTTCAAAAAATAATTTCGTATACTAAAATGATTTAAAAATGTTATTTAACATTTTAAAAATATAAAAGATCATTTTATGCATCAATAATATAATTATGCATTAGTATAGGCTATTATTGCAAAGATGTGCAATTTAGCCTAAAAATATAAATATAATTACAAAAAATGCACTAAAATTATTTAAACACTATGTTAGCATAAATAAAGAATTTACATGACTAAATCATCATAAAAGTAATTTGGATGATAATTATTGGATATTTTATAAATAAAAGAGAAGAAATAAATTGATTTGGAGTTTCTAAAAATTATAAAAATATTTATGCATGCTTATAATTGCATATGTGCTATTTTGAAAGTATATACATGTATTAAAAATACACGAGAAAAAATTGGGTATCAACAATCTCCTTAGCATCATCGTGCCGAACCATGTCCTTAAGGACAAACAGATGGGGGTCATTATACTAACGCTCCCTGATACGATCATAAAGAGAAGACTGAGAGACCATACAAGCCAAAACTCGACTCGACTCAGAAATATCTAATATAAAAAACTAGTTGGCCAAGGCTTGAACATCCAATGCCAATGGCCTCTCTGCTGCTGGTAGATATGCTAAGCTCCCCAAACTCTCCGCCCTGCGACTCAAGGCATCGACCACCACATTGACCTTCCTAGGATGGTATAGAATAGAGATATCATAATCCTTAAGCAGCTCTAACCACCTCCACTGATGCAAGTTAAGATCCTTCTATTTGAATAAATGGTGCAGTCTGGTGATCGGTGAAGATTTCATAAGGGACACCGTACAAATAGTGCCATAAAATCTTTAAGGCATGAACAATAGTTGCTAACTCAAGGTCATGGATATGATGGTTCTTTTCATACACCTTCAGCTGTCTAGATGCATATGCAATCACCCTACCATCCTGAATCAACACCGCACCGAGACCAATCTGCGATGCATCACAATATACAATATAAGACCCTGAACATGTAGGCAACACCAATACTAGGGCCTTAGTCAAAGCTATCTTGAGCTATTGAAAGCTCTTCTCACACTCCTCTGTCCACCAGAATGGAGCACCCTTTTGGGTTAGCCTAGTCATAGATGTGAAACTGATGTTTAAACGTCCATACCACACAGAAGGGGGGGGATGCTTTGTGTGGTACCCAATTTTCACTCTAGAAGAACCTGGTTCTTCTAGGTGTTCTAACTACTACTGTTTGTGCAAGAAAAAGTACATAAAATAAAGAACACAAGTATTTTTATGTGGAAAACATCCGGCTCAAAAGGTGAAAAAACCACGACCTACTACTCAGTAGGATTTTCACCAACACTTCACTAAATCACTGAGCCAAAACAGCATTTACAAAACTCTTTGTAAACCTAAGAATTACCTCTAATTCCGCTGTAGCAACCAACCTCTAACTGTTGCGACAACTTCAAGTTAGCTTATAACTTGAACACTCAAAGTACCTAATACAATTGCTTCTATGAAAGCTGAAAGGTACAACTTTAAACCACCTACTACAATTGAACTAGAATAAGAAAAAAACACAATGGAACTGGTTCTTCTATCTCGTTCAAGTAGCTTCAGGAGTGCACACTTGAATCACATATGAACTGCTTGCAAAAAGCCTTGCTATTTTTCTCCCAATTCACATTTAACTTATGCATTTTTGTGCAACACATGTAATGTGAGAACATACTACAATTTATAGAGTTAGTAGACGAAGAAATAACTAGAGTTCTGATGCAACTCTTCTTTGGTGGAAGAGTTCTAGTTGATTTCAACTTCTAACTCCTTCCCTATCTTGAATAGTGTTCTCTTTGATTAAGGAGTCCTTCTCCTTATCAATTATACAACATTTTTGATCAGGAGATATTAAATACACCAAGTTAAGCTTATGTCCTTCACGTGCAACCCACATGCTCGAATCTGCCCGTTTTTGTGCACCTGAGGGATGGACCTGGTTCATCCTGAGTTCCTTTGTCAATCTTCAAAACTAACCTTTACTTGGGCCAACAAATTCCCCCTTTTGATGATGACAAACTCTGTGCTTTTCATAAACTTTGGCCCTATTTCAACTCGGCTCAATATCAACACAATGTTAGAAATATTTTTCCTTTTTTATCACTTATCATCTAGGACCAGGTACATTAGGTTATAAACACCACTGTTCAAAGTGTAAACATCACTTGTTTAAAGCACAACCTTTTCCCCCCTTTTGGCATCATCAAAAAGTTGCATAAAAAATGTGAGATAACCATATTTTAAAGCTTACTCATGGCCACTGAGGCTACTTCAAATGCAATCATGGATTAATAATCATAGATCAAGCTAATAATTTTAACCATCAAAGAAATATAAACAAATAGTTAGAGCAAAAGATAGTGAATTTCATTGGTGATTGATAATATTCTACCACAAAGCATAAGAAATAAAAATACTGAAAACATGAGCAAAAAAATAAAAAATCTCGAACTGGGTCACTGGTTAATCTACACTAGGCTAGGAGGATTAAGGCTGGGAAGAACTAGGTGCTTGGTTCTTAACTTGGAGGAGTTTCAGCACACCTTGAAGAATGCCATAATTCTTCTCTTTTTCTCTTGCCAACTCATTTCTGAGAGCATCTCTCTTAGTCTCCATCTCAACCAACCTCTTCTTCAGCCTTTCAATCTCAACATCCTTAGCCCCACTTTCTTGCACCAAGGCTCTAACCTTGCTATTCACTGGTACCTTTTTGGATGAACTAGGTTCTTTAGGAGTGACATTGACTTCATATCGCAAGCAAGCATAGTATTAACCCAAAAATGATCCATGCTTGTACTAAACTCCCACCTTTTCATAGGTACATTGACATGTGCAAGCACAGTTGTGAGAATGAAGCCATAGGGAATGGTATGAGTTTTGGTGCCATTAATAACTCTATCAAGAAGCTGGATTATGACTTTCAGTCACTTTGTTCTGCAGGTCTTGCGAGGGTTTCCTCTATAGATGAACCAGGTTCATCTCCCCAAACAACCATTGCACATGCGTCTTTGGTTAAACTCATAGGAGTGGGTGAAAAATCATCCACTCTTGTCCTCTTTCCCCTCACAGTACTCCTAGCACCCTTGCTCTCCTTTTTTTTCTTTTTCATTTTTACCACCAACTTCTCCAGATTCTGTAGTCTCAAAACCTGCTATAGATCCTACAAATCTAGTTTCCAAATCTGCAGCAACTTTAGAAATTGTCTCAAAAGAAACTTTAGAATCAGAAGATACCTGTTCAGTTTTGGAAGAACCACTTTCTTCCCCCTGAGTAGCAGACTTAAAAGAATCTAGGTAGTTTAATACGGTTAGGAGTCTTGAACGTAACCAGTTCACTTGTAATGGATAAGTTCACAAGAACTTTGGTATTTGGTTGGACTCTTCTCATGATCCAAATATAGTTATTTCAAATTATGCAGAGTGTAGAAAACATACCGTGTTATCTTGATGAATCAGGTTCTTCACTGATAATTCTCTTATGTAAGTCTAAATTAGCAAAAATAGAGAAAATATCATTAGAGATTAATGAGTCATTTTCACACATGGCACAAGAGTATACTATGGGAAGTATGAGACTGATCAAGATTTAATCGAACTATACACAATTTACAGACTTTCTAACCAAATATATTTTTTTTCAGTTTTTTTTGTTTAACCTTGAATTGGTCCTTTTAGGTGATCTTAATCATACTTAATTCCAACATATTCCTCTCAAAATGATCTCTACTTAAGGCTTTTGTGAAGATGTCAGCAATTTGCTTGTCAGTAGCACAAAACTCCACAGTGATCAAGCCTTTCTCATAGTTGTCCCTCAAAAATTGTGTCTAACATCTATGTGCTTAGTTCTCTTATGATGAATTAGATTCCTAGTCATACTAATAGCACTAGTGTTATCACAGAAAATAGGGATGCAACCAACTTCAATACCAAAATCCATCAACTGTTTCTTGATCCACAGCAATTGAGCACAATCATGAAGCAGTAGCAATATACTCAGCTTCAACAGTAGATAAGACCACTGAATTTTGCTTTTTAGTAGCCCATGACACAAGACATGAACCAAGGAAGTCTACCATACTTGAGATGCTCTTCCTATCCATAAGAAAACCTGCATATTCAGTGTCAACATATCCCACTAGGTTAAAGTTACTACCTTTTGGATACCAAAGGCAAAGGTCAGTAGTGCCTTTCAAGTATCTCAATATTCTCTTGACATAAGCCAAGTGGGATTCCTTTGGATTTGCTTGAAATCAAGCACAAAGCCCTACACCGAAAACAATGTTAGGTCTGCTAGCAGTAAGATACAAAAGAGAACCAATCATTCCTCTATACAACTTCTGATCAACAGATGAACCAGGTTCATCTATATCCAATTTTGTGGATGTTGCAAAAGGAATGTCAATTTCTTTGGATGGTCCTTCCTGGTTTTGTTACTAAGGAATAGGTTCATGGACAGGTTCCCTCGAAGTGGAGGATCAATTCCTCTCTAGTCAGTTCCCCCTATCATGTTGCCCTGGGTGGAAGGACCTGTTCCATCACTTGTTCCTTCCTGCGATACATCTTCAGGCTGGACTGTGGTTTCACCATTTGAATTTCTTATCAGCCCAATCTCTTCATTATCTTGTTCTTGCCTCTCAGAAAGAATGTTAATTTTTTAAAAATAACATATACATTTTTCTACACATATAGTTCTTTTATTGTATATCTTATAAGCTTTAATATGTGAAGAATATACCGAGAATACTCCCTCATCACTTCTGGGATCATACTTACCTAGGGAGTCTTTGCCATTGTTGTACACAAAGTACTTGCATCTAAATGACCTAAGATGGGATATATTTAGTTTTCTCCCTTTAAGTGACTCATAGGGAATCTTCTTAACAAGAGGTCTAGTCATGCAACTATTTATGATGTGGAATGCAAAAATTCAGCAAACTTAGCATTTTCAAATTCAGTTCCATGGTAAGACCTAAGTGATGCAAGTTGATTACCTAGTTATTTCTGAGTTTTTCTAACAAAAGAAGTAAACATGTCAAATGCTTCATCTTTAGATGTTAAAAATAATGTCTAAGAAAATCTAAAGTAATCATCAACAAGCACCATCACATATCTTTTACCACCTCTGCTTAATGTTCTCGTTGGACTATAGAGATCCATATGGACCAGTTCCATCGTTCTGGTGGTGCCTACCACTTTCTTGCATTTAAAAGAGCATCTTACCTGCTTCCCCCTTTCACAAGCCTCACAAACTTTGTCTTCCTTGAACTTGATGTTAGGCAGCCCTATCACCAGGTCCTTGAGGCTAATTTGTTGAGTTGACTCAGACTTTCATGTCCAAGTCTCTTGTGCCAAAGGAGGGGATCATTGTCCAACATACTTAAGCAAGTGAGTTCATTTTCTGAAAGTGTGAACAAATCTACAATGTATATATTGTTTACTATTTTTTCCCTACAAAACAATCTTGTCAGTGGTAAGATAAATAACAAAACATTTGGTAGAGGTGAATGCTACCAAGTTGCCTCTATCACATAATTGTGATACACTGATTAGACTGTACTTTAGGAAATCTATCAAGTAGACATTCTCAATAGAGTGAGAATCAGTCTTACCTATCTTTCAAACCCCAATGATCTCACCTTTCTTCCCATTTCTAAAGGAGACATTACCTCCTTTGAGGTCCTCAAGTGAAAGGAACTGGTTCTTGCTTCTTGTCAAATGCTTTGAGCAGCCACTATCCATGTACCATATTTGGCTGCGCCCCTTCACTATGACCCGCAAAAGGAAATCAAAGGTTAGTCTTAGAAACCCAAAATAATTTGGGTCCCTTTCTATACGCAAAAGGGTGAATCAGATTCTTTTTAGCCCAACCTGACAGCCTATTTTTCCCTTGAACAAATTCTTTATTCTTTTGACTAGCCTTTTCTTTTGCAATACATTCACTTTTATAGTGACCAGTTTTACCACAATGTGTGCAAATTTTGTTCTCAGGAAGTGTGAGGTACTTGCTTTTGGGATCCCACTTAGGTGTTTGAGTCCCATAACCAAGTCCTCTTTTGTTGCTACTATGATGTTCTTGTATCCAGGAGAGTGCATCAGAAGCCTTATTCCATTTGCAAGTTCTGTCTAGTTCATGTTTTACGTTCCCTAGATCTTCTTTTAATACTCTTTACTGCTCATCTTTCCTGTACAACTCATCCTTCATTTTTCTTAAGTTTTCTTCTAGGGTGAGATGTGTGTGATCAGCTTTCTTGTTTCATGTTCCTAGTTTCAGTTTTAAGTTCTCAGACCTAAGTTCTAGGAAACTAGTGTCAAGTTCAAGAACCTGGGTCTTCAACTCAGTATTTTCACTTTCACTCTCATTAGCCCTAGACTCTAGATTTTTGCACTTGGCTTTTAGGATCATACATTCCCTAGACAGCTGTTCCTTTTCAGTGTTAATTATCTCAAACTCATCAATGAAATCCAGCAAAAGTTCAGACAACCTTTCTTTAGACAGTAATTTAATCTTGTCTTTGAGATGAAGAATACTTACCTCTTGTTCATCATCTGATTCTCCGATAGCCATAAGTGCTTGTTCATCTCCATCTTTATCTTCTGAGTCCTCATTTGATGTTTCTCCCCATGCAGCAACCATAGCCTTTGTTGATCTTTTGTTCTTCTTGGGTTGAACATGTTCCTTCTTCATGTTCCTTTGTTCAGCTCTTTCCTTCTTCCATTCAGTTTCCCATTGAGGGCAGTTTTTGATGTGGTGATCAGTCTTCCCACACTTGTAACACCCCTCATTGTTTTGTTTTTCAAGAACCCTTGGTTTTTTGTAGCTTCCATTTCTGGAAGGACCCTTTCCTCTCATTAGGTACTTCTTGAATTCCTTTGTGATCATGGTCATTTCATCCTCCTCTAGATCAGCACCTTCAATGATTCTAAATGCCCAGGCTCGTTTCCTTCTTGGGTGCATCCATCTTCATAGTTTGCCTTCTAAGTTCATAGGCAGTGAGATTTCCAATTAGCTCATCCAACTTAAGAGTGACAATGTTATTTGATTCCTGAATGGAAATGATTTTGCTTTCCCAAGTGACTGGTAGAACCCTTGTCAAAATTTTCTCAACTTTTTCCTCTTCAAGAATAACTCTTCCAAGAGACTTAGGTTCATTTGTCAGTATGGTGAACCTTGTATACGTATCCTGGATGGTTTCCCCTTCCTCCATGGTGAAATTCTCATATTAAGAATATAGCAGTGTTCCTCTAGACCTCTTCACTTGAGGTGTTCCTTCATGAGCCACTTGCAAAGTATCCCTAATTTCTTTAGCAGTGGTACAACTTTGAATTCTACTATACTCGTCTGTACCAAGTTCACACACAAGCCATTTCTTTGCTTTAGCATTCTTTTCCCATTTCCTCAAGTCCTTAGCATTGCAATCAGCTCTTGTTTTTGGCACATCTACTCCTTCAACATTCTTCTTCGTAGTATCCAGGGGACCATCAGTGATAATGTCCCATAGCTGATAGTCTTCTCCGATGATGTGATCTCTCATCCTATTTTTCCACCAAGAGTAGCAATGTCCATTAAAGGGTGGAGGCCTATTAGTGGATTGCATTTTCCATTTTCCAGGTGGTGCACTCATCTTGATCTGTTTCTAAGGTGTTAGCCTCTTCAAGGATAACCTGCTCTGATACCAATTGATATTTTAACTTCAATACCATGCAGGGAGGGAGGGGAATGATTTGTGTGATGTCCAATTTTTCGCTTAAACTGATTATGGAAGGACCAGATTCTTCTATGTATTCCTTAACCTACTATTGCTAAAATAAAGAACACAAGTATTTTTACATGGAAAACACCCGGCTCAAAAGGTGAAAAAACCATGACCTACTACTCAGTAGGATTTTCCCCAACACTTCACTAAATCACTGAGCCAAAACAGCATTTACAAAACTCTTTGTAAACCTAAGGATTACCTCTAATCCCGTTATAGCAACCAGCCTCTAACTATTGCGACAACTTCAAGTTAGCTTATAACTTGAACACTCAAAGTACCTAATACAATTGCTTCTATGAAAGCTAAAAGGTACAACTTTAAACCACCTACTACAATTGAACTAGAATAAGAAAAAACACAATGGAATTGGTTCTTCTATCTCGTTCAAGTAGCTTCAGGAGTGCACACTTGAATCACATACGAACTGCTTGCAAAAAGCCTTGCTATTTTGCTCCCAATTCACATTTAACTTATGCGTTTTTGTGCAACACATGAAATGTGAGAACATCCTGCAATTTATAGAGTTAGTAGACAAAGAAATAACTAGAGTTCTGATGCAACTCTTCCTTGGTGGAAGAGTTCTAGTTGATTTCAACTTCTAACTTCTTCCCTATCTTGAATAGTGTTCTCTTTGATTAAGGAGTCCTTCTCCTTATCAATTATGCAACCTTTTCGATCAGGAGATATTAAATACACCAAGTTAAGCTTATCTCCTTCACGTGCAACCCACATGCTCGAATCTGCCCGTTTTTGTGCACTTGAGGGATTGACCTGATTCATCCTGAGTTCCTTTGTCAGTCTTCAAAACTAAGCTTTACTTGGTCCTACAGAAACCCTCTACAAATCGATATTAATACCCTGCCAAACCAAGAGAACTCAGGATCTCCGTATCTGAGAACAGTCTAGGCCAACTCTGCACTACTTTAACCTTCTTCAGATCCACCTTGATCCCCTCACTCGACACTACATGACCTAAAAATGCCACTGAATCTAGCTAGAACTCACACTTTGAAAATTTTGCATATAACTTCTTTTTTCTCAAGGTCTGAAGCACAATCCTCAGGTGCAACTCATGATCCTCCTGACTCTGAGAGTACATCAGAATATTGTGAATAAACACAATGACGAAGGAGTCAAGATAGGGCTAAAATACACTGTGCATTAAATGTATAAATGCTGCTAGGGCGTTGGTTAACCCAAATGATATCACAAGGAACTCGTAGTGACCATACCGAGTCTTGAAAGCAATCTTTGGGATATCTGGCTCCCGAATCTTCAATTGATGATAGCCTGAATGCAAGTCAATCTTAGTAAACACTCTTGCACCCTATAACTGATCAAATAGGTCATCAATATGAGGCAATGGATATATATATTCTTCACTGTAACTTTGTTCAACTGGTGATAATCAATGCATATACGCATAGAACCATCATTATTCTTCACAAACAAGACTAGAGCTCCTCATTGTGACACGCTGGACCGAATGAAGCCCTTATCAAGCAACTTCTATAATTGTTCCTTTAACTCTTTCGACTCAGGAGGAGCTACACGATATGGAGGAATAGAAATGGGCTGAGTGCCTAGCAACAAGTCAATACCAAATTCGATATTGTTTTCGGGCAGCATGCCTGGAAGATCAGCCAAAAATACATCTGGATAATCCCTCACTACCGGAACTAACTCAACGGTAGGAGTATCAATGCTGACATCTCTCACATAATCTAGATATGCGTCACACCCCTTCTCAAACTTTCGTTGAGCCTTAAGAAATGAAATAACTCTGCTAGGGGTGTAATTTAAGGTACCTCTCTACTCTAATCGTGGTAATCCTGGCATAGCCAGCGTCACAGTCATGGCATGACAATCAAGAATAACATAATGGGGTGACAACCAGTCCATGCCCAAAATAATATCAAAGTCTACCATACTGAGCATTAATAAATCGGCTCCGGTCTCAAAACCACTAAGAACAACCAAACACGACTGATACACATGGTCAACAACAATAGAATCTCCCACAGGTATAGACATATAAAAAGGAGAACTCAAAGAATCATGGGATACTCCCAATACGGGGCAAAATAGGATGACACATAGGAATGAGTGGATCTTAGATCAATTAAGATTGGCTCATCTTTGTGACAGACCGAAACAATACCTGTAATGATAGAGTCGGATGCAACTGCCTCTGTACGAGCATAAAGAGCATAATATCTGGCCTAGCCTCCCCCTCTAGGGCAACCTCTACCTGCCTGACCTCCACTTTGAGCTAGCTGAGCAGGTGGAGTAGTAGCTAGTGCTGTAATCATAGCTTAGTGGGGACCCGATGGAGTATGCAATGCCTGAGTAGTCTATGGAGGTGTACCCCTCCTAAGTCTAAGGCAATCCCTCACCATATGGTGAGTGTCGCCTTACTCAACACAAGCTCTCGGAGGGCGTGGATAATATGGTAGGCTCGGGCCAAGTCGGTTGGACTGATCGCTGAAAGCACCCCGTGCAGGAGGTGTACTAGACAATGATGGTGCATAATAAGGATCCTGGGGCCTATGAGTGGCCAAAATACCACTGGTAGCTGGAAGTGCTAAATGAACAGGGCGACTCATATAGCCCCTACCATGATGAGCTATCATTGGGGCACGAGTACCACTATAAGTGCCAGAATCTCGAGACTTCTTGGCCTCTCTCTCCTCCCTATCCCGAACCAGCATACCCTTCAATCTCCTAGTAATCCCCACTACCTGCTGGTATGCGATGTCCATCTCCAACTCTCGGGCCATGATAAATCTGATACTGGGGTTGAGCCCCTCGATAAATCGACGTACCCTCTCTCGAACTATAGCAACCAAAGCTAGTGCATGTCTATCCAAATAGAACCTTGGCACAACTTCTCAAACTTTGCATGCCATGCATCTCTGAGACTCTAGGGAACATACTCCCTCAAGAACATATTCGATAACTGAGTCCAAGTGAGTGAAGCTACCTCAGCCGGACTACCCAACTCATAAACTACGCCACCACTAATAGGCCTCTCCTTTAAGCTGGAACATAATGAAACAAACCCCACTTGACTCTGCTACACCCATAGTACGGAGAATACTATGACACTCTTCAAGAAAACCCTGGGCATCCTCTGATGATAGGCCACTGAAAGTAGGAGGGTGGTGCTTCTTGTACCTTTCGAGTCTAAGCTGCTCCTCCCCCGATTGAGATGTGGCAGGAGCTAGTGGGATCAACCCTGCTTGAGCTAAAGTGCCAAACATGCTCAAAAACTGTGCAAGGGTCTCCTGAAGAACCGGTGTAGTAACAGGCATCTCAGGTGCATGTGCTCTTACTGGAGCTACTGGAGGCTCCTCTGTAGAAGCTCGTGTGGGTGCTCTAGCTGCACCACGTGCACATCCTCGGTCTCTGCTCTGGCCCCGACCCCGGCCCCAGCCTCTCGTGGCTCCAATAGGGGGCGTGAGTGCCTGGTTATCTAATCCGACTGTACGTGTCCTCACTATTTGTGAGAGAATAGAAGATAGAAGTTTAGAATTCCGAAGTCAACAAATTTTGCACAACAAAGAATCAGAGAAGTGAGATATTCCTAACAGTTCCATAGCCTCTCAAAGATAAGTACAAACGTCTCTGTACCGATCCGCGAGATCTACTAAACCTGTTTGTCACTCATAACACCTATGAACCTAGAGCTCTGATACTAAATTGTCACGACCAAAATCTCCCTCCCTAAGATGTCGTAATAGAACCTAGTCTCTAAGACTAGGTAAGCCTAATAATTGTAGAAAAACTCAACAATAACAGAATTAACAACTAAACTTCAATAGATAACTATATAGCTAAAAAATGCCGCTCGACATGTACAAGTAAACCAACAACTCGAGTATAACAAAATTCCCAAAACCCGGTAGTCACAAGTCACAATCTCTAAGTATTTGTCTATCTGTCTCTATACATTAATAACTAGGAAAAATAAAGTAGGAACAACATAAAGGATAGAGGGGGACTCCGAGATCTACGGACGCTGGCAGATATATCTTGAAGTCTCCATTGTAGCAACAAGTACTCTCAACTAATAATCGGGCTGATAGGAGGTACCTAGATCTGCACACAAAATATGTGCACAAGAGTAACATGAGTACACCACAGTCGTACCTAGTAAGTGCCAAGCCTAACCTCGGTAGAGTAGTGACGAGGTCAGGTCAGGGCCGTACTAGTATATAATAATTTAAGGCAAAACATATAGTAATATAATGAAAAGTCTGAGAACTTAACAAAGAGAATTTACAGAGAGGTAACAACACAACACGTAGGGGTCAGGGGCACTCCCGAGATACCGTCTCATAGTCCCAAAAGTAAATACTCAATAGGGGATCTCCCGAGGAACCGCCTCGTAGTAGCGAAACTAAATATGCAATGGGGATCTCCCCAGGTACCGCCTCGTAGTCCCAAAAGTAAAAATACAATGGGGATCTCCCGAGGTACCTCCTCGTAGTCCCAAAAGTAAATATGTAATAGGGTATCTTTCGAGGTATCGCCTCATAGTCCCAAAAGTAAATATGCACAACTCGAAATCGATGGAATACAACAATTACAACAAGAAATCCTACAGTCTAAGACTAAATACAAGTAAAGGAAAAACAAGAATTCAACTAAGCATGCTGCACAAATTTCAAATAAGCATTTAAGACATGTAGACATACGATATTAGGCTAACATGATAACTACACATGCTGGGATAACTCATTTAAGATATAACAGGTTAATGTTCAGTAAAAATTGGATTTTACAATAATTAGCCCGTGTACGCACTCATCACCTCTTGGCACACCCCTTTTACCCCTCCAAAAGATAATGTGGGTTATGGATTGTGGGTTAAAGAGTTTTTCCAATTAAAGTGACAATTTTGAAATAGGGAGTATTTTATTTACAAAGTCGCCACTTGGAATTGATTTTTACTGGTGTTCCAAGTCACCTTTTATTTGAATCCCTATTCAAAGGAAGGTTTGACTCTATTATTATTGGTCTGCGAAAATAAAGTCGGGGTAAGGAATTCTATTGACCGGGGAGAAGGTGTAAGGCATTCCCTAAGTCCCGTGGTTCTAGAACGGTCGCTTTGTTGACTACATTTGGCTTGAATTAAACTTGGATAAACGGTGATTTATTTGATTTTTATGCTTTTCTTATGTACGCTTTTACTTATTTGATAAAAGAATAATAATAATAAAATGTCATAATCACACTACGCTAACGAATGTGTAATCTAGACAAAATTTATTGTCTTAGTCATAACAGCACAACGCAAGCGAATCCACAGTCATGACAAAGAATTATTAACACGTTATTACTTTCAGAAAAATTACTATATTTGTGCATTGAAAAAATTATTTATTAAGAGTTACTATCGCGCTATGCAAGCGAATCCGCGAGTTTAGCAAAGAGTTTATTAAATTAGAAAATAATTAAAGCTAGTAGAAATAGTATGAGATTACTGAATTAAAATATTAAGAGTTAATATCACGCTACGCAAGAGAGTCCACGAAATAATAATAATAAAAAGTTAAAACGGACCTACTGATTGCCTAGCGTTTAAATTAATTAAAGGTACTTAAGTTATTGGATTATTATTAAACATCATGAAAATTAACTAATTCTTAATAAGCTATTCGACTAATCTAGTAAGTATTATTTTGAATATAGATCATCTTATTTATTGAGAAAGTGGGCCAATTTGCTTACTTAGTTATGGTATTGGGCCAACATCTATGAAATAAATAGACAAAATATTTATAGACTTCTTAAAAGCATTGAGCCTATTGGACAGAATCTGCCTTGGCCAATTGTTGGGCTCCGAAATGGGCACAAGCTGAAAGCCCAATAGATTTCAAATGCTGGTTTACTACGACAGCCCACCTGGGCTAAATTGCGAGTCTGACCTCTTTTGCTCTAAGCCATTAACCCTTATTTTTAACTAGCAATTTCAAAACCTATTTAGGATCTAGCCACTTTCTACCAAAAAAAAAATCTAAAATCTTAGTAGAGATGGTCACATATAAAATCTGTAAAAATAAATAAAGGTCTCAAGCATGTCTCTTTTGTTATTTTTCATAAACTGGCCAGAACTGCAAAGGTGCAAAAGGAGTCTTTAAGCACATTGCAACCTACTTGGAACATCTCAATTTTATATGCATCAATACTATAATAGATAGTAAAGACAAATAACACATGAATAAAAAAGTGTTTGATCAACCAAGGATTTATTTTACATATGAACTACAACAAGATATATTTAAACAATAAAGAAATTTAGCTAAGCACTCATTTATTTAAATGGACATGCTCCCAACAATCAAGATGAGTTCAAATTTCTTGTTAATGTGAAAACATCTGCAACATAAGATTAAAGAGTTACCTGAGTCACATAATAATAAATACAACAACAAATAATAGAAGCTCAGCAACTAAAGCAACATAAAAATAGCATCACAACAGCAGCAAAACCAACAGTAAATCCGTGTTAAAACAGCTCGAAAACTTAGAGAAGAAACCCAGAAGCAAACTCTAAAGAGGACTTATACTTTTCTAATAAAAAGGTTTGCACTTTAAGATTCACTCTTAAGACTTACAATTTCAGCTTACTAAAGGATGCTTCAGTTGCTAATTTTTTTTTTGTTGTATTTTCAAAAGCAGAAAATGATCCCCTCCAAAATGTGATGGAGTCCCCTCTATATATCAAAACAACCAGTTATTTCAAAAAAATTAAAAATCAATCTTTTTGACAGATTTTTCTACAAAATCTGCACTTAAATTCAAAAAGCAAGACTTTCTAGTTCAAATCTTGTCAAGTATTTCAAACAAAATTTGCTCTCCACTATTCAAAGATAGACTTTATTCAAATAATGTCCAAAGGTCTACATTTTCTTACCAAACAATTTGACTTTTGAGTGTTGTACTCAAAGAGTCTTGAAGTAGTAAACAAACAACCAAACAAGTACCATATACCCTTAAGTATTTTTTATTACCTCACTTTTATCAATACAAAACTATTTTACTACTTCAACAATTGCAAAAACAGAAAATTTAACATTTCAAACTTCAAAAACTAATGCTAAAATAATTAATAATAGACAAAAATAAAATCTGAAAATTAAAAATAAAAATAAAAAAATCAGCCATGAAAAAGAATAGTATTTTTCCATTTTACACATCAAAAGACCAAAAAAATGGTGGTATGCCAAAGAGGGTGTTCCGGGAGGTCGCCGGGATTAGGCCGGATTTTGGTCGCCAGATTTTTGGGATAGAATTGACATCAATAGCTAGGTCTTGAGGAGCTCTATCCATTGATGTAGGTATTTTGAGGGTGGTAGTGGTTGGAGCTTCAAGAATTTGGGCAAAAAGGTGATGAGAAAGTTTTCTAGATCTGGAGTTTGAAGGATTTTTTTAGGATTTGGTTTGGAGATATGGAAAGAGGAAGTTGTGGAGATTACGTGGCGTGAATTTGGAGGTGTTTGGAGGTGGTCCGCCGGCGGCGGCGATTTCCGGCAGGCGGCGGTGGGCGGAGCTGGGGCGGCGTAGAGAGAGTGAAGAGAGAAAGAAGAGAGAAGAATGAGAAGGAAAGAAGATAGAGGAAATAAGGGGGAAATAGGGGCAATTTTTTGGGGATTTTAGGCTTTAAATCTTGTCACTTAAACAAAACGACGTAGTTTCAAGACAAAACTACGTCATTTTAAGCTCTTCTTGGCAGCCTCCTTTTGGACCAGATTTGGGCTCTTTGGGCTCAAATTTTGGGCCAATTTTGGCACAATTTTAATTAAATTATACTAGCCCAATCCATACCCCGTTTATCAAACCATTACTCAATTCTTAAAACCTATACATACACAAATAAGAACAAACACATACACACACACATACATACATACATACATACATACATACATATATATATATATATATATATATATATACAAGGAAAAAATTAGGCATTTACACCTCTCATACACGACACTCACATATCACAAAATTATCACAACAGTACCAAATCCTAAGGGGATTTCCCCCACACAAGGTTAGGCAAGCCAAACTCAATCAGTCAATAAGGATGCCTTTTCCTCGACTTTCCGACTCTGAATGACCCAAATCTAGCCAAAAGAAATTACATACCATAAATATAACTATAAGAAACTAATATAATTAATGAAATCAAAACTTTAGCAAGGAACTAAAATTTCACCCCAAAAAGTCGATTCGGGCCCACGTCTCAAAATCGGGTAAAATTTACAAAATACAAACACCCATTCAACCATGAGTCCATCTATTCCAAAATTACTCAAATTCAATACCAAAATCCCAATCAACACCACAAAATTCGGTTGAAAAACTTTCCAACTTTTTCCACAAATTTCTCAACCCAAAACCTTAATTAAACGATAAAATTAACGATAGATTAGTGGAATATAACAAAAAACGAGTCAAGAATCATTACCCAATAGTTTCCTCTAAAAAACCCTTGAATTTTTGCATAAGTCCGGGCTATCTAGGTCCCAAAAATGAAAATAGGACAAAAACCCTTGATTTTGAAATTTGAAGTCTGCCCAGGTAAATCCTTCTTCGCGAACGCGGAAACATCCTCGCGTTCGCGAAGAATAAAAATGCTTCAATCAAAAAACCTTCTTCGTGAATGTAAGGTCCCACTCATGAAAGCGAAGTTTCCACTTCTTGCCCCTTCGCGAGCGGTCATCTCTACGCGTTCGCATAGGCTAAATGCCTGGTGACTCATCTGACCGTTCCTCTACACGAAAGCGAGGTTCCAATCGCGAACACATAGGCCTAAGACCTCAGTGCTTTGCAAACGGGAGACATACATTGCGAACACGAAGGCTAAGTTACAAAAGCACTCCAACTCCTCTATGCGAAGGCGAAAGAACCTTCGCAAACGCGTAGAAGGAAACCAGACACCAACAAAATCTGATGTTTCAGCAATAACACTAAGTCCTTCGATCCGTTAACCATACGAAACCCACCTGAGGCCCCAGGGACCTCAACCAAACCTACTAACAAGTCCTTAAACATCATACAAACTTTGTTTAACCTTCAAATCACATTAAACAATACTAAAAAAATGAATCGTACCCCAATTCAAGCTTAATGAACTTTGAAACTTCAAACTTTTACAACCTCTGCCGGAACCTATCAAATCACGTACGATTGACCTCAAATTTTGCACACAAGTCAAATTTGATATTACATACCTACTCTTATTTTCGGAATCAAAATTCGACCCCGATATCAAAAATTCCACTCCTGATCAAACTTCTTGAAAATTCAACTTTCAACATTTCAAGCCTAATTCAGCTACTGACCTCCTAATTATAATGCGGACACTCTCCTAGGTCTAAAATCACCTAACAGATCTAATGGAACCAACAAAACTCCATTTCAGAGTCGTCTTCACATAATTCCAACTACGATCAAATTCCTAGAACTTAAGCTTCCATTTTAGGGACTAAGTGTCCGAATTCATTCGAAACCAGAAAAAAATCCTCCCGACAAGTCACATAAGCATAAATTGATACATGGGAAGCAATAAATAGGGGATCAGGGCTAATACTCTCAAAACGATCGGCCGGGTCATTTCACTAGATTTGTCATGAATTACTATATATTGTGAGAGGCAAGGCTGACTCTACTGTTGTAGATAATAAGGCTTACGCCTTAGGCCCTAAATTTGAGGGGCCCATTTTTTTAAAATAATAGGTTAATAGATATTTTAAGAAAATAATATAGTATTTATAGTACATATTGATTCTTTTCTTTTCTTATAAAATGAAAAAACGTTTTTTTAGATATGTAGACAAAGTAACTATTTGACTTACTTAAAATGGGTGGTATGAATATTTTTCTAACGTGTGAATTAGAATTGATTTTACAAGGGAAATTGTACAAATAGAAGATATGATATACTCAATCAAATAAAAAGGATTGCTTCGATATTCTTCAAATATTTATATTGCTTATAGAATAATGTTAACCGTTTTCTATAGGAGGAGTTCAGAACCAAAATGATGTCTTTTTGGATTCAAAACACCAGAATAGGTGAACATATAACTGTTGGCCTTTTTATATATAGCGCATGTATTTCATCCGCTATACCTGTTAATTGATCGACCCACAATAATTGGTGGGTATAGCACATGTAATTTATGCGCTATACTTTAGCACATTTAATAAATGCGCTATATATACACACCAATTATTGTACCCCTCACACAAAATATTTGTTTACTTAAGGAGCTGCATTCCTTCTTCAAAAATTCATTCTGAAATATTCATTCTTCAACATCCTTTGTATTTTTCTTACTCATTCTAAAATATTTGTTTACATAATATTTTTGCATTTTGCCATAATGTCTTAAGAGCAAATAATTAGGGTTGCATTATATTGGGGGAGGGAGGGGGTGAGGTTGTCATGGAGAACAACACCCCATTTGTTCAGCATCCTTTATATTTTTCTTACTCATTCTAAAATATTTGTTTATAAAATATTTTTGCATTTTGCCATAATGTATGAAGAGCGAATAATTAGGGTTGCATTATATTGGGGGAGAGAGGGGGGTGAGGCTATCGTGGAGAACAACTCAGTACACTCCATAGTGTATTGTTAAGTTTCCACTCATATTGAAATACAATAGATTGGTATCTTAATATTAAGGTAACCGGAAGATATCCATATTCGCTTACACCGCAAGGGATTGCTTGTTATGTTGAGTTTAACATTGAAGACAATGAAACTCTGAAAGACTTTTTAGGACTCCGGATGAACACTGGGAACTTCTTGTGATAAAAATACTGGAAATGTACGTCAAGTCTAAAGACGTCCGCAATATTGAGGTTTCGCAAAATAAGGATAACCCTCAATTATCTGGTGGTGTTTTTGGAGCAGTTTTATCCAAACAACTTCTGTTTGAAAGAGTCTGGCCATATCTAAACTTATCTTCATAGGCGAATGAGGAGCGATGACATAATTTCTCCCCAAGTTTACATAATTCACAATCTAAGTGGTATATTTTAATTTTCCTTGTTGTAGTATGATTTTTTTTTGTATAATATTCGTACTAACACTCATATCTTCAAAAGGTGGTACTGGCCTGATATGAGTTTTACAAGTTATGAACCAGCCAACAATTGGAATGTGCCTAATTTTGGTGGTTTGGATCATGCTGGTCAATCTGCGAGTCATCAACAACTCGATAATATGAATCATCGTCTATCAACAGATTATGAATGGTAAGTTAAGAGATAAACTTGCTATATAATCTTTTTATGAATTTGAGAAACTCATTATTTTATTGGTTGTGCAGTGAAAATGAGCAACATGATGGTCAAAGATGATAAATTTGATCAGGATCTGGTAGATGCATAATGTTAGGAAGACGATAATGATTATGAAAATAATATTGATGAATCTGGAGATGATACACCCTTACCCGATGAGGGCGACGATGATGAGGAAACACACTTTGTTGATAAGAATGAGAATGAGCAACTTGATTTGACGAGGGTGCATGATTCAAAAAATGAGCATGCTCCATATATGTAGACTCCACCTACCATTAGACACAGAGTGTACAAGTCCCATATGCCCTTTCATTCAAGGGGGATTCCCTACCTTGATCAGTTACTAGTATGCCAGATGTAGATGCCCTCACAAGGGATTTTGGTGACATTCGTATTGCAATATGGGATGAATCTAGACCAATAAGGCTGTCAAAGAATATACTTTTAGCTGATAAAGCTCGCCTTAGTAGCACGATGCAAATTTACAATATAAAACACTATCGCGAGATCAAGGTTCATGAGTCATATATGCAAGTATATAAGGTTATTTTTCATAGATGGTTTCAAGGCTGTAAGTGGATGCTGTGTGAGAGAAAGTTGAAAACAAATATGTGGATGGTGGGGAAATACGTTGGCAACACACTTAGTGATATGAACACATTCAATGGGAGTCATTTTAACTTGAATATTTACTTGATTTTCCTTGACATGATTCCACACATTGAATCATCCATAAGGTATAAGATTAAAGAGTGTATAACATCTGTCCACTAGGTATATGGTTGTACCATTACCAAAAGAAAGGAATTTTTCGGGCGTAAACGTACATTTGATATTGTTTATGGTAAATGGGATAAGTCATTTGCCGCGCTACCTAGGTACATAGACGCTTTGCAATAATTTAACCCCCGGATTGTTGTTGAATGGAAGATTGAGAGGATTCCAGGAGTACCAGAATACATATTAAGATATGTATTTTGGGCATTTAAACCATCCATTGATGGTTTTGTGCATTGTCGACCGGTAATCTCCATAGACGACACACATATCTATGGAAAATATGATAGTAAGATGTTGATTGTCGTTGCAACCGATGCTAATAGAATCATATTTTCCCTTGCATTTGCTATTTGTGCCAATGAATGTCAAGATACTTGGACATGGTTTTTGAACCACCTGAAGGAGCACATTGTGAGATAACAGACATGTATTTGTCTAATATCTGATCAACATGGCAGAATTTTATGTTCCGTGCAGACTTTAGATGTATGTAAGGAACAGTATGCCTACAACCGTTACTATGTTAGGCACTTGAAGGCCAACTTCAGGCTTATCCGATCAAGAACTTACATGATTTAATGTGGATGGCTGCAACAAATCATCAAGAGTGTAAATTTAGGATGCGAATGACATTGATTAGGCAGGAAGGCCAAGGAGCTTATTGTTGGTTGATCCAACATGATCTTGATAAGTGGAATTTGCATAAGGATGGTGGCAGAAGATGAAGAATTTTGACTACAAACGTGTTAGAGTTTTTCAACGAGTTGTTGATGTCTGCCCGTGGATTGCCTGTAACTTCCATGGTGCGGATGACATTCAAGAAGATGGCAGAGAGGTTTGTTGAATGATTCCGAAGTGCATCATCCTTGTTGGAAAGAAGTGTTCAATTTATGCCACAACTGTTGAAAAGATTTGAGAAATATAGGAAGCGAGCACAATGTCATATATATTTGCAATATTGCAACGAGCAAAATATTTTAAAGTTTGCATCAAAATTGCGGTAATAATACCCACACCATCAATGAATCCAGATGATTATAATCTTGTGGGAAAATGTCGATTTATCACTTGCCAGGCTCACATACCATGAAGTGCTTTCAACATGCTGGATATGCTATGACATGGTACGCTGATAAAGAATATAGTGTTGTGGCATACGTAAACACCTATAACGGCCACCTCCAACCAGGGTGTGCTGAGCATTATTAGCCGCCAGAACCATTTAATATGGTGCGTAACAAGGATCATGTGCGTCACCGGCAAGTGCAAAAAAGAATGCGAATACAGAATCAAATGGATATTGGTGATGCCATTTATGCGCGTAAATATGGTATATGTTCCCAAACAGGACACGATCTCTGTAAATGTCCTTCAGTCGATTTGGGATGCGGTGGTAATTTAGCACTCGGTGGCAGTACCTCCGATATGCCCAATTTTCAAGGATAAAATTTGGTGTTGCTTGCAATATTTATGAACTAAAATTATGTTTCCAATACTCTTAAATCTAATTGAAAATTAGCATTGAAGATTCAATACAATAATTAAAAATTACTTCAAGAAATAAATAACGATTTTCATTTGCTATTATCGTCATTGTCTGGCACTATTTCATTGTCATTGTCTTCATATTCTTCGTCAACTCTTGCACGCATCCGTCTGGACTGAGGGCATCATAATCTATGTCCCAATTGACACACATTTCTCGTATTTTATCGCTATCATAAATAAGATCACTTGCTTAATTTCTACAACAATATGGGACTCTTACATCCAATGTATGCAGTAAAAATTTTGGTAGTCTCTCCCACTCGACAACTGTTGGAAATACAGGATAATCAATGTCTCTATGAAATTTTTATTCTCTAATAAAGCCCAATGATGATCCTCAATTCCATGCAGGTAGTTAAGATCATCCAATGCATGATGAACGGCTAGTGCCTTTTTATTCTCTAATTAAATCACTTATTAAATGTTAGTGGAATTTTTTAAATATTGAAATGGTTTTTGAAAAACTTTAATGTTGGTTCAACTTAAAAAGAACTAAACTACAAAAACTTGTACATTATCATAGCGCATCAATAATATGAATTATGGGTATTGTCTTGTCGACCTGAAATAGCCTGCACGAACTTGTACCGTAAATAATCATTTGTACGTTAATCATAGCACATCAATAATATGCATTATGTGTGTCGCCTTGAAAAATCCTACACGAACTTGTACCGTAAAGAATCATTTGTACGTGTTAGGATCGGGAACTCGGGTAGTGTGGAATTTAGCCAAATAATATTATAATGATAATAACAAAGACAATGCAAGTTAATAATAACGGCAATTAAAGCATATAAATAAGGCACAAAATTTAATGTGGTTCGGTCAAGGTGACCTACATCCACAAACGGAGACGAGCAATTTCACTATAACAACTGGTATACTAAAGAGAGTAAATAATTAAAATAAAAATCTAATTATCCAAAATATATCCCAAGAGAATCACCTCGCTACAATCACTCACAAAGAAGAGGTTCACACAAAGTATTTTCCAGCACTAACTCTTTGAAATATAACAAAACTCTCTATTACAAGAATACACAAAATGAGTTTCTAATCAAAACATGGGATGATTCAAATGAAGTAAGATGGCCCATATTTATAGGGTAAAGTTCTTGGTCCCCAAGTAAAGAAAAAAAATACTTTTATTCTTTGGCTTCAAGCTAGAATGCTTTTGCTCCAAGTTTGCTATGGACAACTTTAGGTCATATCTTACAATACGTTACACATAGCATATCAATAGTATGTGTTATATGTATTGCGTTGTCGCCCTAAAAAAGCCTATACGAACTTGTACCATAAAGAATTAATTTTACGTTACATCCTAAAAAGCCTACACGAACTTGTACCGTAAAAAATCCTTTGTACATTACACATAGTGCATCACTAATATATGTTATATTTATTGTCTTGTCGATCTAAAAAAGCCTGCATGAACTTGTACCGTAAAGAATCATTTGCACGAGAAAATATAGTGCATCAATAATACGCGTTATGTAACCTATAATCACTCATTGAAACCTATAAGAATCCCGCATATTTAACATTATTATTTGAGGCTTAATCAAACAAAGAATACAACTTTCCATAAAATTTTCAAGATCAAGCATTACGACATGTCTGGACGCAATGACGTTCCTAGGTGTTACTGCGGCAAACATGCGATTTTGAGTTCATGTTGGTTAACTTGCAATTTAGGTCACAGACGTTGGATATGTAAATAAGTTGTAAGTTATTAATATTTAAATTTATGTTGGATAATATATTATTTATAACATGTTCATTAATATTTTTTTGTTGCCATCCCTATTTGTAGGACGATAATCAATGTGGTTTTGGAGAATGATATGATGAACCTATTAATCAGGAATAGTACAAATCATGTTTGCTAAACCTTTGGAATCGTACTGGTGAGTATGAAATTTAGACCTGGAAACTCGAAGAACAACGTGCGGCAGTGAAGAAGAATTTGAAAGAGGAAGAAGAATAAAATAATCAGTTGTAAGATATATTTCAGTGGTTGAAGCAGAGAGTACTGAGCGATAGTGCCTAAACAAACACATGCCTCTTTTAAGTGTAGTTTTTTAATTTTATGTTGTACGTTTCATGTATTATGTGTATTTTTATCGAATTTTAATTTATGTTAAGCTGCCTTATTTTTTCGTGTTCTAGTTTTAAACTAATAAATAACCCGAAAAATAAAAACATGCGCTTATAATGTAAAACATCAATAATTTTACTATTAAATATTTAATATCATATATACAACTCAAAATACATATCAAATGCATCCCACAACCTGTATTTTTTAAAGCATTGGCTGGCCTGAGGTGCATACCATCCCGCCCGGCTATGCTATCGGGATTATCTTCATCCCGTCACCTCTTTATCTGCGAATGCGCTGCAACATGATCGTTAGGAAGGCTAGCAGGATTGGTAGATGCAACCATTGGGGCATCGATAACCTACAAAATAATAAGATATTTTAATATATGAAATACTGAATACTAACATAATTGTTAGTAAAAAATTTAATAATTAAGGCATGGTTTCAGCGGGCTCCTGAATAAGATCATGCGTCTCCGGCAAGCGAGTATCACTCATTGTGGCCTCCGTGATGGGTAATGACGAAATCTTTAAAAAAAATGTAAATAATTTAAATATTACTAACTAATCTATAAGGCATAAACAAATTAAAGTAATAGTAATATAAACAAACCTGCATCTGAGTAGGCACACAATGCTTTGGAGGAACTCCGAAGTGCACTGGCGTAGATGAAGGCTGTGACATGTCCACCTGATGTGATGTCTCCCTCTCTATGCCTGAAGTATCCTCAGAAGCCCTCGGTGAAGAGCCATAACTCAGTCTTCTACCACTATGCACATCTCGTAACGGACGATCCTCAGCAACTGTCAATGGCTCTGGACGACCAGGAAAATACTGATCCCAATCATACACCATAATGGCGGTGCCCTTGATCAACACTGGAGCTTGATGGGGTCAACTGTGAATTCTTTGGTGACAGCTGAAGGCTGATGACGAGCATCGACGTCTCAAGGTAGTCAGCAGGCTGATTATCTCCAATATCCTCCACGGGTACCTTAACGCCCTCTTGCTTGGGACCCCATCCTCATCGACCACCACAACCACGTGGGCCACCCCTTCCTATCTGGGCACGCTCGCCACGTCTACCATGTGCTAGGGATATATGTGGCCCATGATGGTACTCCTCAGGCGGCACATGCAAACTCATAACCTAACCACGCGTCCTCTCGGGCAACTCTCAATGTGTAAGCAACAAGATCAACAACCCGACGACCAAACCTATGGACAACTGCGACACCATCGCCTGCAAACTGTTTCATCTCCAGTCCCAACTGGTAGAAATAGTGTAAGCTAATAGCCTACATAGCATATAATATATTAATTAAGGAAGAATGTTAAAATAATCTAACAAGATAAATAAGTATATCAAATAACATATTAGTGTCTCATGCCTCCCGACAGATGGAATGTACCGACCACCATCGCGATGAACATGTAACACGACGATACCAAACCACGTACTTATGATCCCTGTCAACAAGGTCATGTGAAGGGTATGGTGGAATCAGGGCCGGTCTGTGATCCAAGTCCTCTATCTAAGCCTCTAGCAAAGCCAAGTATGTCTGGTCAATCCTGCTGTAATCATCCTGCTCGTAATATGTGGAATGCCAACTGGGCAGAATAGGTTTATGATGACATCCACCAAACTGTTGAAGGACTTGATCGGTGGAATGATGCTTGACTATATCGAGACATATAAGTGGGACTGAAGACATCCGCATAACTCTACCGCATGAGCAATAATCTGGCAATCTAGTGATGAGCTCGTCGTTGTATGGCCTCCATAAGAACTATTTATTAAACACAAACAACATAAGTAAACACAAGACAGATCAAGCATTATCAAACATACTTAGTCGTATATTTTATTCACGTCCAATCCGCACTCAATAGTGAGTGGAAACGATCATTGGAAGAATAGTATCCAACAAGAGTCAGGGTCGATTTCCACAGGGAGTTACAAGGGGTGTTAGGAGTATACACTTGAAGAAAGCAATGGATTAACTAAATTTGTACTTCCATAAAAGGTTTTAGTTTCTACTTCTACTATTACTCTAACAATTGTAAGCTAAGGAAAAGAAATTACAAACGGAGGATTGTTTTTGGTATTTTTCCAAATAATTAAAAAGCCTAGGGATGTGATTATAACCTAGGTGTTTGCTTAATGGGTTAAATATGCTAATACTTTTTTTTGTTGATTGGGGTGTATTATAGCTCTCAAGTCTACATTACCCTCCCAATATCTCTCGGTCAAAGAGTTGTTTTGCCCAATTTGGCTTTCTCAAGTCCAAATGGGTATCTAACAAAATAGTTGATATGAACTCAAGTCGGGTTCTTACTATTTCTAGTTTGAACCCTTTAATTAGGCTAATCAAACTCTCAATTAGCCCAATTGCTTTTTAACCAAGTTATCCCAGACTACGTCCCTCTTTCTCATTTAGAGACTAAGTCAAAAAGGCATAAATCAATGTTTGCAACCATTATTTCTAAAATTGAAGCATGAAATAAGCTAAATAATCAACACCCAATCATAAACAAGCATTAAATAAAATACCCATAAGGTTTATATACTAGGGTTGGGTTACAACCCTAGTAAGAATCTAGCTACTCATACTGGGAATTGAAGAAAATAAAGAAGAAAAGATAATTAAACTTATAAGCAAAGATTAAAAAAATATAATGTTTAAACACTAAAATAATCACAAACTTCCTAAAATGGAAAAATGTAATGGCTACAACAACTCAGACTTTGAAACTTGACCTAAAAATGTGAAACTCGTCTATTTATAGTGCCCCAAAATTCGCTGAAAAAAGCCCCTCGAGAGGTTCTGCGGCTACACAATTCCATGTGCGGTCCACACATTTCTTCAGTTGGCATGAACTAAGATTCTGCAGTCGCACATTTTTGGATTGTAGCTATGAAGCATCTTCTACGGCCGCACAATTCTTGTGCGGTACGCACTTTAGCAAGGTGTCAGGACTTTATCTTTTGCACACTCTCAGAACTTTGAATCATGTGTCAGTGAAAACCCTGTTCTGGGGCTGCACAATTCATGTGCGGTCCAAAGTTTTGCTGGGTGCTTTTACTTGGTCTATGGTTGCAGATGAAATTCAATGGTCTGCACTTTCTTCTGCAGCCGCAGAAATCCATTTGCAGAGCACACTTCTTTGATTATGCACCTTTATTGTCTTGTGATTCATAACACATCTTTTTGAGTGGATTCATCATGGAAGGCAAAACTTCCAACATTCCTGCAATTTGCACACTTTTATTAGTTTCGGGAATATAAACCAATACTTTCGAACTAAAACAAAAGCAAAAAAGTGCTTATAAGTATTCAAAATCCCTACTTATCAATTCCCCCAAACTTAAGTCTTTGCTTGTCCTCAAGAAAATAAATTAGTTCCCACCTCCTAATGTTAAGGGTCATTTCAGTGAGTTAAAGGTGAGCCATTCACATATCAGTTGGGACTATTAATGACCCATAGTACAAGTCAAATATTCACGCACATAAAGTTCTAATGTGACATTTGAGCTTCAAAAATTGAGTTTACTCATCAAGGACTCTTGTTCTATCATGCAGGTCATATTAGACTCCAAACTCTTCCTCCTCTACTTTTCATATGCCAAGCTCACTTAAGAAATTGGTACTGAAAATTAGGTTTCATGAAAGGTTCACTCATCTCTCACAAGAGAATGTCACAAGTACGACTTCAAGTACCATAGGCTTGCCCCTCACGTAGATCGCCACTAATGTAAGCTCACTCGATTTGAAATCAAGTAGCACTTCTTTTGATATATAATAATGGATTTTGGATTAGGTTAGGATACCATATAGGTAAGTGGTTACACCTTTCCTTTAGCACTCCACACGTTCATTTCTAAGCTCATAATTCTCAATTCTTAGAGGCACTTTCTTTTCATTGGGGACTAGAGAGACTTAACATCACCCTTTCTTGTTCATTTCATTCTTTTTATTCCTTTTTGATTTCTTATGCTAGGGATCATTACCTCTTTTCGAGTCCATCAACCCTTCCACTTATTCATGCTTTGCATTTTTTTTGTTATTTTCTTTTCTTACCTTCTCTTTCATAGAGATCATTTCTTTTCTCTTTTTGTGCCTTGATACCTTTTTCAAATTCCTAATCTCTCCCCCAAACTTATATTTTAAGCCACTTATTTCACAAGAGTGTTAAGGAAGTCTAGGTGCCAAGAGAGGGTCATGATAAAATGGGTAAAGGCTTATAACATGGTTATCAAACGAGAAAGGCTAGAGGCTCAAATTGGTTGACTAGAGATAATGAGATTGGTTGGAAATATAAAGATCAAACGGGCTAAGGAAAGCCAACAGTGAATTTTTAAACCAAGCAAAACTTAGGATTTTGCCTTAAAACACTTTGGGGCAAGTTCTAGTCTCTTCGCACAGATAGTTGTACTAGAAACAATTCATCTCACCCCTCATGCAACTAGATTATAAAAGAGGATAGATTCGAGGGACTACAACAACCACATTCAAGTTTAAAGATCACTATGGTCCAATTAAACCACTCGATGATTTTCAAAGTCAACTCAAGAGTCACAAAGTCACTAACTAGAGCTACTTCTTTGAAAAGTCGTGTTTCTAACCATAAACACGTAGTTAAGTGTATTGGTACCAATTGAAGCATGGTTGACTCTTTGAGTATGAATTGATTAGGTATTTATTATTCATTACTACTACTACTATTATTACCTAAACACAAAACAAACTCATTCCCTTAAGAAGGTTGTCACGCCATCCATCGCCAGGACGAGTCACTCCGCTCACATAACAGTTACCTTTGGAAAGAACCGTGGCGTTAAGAAAACCAAAGGTTTATTATCTACTAAAGCATAAAAATAAGCTACGTGACAAAACAAAAACTAATATGGAAAAGATAAAGAAGCTAATAAGCAAAAACTAAGATAAAAAAGCTAATGAGCAAAAACCACTGAAGATATAATGAATATACATAATGAGAGAGAGAAGATAGATAAATACAAATAAGAAAAGAAAGATAAATGCAAATAACAAAAGAAATAATATCATCAAATTATTACAGACCAAATATATCAAAGTGTACCAATGTGTCAAATAAACATCCCCCCCCACCGAATAAAAGTAAGCATTGTCCCCAATGTTTAGCAAAATAAGAGTAAAAGAGAAAATGGTGAAGAAAACTCCCTATGACTCCTTGGATATCTCTGTGTCCCAAGCAATGTTATCACCCTCAGGATCAAACAACTGAATCTCATCATCCTCAAGTCTTGGCGTGGCTGGGTTGGCGAACATCTCGCGCACTACCTCAGTAGTGTCGAAATCAAGGTACGACACATTAGATTGGGCAGCTGGTGTTACCGATGAAGATGGGGCTGAAGGATCTGGGGCAGACTGGTGCGGGTCGAGTAACATATCAAAGGAAAGGTCTCCGGCTATAGCAATTATGGTCACCTCCCTATGGAGCTTGTCCACTGATTTCTTGCTCACTTGGGATTTCCTTATCTTCTTTACTTCCTTTCTCGGCTCCTCAATCACTGACCCGTGATTTACCAAGGTATCCATGATCGTCTTCTGGTTCTCCAAAATCTTTTTCAATGTCTCATCAATGTCAGAAGGACCCTGTGGTGCCTGAGTGGTGGACTATGCTGCAACAGTACTAGATAGGTCAGACAACTTTGAAGTAGCTATCTATATCCAGTTGTTGAGACTCGCCAAAGACTGGGAGACTCGCAACATAGATAGTGGTAAAGTAGGCATGGGCACTGGGTTTAGGGTAGGCTGTATTTGGAGCTGAAGGTAATAGTAGAGGCATTGCTGCGACACTGGTAGAAGGCTCAACATCGGTGGATGGAAGATCTATTGTCTCACCTTGGTATCAAAATCCCTCGGCTCTACCTTTGCATCAATTAGATATACTGTAATAGTGTTAGGATAAGGGTAGAATGAGCTATCCTGCCGTGCTATCACTGAGATATTGGTCGTTATTAAGGCACCCACATTAATCAGGTAACCGGCCATAATGGAAGCCACAAGAACTGCTCGAGGAATAAGAAGGTGATTCTTGTTCTGACATGGATCCAACCTGGTACAAACAAAGGTCTGCCACCCTTTTGCCTCAAAACTCAAAGTGTTTCGCTGAATAGGAACTCCGGTGGCAATCTATGGTGGTGATGGCCCTGGTGGTGCTAGAATCTCAGCCAACCAAGGTCAGACTTTCTCTTGCAGTGTGCACTTATCCAAATACTCCTTCGACTCAACATCCTCAAAGACAAAATATGAATTTAGCATATTTTGATCAAACCTCACCTTGAGGTTGCGTACTTTTGTCACTTTCGTCCCTTTCTTTATATGAGCCACATTGGCGTAGAATTTATGGACAAGCTATTCATTGGCATCCTCTACCCTTTGGGTAAACCACATCCACCCCATTCATGCCTTGAATTGTCTTAGTATAGATGGGTTATATTTCTCCAAGTCTTTCAACAAAAACTGTCACTCAAAAGTTAGCGACCTCACTGGCCACCACATACGGAAGCTGGTGAAGGCGGCAAGGCTGACAAAGCGATCCTTCCAAGCCTCTTTATTCTTTGATCTTTCAAGGTAAGAATCTGAATCATCTTCCTCTTTGCCATCATTGGGGATATCAGGTGTAACCTGTGCCTCAGGGACTGGTGTAGCCGATGGCTCAGAAGATTGACTAGAACTCTCCGACCCGTTGGAAGTGCTATGAGATGAAGATGGATCGTACCTGAGATGGTATCTCCCATGCATCCTCGATTGTGTGGCCGGTTGCTCCTCTTATATAGAGGCTAAGTTGCACTCTAACACTTTCCTAGACAGGATATATGAGCTAGACTCAGAGTGGTCTGCACCTCTCCCTTTGCCGGCAGTTGCTTTCTTTCTTATTGCCTTTGGCTGGCCAAGGGGAAAGGCACTTTTGCCTCGACCCCGAGAAGATTCACTTGTATCTTTTGAAGTGTTGCCTCATTTTCTTGATCAAACCATTATATGTATAAAGCATATGAGATTGTTAGTTGCAGTTCGATGCTCAAATTAGGAGACATATGAGTAAAAGAGAAATCATAAGACACAGTGGGTTGTACATTATGTCATGCCTGCAAGAAAAGGATATGCGGTCTGCATAATTTTACTTCTAGGTACAGATGTGAACTCGTGGACCACACATTTTTGTTGCGTGGCTGCAGAAGTGAAGTGGGGTCCGCACAATTTGACTTGTGGCTACACCTCTGAATCCCAAAAATACTAACTCTTTGATGACAGATAATTGACCAATCTGCGGCCGCAAGTGGATTTTTGTTTTTCACATAATTTGTCTTGTGGTCACACCTTGGAGTGTCAAAGTGAATACTCTCTAATGACAGAGAATGTGCTGATCTACTGCCGCAAGGGAAAATTTGCGGCCCACACAATTTGTCTTGTGATTGCACCTTGGAATCTCAAATTGAGCACTCTCTGATGATAGACAATGTGTTGATCTACGGCCACAAGGGGAAATCTGCGGCCCACACAATTTGAATTGCGGCCGCAAATTACTTCCTCACTGATTTGTCCAAAATCCAAATTTGCGGATCACACAAATTCATGTGCGGCTACAAATTTCAAAAACTTATGAGCAGACAATATTTTCAACTTAGATTTTTTCAATTTCTTGCATAGATAGACATGACAATATTATAAAAACATGAAGTTTTACTAACCCAATCCCCATAGAGCATGTATCAAGTTAACCCAGTTCAAATCTACCCTACATATACACACAATGGAACTCTAATAACAGATAGCCTAAAAAGAACTAAAAATCTACAAATTAAACTAACTAAAAAGATTATTATGAAGTTGAAACATACCAGATAGAGTGAGTGCAATGAGTGACTAATCGAGATGGCTTTGTGCGTGGACAGTGAAAATCTTCAAAAAAACTTAGCAGCGCACAGTGCTTGTTCAAAGCGGGAAAAATATAAAATAAAGGCTATAGTTCTATTTATACCAACTATTTGATAAAGGAAAGAAGGATGAGTGCGGCCACACATTTTCATGTGCCGTCCGCACTCTTTCCCCTGGGGGCCTCATCCCAGAACTTCATTAGCGGTCCGCATATTTTTAGGCGCGGCCGCAGATTTCTCGTGTGGTCGTAGAACAACCTCCACACTAACAAGCTCAAACTTTAGAGTGTTGGTATTTTTGATGTTTCAAATGTGTGGTCCGCAAGAGAGATGTGCGACCGTAATGCTCTTCTGCTATGGTGCATAGAAATGTGCGATCTACACAAATAAAATGCGGTTCTCATAACTTTTGAATATCTAGCCATATTTTCATCAAGTATTCCTATAAGTCATACTCAGCTTTATAGCACACTTCAAATCAAGTTAGAATAGTACCTAAATACAAAAGAAAAAATAAAAGTAATATGGGTTGCTTCTAAGAAGCTCCTGATTTAATGCTGCGACAAGACGCAGAATACCCTCAAGTGAAATGAATGACCGCCATGTTGTGACTATCTCCAACCTTCCCAAGTAGTGCTTCACCCGGTGAACATTGACTCGAAATACTTCATTGTATTTGTTCTTCAAGTCTAATGCACATAAAGGTGTCACACCCACAACTTCAAAAGGACCACTCCATTTAGATTTTAGCTTCCCGAGAAACATCGTCAACCTGGAGTTAAACAACAATACAAGATCGCCCATCTTTAACTCTTTGTTCCAAATGTATTTATCATGAAGATATTTCATCTTTTCTTTGTATAAGGACGAACTTGCATAAGCATGGTGCCGGAACTCATCCAATTAATTCAAGTGTGCAACCCTCAAGTTAGCGGCTACATCCCAATCAAGATTCAGCTTCTTTAGAACCCACATGGCCTTATGCTCTAGTTCCACCAAAAGATGACAAGCTTTTTCGAACACCAACGTGTATGGTGATATTCCGATAGGTGTTTTGTAAGCCATCCGATAAGCCCATAATGCATCATCAAGCTTCTTGGACCAATTTGTCCGATTAGCATTCACCGTTTTGGACAAGATACTCTTTATCACTCGGTTGGAGACTTCCACTTGCCCACTAGCTTGTGAGTGATAGGGATTCGTGACTTTGTGAGTAACACCATACTTGCTAAGTAAAAGGTCGAAAGACTTGTTGCAAAAATGTGACCCCCCATCGCTTATAATTGCGCGCGGAGTACCAAACATTGTAAAAATATTCATCTTCAAGAAGGCCATCACACTTCTCGCCTCATTGTTGGGCAAAGGAACGGTCTCAACCCATTTGGACACATAATCCATCGTGACCAAAATGTAAGTGTTTCCATAAGTACTCTCAAAAGGGCCAATGACCTTAGTACCCTATACATCAAAAATATCAATCTTCATTTTTCTTTGAGACTCCACCGGCCCATTGACATTCATCACAGCTTTTCACTAACTCACTTGTATCTTGTAAAGAGTGGGCCAATAGAAGCCACAACTAAGCACTTTGGTTGTCGTTCTTGCTCCACCATGATGACCACCACATGGTGAAGAATGACAAGCCCCGAGAATTTCTCCTTGCTCTTCTTCCGGTACACATCTTCTAATCACCCTATACGTACAAATCTGGAAAAGGGATGGTTCATCCCAATAATAATCTTGACAATCTCGTTTGAGCTTCTTCCTTTGGATTGAAGAGAACTCATCCGGAATGATTCCACACACAAGAAAATTTGATAGATCCGCAAACCATGACACCTCTTTCATTGAAATTGCCAATATTTTCTCATCGGGGAAGGAGTCATTGATTTCAAGGCCATCATGCGGCCTCCCATCCTCCTCCAAACGAGACAAGTGGTCCGCCACTAGGTTTTTAGTACCTTTTCTATCTTGTATGTCAATATCAAACTCTTGCTACAAGAGTATCCATCTCATCAACCGAGCTTTGGAGTCCTTTTTGCTTATAATATAACGAAGCGTCGCATGATCCATGTGGACAATAACTTTAGCACCCATCAAGTATGGGCGGAACTTATCAATTTCAAACACAATGGAAAGGAGATCTTTCTCCGTAACGGTATAGTTGACTTGGGAACTATTCATGGTCTTACTAGCATAGTAGAGCAGATGAAAAAATTTGTTGATGTGTTTCCCCAAAACAACCTCAACTGCTACATCACTAGCATCACACATTGAGTTCAAAAGGCACACTCCAATTTGGAGTAGTGATAATGGGAGGAGTTGTCAACTTGAGCTTTAACAATTCAAAAGCTCTCATGCAATCATCATTTGGAGAAATCTTTGATGAAGCACCGGTAAAAACCCGTGTGGCCTAAGAAACTCCGCACACCCTTCACCGAAGTTGGAGGTGGAAGTTTAGAAATCACCTCCTTCTTTGCCTTGTCAACTTCAATTCCATTCCTTGAGATTTTGTGGCCAAGGACAATGCCTTCCTCGACCATGAAATGATATTTCTCCCAATTGAACACCAAATTTGTTTCTTCACATCTAGCCAACACTTTGTCCAAATTTACGAGATAATCATCAAAAGAATCTCAATCACCGACAAGTCATCCATGAAAAATTCAAGGTAGTCCTCCACCATGTCCATGAAAATAGCCATCATACACCTTTGAAAAGTCGCCAGTGCATTGCACAAACCAAATGGTATCCGCTTGAAAGCAAAAGTACCGTAGGGACATGTAAAAATTGTTTTCTCTTGATCTTCCAAAGCAATGAGAATTTGGTTGTAGCCCGAGTACCTATCAAGAAAGCAATAGAAAGCACGATCGGCCAATCTATCAAGCATTTGATCTAAGAAAGGAAGTAGAAAGTGATCATTCCATGTGACTTTGTTGAGCTTTCGAGTCCGTACACACCCTCCAACCGGTCATGGTTCTTGTAGGAATAAATTTATTCTTGTCATTGGTGAACACTGTAATTCCTACCTTCTTTGGGACACATTGAATTAGAGAAGTCCACGAACTATCGGAGATGGGGTAAACAACCTCAACATCTAACCACTTGATAATCTCCATTTTGAAAACTTCTTGCATAGACTCATTAAGTCTCCTTTGATGTTCAATAGATGGTTTTGCGCCATCCTCAAATTTGATCTTATGCATGCAAAAGGTGTGGCTTATCCCCTTTGAATATCTGCCAAGGTCCACCCAATAGCCTTCTTCCTCTTTTGTAGCACAACCAATATGGAATGTACCTGTACTTTAGTCAAACAAGAGGAAAGAATAACTGGTAAAGTACAACAAGGACCAAGAAATTGATACCGAAGATGTGGAGGATCTTCAATAGAAGGCTTTATAGGAGGAGTTGTCTTATTTTCAAGATCCAAGGATAATTTTCGGGGTGCATAGTTTTACGACCTCATTCCTTGCAAAGAATTCACACATTCCATGAAACCATCCATATCGTCATCATCAAAGTTGAGCAAGACGACCTCCAACATATCACCAACATTGATTGTAACACTTGTTTCATCAACAATAACATTGGTCACCAAGTCTACAAAAGAACACACATCATTGCTATTTGGTTGCTGCATTGACTTACACACATGGAATACCATTTTCTCATCACCAACCCAGAAGGTAAGTTCTCCGTCTGCAACATCACAAAGAGCCTTCCTCGTAGCAAGGAAAGGTTTCCCAAGAATAATCGGCACTTCATAATCAAACTCACAGTCTAGAATGACAAAATCCACCAGAAGAATGAATTTATTAACACGAAACAAAACATCTTCAGTTATACCCAAACTCCTCTTCATTGTACGATCATCCATTTGCAATCTCATAGAGGTGGGTCTTGGTTGCCTCATTCCCAATGTCTTGAAAATCGAATAGGACATCAAATTGATACTTTCCCCAAGATGACAAATAGCTTTAGCAAACTCGACACTTCCAATTGTACAAGAAATCGTGAAAGCACCGGGATCCTCCAACTTAGGAGCCATTGAATGCATAATTGTACTCACTTGATGACTTACTTTGATGGTTCCAAAATTTATTGACCGCTTCTTTGTCACACGATCCTTCATAAATTTTGTATAATCGGGCATTTGTTCCAAAGCTTCAACTAATGGAACATTGATTAAGAGATTCTTCACCATTTGAATGAAATTCTTGAATTGATTCTCACCATTTATCTTGGCAAGTCTTTGAGGGTATGCATGTGGAGGCTTAGGTAATGGTGCCTTAGTCTTTTGCACTACGGGATTTAATATGTCAATAATATGTTCCCTATACGGGTTCACCTCCTCTTGAGTCTCTTCCATACTATCATTAATATCAATCCGAACTTCATCATTGGGTTACACCACATTGTTCGGAATCTCTTCTTCTTGCATCACTTGATAATCATAAACAAGTTGCCTTACACTTGAGGTGGGTGCATTCCCGCCTCTTCCACTTTTTGTGATAACCACCATTGCATGCCCTACGTTGTTACCGCATTTTGGGTTTACTAACATGTCACTTGGTAGTGCCCCATTAGGACGAAAATTTAAAGCTTGAGAGATTTTCCCCATTTGAACTTCTAGGTTGCAGATGAAGTTTTGTGTGAGGCAAGTTGGGCATCCGAATTGGCATTTTTTCCCATCATTTGCTTGATCATATTCTCAATATGCCCCATCTTATTGTTTGAAGAACTTGAACCATGGGAAGCATAGGGAGGTTGGTTTCTTGGTTGTTGATACATTGGGGAACTTTGAAAACCTGATTCCCGATTGCCTCGATTGTTGTTCCATCCGCCTTGATTTTTACCTCCTCAACTTCCTTGGTTGTTTCCACTCCAATTTCTTTGATTGTTGTTGTTATTCAAATTTCCTTGATTGTTGACACCACTCCAATTTCCTTGATTGTTAGAATTCTAATTACCTTGATTGCTTTGAGGTCGCCATTGTTGTTGGCTTGGGCCTTGGAAATTGTTTCTTTGCCATTGAACATTGTTAATATATTGCACTTTTCTTCTTGTTCATTATAGGAATCATCTTGCTCAAAACCACTATTTTCTTGCACATAGTTCTCCACTCGAGTTTGCACTTGTGGACCGTTGTTCCTCCTCTTGTTTACAATCATGTTCACCAGTTCTATGGCATTGACTTGCTTAGGAGCTTGCACTTGACTAAGTTGGGCCTTTGCTAGTTGAGTCATAGTGGTTGTCAATTCGGCAATGGCATGCACAAGGTCTTGCAATTCATTGGGAAGGTGGATCATATTCGGGTCACTTGTGGAACATTGGCCCGAGATTACCAAGCCGATGATGTTTCCGCCATCTCATCCAAAATTTCACACGCCTCCACATAAGGCGTAGTCATAAAGTTCCCACCGGCAAGTTGGTTCACTACTCATTGGTTGGTTGTGTTAATCCAGCGATAAAAAGTTTGTTGAATCATGTTTTCCGTCATATAGTTGTTGGGACATTCCTTAACATTGTTCTACAGTGATCCCATATCTCGTGAAGTGGTTCATTCGGCTCTTGCTTGAATGCCAAAATCTCATATTGAAGTGTAGCCATGTGTCCGGGAGAGAAGAACTTAGGAATGAACTTTTCTGCCAATTCGTCCCAAGTGTGAATTGAATGGTTCAACAATCATTCCAACGAATCTAAAGCTTTCCCCCATAGAGAGAAGGAAAAACGCATTAGCCTCAATGCATCCATGGAGACATTTGTTTGCTTGCTCCCCCAACAAGTGTCCGCAAACCCCTTCAAATGTTTATAAGCATTTTGTGTTGGAGCACCGTTGAAGAATCCCCGTTGCTCAAGCAAAGTGAGCATCACATTGGTTATTCATAAGTTGCCCGCCCTAATGCGTAGCGACTATTGCACTAGCATAACCTTCGTTGGGCAATATTCGATGTGGAGCCGCTTATGGTGGAGGTTGGGGTTGAACGGGCATAGTTTCATGAGGCACCCAACCTCTTCGATTGGCTTGATGTTCAAGAGGTACCTCCTTGACTTGCTCATCCTCTCCATCCACGTCCCCCCAAAGGCATATTTCCGAGATCATTGTTTTTCGCCATGATTATACCTAAAGTTTCTCACACAATTTAATAACATGGAAGGAAAAGAAGATATTCCAAAAACAAGCCCAAATATTTAGCTAACACCGTTCTAACTCCCCGACAACACGCCAATTTGCACTCAACAATGAGTGGAAACGGTCGTTGCAAGAATAGTACCCAACAAGAGTCGGGGTCAATTTCCACAGGGAGTTACAAGGGGTGTTAGGAGTATACACTTGAAGAAAGCGAATGGGTTAACCAAATTTGCACTTGCACGAAAGTTTTTGATTTCTTCTTCTACTGTTACTCTAACAATTTTAAGCTAAGGAAAAGAAATTAGAAGCAAATGATTATTTGTGGTATTTTTTCAAATAGGTAAAAAGCCTAGGGATGTGACCATAACCTAGGTGTTAGCCTAATGGGTTAAATGCGCTAATACTTATTTTATTGATTGGAGTGCATTATAGCTCTCAACTCTACATTACCCACTCAATACCTCTTAGTCAAAGAGTGATATTGCCCAATTTGGCTTTCTCAAGTCAAAAATGGGTATCAAACAAATAGTTGATTTGAGCTTAAGTCGGGTTCTTACTATCTCTAGTTTGTACCTTTTAATTAGGCTAATGAAACTCTCAATTAGCCTAATTCCTTGTTAGCCAAGTTATCCTAGACTAGATGCTTCTTTCTTAAGTAGAGATTAAGTAAAAAAAAAGGGATGAATCAATATTTTCAACCATTAATTCTAAAATTGAAGCATGAACTAAGATAAATAATCAACACCCAATCATAAATACGAATTAAATTAAATACTTATATGTTTAGACATTAGGGTTGGTCACAATCCTAGTAAGAATCTAGCTACGCATAGTGAGAATGGAAGAAAATAAAGAAGAAATGTTAATTAAAATCATAATTAAAGATTAAAATAATAAAATATAATGTTTAAACACTAAAATAATCATAAACTTCCAAAAGTAGTAAAATGCAGTGGCTACAGTAGCTCAAACTTCGAAATTTGACCTAAAAATGTGAAACTCGTCTATTTAAAGTGGCCCAAAATTCGCTGACAAAAATGCCCTTTGGGAGGTTCTGTGGCCGCACCGGCCTGCAGATTTCTTCAGTTGGCAGGAACTAGGATTCTGCAACTGCGCATTTTTGGATAGTGGAAGCATCTTCTGCGGCCGCACAGATCTTGTGCGGTTCGCACTTCAGCAAGGCGTCAGGACTTGGTCTTTTGCACAGTCTCTGAACTTTGAATCATTTGTCAATGAAAACCCTGTTCTGCGGCCATGCTCCGCACATATGGCCAAAGTTCTACTGGGTGCTTTTACTTGGTCTACGGCTGCAAATGGAATTCTGCGGTCCGCACTTTCTTCTGCGGCCGCAGAAATCCTTGCGCAGACACACTTCCTTAATTCTGCGTCCTTTATTTCCTTGTGATTAAAAACACTCCTTTTTTAGTTAGATTTCATCATGGGAGACCAAACATCGAATATTCCTGCAATTTGTACACTTTTATTAGTTTCGGAAACATAAACCAATACTTTCGGACTAAAACAAAAGTAAAAATATGCTAATAAGTAGTCAAAATTCCCACTTATTAATATTTACCTGAGCGCCTTCTATAATGATCCGGCCGGCTGTTTTAAGAATTTGCGCCCCTATCCCAAATTAACTGCATTTCTCGTATTTGTTTCTGCTATTGTAAGTTGTTGGGAAGGTTCGTTTTGGATTTCGGAGTATTTTGGAACACTTAGTCCCTAAATGAGAGTTTAAGCTTTAGAATTTGGACTGTAGTAGGAGTATTGTGAAGACAACCTCGAAATGGAATTCCGTTGGTTCTGCTAGCTTTGTTTGGTGATTTTGGGCTTAGGGGCGTATTCGGTTTGTGTTTTGGAGGTCCGTAGCTTAATTAGGCTTAAAATGCTAAAAGTCAAATTTTTTGACGTTTTCGGTTCGATAGTGAGATTTTGATATCGGGGTTGGAATGGAATTCCAGAAGTTGGGTAGGTCTGTTGTGTTATTTTTGACGTGTGTGCAAAATTTCTGTTTATTCTGACGAGGTTTGATAGACTTTTGATCAAAAGCGGAATTCGAAAGTTTTTGGAACCTTAGGCTTGAATCTGATGTTATTTTGTTGATTCAATGTTGTTTTAGGTCTTTCGAAGATTGGTATAAGTTTGGATAGTGGTATACGACTTGTTCATGCTTTTGGTTGGGGTTCCAGGGCCTCGGGGTTATTTCGGATGGTTAACGGGAAGTTGGAGTTGGAAATTGTAGCTGAAGCTGCCGAAGTTCTATCATAACCACACTTGCAGCTTGGGGACCGTAGGTGCAAGCCCACAGAAGCGCAACTAGGGTCGCAAATGCGAAAATGGGCAAGAGGCGCTTAAGTGATTTGCACAGATGCATACCTGGGACCGTAGGTGCAGGTCCGTAGGTGCGAAATTTAAACCACAGAAGAGGTTTAGCTAGGGCAGAACATATATATTTGGCTCTTCGCGACATTTTGTGTTTTATCACCATATTTCATTCGGGAGAAAACATTGGAGAGCAAATTGAAGGGGGAATTCAAGAGGGTTTCGTGGAGCTAAGGTTTTTGGATCGTAAACTTGTTTCTATGATGAATTTTAATATTGTAAGCTTGAAGTCTATGGAAAATCAGTAGCAAAATTGGGGGTTTAGGGCTTGGGAATTGGATACCTAAATTTAGGGATTTGAGGGTCATTTTTGGTTGGATTGTGGTATATTTGGTAAGTATGAACTCGTGAGAGTGTAAGAATTCCAGTTTTGCAAAATTTATCGGGATCTGAGGCGTGGGCTCAGAGAGGATTTATGGGCGTGTTCCTATTTTTTTGTCTTAGCTTCGTTTCCTTTAGATAAATTAGTTGTTTGTAGTTGTATTTACACATTGGTATTAATTTGATAAGATTTGGGCCACCCGGAGTAGGATACTCGTGACAAGAACGTGATATCGAGTTGATTGAGCTGGTTCGAGGTAAGTGGCTTGCCCAACCTTATGTGGGGAAACTCCCCCTAGGATTCAGTATTGTTGATATATGAAATACCTTGTATGTGAGGTGACGAGTGCGTACATGTTCTAATTGTTGAAAATCCTATTTTCATTAAGTAACTATAATTGTGTTTTCTTCCCTGTTTATACTACTTACAATTTAAGCCTACTCTTAGCTTAGGGAAGCATGTCTAATTGACTTAATTGCTTTACTTGATCAAACTGCTTTATTTGAATTCTGTCTAGCATGCTAAGTTAGAAATACCTATTTTACCTTGGTATGAAATTTGGATTTAATTGAATATTCTTCATGTTGATGTTGTGTGTTTACTTTGGAACTACGGGACGATATCCCGGGAGATCCCCCTGCTTGTTTACTTTAGGACTACGGGATTTGTATTCCGGTAGATCCTCCTACACATTTATATTGGAACTGCGGGACTGCACCAGGTAGATTCCCCCAGTACTGGGTATTTACATTTGGGGACTACGGATCGGGATTCCGGTAGATCCCCGACGCATTATGAGTTGGACTATGGGACAACACCCAGGAGATCCATTGGATATTTATATTTGGGGACTATAGGATGGTATCTTGGGAGATCCCAAGTTGCTATCTTTGTGTGGAGTTATATTCTTTCTATGATTCTCTCTCTGTCGTAGTTGTTGTTATCCTTATTATCTTGTGTTATTTGTTACTATTTCAATTCCTTATATATATACCTGTATATGACCGGTAGGGCCCTGACCTTCCTCGTCACTACTCGACCGAGGTTAGGCTTGGAACTTAATAGGTACCGCCGTGGTGTACTCATGCCCTTTCCTACACATGTTTTTCGTGTGCAAATCCGGGTTCTTCGACTCAACCCTACTATCCTTGAGGTGAGGCGATTCTTCAGAGACTTTGAGGTATATATTCCGCGTCCGCAAATCGAGGAGTCCCTCTCCATTCCCTCTTATAGTTATAGCCTTATGTAGTTATTTTGATTTAGACAATCTGGAGTTAGAGCACTATGTAGTATCCATAGCTTGTGATTTCATGAGATTTCAGGTTTTATGAGATCTTTTCAGTTGAGAGTGTGTATTTTTATATGCCTAGCGGCATCTTAAACATTTTTATTATGTTTATCCGAAGTTTCTACTAGTTTTTATCTGTTGTTCCCTTTTACGCAAATTGTTTGGCTTACCTAGTCGTAGAGACTAGGTGCCATCACGATAGTTCACGGAGGGCGAACTAGGGGCGTGACAAGTTGGTATCTGAACTATAGGTTCATAGGAGTCATGTATCACAAGCCGGTTTATTAGAGGGTCGCGCATCGGTATGGAGACGTCTGTACTTATGTATGAGAGGCTATGTAACTGTTAGGAAAATTCCACTTCATTTGATTTCCTTGTCGTGCGAGATTTTGGATATCAAAATTCTAAACATTTGTATTCTATTATCTCACAGATAGTGAGGACACGTGCTATTAGATATGATCAGGCACCCGCGCCCCATACTGGAGCAATTAGAGGTTGGGGCCGGGGTAGAGGCCGAAGATGCATACGCGGTGTAGCCAGAGCACCCGCATGAGCTGCTAGAGAGGAGCCACCAGCAGCTCCCGCCAAAGCCTAGGAACCTGATACACTTACTGCTACTACTACTCCAGCTCTTCCGGAGACTCTTGCACAGTTCATGAGCATGTACACCACTCTAGCTCAGGCAGGGTTGCTTCCTCTTGCTGCAGCCGCATCTCAGGCTGGGGGAGGAGCACAAACTCCCACTACCCGCATTCCTAAGCAGCGAGTACATGTTGATCAGGTCCTAGAGATTATTCTTGTATAGCCTATAGCCCTAGATCAGCCCGAGGATAGGGCATCAACTTCTGAGGATGAGCAACGGAGGCTTGAGAGGTTCAAGAAGTACAAGACTCCTGTATTTAGTGGTCTAAAATTAGATGATGCTCTGGGTTTTCTAGAGGAGTGCTACCGTATCCTCAATACCATGGGTATATTAGGATCGAGCGGGGTTACCTTAACTACCTTCCAACTTCGAGGAGCTGCCTTTGAGTGGAGGCGTACTTATGAGTCAGACAGTCCGGATAAGGCAATTTCCCTGACTTGGACATAGTTTTCAGATATGTTCTTAAGAGAGTATGTTCCTCAGAGCCTCAAGGATGCATGTCGCGCAGAGTTTGAGCATTTGCGCCAGGGTACTATGTCTGTCTCGGAGTATGCTATACGTTTTACTAGCTTGGCTAGACATGCACCAGCTTTGGTTGCTACTATTCGCGAAAGGGTTTGCCAGTTTATTGAGGGGCTCATTCCCAACATCAGGTCTAGCATGGATCATGAGTTGGAGATGAATATTTCTTATTAGCAGGTGGTGAGCATTGCTAAGAGAGTTGAAGGTATGCATGCTCGGGATAGATAAGAGAGGGAGGCCATGAGGTCTCGAGAGTCGGGCCATTATTTTGTTGCCCGTGCTCCAGCTGCATTTCGTTATAGTAGGGGTTATATAAGTCATCCCATTCATTCAGCATTTCTAGCAGCCAATAGTATTCCAGCTCCTTCTAGGCCCTGGGAGCCTTATTATGCACCTCTGATATCTAATGTGCCTTCTGCGCGGGGTGCTTTCAGTGGTCAATCAAGCAGACCTGTCCTGAGCCAGTCATAACCACCACGTCCTCTCAGATCTTGTTTTGAGTGTGGTGACACATGCCATATGGTGAGGGATTGACCCAGACTTAGGAGGAGTGTACCTCCACAGACTTTTTAGCACAGTGTGCTCCATAGAGTTCTCAGGCTATGATCACATCACTAGTTGCTACCCCATATGCTCAGCCAGCTAGAGGTGGAGATAGGGAAGGTAGAGGTTACCCTAGAGGGGGAGGCCAGGCCAGATATTATGCCCTTCCTGCCCATACCGAGGCTGTCACCTCTAATTCTGTCATCACAGGTATTGTCGTAGTTTGTCATAGAGATGCATCGGTTTTATTCGATCCAGGATCCACCTAATCTTATGTGTCTTCTTATTTCGCCCTGCATTTGGGTGTATCTCGGGATTCTTTGAGTTCCCCTGTTTATGTTTCTACTCCTGTGGAAGATTCTCTTGTTATAGATTGCGTTTATCGGTCGTGTTTGGTTGCTCTTAGTGGTTTTGAGGCTAGAGCCAATTTATTATTGCTCAGCAATGTAGATTTTGATGTTATCTTGGGCATGGACTGGTTGCCACCCTATTATGCTATTCTTGATTGTCACGCCAAATCCGTGATGCTGGCTATGCCAAGTGTATAGAGAGTAGAGTGGAGGGGTACCTTAGATCATACTTCCAGTTCCTTAAGGCTTAGCGTATGGTTGAGAAGGGGTGTGACACATATCTAGCTTATGTGAGAGATGTCAGTATTGATACCCCTACAGTTGATTCAGTCCCAGTAATACGGAATTTCTCTGATGTGTTCCTAGCTGATCTTCCGGGCATGCCACCCGATAGAGATATTGATTTTGGCATTGATCTGTTGTGGGGCACCCACCCCATTTCTATTCCTCTGTATCATATGGCCCCCCCTGAGTTGAAGGTTTTGAATGATCAGTTACAGGAATTGCTTGATAAGGGTTTTATTCGGCCTAGTGTATCACCATGGGGTGCTCTTGTCTTGTTTGTAAAGAAAAAGGATAGTTCTATGCGTATGTGCATTGATTATCGCTAGTTGAACAAAGTTACAGTGAAGAACCGATATCCTTTGCCTCGTATTGATGATTTTTTTGACCAACTATAGGGTGAATGAGTGTTTGCTAAGATTGACTTGCATTCAGGTTACCATCAGTTGAAGATTCAGGAGCCAGATATCCCAAAGACTGCTTTCAAGACTCGGTATGGTCATTACGAGTTCTTTGTTATGTCATTTGGGTTGACCAATGCCCCAGAAGCGTTCATGCATTTGATGCACACCATGTTCCGGCCATATCTTTACTCATTCATCATTGTATTTATTGATGATATTCTGGTGTATTCCCGGAGTCGAGAAGATCATGAGCACCTCCTGAGGACAACGCTTCAAACTTTGAGGGAAAAGAAGTTATATGCTAAGTTCTCGAAATGTGAGTTTTGGTTGGATTCCATAGAATTCTTGGGTCACGTGGTATCGAGTTAGGGTATACAGGTGGATTCAAAGAAAGTGGAAGCAGCGCAGAGTTGGCCCAGACCATCCTCAACTGTAGAGATCCGCAATTTTCTTAGCTTGGCGGGTTATTACCGTTGATTTGTTGAGGCGTTTTCATCTATTGCAGCACCTATGACCAGGCTGACCCAGAAGGGTGCTCCGTTCCAGTGGACAGAAGAGTGTGAGGCGAGCTTCTAGAAGATCAAGGCAGCTTTGACTACAACCCCAGTTTTAATATTGCCTACAGGTTTGGGGTCTTATACCGTCTATTGTGATGCCTCGAGGATTGGCCTTGGAGCGGTATTCATGTAGGACAGTAGGGCGATTGCCTACGCGTCTAGACAATTGAAGGTACATGAGAAGAATTATCCTATCCATGATCTCAAGCTAGCTGCTATTGTTCACGCCTTGAAGATATGACATCATTATTTGTACGACGTTCCTTGTGAGATCTATACTGATTACCGGAGTTTGCAGCATCTATTCAAGAAGAAGGACAATAATTTGCACCAGAGGAGATGGTTAGAGCTGCTGAAAGACTATGATATCACTATCTTGTATCACCCGAGCAAGGCCAAAGTGGTGGTCGATGATTTGAGTCATAGAGCAGAGAGTTTGGGGAGTTTGGCTTATTTACCAACAACGGAGAGGCCCATAGAGATGGATGTTCAGGCCTTAGCTAGCCAGTTTGTGAGATTGGATCTTTCGGAGCCTAGTCGGGTCTTTGCTTGTGTTGTTTCTCGATCTTCCTTGTTTGAACGTATTCGGGAGCGTTAGTTTGATGACCCTCATTTGCTTGTCCTCAAGGACAAGGCCCTATATGGCAATACCAGAGACGTGACTATTGGTGATGACGTGGTAATGAGGATGCAGGGTTATATTTGTGTACCCAATATTAATGGGCTTCAGGAGTTGATTCTAGAGGAGGCCCATAGTTCGCGATATTCCGTTCATCCTTGTGCCGCAAAGATGTACTAGGATTTGAGGTAGCACTATTGGTGGAGGCAGATGAAGAAGGATATAGTTGGGTTTGTAGCTCGGTGTCTTAATTGTCAGCAGGTAAAGTACGAGCAACAGAGACCAGGAGGGTTGCTTCAGTAGATAGAGATTCCAGAGGGGAAGTGGGAGCGGATCACCATGGACTTCATAGTTGGGCTCCTACGGACTTTGGAAAATTCGATGCCATTTGGGTGATTGTGGATCGGCTGACCAACTTCGTGCACTTCATTCCTGTATGTACTATCTATTCTTTAGAGCGGTTGGCGAAGATTTATATCCAGGAGATTGTTCGTCTGTATGTTATTCTAGTTTCCATAATTTCAGACTGAGGTACTCAGATCACATCACAGTTCTGGAGGGCCGTACAACATGAGTTATGTACTCGGGTGGAGTCAGCACAACATTTCACCCCTAGATGGACGGACAGTCCGAGCACACTATTCAAATTCTTAAGGATATGCTCCATGCGTGTGTGATGGAGTTTGGACGTTCTTGGGATTAGTTCTTGCCACTGGTGGAGTTTGCCTACACCAATAGCTATCAGTCCAGCATTCAGCCATGCCGTATGAGGCATTGTATGGTAGGCGGTGTAGATTCTTGGTGGGTTGGTTTGAGCCGGGTGAGGCTAGATTGTTGGACACAAACTTGGTTCAGGACGCTTTAGAGAAGGTGATTCAGGATAGAATCCATACAACCCAGTCCAGACAGAAGAGTTATGCGGACCGGAAGGTTCGTGATGTTTCCTATATGGTTGGAGAGCGGGTCTTGCTTTAGGTTTCGCTTATAAAGGGCATTATGAGATTTGGGAAGAAAGGGAAGTTGAGTCCGAGGTTTATTGGTCCTTTTGAGATATTGACATGTGTTGGGGAGGTTGCTTATGAGCTTGCCTTACCTCCCAGCTTGGCAGGAGTCCATCCGGTATTTCATGTTTTGATGCTCCTAAAGTATCACGGTGACCCGTCATACTTATTAAGTTTCAGTTCAGTCCAGTTGGACAAGGATCTATCTTATGTTGAGGAGCCAGTGGTAATGATGGACAGGCAGGTTTGGAAGCTGAGGTCAAAGAATATTGCATCAATGAAGGTTTAGTGGCGGGGTCAGCCGGTTGAGGAGGCGACTTGGGAAACCGAGCAGGATATGTGCAGCCGTTAACCTCATCATTTCACAACTTTAGGTATGTCTATATGCTCTTTCAAGGACGAACGAGGGGGAGGATGTAATGACCCGGCTGGTTGTTATACGAATTTATGCCCCGATCCCCTATTAATAGTATTCCCCGTGTTTGTTTCTTTGATTGTAAGTTGTCGGGAAGGCTCGTTTTGGATTTTGGATTTTTTGGGACACTTAGTCCCTAAATGAGAGTTTAAGCTTTAGAATTTGGACTGTAGTCGGAGCATTGTGAAGACGCTGTCGGAATGGAATTTTGTTGGTTCCGCTAGCTCCATTGGGTATTTGGACTTAGGGGCGTGTTCGGATTGTGTTTTGGAGGTCCGTAGCTTAATTAGGCTTGAAATGCCGAAAGTCGAATTTTTTGAAGTTTCCGGTTTGATAGTGAGATTTTGATATCGGGGTCAGAATGGAATTCCCGAAGTTAGAATAGGTTCGTTGTGTCATTTGTGACGTGTGTGCAAAATTTTAGGTCATTCGGACGAGGTTTGATAGACTTTTTGATCAAAAGCGGAATTCGAAAGTTTTTGGAACCTTAGGCTTGAATTTGGTTGATTTGATGTTGTTTTAGGTGTTTTGAAGATTGGTATAAGTTTGTATAGTGGTTTACGACTTGTTCGTGCTTTTGGTTGGGGTCCCGGAGGCCTCGGGGTGATTTCGGATGGTTGACGGGAAGTTGGAGTTGGAAATTTGCAGCAGAAGCTGCTGAAGTTTTGTCATAACCCCACCTGTGGCTTGGGGACCGCAGGTGCAAGCCCGTAGAAGTGCAACTAGGGTCGCAGATGTGGAAATGGGCAAGAGGCGTTGGAACCGCAGATGCGGAAGATTGAGTGCACCTGTGATAGCGTAAGTGCGGGTATTTGATCGCAGGTGCGGTCTGGGGCGCTTAAGTGATTTGCGCAGATGTGCACCTGGGACCGCAGGTGCGGATCCGCAGAAGCGGTTTAGCTAGGGCAGAACATTTATATTTGGCCCTTCGCAATCTTTGAAGAGCAAATTGAAAGGGGAATTCAAGAGGGTTTCGTGGAGGTAAGGTTTTGGATCCTAAACTTGTTTCTATGATGAATTTTAACATTGTCAGCTTGAAATTTATGGAAAAGCTGTAGCAAAATTGGAGGTTTAGGGATTGGGAATTGGAGACATAAATTTAGGAATTTGAGGGGTCATTTATGGTTGGATTGTAGTATATTTGGTATGTATGAACTCGTGAGAGTGTAAGGATTCCAGTTTTGCAAAATTTATCAGGATCCGAGGCATGGTCCTGCAGAGGATTTTTGGGCGCGTTCCTATTTTTTTTGTCTTAGCTTCATTTCCTTTAGCTAAATTAGTTGTTTGTAGATGTATTTACGCATTGGTATTAATTTGATTAGATTTGGGCCACCCGGAGTTGGATACTCATGGCAAGAACGTGATATCGAGTTGATTGAGCTAGTTCGAGGTAAGTGGATTGCCTAACCTTGTGTGTGAGAACTCCTCTTAGGATTTGGTATTGTTGACATATGAAATGCCTTATATGTGAGGCACGAGTGCATACATGTGCTAATTGTTGAAAATCCTGTTTTCATTAAGTAATTATAATTGTGTTTTCTTTCCTATTTATACTACTTGCAATTTAAGCCTACTGTTAGCTTAGGGAAGCATGTCTAATTGACTTAATTGCTTTACTTGCTCAAATTGCTTTATTTGAATTTTGTGCAGCAAGCTAGGTTAGAAATACTTATTTTACCTTGGTATGAAATTTGGATTGAATTTAATATTCTTCGTGTTGTTGTTGTGTGTTTACTTTGGGACTACGGGATGATATCCCGGGAGATCCCCCTGCATGTTTACTTTGGGACTACGAATTTGTATTCCGGTAGATCTCCCTATACATTTATATTGGAACTGCGGGACTGCATCCGATAGATTCTCTAGTACTGGGTATTTACATTTAGGACTACAGATCGGTATTTTGGTAGATCCCCGCGAAATATGAGTTGGACTACGGGACGACACCCGGGAGATCCACTAGATATTTACATTTGGAGACTACAGGACGGTATCTTGGGAGATCCCCGGTTGCTATCTTTGTGTGGAGTTATATTCTTTCTGTGATTTCTCTCTCCGGTGTAGTTGTTGCTATTCTTATTATCCTGTGTTACTTCTTACTGTTTCATTTCCTTATATATGTATGTATATGACCGGTAGGGCCCTGACCTTCCTCGTCACTACTCGACCGAGGTTAGGCTTGGCACTTACTAGGTACTGATGTGGTGTACTCATGCCCTTTCCTACACATATTTTTTTCATGTGCAGATCCAGGTTCTTCGATTCGGCCCTACTATCCTTGAGGCGAGGCGATTCTTCAGAGATTTCGAAATATTCATAGCGTCTAATTTCATAAGATTACAGATTTTGGGAGGTCTTTTTAGTTGAGCGTGTGTATTTGTATATGCCGAGCGACATCTTAAACTTTTTCATTATATTTATTCGCAGTTTCTACTAGTTTTTATCTGTTGTTCCTCTTTCCGCAAATTGTTAGGCTTACCTAGTCGTAGAGACTAGGTCCCATCACGATAGTTCACGGAGGGTGAACTGGGGTCGTGACACCTTCAAGTAAATCTAACAGATCCCTGTAATAAGGGAGATGATGTCGAGCCTCGACCTCGTGGGCGCAACCTCGTCTATTTACCCGTCTCCTAGCAAGTGGTAGAAACGGTGGATGTGGTGCATCTGGAGCTATTGGTGGGAGAGGGGGTTGAATTTGCAAGAACCGTTCCGAAGCCCAAACCTAATTTTGAATGTGAACATAAATTTGAGTGATTTTGTACTATCTCTATTATAATCATTAAAAGAATTGATAATGTTATCACCTGCAATAGAGGAATATAACCGGAGACGTCTCTCACGGTACTCATGGACGCTCTGCACTGTTACCTATAAAGGTAGGCTAGAACAACTCTACCCCAGCTGTACGTATGTAACTTATCTAGCCGCTTCAGATGATGCAAAGATCGCAAGATAACAAGGTTTCCTGGAGTGTTCAAAAAACGAATACCACCAAACATGATCAATAGCAACAACCACGTCTGCCGCTCAATATCATCTACCGATGAGTCATACGTGATCTCCGTGAGCAGTGCCACCAGATGCTACCTAATGGATGCCAATTGCAATTCTTTTAATGAGTTACCGCTCTGTTTCCCTTATTTTTGCTTCTTATTGCTTTGTCTATTGGTTCTATATGTGATCGGGTTGTTTGGTTCGGGTTCGGAAAGGATTTGGTAAGGTTTGAGACACTTAGTCTCTTTTGAGGAAGCTTTAGTTGGAAAAGTCAACTGGATGTTGAGTTATGTGTTAGAGGGCTTGGATTTTATTCCCACTGGTTGAATAGCTTCAGGAGGTGATTTGGGACTTAGGAGCATGATCGGAATGAGTTTTGGAGGTCCGAAGTAGATTTAGGCTTGAATCAGCGAAATTGGACTTTTGGTGATTTCTGGTTAATAGGTGAGAATATAGGGGTCGGAATGGAATTTTGAGAGTTGTAGTAGTTTCGTTGTTTTATTTGGGATGTGTGTGCAAAATTTCAGGTCATTCGGACATGGTTTGGTTGAGGTTTTGATCAAAAGCGTAATTTAGAAGAATTTGGAATTCTTAGGCTTGAATCCGATGCGAATTGGGTGTTTTGATGTTGTTTTGAGCATTCCGAATGTTGGAACAAGTTTGAATGAGGTTATGCGATATGTTGGTATGTTTGGTTGAGGTCCCGAGGGCCTCGGGGGAGTTTCGGGTGGTCAATCAGACCATTTCATGTTGTTTGGAATTGCAGAAAATTGCATATCAGCATTGCAGAGAAATGGCCTTCGCGTTCGCGAGTAGGCCCTCGCGTTCGCGAAGGGTTAGTTGAGAAGGCAGACGATTTTAGCCTTCATGTTCATGAGGAAGGCTCCGCGTTCACGAAGGGCTAGTTGATTTGTCATCGCGTTCGCGAGGGAAGCTCCGCATTCGCGTAGAGGAATTTGGTCAGCTGGGCTTCAAGATGTTTTATTCATCGTGCCCGCGAGAGAGGTAACGCAATCGCGAAGGGTTAGTCTGAGGAAGCATCGCGTTCGCGAGTGGCTGGTCGTGATAGCAAAGAGGAATTTTTGGTCAATGTAATTTTGTGCTTTGCGAACGCGAGGCTTTGACCGCGTTCCCAAAGAAGGAAATGAGGCCTGGGCAGAATGTTTAAATAGTCGTCTTGTCCGCAATTTTGTGGTTTATTTCCATCATTTTGAGCGTTTTTGGAGGTTTTTGTAGAGGATTGAAGACAGATTCATTGGGAATCACTTGGAGGTAAGATTCATGGACTTATAACTCAAATCTAATATGAAATTTACCTAATTAATCATGGAAATTAAACCTAAAATTGAAGAACTAGGGATTGAAATTGGAGACTTAGAAATTGGGATTTGAGGGGTCGTTTATGGTTGGATTTTAATACTTTTGGCATGCATGGACTCGTGGGAGGATAAGGATTTCGTTGATGTAATTTTTATCGAGTTTCGAGATGTGGGTCCGGGGGTCGGGTTTGGCCAATTTCGAGATTTTTGATATAATTTGATTATTTTCGCTTGGGCTTCATTTCCTTAGCATATTTTGACGCCGTGATTCTGATTTTGGATAGGTTCGACAAGAGTGGAGGCCGATTCGAGGGGAAAAGGCATCACGGAGTAGTATTTCACCTGTTTAAGGTAAGTAACCATTGTAAATCTGGAACTGAGGGTACAAAACCTCGGTATTCGAATTGTTTTGATAAATGCAGTGACGCACATGCTAGGTGACGAGCGTATGGGCATGCACCAGTAGGGATTGTGACTTGGTCCATCCCGTATAGACTATTAAGCTGTGTATTTGATTTAAATCTTATAATATTCCGTACTTTAGTCATTTATAATGTATCATGGGATGTATGCCATGTTTGGGGCCTTGTGCCGACCTGTTGAGACCCTTAAAGGCATTTTTTCTTTTTTTCCTCACTCTATTTATTTGAAAGCACGTCCTCTGTCATGTTTTACCTGTTTTTTGTTTAAAACTAGTTTATCACTATACTTCTTAAATGTGAGAACTGTTCGGATTGAGTTCCCTGATTCCTACTGTTATGCCCGAGTGGCTGTAAGGTTAATGACTGAGAGAGGTTGAGAACCTAATGGTGAGGATATTTATATATGTATGTATTATGGATCGAGCTATACGTTGCAGCGATATATATATTGGATCGGGCTGTGTGCCACAACAATATGACGCTTTGGCTGTAGGAGCCCCTCAGGAGTCTGTACACCCCCAGTGAGCACAGTCGACTATAAATTATGGATTGGGATACACCCCGTAGGGATTACTATGATTATTATTATTATTATGAGATATTAATGAGCCTGAGTACTGAGAATGAGTACTAAGCGACGAGAGTTGAGTCACGAGTGACTGAGAGGCTGCCCGAGAGGCTATAGTCTAAGTGATACCATGCCCGAGGGGCCCATTTATGATATCTTCACTGATTTCACTCTTCTTTTAAAATAAGCCTCTATTGAAAAATTACTAAGTATATGATTTCATGTATTACAATTGAAACTAAAGATTTTATGATGAAACTGGTTTTAAACTGGGGAGTTTGATCTATTATTTTGTTGTTTATTCCTTTATATGATTTTTAACTGCTTGCCACTGCTTTCGGACCTTATTTACTTTAGTTACTTACTGAGTTGGCGTACTCACGTTACTCTCTGCACCTTGTGTGCAGATCTAGGTGCCCGAGCATTAGAGTGAGGGTCCTCAGCTGTTCCAGAGTTTGCCGGAGATTGCAAAGTAGTTGCATGGCGTCCGCAACCCTGCTTTCCTCCTTCCTATCTTTTTCTTTTCGGTATTTTTAGACTTATGATTATTAGACAGTCAGTTGTGTATTTAGAGGCTCTAGACCTGTGACACCAGATGTTAGGGATGTGTTGTCTTATGTTTTATTGATTTTCCCACATTTTTAGTTGTTTTAAACACTTCTTAAGAAAATTGGTATTTAAACCTGTGTTAGAAAAAAATGGCTTTATAAAAGAAAAAGGGTTGTGATTAATGTTTAGGTTGGCTTGCCTAGTAATGTGATAAGCGCCATCACGATCAGGTATTTTAGGTCGTGACAAGTTGGTATTAGAGCCTAAGTTACATAGATCTCGCGAGTCATGAGCCGGTTTAGTAGTGTCTCGCGGGTCGGTACGGAGACGTCTATACATATGCTTGGGAGGCAGTAAAACCTTTGGGAAAAACTTCATATTCTTTAAATTCTTGTGGTACAAATCTGTTGACCCAAGTACTAAATTTCTGTCATTCCATTCTCTCACAGATGGTGAAGACACATGCTACCGGGCAGGATAGACGACCACCAATACCACCAGCTGGGGCCACTAGAGGCCGAGGACGCGGTCGAGGCCGTAGTAGGGGCAGAGCAGCTAGGGCAACATCTGCAGATCCACCAGCTACCCCAGTTTAGGATCAGGTCCCAGTTGTGGAAGCTACAGTATCACCAGCTCAGGCACCAGCTGTGCCTATTGTGATTCTAGGCCTTCAGGAGGCTTTAGCTCACATTTTATCAGTGTGTACAGGTTTGGGTCAGGCGGTCTTAGTTACTACGGCCGTAACTACTTCTCAAGTCGGGGGAGGCACCCAAACTCCCATTGCTCGCACACCTGAGCAGGTTGTGCAGGGACTCCAGACACTGGGGGTACCTCCAGCCTAGCCGGTTGCACCAGCTCAGGAGTATGTGGTACCAGGAGGTTTGGTAGACTTTAGCCTCCGACCTTTAGTGGTGCAGAGGGAGAGGATGCCCAGGATTTCTTGGATAAGTGCTAGAGGATGCTTTGTACAACGGGTATTCTAGAGACCAATGGTGTAGCTTTTACTACCTTTCAGTTTTCTGGCGCTGCCTTTACTTGGTGGGAGGCTTATGAGAGGCATTGCCCGTTGGTGCAGTGCCCCTTACCTGACAGCAGTTCTCTATTCTCTTTCTAGAGAAGTATGTGCCATAGTCTCGCCGAGAGAAGCTGCGCAGGCAATTCGAGCAGTTGCATTAGGGAGAGATGACTATGACACAGTATAAGACGCAGTTCTTTGAGTTAGCTCGTCATGCGATCTGGTTGATTCCAATAGATAGAGAGAGGATTATGAGGTTTGTTAATGGTCTCACTTATCAACTTTATATTCTCATGACCAGAGAGAGGGTGACTGGTGCTACCTTTGAGGAGGTTGTTGACATCGCCCGTGAGATTGAGTCGGTTTGTCACTAGAAGCAATAGGAGAGGGAGGCAAAGAGGCCTCAGGGATCTGATAGCTTTAGTAGTGCTCCTTTGAGGGGTCAATTTCAGCAGGGCGAAGGCTGTCCATTCAGGTAGGCTCAGTCAGCTCACCCAAGTTATCGTGGGGCATCATCGGGTCATGGATCTCACAGTTCTCATTAGGTCCATTCATCACTTAGTGCCCTTTCAGCCCAGAGTTTGTCCCGTGCTCCATCAGTTCAGGGTTCTTCAATATCAGGTCCTTCTACTGGTCATTCTGGTGCCAAGGGTTTCCTTCAGTCCCCATCTTCAGCACCGGGGAGTTGTTATGAGTATGGAGAGTTTGGGCATATGAGGAGGCAGTGTCCTCGTCTTCATGATGGTCCGTCTCAGCAAATGGAACAACCCTCGACTTCTGCTCCAGTTACTTGACCACCCACCCAACCAGCTAGGGGTGGAGGTCAGTTAGCTAGGAGTTGCTCTAGAGGGGGGGTCGATTAGGTGGTGGTCAGGCTCATTTATATGCCCTCCTAGGTAGACCAGACATTGCTGCTTCAGATGTCATGATTTAAGATATTATTTCATTATGTCACAGAGATGCTTTTATATTATTTGATCCCGGTTTCACCTTTTCTTATGTGTCATCATACTTTACCCGTCATTTGGATACGCCCCGTGAGTCTATTGTTTCACCTGTTTATGTATCTACCCTGGTAGGCGATACTGTTATTGTAGACCGTGTGTACCGATCATGTGTGGTGACTATTGGGGGTCTGGAGACTCGAGTGGACATTTTATTACTGTGTATTGTGGATTTCGATGTCATTTTGATCATGGATTGGCTATTTCTGTGTCGTGCTATTCTGGTCTATCATGCCAAGATAGTCGCTATACCGGGTGTGCCACAGATTGAGTGATAAGATTTGACTAATTATGTTCCCAATAGATTGATCTCATTCTTGAAGGCCTACCATATGGTTGGGAAGGGATGTCTTTCGTATCTAGCCTTTGTGAAGGATGTCGGTGCAAAGACTCCCAATATTGATTCTGTCCCAATTGTGAGGGTTTTTCCCGATGTGTTTCCTGCAGACCTGTCGGGCATGCCACCGAATAGGAATATTGATTTTGGTATTGACCTGGTGCCGGGCACTCAGCCCATTTCTATTCCGCCTTATCATATGGCACCAGCGGAGGTTAAAGAGTTAAATGAGCAGCTTCAGGAACTCCTTGATAAGGGGTTCATTCGGCCTAGTATGTCACCTTGGGGTGCGCCGATTCTATTTTTGAAGAAGAAGGATGGCACTATGAGGATGCGTATTGATTATAGGCAATTGAACAAATTAACAATTAAGAACAAGTATCCTTTGCCTCGCATTGATAATTTATTCAATCAGCTTCAGGGAGCGAGAGTGTTCTCTAAGTTTGATCTCCGTTCAGGTTATCACTAGTTGAAGATCAGGGACTCAAATATTCTTAAGATAGCTTTCAGGACACGATATGGTCATTATGAGTTCTTGGTGATGTCTTTTTGGTTGACCAATACCCCAACAACATTCATGCATTTGATGAATAGCATGTTCCAGTCTTATCTCGACTTGTTTGTCATAGTCTTCATTGATGATATTCTAGTGTATTCATATAGTCAGGAGGAGCACGCAGAGAATTTAAGAGTTGTGTTGTAGAGATTGAGGGAGGAGAGGCTTTATGCAAAATTCTCCAATTGTGAGTTTTGGCTCAATTCAGTGGCTTTATTGGGGCATGTGGTGTCCAGCGAGGGTATTCAGGTTGATCCGAAGAAGATAGAGGTGGTTCAGAGATGGCCCAGACCGTCCTCAGCCACAGAGATTCGCAGCTTTCTTGGTTTGGCAGGCTATTATCGTCGGTTTGTTCAGGTATTCTCGTCTATCGCATCGCCCTTGACCAAGTTGACTCAGAAAGGTGTTTCATTTGTATGGTCGGATGAGTGTAAGGAGAGATTTTAGAAGCTCAAGATAACCTTGACCACAACTCCAGTGTTAGTTTTGCCATCAGCTTCAGGTTTATATACCATGTATTGTGATGATTCGAGAGTTGGTATTGGTTGTGTATTGATGAAGGAGGGTAGAGTTATTGCTTATGCTTCTCTTCAGTTGAAGCCCCATGAGAAGAACTACCCCATTCATGATTTGGAGTTGGCTGCCATAGTTCACGCGTTGAATATTTGGAGGCATTACTTGTATGGTGTATCTTGTGAGGTGTGTACTAATCATTGTAGCCTCCAGCACTTGTTCAAATAGAAGGATCTCAACTTGAGGCATCGGAGGTGGTTGGAGTTGCTTAAGGATTATGATATCACTATATTGTACCATCCGAGGAAGGCCAATGTGGTGACCGATGCTTTGAGTCAAAAGGCGGTGAGTATGGGGAGTTTGGCATATACTCCTACTGGGGAGAGACCTTTTGCAGTTGATGTTCAATCTTTGGCCAATCGGTTCGTGAAGTTAGATGTTTCGGAGCCTAGTCGGGTATTGGCTTACGTGGTTTCTCAGTCTTCCTTATATGATCGCATCAGAGAGCGCCAATATGATGATCTGCATTTTCCTGTCCTTAAGGATAGAGTTTAGCATGATGATGCCAGAGATGTGACTATTGGTGATGATGGGGTGTTGAGGATGCAGGGCTGAATTTGTGTGCCCAATGTAGATGGGCTTCGGGAGCTGATCCACAGCTCGCGATATTCCATTCATCCGTGTGCTATAAAGATGTATCAGGATTTGAGGCAACATTATTGGTGGAGAAGAATGAAGAAAGACATTGTGGGATTTGTAGCTTGGTGTCTCAATTTCCAGCAAGTGAAATATGAGCATTAGAGACCGAGTGGCTTGCTTCAGCAGATGGATATTTCATAGTGGAAGTGGGAGAGGATCACTATGGACTTTGTAGTTGGACTTCCATGGACTTTGAAGAAGTTCGATGCTATTTGGGTGATTATGGATCGGCTGACCAAGTCTGCGCACTTCATTCCTATGTGTACTACCTATTCTTCAGAGCGGTTGGCAGAGATCTATATTTGGGAGATTGTTCGTTTGCATGGTGTCCCAATTTCTATCATATCAGATAGGGGCACTCAGTTTACTTCGCAGTTTTGGAGGTCTGTGCAGCGAGAGTTGGGTACTCAGGTTGAGTTGAGCAAAGCTTTTCACCCTCAGACGGTGGGCAGTCTGAGCACACTATTCATGTATTGGAGGACATTTGCGTGCTTATGTCATTGGTTTCGGAGGATCATGGGATCAGTTTCTATCACTTGCAGAGTTTGCTTATAACAACAGCTACCAGTTGAGTATTCAAATGGATCCATATGAGGCTTTGTATGGGAGGAGGTGTAGATCTCTAGTTGGTTGGTTCGAGCCGGGTGAGGCTAGGCTATTGGGGATAGACTTGGTGCATGATGCCTGGGAAAAGGTGAAGGTAGTTCAGGAGAGACTTCATACAAAACAGTCGAGAAAAAAAGAGTTATGCTAACAGGAATGTTCAAGATTTATCCTACATGGTTAGCGAGAAGGTTCTGGTGAAGGTTTCGCCCATGAAGGATGTTATGAGATTTGGGAAGAAAGGTAAATTGAGTCCTCGGTTCATTGGGCCTTTTGAGGTGCTTCGGAGTATTGCAGAGGTGGCTTATGAACTTGCTTTTCCACCCAGCTTGTTGAGTGTGCATCCGGTATTTCATGTTTCTATGATCCGAAAGTATATTGGGGATCTGTCTCATATTTTGGATTTTAGCATGGTTCAGTTGGATGGTGATTTGACTTATGATGTGGAGCCAACAGCTATATTGGGTCGTCAGGTTCGAAAATTAAGGTCAAAGGATATAGCTTCAGTGAAAGTGCATTGGAGAGGTCGGCCCATGGAGGAGGCTACCTGGGAGACCGAGACGGAGATGCAGAGCAAATATCCTCACTTGTTTGAGGCTTCAGGTATGTTTCTTGACTCGTTCGAGGACGAACGTTTATTTAAGTTGGGGAGAATGTGCAACCCGGCTAGTTGTCTTATGGGTTACCACTCATTTTCCCAATTTCTGCTTCTTATTGCTTTGTCTATTGGTTATATATGTGATCCGGTTGTTTGGTTCGGGTTCGGAAAGGATTTAGGTTTGAGACACTTAGTCTCTTTTGAGAAAGCTTTAAATGGAAAAGTCAATAGGATGTTGACTTATGTGTTAGAGGGCTCGGATGTGAGTTCCGATGGTTCGGATAGCTTCGGGAGGTGATTTGGGACTTAAGAGCGTGATCAGAATGAGTTTTGGAGGTCTGGAGTAGATTTAGGCTTGAATCGGCAAAATTGGACTTTTGGTAATTTCCAGTTGATAGGTGAGATTTTTATACAGGGGTTTGAATGAAATTTTGAGAGTTGCAGTAGTTTCGTTGTGTCATTTGGGATGTGTGTGCAAAATTTCAGGTCATTCGGACGTGGTTTAGTTGGGTTTTTGATCAAAAGCGTAATATAGAAAAATTTGGAATTCTTAAGCTTGAATCCGGTGCGAATTGGGTGTTTTGATGTTGTTTTGAGCATTCCTAAGGTTGGAACAAGTTTGAATAGGTTATGGGATACATTGGCATGTTTGGTTGAGGTCCCGGGAGCCTCGGGTGAGTTTCGGGTGTTCAATCGGACCATTTCATGTTGTTTGGAATTGCAAAAAAATTGTAGATCAGTGTTGCAGAGAAAAGGCCTTCGCGTTTGCGAGTAGGCCCTCGCATTCGCGAAGGTTTAGCTAAGAAGGCAGATGATTTTAGCCTTCGCATTTGCGAGGAAGGCTCTGCGTTCGCGAAGGGCTGGTTGATTGGTCATCGCATTCGCGAGGGAAGCTCCGCGTTTGCGTAGAGGAATTTGGTCAGCTAGGCTTCAGGATGTTTTACTCATCGCGTCCGCGAGAGAGGTAATGCGATTGCGAAGGGTTAGTCTGAGGAAGCATCGCATTCGTGAGTGGCTGGTCGTGATCGCGAAGAGGAATTTTTGGTCAATGTTTTTTTGTGCTTCGCGAATGCGAGGCTTTGACCGTATTCGCGAAGAAGGAAATGAGGCCTGGATAGAATGTTTAAATAGTCGTCTTGTCCACGATTTTGGAGTTTATTTCCACGATTGTTGAGCATTTTTTGGAGCTTTTGAAGAGGTTGAAGAGGGATTCAAGAGGAATCACTTGGAGGTAAGATTCATGGACTTAAAACTCGAATCTATTGTGAGATCTACCTAATTAATCACGGAAATTAAGCCTAAAAATTGAAGAACTAAGGCTTGAAATTAGAGACCTAGAAATTGGGATTTGAGGGTCGTTTGTGGTTGGATTTTGATGCTTTTGGTATGGATGGACTAGTGGGAGGATAAGGATTTCGTTGATGTGATTTTTATAGAGTTTCGAGATGTGGGCCCGGGGGTCGGGTTTGGCCAATTTCGAGATTTTTGATATAATTTGATTATTTTCACTTGAGCTTCCCTTAGCATATTTTGACGCCGTGATTCTGATTTGGGATAGATTCAATGCGAGTGGAGGCCGATTCAAGGGGCAAAGGCATCGCGGATTAGTATTTCACTAGTTTGAGGTAAGTAACCATTGTAAATCTAGAACTTAGTGTACAAAACCCTGGTATTCGAATTGTTTTGATAAATGCAGTGACGCACATGCTAGGTGACGAGCGTATGGGCATGCACCAGTAAGGATTGTGACTTGGTCTGTCCCGTATTGACTATTAAGCTGCGTATTTGATTTAAATCTTATAATATTCCGTACTTTAGTCATTTATAATGTATCATGGGATGTATGCCATGTTTGGGGCCTTGTGCCGACCTGTTGAGACCCTTAAGGGCATTTTTTCTTTTTTTCCTCACTCTATTTATTTGAAAGCATATCCTCAGTCATGTTTTACCCGTTTATTGTTTAAAACTGGTTTATCACTGTACTTCTTAAATGTGAGAACTACTCGGAGTGAGTTCCCTGATTCCTACTGTTATGCCCGAGCGGCTGTGAGGTTAGTGACTGAGAGAGGTTGAGAACCTAATGTTGAGGATATTTATATATGTATGTATTATGGATCGGGCTGCACGCCGCAACGATACTTATATGGATCGGGCTGTGTATTGCTGCGATATTTTGATTATTACTAGTATTAGTACCCCCGCGATGCGCGATCAATATTAAAAGGAAATAATGGCAGTATATTAGTATTTATATCTTATTTATAATATTACATCAAAATTAATGTTTTAGTATTTAAATTATCTTTTTTTGTTGAGGACATTTATTTGAAATACCCAACTAATATCATATATAATTCTCCAGGAAGAGTCATTTTATAGGAAAGTTAGCTTGAAATATAAATTTACCTTAGCTTATATTCGCTTCTAACTAACTAAAAATATGCTACAAACTGTAAAAGCTTTATCGGTGATTTCTGACGAACATGAAGTTAAGATATTTTCCTCTATCTGAAAAGCTATCTTGCATATCCTTCTTTTCCCTTGAACACATGAATTAGCACTTAGGCAGCAACTCCATAAAGAAGTGGTTACCAGTGCAACTCGGACAACCTATCCTTCGTTATTGAATATGTAAGTTAGCTATGTCTATTAAAGCTTAGATATATGAAAAGAGTTAAGGACTGGTACGCCACAATTTTCTTTTAATATGAGAAGTTCGGATCTTTCAGTGAAATTCTCCAACTCGAAAAGTACCATGTATCCATCCCCTTATCTTTAGGAATTCATGTTTTTCACATTGGTTCAAATCCCTAAATGTAACAAAGACATGGAGAAAGAAAAAAATGGTGTATGTGAGAAAACATGAAATTTTCAATGTACCGAACAATTTTTTAAAATGAATTTTCACTGTTACTTTGGCTTAGTTGAGACAGTAGAGAATTATATCCAAAAAATTATATTATTATTTTTCAATATGCAGTTCCCCTTCTTTTTCGTCTCTAGAGAAGATCGAGGCTGACAACAAAATTATACATATGTAAGATAGTTCCAAGCTCTCTTTATGAAAGTGATTATCTTTAAGGTCTCAACGGATTTAGGAATTCTTCTTTACCAAGATAAAAAGAAACATATTCAACACGTGTTCTTTTATTTTTTCAATTCTTTCTCTTTCATCCTTTCCAAATTGATTAAAATAATAGAAAGTTGGTAAAGTATACATAAAGATATATCTTCTAGTTTACCATCCAAAAACAGAAAGATAGAAAGGCTAAAAGATATTAAGAAAATTCAAATATTGAAGTAAGGAAGATCGTAGAAAACAACAGAAATTTGCCTGAAAATGAAATGCGCGTCCTTGTTTCTTATGTCAGTATCTAGTTTTCTGCAATTATCAAAAGGCTAAAAAGATTAAGACCCGCAATAAATTAATAGAAAAGGAAAGCATTAAGCTCTTTGATAAACATTTCAATCAAATGAGGTGTGAAGTATACTGCTTGTTTGTTGACTTTATTTTTTCATTAAAGACTGGGATTAGTATCTACAGTATCATACATGAAAGCACACAAATGTATGACTATGACATAACCTATAGTACTATATAGTTTCACTCTAAGTCCTCCTCTTTTTGTCCCTCCCCTTTTCTCTAAATTTGTAAGAACCATAGAAAAAAATATATATTTTACTCATTGGTGAACTTTGTCCATAAACAATCAACTGGAGAAAAAATCATAAATGAAGTTTTGAACACAATAAATAAAACCAGTTCACAAAGCACTAAAAACTCCTCTGTTAACATAAAAATTCCTCCAATAAATTAGCTTCTTAAAAACTGCAACACTTCTGTAGCTTTTGAACATAATATGCATTAACTTTTTGAAGTTTCATGGATAGTTCCCCTGATGATTATTGTCAGAAAATAGTAAGCAGAACTAACAGGGGAAGGAGTAGAATTTGATTTCGCATTCCAGGAGCAGATAATGTCAGTTTTTGTACAGTGCAAATGTACTTTACAGAACCTTATTAATCAGACACAACTACGTAAAAATCATCTCCCAAAAATGAGTTTACAAATATCGAAGTTTCTCGTATAAGTCTTAGCTTCACCAACACATTCATTCAACATTCGATTAGTTCAAATAACTAACATATTGCATAAAGAAATTAACTGAAAGAGTCAAGTAAGTACTAATTTTAAGAATCAGTTTTTTAAATATGAATGTAGATCAATATTTATGTAAGAATTAGTGCACAATTGTTAATCCAACTTTCAGAAATATTACAGTTAAATATGTGTACTATACATAATCGTTTATGTAAAATTTGAATGATTGGAGCAATTTCGTAGACCCTAGAGGCTATAGGGGCATACGAAATTTCATATCAGTCTTAGCAAGTACTTCAGCAATGCTGGAAAAAAAATTTGATTTTTCTGTATTTTTTTCTTCATCCTAATAACATGCTCCTTAGAAAGGCAGATTCATTACTAGAATATATCACATTGCTGATAAATTCCATATACATACAAATTGGTACACAACTATGAATCCTATTTTCAGAAACATAAAGAGAAATATTGGTAGCACACATAATCGTTTCATTAGTAATTTGAAGATTGTGAAAAAATTATCCATTAAGGCAGCATAGAAGACCACTATACATAATTGTTTCATAAGTACAACTTTATGTATTTGAAAATTCTGGAAAAGTTATCCATTAAAGCAGCAGAGAAAAAATTCACATAGAAACTATATGAAAGTAGAATATGTTACCTATGTAGCGGGTAAAATCTAACTCTATGGAATATGGTATTAATTTCAGTCTTGAAACGATCCAAATTTTTTACATTCGAATGACTCCAACTCAGATTTAATTGCATCTATGCTTGAAATTTGTCTGATTATAGCCTTATTTGTAAAGTTGTTGTAGTGCTGAGTGGAGAAAATAGGGATTGAAAAAGGAATTTTACATATAAAACTGCATAAATTGTGGGTTGGTTGAGATAGTTTAAAATTGTTGTTGAACCCACGTTTGGGAAGATGATGAGTCGTGCGTTTGATCCTCATGATTTTTCTTTGTAAAAGAAAATGGCCAATTCCAGGAAGTGTTTATATTTTCTTAATTGCCAAGTCTAATAAGTAAATAAAATAACGGCCAAACGTGGGAAGTATCCATTTTTGTGAATGTGTAGGTTGAATATTTTCTAGTTTCAAAAGAGAAATATTTATTTTTTTCTTAATTTCCAAGTCTTATAAATAACTAAAATAACTACCCTATACGACAGACAGTATCCCTATTTTTTCTTTGAATTCGTATGGTTGAATCTTTTTTTACCTATTTTTAGTTTCAAATAATTTTAAACTCCAAGTTTATTGGAGATGTGTCCAAAAATAACACTTGTTTATTTATGATTATGCCACTTGGCATCATTACATGCTTTTGCTTCTCCTTTTATATATAAATACATAGATTATTATGAGATATTAATGAGCATGAGTGCTGAGAGTGAGTACTGAGTGACGAGAGTTGAGTCAGAGTGACTGAGAGGCTGCCCGAGAGACCATAATCTGAGTGATACCTTGCACGAGGGGCCCATTTATGATATTTTTACTGATTTCACTCTTCTTTTAAGATAAACCTCTGTTGAAAAATTACTAAGTATATGATTTCAAGTATTTCAATTGAAACTGAAGATTTTATGACGAAACTGGTTTTAAACTGGGGAGTTTGATCTGTTATTCTATTGTTTATTCCGTTATATGATTTTAACTGCTCGTTACTACTTTCAGACCTTATTTACTTACTGAGTTGGCGTACTCACGTTACTCCCTTCACCTTGTGTGCAGATCCAGGTGCACGAGCATCAGATTGAGGGTCTTCAACTATTCTAGAGTTTGCTGGAGATTGCAAGGTAGTTGCATGGCATCCGCAACCCTGCTTTCCTCCTTCCTATCTTGTTCTTTTAAGCATTTTTAGACTTATGATGTATTAGACAGTCGGTTGTGTATTTAGAGTCTCTAGACTCGTGACACCAGATATTTGGGCTGTGTTGTCTTATGTTTTATTGATTTTCGCACATTTTTGGTTGTTTTAAACATTTCTTATGAAAATTGGTATTTAAACCTGTGTTAAAAAATGGCTTTATAAAAGAAAAAGGGTTGTGATTAATGTTTAGGTTGGCTTGCCTAGTAATTTGATAGGCGCCATCACGACCGGGTATTTGGGGTCGTGACAGAATAGAATCTCCACGTTCTGTATCGTGATGATAGACTCACTGATAGGTAGATGAAATGTGTGAGTCTCTAGTCTCCACCGCTCTATCATAGCTGTGATCAGGGGCCATTCGAAATACGACCAACCGATCTCTATAATCTGGTAAAACCCCGTCTGCTGAAGGCATGTAATTGTACGAGGATGAAATGAGTGGTCCCTAATGAACTACCAAAGACCGTCTATACGTCTGGGATGGAAGGCCTGGGACAACAACTGTCCAACCCATATGTGTGAAGACCTATGGCCACCTTGAAGCAACAGTAGCTCTAGAACATCAGGTCCAGGATGCGCTGATGAAGGATCCATGACGATGTCTGAGAATTCAATAATATTAATTAACGTATTTTCTCTTTAATAATTTAATATCTTTAAATATATTGCGATATTTTTTTATATTAACATTTAATCGATAAGTTTTTCATATTATTATTTAGGTTGGTAAAAACATTTATTTATATGTTAGTTTCTAAGATTTTTCGAGTAAAATTCGGCACGATTTTGTTTGAATTGTCAATTTTTCCAGTTGTTTTTGGGTTATAAGAAATTCAAAAATTTAATTTTCTAAACTATTTTCGATATTTTTAATAATTATTTATATAAAAAATACTATTAATGTTTTTTTTCCGTTCATAACGATTTATATCTTAATTTAATGCTCTTAAACAAACAAAAACGACACAATCTCTTTTAAGTATTGTCAATTTTTTAACAATCTTATTCCTGATTAAAACAATACTAAATACATAATTTGTTTAGCTATTTGATATTATTTTCAAAATTTTACTATTAATGATTTATTTCATTCATAACGATTAGTTCGTTAACTTTTATATTTACACAAAAATCTGGCAGCCTCTATTGTATACTGCCAACTAATTATGTTATGATTCAAATCTAATTTTTGATTGTTATCTAATAATGCATTTACTATACACTTAATAATTGATTAAATTTGATCTATAATTGAATACTCTAATTGGGTTAGTTAATGAGGACACATAGTTTATTCTACACTAAAGAATCCTAAATAGCACTAAAGTCATACTATTCTAAATGGCCATAAACAATATCAACTAACATAAATTAAAATTTATTTTCAGTTCTACTACGCTAAAGGACACTACATAACACTAAACAACACTACATAACACTAAACATCACTACATAGCACTAAACAACACTACATAATACTAAAGGGCACTAAACAACATCAAAATCACATATAAAATATGTACAATACTAAAGTTATATATAACACTAATTATTCAACAAATGAACAATATATAATTTTCATAATTTTTTGCACATAAATAAACTAATCCGGATAAAAACACAAAAAAATTCAAAAAACATACAATATAGTAAAAACGACTAATTACTCAATTATATACAAGAGTTATACTACAAAAGTGATTCAGAATGCCTCTTTTTCGAGTTTTTTGAATTGAGAAAGAATGAAAATTTGATCACCGAATCGGACAATAAAAGAGTTTCACTACACAACAATACCTTGGATCGAATGTTAGATCGCTAAAATAAACATGAGACAAGATTTTGGGGGAAGGGTGGGCTCCAATGGAGTTTTAAGCTTTTAAAGGGAGGGGGGGGGGCCGACCGTTTGTGTGAGTTCTGTCCCGAAGAAGGAGACTGGTCATTTTTAAAATAAGTATAACGCATATATTAGATGTGCTATGCCTATGTGTCTTTTCAGCTTCAGGTATAGCGCATCTAATATATGCAGCATACCAAAACTTTGACCGTCTTTTGAAAATTAGTTATAACGCATGAAAAAGGTAACCGGTTATTTTTCACCTTTGGTACTTTGAATCCAAAACACAATATTTTGGTTCTATACTCTTTATAACAGTTGCCTCAGCGGAGAAGTTTTTCAAAATTAAAAATGATAAAATCTTAATTAAGATTAGTAATGTTTCAAGAAAGATTAAATGTTATATTATCAATTAAATATACTATTGGAAGAAATCATTTATAAAATAATTATTAATAACTCTGCATCTAAAACATTAGAAGAATAGACTCTCTCTCTCTATATATATATATATATCTTTTTAAAAAAATATTAGGACTCATATTGAACTTTAGCTTATGCTTGATCAGCCCCCTGGTCGTATGCCAACTCAATCTAATAATGTTAAAAGAAAAAAATTGTGTATATATATATATAAATTGGTAGGACAACTCGTATCAAGAAGTGATCACTTTACCAGAGAATTCTTATGTTGTTTTTTCCATTCTATAATTTTATTTCCATTCCTTGTGTTTTAAAGTTATTGTTTTAATCTTAGTTTTTTTTTTTGGCGGTGGTATCCAACTACCTTGCAGTGGTGGAGATACCTGCACCAAAGGAGTGTCAACCGATACCCCTTTGCTGGAATATCACATTGTACAATTTGGTAATTTTTTTTAAAACGTGTATATATACTATATAATGGCATCCTTTGATTTCATGGTGAGATTATGTTTTTATATTTTGACTCTCCTTAATTAAAATCCTAGCTCTACCACTATTACCTTGTATATACCTCGACTATTCATTGATATCCCCGCCTAATTTTCTAGCACATTTTTCTCTTCATTCCTTCCACCCAAACAGTATCTTAGTTTATTTCCTTGAGCTTCACAACAATTGAATACCCAGTCAATTGCTGAGCTCCCCTGTCCTATTTAAATAAGGATAATAGGATCCTTGACTAATAGTCTGTTTGGCCAAGCTGGAGAAATTAATTTATTTTGAGAAGTGCTTTTTTCAATAGTTCTTTTGAAAAAAGTACTTTTAGAGAGAAACAGTTTATATTTGGCTAATCACTCTTAAAAGCACTTTTGAGCAATAATTTGTGTTTGACGAAACTTTTCAGAAAGGACATAAATAGATTTACTTAATAGTTAATACTACAAGTAAATAAACAATCTCAAAAATTTGTTATTATAGTGAATAATTAAATCTTTTCATTTTATTAAAGTAAAATATGAAAATAAAATTAAAAAGTACTTAATTCTTTTAATATAAGTTAAATATATAAAAATTCATTCAACAAATATATAAACATTCACCCCTAAAGTCACGATACATTAGAAAGCTATCCTAAAAATAAGAAGAAATATTTATACATTAATATCTTAAGTATTAGGTTAAGCGGTTATTTTGGTATATACTATATTTCGTTAAGGGTATTTGTGATGACCCAAAAGGTATCTTTTATTTTAGAATCTGTTTCCGTATTCTGAGGCCTTGAAAACCTCATTTTATCTCTTCTCGATTTGCGTGCGCAGTCCTGGCGTGATACCGGAAAGCTTTTGTAAGAAAAATTTGAGAAATATGGAATTTGGCCTTTAAAAATTGATTAAAGTTAATTTCGGTCAATATTTTTGGTAAACGGACCCGAACCCGTGACTTGACGGTCCCGTAGGGTCCGTAGCAAAATGAGGGACTTGGGTGTATGTCCGGAATCGAATTCCGAGTCCCTAGCCGGAGAAAAGAATTTTTAAAAAAAATTGTTTGCTGGAAAATATAAAGACTTTTGGAAATAAAAATGTGTGTTCTTGGTGGTATCGGGCCTGTATTTTGGTTTCAGAACCCGGTACAGGTTTGATATAGTATTTAAGTCATAAATGTGAAATTTGGTGAAAAACGGAAGTGATTTAATTTAAATCGGACCCTTGATTGAGAAAATAGAAATTTGAACTATCTTGTGAAATTCTTGAGCTTTGGTATTAAATTTGTTGTTTAAGATATTATTTGGCGGTTTGATCGCACGAACAAGTTCGTATGATGTTTTTAGACTTGTGTGCATGTTTGGTTTGGAGCTCCGAGGGCTCGGGTGAGTTTTGGATAGGCTACATAGTATCTTTGGACTTAGGGAGATTGCTGGTATATTTCAGCAGTGTAGCAGGCCCATGATCTCACAATTGCGAGATCAGCCATCACAGTTGCGATGTAAGCAGTGACCGCAAATGCGAGCTTTTACTTCGCAAATGCGAAAAAGGTTAGGGCCAGCTTTACATGCAAATGCAAGAATTACTTCGCAAATGCGAAGTTGTCGAGGTAGGCTAGAGGTCGCAAATGCGACAAAATTGTCGCAAATGCGAAGGCCGCAGAGATTGCATAGGTTTGAATTTGCGATGCCCTTCTCGCAATTGTGAGCTTCGCAAATGCGAAGCTCCAGTCGCAATTGTGACATCTACGACTTGTTAAATGGGATTTTGACGGGATTTCAACTCATTCTTTCAATTTTTAAAACCCTAAGCTCCCATAGGCGATTTTCCAAAGAAAAATTCTTCCCCAAATCTTAGGTAAACATTTTATAACTCATTTCTTTCAATCTACTTCATCTTTTAGCATGATTTCATCTCAAAATCTAAGGTTTTCATGAAAAAATTTGGTGTTTTTGGGTAGAAATTAGGATTTTTAAATTTGGGGGATTTAGACCTCAATTTGAGGTCGGATTTCAAAACTAATTGCATATTTGGATTCGTGGGTGAATGGGTAGTCGAATTTTGGTTCGAACTTCGAGTTTTGATCAAGCGGGCCCAGGGTCGATTTTTGACTTTTTTGAGAAAACACTTGGAAATTCATATTCATGCATTAAAATTGGTTTATTTAGCATTTATTGATGTTATTGAATTAATTATTGCTAGATACGAGTGAATTGGTGGTAGAATCGAGAGGTAAAGCGGTGGTTGAGTATTGAATTACCCGTTGGCTTGAGGTAAGTGTTTGGTCTAACCATGACTTGAGGGAAAAGGAATTCCCGACTTATTTTCTATGTAAAATTTCATTTGTGTGGCGTATAGATGTGGTGACGAGTACCTATGCGCAACCAAAATTACCATGTTTAGCTGTTTTCCTTCCCCGTTTCCTATTATAATATCCCTTGTCTTAATTGCTACCTGCTTATAGCTGTTTTCATGCCTAAATTGTTGCTTGCTTATAAATGCTCCCATGCCTTAATTGCTATTTGCTCATAAATGATTCCATGCCTAATTGCTTTATATTAATCTTTGCTCTCTTTATTGATGTATTCAATTGTTTTGTGGTTTCGTTTTATTATTCTTTTGGTCTTTATTGATTTATGGGTGCCTCGTAGTACACCTTGGTTGGTCTCGTTGAGTAGTTTACACTGGCGAAGTTATTTAACCGTAGTGATATTCCGTTGCATGAATTGAGGTATAAGAATATTGGAGGATTTGTCTTAGTCTGTGAAACACTAATTTTTATTTTGTGATGATTTGTAAATTGGGATCGGGTTGCACTCCGCAACAAGGAGTAATAAGGGTGTACATCTGGGATCATGTTGCGCGCCGCAACAGGAGGAATAAGGGTAATATGTGTTGAGGAGTAATAAGGATGGACAGGTGGGATCGGGTTGCACGCCGCAACAAGGAGAAATAAAAGTGAATATTGATTATGTTGTTGTTTATATGATGGGATCGGGATGCATGCCGCATCAGTTGTAGATATGTACTCATATCTGTTGAGGTCTCTAATTGTGATGCTGGAACACCCTTAAGGATTGGTTATAGCTAAACAATTAGTGGAACAGTTGGAATCCGGATTTACCTAATGCAGCTAGTGCTTTATTACACTTCGTATTTCCTTTTTGTTTAGTATAAACTATTGCAGGTTGTATATATTGTATGCTCTGCCGTAGTCTCGTCACTACTTCATCGAGGTTAGGCTTAGTACTTACCAGTACATGAGGTCGGTTGTACTGATGCTGCACTTTGCACTTTCTGTGCAGATTTTGGTGCTAGTGGCTGATCGTGAGGTTGGTTGCTACCACTGCGCACCGGAGACCCAAGGTAGTCCTGCAGGCGTCCGCAGGCCCTGACGTCCCCTTCTATCTCATTTCATTTTCTATTTTATCTACTACCAAGATAGATGTAAACTTTTCATTCAGACCCTTATTTGTAGTAATCTTAGACAGTTCGTGAGTTGTGACAACAGTTCTGGGTGGATGTTACTTTGGTTTTCATTATTGTGTAAAGTTAAGCTTTTAAATTATTTTCTTCCGCAATTATTTTCACTAGTTCATATTGAATAAGTCTTAAATATTTGAAAGATAAAAGAAAAAGGTAGAATATTCTTAAACGTTGGCTTGCCTACCGGGTACAATATTACGTACCATCATGATCCCGACGTGGGAAATTCGTGTCTTGACAAGTTGGTATCAGAGCTCTAGGTTTCTTATGTCTCACAATTCACAGACAAGATTAGTAGAGTCTGAGGGATCGGCACAGAGATGTCTGTATTTATCCCCCAAAGGCTACGAAGTTAGGAACAATTTCACTTCTATTCATCTCTATCGTGCGGTTTGATCTCAAAGCTAATTGATTCTCTACTCTGTTCTTTCGCTGATGGCGAGAACGCATACCGCTTCATCAGCTGATTAGCAGCCCGAGGCCCCAATGGAAACTTCTACGTGGGGTAGAGGACGAGGCTGAGGCCGTGCTAGAGGCCGAGGCAGGAGCAGAGCTCATCCCAGAGCAGCAGCACCAGCGGCGAAGCCTCAGGTAGAGTTTGATGATGAGGTTCCGGCCTAGACAGCTCCAGCGGGCCCAGCTTAGGTACCAGAGGGGTTCGTAGCTACCCCGGTACTCCAGGTTGCTCTGATCCGTCTAGTGGGCCTTATGGATAGTGTCACTCAGGTAGGCAAACTTCTTGTGGCATCAGCCGTCTCTCAGGCTGGGGGAGGAGCTCAGACTCCCGTTACTCGCACTCCGGAGCAAATGGCTCCCCAGTTTCAGACTCCCGCAACTCAGCCAGTTGGGGTACTTCCACCCCCCGTTGTAGCTTAGACCGGTGATGGATCAACTATGTTTTTAGATGCTTTGTGGAGATTGGACCGGTTCACCAAGCTCTTCACTATGGTGGTACATCTTCAAGAGGATCCCCATGACTATTGGGACAGTTTCCATAAGGTTCTTCAGAATATGGGGATAGTGGAGACCAATGGGGTCCACTTTACTGCTTTTCGCTTATCAAGTTCCGCCAAAAAATGGTGGAGGGATTTCTGTTTGGCTAGACCAGCTGGGTTTCCTGCTTTCACTTGTGATCAGTTTTCTCAGCTATTTTTGGAGAAGTTTCTCCATATCACACGGATAGAGGACTATCGGAGGCAGTTTGAGCACCGTCAGTAGGGTTCTATGTCCATCACTCAGTATGAGACCAGATTTATTGACTTGGCCCGTCATGCTCTTCTTTTACTTCCTATCGAGAGAGAGAGGGGGAGAGGAGGTTTATTGAGGGACTCGCTCAGCCTATCAGATTGCAAATAGCTAAGGAGATAGGGAGCGAGATTTCTTTCCAGGATGCGGCTAATGTGGCCCGGTAAGTTGAGGCAGTTCTATCTTAGGGGAGTGGTCAGTGGTCTGAGGCCTCGTCATTTGGGTAGGTTCTGTGGTCCCTTGTCGAGAGGTAGGGATTCTTTTGGTAGGGGCCATTATCCCATGCCGTTTCACTTAGCACTTCAGGCATCTCATGGAGCTTCAGGGGGGCTTGGTTTTTATGTACCTCCTTCAGGACAACCAGCGCTTATCAGAGCACCTCCTCTTCAGCGCTATTATCATGGTCAGTCGGTCCACTAGGGTCAGCCTCAGTTTCCTCAGCCACATCATTCAGGTTAATGTTTTGAATTCGGTAAGTATGGTCATATTCGGAGGGCTTGTCCGAGATTAGTGGGTGATTAGTTGCAGCAGTAGAGTTCTCGTGACATAATTCTGGCACTGCCCGCCCAGCCAGCTAGAGGTAGAGGTCAGGGAGCCAGAGGTAGGGGTCAGCCTGCTAGAGGTGGAGGTCGGGCCGTTAGAGGTGGAGGCCAGGCCGTTAGAGGTAGAGGACAGCTACTAGGAGGCCGTCCTAGGGATATAGTTTAGGGTGGTGGGGCCCAGCCCTAATGTTATGCTTTCCCAGCTAGGCCCGAGGCTGAGTCCTCCGATGTTGTTATCACAGGTATTGTTTTGGTTTGTTGTAGAGATGCATCTGTTCTGTTTGATCCAGGGTCTACATACTCCTATGTGCCTTTATATTTTGCTTCATATTTGGTTGTGCCTCGTGATTTTTTGAGTGCTCCCATGTATGTGTCCACGCCAGTAGGTGATTCTATTGTTGTAGATCGTATTTACTGTTTGTGTGTGGTTATTATTGGGAGTCTTGAGACCCGTGTAGACCTCTTACTTCTGGACATTGTTGATTTTGATGTCATATTAGGAATGGATTGGCTGTCACCTTATCATGCCATATTGGACTGTCACGCCGAGACTGTGACCTTAGCCTTACCGTGTTTACCTCGATTGGAGTGGATAAAGACTCCTAGTCATTCTTCCAGTAGGGTTGTTTCTTATATAAAGGCCTGGCGTATGGTTGAAAAAGGGTGTTTGGCTTATTTGGCATATGTTCGTGATTCTAGTGCCGGGGTTCCTTTTATAGATACTGTTGTTTACCATGAAAATGGTAATGACAATTAAATATGTAAATGGGATTCTAAAAATACGTGATCTCTTTTTATGCTAGTTGTTAGAGTAGTTGATGTTATGAGTATGAAGTTTAACGATGAGATGTAAGCTAAAACAGAGCATTAATGAAACCGCGGGGCTTGCTACCCAAGCCTCGGATTGCTCGATGGAGAGCATCGGGGCCGATGTTAGGCTCGTAATCGAGCTATCGGGGTTAACCAGGGAGGGGATACCAGTTAGAATATAATTAAAGAAGGATCTTTATAGAAAATATCAAGCAATAAATAAAGAACAAGTATGAAGGCAATGAATGCTAAGAGGGGCCTCGAGCTAGCAAGAGCGAGTAAGTTAGAGAGAAGAAAAAGAGAGATATTATTGATCTTGTGGAGAATAGTTGGAGCAACATCAGTCGGTTACAAAGTAGTGTGGGTTTCCTTTATATAGGAGGTGAAATCGTTCATAGTACAACATACATTAATTATAAAAGCATGGAGATGAGATGGCTAGACATTATTCCTCGACACAGGCTTTGGATAGGTCGTCTCTATCAGACTTAACCGTGTGCCTTGGGAACTCCCCTTTTTGTTCCTGCCTCGATCTTCGTCTTCTTTGAGTCGGTCCTTGACGATCCCCTAAGGAGGGGACTCAGTCGAAACTCCACGTCCTCGGGGTCTCGAGGTATTCTTTCGAAGGGGCTTGATAGGCAAGAAATTAAGCACTCTGATTTCGCCGTATATAGATAGTCTCTGCGTTTCCCAGAATGAAGCGATGGGAAATAATTTTGACACCTAACTCCACGCGCTTCTCGCGATGATGTCATACAAGTAATGCAACCTGTGGCGTGAGCTTTTGCAACAACCGGGTTGTCCCATAGACTTGTGTATTTGACATCATTCAATGCACTGTCGATTCCCGTTCATCAAGATGAATGCACTTCCATCGATTTGATTCTTCAAGAACACAGTAATTGTGTCCTCCGGTCAATCTTCCAAAGCCTTGATGACCATGTCGTTACCCCTATAAATACGGGTGCTTTGGCATTGTTTTTCTATCCAAGTGCCTTCATCTGCGCATTTTCCCATTTCTTCTTATCATCTTCCTCTATCCTTGAACATCATGTTTGGGGCTCGTGGCCTCAAGGCTATTCGACAGAGCTCTCATAGGCTGTGTTGTGGCCTCTTGCCGGAGCTTCCCTTTGTCAAGCACAACCATGCCGTCCTGTTGCTGTTGATGTCACTGTTACATCTGCTATTGCTGTTGTCGTTGGCTCGAGATGATGATAGACGGGGAATCGATTCTCCCCTTTTGTAGATAGTCATTTGGACTATGCACCGCTACTCACTCTTCTACCCAGTCCTGGTGTGGCACTTCATTCCTTGGGGTTTTCCTTTCCCAAGGGATAATGTGGCACTATCGACCATCGAGGTTGGGGCCCGCCGAATCTTCAACCTTTGGCTTCGGCGGGCTATGTCTCCTTTCTATGCCTCATCTCCATCCCGTCCTTTTCCTCTTCTTTTTTTTCCTCGGTGAGGCCCTTCCGCGATTCGGGCTGTCGGGCCCTTTGAGTTGCACGGAGATAGTATGCTGTGTCTCGAAGTTTTTGAAAGCGGTATGAGTGAAGGTCAACTTTGAGTACCTGGGGGTCTCCTTTGAACTTGATGTAGATAGCCTTTTAAGGTGTAGTGGATAGACTTTCGTTGAGGGGTTGCCTATATTTAGGCGATGCCTTGAGCCTTCCTTGAGACTTCATGGGCGGAGCTTTAAGTGCTTACTTTTATTTTTAGAAAGGTGTTACACCCCGCAATATTATGCCAATATACATCCAGCAGTATTATATTACGATAATGTTATGCTCTGCAGTAATATGTTACGATGATGTCACCCTCTGCAGTAATATTACGATGATGTTACATCCAGCAGTATTAAGTTACAACAGTGTTCTACATTGTAGTATTACATTACGGTAATGTTACGCTTCGCAGTAATAAATTACGACAGTGTTGCACCGTGCAATATTGTACATTGAATTTGTCATAAAGTTATTGACATCAGTCCAAGGAAAAGATTATTTGGGGATTATAAGGATCATAAGTGATGAGTAAATTCGTGAAGGTAAGAGGGTAAGTAAAATCAAAGAAAACGAGTTTGTCAAAGTTTGGTATTTTGGGATAAAATACGGCCCGAGCAAAAATATACGGTATTTATGGACTAGTGCCATACAAGGTACTACATGGCCATGATAATAAGGTGTATAAGGTATATGTAATGTGACTAAAATTTTAAGTAATTTGTGGTAACTTTTTAAATTATACAGATAATTAGTTAATTGCCGGGTAACGGGACATTAACCAATTAACTAATAAATGGATAAAAGTTTAATAATCATTCCCCCCAAACACGTGGAAAGAGTTCACCATGTCAAGAGTGTGACTAAGAAGTCACTTATGCCTAGGTGGCAACCTAGGCATTAATGAGAGATAATGACTAATATGGTATCTGCTAAGATTCAAATCAAAATGAATTCAATATTGTTCATTCCAAGACTTGAAAGAACAAAAACATTGTTCCTTTCAAATTCTCAATGAACCACAAAGGAAAACAACGTTTTCCTCTCAAAGACTCAAGAAAACAAGAAACGTTTGATCATTCCAAAATTGGAAATAGAAGAAATTTTTCGTCCAAAATCTTGCCAAGATTTCAATTGAAATTTCAAAGTTCAACCATTAAGATTTAATTCCATTTTTGTCTTCACTACAAAAAACATTAGAAGCAGATTTCAAGGAATCCAAGTGTAAATTTCGCAGAAACAGGTATGTTAAGGCCCTCACTTCTTTCTTTTGGCCTAGTCCAAATTATACTAAAGAAACGAGCAAATACACAGTTTTTATTAATTACTCTATTCATAAAAATAGTAGGGGTGTCTATATTCTTGATTCCCCATGAGAATTATTATTATCTTCTGTTCATGGGTCTCAAAATAATATGCAGTTGAAAAAGTTTATCCGAAAGAAAATATCGAGATTATTATATATTTTTCATGCATTTTACTCATTTATACATGTGCACTGACCCATGACCAGATGGTGTTATATGCGCGTATATATGTAAAAATATGTATATTGGATATGGGAAAGGTTATGGCGTTATATACGCACTACCACCTGATCAGTTGATATATGATGATGATATTGCCCATAGTGGCTGAAATATGATTTAAATGGCGTTATATACGCGTATATATGTATGTATATATATGTATATGGGACATGGGATAGGTTATGGCATTAGATACGCACCACCACCTGATCAGTTGGTATACGATGATGATTTTGCCCTCAGTGGCCGATATGATATGATGGGATACCCTCAGAGGCTGATGATGTTATGAAACATGTACCTATGCACAACATGACATTCATACGCATATGTATAACGCTAAAAGTAATTTATGATTTACAAAGTTATTCAGACTTATAGGTTGAGTCATGTACTCTATATTTCTTCCATTTCTCTTATGTACTTATTTATGTGCCTTACATAGTCAATACATTATTCATACTGACGTCCCTTTTACATGGGGACGCTGCGTTTCATGCCCACAGGTCCCGATAGACAGGTCGGGAGCCCTCCAAGTAGGCTATCAGCTCAGTGGAAGATGTTGGTGCGCTCCATTTACTACGAAGTTTCTTGTTTAGTTAATATGATTTAGACGTGTATTGTTTGGTATGGCACTCTATCCCAACCTTTATAACATTTACGTACTCTTAGAGGCTTATAGACATATGTCGTATACGTGAAATATCGTACGTCCTTGTCGGCCTATGTTTTGAGTTTATAAATGATTACGTTGGCCTATTAGGCCCGTATGTCATGTGTATATGATGATGTAATAAGAAAGATACATTACATTGGTACTCAGTCGAGTAAGATACCGGGTGCCCATCGCGGTCCATCGGTTTGGGTCATGACAAAAGTGGTATCACAACAGTTCTGTCCTAGAGAGTCTACAAGCCGTGTCTAGTAGAGTCTTGTTTATGGGTGTGTCGTGCACCACACTTATAAGTAGGAGGCTACAGGGCATTTAGGACTGTCACTCTTTCTTCTTACTCTAGATCGTGTGGTAGAGCTCACTTATAAGAATTCAAATTTTGAAATTCTATTTTATTCGTAATAAGACGATGCCTACATTCAGAAAGACGGTTGATAAGGGATATAGCTGTGGAAGTGTTGAGTTAGAGGAATTCGATTTTTCATCTTGCTTATGATGTGTAAATGTGAGGTCTTCGGCAGATCATGCGTGTACTAAAAGGTGTAAGGTTCTTGATAATGAGCTTTAAGGAAAGAATATTTATCCACTCTTACGGTAAAAAAGAATAGCGAAATCAGAAGTTAGACACGAGTTTCAGAAACTAAAAGAAGCAAGGTGAAGAAAGGTACGAGGTACCCGGTTAATAAAGATTATCATTATTTACCATTCAGGAAGGGAGATATAATCATTTTGAGTTATCTTAAACAGTAACAGATGTACGTACAACCGGCCACACCTATATCAGTCATGCCCTATGTGAGCTAACGAATATGGTTTAAGAGAAGGATGAGATAGCAGGATCCGGCTGGGGTTAGAGAAACCCAAAATGATGGATGGATGGTTTGCGCTAATTTACATTTCAGAAGGATATTAAAAAGGTGCTAATAGATCTCCTTATGAGATACCTAAATGGTGCACTCTAAAATAGTACTGCTAGACACGAGTACTACAAAGACAGGCACTGGAAGCCTAAACATGATAAATATTATCTTAGTATGGCTCCCGTCCCTAGTAGAGAGATAATGCTAGGCAACCCAAAGAGCTAGTGGACGATGCAAAGGGGAGATAAAAGCAAAAGAATATCTTGTTGAAATTTTCAGAATAAAGTGATAGACATAAATGTTCGCAGGAAATAAGAAGAGAGCTAATAAAGCATTAAGAGTAAAATGTGATACATGGATGACAACGGTAGGCCAAAAAGATGACAGTATTCCACAGATGATAGTCAAGTGAAGCAAAAGACGAGAAGTGACAAGCCTTGAGATAACAAAAGAGTATAGGCCACAAAGTCATATCCTCACTTCGAGAAACAAGTTCGCGATGCTAACGTGATTCAGAAGAAAACGTTAGACCCTAGGGTAATAGAAGTCAGCATGGGCTGGTGGAAAAAGATAAACTAAACATGAATTAGGGACTGAGTGATTCGGTGGTGGTCGGCATCATGAGAACTTCATATTGCATTCCGGCGATAATATAATGGACCACAGAGGAAAATTCATGAGAAACTCAGAGAATGGTTATTCAGGAAGACACTTCCCTAAAACAAGCAATGTGAGCAAAGTTAAGCTTAAGGGATTATATGTGCCAGTTACACTAAGTATCACCCTCGTGAGTGAGGAATTTTATTATCCTTTGTATAAAAGGATTGCCACAAGGTGAGTAAGGGTCATCGATGATATGAACAGATGCCAAAGATGAAAAGATAACAAATATATAGGTAGATCCTCGTGGCTTCAACTCTTAGTACTCCCCTAAAGGGGGGAATATAGAGTGATGTGGTGTTAAGTTAAAATTAAATGGTTCTAGTAGCTATGAAATGGTAAAGGAAGAATGCAATAAAAATAAGAAAGAAATGAGATTGCACTATTCAAAGCCTACAGATAGGCTACGATCCCAGAACATTATGCAAACACGACGTCAAGTAGAAGAAGTGAGGTGCTCTTGCCCAGAATGTTATGGATAAATAAGGAGCCAATGCGAGACGTAAGTTAAGACAACGGAAATAAGCCAAGAAAGATTATGTGGAATATTTATATGAGAATGGGCCAACGATTAGTTAGCAGTTGATTAAGGAAGAGCCTAGTTACGGCTAGACAAGAGGTTACAGACGAATCAACTGATCGTGCAAGATAAACATAGTAAAACCCAATATAGTGAAATAAGCTTCGCAGTAATGTTATTGTAATACTTGAAATATATAAGATAAGAGTCAGGGTAGTTAAAGGTACTGTATGAATGTTACGGGAATAAAAGAGAGTGCCACTAAGGAGACAGTCGAAATATCAGTTCATAAGCAACCCTACAAGCACAAGGGCATGGAGGTAAGCAATTACAGATAATTATAGGCAAGGAAGGACATCAAAAGGTCCATAATAAGCTCACAACTTTACAGGAATCAAGGGTTCTCCCTATGTACTATAACGAAAGACTAGCTGAAGAAATAAGGAAGAAGGCTTCAAATTAAGCACAACGACCTAAAGAGGAAAGGGTCGTGTAACAATAGTCTCACAACAACATTGTAAGCACTCCAAAGGAAAGTGGCCCTACCGTGGACGATGAACGGAAAGAAAAATTAAAAGTAATATTCGAAAGTCATATGAGTTGCACAAAAACTCTAGCATGCGTGGGAACTAGGATAAGCTAAGTATGCACGCAACAAGAGGGCAGAAAGACCAGGAAAGGTAATAGCTTACATTGAAGAAAGCTAATAAGGAACAAAAGAAATTATTCGATCAATGAACCCGAGTTGGTGACGTTATGAACACACTTAAGAGTTTGGAGTTTTATACCTACATCATATACAGCCGTAGAAGATTCTAGTATACGTTAAAAAAACGAATTGAGCCCAGGTCATAGATGAAGGATTGAATTGTTAAAGGATTTTATCATAAATATCCCTCAGCGCCTATGAAAGACTAAAGTAATAATTAATACCAGGAGCCACAGGTCAGAAGATATCTTAAGCCTACATAGAGGCTGATAAGAAAGAAGAGGAAATTAAAGAGTTACATCGACTAAGCAAAACATGAGGGACCAAGAGAATTATAGACCTCAGGATCACTCTTAAGCAGTAGAGGTATAAGAAAGATAGTAATGTAGCCATATTTTATAATAGCTCTATGATGAAGCCAACTGAAGAGTACCAACCTCATAAGAAGTCAGTACAAAGCTCCCACTGGATTGTGTATGCACCAGAGGTGTAAGAATTATAACAGAGCTTCATGTTATGGACATGAATTATATCTATGTGGAAGGGAGGTCATGAAAGAGATAGAAGATATGATACAATATTTTAAGGTAAGTAAGGTAAATTTGAACAACGTACGAAATACTTAAAGGCAGAATATGTGAATAGTCCATACTTCGGATAGAAGGCTAGAAGTGCTGGGATTCAATATCCAAGAATGATAGCGGCATAGTCAGTGGCATATCTCATAGCCTATGGTTTCTAGGTATCGAGGAGGCTAATTATGACAGTAAATAAGCGTTAGAGATGATGTGATGTCTTGCTTGATGTCCTAGAATGACATAAGGAAATTTATGATGCAAGCAAGTTGAAAGGTTTCAAGTAATATAAATAGAGTTGTGTAGGTCGCAAGCCATTGTATGGTGAAACGACAAGGTTCTATAAGACAAGAGTAAGGATAAGAAAGGGCGAGTGAGAAGGTAACGAAAATGGATAAGTCCTCATGATTAAGCCCATGAAAACAAGAAGAGCATATGGTTTCTCTAAATTATGCAAAGCTCTATATAGCCTGAATGAACTCAAAGGAGTCTAAGACTAATAGCATTTTGAATACCACCCTGGTAAAAGAATGAGGATGTAATTGTGATAGATAAAAGATGACGTTTGGCCTTCGATTGAGTAATGATTCAACGAAGAAAAGAAACAGATCTTATGAATTGGATAGGATTAAAGTACCCACACAAGGTGAATTGCACTGGGATGCTGTGAGGTATGGTTATGAAAGCAGGGTATCGCCCCAGGTGGATCAATCTAATCATTTCAGACGTTCCCCGATAATACATAAACCCTATCAGTAATATTACATAAAAGGTTAACTTATCAGTTGTATATTGTAGATCAATATTGAGGTGAATCAACAATGGATGGACAAAAGTTATAAAGTATGAGATAAGATTAGGCCGTCATTCTAAAGATGAATAGTAATGAGGAAGCATTAAAGGACTTAAATTTATACATATGCAATGAGCAATGAGAGTAAGCTGGGATTTGGTAGCACACCTCCGCAACGATAAATTAAAGTAAGAGTTATGGCAGTAAATTCATACAAATGGTTAAACGGACCTGTGTGATGAGATATTACAATATTCATGAATTCAACCAAGTACCTAGCGAAGAACTTCAGTATACTCATAGATGCCCAAAAGGACATCTTATCAAGCTCTACATGTGAAGCCTAGAGATTAGGCACACTTACAAGGTCAAAATTGTACAGGCTGCATGATGAAAGGTAGCAACAGTTACGAGATTGGAAGGATTCCGACTACAAGTTGTGGTGTGAGAAGGAGGCCTAAGGGGGGATGCCCTAGACTTTGGACTTATTCACAGAACAATCGCCTAGATGTAAGGAAAGTTCTAAATTATTCGGAAGATATACATTAAGAAAATGATAAGAGCATTAGTCAACGTTAGAGGACGAATGTTCCCAAAGGGGGAATGATGTTATGCCCCGCAATATTACGTCAATATTACGTCCCACAGTATTATATTACGACAATGTTATGCTCTGCAGTAATATGTTATGATGATGTCACCCTCTGCAGTAATATATTACGATGATGTTACGTCCTGCAGTATTAAGTTGCGACAATGTTCTACCCAGTAGTATTACATTACGGTGATGTTACGCTTCGCAGTAATAAGTTACGACAATGTTGCACCCTGCAGTATTGTACGTTGAATTTGTCGTAATGTAATTGACATCAGTCCAAAGAAAAGATTATTAGTGGATTATAAGGATCATAAGTGGTGAGTAAATTCGTGAAGGTAAGAGAGTAAGTAAAATCGAAGAAAATAATTTTGTCAAAGTTTGGCATTGTGGAATAAAATACGGCCCGAGCTAAAATACTAAGTATTTATGGACTAGTGCAATACAAGGTACTACATTGTCATAATAGTAAAATGTATAAAGTATGTGGAAAATTAGTAAAATTTTAAGTGATTTTTGGTAATTTTTTAAATTATACGAGTAATTGGTTAATTATCGGGTAACGGGATATTACCCGATTAACTAATAAATGAATAAAAACTTAATAATCATTCCCCCAAACATGGGGCAAGAGTTCACCACGTCAAGAGTGTGACTAAGAAGTCACTTATGCCTAGGTGGCAACCTAGGCATAAATGAGAGATAATGACTAATTTGGTATCTGCTAAGATTCAAATCAAAATGAATTCAATATTGTTCATTCCAAGACTTCAAAGAAAAGAAACATTGTTCCTTTCAAATTATCAAGGAACCATAAAGGAAAACAACGTTTCCTCTCAAAGACTCAAGGAAACAAGAAACGTTTTCATCATTCTAAAATTGGAAACAAAAGAAATTTTTCGTCCAAAATCTTGCCAAGATTTTAATTGAAATTTCAAAGTTCAACCATTAAGATTTAATTCCATTTCTGTCTTCAATAAACAAAACGTTAGAATAAGAACAAATTCGTCCAAGATTTCAAGGAATCCAAGTATAAATTATGCAGAAACGGGTATGTTAAGGCCCTCTCTTTTTTTTAGTATGGTCCAAATTATACTGAAGAAACGAGCAAATACACAGTTTCTATAAAATAATCTATTCATAGAAATATTAGGGGTGTATATATTCTTAATTCCCTATGAGAATTATTATTATCTTCTGTTCATGAATCTTAAAATAATACACAGTTGGAAAAGTTTATCCGGAAGGAAATATCGAGATTATTATGAATTTTTCATGCATTTTACTCATTTATACATGTGCACTGGCCCATGACCATACGGCGTTATATACGCGTATATATGTAAATATATGTATATGTGATATGGGAAAAGGTTACAGCGTTATATATGTACCACTACCTGATCAGCTGGTATATGATGATAATGTTGCCCACAGTGGCTGAAATATGATTCAAACGGCGTTATATATGCGTATATATGTATGTATATATATGTATATGGGATATGGGAAAGGTTATGGCGTTATATACGTACCACCACCTGATCAGCTGGTATACGATGATGATTTTGCCCATAGTAGCCGATATAATATGATGGGATGCCCTCAGAGGCTGATGATGTTATGAAACATGTACCTATGCATGACATGACATTCATACGCATATGCAGGACGCTAAAAGTAATTTATGATTTACAAAGTTATTCAGACTTACAGGTTGAGTCATGTACTCTATATTTCTTCCATGTCTCTTATGTACTTATTTATGTGCCTTACATACTCGGTACATTATTCGTACTGACGTCCCTTTTGCCCGGGGACACTGCGTTTCATGCCCGTAGGTCTCTATAGATAGGTCGAGAGCCCTCCAAGTAGGCTATCAGCTCAGCAGAAGATGTTGGTGCGCTCTATTTGCTTCGAAGTTTCTTGTTTGGTTAGTATGATTTAGACGTGTATTGTTTGGTATGGCGAGACTCTATCCCAACCTTTATGACATTTATGTACTTTTAGAGGCTTGTAGACATATGTCGTATACGTGAAAGATTGTACGGCCTTGTCGGCCTATATTTTGAGTTTATAAATGATTACGTTGGCCTATTAGTCTCGTATGTCACGTGTATATGATGATGTAATAAGAAAGATACGTTATCTTGGTACTAGGTCGAGTAAGGTACCAGGTGCCCATCGCGGCCCATCGGTTTGGGTCGTGACAAAAGAAAAACCACGAGATCGTGTACCACCTCAAGTTCTATGATTGTGCTGAAGGCTTTCCGAAGCCTGACTTCTTTTTCCTGGAGGTCCTTGAGATCGGGTACCACCTCGGGGCTGGAGATGATGTAGTTGGATCCTTGAATCCTACCTTCTTATCGATGAAGGTCTCGAAGGTCAGGTACCACCCCAGGATCTGTACCGAGGGTGTTGGCCTCTCGGGGCTTACTCTGGATAGGTGAATCGTTGCTATTTCCCACATATATGTGGGGCGGCTTTTGCTTCTTTGGAATATCTCATTATTTTAGATAGCTATCCTTCCGCCTTGGCATCTGGTCCTTCATTTATTCAGGTGCAAAAAGTGTTGGCCCACGTCCCTTCTTTAGTCAGTCAATTCTACTATAGCCGTGGCATCTACTTCGGAGCCGGCCTGGTAGGGAGGGGAGAGTTCCACTCCCAGTGTTAAGGATCTGCGGGAGTTCACTCTAAAGACTATATCTTTGTTAAGAAAGGAACATCTGGAGAAGGTGAGGAGATACTGCGGATGGGGCGAGAAAATAATGTTGTAGGTGCTTTCCCTGGATGAGAGTATTACAGACTCTGTTGATGGATTCTTGAACGTATACCTATACCCTTTCACATTAGGCCCTCTTGATAGGGTCGTACCTGATTTCTGCCTGAAGTATCGGGCTACTTTGGCACAGATACATCTGTCATTCTGGTGAGTAGTGCTGATGATGAGGTTTTTTGTGGGGAAGGCTGCGCTTGAATTCATGCTTAGCCACCTCATCAGGCTGTACTAGCCCTTTCATCATCGAGCCATATTAACCTTGCGATGCCGCTCGTCCATTCCCTTTGTTATCGATGATGAGGAAGATGAGGATAAAGAGTGGGTCAGTCGATTCATCCGGGTTTGTACGACTGACATCATCCACGTGAAGCTCATGCCATTTCCCGAGGGATGGAATTACGCACGTGAGTAGAGTGTCTCATGCTTTCTTAGATTTTCTTATAGCAAAAACTAGTTGAGTAATTGTGTTTCCTCCTCTTCTGCAACAACTTTATGGATACAGGGCAAAGTTCTCGATATGCCCGGCTGGGTTCGGAGGTTGGCGACCCATTCAACTTACGACGAGTATAGGTGGCGAGCTATGTCCCGTGGCAGATGGGAAGCGAAATACCAAGGTATGCGCGTACGCTACTTTCACCTTGGTCATCGTATATTCGAGATGACATTTTCCCCTTTCTATTGGCTTTATCATCGCAGGTATCGGGTGTTCCTCTAGAGAGGGGGAGGAGTCGTGGGCCTCTAAGCCAAGGGACGATGGCGCTGAAGGGGACATACACTCACAGTGCGATAGAGCTTTTAGTGGGGCTAGACGAGCTTTGTGTCTTCGTGGAGAGGACACTGCCCGAGCCTGCTGTTCCCGGACATTTGGTTCCGGAACGGTAGTTCCTCTTAGTGAATATGCCTCAACCGAGGTTGGTTCTTCCAGGGACGAAGGGGCTGGACCAATAGGAGTGTGCTCAACCTTTGAGAAAATCCGCCGACTTCACTTCATGGTGAGTTTCGGCGTAGTCCTTCTATATTTTGTGTCTTCCTTTCTTTATCAAGTTTTTCTTATGCAGGCCTTCGATAGGCTCAGGTCTGAGTTGCTCCATCATTGGGCTAGGCTTCGAAAAGCTCTGGATGAGGGTGAGTCCCTTAGGCTCCTTAGCGAGGAGAAGGAGGTTGAGTTTGATGCACTGGCGATATAAGGCGCTCCGGTCGAATTTTGAGAGTTATTTGATGGAGCAGGTAACCTTTCATAATATGTGTTTCGCCCTTTTGACCTTTAAGGTTAATCCTTTTGTCTATCATAGTTGCAAAAAAAGACGAAGGCCTTGAAGTACCTTAGGGGTGAATCCGACCGAGTTAGGAGTGCTCGTGGTGAACTGAGGGCTTAGGTGCAGGCTCAAGCTTTAGAATAAAAGGGTGCCTTAGCTAAAGTTCCCGCTTTTGAGGCCCAACTCTACTTGGCTCATGACAACGCTTCAGTTTATGTGGATGATTGCGAGGCTCGAGTCCGATCTCTCAATGGTCAGGGCTGAGATAATCGATGCTCGGGCTGAAGCAGCATTGAGTCGGGCTAAGGCTGATCAGGAGATGACAATTCATTTGAAGGATGCTACTGATGCCCAAGCTGGGTTGAGACGGGCCCTTGATCGTGAAACAAGGATTGAGGAATATGTTCGTTACAGATCCCGGAGAGAGGTACTCGAAGAGATCGGCATTAGTTGTTTCATTCTCTTGGAGGAGTTGGCCCGAGCGAGGGCGGGCGACTGTGATACTCGGTCACTCCTTGCCGACGTCATGGAGAGTGAAGGTAGTGCTGGTAGGCCGTAGCCTTATTGGAGCAGAGCGTAGATTTCACCACTTTTCCATTTTGTATTTGACATTCACAGAGCATGTTTGTTGATGGAGAGCGCACCTTTTGCGTATCTAAATAAAAGAAACTTGAAGCTTTATCTTTTCTGAACTCTTTCTGCATTACTTTTGACCAGGCGGGAGCCCTATGGATTCGGAACTCATTAGACAGGCCCGAAGACTCTTTCATGCTTGGTCAAGTGCGATTTTTGACGTGAGTAGGCGTTAGAGCTTTCGTGTTTTGCCAAGCTATTTTGGGTTTAGTCTCCAAGTCAAGTTTTGACTCGAGCTTACCTGACCTTTAATCTCCTGTGCCTGCACGAGTGGGTGATGATGGTTTTTATTCCTTGCCCTTAGGCATTTGTATTTTAACTATTTTGGGTTCAGTCTCCGAGTCATGTTTCAACTTGAGATTAATTGACCCTCATGTTTTTTGTGCCTGCATGGGCGGATGAAAATGGCTTTTATATGCCTCGGGTCGAAGCGACCTTTTAAGTGTGTGGCCATGAGGTTCATTTGGCTGGTGGCAATGGCACTTACATTGTGCCCTTAGACATGTGTAGTTAACTATTTTGAAACCAGTCTCCGAATCGGGTTACGACTCGAGCTCATTTTAATCCTCAAGTTTTTAATTTTTCAAGCTGGCAACAGTGGCTCTTACGCTGTTGGTCATTGCGGCCTTTTAGTGTGCGGCCTGGAGGCTCGTTTGGCTGGCAACAATGACTCTTACGTTTTTGCCCATGGGAATATTGTAGGATTTGTTTTCCTCTTATTAAGGTCCTTTTTAAATAATTTTGCCTAACCCGTCGTCGGTTCAGGAAGAACTTTGATTTCAAGTCGTTAGCGGCGATGTTCGAGCACCTCAGAAGGTTTAGCTCGTAGGCTGAGTAGCTAGAAGCCTCGTGATTTGGATCTGACATGGTCGAAGCTCGTTTGCCTATTGAGGGTATCCTGTTTTAACTGGTTCTTTCAGAAGTAGATTCGAAGTAATGGCTTGTGATTTTGTTAGCGATGGTCGGGCGTCCCCGAGTTGCGTTAATTTGGCTGGTCAGCCGTTTTGACCGTAGTCATAAGCTTTTGGCCAGAGCTATTTTTGATCCCGAGTGATATTTAGGCATCTATATCGAGGGTATTCCCTTTTGAGAGTCTTACAAATACGACATATAGCCTAAACTTCGGGATTTAAGTTTTATGCCTGTAGTAAGGTCTTACAAAATTTTCATGCCTGTTGAGGTCTTACAGTTTTGTCATGCTTGTTGAGGTGTTATGATTTGTCATGCCTGTTGAGGTCTTATAGTTTGTCATGCATGTTGAGGTCTTACAGTTTTTGTTGCCATGTAAAATAGATATGGCTAGACCAAGTCTGCCCTCTAGAGGTCTTACGGACTCGGGTTTTCCAACGTATGGCGATTGACGACAGTCTCTGAGTCATCAACTTTGCTTAGGCTCAAAGGACGTTACTTGTGAGCTGGAATTGCCTCGTTGGGGCCTTATGAGCCCGGAATTCTGACCCTGAATTCAAGCAGGTGCCACGTTATTGATGTTAAGTCTCCGAGTATTTCGGGACGTATCTAGTGGAGGGAACCCTTGCCGTGAGCATGCCAAAATTTTCACTTTTGGAGTACGAGATATTGAAAGATATTCTTTAATTGCTTGGCGTAAATACATGTTGTTTTGTTGTCGTGAGCTCGGCCCGTGCTGGCATGGTTCCTTTAACCGTTTGGCCCGGTACATGATTTCCCACTGGGACCTCATTTGTCTTTTCCTGGTATGGGGTTGATCGTGAAGAAAGTCTGGTAGGCTTGTTGAATCCTCCTTAGGAGGCACGTTGCTCTGCTAAGAACCTTGCTGGTGAGACCCTCTTCGGGGAAGAAGTTCGACTTAGGGGAAAGAGAGTGATGGGTGCCGTTAAGGCCTTGAGATCTTCAGGTAGAGTTAGCACTTTCGAGTGCCTTGACCGGGTATCTGCATACAGGTTAGTGCAAAATAACGAAGAGGGGGAGGTAGTTTTACTTTACTGCGGGATGCGTAGGCGACGTTTCGTGGTTCGATATGTCCCTGTTGCTCTTGAGCAAGGACTCTAGTGAAACCCTCCACTGTGTTTATTCGAGCTTGGCCGAAAATGTGGTGTCGGCGCCACGTTTCATAACACAAACATTTTCCTTGCTGTGTGTCATTACCCCCAGGCGGTTTCAATTCCGTCCTCTGTTGGGGGTTTCATCCTTTGGCAAAAGAGGGGGAGGTACTAGTTTCATGCAGTGTATCTGCGACTGCCTGAGTAAGGCGCTCATGCCTTGCGCCTCTTTTGATGATACGAGATTTGGCGTTTTGGTCTATGCCAGCTGCGCTTACTGAGAGAGTGGTCTTTCTCCTTGTCGTAGTGATCGCCGCTTGGAATCCATCAACGATTCAAGAGGTGGTAGTGTTTTGACCCGGCAGTCTGAACTGCCCTATCATCCTCAGCCCAATAACATTGATCGAGCCATCTGTACTTATGAACACATGTTTTATTGAAAATGGATCGAGTGAGGAAGAAAGTTACTAGTGCGCCCATGTGAGGTCGAGACAAGGTCTTGGTGCCCTCTTTGCTGATTGTGAGGGCATCCTCGGGGATATGTCCCCAAATCCGCCTTTCTCTGGCGGCGAGCATTTGTGCTCTCCTTTTTACGAGTTCTTTGAAAGTGTTGTTGCTCCTCCACTATCGCGGTAAAATGCTGAGACCTGTTTGCTTCATTCTTCCTGGCCGCCTTCCCTACCCGGGGCTGAACCTGAATTTGGTCGCTCGTCAGTTCTCCACGGTGGTTTTTTGTTGAGTGACTTGGCTTTTTTACTTCGGAGCTGGTGGCCATCCTAGGCCTTGCGGCCACACTTGTTATGCAGTTCACACACCCAGCTGTGATTCCTCTGAGAGGGGTTCTGCTGAATAGGTCTAGGCCATCTGGTGTCCCTAGTTTCACCGATGGTGAACACGATGTTTGATATAACGATGTTGAAATTGTATCTTGATGGGCGAGGCACCTTCACTGGCCTCGTGTCCCCATCAAATCTTTTTTTTATTAACGATACCTCGAGTATATTGTCCTTAATCCATTCTCCAATCGTTGTGAGGTAGATTGTCCCTTGGGGGGGTTTCTCCCGCCTGCGGTGTGCTGGTGGTACCTCTCTCTATTTCACATTGGTTTCTTTGCTAGAAGCTTGCTTGGTATGCTAAGCCTGAGGGGACTCCTAGATGGTCATCCACGACCCTAGTTTGCGACTGGTGCCGGATATAGGCATCCGACCAGATCTTGGCTGGGTACCGGAGCAAGTCTTGTTTTAATTGCCTCGATATCGTCGGGCTTGGTTTGTTTAGGCTTTGAGTGAAGGCCTGTACTGCCCGGTCATCCGAGACTGGGTGTAGTCCCGTTCATTCCATCTGGAAATAAGATGTGAATTCTCGCAACATTTCATTCTTCCTTTACTTGGTCACGAATGTGTCAGGCCTTCTCGCCGTTGCTTTGATGGCACCGGCGTGTTCCTTTATAGAGGAATCTGCCGATATGGTAAGTGAGTTTATGGGGTTGGGTGCTAGGTTATGAAGCCATATCATTGCCCCTTTTGAGAGTGTTTCCCCGAACCTTTTCAATAAGACGGACACGATCTTATCGTCTTTTGGGTCATCGCTTTTTACCGCGCACGTGTATGCAGTGATGTGTTCATTCAGATCTGAGGTCCCATTGTACTTAGGGAGTTTCGGTGTTCTGAATTCCTTTGGAGTGGGTTCTGGGGCCGCTTCATCAGGGAATGGCCGTTGCACGAGCTTCCACGAATCTACACCCTTCAGGGCCCGCGGCTCACCCGAGATTTGATCGACTCTAAAGTTATAGGTTTCTACCTTCTTATCATTAGCTGCTATCATTTCTCGCCTGACTCGATCCTTTCGGTGAGGTCCTCCAGCATATTCGCAATATAGGGATCGGCTATCGATCTGTTATTGCTCGATCTCTTGGGTACCTGTTCAACTGGGGGAGCTGTTTCTGGCACTACTATGCTGGGTGTTTTTTGATGGCTTTGTAACTGAGCGATGGCCAACTATTATGCCTGCAACATTTCAAAAATAACATGAAGACTAACTTCCTGTTTTTCTCGGGTTGGGGTTCTTTGGGCTTTCTGTCGGTCATTATGACGTATTCTCTTGTCGGTGTGTGGGGTTTTGTCGACCTGTTGTGCGTTCTGTGAATCCACATCCACTAGAATCGGTCCGGGAGCGTTATCGGGATTCTGTGGTGGCGCGCCGACATCCGGAATAGCCACACCGTTTTCCCCATGGTTTTCGAGGTTGTCGTTCTCGACTCTATTTACCGATCCAGACATTTGACCTGAAATCAAAGATCTTGAACAAGAAAAGACGTGAAAGATAACATGTGTTTGTGTAATGAAACTACCAAGAAAATAATCACTATTATTTTTAGCCTCACGGTGGGCGCCAAACTGTTTATCGTGAAAATGGTAATGACAATTAAATTTGTAAATGGGATTCTAAAAATACGTGATCTATATTTATGCTAGTTGTTAGAGCAGTTGATGCTAAGAGTATGATGTTTAACAATGAGATGCAAGCTAAAACGGAGTAGTAATCAAACCGCGGGGCTTGATACTCGATCCTCGGATTGGTCGATGGAGAGCCTCGGGGTCGATGTTAGGATTGAACTCGAGCTATCGGGGGCAACCGGGGAAGGGATAACAGTTAGAATATAATTAAAGAAGGCTCTTTATGGCCAATATCAAGCAATAAATGAAGAACAAGTATGAAGGCGATGAATGCTAAGAGGGGCCCCGAGCTAGTAAGAGCGAGTAAGTTGGAGAGAAGAAAGAGAGATATATTATTCATCTTGTGAAGAATAGTTGGAGCAACATCAGCCGGTTACAAAGTAGTGTGGGTTTCCTTTATAGGAGGAGAAACCTGGTTATAGTACAACATACATTAATTATAAAAGCATGGAGATGGGATGACTAGACGTGACGCCTCAACACAGGCTTTGGGTAGGCCGACTCTGTCAGACTTGTTGCAGCCTCGATCTTCGTCTTCTTTGAGTTGGGCCTAGACGAGCCCCAAGGGAGGGGACTCGGTCGCAACTCCACATACTTGGGGTCTCGAGGTATTCTTCTGAAGCGGCTTGATAGGTGAGAAATTAAGCCCTCTGATTTCGCCGCATACAACTGTGCCGCCCAATAGGGATATTGACTTTTGCATTGATTTGGATCCCGCCATATCGTATGGCCCACCTAGAGTTGAAGAAATTAAAAGAGCAACTGCAAGACTTGCTTGATAAGGGCTTTATTAGACATAGTATCTCGCCCTAAGGTGCACTGGTGTTGTTTGTTAAGAAGAAGGATGGGTCGATGGGGATGTGTATAGATTATCGGCAGTTGAACAAGGTCACCATCAACAACAAGTATCCATTGCCGATGATTGATGATTTGTTTGATCAGCTTCAGGGTGCTAAAGTATTTTTGAAGATTGATTTGAGATCTAGCAACTATCAGTTAAGGATTAGGACATCCGATGTCCCTAAGATGGCTTTTCGCACTCGGTACGAGCATTATGAGTTTTTAGTGATGTCATTTGGGTTGACAAATGCCCCAACAGTTTTTATGGATTTGATGAACTGGGTGTTCAAGCCTTATCTGGATTCCTTTGTGATTGTCTTCATTGATGATATTTTGATCTAATCTAACAACCGAGAGGGGCATGAGCAACATCTTCGAGTCGTTCGTCAGACTTTGAGAGACGGTCAGTTATATGCTAAGTTTTTGAAATATGAGTTTTAGTTGATTTCAGTTGCGTTCTTGGGTCGTGTTGTAATAATAGAGGGTATTTAGGTGGATCCTAAGAAGATTGAGGCAGTCAAGGACTAGCCTAGACCCACATCAACTACAGAGATCCAGAGTTTCTTGGGTTTGGCGGGTTATTACTGTCAGTTTATGGATGAGTTTTCATTTATAGCAGCCCTGATGACCAGGTAGACCCAGAAGGGTGCCCAGTTTAGGTGGTCGGACAAGTGTGAGGCGAGCTTTCAGAAGCTCAAGATAGCTTTGACTACAACACCAGTGTTGGTGTTGCCCACAGGCTCAGGGCCATATATAGTGTATTGTGTTGCATCTCGTATTGGACTTGGTGTGGTGTTGATGCGGAATGGCAAGGTTATTACATATGCTTCGCGACAGTTGAAGATTCGCAAGAAAAATTATCTAGTTCATGATTTGGAGTTAACAACCATTGTTCACGCGCTGAAGATTTGTAGGCATTACTTATATGGTGTGTCATATGAGGTGTTCATAGATCACAAGAGTCTACAGTATTTGTTCAAGCAGAAGGAGCTAAATTTGAGGCAGAGTAGGTGGTTGGAGCTATTGAAAGACTATGATATCACAATCTTGTATCATCCGGGAAAGGCCAATGTGGTGGCCGATGCTTTGAGTAGGAAGTCGGCTAGTATGGGTAGTCTTGTGTATATTCTAGTTGTTGAGAAACTGCTTGCTTTGGATATTTAGGCTTTAGCCAATCAGTTCATGAGGTTGGATGTTTCTAAGCCCAGCCGTGTTTTAGCTTGTACAGTCACTCGGTCTTCATTATTTGAGCATCTCAGGGATCCGCAGAATGATGAACCTCATTTGCTTGTCCTAACGGACATAGTGCGGCACGGTGGTGCCAAACAGGTTACAATTGGAGATGATGGAGTTTTGAGGATGCATGGTCGAATTTGTGTACCTAATGTGGGTGGACTTTGTGAGTTAATTCTAGAGGAGGCCCATAGTTCCTAGTATTCCATTCATCTGGGTGCCGCTAAGATGTATCATGACTTGCGGCAACATTATTGGTGGAGGAGGATGAAGAAGGATATTGTTGCGTATGTAGCTAGGTGTTTGAATTGTCAACAGGTAAAGTGCAAGCATCAGAGACCTGGTGGTATACTTCAGAAGATTGAGATTCCTGAGTGGAAGTGGGAGAGTATCACTATGGACTTCATTGTTGGACTCCCACAGACTCAGAGGAAGTTCGATGTGGTATGGGTTATTGTTGATAGGCTGACTAAGTCAGCATATTTCATTCATGTGGCAGTCTCCTATTCTTCAGAGAGGTTAGCTGAGATCTATATATGGGAGATTGTTCGTCTTCATGGTGTGCCCGTGTCTATCATTTCTAGTCAAGGTACACAGTTTACTTTGCATTTTTGGAGAGCAGTTCAGCGTGAGTTTGGTACATGGGTTGAGTTGAGCATAACATTTCATCCTCAGACGTACGGACAGTCCGAGCATTCTATTCAGATTTTGGAGGATATGCTCTGAGCATGTGTTATTGACTTTGGAGGGTCGTGGGATCAGTTCTTTGCTGTTAGCAGAGTTTGCCTACAACAATAGCTATCAGTCGAGCATCCAGATGGCTCCCTATGAGGCATTATATGGTAGACGGTGTCGATCACCAATTGGGTGGTTTGAGCAAGGAGAGGCTCGGTTGTTCGGTACAAATTTATTTCAGGATGCCTTGGACAAGGTTAAGATCATTCGGGATAGGCTTCGCACAGCTTAGTCCAGGCAAAAGAGTTATAATGACAGTAAGGTTCGTGATGTGGCATTCATGGTCTGAGAGCGAGTGTTGCTTCGAGTATCGCCCGTGAAGGGCGTAATGAGGTTTGAGAAGAAAAGCAATCTAAGCCCTAGGTTCATCGATCCTTTTGAGATTCTTGATCGAGTGAGAGAGATGGCTTACAGACTTGCGTTGCCACAAAGTTTATCAGCCATGCATCCAATGGTTCATGTGTCCGTGCTTTGTAAGTATCACGACGATCCATCCCACGTGTTAGACTTTAGCACTGTCCAGTTAGACAAGGATTTAACCTATAAGGAGGAGCCGATAGCTATTCTAGACCGGCAGGTTCCTCACTTGAGATCGAAGAATTTCCCTTCAATTTGTGTGAAGTGGGGAGGTTATCCTGTTGAGGCAACGACCTGGGAGTCCGAGCCTGATGTGTGGAACCGATATCCCCATCTTTTCACAAACTTAGGTACTTTTGTATGTACGTTCGACGACGAACGGTTGTTTTAGAGGTGGAGAATATGATGACCAAAAAGGTCATCTTTTATTTATAATACATTTCTATGTTCCGAGGCCTTAAAAACCTCCTTCTATCTCTGCTCGATTTGCATGCACAGTTCGGGCACGATACCGGAAAGCTTTTGTGTGAAAAATTTAAGCAATATGGAATTTGGTCTTTAAAAATTGATTAAAGTTGACTTCAGTTCACATTTTTGGTAAACGGGTCCGGAATCATGAGTTCATGGTCCCGTAGGGTCTGTAGTAAAATATAGGACTTGGGCGTATACCCAAAATCGAATTCTGAGGTCCCTAGCCCGAGAAAAGAATTTTTAAAGAAAATTATTTGCTGGAAAATATAAAGACTTTTGGAAATGAAAAGGTGTGTGTTCTCGGTGGTATATATTTTGGTTCTGGTGACCTGTACAGGTTTGATATAGTATTTAAGTCATAACTGTGAAATTTGGTAAAAAAAACGGAAGTGATTTGATATAAATCGGACCCTTAGTTGAGAAAATAGAAAGTCGAACTATCTTGTGAAATTCTTGAGCTTTGGTGTTAAATTCGTTGTTTAAGATGTTATTTTGGCGATTTGATCGTACGAACAAGTTCATATGATATTTTTAGACTTGTGTGCATGTTTGGTTTGGAACCCCGAGGGCTCAGGTGAGTTTTGGATAGGCTACAGAATGATTTTGAACTTAGGGAGATTGTTGGTATGTTTCAGCTGTGTAGCAGGCCCCTAATTTCGCAATTGCGAGATCAGGCATTGCAATTGCGATGTAAGCAGTGACTGCAAATGCGAGCTTTTGCTTTGCAAATACGAAAATGTTCAGGGCTAGCTTTACTCGCAAATGCGAGATTTACTTCACAAATGCGAAGTTGTCCAGGCAGGCTAGAGGTCGCAAATGCGACAAAATTGTCCCAAATGTGAAGGCCGAAAAGATTGTGTGAAGGTTTGCATTTGCGATGTCGTTCTTGCAATTGCAAGCTTCGCAAATGCGAAACTCTAGTCGCAATTGCGACATCTGCAACCTGTTAAGTGGGATTTTGACGGGACATCAACTGATTCTTTCAATTTTTCAAACCCTAAGCTCCCATAGGCGATTTTTCAAAGAAAGGTTCTTCCCAAATCGTAGGTAAACAACGTCTAACCCATTTCTTTCAATCTACTTCATCTTTTTACATGATTTCATCTCAAAATCTAAGGTTTTTCATGGGAAGTTGGGTGTTTTTGGGTATAAATTAGAATTTTTAAATTTTTGGGATTTGGACCTCAATTTGAGGTCGGATTTCAAAACTCATTGCATATTTGGGTTCGTGGGTGAATGGGTAATCGGGTTTTGGTTCAATGTTCGAGTTTTGACCAAGCAAGCCCATGGTCGATTTTTGTCTGTTTGGGGAAAACATTTGGGAATTCATATTCATGCATTAGAATTGGTTTATTTAGCATTTATTGATGTTATTGAATTAATTATGGCTAGATACGGAGAATTGATGGTGGAATCGAGAGGTAAAGCGGTGGTTGAGTGTCGAATTACCCGTTGACTTGAGGTAAGTGTTTGGTCTAACCTTGACTTGAGGGAATAGGAATCCCCGACTTATTTGCTATTTCGAAATTCCATTTGCGTGGAATATAGGTGTGGTGACGAGTACCTATGTGCCACCAAAATTACCATGTTTAGCTGTTTCCCTTCCCCGTTTCCTATTATAAATTCCCTTGTCTTAATTGCTACTTACTTATAGCTGTTTCCATGCATAAATTGTTTCTTGCTTATAAATGCTCCCATGCCTTAATTACTACTTGCTCATAAATGCTTCCATGCCTAATTGCTTTATATTAATCGTTGCTCTCATTATTAAAGTATTCAATTTTTTCGTGGTTTCATTTTATTATTCTGTTGGTCTTTATTGGTTTATGGGCGCCTTGTGGTATACGTTGGTTGGTCTTGCTGAGTAGTTTACACTGGCAATGTTGTTTAATCGTAGTGATATTCCGTTGCATGAGTTGAGGTATAAGAACATTAGAGGATGTTGCTTAGTCTGTGAAACACTTGTTTTTATTTTGAGATTTGTGATGATTTGTAAATTGGGATCGGGTTGCACGCCGCTATAGTATTATATGATGGGATCAGGTTGCATGCCGCAATAAGGAGTAATAAGGGTGGACAGGTGTGATCGGGTTGCGCTTCGCAACAAGAGGATAAGGGTGATATGTGTTGAGGAATAATAAGAGTGGACATGTGGGATCGGGTTGTATGCCGCAACAAGGAGGAATAAAAGTGAATATTGATTCTATTGTTGTTTATATGATGGGATTGGGATGCACGCCGCATCAACTGTAGTTATGTGCTCATATTCTTTGAGGTCTGCTATTGTGATGCTAGAACACTCTTAAGGATTGGTTATAGCTGAAAAAATAGTGGAACAGTTGGATTCCGGATTTACCTAATGCTAGTTATTGCTTTATTACACTTTGTATTTCCTTTTTGTATATACACTGTTAAATTGTACAGGTTGATTTGTAGGTGTCTTGCCTTAGCCTCGTCACTACTTCGTCGAGGTTAGGCTCGACACTTACTAGTACATGGGGTCGATTGTACTGATACTGCACTCTGCACTTTCTGTGCAGATTTTGATACCGGCTCGGGTTGATCGAGATTCTGCTATTGGTCCGCTGTCCGGAGACTCAAGGTAGATCTGTCGGTGCTAACAGACCCCTTCTATCTCATTTCATTTTCTATTATCTACTACCAAGACAGATGTAAACTTTTAATTTAGACCCTTATTTGTAGTAATCTTAGACAGTTCGTGAGTTGTGACACCACTTCTAGGTGGATGTTACTTTGGTTTTCGTTATTGTGTAAAGTTAAGCTTTTAAATTATTTTCTTCTGCAATTTCCCTGGTTTATATTGAATAAGTCTTAAATATTTGAAAGACAAGAGAAAAAGGTAGAATATTCTGAAACATTGGCTTGCCTAGCGGGTACAATGTTAGGCGCCATCACGATCCCGACGGTGGGAAATTCAGGTCGTGATAAGCTGGTATCAGAGCTTTAGGTTGCTTAAGTCTCACAATTCACGGACAAGCTTAGTAGAGTCTGAAGGATCAATACAAAGATATTTGTGTTTATCCCCAGTGGCTACGGAGTTAGGAACAGTTTCACTTCTATTCATCTCTATCATGCGGTTTGATATTAAAGCTAATGACTTCTCTACTCTGTTCTTTCATAGATGGCGAGAACACGAACCACTTCATCAGCTGATCAGTATCCCGATCCCCCAACGGTAGCTCCTACGAGGGGTAGTGAATGAGGCAGAGACCGTGCTAGAGGCCGAGCTCATCCTAGAGCAGCAATGCCAGTGGCGGAGACTCAAGTAGAGTTTGATGATATGGTTCCGGTTATTCATAGTTCCAAGAAAGTTCAAAGCACTCCATGCTGCCGGTTCACGAGGCAGGAATGTTTTGTCACGATGAAGGAAAATATCACTGTCCTAAAGGAAGAGAAAATGATTTTTGTGACATCATAAA